>NW_026136722.1:20605003-21858753 GCF_905237075.1 Dicentrarchus labrax
TCACATGCAATTCTGCGGGACTTTGGTGTTTTTCCACCTAAGTGTGCCCAATGAGCTTCTCAGGCTGAGAAAACAAGCTTTTTCACACAAGCTGCCATTCTCTTCCAGAAGCACCTATGTGACAGTTTCCACCTCAGGAAGCCTCACAGCGGCGACTTGTACATTATAGAGTGGTTTGGTGTGGCTCTGTCACTTAGGTTGGCTGTAATGCACAAAACTATTAAAAGTGACTTTTCTGCGTTTCCCATGTAATTCTGTCTTTTCGTTGTTTCACATGCAATTCTGTGGGACTTTGGTGTTTTTCCACCTAAGTGTGCCGAATGAGCTTCTCAGGCTGAAAAAACAAGCTTTTTCACACAAGCTGCCATTCTCTTCCAGAAGCACCTATGTGCCAGTTTCCACCTCAGGAAGCCTCACAGCGGCGACTTGTACATTATAGAGTGGTTTGGTGCGGCTCTGTCACTTAGTTTGGCTGTAATGCACAAAACTATTAAAAGTGACTTTTCTGCGTTTCCCATGTAATTCTGGCTTTTTGTTGTTTCACATGCAATTCTGTGCGGACTTTGGTGTTTTTCCACCTAAGTGTGCCCAATGAGCTTCTCAGGCTGAGAAAACAAGCTTTTTGCAGAAGCTGCCATTCTCTTCCAGAAGCACCTATCTGACAGTTTCCACCTCAGGAAGCCTCACAGCGGCGACTTGTACATTATAGAGTGGTTTGGTGTGGCTCTGTCACTTAGTTTGGCTGTAATGCACAAAACTATTAAAAGTGACTTTTCTGCGTTTCCCATGTAATTCTGGCTTTTTCTTGTTTCACATGCAATTCTGGCGGACTTTGGTGTTTTCCACCTAAGTGTGCCCAATGAGCTTCTCAGGCTGAGAAAACAAGCTTTTTCACACAAGCTGCCATTCTCTTCCAGAAGCATCTATGTGCCAGTTTCCACCTCAGGAAGCCTCACAGGGCGGCGACTTGTACATTATAGAGTGGTTTGGTGCGGCTCTGTCACTTAGTTTGGCTGTAATGCAAAAAACTATTAAAAGTGACTTCTCTGCGTTTCCCCATGTAATTCTGGCTTTTTCTTGTTTCACATGCAATTCTGTGGGACTTTGGTGTTTTTCCACCTAAGTGTGCCGAATGAGCTTCTCAGGCTGAGAAAACAAGCTTTTTCACACAGGCTGCCATTCTCTTCCAGAAGCACCTATGTGCCAGTTTCCACCTCAGGAAGCCTCACAGCGGCGACTTGTACATTATAGAGTGGTTTGGTGTGGCTCTGTCACTTGGGATTTAGCTGTAATGCACAAAACTATTAAAAGAGACTTTTCTGCGTTTCCCATGTAATTCTGGCTTTTTGTTGTTTCACATGCAATTCTGTGGGACTTTGGTGTTTTTCCACCTAAGTGTGCCCAATGAGCTTCTCAGGCTGAGAAAACAAGCTTTTTCACACAAGCTGCCATTCTCTTCCAGAAGCACCTATCTGACAGTTTCCACCTCAGGAAGCCTCACAGCGGCGACTTGTACATTATAGAGTGGTTTGGTGTGGCTCTGTCACTTAGTTTGGCTGTAATGCACAAAACTATTAAAAGTGACTTTTCTGCGTTTCCCATGTAATTCTGGCTTTTCTTCTTTGTTTCACATGCAATTCTGTGGGACTTTGGTGTTTTTCCACCTAAGTGTGCCGAATGAGCTTCTCAGGCTGAGAAAACAAGCTTTTTCACACAAGCTGCCATTCTCTTCCAGAAGCACCTATGTGCCAGTTTCCACCTCAGGAAGTCTCACAGCGGCGACTTGTACATTATAGAGTGGTTTGGTGTGGCTCTGTCACTTAGTTTGGCTGTAATGCACAAAACTATTAAAAGTGACTTTTCTGCGTTTCCCATGTAATTCTGGCTTTTGTTGTTTCACATGCAATTCTGTGGGACTTTGGTGTTTTTCCACCTAAATTGTGCCCAATGAGCTTCTCAGGCTGAGAAAACAAGCTTTTTCACACACGCTGCCATTCTCTTCCAGAAGCACCTATCTGACAGTTTCCACCTCAGGAAGCCTCACAGCGGCGACTTGTACATTATAGAGTGGTTTGGTGTGGCTCTGTCACTTAGTTTGGCTGTAATGCAAAAAACTATTAAAAGTGACTTTTCTGCGTTTCCCATGTAATTCTGGCTTTTTCTTGTTTCACATGCAATTCTGTGGGACTTTGGTGTTTTTCCACCTAAGTGTGCCGAATGAGCTTCTCAGGCTGAGAAAACAAGCTTTTTCACACAAGCTGCCATTCTCTTCCAGAAGCACCTATGTGCCAGTTTCCACCTCAGGAAGCCTCAGAGCGGCGACTTGTTCACATTATAGAGTGGTTTGGTGCGACTCTGTCACTTAATTTGGCTGTAATGCACAAAACTATTAAAAGTGACTTTTCTGCGTTTCCCATGTAATTCTGGCTTTTTGTTGTTTCACATGCAATTCTGTGGGACTTTGGTGTTTTTCCACCTAAGTGTGCCCAATGAGCTTCTCAGGCTGAGAAAACAAGCTTTTTCACACAAGCTGCCATTCTCTTCCAGAAGCACCTATCTGACAGTTTCCACCTCAAGAAGCCTCACAGCGGCGACTTGTACATTATAGAGTGGTTTGGTGTGGCTCTGTCACTTAGTTTGGCTGTAATGCACAAAACTGTTAAAAGTGACTTTTCTGCGTTTCCCATGTAATTCTGGCTTTTTCTTGTTTCACATGCAATTCTGTGGGACTTTGGTGTTTTTCCACCTAAGTGTGCCGAATGAGCTTCTCAGGCTGAGAAAACAAGCTTTTTCACACAAGCTGCCATTCTCTTCCAGAAGCATCTATGTGCCAGTTTCCACCTCAGGAAGCCTCACAGCGGCGACTTGTACATTATAGAGTGGTTTGGTGTGGCTCTGTCACTTAGTTTGGCTGTAATGCAAAAAACTATTAAAAGTGACTTCTCTGCGTTTCCCATGTAATTCTGGCTTTCTGTTGTTTCACATGCAATTCTGTGGGACTTTGGTGTTTTTCCACCTAAGTGTGGCCGAATGAGCTTCTCAGGCTGAGAACAACAAGCTTTTTACACACAAGCTGCCATTCTCTTCCAGAAGCACCTATGTGCCAGTTTCCACCTCAGGAAGCCTCACAGCGGCGACTTGTACATTATAGAGTGGCTTGGTGTGGCTCTGTCACTTAGTTTGGCTGTAATGCACAAAACTATTAAAAGTGACTTTCTGCGTTTCCCCATGTAATTCTGGCTTTTGTTGTTTCACATGCAATTCTGTGGGACTTTGGTGTTTTTCCACCTAAGTGTGCCCAATGGGCTTCTCAGGCTGAGAAAACAAGCTTTTTCACACAAGCTGCCATTCTCTTCCAGAAGCACCTATCTGACAGTTTCCACCTCAGGAAGCCTCACGACGGCGACTTGTACATTATAGAGTGGTTTTGGTGTGGCTCTGTCACTTAGTTTGGCTGTAATGCAAAAAACTATTAAAAGTGACTTTTCTGCGTTTCCCATGTAATTCTGGCTTTTTCTTGTTTCACATGCAATTCTGTGGGACTTTGGTGTTTTTTTCCACCTAAGTGTGCCGAATGGGCTTCTCAGGCTGAGAAAACAAGCTTTTCACACAAGCTGCCATTCTCTTCCAGAAGCACCTATCTGCCAGTTTCCACCTCAGGAAGCCTCACAGCGGCGACTTGTACATTATAGAGTGGTTTGGTGTGGCTCTGTCACTTAGTTTGGCTGTAATGCAAAAAACTACTAAAAGTGACTTTTCTGCGTTTCCCATGTAATTCTGGCTTTTCTTGTTTCACATGCAATTCTGTGTGGGACTTTGGTGTTTTTCCACCTAAATGTGCCCAATGAGCTTCTCAGGCTGAGAAAACAAGCTTTTCACACAAGCTGCCATTCTCTTCCAGAAGCACCTATCTGACAGTTTCCACCTCAGGAAGCCTCACAGCGGCGACTTGTACATTATAGAGTGGTTTGGTGTGGCTCTGTCACTTAGTTTGGCTGTAATGCAAAAAACTATTAAAAGTGACTTTTCTGCGTTTCCCATGTAATTCTGGCTTTTTCTTGTTTCACATGCAATTCTGTGGGACTTTGGTGTTTTTCCACCTAAGTGTGCCGAATGAGCTTCTCAGGCTGAAAAAACAAGCTTTTTCACACAAGCTGCCATTCTCTTCCAGAAGCACCTATGTGCCAGTTTCCACCTCAGGAAGCCTCACAGCGGCGACTTGGCCGTTATAGAGTGGTTTGGTGTGGCTGTGTCCACTTAGATTAGGCTGTAATGCACAAAACTATTAAAAGTGACTTTTCTGCGTTTCCCATGTAATTCTGGCTTTTCCTTGTTTCACATGCAATTCTGTGGGACTTTGGTGTTTTTCCACCTAAGTGTGCCGAATGAGCTACTCAGGCTGAGAAAACAAGCTTTTTCACACAAGCTGCCATTCTCTTCCAGAAGCACCTATGTGACAGTTTCCACCTCAGGAAGCCTCACAGCGGCGACTTGTACATTATAGAGTGGTTTGGTGTGGCTCTGTCACTTAGTTTGGCTGTAATGCAAAAAACTATTAAAAGTGACTTTTCTGCGTTTCCCATGTAATTCTGGCTTTTTCTTGTTTCACATGCAATTCTGTGGGACTTTGGTGTTTTTCCACCTAAGTGTGCCGAATGAGCTTCTCAGGCTGAGAAAACAAGCTTTTTCACACAAGCTGCCATTCTCTTCCAGAAGCACCTATGTGCCAGTTTCCACCTCAGGAAGCCTCACAGCGGCGACTTGTACATTATAGAGTGGTTTGGTGCGGCTCTGTCACTTAATTTGGCTGTAATGCACAAAACTATTAAAAGTGACTTTTCTGCGTTTCCCATGTAATTCTGGCTTTTTGTTGTTTCACATGCAATTCTGCGGGACTTTGGTGTTTTTCCACCTAAGTGTGCCCAATGAGCTTCTCAGGCTGAGAAAACAAGCTTTTTCACACAAGCTGCCATTCTCTTCCAGAAGCACCTATCTGACAGTTTCCACCTCAGGAAGCCTCACCGCGGCGACTTGTACATTATAGAGTGGTTTGGTGTGGCTCTGTCACTTAGTTTGGCTGTAATGCACAAAACTATTAGAAGTGACTTTTCTGCGTTTCCCATGTAATTCTGGCTTTTTCTTGTTTCACATGCAATTCTGTGGGACTTTGGTGTTTTTCCACCTAAGTGTGCCCAATGAGCTTCTCAGGCTGAGAAAACAAGCTTTTTCACACAAGCTGCCATTCTCTTCCAGAAGCATCTATCTGACAGTTTCCACCTCAGGAAGCCTCACAGCGGCGACTTGTACATTATAGAGTGGTTTGGTGTGGCTCTGTCACTTAGTTTGGCTGTAATGCAAAAAACTATTAAAAGTGACTTTTCTGCGTTTCCCATGTAATTCTGGCTTTTCCTTGTTTCACATGCAATTCTGTGGGACTTTGGTGTTTTTCCACCTAAATGTGGCGGAATGAGCTTCTCAGGCTGAGAAAACAAGCTTTTTCACACAAGCTGCCATTCTCTTCCAGAAGCACCTATGTGCCAGTTTCCACCTCAGGAAGCCTCAGAGCGGCGACTTGTACATTATAGAGTGGTTTGGTGTGGCTGTGTCACTTAGTTTGGCTGTAATGCACAAAACTATTAAAAGTGACTTTTCTGCGTTTCCCATGTAATTCTGGCTTTTTGTTGTTTCACATGCAATTCTGTGGGACTTTGGTGTTTTTCCACCTAAGTGTGCCCAATGAGCTTCTCAGGCTGAGAAAACAAGCTTTTTCACACAAGCTGCCATTCTCTTCCAGAAGCACCTATCTGACAGTTTCCACCTCAGGAAGCCTCACAGCGGCGACTTGTACATTATAGAGTGGTTTGGTGTGGCTCTGTCACTTAGTTTGGCTGTAATGCACAAAACTATTAAAAGTGACTTTCTGCGTTTCCCATGTAATTCTGGCTTTTTGTTGTTTCACATGCAATTCTGTGGGACTTTGGTGTTTTTCCACCTAAGTGTGCCCAATGAGCTTCTCAGGCTGAGAAAACAAGCTTTTTCACACAAGCTGCCATTCTCTTCCAGAAGCACCTATCTGCCAGTTTCCACCTCAGGAAGCCTCACAGCGGCGACTTGTACATTATAGAGTGGTTTGGTGTGGCTCTGTCACTTAGTTTGGCTGTAATGCACAAAACTATTAAAAGTGACTTTTCTGCGTTTCCCATGTAATTCTGGCTTTTTGTTGTTTCACATGCAATTCTGTGGGACTTTGGTGTTTTTCCACCTAAGTGTGCCCAATGAGCTTCTCAGGCTGAGAAAACAAGCTTTTTCACACAAGCTGCCATTCTCTTCCAGAAGCACCCTATCTGACAGTTTCCACCTCAGGAAGCCTCACAGCGGTGACTTGTACATTATAGAGTGGTTTGGTGTGGCTCTGTCACTTAGTTTGGCTGTAATGCACAAAACTATTAAAGTGACTTTTCTGCGTTTCCCATGTAATTCTGGCTTTTTGTTGTTTCACATGCAATTCTGTGGGACTTTGGTGTTTTTCCACCTAAGTGTGCCCAATGAGCTTCTCAGGCTGAGAAAACAAGCTTTTTCACACAAGCTGCCATTCTCTTCCAGAAGCACCTATGTGCCAGTTTCCACCTCAGGAAGCCTCACAGCGGCGACTTGTACATTATAGAGTGGTTTGGTGTGGCTCTGTCACTTAGTTTGGCTGTAATGCACAAAACTATTAAAAGTGACTTTTCTGCGTTTCCCATGTAATTCTGGCTTTTTGTTGTTTCACATGCAATTCTGTGGGACTTTGGTGTTTTTCCACCTAAGTGTGCCCAATGAGCTTCTCAGGCTGAGAAAACAAGCTTTTTCACACAAGCTGCCATTCTCTTCCAGAAGCACCTATCTGACAGTTTCCACCTCAGGAAGCCTCACAGCGGCGACTTGTACATTATAGAGTGGCTTGGTGTGGCTCTGTCACTTAGTTTGGCTGTAATGCACAAAACTATTAAAAGTGACTTTTCTGCGTTTCCCATGTAATTCTGGCTTTTTGTTGTTTCACATGCAATTCTGTGGGACTTTGGTGTTTTTCCACCTAAGTGTGCCGAATGAGCTTCTCAGGCTGAGAAAACAAGCTTTTTCACACAAGCTGCCATTCTCTTCCAGAAGCACCTATGTACCAGTTTCCACCTCAGGAAGCCTCACAGCGGCGACTTGTACATTATAGAGTGGTTTGGTGTGGCTCTGTCACTTAATTTGGCTGTAATGCACAAAACTATTAAAAGTGACTTTTCTGCGTTTCCCATGTAATTCTGGCTTTTTGTTGTTTCACATGCAATTCTGTGGGACTTTGGTGTTTTTCCACCTAAGTGTGCCCAATGAGCTTCTCAGGCTGAGAAAACAAGCTTTTTCACACAAGCTGCCATTCTCTTCCAGAAGCACCTATCTGACAGTTTCCACCTCAGGAAGCCTCACAGCGGCGACTTGTACATTATAGAGTGGTTTGGTGTGGCTCTGTCACTTAGTTTGGCTGTAATGCACAAAACTATTAAAAGTGACTTTTCTGCGTTTCCCATGTAATTCTGGCTTTTTGTTGTTTCACATGCAATTCTGTGGGACTTTGGTGTTTTTCCACCTAAGTGTGCCCAATGAGCTTCTCAGGCTGAGAAAACAAGCTTTTTCACACAAGCTGCCATTCTCTTCCAGAAGCACCTATCTGACAGTTTCCACCTCAGGAAGCCTCACAGCGGCGACTTGTACATTATAGAGTGGTTTGGTGTGGCTCTGTCACTTAGTTTGGCTGTAATGCACAAAACTATTAAAAGTGACTTTTCTGCGTTTCCCATGTAATTCTGGCTTTTTGTTGTTTCACATGCAATTCTGTGGGACTTTGGTGTTTTTCCACCTAAGTGTGCCGAATGAGCTTCTCAGGCTGAGAAAACAAGCTTTTTCACACAAGCTGCCATTCTCTTCCAGAAGCACCTATGTGCCAGTTTCCACCTCAGGAAGCCTCACAGCGGCGACTTGTACATTATAGAGTGGTTTGGTGTGGCTCTGTCACTTAGTTTGGCTGTAATGCACAAAACTATTAAAAGTGACTTTTCTGCGTTTCCCATGTAATTCTGGCTTTTTGTTGTTTCACATGCAATTCTGTGGGACTTTGGTGTTTTTCCACCTAAGTGTGCCCAATGAGCTTCTCAGGCTGAGAAAACAAGCTTTTTCACACAAGCTGCCATTCTCTTCCAGAAGCACCTATCTGACAGTTTCCACCTCAGGAAGCCTCACAGCGGCGACTTGTACATTATAGAGTGGTTTGGTGTGGCTCTGTCACTTAGTTTGGCTGTAATGCACAAAACTATTAAAAGTGACTTTTCTGCGTTTCCCATGTAATTCTGGCTTTTTCTTGTTTCACATGCAATTCTGTGGGACTTTGGTGTTTTTCCACCTAAGTGTGCCCAATGAGCTTCTCAGGCTGAGAAAACAAGCTTTTTCACACAAGCTGCCATTCTCTTCCAGAAGCACCTATGTGCCAGTTTCCACCTCAGGAAGCCTCACAGCGGCGACTTGTACATTATAGAGTGGTTTGGTGTGGCTCTGTCACTTAATTTGGCTGTAATGCACAAAACTATTAAAAGTGACTTTTCTGCGTTTCCCATGTAATTCTGGCTTTTTGTTGTTTCACATGCAATTCTGTGGGACTTTGGTGTTTTTCCACCTAAGTGTGCCCAATGAGCTTCTCAGGCTGAGAAAACAAGCTTTTTCACACAAGCTGCCATTCTCTTCCAGAAGCACCTATCTGACAGTTTCCACCTCAGGAAGCCTCACAGCGGCGACTTGTACATTATAGAGTGGTTTGGTGTGGCTCTGTCACTTAGTTTGGCTGTAATGCACAAAACTATTAAAAGTGACTTTTCTGCGTTTCCCATGTAATTCTGTCTTTTGTTGTTTCACATGCAATTCTGTGGGACTTTGGTGTTTTTCCACCTAAGTGTGCCCAATGAGCTTCTCAGGCTGAGAAAACAAGCTTTTTCACACAAGCTGCCATTCTCTTCCAGAAGCACCTATCTGACAGTTTCCACCTCAGGAAGCCTCACAGCGGTGACTTGTACATTATAGAGTGGTTTGGTGTGGCTCTGTCACTTAGTTTGGCTGTAATGCACAAAACTATTAAAAGTGACTTTTCTGCGTTTCCCATGTAATTCTGGCTTTTTGTTGTTTCACATGCAATTCTGTGGGACTTTGGTGTTTTTCCACCTAAGTGTGCCCAATGAGCTTCTCAGGCTGAGAAAACAAGCTTTTTCACACAAGCTGCCATTCTCTTCCAGAAGCACCTATGTGCCAGTTTCCACCTCAGGAAGCCTCACAGCGGCGACTTGTACATTATAGAGTGGTTTGGTGTGGCTCTGTCACTTACTTTGGCTGTAATGCACAAAACTATTAAAAGTGACTTTTCTGCGTTTCCCATGTAATTCTGGCTTTTTGTTGTTTCACATGCAATTCTGTGGGACTTTGGTGTTTTTCCACCTAAGTGTGCCCAATGAGCTTCTCAGGCTGAGAAAACAAGCTTTTTCACACAAGCTGCCATTCTCTTCCAGAAGCACCTATCTGACAGTTTCCACCTCAGGAAGCCTCACAGCGGCGACTTGTACATTATAGAGTGGCTTGGTGTGGCTCTGTCACTTAGTTTGGCTGTAATGCACAAAACTATTAAAAGTGACTTTTCTGCGTTTCCCATGTAATTCTGGCTTTTGTTGTTTCACATGCAATTCTGTGGGACTTTGGTGTTTTTCCACCTAAGTGTGCCCAATGAGCTTCTCAGGCTGAGAAAACAAGCTTTTTCACACAAGCTGCCATTCTCTTCCAGAAGCACCTATGTGCCAGTTTCCACCTCAGGAAGCCTCACAGCGGCGACTTGTACATTATAGAGTGGTTTGGTGCGGCTCTGTCACTTAATTTGGCTGTAATGCACAAAACTATTAAAAGTGACTTTTCTGCGTTTCCCATGTAATTCTGGCTTTTTGTTGTTTCACATGCAATTCTGTGGGACTTTGGTGTTTTTCCACCTAAGTGTGCCCAATGAGCTTCTCAGGCTGAGAAAACAAGCTTTTTCACACAAGCTGCCATTCTCTTCCAGAAGCACCTATCTGACAGTTTCCACCTCAGGAAGCCTCACAGCGGCGACTTGTACATTATAGAGTGGTTTGGTGTGGCTCTGTCACTTAGTTTGGCTGTAATGCACAAAACTATTAAAAGTGACTTTTCTGCGTTTCCCATGTAATTCTGGCTTTTTGTTGTTTCACATGCAATTCTGTGGGACTTTGGTGTTTTTCCACCTAAGTGTGCCCAATGAGCTTCTCAGGCTGAGAAAACAAGCTTTTTCACACAAGCTGCCATTCTCTTCCAGAAGCACCTATCTGACAGTTTCCACCTCAGGAAGCCTCACAGCGGCGACTTGTACATTATAGAGTGGTTTGGTGTGGCTCTGTCACTTAGTTTGGCTGTAATGCACAAAACTATTAAAAGTGACTTTTCTGCGTTTCCCATGTAATTCTGGCTTTTTGTTGTTTCACATGCAATTCTGTGGGACTTTGGTGTTTTTCCACCTAAGTGTGCCCATGAGCTTCTCAGGCTGAGAAAACAAGCTTTTTCACACAAGCTGCCATTCTCTTCCAGAAGCACCTATGTGCCAGTTTCCACCTCAGGAAGCCTCACAGCGGCGACTTGTACATTATAGAGTGGTTTGGTGCGGCTCTGTCACTTAATTTGGCTGTAATGCACAAAACTATTAAAAGTGACTTTTCTGCGTTTCCCATGTAATTCTGGCTTTTTGTTGTTTCACATGCAATTCTGTGGGACTTTGGTGTTTTTCCACCTAAGTGTGCCCAATGAGCTTCTCAGGCTGAGAAAACAAGCTTTTTCACACAAGCTGCCATTCTTTTCCAGAAGCACCTATCTGACAGTTTCCACCTCAGGAAGCCTCACAGCGGCGACTTGTACATTATAGAGTGGCTTGGTGTGGCTCTGTCACTTAGTTTGGCTGTAATGCACAAAACTATTAAAAGTGACTTTCTGCGTTTCCCCATGTAATTCTGGCTTTTTGTTGTTTCACATGCAATTCTGTGGGACTTTGGTGTTTTTCCACCTAAGTGTGCCCAATGAGCTTCTCAGGCTGAGAAAACAAGCTTTTTCACACAAGCTGCCATTCTCTTCCAGAAGCACCTATCTGACAGTTTCCACCTCAGGAAGCCTCACAGCGGCGACTTGTACATTATAGAGTGGTTTGGTGTGGCTCTGTCACTTAGTTTGGCTGTAATGCACAAAACTATTAAAAGTGACTTTTCTGCGTTTCCCATGTAATTCTGGTTTTTTGTTGTTTCACATGCAATTCTGTGGGACTTTGGTGTTTTTCCACCTAAGTGTGCCGAATGAGCTTCTCAGGCTGAGAAAACAAGCTTTTTCACACAAGCTGCCATTCTCTTCCAGAAGCACCTATGTGCCAGTTTCCACCTCAGGAAGCCTCACAGCGGCGACTTGTACATTATAGAGTGGTTTGGTGCGGCTCTGTCACTTAATTTGGCTGTAATGCACAAAACTATTAAAAGTGACTTTTCTGCGTTTCCCATGTAATTCTGGCTTTTTGTTGTTTCACATGCAATTCTGTGGGACTTTGGTGTTTTTCCACCTAAGTGTGCCGAATGAGCTTCTCAGGCTGAGAAAACAAGCTTTTTCACACAAGCTGCCATTCTCTTCCAGAAGCACCTATGTGCCAGTTTCCACCTCAGGAAGCCTCACAGCGGCGACTTGTACATTATAGAGTGGTTTGGTGCGGCTCTGTCACTTAATTTGGCTGTAATGCACAAAACTATTAAAAGTGACTTTTCTGCGTTTCCCATGTAATTCTGGCTTTTTGTTGTTTCACATGCAATTCTGTGGGACTTTGGTGTTTTTCCACCTAAGTGTGCCCAATGAGCTTCTCAGGCTGAGAAAACAAGCTTTTTCACACAAGCTGCCATTCTCTTCCAGAAGCACCTTTCTGACAGTTTCCACCTCAGGAAGCCTCACAGCGGCGACTTGTACATTATAGAGTGGTTTGGTGTGGCTCTGTCACTTAGTTTGGCTGTAATGCACAAAACTATTAAAAGTGACTTTTCTGCGTTTCCCATGTAATTCTGGCTTTTTCTTGTTTCACATGCAATTCTGTGGGACTTTGGTGTTTTTCCACCTAAGTGTGCCGAATGAGCTTCTCAGGCTGAGAAAACAAGCTTTTTCACACAAGCTGCCATTCTCTTCCAGAAGCACCTATGTGCCAGTTTCCACCTCAGGAAGCCTCACAGCGGCGACTTGTACATTATAGAGTGGTTTGGTGTGGCTCTGTCACTTAATTTGGCTGTAATGCACAAAACTATTAAAAGTGACTTTTCTGCGTTTCCCATGTAATTCTGGCTTTTTGTTGTTTCACATGCAATTCTGTGGGACTTTGGTGTTTTTCCACCTAAGTGTGCCCAATGAGCTTCTCAGGCTGAGAAAACAAGCTTTTTCACACAAGCTGCCATTCTCTTCCAGAAGCACCTATCTGACAGTTTCCACCTCAGGAAGCCTCACAGCGGCGACTTGTACATTATAGAGTGGTTTGGTGTGGCTCTGTCACTTAGTTTGGCTGTAATGCACAAAACTATTAAAAGTGACTTTTCTGCGTTTCCCATGTAATTCTGTCTTTTTGTTGTTTCACATGCAATTCTGTGGGACTTTGGTGTTTTTCCACCTAAGTGTGCCCAATGAGCTTCTCAGGCTGAGAAAACAAGCTTTTTCACACAAGCTGCCATTCTCTTCCAGAAGCACCTATCTGACAGTTTCCACCTCAGGAAGCCTCACAGCGGTGACTTGTACATTATAGAGTGTTTTGGTGTGGCTCTGTCACTTAGTTTGGCTGTAATGCACAAAACTATTAAAAGTGACTTTTCTGCGTTTCCCATGTAATTCTGGCTTTTTGTTGTTTCACATGCAATTCTGCGGGACTTTGGTGTTTTTCCACCTAAGTGTGCCCAATGAGCTTCTCAGGCTGAGAAAACAAGCTTTTTCACACAAGCTGCCATTCTCTTCCAGAAGCACCTATGTGCCAGTTTCCACCTCAGGAAGCCTCACAGCGGCGACTTGTACATTATAGAGTGGTTTGGTGTGGCTCTGTCACTTAGTTTGGCTGTAATGCACAAAACTATTAAAAGTGACTTTTCTGCGTTTCCCATGTAATTCTGGCTTTTTGTTGTTTCACATGCAATTCTGTGGGACTTTGGTGTTTTTCCACCTAAGTGTGCCCAATGAGCTTCTCAGGCTGAGAAAACAAGCTTTTTCACACAAGCTGCCATTCTCTTCCAGAAGCACCTATCTGACAGTTTCCACCTCAGGAAGCCTCACAGCGGCGACTTGTACATTATAGAGTGGCTTGGTGTGGCTCTGTCACTTAGTTTGGCTGTAATGCACAAAACTATTAAAAGTGACTTTTCTGCGTTTCCCATGTAATTCTGGCTTTTTGTTGTTTCACATGCAATTCTGTGGGACTTTGGTGTTTTTCCACCTAAGTGTGCCCAATGAGCTTCTCAGGCTGAGAAAACAAGCTTTTTCACACAAGCTGCCATTCTCTTCCAGAAGCACCTATGTGCCAGTTTCCACCTCAGGAAGCCTCACAGCGGCGACTTGTACATTATAGAGTGGTTTGGTGTGGCTCTGTCACTTAGTTTGGCTGTAATGCACAAAACTATTAAAAGTGACTTTTCTGCGTTTCCCATGTAATTCTGGCTTTTTCTTGTTTCAAATGCAATTCTGTGGGACTTTGGTGTTTTTCCACCTAAGTGTGCCGAATGAGCTTCTCAGGCTGAGAAAACAAGCTTTTTCACACAAGCTGCCATTCTCTTCCAGAAGCACCTATGTGCCAGTTTCCACCTCAGGAAGCCTCACAGCGGCGACTTGTACATTATAGAGTGGTGTGGTGTGGCTCTGTCACTTAGTTTGGCTGTAATGCACAAAACTATTAAAAGTGACTTTTCTGCGTTTCCCATGTAATTCTGGCTTTTTCTTGTTTCACATGCAATTCTGTGGGACTTTGGTGTTTTTCCACCTAAGTGTGCCCAATGAGCTTCTCAGGCTGAGAAAACAAGCTTTTTCACACAAGCTGCCATTCTCTTCCAGAAGCACCTATGTGCCAGTTTCCACCTCAGGAAGCCTCACAGCGGCGACTTGTACATTATAGAGTGGTTTGGTGTGGCTCTGTCACTTAGTTTGGCTGTAATGCACAAAACTATTAAAAGTGACTTTTCTGCGTTTCCCATGTAATTCTGGCTTTTTGTTGTTTCACATGCAATTCTGTGGGACTTTGGTGTTATTCCACCTAAGTGTGCCCAATGAGCTTCTCAGGCTGAGAAAACAAGCTTTTTCACACAAGCTGCCATTCTCTTCCAGAAGCACCTATCTGACAGTTTCCACCTCAGGAAGCCTCACAGCGGCGACTTGTACATTATAGAGTGGTTTGGTGTGGCTCTGTCACTTAGTTTGGCTGTAATGCAAAAAACTATTAAAAGTGACTTTTCTGCGTTTCCCATGTAATTCTGGCTTTTTGTTGTTTCACATGCAATTCTGTGGGACTTTGGTGTTTTTCCACCTAAGTGTGCCGAATGAGCTTCTCAGGCTGAGAAAACAAGCTTTTTCACACAAGCTGCCATTCTCTTCCAGAAGCACCTATCTGACAGTTTCCACCTCAGGAAGCCTCACAGCGGCGACTTGTACATTATAGAGTGGTTTGGTGTGGCTCTGTCACTTAGTTTGGCTGTAATGCAAAAAACTATTAAAAGTGACTTTTCTGCGTTTCCCATGTAATTCTGGCTTTTTCTTGTTTCACATGCAATTCTGTGGGACTTTGGTGTTTTTCCACCTAAGTGTGCCCAATGAGCTTCTCAGGATGAGAAAACAAGCTTTTTCACACAAGCTGCCATTCTCTTCCAGAAGCACCTATGTGCCAGTTTCCATCTCAGGAAGCCTCACAGCGGCGACTTGTACATTATAGAGTGGTTTTGTGTGGCTCTGTCACTTAGTTTGGCTGTAATGCACAAAACTATTAAAAGTGACTTTCTGCATTTCCCATGTAATTCTGGCTTTTTGTTGTTTCACATGCAATTCTGTGGGACTTTGGTGTTTTTCCACCTAAGTGTGCCCAATGAGCTTCTCAGGCTGAGAAAACAAGCTTTTTCACACAAGCTGCCATTCTCTTCCAGAAGCACCTATCTGACAGTTTCCACCTCAGGAAGCCTCACAGCGGCGACTTGTACATTATAGAGTGGTTTGGTGTGGCTCTGTCAATTAGTTTGGCTGTAATGCACAAAACTATTAAAAGTGACTTTTCTGCGTTTCCCATGTAATTCTGGCTTTTTCTTGTTTCACATGCAATTCTGTGGGACTTTGGTGTTTTTCCACCTAAGTGTGCCGAATGAGCTTCTCAGGCTGAGAAAACAAGCTTTTTCACACAAGCTGCCATTCTCTTCCAGAAGCACCTATGTGCCAGTTTCCACCTCAGGAAGCCTCACAGCAGCGACTTGTACATTATAGAGTGGTTTTGTGTGGCTGTGTCACTTAGTTTGGCTGTAATGCACAAAACTATTAAAAGTGACTTTTCTGCGTTTCCCATGTAATTCTGGCTTTTTGTTGTTTCACATGCAATTCTGTGGGACTTTGGTGTTTTTCCACCTAAGTGTGCCCAATGAGCTTCTCAGGCTGAGAAAACAAGCTTTTTCACACAAGCTGCCATTCTCTTCCAGAAGCACCTATCTGACAGTTTCCACCTCAGGAAGCCTCACAGCGGCGACTTGTACATTATAGAGTGGTTTGGTGTGGCTCTGTCACTTAGTTTGGCTGTAATGCACAAAACTATTAAAAGTGACTTTTCTGCGTTTCCCATGTAATTCTGGCTTTTTGTTGTTTCACATGCAATTCTGCGGGACTTTGGTGTTTTTCCACCTAAGTGTGCCCAATGAGCTTCTCAGGCTGAGAAAACAAGCTTTTTCACACAAGCTGCCATTCTCTTCCAGAAGCACCTATCTGACAGTTTCCACCTCAGGAAGCCTCACAGCGGCGACTTGTACATTATAGAGTGGTGTGGTGTGGCTCTGTCACTTAGTTTGGCTGTAATGCAAAAAACTATTAAAAGTGACTTTTCTGCGTTTCCCATGTAATTCTGGCTTTTTGTTGTTTCACATGCAATTCTGCGGGACTTTGGTGTTTTTCCACCTAAGTGTGCCCAATGAGCTTCTCAGGCTGAGAAAACAAGCTTTTTCACACAAGCTGCCATTCTCTTCCAGAAGCACCTATCTGACAGTTTCCACCTCAGGAAGCCTCACAGCGGCGACTTGTACATTATAGAGTGGTTTGGTGTGGCTCTGTCACTTAGTTTGGCTGTAATGCACAAAACTATTAAAAGTGACTTTTCTGCGTTTCCCATGTAATTCTGGCTTTTTCTTGTTTCACATGCAATTCTGTGGGACTTTGGTGTTTTTCCACCTAAGTGTGCCGAATGAGCTTCTCAGGCTGAGAAAACAAGCTTTTTCAGCTTAGGTGGAAAAACACCAAAGTCCCACAGAATTGCATGTGAAACATGAAAAAGCCAGAATTACATGGGAAACGCAGAAAAGTCACTTTTAATAGTTTTGTGCATTACAGCCAAACTAAGTGACAGAGCCACACCAAACCACTCTATAATGTACAAGTCGCCGCTGTGAGGCTTCCTGAGGTGGAAACTGTCAGATAGGTGCTTCTGGAAGAGAATGGCAGCTTGTGTGAAAAAGCTTGTTTTCTCAGCCTGAGAAGCTCATTGGGCACACTTAGGTGGAAAAACACCAAAGTCCCACAGAATTGCATGTGAAACAACAAAAAGCCAGAATTACATGGGAAACGCAGAAAAGTCACTTTTAATAGTTTTGTGCATTACAGCCAAATTAAGTGACAGAGCCACACCAAACCACTCTATAATGTACAAGTCGCCGCTGTGAGGCTTCCTGAGGTGGAAACTGGCACATAGGTGCTTCTGGAAGAGAATGGCAGCTTGTGTGAAAAAGCTTGTTTTCTCAGCCTGAGAAGCTCATTTGGCACACTTAGGTGGAAAAACACCAAAGTCCCACAGAATTGCATGTGAAACAGGAAAAGACAGAATTACATGGGAAACACAAAAAGTCACTTTTAATAGTTTTGTCCATTACAGCTGAACTATGTGAGAGAGCCACACCAAACCACTTCATGCATCAATTTCATTATGCCACTGTGAAGCTTTGCAAGTCCAGAATGAATTATTCTGTGGTCAAGTGTGCCCTCTGCTGTCGAAAAAGTGTAATTTCAGTTGGAACACAGAAAACCACTCTATAATGTACAAGTCACCGCTGTGAGGCTTCCTGAGGTGGAAACTGGCACATAGGTGCTTCTGGAAGAGAATGGCAGCTTGTGTGAAAAAGCTTGTTTTCTCAGCCTGAGAAGCTCATTCGGCACACTTAGGTGGAAAAACACCAAAGTCTCACAGAATTGCATTTGAAACAAGAAAAAGCCAGAATTACATGGGAAACACAGAAAAGTCACTTTTAATAGTTTTGTGCATTACAGCCAAACTAAGTGACAGAGCCACACCAAACCACTCTATAATGTACAAGTCGCCGCTGTGAGGCTTCCTGAGGTGGAAACTGGCACATAGGTGCTTCTGGAAGAGAATGGCAGCTTGTGTGAAAAAGCTTGTTTTCTCAGCCTGAGAAGCTCATTCGGCACACTTAGGTGGAAAAACACCAAAGTCCCACAGAATTGCATGTGAAACAAGAAAAAGCCAGAATTACATGGGAAACGCAGAAAAGTCACTTTTAATAGTTTTGTGCATTACAGCCAAACTAAGTGACAGAGCCACAGAAATCCACTCTATAATGTACAAGTCGCCGCTGTGAGGCTTCCTGAGGTGGAAACTGGCACATAGGTGCTTCTGGAAGAGAATGGCAGCTTGTGTGAAAAAGCTTGTTTTCTCAGCCTGAGAAGCTCATTCGGCACACTTAGGTGGAAAAACACCAAAGTCCCACAGAATTGCATGTGAAACAAGAAAAAGCCAGAATTACATGGGAAACGCAGAAAAGTCACTTTTAATAGTTTTGTGCATTACAGCCAAACTAAGTGACAGAGCCACACCAAACCACTCTATAATGTACAAGTCGCCGCTGTGAGGCTTCCTGAGGTGGAAACTGGCACATAGGTGCTTCTGGAAGAGAATGGCAGCTTGTGTGAAAAAGCTTGTTTTCTCAGCCTGAGAAGCTCATTTGGCACACTTAGGTGGAAAAACACCAAAGTCCCACAGAATTGCATGTGAAACAGGAAAAAGACAGAATTACATGGGAAACACAAAAAAGTCACTTTTAATAGTTTTGTCCATTACAGCTGAACTATGTGAGAGAGCCACACCAAACCACTTCATGCATCAATTTCATTATGCCACTGTGAAGCTTTGCAAGTCCAGAATGAATTATTCTGTGGTCAAGTGTGCCCTCTGCTGTCGAAAAGTGTAATTTCAGTTGGAACACAGAAAACCACTCTATAATGTACAAGTCACCGCTGTGAGGCTTCCTGAGGTGGAAACTGGCACATAGGTGCTTCTGGAAGAGAATGGCAGCTTGTGTGAAAAAGCTTGTTTTCTCAGCCTGAGAAGCTCATTCGGCACACTTAGGTGGAAAAACACCAAAGTCTCACAGAATTGCATTTGAAACAAGAAAAAGCCAGAATTACATGGGAAACGCAGAAAAGTCACTTTTAATAGTTTTGTGCATTACAGCCAAACTAAGTGACAGAGCCACAGAAAACCACTCTATAATGTACAAGTCGCCGCTGTGAGGCTTCCTGAGGTGGAAACTGGCACATAGGTGCTTCTGGAAGAGAATGGCAGCTTGTGTGAAAAAGCTTGTTTTCTCAGCCTGAGAAGCTCATTCGGCACACTTAGGTGGAAAAACACCAAAGTCCCACAGAATTGCATGTGAAACAAGAAAAAGCCAGAATTACATGGGAAACGCAGAAAAGTCACTTTTAATAGTTTTGTGCATTACAGCCAAACTAAGTGACAGAGCCACAGAAATCCACTCTATAATGTACAAGTCGCCACTGTGAGGCTTCCTGAGGTGGAAACTGGCACATAGGTGCTTCTGGAAGAGAATGGCAGCTTGTGTGAAAAAGCTTGTTTTCTCAGCCTGAGAAGCTCATTCGGCACACTTAGGTGGAAAAACACCAAAGTCCCACAGAATTGCTTTTGAAACAAGAAAAAGCCAGAATTACATGGGAAACGCAGAAAAGTCACTTTTAATAGTTTTGTGCATTACAGCCAAACTAAGTGACAGAGCCACACCAAACCACTCTATAATGTACAAGTCGCCGCTGTGAGGCTTCCTGAGGTGGAAACTGGCACATAGGTGCTTCTGGAAGAGAATGGCAGCTTGTGTGAAAAAGCTTGTTTTCTCAGCCTGAGAAGCTCATTCGGCACACTTAGGTGGAAAAACACCAAAGTCCCACAGAATTGCATTTGAAACAAGAAAAAGCCAGAATTACATGGGAAACGCAGAAAAGTCACTTTTAATAGTTTTGTGCATTACAGCCAAACTAAGTGACAGAGCCACACAAACCACTCTATAATGTACAAGTCGCCGCTGTGAGGCTTCCTGAGGTGGAAACTGGCACATAGGTGCTTCTGGAAGAGAATGGCAGCTTGTGTGAAAAAGCTTGTTTTCTCAGCCTGAGAAGCTCATTCGGCACACTTAGGTGGAAAAACACCAAAGTCCCACAGAATTGCTTTTGAAACAAGAAAAAGCCAGAATTACATGGGAAACGCAGAAAAGTCACTTTTAATAGTTTTGTGCATTACAGCCAAACTAAGTGACAGAGCCACACAAATCCACTCTATAATGTACAAGTCGCCGCTGTGAGGCTTCCTGAGGTGGAAACTGGCACATAGGTGCTTCTGGAAGAGAATGGCAGCTTGTGTGAAAAAGCTTGTTTTCTCAGCCTGAGAAGCTCATTCGGCACACTTAGGTGGAAAAACACCAAAGTCCCACAGAATTGCATTTGAAACAAGAAAAAGCCAGAATTACATGGGAAACACAGAAAAGTCACTTTTAATAGTTTTGTGCATTACAGCCAAACTAAGTGACAGAGCCACACCAAACCACTCTATAATGTACAAGTCGCCGCTGTGAGGCTTCCTGAGGTGGAAACTGGCACATAGGTGCTTCTGGAAGAGAATGGCAGCTTGTGTGAAAAAGCTTGTTTTCTCAGCCTGAGAAGCTCATTCGGCACACTTAGGTGGAAAAACACCAAAGTCCCACAGAATTGCATGTGAAACAAGAAAAAGCCAGAATTACATGGGAAACGCAGAAAAGTCACTTTTAATAGTTTTGTGCATTACAGCCAAACTAAGTGACAGAGCCACACCAAACCACTCTATAATGTACAAGTCGCCGCTGTGAGGCTTCCTGAGGTGGAAACTGGCACATAGGTGCTTCTGGAAGAGAATGGCAGCTTGTGTGAAAAAGCTTGTTTTCTCAGCCTGAGAAGCTCATTCGGCACACTTAGGTGGAAAAACACCAAAGTCCCACAGAATTGCATGTGAAACAAGAAAAAGCCAGAATTACATGGGAAACGCAGAAAAGTCACTTTTAATAGTTTTGTGCATTACAGCCAAACTAAGTGACAGAGCCACACAAAACCACTCTATAATGTACAAGTCGCCGCTGTGAGGCTTCCTGAGGTGGAAACTGGCACATAGGTGCTTCTGGAAGAGAATGGCAGCTTGTGTGAAAAAGCTTGTTTTCTCAGCCTGAGAAGCTCATTCGGCACACTTAGGTGGAAAAACACCAAAGTCCCACAGAATTGCATGTGAAACAGGAAAAAGACAGAATTACATGGGAAACACAAAAAGTCACTTTTAATAGTTTTGTCCATTACAGCTGAACTATGTGACAGAGCCACACCAAACCACTCCATCATAAATTTTATTATGCCACTGTGAAGCTTTGCAAGTCCAGAATGAATTATTCTGTGGTCAAGTGTGCCCTCTGCTGTCGAAAAGTAATTTCAATTGGAAAAAAAAAAACCACTCTATAATGTACAAGCTTAGGCTTCCTGAGGTGGAAACTGGCACATAGGTGCTTCTGGAAGAGAATGGCAGCTTGTGTGAAAAAGCTTGTTTTCTCAGCCTGAGAAGCTCATTCGGCACACTTAGGTGGAAAAACACCAAAGTCTCACAGAATTGCATTTGAAACAAGAAAAAGCCAGAATTACATGGGAAACACAGAAAAGTCACTTTTAATAGTTTTGTGCATTACAGCCAAACTAAGTGACAGAGCCACACCAAACCACTCTATAATGTACAAGTCGCCGCTGTGAGGCTTCCTGAGGTGGAAACTGGCACATAGGTGCTTCTGGAAGAGAATGGCAGCTTGTGTGAAAAAGCTTGTTTTCTCAGCCTGAGAAGCTCATTCGGCACACTTAGGTGGAAAAACACCAAAGTCCCACAGAATTGCATGTGAAACAAGAAAAAGCCAGAATTACATGGGAAACGCAGAAAAGTCACTTTTAATAGTTTTGTGCATTACAGCCAAACTAAGTGACAGAGCCACACAAAACCACTCTATAATGTACAAGTCGCCGCTGTGAGGCTTCCTGAGGTGGAAACTGGCACATAGGTGCTTCTGGAAGAGAATGGCAGCTTGTGTGAAAAAGCTTGTTTTCTCAGCCTGAGAAGCTCATTCGGCACACTTAGGTGGAAAAACACCAAAGTCCCACAGAATTGCATTTGAAACAAGAAAAAGCCAGAATTACATGGGAAACGCAGAAAAGTCACTTTTAATAGTTTTGTGCATTACAGCCAAACTAAGTGACAGAGCCACACAAATCCACTCTATAATGTACAAGTCGCCGCTGTGAGGCTTCCTGAGGTGGAAACTGGCACATAGGTGCTTCTGGAAGAGAATGGCAGCTTGTGTGAAAAAGCTTGTTTTCTCAGCCTGAGAAGCTCATTCGGCACACTTAGGTGGAAAAACACCAAAGTCCCACAGAATTGCATTTGAAACAAGAAAAAGCCAGAATTACATGGGAAACGCAGAAAAGTCACTTTTAATAGTTTTGTGCATTACAGCCAAACTAAGTGACAGAGCCACACAAACCACTCTATAATGTACAAGTCGCCGCTGTGAGGCTTCCTGAGGTGGAAACTGGCACATAGGTGCTTCTGGAAGAGAATGGCAGCTTGTGTGAAAAAGCTTGTTTTCTCAGCCTGAGAAGCTCATTCGGCACACTTAGGTGGAAAAACACCAAAGTCCCACAGAATTGCATTTGAAACAAGAAAAAGCCAGAATTACATGGGAAACACAGAAAAGTCACTTTTAATAGTTTTGTGCATTACAGCCAAACTAAGTGACAGAGCCACACCAAACCACTCTATAATGTACAAGTCGCCGCTGTGAGGCTTCCTGAGGTGGAAACTGGCAGATATGTTCTTCTGGAAGAGAATGACAGCTTGTGTGAAAAAGCTTGTTTTCTCAGCCTGAGAAGCTCATTCGGCACACTTAGGTGGAAAAACACCAAAGTCCCACAGAATTGCATTTGAAACAAGAAAAAGCCAGAATTACATGGGAAACGCAGAAAAGTCACTTTTAATAGTTTTGTGCATTACAGCCAAACTAAGTGACAGAGCCACACCAAACCACTCTATAATGTACAAGTCGCCGCTGTGAGGCTTCCTGAGGTGGAAACTGGCACATAGGTGCTTCTGGAAGAGAATGGCAGCTTGTGTGAAAAAGCTTGTTTTCTCAGCCTGAGAAGCTCATTCGGCACACTTAGGTGGAAAAACACCAAAGTCCCACAGAATTGCATGTGAAACAAGAAAAAGCCAGAATTACATGGGAAACGCAGAAAAGTCACTTTTAATAGTTTTGTGCATTACAGCCAAACTAAGTGACAGAGCCACACCAAACCACTCTATAATGTACAAGTCGCCGCTGTGAGGCTTCCTGAGGTGGAAACTGGCACATAGGTGCTTCTGGAAGAGAATGGCAGCTTGTGTGAAAAAGCTTGTTTTCTCAGCCTGAGAAGCTCATTTGGCACACTTAGGTGGAAAAACACCAAAGTCCCACAGAATTGCATGTGAAACAGGAAAAAGACAGAATTACATGGGAAACACAAAAAAGTCACTTTTAATAGTTTTGTCCATTACAGCTGAACTATGTGAGAGAGCCACACCAAACCACTTCATGCATCAATTTCATTATGCCACTGTGAAGCTTTGCAAGTCCAGAATGAATTATTCTGTGGTCAAGTGTGCCCTCTGCTGTCGAAAAAGTGTAATTTCAGTTGGAACACAGAAAACCACTCTATAATGTACAAGTCACCGCTGTGAGGCTTCCTGAGGTGGAAACTGGCACATAGGTGCTTCTGGAAGAGAATGGCAGCTTGTGTGAAAAAGCTTGTTTTCTCAGCCTGAGAAGCTCATTCGGCACACTTAGGTGGAAAAACACCAAAGTCTCACAGAATTGCATTTGAAACAAGAAAAAGCCAGAATTACATGGGAAACACAGAAAAGTCACTTTTAATAGTTTTGTGCATTACAGCCAAACTAAGTGACAGAGCCACACCAAACCACTCTATAATGTACAAGTCGCCGCTGTGAGGCTTCCTGAGGTGGAAACTGGCACATAGGTGCTTCTGGAAGAGAATGGCAGCTTGTGTGAAAAAGCTTGTTTTCTCAGCCTGAGAAGCTCATTCGGCACACTTAGGTGGAAAAACACCAAAGTCCCACAGAATTGCATGTGAAACAAGAAAAAGCCAGAATTACATGGGAAACGCAGAAAAGTCACTTTTAATAGTTTTGTGCATTACAGCCAAACTAAGTGACAGAGCCACAGAAATCCACTCTATAATGTACAAGTCGCCGCTGTGAGGCTTCCTGAGGTGGAAACTGGCACATAGGTGCTTCTGGAAGAGAATGGCAGCTTGTGTGAAAAAGCTTGTTTTCTCAGCCTGAGAAGCTCATTCGGCACACTTAGGTGGAAAAACACCAAAGTCCCACAGAATTGCTTTTGAAACAAGAAAAAGCCAGAATTACATGGGAAACGCAGAAAAGTCACTTTTAATAGTTTTGTGCATTACAGCCAAACTAAGTGACAGAGCCACACAAATCCACTCTATAATGTACAAGTCGCCGCTGTGAGGCTTCCTGAGGTGGAAACTGGCAGATATGTTCTTCTGGAAGAGAATGACAGCTTGTGTGAAAAAGCTTGTTTTCTCAGCCTGAGAAGCTCATTCGGCACACTTAGGTGGAAAAACACCAAAGTCCCACAGAATTGCATGTGAAACAAGAAAAAGCCAGAATTACATGGGAAACGCAGAAAAGTCACTTTTAATAGTTTTGTGCATTACAGCCAAACTAAGTGACAGAGCCACACAAAACCACTCTATAATGTACAAGTCGCCGCTGTGAGGCTTCCTGAGGTGGAAACTGGCACATAGGTGCTTCTGGAAGAGAATGGCAGCTTGTGTGAAAAAGCTTGTTTTCTCAGCCTGAGAAGCTCATTCGGCACACTTAGGTGGAAAAACACCAAAGTCCCACAGAATTGCATTTGAAACAAGAAAAAGCCAGAATTACATGGGAAACGCAGAAAAGTCACTTTTAATAGTTTTGTGCATTACAGCCAAACTAAGTGACAGAGCCACACAAATCCACTCTATAATGTACAAGTCGCCGCTGTGAGGCTTCCTGAGGTGGAAACTGGCACATAGGTGCTTCTGGAAGAGAATGGCAGCTTGTGTGAAAAAGCTTGTTTTCTCAGCCTGAGAAGCTCATTCGGCACACTTAGGTGGAAAAACACCAAAGTCCCACAGAATTGCATTTGAAACAAGAAAAAGCCAGAATTACATGGGAAACACAGAAAAGTCACTTTTAATAGTTTTGTGCATTACAGCCAAACTAAGTGACAGAGCCACACCAAACCACTAACTATAATGTACAAGTCGCCGCTGTGAGGCTTCCTGAGGTGGAAACTGGCACATAGGTGCTTCTGGAAGAGAATGGCAGCTTGTGTGAAAAAGCTTGTTTTCTCAGCCTGAGAAGCTCATTCGGCACACTTAGGTGGAAAAACACCAAAGTCCCACAGAATTGCATTTGAAACAAGAAAAAGCCAGAATTACATGGGAAACACAGAAAAGTCACTTTTAATAGTTTTGTGCATTACAGCCAAACTAAGTGACAGAGCCACACCAAACCACTCTATAATGTACAAGTCGCCGCTGTGAGGCTTCCTGAGGTGGAAACTGGCACATAGGTGCTTCTGGAAGAGAATGGCAGCTTGTGTGAAAAAGCTTGTTTTCTCAGCCTGAGAAGCTCATTCGGCACACTTAGGTGGAAAAACACCAAAGTCCCACAGAATTGCATTTGAAACAAGAAAAAGCCAGAATTACATGGGAAACGCAGAAAAGTCACTTTTAATAGTTTTGTGCATTACAGCCAAACTAAGTGACAGAGCCACACCAAACCACTCTATAATGTACAAGTCGCCGCTGTGAGGCTTCCTGAGGTGGAAACTGGCACATAGGTGCTTCTGGAAGAGAATGGCAGCTTGTGTGAAAAAGCTTGTTTTCTCAGCCTGAGAAGCTCATTCGGCACACTTAGGTGGAAAAACACCAAAGTCCCACAGAATTGCATTTGAAACAAGAAAAAGCCAGAATTACATGGGAAACGCAGAAAAGTCACTTTTAATAGTTTTGTGCATTACAGCCAAACTAAGTGACAGAGCCACACCAAACCACTCTATAATGTACAAGTCGCCGCTGTGAGGCTTCCTGAGGTGGAAACTGGCACA
Source organism: Dicentrarchus labrax (assembly GCF_905237075.1). Classification (NCBI taxonomy): domain Eukaryota; kingdom Metazoa; phylum Chordata; class Actinopteri; family Moronidae; genus Dicentrarchus; species Dicentrarchus labrax. The sequence continues at coordinate 20,630,878 of NW_026136722.1, forward strand.
TAGGTGCTTCTGGAAGAGAATGGCAGCTTGTGTGAAAAAGCTTGTTTTCTCAGCCTGAGAAGCTCATTCGGCACACTTAGGTGGAAAAACACCAAAGTCCCACAGAATTGCATGTGAAACAAGAAAAAGCCAGAATTACATGGGAAACGCAGAAAAGTCACTTTTAATAGTTTTGTGCATTACAGCCAAACTAAGTGACAGAGCCACACAAAACCACTCTATAATGTACAAGTCGCCGCTGTGAGGCTTCCTGAGGTGGAAACTGGCACATAGGTGCTTCTGGAAGAGAATGGCAGCTTGTGTGAAAAAGCTTGTTTTCTCAGCCTGAGAAGCTCATTCGGCACACTTAGGTGGAAAAACACCAAAGTCCCACAGAATTGCATGTGAAACAAGAAAAAGCCAGAATTACATGGGAAACGCAGAAAAGTCACTTTTAATAGTTTTGTGCATTACAGCCAAACTAAGTGACAGAGCCACACAAAACCACTCTATAATGTACAAGTCGCCGCTGTGAGGCTTCCTGAGGTGGAAACTGGCACATAGGTGCTTCTGGAAGAGAATGGCAGCTTGTGTGAAAAAGCTTGTTTTCTCAGCCTGAGAAGCTCATTTGGCACACTTAGGTGGAAAAACACCAAAGTCCCACAGAATTGCATGTGAAACAGGAAAAAGACAGAATTACATGGGAAACACAAAAAAGTCACTTTTAATAGTTTTGTCCATTACAGCTGAACTATGTGAGAGAGCCACACCAAACCACTTCATGCATCAATTTCATTATGCCACTGTGAAGCTTTGCAAGTCCAGAATGAATTATTCTGTGGTCAAGTGTGCCCTCTGCTGTCGAAAAAGTGTAATTTCAGTTGGAACACAGAAAACCACTCTATAATGTACAAGTCACCGCTGTGAGGCTTCCTGAGGTGGAAACTGGCACATAGGTGCTTCTGGAAGAGAATGGCAGCTTGTGTGAAAAAGCTTGTTTTCTCAGCCTGAGAAGCTCATTCGGCACACTTAGGTGGAAAAACACCAAAGTCTCACAGAATTGCATTTGAAACAAGAAAAAGCCAGAATTACATGGGAAACACAGAAAAGTCACTTTTAATAGTTTTGTGCATTACAGCCAAACTAAGTGACAGAGCCACACCAAACCACTCTATAATGTACAAGTCGCCGCTGTGAGGCTTCCTGAGGTGGAAACTGGCACATAGGTGCTTCTGGAAGAGAATGGCAGCTTGTGTGAAAAAGCTTGTTTTCTCAGCCTGAGAAGCTCATTCGGCACACTTAGGTGGAAAAACACCAAAGTCCCACAGAATTGCATGTGAAACAAGAAAAAGCCAGAATTACATGGGAAACGCAGAAAAGTCACTTTTAATAGTTTTGTGCATTACAGCCAAACTAAGTGACAGAGCCACACAAAACCACTCTATAATGTACAAGTCGCCGCTGTGAGGCTTCCTGAGGTGGAAACTGGCACATAGGTGCTTCTGGAAGAGAATGGCAGCTTGTGTGAAAAAGCTTGTTTTCTCAGCCTGAGAAGCTCATTCGGCACACTTAGGTGGAAAAACACCAAAGTCCCACAGAATTGCTTTTGAAACAACAAAAAGCCAGAATTACATGGGAAACGCAGAAAAGTCACTTTTAATAGTTTTGTGCATTACAGCCAAACTAAGTGACAGAGCCACACAAATCCACTCTATAATGTACAAGTCGCCGCTGTGAGGCTTCCTGAGGTGGAAACTGGCAGATATGTTCTTCTGGAAGAGAATGACAGCTTGTGTGAAAAAGCTTGTTTTCTCAGCCTGAGAAGCTCATTCGGCACACTTAGGTGGAAAAACACCAAAGTCCCACAGAATTGCATTTGAAACAAGAAAAAGCCAGAATTACATGGGAAACGCAGAAAAGTCACTTTTAATAGTTTTGTGCATTACAGCCAAACTAAGTGACAGAGCCACACCAAACCACTCTATAATGTACAAGTCGCCGCTGTGAGGCTTCCTGAGGTGGAAACTGGCACATAGGTGCTTCTGGAAGAGAATGGCAGCTTGTGTGAAAAAGCTTGTTTTCTCAGCCTGAGAAGCTCATTCGGCACACTTAGGTGGAAAAACACCAAAGTCCCACAGAATTGCATGTGAAACAAGAAAAAGCCAGAATTACATGGGAAACGCAGAAAAGTCACTTTTAATAGTTTTGTGCATTACAGCCAAACTAAGTGACAGAGCCACACCAAACCACTCTATAATGTACAAGTCGCCGCTGTGAGGCTTCCTGAGGTGGAAACTGGCACATAGGTGCTTCTGGAAGAGAATGGCAGCTTGTGTGAAAAAGCTTGTTTTCTCAGCCTGAGAAGCTCATTCGGCACACTTAGGTGGAAAAACACCAAAGTCCCACAGAATTGCATGTGAAACAAGAAAAAGCCAGAATTACATGGGAAACACAAAAAAGTCACTTTTAATACTTTTGTCCATTACACAACTATGTGAGAGAGCCACACCAAACCACTTATGCATCAATTTTTAGCCACTGTGCACTTTACAAGTCCAAAACTGAAGTGAAGGCCCGAAAGTATTTCAGTTGGAACACAAAAACCACTCTATAATGTACAAGTCACCGCTGTGAGGCTTCCTGAGGTGGAAACTGGCACATAGGTGCTTCTGGAAGAGAATGGCAGCTTGTGTGAAAAAGCTTGTTTTCTCAGCCTGAGAAGCTCATTCGGCACACTTAGGTGGAAAAACACCAAAGTCCCACAGAATTGCATTTGAAACAAGAAAAAGCCAGAATTACATGGGAAACACAGAAAAGTCACTTTTAATAGTTTTGTGCATTACAGCCAAACTAAGTGACAGAGCCACACCAAACCACTCTATAATGTACAAGTCGCCGCTGTGAGGCTTCCTGAGGTGGAAACTGGCACATAGGTGCTTCTGGAAGAGAATGGCAGCTTGTGTGAAAAAGCTTGTTTTCTCAGCCTGAGAAGCTCATTCGGCACACTTAGGTGGAAAAACACCAAAGTCCCACAGAATTGCATGTGAAACAAGAAAAAGCCAGAATTACATGGGAAACGCAGAAAAGTCACTTTTAATAGTTTTGTGCATTACAGCCAAACTAAGTGACAGAGCCACACAAAACCACTCTATAATGTACAAGTCGCCGCTGTGAGGCTTCCTGAGGTGGAAACTGGCACATAGGTGCTTCTGGAAGAGAATGGCAGCTTGTGTGAAAAAGCTTGTTTTCTCAGCCTGAGAAGCTCATTCGGCACACTTAGGTGGAAAAACACCAAAGTCCCACAGAATTGCTTTTGAAACAAGAAAAAGCCAGAATTACATGGGAAACGCAGAAAAGTCACTTTTAATAGTTTTGTGCATTACAGCCAAACTAAGTGACAGAGCCACACAAATCCACTCTATAATGTACAAGTCGCCGCTGTGAGGCTTCCTGAGGTGGAAACTGGCAGATATGTTCTTCTGGAAGAGAATGACAGCTTGTGTGAAAAAGCTTGTTTTCTCAGCCTGAGAAGCTCATTCGGCACACTTAGGTGGAAAAACACCAAAGTCCCACAGAATTGCATTTGAAACAAGAAAAAGCCAGAATTACATGGGAAACGCAGAAAAGTCACTTTTAATAGTTTTGTGCATTACAGCCAAACTAAGTGACAGAGCCACACCAAACCACTCTATAATGTACAAGTCGCCGCTGTGAGGCTTCCTGAGGTGGAAACTGGCACATAGGTGCTTCTGGAAGAGAATGGCAGCTTGTGTGAAAAAGCTTGTTTTCTCAGCCTGAGAAGCTCATTCGGCACACTTAGGTGGAAAAACACCAAAGTCCCACAGAATTGCATGTGAAACAAGAAAAAGCCAGAATTACATGGGAAACACAGAAAAGTCACTTTTAATAGTTTTGTGCATTACAGCCAAACTAAGTGACAGAGCCACACAAAACCACTCTATAATGTACAAGTCGCCGCTGTGAGGCTTCCTGAGGTGGAAACTGGCACATAGGTGCTTCTGGAAGAGAATGGCAGCTTGTGTGAAAAAGCTTGTTTTCTCAGCCTGAGAAGCTCATTCGGCACACTTAGGTGGAAAAACACCAAAGTCCCACAGAATTGCATTTGAAACAAGAAAAAGCCAGAATTACATGGGAAACGCAGAAAAGTCACTTTTAATAGTTTTGTGCATTACAGCCAAACTAAGTGACAGAGCCACACAAATCCACTCTATAATGTACAAGTCGCCGCTGTGAGGCTTCCTGAGGTGGAAACTGGCAGATAGGTGCTTCTGGAAGAGAATGACAGCTTGTGTGAAAAAGCTTGTTTTCTCAGCCTGAGAAGCTCATTCGGCACACTTAGGTGGAAAAACACCAAAGTCCCACAGAATTGCATTTGAAACAAGAAAAAGCCAGAATTACATGGGAAACGCAGAAAAGTCACTTTTAATAGTTTTGTGCATTACAGCCAAACTAAGTGACAGAGCCACACCAAACCACTCTATAATGTACAAGTCGCCGCTGTGAGGCTTCCTGAGGTGGAAACTGGCACATAGGTGCTTCTGGAAGAGAATGGCAGCTTGTGTGAAAAAGCTTGTTTTCTCAGCCTGAGAAGCTCATTCGGCACACTTAGGTGGAAAAACACCAAAGTCCCACAGAATTGCATTTGAAACAAGAAAAAGCCAGAATTACATGGGAAACACAGAAAAGTCACTTTTAATAGTTTTGTGCATTACAGCCAAACTAAGTGACAGAGCCACACAAATCCACTCTATAATGTACAAGTCGCCGCTGTGAGGCTTCCTGAGGTGGAAACTGGCACATAGGTGCTTCTGGAAGAGAATGGCAGCTTGTGTGAAAAAGCTTGTTTTCTCAGCCTGAGAAGCTCATTCGGCACACTTAGGTGGAAAAACACCAAAGTCCCACAGAATTGCATTTGAAACAAGAAAAAGCCAGAATTACATGGGAAACACAGAAAAGTCACTTTTAATAGTTTTGTGCATTACAGCCAAACTAAGTGACAGAGCCACACCAAACCACTCTATAATGTACAAGTCGCCGCTGTGAGGCTTCCTGAGGTGGAAACTGGCACATAGGTGCTTCTGGAAGAGAATGGCAGCTTGTGTGAAAAAGCTTGTTTTCTCAGCCTGAGAAGCTCATTCGGCACACTTAGGTGGAAAAACACCAAAGTCCCACAGAATTGCATTTGAAACAAGAAAAAGCCAGAATTACATGGGAAACGCAGAAAAGTCACTTTTAATAGTTTTGTGCATTACAGCCAAACTAAGTGACAGAGCCACACCAAACCACTCTATAATGTACAAGTCGCCGCTGTGAGGCTTCCTGAGGTGGAAACTGGCACATAGGTGCTTCTGGAAGAGAATGGCAGCTTGTGTGAAAAAGCTTGTTTTCTCAGCCTGAGAAGCTCATTCGGCACACTTAGGTGGAAAAACACCAAAGTCCCACAGAATTGCATTTGAAACAAGAAAAAGCCAGAATTACATGGGAAACGCAGAAAAGTCACTTTTAATAGTTTTGTGCATTACAGCCAAACTAAGTGACAGAGCCACACCAAACCACTCTATAATGTACAAGTCGCCGCTGTGAGGCTTCCTGAGGTGGAAACTGGCACATAGGTGCTTCTGGAAGAGAATGGCAGCTTGTGTGAAAAAGCTTGTTTTCTCAGCCTGAGAAGCTCATTTGGCACACTTAGGTGGAAAAACACCAAAGTCCCACAGAATTGCATGTGAAACAGGAAAAAGACAGAATTACATGGGAAACACAGAAAAGTCACTTTTAATAGTTTTGTCCATTACAGCCGAACTAAGTGAGAGAGCCACACCAAACCACTTATGCACAATTTCATTATGCCACTGTGAAGCTTTGCAAGTCCAGAATGAATTATTCTGTGGTCAAGTGTGCCCCTGCTGTCCAAAAAGTGTAATTTCAGTTGGAACACAGAAAACCACTCTATAATGTACAAGTCACCGCTGTGAAGCTTCCTGAGGTGGAAACTGGCACATAGGTGCTTCTGGAAGAGAATGGCAGCTTGTGTGAAAAAGCTTGTTTTCTCAGCCTGAGAAGCTCATTCGGCACACTTAGGTGGAAAAACACCAAAGTCCCACAGAATTGCATTTGAAACAAGAAAAAGCCAGAATTACATGGGAAACACAGAAAAGTCACTTTTAATAGTTTTGTGCATTACAGCCAAACTAAGTGACAGAGCCACACCAAACCACTCTATAATGTACAAGTCGCCGCTGTGAGGCTTCCTGAGGTGGAAACTGGCACATAGGTGCTTCTGGAAGAGAATGGCAGCTTGTGTGAAAAAGCTTGTTTTCTCAGCCTGAGAAGCTCATTCGGCACACTTAGGTGGAAAAACACCAAAGTCCCACAGAATTGCATGTGAAACAAGAAAAAGCCAGAATTACATGGGAAACACAGAAAAGTCACTTTTAATAGTTTTGTGCATTACAGCCAAACTAAGTGACAGAGCCACACCAAAACCACTCTATAATGTACAAGTCGCCGCTGTGAGGCTTCCTGAGGTGGAAACTGGCACATAGGTGCTTCTGGAAGAGAATGGCAGCTTGTGTGAAAAAGCTTGTTTTCTCAGCCTGAGAAGCTCATTCGGCACACTTAGGTGGAAAAACACCAAAGTCCCACAGAATTGCATTTGAAACAAGAAAAAGCCAGAATTACATGGGAAACGCAGAAAAGTCACTTTTAATAGTTTTGTGCATTACAGCCAAACTAAGTGACAGAGCCACACAAAACCACTCTATAATGTACAAGTCGCCGCTGTGAGGCTTCCTGAGGTGGAAACTGGCACATAGGTGCTTCTGGAAGAGAATGACAGCTTGTGTGAAAAAGCTTGTTTTCTCAGCCTGAGAAGCTCATTCGGCACACTTAGGTGGAAAAACACCAAAGTCCCACAGAATTGCATGTGAAACAAGAAAAAGCCAGAATTACATGGGAAACGCAGAAAAGTCACTTTTAATAGTTTTGTGCATTACAGCCAAACTAAGTGACAGAGCCACACCAAACCACTCTATAATGTACAAGTCGCCGCTGTGAGGCTTCCTGAGGTGGAAACTGGCACATAGGTGCTTCTGGAAGAGAATGGCAGCTTGTGTGAAAAAGCTTGTTTTCTCAGCCTGAGAAGCTCATTCGGCACACTTAGGTGGAAAAACACCAAAGTCCCACAGAATTGCATGTGAAACAAGAAAAAGCCAGAATTACATGGGAAACGCAGAAAAGTCACTTTTAATAGTTTTGTGCATTACAGCCAAACTAAGTGACAGAGCCACACCAAACCACTCTATAATGTACAAGTCGCCGCTGTGAGGCTTCCTGAGGTGGAAACTGGCACATAGGTGCTTCTGGAAGAGAATGGCAGCTTGTGTGAAAAAGCTTGTTTTCTCAGCCTGAGAAGCTCATTCGGCACACTTAGGTGGAAAAACACCAAAGTCCCACAGAATTGCATGTGAAACAAGAAAAAGCCAGAATTACATGGGAAACGCAGAAAAGTCACTTTTAATAGTTTTGTGCATTACAGCCAAACTAAGTGACAGAGCCACACCAAACCACTCTATAATGTACAAGTCGCCGCTGTGAGGCTTCCTGAGGTGGAAACTGGCACATAGGTGCTTCTGGAAGAGAATGGCAGCTTGTGTGAAAAAGCTTGTTTTCTCAGCCTGAGAAGCTCATTCGGCACACTTAGGTGGAAAAACACCAAAGTCCCACAGAATTGCATTTGAAACAAGAAAAAGCCAGAATTACATGGGAAACGCAGAAAAGTCACTTTTAATAGTTTTGTGCATTACAGCCAAACTAAGTGACAGAGCCACACAAAACCACTCTATAATGTACAAGTCGCCGCTGTGAGGCTTCCTGAGGTGGAAACTGGCACATAGGTGCTTCTGGAAGAGAATGGCAGCTTGTGTGAAAAAGCTTGTTTTCTCAGCCTGAGAAGCTCATTCGGCACACTTAGGTGGAAAAACACCAAAGTCCCACAGAATTGCATTTGAAACAAGAAAAAGCCAGAATTACATGGGAAACACAGAAAAGTCACTTTTAATAGTTTTGTGCATTACAGCCAAACTAAGTGACAGAGCCACACCAAACCACTCTATAATGTACAAGTCGCCCTGTGAGGCTTCCTGAGGTGGAAACTGGCACATAGGTGCTTCTGGAAGAGAATGGCAGCTTGTGTGAAAAAGCTTGTTTTCTCAGCCTGAGAAGCTCATTCGGCACACTTAGGTGGAAAAACACCAAAGTCCCACAGAATTGCATTTGAAACAAGAAAAAGCCAGAATTACATGGGAAACACAGAAAAGTCACTTTTAATAGTTTTGTATAGCATTACAGCCAAACATAAGTGACAGAGCCACACTCAAAAAACCACTCTATAATGTACAAGTCGCCGCTGTGAGGCTTCCTGAGGTGGAAACTGGCACATAGGTGCTTCTGGAAGAGAATGGCAGCTTGTGTGAAAAAGCTTGTTTTCTCAGCCTGAGAAGCTCATTCGGCACACTTAGGTGGAAAAACACCAAAGTCCCACAGAATTGCATTTGAAACAAGAAAAAGCCAGAATTACATGGGAAACACAGAAAAGTCACTTTTAATAGTTTTGTGCATTACAGCCAAACTAAGTGACAGAGCCACACCAAACCACTCTATAATGTACAAGTCGCCGCTGTGAGGCTTCCTGAGGTGGAAACTGGCACATAGGTGCTTCTGGAAGAGAATGGCAGCTTGTGTGAAAAAGCTTGTTTTCTCAGCCTGAGAAGCTCATTCGGCACACTTAGGTGGAAAAACACCAAAGTCCCACAGAATTGCATTTGAAACAAGAAAAAGCCAGAATTACATGGGAAACACAGAAAAGTCACTTTTAATAGTTTTGTGCATTACAGCCAAACTAAGTGACAGAGCCACACCAAACCACTCTATAATGTACAAGTCGCCGCTGTGAGGCTTCCTGAGGTGGAAACTGGCACATAGGTGCTTCTGGAAGAGAATGGCAGCTTGTGTGAAAAAGCTTGTTTTCTCAGCCTGAGAAGCTCATTCGGCACACTTAGGTGGAAAAACACCAAAGTCCCACAGAATTGCATTTGAAACAAGAAAAAGCCAGAATTACATGGGAAACACAGAAAAGTCACTTTTAATAGTTTTGTGCATTACAGCCAAACTAAGTGACAGAGCCACACAAAACCACTCTATAATGTACAAGTCGCCGCTGTGAGGCTTCCTGAGGTGGAAACTGGCACATAGGTGCTTCTGGAAGAGAATGGCAGCTTGTGTGAAAAAGCTTGTTTTCTCAGCCTGAGAAGCTCATTCGGCACACTTAGGTGGAAAAACACCAAAGTCCCACAGAATTGCATTTGAAACAAGAAAAAGCCAGAATTACATGGGAAACACAGAAAAGTCACTTTTAATAGTTTTGTGCATTACAGCCAAACTAAGTGACAGAGCCACACAAAACCACTCTATAATGTACAAGTCGCCGCTGTGAGGCTTCCTGAGGTGGAAACTGGCAGATAGGTGCTTCTGGAAGAGAATGGCAGCTTGTGTGAAAAAGCTTGTTTTCTCAGCCTGAGAAGCTCATTCGGCACACTTAGGTGGAAAAACACCAAAGTCCCACAGAATTGCATTTGAAACAAGAAAAAGCCAGAATTACATGGGAAACGCAGAAAAGTCACTTTTAATAGTTTTGTGCATTACAGCCAAACTAAGTGACAGAGCCACACCAAACCACTCTATAATGTACAAGTCGCCGCTGTGAGGCTTCCTGAGGTGGAAACTGGCAGATAGGTTCTTCTGGAAGAGAATGGCAGCTTGTGTGAAAAAGCTTGTTTTCTCAGCCTGAGAAGCTCATTCGGCACACTTAGGTGGAAAAACACCAAAGTCCCACAGAATTGCATTTGAAACAAGAAAAAGCCAGAATTACATGGGAAACGCAGAAAAGTCACTTTTAATAGTTTTGTGCATTACAGCCAAACTAAGTGACAGAGCCACACCAAACCACTCTATAATGTACAAGTCGCCGCTGTGAGGCTTCCTGAGGTGGAAACTGGCACATAGGTGCTTCTGGAAGAGAATGGCAGCTTGTGTGAAAAAGCTTGTTTTCTCAGCCTGAGAAGCTCATTCGGCACACTTAGGTGGAAAAACACCAAAGTCCCACAGAATTGCATTTGAAACAAGAAAAAGCCAGAATTACATGGGAAACACAGAAAAGTCACTTTTAATAGTTTTGTGCATTACAGCCAAACTAAGTGACAGAGCCACACCAAACCACTCTATAATGTACAAGTCGCCGCTGTGAGGCTTCCTGAGGTGGAAACTGGCACATAGGTGCTTCTGGAAGAGAATGGCAGCTTGTGTGAAAAAGCTTGTTTTCTCAGCCTGAGAAGCTCATTCGGCACACTTAGGTGGAAAAACACCAAAGTCCCACAGAATTGCATTTGAAACAAGAAAAAGCCAGAATTACATGGGAAACACAGAAAAGTCACTTTTAATAGTTTTGTGCATTACAGCCAAACTAAGTGACAGAGCCACACCAAACCACTCTATAATGTACAAGTCGCCGCTGTGAGGCTTCCTGAGGTGGAAACTGGCACATAGGTGCTTCTGGAAGAGAATGGCAGCTTGTGTGAAAAAGCTTGTTTTCTCAGCCTGAGAAGCTCATTCGGCACACTTAGGTGGAAAAACACCAAAGTCCCACAGAATTGCATGTGAAACAAGAAAAAGCCAGAATTACATGGGAAACGCAGAAAAGTCACTTTTAATAGTTTTGTGCATTACAGCCAAACTAAGTGACAGAGCCACACCAAACCACTCTATAATGTACAAGTCGCCGCTGTGAGGCTTCCTGAGGTGGAAACTGGCACATAGGTGCTTCTGGAAGAGAATGGCAGCTTGTGTGAAAAAGCTTGTTTTCTCAGCCTGAGAAGCTCATTTGGCACACTTAGGTGGAAAAACACCAAAGTCCCACAGAATTGCATGTGAAACAAGAAAAAGCCAGAATTACATGGGAAACACAAAAAAGTCACTTTTAATAGTTTTGTGCATTACAGCCAAACTAAGTGACAGAGCCACACCAAACCACTCTATAATGTACAAGTCACCGCTGTGAGGCTTCCTGAGGTGGAAACTGGCACATAGGTGCTTCTGGAAGAGAATGGCAGCTTGTGTGAAAAAGCTTGTTTTCTCAGCCTGAGAAGCTCATTCGGCACACTTAGGTGGAAAAACACCAAAGTCCCACAGAATTGCATTTGAAACAAGAAAAAGCCAGAATTACATGGGAAACACAGAAAAGTCACTTTTAATAGTTTTGTGCATTACAGCCAAACTAAGTGACAGAGCCACACCAAACCACTCTATAATGTACAAGTCGCCGCTGTGAGGCTTCCTGAGGTGGAAACTGGCACATAGGTGCTTCTGGAAGAGAATGGCAGCTTGTGTGAAAAAGCTTGTTTTCTCAGCCTGAGAAGCTCATTCGGCACACTTAGGTGGAAAAACACCAAAGTCCCACAGAATTGCTTTTGAAACAAGAAAAAGCCAGAATTACATGGGAAACGCAGAAAAGTCACTTTTAATAGTTTTGTGCATTACAGCCAAACTAAGTGACAGAGCCACACCAAACCACTCTATAATGTACAAGTCGCCGCTGTGAGGCTTCCTGAGGTGGAAACTGGCACATAGGTGCTTCTGGAAGAGAATGGCAGCTTGTGTGAAAAAGCTTGTTTTCTCAGCCTGAGAAGCTCATTCGGCACACTTAGGTGGAAAAACACCAAAGTCCCACAGAATTGCATTTGAAACAAGAAAAAGCCAGAATTACATGGGAAACACAGAAAAGTCACTTTTAATAGTTTTGTGCATTACAGCCAAACTAAGTGACAGAGCCACACCAAACCACTCTATAATGTACAAGTCGCCGCTGTGAGGCTTCCTGAGGTGGAAACTGGCACATAGGTGCTTCTGGAAGAGAATGGCAGCTTGTGTGAAAAAGCTTGTTTTCTCAGCCTGAGAAGCTCATTCGGCACACTTAGGTGGAAAAACACCAAAGTCCCACAGAATTGCATGTGAAACAAGAAAAAGCCAGAATTACATGGGAAACGCAGAAAAGTCACTTTTAATAGTTTTGTGCATTACAGCCAAACTAAGTGACAGAGCCACACAAAACCACTCTATAATGTACAAGTCGCCGCTGTGAGGCTTCCTGAGGTGGAAACTGGCACATAGGTGCTTCTGGAAGAGAATGGCAGCTTGTGTGAAAAAGCTTGTTTTCTCAGCCTGAGAAGCTCATTCGGCACACTTAGGTGGAAAAACACCAAAGTCCCACAGAATTGCATGTGAAACAAGAAAAAGCCAGAATTACATGGGAAACGCAGAAAAGTCACTTTTAATAGTTTTGTGCATTACAGCCAAACTAAGTGACAGAGCCACACAAATCCACTCTATAATGTACAAGTCGCCGCTGTGAGGCTTCCTGAGGTGGAAACTGGCAGATATGTTCTTCTGGAAGAGAATGACAGCTTGTGTGAAAAAGCTTGTTTTCTCAGCCTGAGAAGCTCATTCGGCACACTTAGGTGGAAAAACACCAAAGTCCCACAGAATTGCATTTGAAACAAGAAAAAGCCAGAATTACATGGGAAACACAGAAAAGTCACTTTTAATAGTTTTGTGCATTACAGCCAAACTAAGTGACAGAGCCACACCAAACCACTCTATAATGTACAAGTCGCCGCTGTGAGGCTTCCTGAGGTGGAAACTGGCAGATAGGTTCTTCTGGAAGAGAATGGCAGCTTGTGTGAAAAAGCTTGTTTTCTCAGCCTGAGAAGCTCATTCGGCACACTTAGGTGGAAAAACACCAAAGTCCCACAGAATTGCATTTGAAACAAGAAAAAGGCAGAATTACATGGGAAACGCAGAAAAGTCACTTTTAATAGTTTTGTGCATTACAGCCAAACTAAGTGACAGAGCCACACCATACCACTCTATAATGTACAAGTCGCCGCTGTGAGGCTTCCTGAGGTGGAAACTGGCACATAGGTGCTTCTGGAAGAGAATGGCAGCTTGTGTGAAAAAGCTTGTTTTCTCAGCCTGAGAAGCTCATTCGGCACACTTAGGTGGAAAAACACCAAAGTCCCACAGAATTGCTTTTGAAACAAGAAAAAGCCAGAATTACATGGGAAACGCAGAAAAGTCACTTTTAATAGTTTTGTGCATTACAGCCAAACTAAGTGACAGAGCCACACAAATCCACTCTATAATGTACAAGTCGCCGCTGTGAGGCTTCCTGAGGTGGAAACTGGCAGATATGTGCTTCTGGAAGAGAATGGCAGCTTGTGTGAAAAAGCTTGTTTTCTCAGCCTGAGAAGCTCATTCGGCACACTTAGGTGGAAAAACACCAAAGTCCCACAGAATTGCATTTGAAACAAGAAAAAGCCAGAATTACATGGGAAACACAGAAAAGTCACTTTTAATAGTTTTGTGCATTACAGCCAAACTAAGTGACAGAGCCACACCAAACCACTCTATAATGTACAAGTCGCCGCTGTGAGGCTTCCTGAGGTGGAAACTGGCACATAGGTGCTTCTGGAAGAGAATGGCAGCTTGTGTGAAAAAGCTTGTTTTCTCAGCCTGAGAAGCTCATTCGGCACACTTAGGTGGAAAAACACCAAAGTCCCACAGAATTGCATTTGAAACAAGAAAAAGCCAGAATTACATGGGAAACACAGAAAAGTCACTTTTAATAGTTTTGTGCATTACAGCCAAACTAAGTGACAGAGCCACAGCAAACCACTCTATAATGTACAAGTCGCCGCTGTGAGGCTTCCTGAGGTGGAAACTGGCACATAGGTGCTTCTGGAAGAGAATGGCAGCTTGTGTGAAAAAGCTTGTTTTCTCAGCCTGAGAAGCTCATTCGGCACACTTAGGTGGAAAAACACCAAAGTCCCACAGAATTGCTTGTGAAACAAGAAAAAGCCAGAATTACATGGGAAACGCAGAAAAGTCACTTTTAATAGTTTTGTGCATTACAGCCAAACTAAGTGACAGAGCCACACAAATCCACTCTATAATGTACAAGTCGCCGCTGTGAGGCTTCCTGAGGTGGAAACTGGCAGATATGTTCTTCTGGAAGAGAATGACAGCTTGTGTGAAAAAGCTTGTTTTCTCAGCCTGAGAAGCTCATTCGGCACACTTAGGTGGAAAAACACCAAAGTCCCACAGAATTGCATTTGAAACAAGAAAAAGCCAGAATTACATGGGAAACACAGAAAAGTCACTTTTAATAGTTTTGTGCATTACAGCCAAACTAAGTGACAGAGCCACACCAAACCACTCTATAATGTACAAGTCGCCGCTGTGAGGCTTCCTGAGGTGGAAACTGGCACATAGGTGCTTCTGGAAGAGAATGGCAGCTTGTGTGAAAAAGCTTGTTTTCTCAGCCTGAGAAGCTCATTCGGCACACTTAGGTGGAAAAACACCAAAGTCCCACAGAATTGCTTTTGAAACAACAAAAAGCCAGAATTACATGGGAAACGCAGAAAAGTCACTTTTAATAGTTTTGTGCATTACAGCCAAACTAAGTGACAGAGCCACACCAAACCACTCTATAATGTACAAGTCGCCGCTGTGAGGCTTCCTGAGGTGGAAACTGGCACATAGGTGCTTCTGGAAGAGAATGGCAGCTTGTGTGAAAAAGCTTGTTTTCTCAGCCTGAGAAGCTCATTCGGCACACTTAGGTGGAAAAACACCAAAGTCCCACAGAATTGCATTTGAAACAAGAAAAAAGCCAGAATTACATGGGAAACGCAGAAAAGTCACTTTTAATAGTTTTGTGCATTACAGCCAAACTAAGTGACAGAGCCACAGCAAACCACTCTATAATGTACAAGTCGCCGCTGTGAGGCTTCCTGAGGTGGAAACTGGCACATAGGTGCTTCTGGAAGAGAATGGCAGCTTGTGTGAAAAAGCTTGTTTTCTCAGCCTGAGAAGCTCATTCGGCACACTTAGGTGGAAAAACACCAAAGTCCCACAGAATTGCATGTGAAACAAGAAAAAGCCAGAATTACATGGGAAACGCAGAAAAGTCACTTTTAATAGTTTTGTGCATTACAGCCAAACTAAGTGACAGAGCCACAGAAATCCACTCTATAATGTACAAGTCGCCGCTGTGAGGCTTCCTGAGGTGGAAACTGGTACATAGGTGCTTCTGGAAGAGAATGGCAGCTTGTGTGAAAAAGCTTGTTTTCTCAGCCTGAGAAGCTCATTCGGCACACTTAGGTGGAAAACACCAAAGTCCCACAGAATAACATTTGAAACAAGAAAAAGCCAGAATTACATGGGAAACACAGAAAAGTCACTTTTAATAGTTTTGTGCATTACAGCCAAACTAAGTGACAGAGCCACACCAAACCACTCTATAATGTACAAGTCGCCGCTGTGAGGCTTCCTGAGGTGGAAACTGGCACATAGGTGCTTCTGGAAGAGAATGGCAGCTTGTGTGAAAAAGCTTGTTTTCTCAGCCTGAGAAGCTCATTCGGCACACTTAGGTGGAAAAACACCAAAGTCCCACAGAATTGCATTTGAAACAAGAAAAAGCCAGAATTACATGGGAAACACAGAAAAGTCACTTTTAATAGTTTTGTGCATTACAGCCAAACTAAGTGACAGAGCCACACCAAACCACTCTATAATGTACAAGTCGCCGCTGTGAGGCTTCCTGAGGTGGAAACTGGCACATAGGTGCTTCTGGAAGAGAATGGCAGCTTGTGTGAAAAAGCTTGTTTTCTCAGCCTGAGAAGCTCATTCGGCACACTTAGGTGGAAAAACACCAAAGTCCCACAGAATTGCATTTGAAACAAGAAAAAGCCAGAATTACATGGGTAACACAGAAAAGTCACTTTTAATAGTTTTGTGCATTACAGCCAAACTAAGTGACAGAGCCACACCAAACCACTCTATAATGTACAAGTCGCCGCTGTGAGGCTTCCTGAGGTGGAAACTGGCACATAGGTGCTTCTGGAAGAGAATGGCAGCTTGTGTGAAAAAGCTTGTTTTCTCAGCCTGAGAAGCTCATTCGGCACACTTAGGTGGAAATACACCAAAGTCCCACAGAATTGCATGTGAAACAAGAAAAAGCCAGAATTACATGGGAAACACAGAAAAGTCACTTTTAATAGTTTTGTGCATTACAGCCAAACTAAGTGACAGAGCCACACAAATCCACTCTATAATGTACAAGTCGCCGCTGTGAGGCTTCCTGAGGTGGAAACTGGCACATAGGTGCTTCTGGAAGAGAATGGCAGCTTGTGTGAAAAAGCTTGTTTTCTCAGCCTGAGAAGCTCATTCGGCACACTTAGGTGGAAAAACACCAAAGTCCCACAGAATTGCATGTGAAACAAGAAAAAGCCAGAATTACATGGAAAACGCAGAAAAGTCACTTTTAATAGTTTTATGCATTACAGCCAAACAAAGTGACAGAGCCACACAAATCCGCTCTATAATGTACAAGTCGCCGCTGTGAGGCTTCCTGAGGTGGAAACTGGCAGATATGTTCTTCTGGAAGAGAATGGCAGCTTGTGTGAAAAAGCTTGTTTTCTCAGCCTGAGAAGCTCATTCGGCACACTTAGGTGGAAAAACACCAAAGTCCCACAGAATTGCATTTGAAACAAGAAAAAGCCAGAATTACATGGGAAACACAGAAAAGTCACTTTTAATAGTTTTGTGCATTACAGCCAAACTAAGTGACAGAGCCACACCAAACCACTCTATAATGTACAAGTCGCCGCTGTGAGGCTTCCTGAGGTGGAAACTGGCACATAGGTGCTTCTGGAAGAGAATGGCAGCTTGTGTGAAAAAGCTTGTTTTCTCAGCCTGAGAAGCTCATTCGGCACACTTAAGTGGAAAAACACCAAAGTCCCACAGAATTGCATTTGAAACAAGAAAAAGCCAGAATTACATGGGTAACACAGAAAAGTCACTTTTAATAGTTTTGTGCATTACAGCCAAACTAAGTGACAGAGCCACACCAAACCACTCTATAATGTACAAGTCGCCGCTGTGAGGCTTCCTGAGGTGGAAACTGGCACATAGGTGCTTCTGGAAGAGAATGGCAGCTTGTGTGAAAAAGCTTGTTTTCTCAGCCTGAGAAGCTCATTAGGCACACTTAGGTGGAAATACACCAAAGTCCCACAGAATTGCATGTGAAACAAGAAAAAGCCAGAATTACATGGAAAACGCAGAAAAGTCACTTTTAATAGTTTTGTGCATTACAGCCAAACTAAGTGACAGAGCCACACAAATCCGCTCTATAATGTACAAGTCGCCGCTGTGAGGCTTCCTGAGGTGGAAACTGGCAGATATGTTCTTCTGGAAGAGAATGGCAGCTTGTGTGAAAAAGCTTGTTTTCTCAGCCTGAGAAGCTCATTCGGCACACTTAGGTGGAAAAACACCAAAGTCCCACAGAATTGCATTTGAAACAAGAAAAAGCCAGAATTACATGGGACACAATGAAAAGTCACTTTTAATAGTTTTGTGCATTACAGCCAAACTGAGTGACAGAGCCACACCAAACCACTCTATAATGTACAAGTCGCCGCTGTGAGGCTTCCTGAGGTGGAAACTGGCACATAGGTGCTTCTGGAAGAGAATGGCAGCTTGTGTGAAAAAGCTTGTTTTCTCAGCCTGAGAAGCTCATTCGGCACACTTAGGTGGAAAAACACCAAAGTCCCACAGAATTGCATTTGAAACAAGAAAAAGCCAGAATTACATGGGTAACACAGAAAAGTCACTTTTAATAGTTTTGTGCATTACAGCCAAACTAAGTGACAGAGCCACACCAAACCACTCTATAATGTACAAGTCGCCGCTGTGAGGCTTCCTGAGGTGGAAACTGGCACATAGGTGCCTCTGGAAGAGAATGGCAGCTTGTGTGAAAAAGCTTGTTTTCTCAGCCTGGCACACTTAGGTGGAAAAAGACCAAAGTCCAACAGAATTGCAAGTGAAACAGCAAAAAGCCAGAATTACATGGGAAACGCAAAAAAGTCACTTTTAATATTTTTGTCCATTACAGCCAAACTAAGTGAGAGAGCCACACCAAACAACTTGTTCATTACAGAGTGTTTTTTTTTCTGTATTCAAAATGCAGTTATGCTTTTTCGGCAAAAGAGGGCAGACTTGACCACAGAATAATTCATTCTGGAGCCTCACAGCGCCGACTTGTACATTATAGAGTGGTTTGGTGTGGCTCTGTCACTTAGTTTGGCTGTAATGCAATAACTATTAAAAGTGACTTTTTTGTGTTTCCCATGTAATTCTGTCTTTTTCCTTTTCCACATGCAATTCTGTGGGACTTTGGTGTTTTTCCACCTAAGTTTGCCAAATGAGCTTCTCAGGCTGAGAAAACAAGCTTTTTCACACAAGCTACCATTCTCTTCCAGAAGCACCTATCTGCCAGTTTCCACCTCAGGAAGCTTCACAGCGGCGACTTTTACATTATAGAGTGGTTTGATGTGGTGGCTCTCTCACTTAGTTTGGCTGTAATGGAGAAAACTATTAAAAATGACTTTTTTGCGTTTCCCATGTAATTCTGGCTTTTTCCTGTTTCACATGTAATTTTGTGGGACTTTGGTGTTTTTCCACATGAGTGTGCCAGGCTGAGAAAACAAGCTTTTTCACACAAGCTGCCATTCTCTTCCAGAAGCACCTATCTGCGAGTTTCCACCTCAGGAAGCTTCACAGCGGTGACTTGTACATTATAGAGTGATTTGGTGTGGCTCTCGCACTTAGTTTGGCTGTAATGCACAAAACTATTAAAAGTGACTGTTTTGCGTTTCCCATGTAATTCTGGCTTTTTCCTGTTTCACATGCAATTCTGTGGGACTTTGGTGTTTTTCCACCTAAGTGTGCCGAATGAGCTTCTCATGCTGAGAAAACAAGCTTTTTCACACAAGCTGCAATTCTCTTCCAGAAGCACCTATCTGCCAGTTTCCACCTCAGGAAGCTTCACAGCGGTGATTTGTACATTATAGAGTGATTTGGTGTGGCTCTCTCACTTAGTTTGGCTGTAATGCACAAAACTATTAAAAGTGACTTTTTTGCGTTTCCCATGTAATTCTGGCTTTTTCCTGTTTCACATGCAATTCTGTGGGACTTTGGTGTTTTTCCACCTAAGTGTGCCGAATGAGCTTCTCAGGCTGAGAAAACAAGCTTTTTCACACAAGCTGCCCTTCTCTTCCAGAAGAACATATCTGCCAGTTTCCACCTCAGGAAGCTTCACAGTGGCGACTTGTACAATATAGAGTGGTTTGGTGTGGCTCTCTCACTTAGTTTGGCTGTAATGGACAAAAATATTAAAAGTGACTTTTTTTGCGTTTCCCATGTATTTCTGGCTTTTTGCTGTTTCACATGCAATTCTGTTGGACTTTGGTCTTTTTCCACCTAAGTGTGCCAGGCTAAAAAAACAAAATTTTTCACACAAGCTGCCATTCTCTTCCAGAAGCACCTATCTGCCAGTTTCCACCTCAGGAAGCTTCACAGCGGTGACTTGTACATTATAGAGTGGTTTTCTGTGTTCCAACTGAAGTTACGCTTTTTCGACAAAAGAGGGAACACTTGACCACAGAATAATTCATTCTGGACTTGCAAAGCTTCACAGTGGCATAATGAAATTGATGCATGAAGTGGGTTTGGTGTGTTTCTCTCACATAGTTCAGCTGTAATGGACAAAACTATTAAAAGTGACTTTTTTGTGTTTCCCATGTAATTCTGTCTTTTTCCTGTTTCACATGTAATTCTGTGGGACTTTGGTGTTTTTCCACCTAAGTGTGCCGGCTGAGAAAACAAGCTTTTTCACACAAGCTGCCATTCTCTTCCAGAAGCACCTATCTGCCAGTTTCCACCTCAGGAAGCTTCACAGCGGTGACTTGTACATTGTCGAGTGGTTTTCTGTGTTCCAACTGCAGTTATGCTTTTTCGGCAAAAGAGGGTGGACTTGACCACAGAATAATTCATTCTGGAATTGTAAAGCTTCACAGGGGTAAACGTAAAGTGATGGATGAAATGTTTTTGTCTGGCTCTCTCACTTAGTTTAGCTGTAATGGACAAAACTATTAAAACTGACTTTTTTGCGTTTCCCATGTAATTCTGGGTTTTTCCCGTTTCACATGCAATTCTGTGGGACTCTAGTGTTTTTCCATCTTAGTGTGCCGAATGAGCTTCTCAGGCTGAGAAAAGAAGCTTTTTCACCCAAGCTGCCATTCTCTTCCTGAAGCACCTATCTGCCAGTTTTCACCTCAGGTAGCTTTACAGCGGTGACTTGTACCTTGTAGAGTGGTTTTCTGTATTCAAACTGCAGTTCTGCTTTTTCGACAAAAGAGGGGACACTTGAACACAGAATAATTCATTCTGGAATTGCAAAGCTTCACAGGGGTATATACGTAAAGTGATGGATGAAGTGTTTCGGTCTGGCTCTCTGACTTAGTTTAGCTGTAATGGACAAAACTATTAAAAGTGACTTTTTTGTGTTTCACATGCAATTCTCTGGGACTTCGGTGTTTTTCCACCTAAGTGTGCCGAATGAGCTTATCAGGCTGAGAAAACAAGCTTTTTCACACAAGCTGCCATTCTCTTCCAGAAGCACCTATCTGCCAGTTTCCACCTGAGGAAGCTTCACAGCGGCGACTTGTACATTATAGAGTGGGTTGGTGTGGTTCTCTCACTGAGTTTGGTTGTAATGGACAAAACTATTAAAAGTGACTTTTTTAAGTTTCCCATGTAATTCTGGCTTTTTCCTGTTTCACATGCAATTCTGTGGGACTTTGATCTTTTTCCACCTAAGTTTTCCGAATGAACCTCTAGGGCTGAGAAAATAAGCTTTTTCACATAAGCTGCCATTCTCGTCCAGAAGCACGTATCTGCCAGTTTCCACCTCAGGAAGCTTCACAGCGGTGACTTGTACATTATAGAGTGGTTTGGTGTGGCTACCTCACTTAGTTTGGCTGTAATGCACAAAACTATTAAAAGTGACTTTTTTGCGTTACATGTGCCCTGATTGGCTGTCTGAGTGTGCCACGTCTCCTTATTGGCTGACTGAGTGTTACATGCCTCATGATTGGCTGGCTGAGTGTGTACGTGTCCTGATTGGCTGGCTGAATGTCAAAGACCTCCTGATTGGCTGGCTGAGTGTGACACGCCTCCTTATTGGCAAGCTGAGTGTTACACGCCCCCTGATTGGCTGGCTAAGTGTTACATGCCCCCTGACTGGGTGTCTGAGTGTTACACGCCTCCTGATAGGCTGGCTGACCGTTACACGCCTCCTGATTGGCTGGCTGAGTGTTACACACGTTCTGATTGGCTGGCTGAGAGTCAAAGGCTTACTGATTGGCTACCTGAGTGTTAGCATGCCCCCTGATTGGCTGTCTGAGTGTGACACGCCTCCTTATTGGGTGCCTGAGTGTTACACGCCTCCTAATTAGCTGGCTGAGTGTTACACGCCTCCTGATTGGCTGGCTGAGTGTTACACGACTCCTGATTGGCTACCTGAATGTTACACGCCTCCTGATTGGCTGGCTGACTGTTACACGCCTCCTGATTGGCGGCTGGCTGAGTGTTAAACGGCTCCTGAATGGCTGGCTGAATGTCAAAGGCCTCCTGATTGGCTGGCTGTGTGTGACACGCCTCCTTATTTGCTGCCTGAGTGTTGCATTCCTCCTAATTGGCTGGCTGAATGTCAAAGACCTCCTGATTGGCTGGCTAAGTGTGACACGAGTCCTTATTGGCTGGCTGAGTATTACACGCCTCCTGATTGGCTGGCTGAGTGTTAAACGGCTCCTGATTGGCTGGCTGAATGTGAAAGGCCTCCTGATTGGCTGGCTGAGTGTGTACGTCTCCTGATCGGCTGGCTGAATGTCAAAGACCTCCTGATTGGCTGGCTGAGTGTGACACGCCTCCTTATTGGCAAGCTGAGTGTTACATGCCTCCTGATTGGCTGGCTGAGTGTTACACGCCTCCTGATTGGCTGGCTGAGTGTTAAACAGCTCCTGATTGGCTGGCTGACCGTTACACGCCTCCTGATTGGCTGCCTGAGTGTTAAACGCGTCCTGATTGGCTGGCTGTGTGTTACACACCTCCTGATTGGCTGTGCAAGTGTTAGACACCTCCTGATTCGCTGGCTGAGTGTGACACGCCTCCTTATTGGCTGGCTGAGTGTTACACGCCTCCTAATTGGCTGCCTGAGTGTGAAACGCCTCCTGATTGGCTGGTTGAGTGTTACATGCCCCCTGATAGGCTGTCTGAGTGTGCCACGTCACCTTATTGACTGACTGAGTGTTACATGACTCCTGATTGGCTACCTGAGTGTTACACGCCTCCTGATTGGCTGGGTGACTGTTACATGCCTCCTGATTGGCTGGCTGAGTGTTAAAAGGCTCCTGAATGGCTGGCTGAATGTCAAAGGCCTCCTGATTGGCTGGCTGTGTGTTACACCCGTCCTAATTTGCTGCCTGAGTGTGACACGCCTCCTTATTGGCTGCCTGTGTGTTACATTCCTCCTAATTGGCTGCCTGAGTGTGAAACGCCTCCTGATTGGCTGGTTGAGTGTTACATGCCCCCTGATTGGCTGTCTGAGTGTGCCACGTCTCCTTATTGGCTGACTGAGTGTTACATGCCTCCTGATTGTCTGGCTGAGTGTTACATTCCTCCAAATTGGCTGCCTGAGTGTGAAACGCCTCCTGATTGGCTGGTTGAGTGTTACATGCCCCCTGATCGGCTGTCCGAGTGTGCCACGTCTCCTTATTGGCTGACTGAGTGTTACATGCCTCCTGATTGGCTGGCTGAGTGTGTACGTCTCCTGATTGCCTGGCTGAATGTCAAAGACCTCCTGATTGGCTGGCTGAGTGTTACATGTCCCCTGATTGGCTGTCTGAGTGTGCCACGTCTCCTTATTGGCTGACTGAGTGTTACATGCCCCCTGATTGGCTGGCTGAGTGTGTACGTCTCCTGATCGGCTGGCTGAATGTCAAAGACCTCCTGATTGGCTGGCTGAGTGTGACACGCCTCGTTATTGGCAAGCTGAGTGTTACATGCCTCCTGATTGGCTGGCTGAGTGTTACACGCCTCCTGATTGGCTGGCTGAGTGTTAAACGGCTCCTGATTGGCTGGCTGAATGTGAAAGGCCTCCTGATTGGCTGCCTGAGTGTTAAACGCGTCCTGATTGGCTGGCTGTGTGTTACACACCTCCTAATTGGCTGTGCAAGTGTTACACACCTCCTGATTCGCTGGCTGAGTGTGACACGCCTCCTTGTTGGGTGGCTGAGTGTTACATGCCTCCTAATTGGCTGCCTGAGTGTGAAACGCCTCCTGATTGGCTGGTTGAGTGTTACATGCCCCCTGAAAGGCTGTCTGAGTGTGCCACGTCTCCTTATTGGCTGACTGAGTGTTACATGCCTCCTGATTGGCTGGCTGAGTGTGTACGTCTCCTGATTGGCTGGCTGAATGTCAAAGACCTCCTGATTGGCTGGCTGAGTGTTAAACGGCTCCTGATTTGCCGGCTGAATGTCAAAGGCCTACTGATTGGCTGCCTGAGTGTTACAAGCGTCCTGATTGGATGGCTGTGTTTACACGCCTCCTGATTGGCTGCCCAAGTGTTACACGCCTCCTGATTGGCTGGCTGACTGTGACACGCCTCCTTATTGGCTGGCTGTGTGTTACACGCCTCCTGATTGGCTGCTGCAAGTGTTACACGCCTCCTGATTGGCTGCAACTGATTGGTGGTGTGACACACCTCCTTATTGGCTGTCTGAGTGTTACATGCCTCCTGATTGGCTGGCTGAGTGTTACACGCCTCCTGATTGGCTGTCTGAGTGTGACACGCCAACTCTTGCCTGCCTGAGTGTGAAACGTCTCCTTATAGCCTGGCTAAGTGTTACACGCCTCCTGATTGGCTGGCTGAGTGTTACACAACTCCTGATTGGCTACCTGAGTGTGAAACGCCTCCTGATTGGCTGGCTGAGTGTTACACGCCTCCTGATTGGCTGGCTGAGTGTTAAACGGCTCCTGATTGGCTGGCTGAATGTCAAAGGCCTCCTGATTGGCTGCCTGAGTGTTAAACACCTTCTGATTGGCTGGCTGTGTGTTACACCTGTCCTAATTTGCTGCCTGAGTGTGACACGCCTCCTTATTGGCTGCCTGAGTGTTACATGCCTCCTAATTGGCTGGCTGTGTGTTACACGCCTCCTGATTGGCTGCGCAAGTGTGACACGGCTCCTGATTGGCTGGCTGAGTGTGACACGGCTCCTGATTGGCTGGCTGAATGTCAAAGGCCTACTGATTGGCTGGCTGAGTGTGACACGCCTCCTTATTGGGTGCCTGAGTGTTACACGCCTCCTGATTGACTGGCTGAGTGTTACACGCCCCCTGATTGGCTGGCTGAGTGTTAGACGCCTCCTGATTGGCTGGCTGAGTGTTACACGGCCCCTGAATGGCTGTCTGAGTGTGACACGCCTCCTTATTGGGTGCCTGAGTGTTACACGCCTTCTTATTGGCTGGCTGAGTGTTACACGCCTCCTGATTGGCTGGCTGAGTGTTACACGACTCCTGATTGGCTGCCTGAGTGTTACACGCCTCCTGATTGGCTGGCTGACTGTTACACGCCTCCTGATTGGCTGGCTGAATGTTAAACGGCTCCTGATTGGCTGGCTGAATGTCAAAGGCCTCCTGATTGGCTGCCTGAGTGTTAAACGCGTCCTGATTGGCTGGCTGTGTGTTACACACCTCCTGATTGGCTGCGCAAGTGTTACACAACTCCTGATTGGCTGGCTGAGTGTGACACGCCTCCTTATTGGCTGGCTGTGTGTTACACGCCTCCTGATTGGCTGCGCAAGTGTTACATGCCCCCTGATTGGCTGTCTGAGTGTGACACGCCTCCTTATTGGGTGCCTGAGTGTTACACGCCTCCTAATTGGCTGGCTGAGTGTTACACGCTTCCTGATTGGCTGGCTGAGTGTTACACGACTCCTGATTGGCTACCTGAGTGTTACACGCCTCCTGATTGGCTGGCTGACTGTTAAACGCCTCCTGATTGGCTGTCTGAGTGTTACACGCCTCCTGATTGGCTGGCTGAGTTTTACATGGCCCCTGATTGGCTGGCTGAGTGTTACACGCCTCCTGATTGGCTGGCTGAGTGTTACACGACTCCTGATTGGCTACCTGAGTGTTACACGCCTCCTGATTGGCTGGCTGAGTGTTACACGTCCCCTGATTGAATGTCTGAGTGTTACACGCCTCCTGATTGGCTGGCTGAGTGTTACATGCCCCCTGATTGGCTGTCTGAGTGTGACACGCCTCCTTATTGGGTGCCTGAGTGTTACACGCCTCCTAATTGGCTGGCTGAGTGTTACATGCTTCCTGATTGGCTGGCTGAGTGTTACACGACTCCTGATTGGCTACCTGAGTGTTACACGCCTCCTGATTGGCTGGCTGACTGTTAAACGCCTCCTGATTGGCTGTCTGAGTGTTACACGCCTCCTGATTGGCTGGCTGAGTTTTACATGGCCCCTGATTGGCTGTCTGAGTGACACACGCCTCCTTATTGGGTGCCTGAGTGTTACACGCCTCCTAATTGGCTGGCTGAGTGTTGCATGCCTCCTGATTGGCTGGCTGAATGTTAACGGCTCCTGATTGGCTGGCTGACTGTTAAACGCCTCCTGATTGGCTGGCTGAGTGTTAAACGGCTCCTAATTGGCTGGCTGAGTGTTACACGCCTCCTGATTGGCTGGCTGAGTGTTACACGATTCCTGATTGCCTACCTGAGTGTTACACGCCTCCTGATTGGCTGGCTGAGTGTTACACGCTTCCTGATTGGCTGGCGAGTGTTACACGACTCCTGATTGGCTACCTGCGTGTTACACGCCTCTGATTGGCTGGCTGACTTTTAAACGCCTCCTGATTGGCAGGCTGAGTGTTAAACGGCTCCTAATTGGCTGGTTGAGTGTTACACGCCTCCTGATTGGCTGGCTGAGTGTTACACTACTCCTGATTGGCTACCTGAGTGTTACACGCCTCCTGATTGGCTGGCTGAGTGTTACACGCCCCTGATTGGCTGTCTGAGTGTTACACGCCTCCTGATTGGCTGGCTGCGTGTTACATGGCCCCTGATTGGCTGTCTGAGTGTGACACGCCTCCTTATTGGGTGCCTGAGTGTTACACGCCTCCTGATTGGCTGGCTGAGTGTTACACGACTCCTGATTGGCCACCTGAGTGTTACACGCCTCCTGATTGGCTGGCTGACTGTTACACGCCTCCTGATTGGCTGGCTGAATGTTAAACGGCTCCTGATTGGCTGGCTGAATGTCAAAGGCCTCCTGATTGGCTGGCTGTGTGTTACACCCATCCTAATTGGCTTCCTGAGTGTGACACGCCGGCTTATTGGCTGCCTGAGTGTTACACGCCTCCTAATTGGCTGGTTGAATGTCACAGGCCCACTGATTGGCTGTCTGAGTGTGAAACGTCTCCTTATTGGCTGACTGAGTGTAACATGCCTCCTGATTGGCTGGCTGAGTGTGACACGCCTCCTGATTGGCTGGCTGACTGTGACACGCCTCCTTATTGGCTGGCTGAGTGTTACACGCCTCCTGATTGGCTGGCTGAGTGTTACACCCCTCCTAATTGGCTGCCTGAGTGTGAAACGGCTCCTTATTGGCTGCCTGAGTGTTACACGCCTCCTAATTGGCTGGCTGAGTGTTACACGCCTCCTGATTGGCTGGCTGAGTGTTACACAACTCCTGATTGGCTACCTGAGTGTGAAACGCCTCCTGATTGGCTGGCTGAGTGTTACACGCCTCCTGATTGGCTGGCTGAGTGTTAAACGGCTCCTGATTGGCTGGCTGAATATCGAAGGCCTCCTGATTGGCTGCCTGAGTGTTAAACGCGTCCTGATTGGCTGGCTGTGTGTTACACACCTCCTGATTGGCTGCGCAAGTGTTACACAACTCCTGATTGGCTGGCTGAGTGTGACACGCCTCCTTAGTGGCTGGCTGTGTGTTACACGCCTCCTGATTGGCTGCGCAAGTGTTACATGCCTCCTGATTGGCTGGCTGAGTGTTACACGCCCCCTGATTGGCTGTCTGAGTGTTACACGCCTCCTGATTGGCTGGCTGAGTGTTACATGCCCCCTGATTGGCTGTCTGAGTGTGACACGCCTCCTTATTGGGTGCCTGAGTGTTACACGCCTCCTAATTGGCTGGCTGAGTGTTACACGCTTCCTGATTGGCTGGCTGAGTGTTACACGACTCCTGATTGGCTACCTGAGTGTACCACGCCTCCTGATTGGCTGGCTGACTGTTAAACGCCTCCTGATTGGCTGGCTGAGTGTTAAACGGCTCCTAATTGGCTGGCTGAGTGTTACACGCCTCCTGATTGGCTGGCTGAGTGTTACACGACTCCTGATTGCCTACCTGAGTGTTACACGCCTCCTGATTGGCTGGCTGAGTGTTACACGCTTCCTGATTGGCTGGCTGAGTGTTACACGACTCCTGATTGGCTACCTGAGTGTTACACGCCTCCTGATTGGCTGGCTGACTTTTAAACGCCTCCTGATTGGCAGGCTGAGTGTTAAACGGCTCCTAATTGGCTGGTTGAGTGTTACACGCCTCCTGATTGGCTGGCTGAGTGTTACACGACTCCTGATTGGCTACCTGAGTGTTACACGCCTCCTAATTGGCTGGCTGAGTGTTACACGCCCCCTGATTGGCTGTCTGAGTGTTACACGCCTCCTGATTGGCTGGCTGCGTGTTACATGGCCCCTGATTGGCTGTCTGAGTGTGACACGCCTCCTTATTGGGTGCCTGAGTGTTACACGCCTCCTGATTGGCTGGCTGAGTGTTACACGACTCCTGATTGGCCACCTGAGTGTTACACGCCTCCTGATTGGCTGGCTGACTGTTACATGCCTCCTGATTGGCTGGCTGAATGTTAAACGGCTCCTGATTGGCTGGCTGAATGTCAAAGGCCTCCTGATTGGCTGGCTGTGTGTTACACCCATCCTAATTGGCTGCCTGAGTGTGACACGCCGGCTTATTGGCTGCCTGAGTGTTACACGCCTCCTAATTGGCTGGTTGAGTGTTACATGCCCCCCTGATTGGCTGTCTGAGTGTGAAACGTCTCCTTATTGGCTGACTGAGTGTAACATGCCTCCTGATTGGCTGGCTGAGTGTGACACGCCTCCTGATTGGCTGGCTGAGTGTTAAACGGCTCCTGATTGGCTGGCTGAATGTCAAAGGCCTACTGATTGGCTGCCTGAGTGTTAAATGGCGCTCCTGATTGGCTTGCTGTGTGTTACACGCCTGCTGATTGGCTGCGCTGAGTGTTACACGCCTCCTGATTGGCTGGCTGAGTGTTAAACGGCTCCTGATTGGCTGGCTGAGTGTTAAACGCGTCCTGATTGGCTGGCTGTGTGTTACACACCTCCTGATTGGCTGCGCAAGTGTTACACAACTCCTGATTGGCTGGCTGAGTGTGACACGCCTCCTTATTGGCTGGCTGTGTGTTACACGCCCCTCCCAAGTTCCCTGATTGGCTGTCTGAGTGTGACACGCCCCTGTCTGATACACGCCTCCTTATTGGCTGGCTGAGTGTTACACGCCCCCTGATTGGCTGTCTGAGTGATTTACACGCCTCCTATTCTTGAGTGTTACACGCTTCCTGATTGGCTGGCTGCGTGTTACACGAACAACACGCCCCTGATTGGCTGTCTGAGTGTGACACCTGGCTAGTTAACGGCTCCTTATTGGGTGCCTGAGTGTTACACGTTTCCTGATTGGCTGGCTGAGTGTTACACGCCTCCTGATTTGCTGGCTGAATGTTAAACGGCTCCTGATTGGCTGGCTGAATGTCAAAGGCATCCTGATTGGCTGGCTGTGTGTTACACCCGTCCTAATTGGCTGCCTGAGTGTGACACGCCTGCTTATTGGCTGCCTGAGTGTTACACGCCTCCTAATTGGCTGGTTGAGTGTTACATGCCCCCTGATTGGCTGTCTGAGTGTGACACGTCTCCTTATTGGCTGACTGAGTGTTACATGCCTCCTGATTGGCTGGCTGAGTGTGACACGCCTCCTGATTGGCTGGCTGAGTGTTAAACGGCTCCTGATTGGCTGGCTGAATGTCAAAGGCCTCCTGATTGGCTGCCTGAGTGTTAAACGCGTCCTGATTGGCTGGCTGTGTGTTACACACCTCCTGATTGGCTGCACAAGTGTTACACACCCCCTGATTGGCTGGCTGAGTGTGACACGCCTCCTTATTGGCTGGCTGTGTGTTACACACCTCCAGATTGGCTGCGCAAGTGTTACACGGCTCCTGATTGGCTGGCTGAATGTCAAAGGCCTACTGATTGGCTGCCTGAATGTCAAAGGCCTACTGATTGGCTGCCTGAGTGTTAAATGCGTCCTGATTGGCTTGCTGTGTGTTACACGCCTGCTGATTGGCTGCGCAAGTGTTACACGCCTCCTGATTGGCTGACTGATTGTGACACGCCTCCTTATGAGTGTTACACCCCTCCTAATTGGCTGTCTGAGTGTTACACGCCTCCTGATTGGCTGGCTGAGTGTTCCATGCCCCCTGATTGGCTGTCTGAGTGTGACACGCCTCCTTATTGGGTGCCTGAGTGTTACACGCCTCCTAATTGGCTGGTTGAGTGTTACACGCTTCCTGATTGGCTGGCTGAGTGTTACACGACTCCTGATTGGCTGGCTGAGTGTTACACCCCTCCTAATTGGCTGCCTGAGTGTGAAACGGCTCCTTATTGGCTGCCTGAGTGTTACACGCCTCCTAATTGGCTGGCTGAGTGTTACACGCCTCCTGATTGGCTGGCTGAGTGTTACACAACTCCTGATTGGCTACCTGAGTGTGAAACGCCTCCTGATTGGCTGGCTGACTGTTACACGCCTCCTGATTGGCTGGCTGAATGTTAAACGGCTCCTGATTGGCTGGCTGAATGTCAAAGGCCTCCTGATTGGCTGGCTGTGTGTTACACCCGTCCTAATTGGCTGCCTGAGTGTGACACGCCTGCTTATTGGCTGCCTGAGTGTTAAACGCGTCCTGATTGGCTTGCTGTGTGTTACACGCCTCCTGATTGACTGCGCAAGTGTTACACGCCTCCTGATTGGCTGGCTGACTGTGACATGCCTCCTTATTGGCTGGCTGAGTGTTACACGCCTACTGATTGGCTGGCTGAGTGTTACACCCCTCCTAATTGGCTGCCTGAGTGTGAAACGGCTCCTTATTGGCTGTCTGAGTGTTACACGCCTCCTAATTGGCTGGTTGAGTGTTACATGCCCCCTGATTGGCTGTCTGAGTGTGAAACGTCTCCTTATTGGCTGACTGAGTGTAACATGCCTCCTGATTGGCTGGCTGAGTGTGACACGCCTCCTGATTGGCTGGCTGAGTGTTAAACGGCTCCTGATTGGCTGGCTGAATGTCAAAGGCCTACTGATTGGCTGCCTGAGTGTTAAATGCGTCCTGATTGGCTTGCTGTGTGTTACACGCCTGCGGATTGGCTGCGCAAGTGTTACACGCCTCCTGATTGGCTGGCTGAGTGTTAAACGGCTCCTGATTGGCTGGCTGAGTGTTAAACGCGTCCTGATTGGCTGGCTGTGTGTTACACACCTCCTGATTGGCTGCGCAAGTGTTACACATCTCCTGATTGGCTGGCTGAGTGTGACACGCCTCCTTATTGGCTGGCTGTGTGTTACACGCCTCCTGATTGGCTGTCTGAGTGTGACACGTCTCCTTATTGGCTGGCTGAGTGTTACACGCCCCCTGATTGGCTGTCTGAGTGTTACACGCCTCCTGATTGGCTGGCTGCGTGTTACATGGCCCCTGATTGGCTGTCTGAGTGTGACACGCCTCCTTATTGGGTGCCTGAGTGTTACACGTTTCCTGATTGGCTGGCTGAGTGTTACACGCCTCCTGATTGGCTGGCTGACTGTTACACGCCTCCTGATTTGCTGGCTGAATGTTAAACGGCTCCTGATTGGCTGGCTGAATGTCAAAGGCATCCTGATTGGCTGGCTGTGTGTTACACCCGTCCTAATTGGCTGCCTGAGTGTGACACGCCTGCTTATTGGCTGCCTGAGTGTTACACGCCTCCTAATTGGCTGGTTGAGTGTTACATGACCCCTGATTGGCTGTCTGAGTGTGACACGTCTCCTTATTGGCTGACTGTGTGTTACATGCCTCCTGATTGGCTGGCTGAGTGTGACACGCCTCCTGATTGGCTGGCTGAGTGTTAAACGGCTCCTGATTGGCTGGCTGAATGTCAAAGGCCTCCTGATTGGCTGCCTGAGTGTTAAACGCGTCCTGATTGGCTGGCTGTGTGTTACACACCTCCTGATTGGCTGCGCAAGTGTTACACACCCCCTGATTGGCTGGCTGAGTGTGACACGCCTCCTTATTGGCTGGCTGTGTGTTACACACCTCCTGATTGGCTGAGTGTGAAACGGCTCCTTATTGGCTGCCTGAGGGTTACACGCCTCCTAATTGGCTGGCTGAGTGTTACACGCCTCCTGATTGGCTGGCTGAGTGTTACACAACTCCTGATTGGCTACCTGAGTGTGAAACGCCTCCTGATTGGCTGGCTGAGTGTTACACGCCTCCTGATTGGCTGGCTGAGTGTTAAACGGCTCCTGATTGGCTTGCTGAATGTCAAAGGCCTCCTGATTGGCTGCCTGAGTGTTAAACGCGTCCTGATTGGCTGGCTGTGTGTTACACACCTCCTGATTGGCTGCGCAAGTGTTACACACCTCCTGATTGGTTGGCTGAGAGTGACACGCCTCCTTATTGGCTGGCTGTGTGTTACACGCCTCCTGATTGGCTGCGCAAGTGTTACACGCCCCCTGATTGGCTGTCTGAGTGTTACACGCCCCCTGATTGGATGTCTGAGTGTAACATGCCTCCTGATTGGCTGCGCAAGTGTTACATGCCCCCTGATTGGCTGGCTGAGTGTGACACGCCTCCTAATTGGGTGCCTGAGTGTTACACGCCTCCTGATTGGCTGCGCAAGTGTTACATGCCCCCTGATTGACTGGCTGAGTGTGACACGACTCCTGATTGGCTGGCTGAGTGTTACACCCCTCCTAATTGGCTGCCTGAGTGTGAAACGGCTCCTCATTGGCTGCCTGAGTGTTACACGCCTCCTAATTGGCTGGCTGAGTGTTACACGCCTCCTGATTGGCTGGCTGAGTGTTACACAACTCCTGATTGGCTACCTGAGTGTTACACGCCTCCTGATTTGCTAGCTGAGTGTTACACGCCCTCTGATTGGCTGTCTGAGTGTTACACACCTCCTGATTGGCTGGCTGAGTGTTACATGCCCCCTGATTTGCTGTCTGAGTGTTACACGCCTCCTGATTGGCTGGCTGAGTGTTAAACGGCTCCTGATTGGCTGGCTGAATGTCAAAGGCCTCCTGATTGGCTGCCTGAGTGTTAAACGCGTCCTGATTGGCTGCCTGAGTGTGAAACGTCTCCTTATTGCCTGGCTGAGTGTGAAACGCTTCCTGATTGGCTGGCTGAGTGTTACACGCCTCTAGAATGGCTAGCAGAGTGTTACACGCCTCCTGATTTGCTAGCTGAGTGTTACACGCCCCCTGATTGGCTGTCTGAGTGTTACACACCTCCTGATTGGCTGGCTGAGTGTTACATGCCCCCTGATTTGATGTCTGAGTGTGACACGCCTCCTTATTGGGTGCCTGAGTGTTACACGCCTCCTAATTGGCTGGCTGAGTATTACACGCCTCCTGATTGGCTGGCTGAGTGTTACACGCCTCCTGATTGGCTGGCTGAGTGTTAAACGGCTCCTGATTGGCTGGCTGAATGTCAAAGGCCTCCTGATTGGCTGGCTGTGTGTTACACCAGTCCTAATTTGCTGCCTGAGTGTGACACGCCTCCTTATTGGCTGCCTGAGTGTTACATGCCTCCTAATTGGCTGCCTGAGTGTGAAACGCCTCCTGATTGGCTGGTTGAGTGTTACATGTCCCCTGATTGGCTGTCTGAGTGTGCCACGTCTCCTTATTGGCTGGCTGACTGTGACACGCCTCCTTATTGGCTGGCTGACTGTGACACGCCTCCTTATTGGCTGGCTGAGTGTTACACGCCTCCTGATTGGCTGGCTGAGTGTTACACGCCTCCTGATTGGCTGGCTGAGTGTTACACGCCTCCTGATTGGCTGGCTGAATGTCAAAGGCCTCCTGATTGGCTGTCTGAGTGTTACACGCCTCCTTATTGGCTGGCTGTGTGTTACACGCTTCCTGATTGGCTGCGCAAGTGTTACACGCCTCCTGATTGGCTGCCTGAGTGTGAAATGTCTCCTTATTGCCTGGCTGAGTGTGAAACGCTTCCTGATTGGCTGGCTGAGTGTTACACGCCTCTAGAATGGCTAGCAGATTGTTACACGCCTCCTGATTTGCTAGCTGAGTGTTACACGCCCCCTGATTGGCTGTCTGAGTGTTACACACCTCCTGATTGGCTGGCTGAGTGTTACATGGCCCCTGATTGGCTGTCTGAGTGTGACACGTCTCCTTATTGGCTGACTGAGTGTTACATGCCTCCTGATTGGCTGGCTGAGTGTTACACGCCTCCTGATTGGCTGGCTGAGTGTTACACGCCTCCTGATTGGCTGGCTGAGTGTTACACGCCTCCTGATTGGCTGGCTGAGTGTTAAACGGCTCCTGATTGGCTGGCTGAATGTCAAAGGCCTCCTGATTGGCTGTCTGAGTGTTACACGCCTCCTGATTTGCTGGCTGTGTGTTACACGCCTCCTGATTGGCTGCGCAAGTGTTACACGCCTCCTGATTGGCTGCCTGAGTGTTAAACGTCTCCTTATTGCCTGGCTGAGTGTGAAACGCTTCCTGATTGGCTGGCTGAGTGTTACACGCCTCTAGAATGGCTAGGAGATTGTTACACGCCTCCTGATTTGCTAGCTGAGTGTTACACGCCCCCTGATTGGCTGGCTGAGTGTTACACGCCTGCTGATTGGCTGGCTGAGTGTTACACGCCTCCTGATTGGCTGGCTGAGTGTTAAACGGCTCCTGATTGGCTGGCTGAATGTCAAAGGCCTCCTGATTGGCTGTCTGAGTGTTACACGCCTCCTGATTGGCTGGCTGTGTGTTACACGCCTCCTGATTGGCTGCGCAAGTGTTATACGCCTCCTGATTGGCTGGCTGAGTGTTACATGGCCCCTGATTGGCTGTCTGAGTGTGACACGCCTCCTTATTGGGTGCCTGAGTGTTACACGCCTCCTAATTGGCTGGCTGAGTGTTACACGCCTCCTGATTGGCTGGCTGAGTGTTAAACGGCTCCTGATTGGCTGGCTGAATGTCAAAGGCCTACTGATTGGCTGCCTGAGTGTTACACGCCTCCTGATTGGCTGGCTGACTGTGACACGCCTCCTTATTGGCTGGCTGAGTGTTACACGCTTCCTGATTGGCTGGCTGAGTGTTACACGACTCCTGATTGGCTGCCTGACTGTTAAACGGCTCCTGATTGGCTGGCTGAATGTCAAAGGCCTCCTGATTGGCTGTCTGAGTGTTACACGCCTCCTGATTGGCTGGCTGTGTGTTACACGCCTCCTGATTGGCTGCACAAGTGTTACTCGCCTCCTGATTGGCTGCCTGAGTGTGAAACGTCTCCTTATTGCCTGTCTGAGTGTGAAACGCTTCCTGATTGGCTGGCTGAGTGTTACACGCCTCTAGAATGGCTAGCAGATTGTTACACGCCTCCTGATTTGCTAGCTGAGTGTTACACGCCCCCTGATTGGCTGTCTGAGTGTTACACACCTCCTGATTGGCTGGCTGAGTGTTACATGCCCCCTGATTGGCTGTCTGAGTGTGACACGCCTCCTGATTGGCTGGCTGAATGTTACACGCCTCCTGATTGGCTGGCTGAGTGTTACACAACTCCTGATTGGCTACCTGAGTGTTACACGCCTCCTGATTGGCTGGCTGAGTGTTACACGCCTCCTGATTGGCTGGCTGAGTGTTAAACGGCTCCTGATTGGCTGGCTGAATGTCAAAGGCCTCCTGATTGGCTGGCTGAGTGTTGCATGCCTCCTGATTAGCTGGCTGACTGTGACACGCCTCCTTATTGGCTGGCTGACTGTTACACGCCTCCTGATTGGCTGGTTGAGTGTTACACGCCTCCTGATTGGCTGGCTGAGTGTTACACGCCTCCTGATTGGCTGGCTGAGTGTTAAACGGCTCCTGATTGGCTGGCTGAATGTCAAAGGCCTCCTGATTGGCTGGCTGAGTGTTACATGCCCCCTGATTGGCTGTCTGAGTGTGACACGCCTCCTTATTGGGTGCCTGAGTGTTACACGCCTCCTAATTGGCTGGCTGAGTGTTACACGCCTCCTGATTGGCTGGCTGAGTGTTACACGACTCCTGATTGGCTGCCTGAGTGTTACACGCCTCCTGATTGGCTGGCTGAGTGTTACACGCCCCCTGATTGGCTGGCTGAGTGTTACATGGCCCCTGATTGGCTGTCTGAGTGTGACACGCCTCCTTATTGGGTGCCTGAGTGTTACACGCCTCCTGATTGGCTGGCTGAGTGTTAAACGGCTCCTGATTGGCTGGCTGAATGTAAAAGGCCTACTGATTGGCTGCCTGAGTGTTATACGCCTCCTGATTGGCTGGCTGACTGTGACACGCCTCCTTATTGGCTGGCTGAGTGTTACACGCCTCCTGATTGGCTGGCTGACTGTTAAACGGCTCCTGATTGGCTGGCTGAATGTCAAACGCCTCCTGATTGGCTGGCTGTGTGTTACACGCCTCCTGATTGGCTGCGCAAGTGTTACACGCCTCCTGATTGGCTGCCTGAGTGTGAAACGTCTCCTTATTGCCTGGCTGAGTGTGAAACGCTTCCTGATTGGCTGGCTGAGTGTTACACGCCTCTAGAATGGCTAGGAGATTGTTACACGCCTCCTGATTTGCTAGCTGAGTGTTACACGCCCCCTGATTGGCTGTCTGAGTGTTACACACCTCCTGATTGGCTGGCTGAGTGTTACATGGCCCCTGATTGGCTGTCTGAGTGTGACACGTCTCCTTATTGGCTGACTGAGTGTTACATGCCTCCTGATTGGCTGGCTGAGTGTGACACGCCTCCTGATTGGATGGCTGAGTGTTAAACGGCTCCTGATTGGCTGGCTGAATGTCAAAGGCCTCCTGATTGGCTGGCTGAGTGTTACATGCCTCCTGATTGGCTGGCTGACTGTGACACGCCTCCTTATTGGCTGGCTGAGTGTTACACGCCTCCTGATTGGCTGGTTGAGTGTTACACGCCTCCTGATTGGCTGGCTGAGTGTTACACGCCTCCTGATTGGCTGGCTGAGTGTTAAACTGCTCCTGATTGGCTGGCTGAATGTCAAAGGCCTCCTGATTGGCTGGCTGAGTGTTACATGCCCCCTGATTGGCTGTCTGAGTGTGACACGCCTCCTTATTGGTTGCCTGAGTGTTACACGCCTCCTAATTGGCTGGCTGAGTGTTACACGCCTCCTGATTGGCTGGCTGAGTGTTACACGACTCCTGATTGGCTGCCCGAGTGTTACACGCCTCCTGATTGGCTGGCTGAGTGTTAAACGCCTCCTGATTGGCTGGCTGAGTGTTACACGCCTCCTGATTGGCTGGCTGAGTGTTACACGCCTCCTGATTGGCTGGCTGAGTGTTAAACGGCTCCTGATTGGCTGGCTGAATGTCAAAGGCCTCCTGATTGGCTGGCTGAGTGTTGCATGCCTCCTGATTGGCTGGCTGACTGTGACACGCCTCCTTATTGGCTGGCTGAGTGTTACACGCCTCCTGATTGGCAGGTTGAGTGTTACACACCTCCTGATTGGCTGGCTGAGTGTTACACGCCTCCTGATTGGCTGGCTGAGTGTTAAACGGCTCCTGATTGGCTGGCTGACTGTGACACGCCTCCTTATTGGCTGGCTGAGTGTTACACGCCTCCTGATTGGCTGGCTGAGTGTTACACGCCTCCTGATTGGCTGGCTGAGTGTTACACGACTCCTGATTGGCTGCCTGAGTGTTACACGCCTCCTGATTGGCTGGCTGAGTGTTACACGCCCCCTGATTGGCTGGCTGAGTGTTACATGGCCCCTGATTGGCTGTCTGAGTGTGACACGCCTCCTTATTGGGTGCCTGAGTGTTACACGCCTCCTAATTGGCTGGCTGAGTGTTACACGCCTCCTGATTGGCTGGCTGAGTGTTAAACGGCTCCTGATTGGCTGGCTGAATGTAAAAGGCCTACTGATTGGCTGCCTGAGTGTTACACGCCTCCTGATTGGCTGGCTGACTGTGACACGCCTCCTTATTGGCTGGCTGAGTGTTACACGCCTCCTGATTGGCTGGCTGACTGTTAAACGGCTCCTGATTGGCTGGCTGAATGTCAAAGGCCTCCTGATTGGCTGTCTGAGTGTTACACGCCTCCTGATTGGCTGGCTGTGTGTTACACGCCTCCTGATTGGCTGCGCAAGTGTTACACGCCTCCTGATTGGCTGCCTGAGTGTAAAACGTCTCCTTATTGCCTGGCTGAGTGTGAAACGCTTCCTGATTGGCTGGCTGAGTGTTACACGCCTAGAATGGCTAGCAGATTGTTACACGCCTCCTGATTGGCTGTCTGAATGTCAAAGGCCTCCTGATTGGCTGGCTGAGTGTTACATGCCTCCTGATTGGCTGGCTGACTGTGACACGCCTCCTTATTGGCTGGCTGAGTGTTACACGCCTCCTGATTGGCTGGTTGAGTGTTACATGCCTCCTGATTGGCTGGCTGAGTGTTACACGCCTCCTGATTGGCTGGCTGAGTGTTAAACTGCTCCTGATTGGCTGGCTGAATGTCAAAGGCCTCCTGATTGGCTGGCTGAGTGTTACATGCCCCCTGATAAGCTGTCTGAGTGTGACACGCCTCCTTATTGGGTGCCTGAGTGTTACACGCCTCCTAATTGGCTGGCTGAGTGTTACACGCCTCCTGATTGGCTGGCTGAGTGTTACACGACTCCTGATTGGCTGCCTGAGTGTTACACGCCTCCTGATTGGCTGGCTGAGTGTTACACGCCCCCTGATTGGCTGTCTGAATGTTACACGCCTCCTGATTGGCTGGCTGAGTGTTACATGGCCCCTGATTGGCTGTCTGAGTGTGACACGCCTCCTTATTGGGTGCCTGAGTGTTACACGCCTCCTAATTGGCTGGCTGAGTGTTACACGCCTCCTGATTGGCTGGCTGAGTGTTAAACGGCTCCTGATTGGCTGGCTGAATGTAAAAGGCCTACTGATTGGCTGCCTGAGTGTTACACGCCTCCTGATTGGCTGGCTGACTGTGACACGCCTCCTTATTGGCTGGCTGAGTGTTACACGCCTCCTGATTGGCTGGCTGACTGTGACACGCCTCCTTATTGGCTGGCTGAGTGTTACACGCCTCCTGATTGGCTGGCTGAGTGTTACACGCCTCCTGATTGGCTGGCTGAGTGTTACACGCCTCCTGATTGGCTGGCTGAGTGTTAAACGGCTCCTTATTGCCTGGCTGAGTGTGAAACGCTTCCTGATTGGCTGGCTGAGTGTTACACGCCTCTAGAATGGCTAGCAGATTGTTACACGCCTCCTGATTTGCTAGCTGAGTGTTACACGCCCCCTGATTGGCTGGCTGAGTGTTACACGCCTGCAGTTTGGCTGGCTGAGTGTTAAACGGCTCCTGATTGGCTGGCTGAATGTCAAAGGCCTCCTGATTGGCTGTCTGAGTGTTACACGCCTCCTGATTGGCTGGCTGTGTGTTACACGCCTCCTGGTTGGCTGCGCAAGTGTTACACGCCTCCTGATTGGCTGGCTGAGTGTTACATGGCACCTGATTGGCTGTCTGAGTGTGACACGCCTCCTTATTGGGTGCCTGAGTGTTACACGCCTCCTAATTGGCTGGCTGAGTGTTACACGCCTCCTGATTGGCTGGCTGAGT
The DNA here is from genome assembly GCF_905237075.1 of Dicentrarchus labrax. NCBI lineage: Eukaryota > Metazoa > Chordata > Actinopteri > Moronidae > Dicentrarchus > Dicentrarchus labrax. Next base: position 20,669,845 of record NW_026136722.1, read on the forward strand.
GTTAAACGGCTCCTGATTGGCTGGCTGAATGTCAAAGGCCTACTGATTGGCTGCCTGAGTGTTACACGCCTCCTGGATTGGCTGGCTGACTGTGACACGCCTCCTTATTGGCTGGCTGAGTGTTACACGCCTCCTGATTTGCTGGCTGACTGTGACACGCCTCCTTATTGGCTGGCTGAGTGTTACACGCCTCCTGATTGGCTGGCTGAGTGTTACACGCCTCCTGATTGGCTGGCTGAGTGTTACACGCCTCCTGATTGGCTGGCTGAGTGTTAAACGGCTCCTGATTGGCTGGCTGAATGTCAAAGGCCTCCTGATTGGCTGGCTGAGTGTTACATGCCTCCTGATTGGCTGGCTGACTGTGACACGCCTCCTTATTGGCTGGCTGAGTGTTACACGCCTCCTGATTGGCTGGCTGAGTGTTACACGACTCCTGATTGGCTGCCTGAGTGTTACACGCCTCCTGATTGGCTGGCTGAGTGTTACACGCCCCTGATTGGCTGTCTGAGTGTTACACGCCTCCTGATTGGCTGGCTGAGTGTTACATGGCCCCTGATTGGCTGTCTGAGTGTGACACGCCTCCTTATTGGGTGCCTGAGTGTTACACGCCTCCTAATTGGCTGGCTGAGTGTTACACGCCTCCTGATTGGCTGGCTGAGTGTTAAACGGCTCCTGATTGGCTGGCTGAATGTCAAAGGCCTCCTGATTGGCTGGCTGAGTGTTACATGCCTCCTGATTGGCTGGCTGACTGTGACACGCCTCCTTATTGGCTGGCTGAGTGTTACACGCCTCCTGATTGGCTGGTTGAGTGTTACACGCCTCCTGATTGGCTGGCTGAGTGTTACACGCCTCCTGATTGCCTGGCTGAGTGTTAAACTGCTCCTGATTGGCTGGCTGAATGTCAAAGGCCTCCTGATTGGCTGGCTGAGTGTTACATGCCCCCTGATTGGCTGTCTGAGTGTGACACGCCTCCTTATTGGTTGCCTGAGTGTTACACGCCTCCTAATTGGCTGGCTGAGTGTTACACGCCTCCTGATTGGCTGGCTGAGTGTTACACGACTCCTGATTGGCTGCCCGAGTGTTACACGCCTCCTGATTGGCTGGCTGAGTGTTACACGCCTCCTGATTGGCTGGCTGAGTGTTACACGCCTCCTGATTGGCTGGCTGAGTGTTACACGCCTCCTGATTGGCTGGCTGAGTGTTAAACGGCTCCTGATTGGCTGGCTGAATGTCAAAGGCCTCCTGATTGGCTGGCTGAGTGTTGCATGCCTCCTGGATTGGCTGGCTGACTGTGACACGCCTCCTTATTGGCTGGCTGAGTGTTACACGCCTCCTGATTGGCAGGTTGAGTGTTACACGCCTCCTGATTGGCTGGCTGAGTGTTACACGCCTCCTGATTGGCTGGCTGAGTGTTAAACGGCTCCTGATTGGCTGGCTGACTGTGACACGCCTCCTTATTGGCTGGCTGAGTGTTACACGCCTCCTGATTGGCTGGCTGAGTGTTACACGCCTCCTGATTGGCTGGCTGAGTGTTACACGACTCCTGATTGGCTGCCTGAGTGTTACACGCCTCCTGATTGGCTGGCTGAGTGTTACACGCCCCCCTGATTGGCTGGCTGAGTGTTACATGGCCCCTGATTGGCTGTCTGAGTGTGACACGCCTCCTTATTGGGTGCCTGAGTGTTACACGCCTCCTAATTGGCTGGCTGAGTGTTACACGCCTCCTGATTGGCTGGCTGAGTGTTAAACGGCTCCTGATTGGCTGGCTGAATGTCAAAGGCCTCCTGATTGGCTGGCTGAGTGTTACATGCCCCCTGATTGGCTGTCTGAGTGTGACACGCCTCCTTATTGGTTGCCTGAGTGTTACACGCCTCCTAATTGGCTGGCTGACTGTTAAACGGCTCCTGATTGGCTGGCTGAATGTCAAAGGCCTCCTGATTGGCTGGCTGAATGTCAAAGGCCTCCTGATTGGCTGGCTGAGTGTTACATGCCTCCTGATTGGCTGGCTGACTGTGACACGCCTCCTTATTGGCTGGCTGAGTGTTACACGCCTCCTGATTGGCTGGTTGAGTGTTACACGCCTCCTGATTGGCTGGCTGAGTGTTACACGCCTCCTGATTGGCTGGCTGAGTGTTAAACTGCTCCTGATTGGCTGGCTGAATGTCAAAGGCCTCCTGATTGGCTGGCTGAGTGTTACATGCCCCCTGATTGGCTGTCTGAGTGTGACACGCCTCCTTATTGGTTGCCTGAGTGTTACACGCCTCCTAATTGGCTGGCTGAGTGTTACACGCCTCCTGATTGGCTGGCTGAGTGTTACACGACTCCTGATTGGCTGCCCGAGTGTTACACGCCTCCTGATTGGCTGGCTGAGTGTTACACGCCTCCTGATTGGCTGGCTGAGTGTTACACGCCTCCTGATTGGCTGGCTGAGTGTTAAACGGCTCCTGATTGGCTGGCTGAATGTCAAAGGCCTCCTGATTGGCTGGCTGAGTGTTGCATGCCTCCTGATTGGCTGGCTGACTGTGACACGCCTCCTTATTGGCTGGCTGAGTGTTACACGCCTCCTGATTGGCAGGTTGAGTGTTACACGCCTCCTGATTGGCTGGCTGAGTGTTACACGCCTCCTGATTGGCTGGCTGAGTGTTAAACGGCTCCTGATTGGCTGGCTGACTGTGACACGCCTCCTTATTGGCTGGCTGAGTGTTACACGCCTCCTGATTGGCTGGCTGAGTGTTACACGCCTCCTGATTGGCTGGCTGAGTGTTACACGCCTCCTGATTGGCTGCCTGAGTGTTACACGCCTCCTGATTGGCTGGCTGAGTGTTACACGCCCCCTGATTGGCTGGCTGAGTGTTACATGGCCCCTGATTGGCTGTCTGAGTGTGACACGCCTCCTTATTGGGTGCCTGAGTGTTACACGCCTCCTAATTGGCTGGCTGAGTGTTACACGCCTCCTGATTGGCTGGCTGAGTGTTAAACGGCTCCTGATTGGCTGGCTGAATGTAAAAGGCCTACTGATTGGCTGCCTGAGTGTTACACGCCTCCTGATTGGCTGGCTGACTGTGACACGCCTCCTTATTGGCTGGCTGAGTGTTACACGCCTCCTGATTGGCTGGCTGACTGTTAAACGGCTCCTGATTGGCTGGCTGAATGTCAAAGGCCTCCTGATTGGCTGTCTGAGTGTTACACGCCTCCTGATTGGCTGGCTGTGTGTTACACGCCTCCTGATTGGCTGCGCAAGTGTTACACGCCTCCTGATTGGCTGCCTGAGTGTAAAACGTCTCCTTATTGCCTGGCTGAGTGTGAAACGCTTCCTGATTGGCTGGCTGAGTGTTACACGCCTCTAGAATGGCTAGCAGATTGTTACACGCCTCCTGATTGGCTGTCTGAGTGTTACACACCTCCTGATTGGCTGGCTGAGTGTTACATGGCCCCTGATTGGCTGTCTGAGTGTGACACGTCTCCTTATTGGCTGACTGAGTGTTACATGCCTCCTGATTGGCTGGCTGAGTGTGACACGCCTCCTGATTGGATGGCTGAGTGTTAAACGGCTCCTGATTGGCTGGCTGAATGTCAAAGGCCTCCTGATTGGCTGGCTGAGTGTTACATGCCTCCTGATTGGCTGGCTGACTGTGACACGCCTCCTTATTGGCTGGCTGAGTGTTACACGCCTCCTGATTGGCTGGTTGAGTGTTACATGCCTCCTGATTGGCTGGCTGAGTGTTACCAGCCTCCTGATTGGCTGGCTGAGTGTTAAACTGCTCCTGATTGGCTGGCTGAATGTCAAAGGCCTCCTGATTGGCTGGCTGAGTGTTACATGCCCCCTGATTGGCTGTCTGAGTGTGACACGCCTCCTTATTGGGTGCCTGAGTGTTACACGCCTCCTAATTGGCTGGCTGAGTGTTACACGCCTCCTGATTGGCTGGCTGAGTGTTACACGACTCCTGATTGGCTGCCTGAGTGTTACACGCCTCCTGATTGGCTGGCTGAGTGTTACACGCCCCCTGATTGGCTGTCTGAATGTTACACGCCTCCTGATTGGCTGGCTGAGTGTTACATGGCCCCTGATTGGCTGTCTGAGTGTGACACGCCTCCTTATTGGGTGCCTGAGTGTTACACGCCTCCTAATTGGCTGGCTGAGTGTTACACGCCTCCTGATTGGCTGGCTGAGTGTTAAACGGCTCCTGATTGGCTGGCTGAATGTAAAAGGCCTACTGATTGGCTGCCTGAGTGTTACACGCCTCCTGATTGGCTGGCTGACTGTGACACGCCTCCTTATTAGCTGGCTGAGTGTTACACGCCTCCTGATTGGCTGGCTGACTGTGACACGCCTCCTTATTGGCTGGCTGAGTGTTACACGCCTCCTGATTGGCTGGCTGAGTGTTACACGCCTCCTGATTGGCTGGCTGAGTGTTACACGCCTCCTGATTGGCTGGCTGAGTGTTAAACGGCTCCTGATTGGCTGACTGAATGTTAAAGGCCTCCTGATTGGCTGTCTGAGTGTTACACGCCTCCTGATTGGCTGGCTGTGTGTTACACGCCTCCTGATTGGCTGCGCAAGTGTTACACGCCTCCTGATTGGCTGCCTGAGTGTGAAAAGTCTCCTTATTGCCTGGCTGAGTGTGAAACGCTTCCTGATTGGCTGTCTGAGTGGTACACGCCTCCTGATTGGCTGTCTGAGTGGTACACGCCTCCTGATTGGCTGGCTGTGTGTTACACTCCTCCTGATTGGCTGCGCAAGTGTTACACGCCTCCTGATTGGCTGCCTGAGTGTTAAACGTCTCCTTATTGCCTGGCTGAGTGTGAAACGCTTCCTGATTGGCTGGCTGAGTGTTACACGCCTCTAGAATGGCTAGCAGATTGTTACACGCCTCCTGATTTGCTAGCTGAGTGTTACACGCCCCTGATTGGCTGGCTGAGTGTTACACGCCTGCAGTTTGGCTGGCTGAGTGTTAAACGGCTCCTGATTGGCTGGCTGAATGTCAAAGGCCTCCTGATTGGCTGTCTGAGTGTTACACGCCTCCTGATTGGCTGGCTGTGTGTTACACGCCTCCTGATTGGCTGCGCAAGTGTTACACGCCTCCTGATTGGCTGGCTGAGTGTTACATGGCCCCTGATTGGCTGTCTGAGTGTGACACGCCTCCTTATTGGGTGCCTGAGTGTTACACGCCTCCTAATTGGCTGGCTGAGTGTTACACGCCTCCTGATTGGCTGGCTGAGTGTTAAACGGCTCCTGATTGGCTGGCTGAATGTCAAAGGCCTACTGATTGGCTGCCTGAGTGTTACACGCCTCCTGATTGGCTGGCTGACTGTGACACGCCTCCTTATTGGCTGGCTGAGTGTTACACACCTCCTGATTTGCTGGCTGACTGTGACACGCCTCCTTATTGGCTGGCTGAGTGTTACACGCCTCCTGATTGGCTGGCTGAGTGTTACACGCCTCCTGATTGGCTGGCTGAGTGTTACACGCCTCCTGATTGGCTGGCTGAGTGTTAAACGGCTCCTGATTGGCTGGCTGAATGTCAAAGGCCTCCTGATTGGCTGGCTGAGTGTTACATGGCCCCTGATTGGCTGTCTGAGTGTGACACGCCTCCTTATTGGGTGCCTGAGTGTTACACGCCTCCTAATTGGCTGGCTGAGTGTTACACGCCTCCTGATTGGCTGGCTGAGTGTTAAACGGCTCCTGATTGGCTGGCTGAATGTAAAAGGCCTACTGATTGGCTGCCTGAGTGTTACACGCCTCCTGATTGGCTGGCTGACTGTGACACGCCTCCTTATTAGCTGGCTGAGTGTTACACGCCTCCTGATTGGCTGGCTGACTGTGACACGCCTCCTTATTGGCTGGCTGAGTGTTACACGCCTCCTGATTGGCTGGCTGAGTGTTACACGCCTCCTGATTGGCTGGCTGAGTGTTACACGCCTCCTGATTGGCTGGCTGAGTGTTAAACGGCTCCTGATTGGCTGACTGAATGTTAAAGGCCTCCTGATTGGCTGTCTGAGTGTTACACGCCTCCTGATTGGCTGGCTGTGTGTTACACGCCTCCTGATTGGCTGCGCAAGTGTTACACGCCTCCTGATTGGCTGCCTGAGTGTGAAAAGTCTCCTTATTGCCTGGCTGAGTGTGAAACGCTTCCTGATTGGCTGTCTGAGTGGTACACGCCTCCTGATTGGCTGTCTGAGTGGTACACGCCTCCTGATTGGCTGGCTGTGTGTTACACTCCTCCTGATTGGCTGCGCAAGTGTTACACGCCTCCTGATTGGCTGCCTGAGTGTTAAACGTCTCCTTATTGCCTGGCTGAGTGTGAAACGCTTCCTGATTGGCTGGCTGAGTGTTACACGCCTCTAGAATGGCTAGCAGATTGTTACACGCCTCCTGATTTGCTAGCTGAGTGTTACACGCCCCCTGATTGGCTGGCTGAGTGTTACACGCCTGCAGTTTGGCTGGCTGAGTGTTAAACGGCTCCTGATTGGCTGGCTGAATGTCAAAGGCCTCCTGATTGGCTGTCTGAGTGTTACACGCCTCCTGATTGGCTGGCTGTGTGTTACACGCCTCCTGATTGGCTGCGCAAGTGTTACACGCCTCCTGATTGGCTGGCTGAGTGTTACATGGCCCCTGATTGGCTGTCTGAGTGTGACACGCCTCCTTATTGGGTGCCTGAGTGTTACACGCCTCCCTAATTGGCTGGCTGAGTGTTACACGCCTCCTGATTGGCTGGCTGAGTGTTAAACGGCTCCTGATTGGCTGGCTGAATGTCAAAGGCCTACTGATTGGCTGCCTGAGTGTTACACGCCTCCTGATTGGCTGGCTGACTGTGACACGCCTCCTTATTGGCTGGCTGAGTGTTACACGACTCCTGATTTGCTGGCTGACTGTGACACGCCTCCTTATTGGCTGGCTGAGTGTTGCACGCCTCCTGATTGGCTGGCTGAGTGTTACACGCCTCCTGATTGGCTGGCTGAGTGTTACACGCCTCCTGATTGGCTGGCTGAGTGTTAAACGGCTCCTGATTGGCTGGCTGAATGTCAAAGGCCTCCTGATTGGCTGGCTGAGTGTTGCATGCCTCCTGATTGGCTGGCTGACTGTGACACGCCTCCTTATTGGCTGGCTGAGTGTTACACGCCTCCTGATTGGCTGGCTGAGTGTTACACGACTCCTGATTGGCTGCCTGAGTGTTACACGCCTCCTGATTGGCTGGCTGAGTGTTACACGCCCCCTGATTGGCTGTCTGAGTGTTACACGCCTCCTGATTGGCTGGCTGAGTGTTACATGGCCCCTGATTGGCTGTCTGAGTGTGACACGCCTCCTTATTGGGTGCCTGAGTGTTACACGCCTCCTAATTGGCTGGCTGAGTGTTACACGCCTCCTGATTGGCTGGCTGAGTGTTAAACGGCTCCTGATTGGCTGGCTGAATGTAAAAGGCCTACTGATTGGCTGCCTGAGTGTTACACGCCTCCTGATTGGCTGGCTGACTGTGACACGTCTCCTTATTGGCTGGCTGAGTGTTACACGCCTCCTGATTGGCTGGCTGAGTGTTAAACGGCTCCTGATTGGCTGGCTGAATGTCAAAGGCCTCCTGATTGGCTGTCTGAGTGTTACACGCCTCCTGATTGGCTGGCTGTGTGTTACACGCCTCCTGATTGGCTGCGCAAGTGTTACACGCCTCCTGATTGGCTGCCTGAGTGTGAAACGTCTCCTTATTGCCTGGCTGAGTGTGAAACGCTTCCTGATTGGCTGGCTGAGTGTTACACGCCTCTAGAATGGCTAGCAGACTGTTACACGCCTCCTGATTTGCTAGCTGAGTGTTACACGCCCCCTGATTGGCTGTCTGAGTGTTACACACCTCCTGATTGGCTGGCTGAGTGTTACATGGCCCCTGATTGGCTGTCTGAGTGTGACACGTCTCCTTATTGGCTGACTGAGTGTTACATGCCTCCTGATTGGCTGGCTGAGTGTGACACGCCTCCTGATTGGATGGCTGAGTGTTAAACGGCTCCTGATTGGCTGGCTGAATGTCAAAGGCCTCCTGATTGGCTGGCTGAGTGTTACATGCCTCCTGATTGGCTGGCTGACTGTGACACGCCTCCTTATTGGCTGGCTGAGTGTTACACGCCTCCTGATTGGCTGGTTGAGTGTTACACGCCTCCGGATTGGCTGGCTGAGTGTTACACGCCTCCTGATTGGCTGGCTGAGTGTTAAACTGCTCCTGATTGGCTGGCTGAATGTCAAAGGCCACCTGATTGGCTGGCTGAGTGTTACATGCCCCCTGATTGGCTGTCTGAGTGTGACACGCCTCCTTATTGGGTGCCTGAGTGTTACACGCCTCCTAATTGGCTGGCTGAGTGTTACACGCCTCCTGATTGGCTGGCTGAGTGTTACACGGCTCCTGATTGGCTGCCTGAGTGTTACACGCCTCCTGATTGGCTGGCTGAGTGTTACACGCCCCCTGATTGGCTGTCTGAATGTTACACGCCTCCTGATTGGCTGGCTGAGTGTTACATGGCCCCTGATTGGCTGTCTGAGTGTGACACGCCTCCTTATTGGGTGCCTGAGTGTTACACGCCTCCTAATTGGCTGGCTGAGTGTTACACGCCTCCTGATTGGCTGGCTGAGTGTTAAACGGCTCCTGATTGGCTGGCTGAATGTAAAAGGCCTACTGATTGGCTGCCTGAGTGTTACACGCCTCCTGATTGGCTGGCTGACTGTGACACGCCTCCTTATTGGCTGGCTGAGTGTTACACGCCTCCTGATTGGCTGGCTGAGTGTTACACGCCTCCTGATTGGCTGGCTGAGTGTTACACGCCTCCTGATTGGTTGGCTGAGTGTTAAACGGCTCCTGATTGGCTGGCTGAATGTCAAAGGCCTACTGATTGGCTGCCTGAGTGTTACACGCGTCCTGATTGGCTGCCTGAGTGTTACACGCGTCCTGATTGGCTTGCTGTGTGTTACACGCCTCCTGATTGGCTGGGCAAGTGTTAAACGCCTCCTGATTGGCTGGCTGACTGTGACACGCCTCCTTATTGGCTGGCTGAGTGTTACACGCCTCCTGATTGGCTGGCTGAGTGTTAGACGCCTCCTGATTGGCTGGCTGAGTGTTAAACGGCTCCTGATTGTTTGGCTGAATGTCAAAGGCCTCCTGATTGGCTGTCTGAGTGTTACACGCCTCCTGATTGGCTGGCTGTGTGTTACACGCCTCCTGATTGGCTGCGCAAGTGTTACACGCCTCCTGATTGGCTGCCTGAGTGTGAAACGTCTCCTTATTGCCTGGCTGAGTGTGAAACGCTTCCTGATTGGCTAGCTGAGTGTTACACACCTCTAGAATGGCTAGCAGATTGTTACACCCCTCCTGATTTGCTAGCTGAGTGTTACACGCCCCCTGATTGGCTGTCTGAGTGTTACACACCTCCTGATTGGCTGGCTGAGTGTTACATGGCCCCTGATTGGCTGTCTGAGTGTGACACGTCTCCTTATTGGCTGACTGAGTGTTACATGCCTACTGATTGGCTGCCTGAGTTTTACACGCCTCCTGATTGGCTGGCTGACTGTGACACGCCTCCTTATTGGCTGGCTGAGTGTTACACGCCTCCTGATTGGCTGGCTGACTGTGACACGCCTCCTCATTGGCTGGCTGAGTGTTACACGCCTCCTGATTGGCTGCCTGAGTGTTACATGCCTCCTGATTGTCTGGCTGAGTGTTACAAGCCCCCTGATTGGCTGTCTGAGTGTTACACACCTCCTGATTGGCTGGCTGAGTGTTACATGGCCCCTGATTGGCTTGCTGTGTGTTACACGCCTGCTGATTGGCTGCACAAGTGTTACACGCCTCCTGATTGGCTGGCTGACTGTGACACGCCTCCTTATTGGCTGGCTGAGTGTTACACGCCTCCTGATTGGCTGGCTGAGTGTTACACCCCTCCTAATTGGCTGTCTGAGTGTGAAACGGCTCCTTATTGGCTGCCTGAGTGTTACACGCCTCCTAATTGGCTGGCTGAGTGTGACACGCCTCCTGATTGGCTGGCTGAATGTTAAACTGCTCCTGATTGGCTGGCTGAATGTCAAAGGCCTCCTGATTGGCTGGCTGTGTGTTACACCCGTCCTAATTGGCTGCCTGAGTGTGACACGCCTCCTGATTGGCTGCGCAAGTGTTACACGCCCCCTGATTGGCTGCGCAAGTGTTACATGCCTCCTGATTGGCTGGCTGAGTGTTACACGCCCCCCTGATTGGCTGTCTGAGTGTTACACGCCTCCTGATTGGCTGGCTGAGTGTTACATGGCCCCTGATTGGCTGTCTGAGTGTGACACGCCTCCTTATTGGGTGCCTGAGTGTTACACGCCTCCTAATTGGCTGGCTGAGTGTTACACGCCTCCTGATTGGCTGGCTGAGTGTTAAACGGCTCCTGATTGGCTGGCTGAATGTAAAAGGCCTACTGATTGGCTGCCTGAGTGTTACACGCCTCCTGATTGGCTGGCTGACTGTGACACGCCTCCTTATTGGCTGGCTGAGTGTTACACGCCTCCTGATTGGCTGGCTGAGTGTTACACGCCTCCTGATTGGCTGGCTGAGTGTTACACGCCTCCTGATTGGTTGGCTGAGTGTTAAACGGCTCCTGATTGGCTGGCTGAATGTCAAAGGCCTACTGATTGGCTGCCTGAGTGTTACACGCGTCCTGATTGGCTTGCTGTGTGTTACACGCCTCCTGATTGGCTGCGCAAGTGTTAAACGCCTCCTGATTGGCTGGCTGACTGTGACACGCCTCCTTATTGGCTGGCTGAGTGTTACACGCCTCCTGATTGGCTGGCTGAGTGTTAGACGCCTCCTGATTGGCTGGCTGAGTGTTAAACGGCTCCTGATTGGCTGGCTGAATGTAAAAGGCCTACTGATTGGCTGCCTGAGTGTTACACGCCTCCTGATTGGCTGGCTGACTGTGACACGCCTCCTTATTGGCTGGCTGAGTGTTACACGCCTCCTGATTGGCTGGCTGACTGTGACACGCCTCCTTATTGGCTGGCTGAGTGTTACACGCCTCCTGATTGGCTGGCTGAGTGTTACACGCCTCCTGATTGGCTGGCTGAGTGTTACACGCCTCCTGATTGGCTGGCTGAGTGTTAAACGGCTCCTGATCGTTTGGCTGAATGTCAAAGGCCTCCTGATTGGCTATCTGAGTGTGAAACGTCTCCTTATTGCCTGGCTGAGTGTGAAACGCTTCCTGATTGGCTAGCTGAGTGTTACACACCTCTAGAATGGCTAGCAGATTGTTACACCCCTCCTGATTTGCTAGCTGAGTGTTACACGCCCCCTGATTGGCTGTCTGAGTGTTACACACCTCCTGATTGGCTGGCTGAGTGTTACATGGCCCCTGATTGGCTGTCTGAGTGTGACACGTCTCCTTATTGGCTGACTGAGTGTTACATGCCTACTGATTGGCTGCCTGAGTGTTACACGCCTCCTGATTGGCTGGCTGACTGTGACACGCCTCCTTATTGGCTGGCTGAGTGTTACACGCCTCCTGATTGGCTGGCTGACTGTGACACGCCTCCTCATTGGCTGGCTGAGTGTTACACGCCTCCTGATTGGCTGCCTGAGTGTTACATGCCTACTGATTGGCTGGCTGAGTGTTACACGCCCCCTGATTGGCTGTCTGAGTGTTACACGCCTCCTGATTGGCTGGCTGAGTGTTACATGGCCCCTGATTGGCTGTCTGAGTGTGACACGCCTCCTTATTGGGTGCCTGAGTGTTACACGCCTCCTAATTGGCTGGCTGAGTGTTACACGCCTCCTGATTGGTTGGCTGAGTGTTAAACGGCTCCTGATTGGCTGGCTGAATGTCAAAGGCCTACTGATTGGCTGCCTGAGTGTTACACGCGTCCTGATTGGCTTGCTGTGTGTTACACGCCTCCTGATTGGCTGGCTGACTGTGACACGCCTCCTTATTGGCTGGCTGAGTGTTACACGCCTCCTGATTGGCTGGCTGAGTGTTAGACGCCTCCTGATTGGCTGGCTGAGTGTTAAACGGCTCCTGATTGGCTGGCTGAATGTAAAAGGCCTACTGATTGGCTGCCTGAGTGTTACACGCCTCCTGATTGGCTGGCTGACTGTGACACGCCTCCTTATTGGCTGGCTGAGTGTTACACGCCTCCTGATTGGCTGGCTGAGTGTTACACGCCTCCTGATTGGCTGGCTGAGTGTTACACGCCTCCTGATTGGCTGGCTGAGTGTTACACGCCTCCTGATTGGCTGGCTGAGTGTTAAACGGCTCCTGATTGGCTGGCTGAATGTCAAAGGCCTCCTGATTGGCTGGCTGAGTGTTACATGCCTCCTGATTGGCCGGCTGACTGTGACACGCCTCCTGATTGGCTGGCTGAGTGTTACACGCCTCCTGATTGGCTGGCTGAGTGTTACACGCCTCCTGATTGGCTGGCTGAGTGTTACACGCCTCCTGATTGGCTGGCTGAGTGTTAAACGGCTCCTTATTGGCTGGCTGAATGTCAAAGGCCTCCTGATTGGCTGGCTGAGTGTTACATGCCCCCTGATTGGCTGTTTGAGTGTGACACGCCTCCTTATTGGGTGCCTGAGTGTTACACGCCTCCTGATTGGCTGGCTGAGTGTTACAAGACTCCTGATTGGCTGCCTGAGTGTTACACGCCTCCTGATTGGCTGGCTGAGTGTTACACGCCCCCTGATTGGCTGTCTGAGTGTTACACGCCTCCTGATTGGCTGGCTGAGTGTTACATGGCCCCTGATTGGCTGTCTGAGTGTGACACGCCTCCTTATTGGGTGCATGAGTGTTACACGCCTCCTAATTGGCTGGCTGAGTGTTAGACGCCGCCTGATTGGCTGGCTGAGTGTTAAACGGCTCCTGATTGGCTGGCTGAATGTAAAAGGCCTACTGATTGGCTGCCTGAGTGTTAAACGCCTCCTGATTGGCTGGCTGACTGTGACACGCCTCCTTATTGGCTGGCTGAGTGTTACACGCCTCCTGATTGGCTGGCTGACTGTGACACGCCTCCTTATTGGCTGGCTGAGTGTTACACGCCTCCTGATTGGCTGGCTGAGTGTTACACGCCTCCTGATTGGCTGGCTGAGTGTTACACGCCTCCTGATTGGCTGGCTGAGTGTTACACGCCTCCTGATTGGCTGGCTGAGTGTTAAACGGCTCCTGATTGTTTGGCTGAATGTCAAAGGCCTCCTGATTGGCTGTCTGAGTGTTACACGCCTCCTGATTGGCTGGCTGTGTGTTACACGCCTCCTGATTGGCTGCGCAAGTGTTACACGCCTCCTGATTGGCTGCCTGAGTGTGAAACGTCTCCTTATTGCCTGGCTGAGTGTGAAACGCTTCCTGATTGGCTAGCTGAGTGTTACACACCTCTAGAATGGCTAGCAGATTGTTACACCCCTCCTGATTTGCTAGCTGAGTGTTACACGCCCCCTGATTGGCTGTCTGAGTGTTACACACCTCCTGATTGGCTGGCTGAGTGTTACATGGCCCCTGATTGGCTGTCTGAGTGTGACACGTCTCCTTATTGGCTGACTGAGTGTTACATGCCTACTGATTGGCTGCCTGAGTTTTACACGCCTCCTGATTGGCTGGCTGACTGTGACACGCCTCCTGATTGGCTGGCTGAGTGTTACACGCCTCCTGATTGGCTGGCTGACTGTGACACGCCTCCTCATTGGCTGGCTGAGTGTTACACGCCTCCTGATTGGCTGCCTGAGTGTTACATGCCTCCTGATTGTCTGGCTGAGTGTTACAAGCCCCCTGATTGGCTGTCTGAGTGTTACACGCCTCCTGATTGGCTGGCTGAGTGTTACATGGCCCCTGATTGGCTTGCTGTGTGTTACACGCCTGCTGATTGGCTGCGCAAGTGTTACACGCCTCCTGATTGGCTGGCTGACTGTGACACGCCTCCTTATTGGCTGGCTGAGTGTTACACGCCTCCTGATTGGCTGGCTGAGTGTTACACCCCTCCTAATTGGCTGTCTGAGTGTGAAACGGCTCCTTATTGGCTGCCTGAGTGTTACACGCCTCCTAATTGGCTGGCTGAGTGTGACACGCCTCCTGATTGGCTGGCTGAATGTTAAACTGCTCCTGATTGGCTGGCTGAATGTCAAAGGCCTCCTGATTGGCTGGCTGTGTGTTACACCCGTCCTAATTGGCTGCCTGAGTGTGACACGCCTCCTGATTGGCTGCGCAAGTGTTACACGCCCCCTGATTGGCTGCGCAAGTGTTACATGCCTCCTGATTGGCTGGCTGAGTGTTACACGCCCCCTGATTGGCTGTCTGAGTGTTACACGCCTCCTGATTGGCTGGCTGAGTGTTACATGCCCCCTGATTGGCTGTCTGAGTTTGACACGCCTCCTGATTGGCTGGCTGAATGTTAAACGGCTCCTGATTGGCTGGCTGAATGTCAAAGGCCTCCTGATTGGCTGGCTGTGTGTTACACCCGTCCTAATTGGCTGCCTGAGTGTGAAACGCCTGCTTATTGGCTGCCTGAGTTTTACACGCCTCCTAATTGGCTGGTTGAGTGTTACATGCCCCCTGATTGGCTGTCTGAGTGTGACACGTCTCCTTATTGGCTGACTGAGTGTTACATGCCTCCTGATTGGCTGGCTGAGTGTGACACGCCTCCTGATTGGCTGGCTGAGTGTTAAACGGCTCCTGATTGGCTGGCTGAATGTCAAAGGCCTACTGATTGGGTGCCTGAGTGTTAAATGCGTCCTGATTCGCTTGCTGTGTGTTACACGCCTGCTGATTGGCTGCGCAAGTGTTACACGCCTCCTGATTGGCTGGCTGACTGTGACACGCCTCATTATTGGCTGGCTGAGTGTTACACGCCTCCTGATTGGCTGGCTGAGTGTTACACCCCTCCTAATTGGCTGTCTGAGTGTGAAACGGCTCCTTATTGGCTGCCTGAGTGTTACACGCCTCCTAATTGGCTGGCTGAGTGTTACAAGCCTCCTGATTGGCTGGCTGAGTGTTACACAACTCCTGATTGGCTACCTGAGTGTGAAACGCCTCCTGATTGGCTGGCTGAGTGTTACACGCCTCCTGATTGGCTGGCTGAGTGTTAAACGGCTCCTGATTGGCTGGCTGAATGTCAAAGGCCTCCTGATTGGCTGCCTGAGTGTTAAACGCGTCCTGATTGGCTGGCTGTGTGTTACACACCTCCTGATTGGCTGCGCAAGTGTTACACACCTCCTGATTGGCTGGCTGAGTGAGACAAGCCTCCTTATTGGCTGGCTGTGTGTTACACGCCTCCTGATTGGCTGTCTGGGTGTGACACGTCTCCTTATTGGCTGACTGAGTGTTACATGCCTCCTGATTGGCTGGCTGAGTGTGACACGCCTCCTGATTCGCTGGCTGAGTGTTAAACGGCTCCTGATTGGCTGGCTGAATGTCAAAGGCCTACTGATTGGCTGCCTGAGTGTTAAATGCGTCCTGATTGGCTTGCTGTGTGTTACACGCCTGCTGATTGGCTGGCTGAGTGTTACACAACTCCTGATTGGCTACCTGAGTGTGAAACGCCTCCTGATTGGCTGGCTGAGTGTTACACGCCTCCTGATTGGCTGGCTGAGTGTTAAACGGCTCCTGATTGGCTGGCTGAATGTCAAAGGCCTCCTGATTGGCTGCCTGAGTGTTAAACGCGTCCTGATTGGCTGGCTGTGTGTTACACACCTCCTGATTGGCTGCGCAAGTGTTACACAACTCCTGATTGGCTGGCTGAGTGTGACACGCCTCTTTATTGGCTGGCTGTGTGTTACACGCCTCCTGATTGGCTGCGCAAGTGTTACACGCCCCCTGATTGGCTGTCTGAGTGTTACATGCCTCCTGATTGGCTGGCTGAGTGTTACACGCCCCCTGATTGGCTGTCTGAGTGTTACACGCCTCCTGATTGGCTGGCTGAGTGTTAAACGGCTCCTGATTGGCTGGCTGAATGTCAAAGGCCTCCTGATTGGCTGGCTGTGTGTTACACCCGTCCTAATTGGCTGCCTGAGTGTGACACGCCTGCTTATTGGCTGCCTGAGTGTTACACGCCTCCTAATTGGCTGGTTGAGTGTTACATGCCCCCTGATTGGCTGTCTGAGTGTGACACGTCTCCTTATTGGCTGACTGAGTGTTACATGCCTCCTGATTGGCTGACTGAGTGTGACACGCCTCCTGATTTGCTGGCTGAGTGTTAAACGGCTCCTGATTGGCTGGCTGAATGTCAAAGGCCTACTGATTGGCTGCCTGAGTGTTAAATGCGTCCTGATTGGCTTGCTGTGTGTTACACGCCTGCTGATTGGCTGCGCAAGTGTTACACGCCTCCTGATTGGCTGGCTGACTGTGACACGCCTCCTTATTGGCTGGCTGAGTGTTACACGCCTCCTGATTGGCTGGCTGAGTGTTACACCCCTCCTAATTGGCTGCCTGAGTGTGAAACGGCTCGTTATTGGCTGCCTGAGTGTTAGACGCTTCCTAATTGGCTGGCTGAGTGTTACACGCCCCCTGATTGGCTGTCTGAGTGTGACACGCCTCCTGATTGGCTGGCTGTGTGTTACACCCGTCCTAATTGGCTGCCTGAGTGTGACACGCCTGCTTATTGGCTGCCTGAGTGTTACACGCCTCCTAATTGGCTGGTTGAGTGTTACATGCCCCCTGATTGGCTGTCTGAGTGTGACACGTCTCCTTATTGGCTGACTGAGTGTTACATGCCTCCTGATTGGCTGGCTGAGTGTGACACGCCTCCTGATTTGCTGGCTGAGTGTTAAACGGCTCCTGATTGGCTGGCTGAATGTCAAAGGCCTACTGATTGGCTGCCTGAGTGTTAAATGCGTCCTGATTGGCTTGCTGTGTGTTACACGCCTGCTGATTGGCTGCGCAAGTGTTACACGCCTCCTGATTGGCTGGCTGACTGTGACACGCCTCCTTATTGGCTGGCTGAGTGTTACACGCCTCCTGATTGGCTGGCTGAGTGTTACACCCCTCCTAATTGGCTGCCTGAGTGTGAAACGGCTCCTTATTGGCTGCCTGAGTGTTACACGCCTCCTAATTGGCTGGCTGAGTGTTACACGCCTCCTGATTGGCTGGCTGAGTGTTACACAACTCCTGATTGGCTACCTGAGTGTGAAACGCCTCCTGATTGGCTGGCTGAGTGTTACACGCCTCCTGATTGGCTGGCTGAGTGTAAAACGGCTCCTGATTGGCTGGCTGAATGTCAAAGGCCTCCTGATTGGCTGCCTGAGTGTTAAACGCGTCCTGATTGGCTGGCTGTGTGTTACACAGCTCCTGATTGGCTGCGCAAGTGTTACACACCTCCTGATTGGCTGGCTGAGTGTGACACGCCTCCTTATTGGCTGGCTGTGTCTTACACGCCTCCTGATTGGCTGTCTGAGTGTGACACGTCTCCTTATTGGCTGACTGAGTGTTACATGCCTCCTGATTGGCTGGCTGAGTGTGACACGCCTCCTGATTGGCTGGCTGAGTGTTAAACGGCTCCTGATTGGCTGGCTGAATGTCAAAGGCCTACTGATTGGCTGCCTGAGTGTTAAATGCGTCCTGATTGGCTTGCTATGTGTTACACGCCTGCTGATCGGCTGGCTGAGTGTTACACAACTCCTGATTGGCTACCTGAGTGTGAAACGCCTCCTGATTGGCTGGCTGAGTGTTACACGCCTCCTGATTGGCTGGCTGAGTGTTAAACGGCTCCTGATTGGCTGGCTGAATGTCAAAGGCCTCCTGATTGGCTGCCTGAGTGTTAAACGCGTCCTGATTGGCTGGCTGTGTGTTACACACCTCCTGATTGGCTGCGCAAGTGTTACACAACTCCTGATTGGCTGGCTGAGTGTGACACGCCTCTTTATTGGCTGGCTGTGTGTTACACGCCTCCTGATTGGCTGCGCAAGTGTTACACGCCCCCTGATTGGCTGTCTGAGTGTTACATGCCTCCTGATTGGCTGGCTGAGTGTTACACGCCCCCTGATTGGCTGTCTGAGTGTTACACGCCTCCTGATTGGCTGGCTGAGTGTTAAACGGCTCCTGATTGGCTGGCTGAGTGTTAAACGCCTCCTGATTGGCTGGCTGTGTGTTACACCCGTCCTAATTGGCTGCCTGAGTGTGACACGCCTGCTTATTGGCTGCCTGAGTGTTACACGCCTCCTAATTGGCTGGTTGAGTGTTACATGCCCCCTGATTGGCTGTCTGAGTGTGACACGTCTCCTTATTGGCTGACTGAGTGTTACATGCCTCCTGATTGGCTGGCTGAGTGTGACACGCCTCCTGATTTGCTGGCTGAGTGTTAAACGGCTCCTGATTGGCTGGCTGAATGTCAAAGGCCTACTGATTGGCTGCCTGAGTGTTAAATGCGTCCTGATTGGCTTGCTGTGTGTTACACGCCTGCTGATTGGCTGCGCAAGTGTTACACGCCTCCTGATTGGCTGGCTGACTGTGACACGCCTCCTTATTGGCTGGCTGAGTGCTACACGCCTCCTGATTGGCTGGCTGAGTGTTACACCCCTCCTAATTGGCTGCCTGAGTGTGAAACGGCTCCTTATTGGCTGCCTGAGTGTTAGACGCCTCCTAATTGGCTGGCTGAGTGTTACACGCCTCCTAATGGGCTGGCTGAGTGTTACACGCCTCCTGATTGGCTGGCTGAGTGTTACACGACTCCTGATTGGCTACCTGAGTGTTACAGGCCTCCTGATTGGCTGGCTGAGTGTTACACGCCTCCTGATTGGCTGGCTGAGTTTTAAACGGCTCCTGATTGGCTGGCTGAATGTTAAACGGCTCCTGAATGGCTGGCTGAATGTCAAAGGCCTCCTGATTGGCTGGCTGTGTGTTACACCCGTCCTAATTTGCTGCCTGAGTGTGACACGCCTCCTTATTGGCTGCCTGAGTGTTACATTCCGCCTAATTGGGTGCCTGAGTGTGAAACGCCTCCTGATTGGCTGGTTGAGTGTTACATGCCCCCTGATTGGCTGGATGAGTGTGTACGTCTCCTGATTGGTTGGCTGAATGTCAAAGACCTCCTGATTGGCTGGCTAAGTGTGACACGCCTCCTTATTGGCAAGCTGAGTGTTACACGCCCCCTGATTGGCTGGCTAAGTGTTACATGCCCCCTGATTGCCTGTCTGAGTGTTACACGCCTCCTGATAGGCTGGCTGAGCGTTACACGCCCCCTGATTGGCTGGCTGAGTGTTACACACGTTCTGATTGGCTGGCTAAGAGTCAAAGGCTTACTGATTGGCTACCTGAGTGTTACACGAAACAAATAGCTGGAAAATCTGAAAGGAAATGGCGCTCTTCCAAATTATCAGAATATCGCTCAAATTGGCAAGATAATCTTAAAACTTATAGAAAGGCCCTCCGTAATGCCAGAGGAGCCTATTACTCAGCACTAATAGAAGAAAATAAGAACAACCCTAGGTTCCTCTTCAGCACTGTAGCCAGGCTGACAGAGAGTCACAGCTCTATCGAGCCACATATCCCCATAAACTTAAGTAGCAATGACTTCATGAGCTTCTTCTATAATAAAATTATTACTATTAGAGAAAAAATTAATCACCAACTGCCATCAACAATTATCAGTGGCTCTCCAAGTTCAGGGACTTCTGTCAAGGTAAACTTAGATATATATTTAGACTGTTTTTCTGCTAACGACCTTCATCAGTTAACTTCAATCATTTCTTCATCAAAGCCATCAACCTGTCTATTAGACCCGATCCCAACTAGGCTGCTTAAAGAAGTTGTTCCCTTAATTGGCACTTCTTTACTGGATATGATTAATCTTTCTTTATTATCAGGATATGTACCACAGTCCTTTAAAGTAGCTGTAATTAAACCCCTTCTTAAAAAGTCCACTCTTGACCCAGGGGTTTTAGCCAACTATAGACCGATTTCTAACCTCCCCTTCCTCTCTAAGATTCTGGAGAAAGTAGTCGCCAAAGAGTTGTGTGACTTTCTACATAACAATAGTTTATTTGAGGATTTTCAGTCAGGATTTAGAGTTCATCATAGCACAGAGACAGCTCTGGTTAAAGTTAATAATGACCTTCTGACTGCTTCTGACAATGGACTTGTCTCTGTACTTGTATTATTAGATCTTAGTGCTGCATTTGACACCATTGACCATAATATTCTTTTACAGAGACTTGAGCATCAAATTGGCATTAAAGGAACCGCACTAAGCTGGTTTCAGTCATATTTATCAGATCGCTCGCAGTTTGTACATGTTAACGATGAATCTTCAATAAATACTACAGTTAGTCATGGAGTTCCACAAGGTTCTGTACTCGGACCAATACTATTTACTTTATATATGCTCCCTTTAGGCAACATTATTAGGAATCACTCCATTAACTTTCACTGTTATGCAGATGATACGCAGTTATATCTATCAATCAAACCCAATGAAATTAATCAATTATCTAAATTACAAACATGTCTTACGGACATAAAATCCTGGATGACCTGCAATTTTCTGATGTTAAACTCAGAAAAAAACGAAATTCTTGTTCTTGGCCGCAAAAACCTTAGAGACTCATTGTCTAAAGATATAGTCACTCTAGATGGCAACCCATTTGGCCCCACTGGCAACAATTGTTGCCAAAGTGTATCACTGTCATTTTCGACTCACAATAAAAAATCTCAAAGGTACTAATGCAACTTTTTCCACTTATATGCTAGTAGACAACTTAGACAAAGGTTTTGATTTTTAAAAAGTCGTTTCCAAGTGCTTCCTATCGCATGACATCATCTGCTTCCTGCTCCTTCCGGCTGAAGACATGGCGGTTGCAAATCGTCCTGGAAAGAGGTAATTTTCATAAATTTCTTATGATTTTCCCCCCAAATATATTTATAATTATTTAATCATTCAAGTCTCTAGAGTAATCCTCCCCCCAAAAATTGTACCTAGGATAAATATTTTTTTGTTCATGGGCTTATTTCTGTGAGTGGCAACAAAAGTTGCCAGTGGGCACATAGCGTGTCGCTAACTAAACGAAAACACATTCTGCAGGATTGCTCCTAATTTGCTTATTTAAAATTGTAGAATGATGTACAATGGCTCATTTTAGTCCTCTTAGAATACTCTTCCTAGCTAAATAAATTCACAGGTATTCAAGGCCTGTGTGTATAGGATTTTTATACATTACCATATATCATTTTCTTGCTAGCTAACATAATTTTCTTGCTAGCTAACATCGTTTTCTTGCTAGCTAACATTAGCTTGTGTTTTACTGAGGTAAAAAATGTTGATGTGCAGTTGGAGGTGCATTTTTCTTGACACACAAGTACTTACGACCACTTACGACCACACCTACAATGGCCCCCCCCCACACACACACACACAAATCCCCCTTTTCCCTCTGGTATGCTATGTATGTAAGCATTTTTCATAAAATAACATAGGTCAAGATAAAAATCAATCATGTATGTTGTCCTTTCCTTAGGTACTCCGTAGCAGAGGTCCTGGCCATGCTGCAGGACTCTGAAACTGTGGCGGACATCACAGTTGTGCCTGAGTCAGAAATGCACGCACATGACACAGACTGTGACAGTGACCAATCTGATGACGAGGCCACTGGTGACCATAACCGCCTCCCATCGAGATTACTGAAAGGTGAAGGCTTTCTACCTAATTCAGACATGCAACTGCCAAATCCCCCCGATGATGATCCTGGCTGCTCATCCTCAGTGAGTCAGACAGAGACTAGAAAGGTCAGTGGCACAAATGAAATGGTGACCAGTCAGATCGTTGGGCCCATGCTCCACAAAACTAAGAACCAAGACAGGAAATTCAAAAAAATCAAGATTGCGGCCAAAACACCAGCACAAGCCAACAAAAAATATCAGATCCCTCGCTATGTCCCCAAAGAACATGATCCTGGCTTCACATCAGATGATCCAGTGGATATCTTCCTCACATTCTATCCCAAGTCCCTCAGAGATGCCACACTGGAAATGTCCAATCTCTACGCTGAACAAAAAGGGAAAACACTCAACCTGACTGAGGATGAACTTCTGACATTCTATGGAATTCTGTTGATCAGTGGATACAATTCAGTCCCAAGGCGGCGTCTTCTCTGGTCAGACGATTATGATGTCAGCAACACTGCTGTAAAAGATGCCATGCGGAGGAACAGGTTTGATGAGATTATGTCTTCTGTTCATTTAGTAGACAACATGAAGATCACAGCTGACCCGTTCTTCAAGGTGCGTCCCCTTTTTAAGCATCTGAATGACATCAACAAAGCAATCCCGATAGCAGAACATGTGGCAGTAGATGAGATGATGATTGAGTATTTTGGAAGGCATGGGTGCAAACAGTTTATTAGAGGGAAGCCTATTCGTTTTGGGTACAAAATATGGAGCTTAGCATCCTCCTCCGGGTTTGTCCATCAGATGGAGCCATATGTAGGAAGCCACACACATCTGGTGGAAACTGGACTTGGTCAGGGTCCAAGTGTGATTCTTGGCCTGGCAGAGAAAGCTGAAGTGCCACCTGGAGTCAAGTTTTACCACGACAACCTCTTCACAACCCTGTTCCTGGTGGATGAGATGACCCTGAGAGGCTATGGCAGCTGTGGCACGATGCGACAAACTCAGCTCCATAACGTTCCCTTCACAGCACCCAAGACCTTCAAGAAGACACCCAGAGGAGATGCTGAGTATCTGGTTGAGGTAGAGAAGCTGATTGTAAGGTGGAATGACAACAGCGTGGTCACTGTGGTGTCGAACATGGAGAGGGAGTTCACCGAAACTGAGGCGAAGAGATGGAACAAACAGAAGCGGACCATGGACAAGGTCAGACAGCCCAAGTGTATCCAGGACTACAACACACACATGGGAGGAGTGGACCTGCATGACCAGTTTGTCAGCCGCTACAGAGTCAACATCCGGTCCAAGAAGTGGTGGTGGCCATGCTTCAGCTGGGCCCTGAACAGTGCCATGGTGAACAGCTGGTGCTATTACAGGTACACAAGGCCGTATGTTATTTAGCGATATCACAATCGAGTTTGTGATGTTTGACTCAAGGACCTGCTAGTGCTCTTCGGTTGAGAAGAGCAACAGTGATGATATCCAGACCAACATCACAAACTCAAGTGTGATATTGCTTTTACAGAACATTCTACATATGGGGCATGACGCTGTAGAAAGGATGATATTGATGATTCATCAATAGCATCATATGCAAACATAAACATGGCACATTCATGCATCTATCATGCTTGCTTTGTCATTCATTTAGGTCCTGGAAAAGCGGGCAGAAGGATCTCCTCTCCTTCCAGAGGCTGGTAGCCCTGACCCTCCTTCTGCGCCATGGAACAAAGCCAAGTAGGCAGGGCAGAAGGTCTTCAATGGCGGTGGCGATAACTGATGCCACCAGGTTTGATAGTTTGAACCACTGGCCCTGCAACACTGGTAGCAGGTACAAGCGATGCAAGAACTGTGGCGGACGCACATCATTTGCGTGTGGAAAGTGTGATGTGCCACTACATGTGGAGTGCTTCAAGAAGTACCACACTGAGTAGAACATGCATGAAAGATGATGGAATGTATGGGAAGAAATATGTTATATATATATATATATATATGTTTTTAGAGGTTCTAAGAAAAAACTGTTTGTTGAGGTTTTGAGTATAAAAAAATTGAGAATAAAGAAACCAGTTCAAATTGTTTGTTGTTTTGAATTTTATACAGGGGGAACCTGAGGCTCCACCTTTTTGTTATTATTTAATATGACTTTATTATTATTTTGTTATTACTATCTTATTATTATTATTTCTCTATTATTATTAGGTGACATTTGACCTAGTGACAAGCTGTGTGACTACTGGCAACAATTGTTGCCAGTCATAAAAATGCTATTTTCTTCAAAACAAAGTACAAAATGGAAAAAATAAATACATAATATGATTCAGAGGGACTCAACTGATAAAATGATATGCCTTACAACTCTGAAAAAAATCTGGGCACAAATGGGTTAACTTGGCCTCTAGCACCACTGTCAGGAATCTTGGAGTTCAATCGGGAGGCAGACACCATCACCACATTCAAGAGTAGGCTTAAGACATTCCTCTTTGATAAAGCTTATAGTTAGGGCTGGATCAGGTGAGTCCTGAACCATCCCTTAGTTATGCTGCTATAGGCCTAGACTATCGGGGGATTTTCCATGGTGCACTGAGCTCCTCCTTTCCTCTCTCTTTATGCACTCATTCATGTCCCATTAATGCATGTTACTAACTCCACTTCTTCCCCGGAGTTCTTGTGCTTTCTCGTCTCGCAGGTTCTCATGGATCCTGGTGGAGCCTCCTGCCATGGTCCTGCTTGACTGCCATTGCCAATACTGTTGTTGCTGTGCACCTGTCTGTCTGTCTGTCTCTGTCTCTCTCTCTCTCTGCCTCTCTCTCTCGCTCTCTCTCTCTCTCTCTCTCTCTCTCTCTCTCTCTCTCTCACCCCAACTGGTCGAGACAGACGACCACCCACCTAGAGCCGGAGGATCTGTCCTAGGTTTCTGCCTTTTAACAGGCAGTTTTTCCTTGCCCTTGTCGCCAAGTGCTTGCTCATGGTGGTACTGTTGGGTCTCTGTAATTAATGTTAAAGAGTTCGGTCTAGACCTGCTCTATTTGAAAAGTGTCCTGAGATAACTTCTGTTATGAATTGGCGCTATACAAATAAAATTGAATTGAATTGAATTGAATACACCCCTCCTAATTGGCTGCCTGAGTGTGAAACAGCTCCTTATTGGCTGCCTGAGTGTTACACGCCTCCTGATTGGCTGGCTGAATGTCAAAGGCCTCCTGATTGGCTGGCTGTGTGTTACACGACTCCTGATTGGCTACCTGAGTGTTACACGCCTCCTGATTGGCTGGCTGACTGTTACACGCCTCCTGATTGGCTGGCTGAGTATTACACGCCTCCTAATTGGCTAGCTGAGTGTGACACGCCTCATTATTGGCTGCCTGAGTGTTTCACGCCTCCTTATTGGCTACCTTAGTGTTACACCCCTCCAAATTGGCTGCCTGAGTTTGACACGCCTCCTTATTGGCTGCCTGAGTGTTACACGCCTCCTGATTGGCTGCCTGAGTGTTACACGCCTCCTGATTGCCTGGCAGAGTGTTACAC
Source organism: Dicentrarchus labrax (assembly GCF_905237075.1). NCBI lineage: Eukaryota > Metazoa > Chordata > Actinopteri > Moronidae > Dicentrarchus > Dicentrarchus labrax. The sequence continues at coordinate 20,694,946 of NW_026136722.1, forward strand.
GCCTCCTGATTGGCTGGCTAATTTTACAAGCCCCCTGATTGGCTGTCTGAGTGTGACACGCCTCCTGATTGGTAGCTGAGTGTGACACGCGTCCTTATTGGCTGGCTGAGTGTGACACGCCTCCTGATTGGCTGGCTAATATTACAAGCCCCCTGATTGGCTGTCTGAGTGTGACACGCCTCCTGATTGGTAGCTGAGTGTTACACGCCTCCTGATTGGTCTGGCTGAGTGTGACACGCGTCCTTATTGGCTGGCTGAGTGTGACACGCCTCCTGATTGGCTGGCTGAGTGTAAAACGCCTCCTGAATTGCTGGCTGAGTGTTACACGCCCCCTGATTGGCTGTCTGAGTGTTACACGCCTCCAGATTGGCTAACAGAGTGTTACTTGCCAACTGAATGGCTGGCTGAGTGTTACATGCCCCCTTATTAGCTCGCTTAGTGTTACATGCCTCCTAATTGGCTGGCTGAGTGTTACACGCCTTCTGATTGGGTGTCTGAGTGTTACACGCCTCCTGATTGGTAGCTGAGTGTTACACGCCTCCTGATTGGTAGATGAGTGTTACACGCCTCCTGATTGGTAGATGAGTGTTACACGCATCCTGATTGGCTGGCTGAGTGTTACACACGTTCTGATTGGCTGGCTGAGTGTTACACGCCTCCTGATTGGTAACTGAGTGTTACACGCCTCCTGATTGGCTTCCTGAGTGTTACACGCCTCCTGATTGGCTGGCTGAGTGTGAGACGTGTCCTTATTGGCTGGCTGAGTGTGACACGCCTCCTGATTGGCTGGCTGAGTGTTACAAGCCTCCTGATTGGCTGGCTGAGAGTGACACGCCTCCTGATTGGCTGGCTGAGTGGTACACGCCTCCTGATTGGCTTGCTGAGTGTTACATGTCTCCTGATTGGCTGGCTGAGTGTTGTACGCCTCCTGATTGGCTGGCTGAATGTGACACGCCTCCTTATTGGCTGGCTGAGTGTTACATGCCTACTGATTGGTAGCTGAGTGTTACACGCCTCCTGATTGGCTACCTGAGTGTTACACGCCTCCTGATTGGCTGGCTGAGTGTGACAGGCCTCCTGATTGGGTGTCTGAGTGTTACACGCCTCCTGATTGGTAGCTGAGTGTTACACGCTTCCTGATTGGTAGATGAGTGTTACACGCATCCTGATTGGCTGGCTGAGTGTTACACGCCTCCTGATTGGCTGGCTGAGTGTTACACGCCTCCTGATTGGCTGCCTGAGTGTTAAACGCCTCCTGATTGGCTGGCTGAGTGTGAGACGCGTCCTTATTGGCTGGCTGAGTGTGACACGCCTCCTGATTGGCTAGGTGAATATTACACGCCTCCTGATTTGCTGGCTGATTGTTACACACCCCCTGATTGGGTGTCTAAGTGTTACACGCCTCCTGATTGGCTGCCTGAGTGTTACACGCCTCCTGATTGGCTGGCTGAGTTTGAAAAGCCTGCTTATCAGCTGGCTGAGTGTTACAAGCCTCTGATTTGCTGGGTGACTGTTATACGCCTCCTGATTGGCTGGCTTAGTGTTACACGCCCCCTGATTGGCTGTCTGAGTGTTACACGCCTCCTGATTGGCTAGCTGAGTGTTACACGCCTCCTGATTGGCTGGCTGAGTGTTACACGCCTCCTGATTGGTAGCTGAGTGTTACACGCATCCTGATTGGCTGGCTGAGTGTTACAGGCCTCCTGATTGGCTGTCTGAGTGTTACACGCCTCCTGATTGGTAGCTGCGTCCTAAACGCCTCCTGATTGGCTGGCTGAGTGTTACACACGTTCTGATTGGCTGGCTGAGTGTCAAAGGCTTCCTGATTGGCTACCGGAGTGTTACACCCCTCCTAATTGGCTGCCTGAGTGTGACACGCGTCCTTATTGGCGGGCTGAGTGTTACAGGCCTCCTAATTGGCTGGCTGAGTGTTAAACGCCTCCTGATTTGCTGGCTGAGTGTTACACGCCCCCTGATTGGCTGGCTGAGTGTTACACGCCTCCAGATTGGCTAGCAGAGTGTTACTTGCCTCCTCATTGGCTGGCTGAGTGTCACACGCCCCCTTATTAGCTGGCTGAGTGTAACACGCCTCCTGATTGGCTGGCTGAGTGTGACACGCCTCCTTCTTGGCTTTGTGAGTGTTACACGCCTCCTGATTGGCTGGCTGAGTGTTACACACGTTCTGATTGGCTGGCTGAGTGTCAAAGGCTTCCTGATTGGCTACCTGAGTGTTACACCCTTCCTAATTGGCTGCCTGAGTGTGACACGCCTCCTTATTGGCTGCCTGAGTGTTACAAGCCTCCAAATTGGCTACCTGAGTGTTACATCCCTCCTAATTGGCTGCCTGAGTGTGACATGCCTCCTGATTGGCTTCCTTGACCCTTGCTGGGTCAACTGGCGGAGCTGCTGATCCCTGCTCCAAACTGGATGATGAAGAAGACACATCAATCTCCATGACCAAAGATGAAGGACCTATAGGGAAATTAAAATAATATTTTTGGACAAAATTATTCATCTCAGAATATTCTGCAGTACACTGAGCAATTATAAAGGTTGTTCTGTTGTTAACTTACCAGGTACAGCTGAGGTTGCAGAGAGGACAGTGGGCACAGTGGATGGAGCAGAGGATAGAGATGGACCTGAGATGAAAAAAATGTTCCTTGTCATATGATTATATCTTATATTAGTATATCTTTATGAGATCATTTGACTAGAAATTAAATATATATGGTAACAGTTTCTGATCACCTGATTCATCAGCCTTGGCTGCTCCTGAGGAGGTGGATTGCCCCTGGGCTGAGTCAGTGCCTCCTCCTAAATACTTTAACAGTGCTCCTGGGGAAGTTTCATATAACGTATGAGCATAATAGGGGGTTGATGTAAAAGGAATATGTTTATTTACTCACATAAATTACTGTGCTCTGCAGCAAACAACATACCTCAAACTATAAGTTAACTAAATGAATTCATTAATGTAAAACCATATTGCTAACAAACGTCACCGCGTTTGTAATTAACGTTAGTTATTAAACATTTGCTATCAAACGTTATCAAAAACGTTGTTTTGATGCCAAAAAGTGACCCAGAATAATATATATACACTGAGAATCAACTTATTCAAAGTATTACACAAACACAACAACGTTAGCTTGAATAGTAACGTTAAACTAACGTTATCTAACCTAGTAAGACGTTTTGAACTAATGTTAGCTAGCAAATTTGCTATTATAGGCTAATGTATTTGGCAGAAAATATCAATAAATGTTACATTACCAAGACATACCTTTCTCGTTGTTTCTCCTCTTTCTCTTCCTTCCTCTCCCTCTTTCTGCCCCTAAAGGTAACGTTAAGTCCTTTCTTGCCGCTTCATTCACCTGCTCCTAGCTCCTAGATGCTCAGTGCACACGGCACTGCACGGTTGGGAGCTGTGCACACGTTACTAACGGAGCTCTGACAGTTCGAGCAGAGAGTCAGTAGGATCTACACTCTGTTAACATCATATTGAGTGTGACATGCCTCCTTATTGGCTGGCTGAGTGTTACATGCCTCCTGTTTGGTTGGCTGAGTGTTAAACGGCTCCTGATAGGCCGGCTGAATGTCAAAGGCCTCCTGATTGGCTGCCTGAGTGTTACATGCCTCCTGATTGGCTGGCTGAGTGTGACACGCCTCCAGATTGGCTAGCGGAGTGTTAGATGCCTCCTGATTGGCTTGCTGAGTGTTACACGCACCCTGATTTGCTGGTTGAGTGTTACACGCCTCCTGATTGGCTGGCTGAGTGTTACACGCCTTCTGATTGACTGGCTGAATGTCAAAGGCCTCCTGATTGGCTGCCTGAGTGTTACACGCCTCCTGATTGGCTGCCTGAGTTTTAGATACCTCCTAATTGGCTGCCTGATTGTGACACGTCTCCTTATTGGCTGTCTGAGTGTTACACGCCTCCTGATTGGCTAGCAGAGTGTTACACGCCTCCTGATTGGCTTGCTGAGTGTTACACGCCACCTGATTTGCTGGTTGAGTGTTAAACGCCTCCTGATTGGCTGGTTGAGTGTTACATGCCTCCTAATTGGCTGGCTGAGTTTTACACGCCTTCTGATTGACTGGCTGAATATCAAAGGCCTCCCGATTGGCTGACTGAGTGTTACACGCCTCCTGATTGGCAGGCTGAGTGTTACACGCCCCCTGATTAGCTGACTGAGTGTTACACGCCTCCTTGTTGGCTGGCTGAGTGCTAAAAGCCTCCTGATTGGCTGGCTGAGTGTTACACGCCTCCAGATTGGCTGGCTGAGTGTGACACGCCTCCAGATTGGCTAGCGGAGTGTTAGATGCCTCCTGATTGGCTTGCTGAGTGTTACACGCACCCTGATTTGCTGGTTGAGTGTTACACGCCTCCTGATTGGGTGGCTGAGTGTTAAACGCCTTCTGATTGACTGGCTGAATGTCAAAGGCCTCCTGATTGGCTGCCTGAGTGTTACACGCCTCCTGATTGGCTGCCTGAGTTTTAGATGCCTCCTAATTGGCTGCCTGAGTGTGACACGTCTCCTTATTGGCTGTCTGAGTGTTACACGCCTCCAGATTGGCTAGCAGAGTGTTACACGCCTCCTGATTGGCTTGCTGAGTGTCACACGCACCCTGATTTGCTGGTTGAGTGTTACACGCCTCCTGATTGACTGGCTGAATGTCAAAGGCCTCCTGATTGGCTGCCTGAGTGTTACACGCCTCCTGATTGGCTGCCTGAGTTTTAGATGCCTCCTAATTGGCTGCCTGAGTGTGACACGTCTCCTTATTGGCTGTCTGAGTGTTACACGCCTCCAGATTGGCTAGCAGAGTGTTACACGCCTCCTGATTGGCTGTCTAAGTGTTACACGCCTCCTGATTGGCTGGCTGAGTGTTACACGCATCCTGATTGGCTGTCTGAGTGTTACACGCCCCCTGATTGGCTGGCTGATTGTAACACGCCTCCTTATTGGCTGGCTGAGTGTTACACGCCTCCTGATTGGCTGGCTGAGTGTTACAGGCCTCCTGATTGGCTGGCTGAGTGTTACACGCCTCCTGACATGCTGGCTAAGTGTTACACGCCTCCTGATTGGCTGGCTGAGTGTTACACGCCTCCTGATTGGCTGCCTGAGTTTTAGATGCCTCCCTAATTGGCTGCCTGAGTGTGACACGTCTCCTTATTGGCTGTCTGAGTGTTACACGCCTCCAGATTGGCTAGCAGAGTGTTACACGCCTCCTGATTGGCTTGCTGAGTGTCACACGCACCCTGATTTGCTGGTTGAGTGTTACACGCCTCCTGATTGACTGGCTGAATGTCAAAGGCCTCCTGATTGGCTGCCTGAGTGTTACACGCCTCCTGATTGGCTGCCTGAGTTTTAGATGCCTCCTAATTGGCTGCCTGAGTGTGACACGTCTCCTTATTGGCTGTCTGAGTGTTACACGCCTCCAGATTGGCTAGCAGAGTGTTACACGCCTCCTGATTGGCTGTCTAAGTGTTACACGCCTCCTGATTGGCTGGCTGAGTGTTACACGCATCCTGATTGGCTGTCTGAGTGTTACACGCCCCCTGATTGGCTGGCTGATTGTAACACGCCTCCTTATTGGCTGGCTGAGTGTTACACGCCTCCTGATTGGCTGGCTGAGTGTTACAGGCCTCCTGATTGGCTGGCTGAGTGTTACACGCCTCCTGACATGCTGGCTAAGTGTTACACGCCTCCTGATTGGCTGGCTGAGTGTTACACGCCTCCTGATTGGCTGGCTGATTGTGACACGCCTCCTTATTGGCTGGCTGAGTGTTACACGCCTCCTGATTGGCTGGCTGAGTGTTACATGCCTCCTGATTGGCTGGCTGAGTGTGACACGACTCCTTATTGGCTGGCTGAGTGTTACATGCCTCCTGATTGGTTAGCTGAGTGTTAAACGTCTCCTGATTGGCTGGCTGAATGTCAAAGGCCTCCTGATTGGCTGCCTGAGTGTTACACGCCTCCTGATTGGCTGGCTGAGTGTGACACGCCTCCTGATAAGCTGGTCTAGTGTTACACGCTTCCTGATTGGGTGGCTGAGTGTTACGCGCCCCCTGATTGGCTGGCTACGTGTTACATGCCTCCTGATTGGCTGGCTGAGTGTTACACAGCTCCTGATTGTCTGGCTGAGTGTTAAACGCCCCCTGATTTGCTATCTGACTGTTACACGCCTCCTGATTGGCTTCCTGAGTGCGACACGCCTCCTGATTGGCCGGCTAAGTGTTACATGCCTCCTGCTTGGCTTTCTGAGTGATACATGCCTCCTGATTGGATGGCTGAGTGTTACACGCCTCCTGATTGGCTGTCTGAGTGTTACACGCCCCCTGATTGGCTGTCTAAGTGTTATACGCCTCCTGATTGGCTGGCTGAGTATTACACGCCCCCTGATTGGGTGGCTGTTTGTTACACGCCCCCTGATTGGCTGTCTATGTGTTACACGCCTCCTGATTGGCTAGCTGAGTGTTACACGCCTCCTGAGTGGTTGGCTGAGTGTTACACTCCTTCTGATTGGCTAGCTGAGTGTTACACGCCTCCTGCTTGGTAGCTGAGTGTTACACGCCTCCTGATTGGCTTCCTGAGTGTGACACGCCTCCTGATTGGCAGTCTGAGTTTTACATGCCTCCTGCTTGGCTTTCTGAGTGATACATGTCTCCTGATTGGATGGCTGAGTGTTACACGCCCCCTGATTGGCTGTCTGAGTGTTACACGCCTCCTGATTGGCTAGCTGAGTGTTACACGCCTCCTGATTGGCTGTCTGAGTGTTACAAGCCCCCCGATTGGCTGTCTAAGTGTTACACGCCTCCTGATTGGCTGGCTGATTGTGACACGCCTCCTTATTGGCTGGCTGAGTGTTACACGCCTCCTGATTGGCTGGCTGAGTGTTACACGCCTCCTGATTGGCTGTCTGAGTGTTACATGCCCGCTGATTGGCTGTCTAAGTGTTACACGCCTCCTGATTGGCTGGCTGAGTGTTACACGCATCCTGATTGGCTGTCTAAGTGTTACACGCCTCCTGATTGGCTGGCTTATTGTAACACGCCTCCTTATTGGCTGGCTGAATGTTACACGCCTCCTGATTGGCTGGCTGAGTGTTACAGGCCTCCTGATTGGCTGGCTGAGTGTTACACGCCTCCTGACATGCTGGCTAAGTGTTACACGCCTCCTGATTGGCTGGCTGAGTGTTACACGCCTCCTGAATGGCTGGCTGATTGTGACACGCCTCCTTATTGGCTGGCTGAGTGTTACACGCCTCCTGATTGGCTGGCTGAGTGTTACATGTTTCCTGATTGGCTGGCTGAGTGTGACACGACTCCTTATTGGCTGGCTGAGTGTTACATGCCTCCTGATTGGTTGGCTGAGTGTTAAACGGCTCCTGATAGGCCGGCTGAATGTCAAAGGCCTCCTGATTGGCTGCCTGAGTGTTACATGCCTCCTGATTGGCTGGCTGAGTGTTACACAGCTCCTGATTGTCTGGCTGAGTGTTAAACGCCCCCTGATTTGCTATCTGACTGTTACACGCCTCCTGATTGGCTTCCTGAGTGCGACACGCCTCCTGATTGGCCGGCTAAGTGTTACATGCCTCCTGCTTGGCTTTCTGAGTGATACATGCCTCCTGATTGGATGGCTGAGTGTTACACGCCCCCTGATTGGCTGTCTGAGTGTTACACGCCCCCTGATTGGCTGTCTAAGTGTTATACGCCTCCTGATTGGCTGGCTGAGTATTACACGCCCCCTGATTGGGTGGCTGTTTGTTACACGCCCCCTGATTGGCTGTCTATGTGTTACACGCCTCCTGATTGGCTAGCTGAGTGTTACACGCCTCCTGAATGGTTGGCTGAGTGTTACACTCCTTCTGATTGGCTAGCTGAGTGTTACACGCCTCCTGCTTGGTAGCTGAGTGTTACACGCCTCCTGATTGGCTTCCTGAGTGTGACACGCCTCCTGATTGGCAGTCTGAGTTTTACATGCCTCCTGCTTGGCTTTCTGAGTGATACATGCCTCCTGATTGGATGGCTGAGTGTTACACGCCCCCTGATTGGCTGTCTGAGTGTTACACGCCTCCTGATTGGCTAGCTGAGTGTTACACGCCTCCTGATTGGCTGTCTGAGTGTTACAAGCTCCCTGATTGGCTGTCTAAGTGTTACACGCCTCCTGATTGGCTGGCTGATTGTGACACGCCTCCTTATTGGCTGGCTGAGTGTTACACGCCTCCTGATTGGCTGGCTGAGTGTTACACGCCTCCTGATTGGCTGTCTGAGTGTTACATGCCCGCTGATTGGCTGTCTAAGTGTTACACGCCTCCTGATTGGCTGGCTGAGTGTTACACGCATCCTGATTGGCTGTCTGAGTGTTACACGCCCCCTGATTGGCTGTCTAAGTGTTACACGCCTCCTGATTGGCTGTGTAGGGGATACACTACTTTTTCATTATTATTAGTATTTAATCACTAGTGATTAATAATACACTCGTAAATGGGGCACCACCTCCTTGTTTAGCTACTGGAATAATCCGGAGGAAATTATTCCGCCGATCTAATCAAATCAATTTTAAATCAATTTATTAAGTTTCAAAATCTATATTTAATCTCATATTTCTGAAGTAGTGATTTCTTTTACACGATTCATCGATTTCCCCGCATCAAATCAAACCTGCACCAACAAGGACATACGGTTATATATGTTTATTAACTAAACTAATGCAGAGTAAATAGCATGAAATGATAAACAAACAAATGACAACAAGTAACAGAATATGTGGACAATATATGAATTATTACTATTAGGTGATTCAGGAGCGATGGTGGATTTTGCGATGCGGCAGTAAGTTTAAAATATTACGAGAGTAAATTTTAGAACTGAGAGGCCCTAATCCAAAATTCTCTTAAACTTAAAAGATGGGAATCAAAGCTTATAGACAGACACCAGCTCTTCTTCATGTGTGTGAATCCGGCCGTGTACCGGAGAGTCAGCCTACTTTGTTTGTAGATGGAACTTGGAAGGATTCCAGGTCCTTGGCTTTTAGCTCAACTGCGGCTTTGCGTCACTGATCCAACAGGCTGAGGGAAGTTGCGTCTCGTCCCTGGTTCCAGTGGCAATCTCTCCAAAAGGCCCAGCGCGGCGTGTGCGCTAGTGAGCGTTGGGGGCAAGGTGGCTGGAGAATAATGTCTTTATTCGGCTGGAAACGTTTATACGTCTTCTTGAGCAGTCAACTACTGCGACGTCCTTCTGGCTGATGATAAATGTCTTAGAGTGGTTGGTCTTCAGCTTTGACTGTAAACTAATTCAGCTTCTTGTTTGAAATTAACTGGAGGATGAAACGCTGGCCTGGAGAATTCTCCAAGAAAGTCCAAGAATTTGATTAAATTCACTTTCTGTGAAAAGGCGACAATACTTGACGATAAGACTACAAAAATATAAAAGAAGAAATTCGTTTGTGTCTTGAGCTTTCAAAATAAAAGTACTTGAAAAGTACTTCAGCACGGCAAGTTATTACTTGAGGAAAAATTAACACGTGTCGCAAACGAAGTAAAATAAAGTACGGAAGTTAAAGAAAAAGCGAGAATAAATAACTAGTTGATACAAGAGAGAGAAGAAAAGCGAGCGCGAAGAGAAGAGAAGAAGAGTGACCGGAGTCTATCTCTTATAGCTTTTATTCTGGAGGCGGAACTGGACAAGAGGAGCTGACCGCGCGCGTCACTTCCTCTGGTGATAATTTGATATACGTAACTTTATCAACTTACTCCTATCGTGTTTTAAAGTTTCGAGATCATAATTCACCGTTCACAGAACCCACCATGACTTAATACATAGTTCACATGTTTTAACATAACATAACCGAAATTACTTAATGTAAAAGAAAAGTGGAACTGATTAAAGTCATTAAATCATTAATCATTAAACACGCACATAAAACAGCACTGATGGACTGTACATATTTCGTATAGTGCTAGCTTAATCCTTGTTATAACAAATATGTGTCAGGCATTTACTTATTGTATTACTATACAGTTATCAAACAAAGTTCGTTTTGAAAGTACCTTACGCTATACCAGAACCTTACCAAAGGTGGCACTGTGGCTCCATCAAACATTCAGACATTTTACACATGATTTTGTAACTTAGTCCAATCTGATGACAGAAACATCAGACAAACATTACATTTGCGTCCTTCTCATGCTGGATGGCAATCTGTTAATTAGGAGGAGATTAAATTTTACCATAATACTCCAACAGAACTAAATCTATATCTGTGCAACTGCTGTTACTGCTTCCTAGATTGGAATGTCCACTATCAACAGAAAACATCGTAATTTACACTTTAGAGGAAGGGGTGTCAGAATGCCAGATGTGGATTCCAGAGGAGTTTCTCTCTGGAGGTGGACCTGTCAGACTAAAAGAGATGTAAACACATTTCAGGGATATCTAACCCTGATTTACAATCAAAAAGGCATTTATGTTATCACACACGATCCACTTTAGGTGTAGGGTGTCGTTCTGATCTGTGGAGAAGTCAGTGTTCTGTTAAAGAGGATAAAACATATTGACACCTTAGAGATCCCATCTGAGAATCTGAAAAGAACCAGGCTCTCTGTGCAGGAGACTGTCGGCGCCACAGTCTCACCTCCCCTCCTGGGTCAAAAAGGTCAAAGGGAAAGAGGAGGCCTTGAAAACTCTCCTGGTGGAACAAAATCAAAATAATATGATGATTGTTGAATTAAGAGACAGATAAAGCGTCTCTTGTAGAGGAAGACGAGGACAAGGTCCTACAGCTGGCTTATTGTAACACGCCTCCTTATTGGCTGGCTGAGTGTTACACGCCTCCTGATTGGCTGGCTGAGTGTTACACGCCTCCTGAATGGCTGGCTGATTGTGACACGCCTCCTTATTGGCTGGCTGAGTGTTACACGCCTCCTGATTGGCTGGCTGAGTGTTACATGTTTCCTGATTGGCTGGCTGAGTGTGACACGACTCCTTATTGGCTGGCTGAGTGTTACATGCCTCCTGATTGGTTGGCTGAGTGTTAAACGTCTCCTGATTTGCTGGCTGAATGTCAAAGGCCTCCTGATTGGCTGCCTGAGTGTTACACGCCTCCTGATTGGCTGGCTGAGTGTGACACGCCTCCTAATTAGCTGGTCTAGTGTTACACGCTTCCTGATTGGCTGGCTGAGTGTTACGCGCCCCCTGATTGGCTGGCTAAGTGTTACATGCCTCCTGATTGGCTGGCTGAGTGTTACACAGCTCCTGATTGTCTCGCTGAGTGTTAAACGCCCCCTGATTTGCTATCTGAGTGTTAAACGCCTCCTGATTGGCTATCTGAGTGTGACACGCCTCCTGATTGGCTGGCTAAGTGTTACATGCCTCCTGCTTGGCTTTCTGAGTGATACATGCCTCCTGATTGGCTGGCTGAGTGTTACACGCCCCCTGATTGGCTGTCTGAGTGTTACACGCCCCCTGATTGGCTGTCTAAGTGTTACACGCCTCCTGATTGGCTGGCTGATTGTGACACGCCTCCTTATTGGCTGGCTGAGTGTTACACGCCTCCTGATTGGCTGGCTGAGTGTTACATGTTTCCTGATTGGCTGGCTGAGTGTGACACGACTCCTTATTGGCTGGCTGAGTGTTACATGCCTCCTGATTGGTTGGCTGAGTGTTAAACGTCTCCTGATTTGCTGGCTGAATGTCAAAGGCCTCCTGATTGGCTGCCTGAGTGTTACACGCCTCCTGATTGGCTGGCTGAGTGTGACACGCCTCCTAATTAGCTGGTCTAGTGTTACACGCTTCCTGATTGGCTGGCTGAGTGTTACGCGCCCCCTGATTGGCTGGCTAAGTGTTACATGCCTCCTGATTGGCTGGCTGAGTGTTACACAGCTCCTGATTGTCTCGCTGAGTGTTAAACGCCCCCTGATTTGCTATCTGAGTGTTAAACGCCTCCTGATTGGCTATCTGAGTGTGACACGCCTCCTGATTGGCTGGCTAAGTGTTACATGCCTCCTGCTTGGCTTTCTGAGTGATACATGCCTCCTGATTGGATGGCTGAGTGTTACACGCCCCCTGATTGGCTGTCTGAGTGTTACACGCCCCCTGATTGGCTGTCTAAGTGTTACACGCCTCCTGATTGGCTGGCTGATTGTAACACGCCTCCTTATTGGCTGGCTGAGTGTTACACGCCTCCTGATTGGCTGGCTGAGTGTTACAGGCCTCCTGATTGGCTGGCTGAGTGTTACACGCCTCCTGACATGCTGGCTAAGTGTTACACGCCTCCTGATTGGCTGGCTGAGTGTTACACGCCTCCTGATTGGCTGGCTGATTGTGACACGCCTCCTCATTGGCTGGCTGAGTGTTACACGCCTCCTGACTGGCTGGCTGAGTGTTACATGCCTCCTGATTGGCTGGCTGAGTGTGACACGACTCCTTATTGGCTGGCTGAGTGTTACATGCCTCCTGATTGGTTGGCTGAGTGTTAAACGTCTCCTGATTGGCTGGCTGAATGTCAAAGGCCTCCTGATTGGCTGCATGACTGTTACACGCCTCCTGATTGGCTTGCTGAGTGTGACACGCCTCCTGATAAGCTGGTCTAGTGTTACACGCTTCCTGATTGGCTGGCTGAGTGTTACGCGCCCCCTGATTGGCTGGCTACGTGTTACACAGCTCCTGATTGTCTGGCTGAGTGTTAAACGCCCCCTGATTTGCTATCTGACTGTTACACGCCTCCTGATTGGCTTCCTGAGTGTGACACGCCTCCTGATTGGCCGGCTAAGTGTTACATGCCTCCTGCTTGGCTTTCTGAGTGATACATGCCTCCTGATTGGATGGCTGAGTGTTACACGCTCCCTGATTGGCTGTCTGAGTGTTACACGCCCCCTGATTGGCTGTCTAAGTGTTATACGCCTCCTGATTGGCTGGCTGAGTATTACACGCCCCCTGATTGGGTGGCTGTTTGTTACACGCCCCCTGATTGGCTGTCTATGTGTTACACGCCTCCTGATTGGCTAGCTGAGTGTTACACGCCTCCTGAGTGGTTGGCTGAGTGTTACACTCCTTCTGATTGGCTAGCTGAGTGTTACACGCCTCCTGCTTGGTAGCTGAGTGTTACACGCCTCCTGATTGGCTTCCTGAGTGTGACACGCCTCCTGATTGGCAGTCTGAGTTTTACATGCCTCCTGATTGGATGGCTGAGTGTTACACGCCTCCTGATTGGCTGCCTGAGTGTTACACGCCTCCTGATTGGCTAGCTGAGTGTTACACACCTTCTGATTGGCTAGCTGAGTGTTACACGCCTCCTGCTTGGTAGCTGAGTGTTACACGCCTCCTGATTGGCTTCCTGAGTGTGACACGCCTCCTGATTGGCTGTCTGAGTGTTACATGCCTCCTGATTGGATGGCTGAGTGTTACATGCCCCCTGATTGGCTGTTTGAGTGTTACACGCCCCCTGATTGGCTGTCTAAGTGTTACACGCCTCCTGATTGGCTGGCTGAGTATTACATGCCTCCTGATTGGCTACCTGAGTGTTACACCGCTCCTTATTGGCTGCCTGAGTGTTACACGCCTCCTGATTGGCTTCCTGAGTGTGAAACGCCTCCTGATTGGCTGGCTGAGTGTTACATGCTTCCTGATTGGCTGGCTGAGTGTGACACGACTCCTTATTGGCTGGCTGAGTGTGACACGCCTCCTTATTGGCTGGTTGAGTGTTACACGCACCCTGATTGGCTGTCTGAGTGTTACACGACTCCTGATTGGCTGGCTGAGTGTTACACGACTCCTGATTGGCTGGCTGAGTGTTACACGCCCCCTGATTGGTTGTCTGAGTGTTACACGCCCCCTGATTGGTTGTCTGAGTGTTACACGCCTCCTGATTGGCTGGCTGAGTGTTACAGGCCTCCTGATCGGCTGTCTGAGTGTTACACGCCTCCTTATTGGCTGGCTGAGTGTTACATGCCTCCTGATTGGTTGGCTGAGTGTTAAACGTCTCCTGATTAGCTGGCTGAATGTCAAAGGCCTCCTGATTGGCTGCCTGAGTGTTACACGCCGCCTGATTGGTTGGCTGAGTGTTACACGCCTCCTGATTGCTAGCTGACTGTTACACGCCTCCTGATTGGCTGCCTGAGTGTTACATGCCTCCTGATTTGCTGGCTGAGTGTTACACGCCCCCTGATTGGCTGTCTATGTTTTACACGCCTCCTGATTGGCTAGCTGAGTGTTACACGCCTCCTGATTGGTAGCTGAGTGTTACACGCCTCCTGATTGGCTGCCTGAGTGTTACACGCCTCCTGATTTGCTGGCTGAGTGTTACACGCCTCCTGATTGGCTGGCTGCTTGTGACACGCCTCCTTATTGGCTGGCTGAGTGTTACACGCATCCTGATTGGCTGGCTGAGTGTTACAGGCCTCCTGATTGGCTGGCTGAGTGTTACACGCCTCCTGACATGCTGGCTAATTGTTACACGCCTCCTGATTGGCTGGCTGAGTGTTATACGCCTCCTGATTGGCTGGCTGATTGTGACACGCCTCCTTATTGGCTGGCTGAGTGTTACACGCCTCCTGATTGGCTGGCTGAGTGTGACACGCCTCCTTATTGGCTGGCTGGGTGTGACACGACTCCTTATTGGCTGGCTAAGTGTTACAAGCCCCCTGATTCGCTGTCTGAGTGTGACACGCCTCCTTATTGGCTGGCTGGAGTGTTACATGCCTCCTGATTGGTTGGCTGAGTGTTAAACGTCTCCTGATTGGCTGGCTGAATGTCAAAGGCCTCCTGATTGGCTGCCTGAGTGTTACACGCCTCCTGATTGGTTGGCTGAGTGTTACACGCCTCCTGATTGGTAGCTGACTGTTACACGCCTCCTGATTGGCTGCCTGAGTGCTACACGCCTCCTGATTGGCTGGCTGAGTGTGACACGCCTGCTGATTGGCTGGTCTAGTGTTACACAACTCCTGATTGGCTGGCTGAGTGTTACATGCCTCCTGATTTGCTGCCTGAGTGTTACACACCTCCTACTTGGCTGCCTGAGTGTGACACGCATCCTGATTGGCTGGCTGAGTGTTACAGGCCTCCTGATTGGCTGGCTGAGTGTTACACGCCTCCTGACATGCTGGCTAATTGTTACACGCCTCCTGATTGGCTGGCTGAGTGTTACACGCCTCCTGATTGGCTGGCTGAGTGTGACACGCCTCCTGATTGGCTGGCTGAGTGTTACACGCCTCCTGATTGGCTGGCTGAGTGTGACACGCCTCCTTATTGGCTGGCTGGGTGTTACACGCCTCCTTATTGGCTGGCTAAGTGTTACAAGCCCCCTGATTCGCTGTCTGAGTGTGACACGCCTCCTTATTGGCTGGCTGAGTGTTACATGCCTCCTGATTGGTTGGCTGAGTGTTAAACGTCTCCTGATTGGCTGGCTGAATGTCAAAGGCCTCCTGATTGGCTGCCTGAGTGTTACACGCCTCCTGATTGGTTGGCTGAGTGTTACACGCCTCCTGATTGGTAGCTGACTGTTACACGCCTCCTGATTGGCTGCCTGAGTGGTACACGCCTCCTGATTGGCTGGCTGAGTGTGACACGCCTGCTGATTGGCTGGTCTAGTGTTACACAACTCCTGATTGGCTGGCTGAGTGTTACATGCCTCCTGATTTGCTGCCTGAGTGTTACACACCTCCTACTTGGCTGCCTGAGTGTGACACGCCTCCTTATTGGCTGTCTGAGTTTTACATGCGTCCTGATTGGCTAGCAGATTTTTACACGCTTCCTGATTGGCTGGCTTAGTGTTACGCGCCCCCTGATTGGCTGGCTAAGTGGTACTTGCCCCCTGATTTGCTGTCTGAATGTCACACGCCTCCTGATTGGCTAGCAGATTTTTACACTCTTCCTGATTGGCTGGCTGAGTGTTACACGCCTCCTGATTGGTTGGCTGAGTGTTACACGCCTCCTGATTGGCTATCTGAGTGTTACACGCCTCCTGATTGGCTGCCTGAGTGTTACACGCCTCCTGATTTGCTGGCTGAGTGTTACACAACTCCTGATTGGCTAGCTGAGTGTGACACGCCGCCTGAATGGCTGGCTGAGTATTACACGCCTCCTGATTGGCTGGCTGTTTGTTACACGCCCACTGATTGGCTGTCTATGTGTTACACGCCTCCTGATTGGCTAGCTGAGTGTTACACGCCTCCTGATTGGCTGTCTGAGTGTTACACGCCCCCTGATTGGCTGTCTACGTGTTAAACGCCTCATGATTGGCTGGCTGATTGTGATACGCCTCCTTATTGGCTGGCTGAGTGTTACACGCCTCCTGATTGGCTGGCTGAGTGTTACACGCCTCCTGATTGGCTGTCTGAGTGTTACACGCCCGCTGATTGGCTGTCTAAGTGTTACACGCCTCCTGATTGGCTGTTTGAGTGTTACACGCCCCCTGATTGGCTGTCTAAGTGTTACACGCCTCCTGATATGCTGGCTGAGTGTTACACGCCTCCTGATTTGCTGGCTGAGTGTTACACGCCTCCTGATTGGCTGGCTGCTTGTGACACGCCTCCTTATTGGCTGGCTGAGTGTTACACGCATCATGATTGGCTGGCTGAGTGTTACAGGCCTCCTGATTGGCTGGCTGAGTGTTACACGCCTCCTGACATGCTGGCTAATTGTTACACGCCTCCTGATTGGCTGGCTGAGTGTTATACGCCTCCTGATTGGCTGGCTGATTGTGACACGCCTCCTGATTGGCTGGCTGAGTGTTACACGCCTCCTGATTGGCTGGCTGATTGTGACACGCCTCCTTATTGGCTGGCTGAGTGTTACACGCCTCCTGATTGGCTGGCTGAGTGTTACAAGCCCCCTGATTCGCTGTCTGAGTGTGACACGCCTCCTTATTGGCTGGCTGAGTGTTACATGCCTCCTGATTGGTTGGCTGAGTGTTAAACGTCTCCTGATTGGCTGGCTGAATGTCAAAGGCCTCCTGATTGGCTGCCTGAGTGTTACACGCCTCCTGATTGGTTGGCTGAGTGTTACACGCCTCCTGATTGGTAGCTGACTGTTACACGCCTCCTGATTGGCTGCCTGAGTGCTACACGCCTCCTGATTGGCTGGCTGAGTGTGACACGCCTGCTGATTGGCTGGTCTAGTGTTACACAACTCCTGATTGGCTGGCTGAGTGTTACATGCCTCCTGATTTGCTGCCTGAGTGTTACACACCTCCTACTTGGCTGCCTGAGTGTGACACGCCTCCTTATTGGCTGTCTGAGTTTTACATGCGTCCTGATTGGCTAGCAGATTTTTACACGCTTCCTGATTGGCTGGCTGAGTGTTACGAGCCCCCCTGATTGGCTGGCTAAGTGGTACTTGCCCCCTGATTTGCTGTCTGAATGTCACACGCCTCCTGATTGGCTAGCAGATTTTTACACTCTTCCTGATTGGCTGGCTGAGTGTTACACGCCTCCTGATTGGTTGGCTGAGTGTTACACGCCTCCTGATTGGTATCTGAGTGTTACACGCCTCCTGATTGGCTTACTGAGTGTTACACGCCTCCTGATTTGCTGGCTGAGTGTTACACAACTCCTGATTGGCTAGCTGAGTGTTACACGCCGCCTGAATGGCTGGCTGAGTATTACACGCCTCCTGATTGGCTGGCTGTTTGTTACACGCCCACTGATTGGCTGTCTATGTGTTACACGCCTCGTGATTGGCTAGCTGAGTGTTACACGCCTCCTGATTGGCTGTCTGAGTGTTACACGCCCCTGATTGGCTGTGTAAGTGTTAAACGCCTCATGATGGGCTGGCTGATTGTGATACGCCTCCTTATTGGCTGGCTGAGTGTTACACGCCTCCTGATTGGCTGGCTGAGTGTTACACGCCTCCTGATTGGCTGTCTGAGTGTTACACGCCCGCTGATTGGCTGTCTAAGTGTTACACGCCTCCTGATTGGCTGTTTGAGTGTTACACGCCCCCTGATTGGCTGTCTAAGTGTTACACGCCTCCTGATTGGCTGGCTGATTGTAACACGCCTCCTTATTGGCTGGCTGAGTGTTACACGCCTCCTGATTGGCTGGCTGACTGTTACAGGCCTCCTGATTGGCTGGCTGAGTGTTACACGCCTCCTGACATGCTGGCTAAGTGTTACACGCCTCCTGATTGGCTGGCTGAGTGTTACACGCCTCCTGATTGGCTGGCTGAGTGTTACAGGCCTCCTGATCGTCTGTCTGAGTGTTACACGCCTCCTGATTGGCTGGCTGAGTGTGACACGCCTCCTTATTGGCTGGCTTAGTGTTACATGCCTACTGATTGGCTGGCTGAATGTTATATGCCTCCTGATTGTCTGGCTGAGTGTTACACGCCTCCTGATTGGCTGGCTGAGTGTTATACGCCTCCTGATTGGCTGGCTGAGTGTTACACGGCCCCTGATTGGCTGTCTGAGTGTGACACGCCTCCTTATTGGCTGGCTGAGTATTAAACGTCTCCTGATTGGCTGGCCGAATGCCAAAGGCCTCCTGATTGGCTGCCTGAGTGTTACACGCCTCCTGATTGGCTGGCTGAGTGTGACACGCCTCCTTATTGGCTGGCTGAGTGTTACACAACTCCTGATTGGCTAGCTGAGTGTGACAAGCGTCCTTATTGGCTGGCTGTGTGTTACATGCCTCCTTATTAGCTGGATGAGGGTTAAACATCTCCTGATTGGCTGGCTGAATGTGACACGCCTCCTTATTGGCTGGCTGAGTGTTACATGCCCCCTGATTGGCTGTCTGAGTGTTACACGACTCCTGATTGGCTGGCTGAGTGTTACACGACTCCTGATTGGCTGGCTGAGTGTTACACGCCCCCTGATTGGTTGTCTGAGTGTTACACGCCCCCTGATTGGTTGTCTGAGTGTTACACGCCTCCTAATTGGCTGGCTGAGTGTTACACGCCCCCTAATTGGCTGTCTGAGTGTTACACGCCTCTTGACTGGTAGCTCAGTGTTACACGCCTCCTGATTGGCTGGCTGAGTGTTACAGGCCTCCTGATCGGCTGTCTGAGTGTTACACGCCTCCTGATTGGCTGGTTGAGTGTGACACGCCTCCTTATTGGCTGGCTTAGTGTTACATGCCTACTGATTGGCTGGCTGAATGTTATATGCCTCCTGATTGTCTGGCTGAGTGTTACACGCCCCCTGATTGGCTGGCTGAGTGTTATACGCCTCCTGATTGGCTGGCTGAGTGTTACACGGCCCCTGATTGGCTGTCTGAGTGTGACACGCCTCCTTATTGGCTGGCTGAGTATTAAACGTCTCCTGATTGGCTGGCCGAATTCCAAAGGCCTCCTGATTGGCTGCCTGAGTGTTACACGCCTCCTGATTGGCTGGCTGAGTGTGACACGCCTCCTTATTGGCTGGCTGAGTGTTACACAACTCCTGATTGGCTAGCTGAGTGTGACAAGCGTCCTTATTGGCTGGCTGTGTGTTACATGCCTCCTTATTAGCTGGATGAGGGTTAAACACCTCCTGATTGGCTGGCTGAATGTGACACGCCTCCTTATTGGCTGGCTGAGTGTTACATGCCTCCTGATTGGCTGGCTGAATGTGACACGTCTCCTTATTGGCTGGCTGAGTGTCAAAGGCTTCCTGATTGGCTACCTGAGTGCTAAACCCCTCCTAATTGTCGGTCTGAGTGTGACATGCCTCCTTATTGACTGCCTGAGTGTTACACGCCTCCTGATTGGCTGCCTGAGTGTTACACGCCTCCTGATTGGCTGGCTGAGTGTGAAACGCCTCCTTATTGGCTACCTGAGCGTTACACCAGTCCTAATTGGCTGCCTGAGTGTGACACGCTTCCTTATTGGCTGCCTGAGTGTTACACGCCTCCTGATTGGCTGCCTGAGTGTTACACGACTCCTGATTGGCTGGCTGAGTGTCAAAGGCCTCCCTGCTGAGTGTTACACCCCTCCTGATTGGCTGCCTGAGTGTGACACGCCTCCTTATTGGCTGGTTTAGTGTTACATGCCTACTGATTGGCTGGCTGAGTGTTATACGCTTCCTGATTGGCTGGCTGAGTGTTACACGCCCCCTGATTGGCTGGCTGAGTGTTATACGCCTCCTGATTGGCTGGCTGAGTGTGATACGCCTCCTTATTGGCTGGCTGAGTGTTACACGCCTCCTGATTGGCTGTCTGAGTGTTACACGCCTCCTGATTGGCTGGCTGAGTGTGACACGCCTCCTTATTGGCTGGCTGAGTGTTACACACCTCCTGATTGGCTGTCTGAGTGTTACACGCCACCTGATTGGCTGCCTGAGTGTTACACGCCTCCTGATTGGCTGGCTGAGTGTGACACGCATCCTTGTTGGCTGACTGAGTGTTTCAGGCCTCCTGATTGGCTGGCTGAATGTTACAAGCCTCCTGATTGGCTGGCTGAGTGTAACACGCCTCCTGATTGGCTGGCTGAGTGTTACACGCCTCCTGATTGGCTGGCTGAGTATTAAACGCCTCCTGATTGGCTGGCTGAATGTCAAAGGCCTCCTGATTGGCTGCCTGAGTGTTACACGCCTCCTGATTGGCTGGCTGAGTGTCAAAGGCTACCTGAGTTTTACACCCCTCCTAATTGGCTGCCTGAGTGTGACACGCCTCCTTATTGGCTGGTTTAGTGTTACATGCCTACTGATTGGCTGGATGAGTGTTATACGCTTCCTTATTGGCTGGCTGAGTGTTTCAGGCCTCCTGATTGGCTGGCTGAATGTTACAAGCCTCCTGATTGGATGGCTGAGTGTTACACGCCTCCTGATTGGCTGGCTGAGTGTTACACGCCTCCTGATTGGCTGGCTGAGTGTTAAAGGATTTTATGCATCGGTACTACGTGCTACGGTAAGCGTACTGACTCACTTCCGGTTTACTTCCTGCTCTGTGTACACTGTTTGGTGCTGTAGCTCTGTCAGTGAACGCTAAATATACATTAGTTTTACTCGTTACAGCGGTTATTTACCCGCTTAACATTTAAACGTAGACTAGTTCTACTTAAACACTTGGAGTTTCTCCCTCTTTTAGGGACTTTTCACTACTTTCAAAGTTTTTCATACACTCTAGTTTCATTAGCATTAGCAGTTAGCTATGGCTTCTCCCTCTCCCTCTCCTCTGTCCTGCTCAGTGTGTCAGATGTTCAGTTATTCCTCTGCCTCCTTTAAAGATAATGGTACCTGTATTAAATGTAGTTTATTTACTGCGCTGGAGGCGAGGCTTAGTGAGTTAGAGGAACGGCACCGCACCACAGAGATATCTTTAGCCGCTATAGTTAGCCAGCCCCCCAGTAGCCGGTGCGGTCCGACCGAAGGTAGCTTCTGTTAGCTCTGTAGATCCCCCGGTAGTTCCCGAGCAGCCGGGAAGACAGGGAGGCTGGGTGACTGAGCGAAGGAAGACTAGAACGGCGAAGCCCACAGGTCACCACCAACCGCTTCACGTTTCTAATACATTTTCCCCACTCAGCGATACACCCGCTGAGGAACCAACTCTGGTTATTGGCAGCTCCATAGTCAGAAACGTGAAGTTAGCGAAGCCAGCGGCCATAGTTAAATGTATCCCTGGGGCCAGAGCGGGCGACATTGAATCAAATTTAAAACTGCTGGCTAAAGATAAACGTAAATACAGTAAGATTGTTATCCACGTCGGCGGTAACGACACCCGTTTACGCCAATCGGAGGTCACTAAGATTAATGTGGAGTCGGTGTGTAACTATGCTAAGACAATGTCGGACACCGTAGTTTTCTCTGGACCCCTGCCCAATGTGACCAGTGATGACATGTATAGCCGCATGTCGTCATTCCACCGCTGGCTGTCGAGGTGGTGTCCAGCAAACGATGTGGGCTTCATTGATAACTGGAAGCCTTTTGGGAAAACCTGGTCTGATTAGGAGAGACGGCATCCATCCCACTTTGGATGGAGCGGCTCTCTTATCTAGAAATATGGCGAAGTTTATTTCTAAAACCTGACAGTCCAGAGTTAGGACCAGGAAGCAGAGCTGCTGTCTTACACACTCCTCTGCGCTTTCTTTAGAACAGTCACCCACCCAAAACCCCATAGAGACTGTGTCTGTCCCCGACCACCTAAACTATTTAAAGAAATAAAAACAAGAGGAGTTCAACATAAAAATCTAATAAAAATTAAAACCAACTCCTCAGTAGCACAAAATAAGAGAATGAAATGTGGGCTGTTAAATATCAGGTCTCTGTCCTCTAAAGCTGTTCTAGTGAATGAATTAATATCAGATTATGATATTGATTTACTTTGTCTTACTGAGACCTGGTTGTCCCACGAGGAGTATGTTAGCCTAAATGAATCCACCCCCCCCAGTCATATTAATACTCACATTCCTCGAGGCACAGGCCGAGGAGGTGGAGTAGCAGCTATATATGATTCGAGCGTTTTAATGGACCCTAAACCTAAACTAAATTATAATTCATTTGAAAGCCTTGTTCTTAGTCTTTCTCACCCAAACTGGAAAACACTGCAGCCAGTTCTATTTGTTATAGTGTACCGCGCTCCTGGACCGTACTCTGATTTTATATCTGAATTTTCAGAGTTTCTATCAAGCTTAGTCCTTAAATCAGATAAAGTAATTATTGTAGGTGATTTTAATATTCATGTGGATGTTGACAATGACAGCCTTAGTAATGCATTTATATCATTAATAGACTCAATTGGCTTCTGTCAGAGTGTAAATAAACCAACTCATTGTTTTAATCACACTCTTGACCTTGTTCTATCATATGGCATTGATATTGAACATTTAATAGTCTTCCCACATAATCCTTTCCTATCTGACCATTATTTAGTAACTTTTGAATTCATACTATTAGATTATAAGCCATTAGGCAAAACTTCCTACAGCAGATGTTTATCTGACAGTGCTGTAGCTAAATTTAAGGAGGAGATTCCTTCAGTGTTTAATTCAATGCCATGTCTGAATTTAACAGAGTCCTATAACAACTTTAGTCCCTCTGAAATTGATAATCTTGTCGATAGTGCTACAGGCTCACTACGATCAACATTAGACTCTATCGCTCCTATAAAAAGGAAATTATTAAAACATAGGAGACTAGCACCGTGGTACAACCACCAAACCCGCCAGTTAAAGCAAATAGCTAGGAAATCTGAAAGGAAATGGCGCTCTTCCAAATTATCAGAATATCGCTCAAATTGGCAAGATGATCTTAAGATTTATAGAAAGGCCCTCCGTAATGCCAGAGGAGCCTATTACTCAGCACTAATAGAAGAAAATAAGAACAACCCTAGGTTCCTCTTCAGCACTGTAGCCAGGCTGACAGAGAGTCACAGCTCTATCGAGCCACATATCCCCATAAACTTAAGTAGCAATGACTTCATGAGCTTCTTCTATAATAAAATTATTACTATTAGAGAAAAAATTAATCACCAACTGCCATCAACAGTTATCAGTGGCTCTCCAAGTTCAGGGACTTCTGTCAATGTAAACTTAGATGTATTTTTAGACTGTTTTTCTGCTATCGATCTTCATCAGTTAACTTCAATCATTTCTTCATCGAAGCCATCAACCTGTCTGTTAGACCCGATCCCAACTAGGCTGCTTAAAGAAGTTGTTCCCTTAATTGGCACTTCTTTACTGGATATGATTAATCTTTCTTTATTATCAGGATATGTACCACAGTCCTTTAAAGTAGCTGTAATTAAACCCCTTCTTAAAAAGTCTACTCTTGACCCAGGGGTTTTAGCCAACTATAGACCGATTTCTAACCTCCCGTTCCTCTCTAAGATTCTGGAGAAAGTAGTCGCCAAAGAGTTGTGTGACTTTCTACATAACAATAGTTTATTTGAGGATTTTCAGTCAGGATTTAGAGTTCATCATAGCACAGAGACAGCTCTGGTTAAAGTTAATAATGACCTTCTGACTGCTTCTGACAATGGACTTGTCTCTGTACTTGTATTATTAGATCTTAGTGCTGCATTTGACACCATTGACCATGATATTCTTTTACAGAGACTTGAGCATCAAATTGGCATTAAAGGAACTGCCCTAACCTGGTTTAAGTCATACTTATCAGATCGTACTCAGTTTGTACATGTTAACGATGAATCCTCCATAAATACTAAAGTTAGTCATGGAGTTCCACAAGGTTCTGTACTTGGACCAATACTATTTACTTTATATATGCTCCCTTTAGGCAACATTATTAGGAATCACTCCATTAACTTTCACTGTTATGCAGATGATACGCAGTTATATCTATCAATCAAACCCAATGAAATTAATCAATTATCTAAATTACAAACATGTCTTAAGGACATAAAATCCTGGATGACCTGCAATTTTCTGATGTTAAACTCAGAAAAAACCGAAATTCTTGTTCTTGGCCCCAAAAACCTTAGAGACTCATTGTCTAAAGATATAGTCACTCTAGATGGCATTAACTTGGCCTCTAGCACCACTGTCAGGAATCTTGGAGTTCTCTTTGATCAGGATTTGTCATTTAACTCCCACATAAAGCAGACCTCTAGGACTGCCTTCTTTCATTTACGTAATATTAGAAAAATTAGACACATACTATCACAGACAGATGCAGAAAAACTAATCCATGCATTTGTTACTTCAAGGCTGGATTACTGCAACTCTTTATTATCAGGTTGCCCCAATAAGTCCATTAAAACGCTCCAATTAATTCAGAACGCTGCAGCACGAGTACTGACAGGAACTAGAAAAAGAGATCACATCTCTCCTGTACTAGCTACTCTGCATTGGCTCCCTATAAAATGTAGAATTGAATTTAAAATACTCCTCCTCACCTATAAAGCTCTTCATGGTCAGGCCCCTTCATATCTTAAAGAGCTCATAGTACCCTATTACCCCACTAGAACACTACGTTCTCTGAATGCTGGGCTACTTGTGGTTCCTATAGTCTCTAAAAAGTAGAACAGGAGCCAGAGCCTTCAGTTACCAAGCTCCTCTCCTGTGGAACCGGCTTCCAGTTGTGGTTCGGGAGGCAGACACCCTCACCACTTTCAAGAGTAGGCTTAAGACATTCCTCTTTGATAAAGCTTATAGTTAGGGCTGGATCAGGTGAGTCCTGAACCATCCCTTAGTTATGCTGCTATAGGCCTAGACTATCGGGGGATTTCCCATGGTGCACTGAGCTACTCTCTTCCTCTCTCTTTCTGCACTCATTCATGTCCCTTTAATGCATGTTACTAACTCCACTTCTTCCCCGGAGTTCTTGTGCTTTCTCGTCTCGCAGGTTCTCATGGATCCTGGTGGAGCCTCCTGCCATGGTCCTGCTTGACTGCCATTGCCAATACTGTTGTTGCTGTGCACCTGTCTGTCTGTCTGTCGCTCTCTCTCTCTCTCTCTCTCTCTCTCTCTCTCTCTCTCACCCCAACTGGTCGAGACAGACGACCACCCACCTAGAGCCGGAGGATCTGTCCTAGGTTTCTGCCTTTTAACAGGCAGTTTTTTCCTTGCCCTTGTCGCCAAGTGCTTGCTCATGGTGGTACTGTTGGGTCTCTGTAATTAATGTTAAAGAGTTCGGTCTAGACCTGCTCTATTTGAAAAGTGTCCTGAGATAACTTCTGTTATGAATTGGCGCTATACAAATAAAATTGAATTGAATTGAATTGAATTGAATACAGGCCTCCTGATTGGTAGCTGAGTGTTACACGCTTCCTGATTGGCTGGCTGAGTGTTACACACGTTCTGATTGGCTGGCTGAGTGTTACAGGCCTCCTGATCGGCTGTCTGAGTGTTACACGCCTCCTGATTGTCTGGCTGAGTGTTACACGCCCCCTGATTGGCTGGCTGAGTGTTATACGCCTCCTGATTGGCTGGCTGAGTGTTACACGGCCCCTGATTGGCTGGCTGAGTGTTACACGCCCCCTGATTGGCTGGCTGAGTGTTATACGCCTCCTGATTGGCTGGCTGAGTGTTACACGGCCCCTGATTGGCTGTCTGAGTGTGACACGCCTCCTTATTGGCTGGCTGAGTATTAAACGTCTCCTGATTGGCTGGCCGAATTCCAAAGGCCTCCTGATTGGCTGCCTGAGTGTTACACGCCTCCTGATTGGCTGGCTGAGTGTGACACGCCTCCTTATTGGCTGGCTGAGTGTTACACAACTCCTGATTGGCTAGCTGAGTGTGACAAGCGTCCTTATTGGCTGGATGAGGGTTAAACACCTCCTGATTGGCTGGCTGAATGTGACACGCCTCCTTATTGGCTGGCTGAGTGTTACATGCCTCCTGATTGGCTGGCTGAATGTGACATGTCTCCTTATTGGCTGGCTGAGTGTCAAAGGCTTCCTGATTGGCTACCTGAGTGCTAAACCCCTCCTAATTGTCGGTCTGAGTGTGACATGCCTCCTTATTGACTGCCTGAGTGTTTCACGCCTCCTGATTGGCTGCCTGAGTGTTACACGCCTCCTGATTGGCTGGCTGAGTGTGAAACGCCTCCTTATTGGCTACCTGAGCGTTACACCAGTCATAATTGGCTGCCTGAGTGTGACACGCTTCCTTATTGGCTGCCTGAGTGTTTCACACCTCCTGATTGGCTGCCTGAGTGTTACACGACTCCTGATTGGCTGGCTGAGTGTCAAAGGCTACCTGAGTGTTACACCCCTCCTAATTGGCTGCCTGAGTGTGACACGCCTCCTTATTGGCTGGTTTAGTGTTACATGCCTACTGATTGGCTGGCTGAGTGTTATACGCTTCCTGATTGGCTGGCTGAGTGTTACACGCCCCCTGATTGGCTGGCTGAGTGTTATACGCCTCCTGATTGGCTGGCTGAGTGTGATACGCCTCCTTATTGGCTGGCTGAGTGTTACACGCCTCCTGATTGGCTGTCTGAGTGTTACACGCCTCCTGATTGGCTGGCTGAGTGTGACACGCCTCCTTATTGGCTGGCTGAGTGTTACACACCTCCTGATTGGCTGTCTGAGTGTTACACGCCACCTGATTGGCTGCCTGAGTGTTACACGCCTCCTGATTGGCTGGCTGAGTGTGACACGCATCCTTGTTGGCTGACTGAGTGTTTCAGGCCTCCTGATTGGCTGGCTGAATGTTACAAGCCTCCTGATTGGCTGGCTGAGTGTTACACGCCTCCTGATTGGCTGGCTGAGTGTTACACGCCTCCTGATTGGCTGGCTGAGTATTAAACGTCTCCTGATTGGCTGGCTGAATGTCAAAGGCCTCCTGATTGGCTGCCTGAGTGTTACACGCCTCCTGATTGGCTGGCTGAGTGTCAAAGGCTACCTGAGTTTTACACCCCTCCTAATTGGCTGCCTGAGTGTGACACGCCTCCTTATTGGCTGGTTTAGTGTTACATGCCTACTGATTGGCTGGCTGAGTGTTATACGCTTCCTTATTGGCTGGCTGAGTGTTACACGCCTCCTGATTGGCTGTCTGAGTGTTTCAGGCCTCCTGATTGGCTGGCTGAATGTTACAAGCCTCCTGATTGGATGGCTGAGTGTTACACGCCTCCTGATTGGCTGGCTGAGTGTTACACGCCTCCTGATTGGCTGGCTGAGTGTTACAGGCCTCCTGATTGGTAGCTGAGTGTTACACGCTTCCTGATTGGCTGGCTGAGTGTTACACACGTTCTGATTGGCTGGCTGAGTGTTACAGGCCTCCTGATCGGCTGTCTGAGTGTTACACGCCTCCTGATTGGCTGGCTGAGTGTGACACGCCTCCTGATTGGCTGGCTGAGTGTTACACGGCCCCTGATTGGCTGTCTGAGTGTGACACGCCTCCTTATTGGCTGGCTGAGTATTAAACGTCTCCTGATTGGCTGGCTGAATGTCAAAGGCCTCCTGATTGGTTGCCTGAGTGTTACACGCCTCCTGATTGGCTGGCTGAGTGTGACACGCCTCCTTATTGGCTGCCTCAGTGTTACACGCCTCCTGATTGGCTACCTGAGCGTTACACCAGTCCTAATTGGCTGCCTGAGTGTGACACGCTTCCTTATTGGCTGCCTGAGTGTCAAAGGCTACCTGAGTGTTACACCCCTCCTAATTGGCTGCCGGAGTGTGACATGCCTCCTTATTGGCTGCCTTATTGTTACACGCCTCCTAAATGGCTAGCTGAGTGTTAGACGCCTCCTGATTAGTTGGCTGAGTGTTATACGCCTCCTGATTGGTAGCTGAGTGTTACACGCCTCCTGATTGGCTGGCTGAGTGTTACACGCCCCATAATTGGCTGTTTGAGTGTAACACGCCTCCTGATTGGTAGATGAGTGTTACACGCCTCCTGATTGGTAGCTGAGTGTTACACGCCTCCTGATTGGCTGGCTGAGTGTTACAGGCCTCCTGATCGGCTATCTGATTTTTACACGCCTCCTGATTGGCTGTATGAGTGTTACACGCCTCCTGATTGGCTGGCTGAGTGTGACACGCCTCCTTATTGGCTGGCTAAGTGTTACACCCCTCCTAATTGGCTGCCTGAGTGTTACACGCCTCCTGATTGGCTGGCTGAGTGTGACACGCCTCCTTATTGGCTGCCTCAGTGTTACACGCCTCCTGATTGGCTACCTGAGCGTTACACCAGTCCTAATTGGCTGCCTGAGTGTGACACGCTTCCTTATTGGCTGCCTGAGTGTCAAAGGCTACCTGAGTGTTACACCCCTCCTAATTGGCTGCCGGAGTGTGACATGCCTCCTTATTGGCTGCCTTATTGTTACACGCCTCCTAAATGGCTAGCTGAGTGTTAGACGCCTCCTGATTAGTTGGCTGAGTGTTATACGCCTCCTGATTGGTAGCTGAGTGTTACACGCCTCCTGATTGGCTGGCTGAGTGTTACACGCCCCATAATTGGCTGTTTGAGTGTAACACGCCTCCTGATTGGTAGATGAGTGTTACACGCCTCCTGATTGGTAGCTGAGTGTTACACGCCTCCTGATTGGCTGGCTGAGTGTTACAGGCCTCCTGATCGGCTATCTGATTTTTACACGCCTCCTGATTGGCTGTATGAGTGTTACACGCCTCCTGATTGGCTGGCTGAGTGTGACACGCCTCCTTATTGGCTGGCTAAGTGTTACACCCCTCCTAATTGGCTGCCTGAGTGTGACACGCCTCCTTATTGGCTGCCTGATTGTTACACGCCTCCTAATTGGCTGCCTGAGTGTGACACGCCTCCTGATTGGCTTTCTGAGTGTTACACGCCCCCTAATTGTCTGTCTGAGTGTTACACGACTCCTGATTGGCTGGCTGAGTGTTACATGCCCCCTGATTGGTTGTCTGAGTGTTACACGCCTCCTAATTGGCTGGCTGAGTGTTACACGCCCCATAATTGGCTGTTTGAGTGTAACACGCCTCCTGATTGGTAGATGAGTGTTACACGCCTCCTGATTGGTAGCTGAGTGTTACACGCCTCCTGATTGGCTGGCTGAGTGTTACAGGCCTCCTGATCGGCTATCTGATTTTTACACGCCTCCTGATTGGCTGTATGAGTGTTACACGCCTCCTAATTGGCTGCCTGAGTGTGACACGCCTCCTGATTGGCTTTCTGAGTGTTACACGCCCCCTAATTGTCTGTCTGAGTGTTACACGACTCCTGATTGGCTGGCTGAGTGTTAAACGCCCCCTGATTGGTTGTCTGAGTGTTACACGCCTCCTAATTGGCTGGCTGAGTGTTACACGCCCCATAATTGGCTGTTTGAGTGTTACACGCCTCCTGATTGGTAGATGAGTGTTACACGCCTCCTGATTGGCTGGCTGAGTGTTACAGGCCTCCTGATCGGCTATCTGAGTGTTACACGCCTCCTGATTGGCTGGCTGAGTGTTACACAACTCCTGATTGGCTGAATGAGTGTTATACGCCTCCTGATTGGCTGGCTGAGTGTTACACGCCTCCTGATTGGCTGGCTGAGTGTTACACGGGCCCTGATTGGCTGGCTGTGTGTTACACGCCTCCTTATTGGCTGCCTCAGTGTTACACGCCTCCTGATTGGCTACCTAAGCGTTACACCAGTCCTAATTGGCAGCCTGAGTGTGACACGCTTCCTTATTGGCTGCCTGAGTGTTTCACGCCTCCTGATTGGCTGCCTGAGTGTTACACGACTCCTGATTGGCTGGCTGAGTGTCAAAGGCTACCTGAGTGTTACACCCCTCCTAATTGGCTGCCTGAGTGTGACACGCCTCCTTATTGGCTGCCTGATTGTTACACGCCTCCTAAACGGCTAGCTGAGTGTTACACGCCTCCTGATTAGTTGGTTAGTGTTATACGCCTCCTGATTGGTAGCTGAGTGTTTCACGCCTCCTGATTGACTGCCTGAGCGTTACACGCCTCCTGATTGGCTGGCTGAGTGTGACACGCCTCCTCATTGGCTGGCTTAGTGTTACATGCCTACTGATTGGCTGGCTGAGTGTTACAAGCCCCCTGATTGACTGTCTCAGTGTGTCACGCCTCCTGATTGGCTGGCTGAGTGTCAAAGGCTTCCTGATTGGCTACCTGAGTGCTAAACCCCTCCTAATTGCCTGCCTGAGTGTTACACGCCTCCTGATTGGCTGGCTGAGTGTTACAGGCCTCCTGATCGGCTATCTGAGTGTTACACGCCTCCTGATTGGCTGTATGAGTGTTACACGCCTCCTGATTGGCTGGCTGAGTGTGACACGCCTCCTTATTGGCTGGCTAAGTGTTACACCCCTCCTAATTGGCTGCCTGAGTGTGACACGCCTCCTTATTGGCTGCCTGATTGTTACACGCCTCCTAATTGGCTGCCTGAGTGTGACACGCCTCCTGATTGGCTTTCTGAGTGTTACACGCCCCCTAATTGTCTGTCTGAGTGTTACACGACTCCTGATTGGCTGGCTGAGTGTTACACGCCCCCTGATTGGTTGTCTGAGTGTTACACGCCTCCTAATTGGCTGGCTGAGTGTTACACGCCCCATAATTGGCTGTTTGAGTGTTACACGCCTCCTGATTGGTAGATGAGTGTTACACGCCTCCTGATTGGCTGGCTGAGTGTTACAGGCCTCCTGATCGGCTATCTGAGTGTTACACGCCTCCTGATTGGCTGGCTGAGTGTTACACAACTCCTGATTGGCTGGCTGAGTGTTATACGCCTCCTGATTGGCTGGCTGAGTGTTACACGCCTCCTGATTGGCTGGCTGAGTGTTACACGGCCCCTGATTGGCTGGCTGTGTGTTACACGCCTCCTTATTGGCTGGCTGAGGGTTAAACGTCTCCTGATTGGCTGGCTGAATGTCAAAGGCCTCCTGATTGGCTGGCTGAGTGTGACACGCCTCCTTATTGGCTGCCTCAGTGTAACACGCCTCCTGATTGGCTACCTGAGCGTTACACCAGTCCTAATTGGCAGCCTGAGTGTGACACGCTTCCTTATTGGCTGCCTGAGTGTTTCACGCCTCCTGATTGGCTGCCTGAGTTTTACACGACTCCTGATTGGCTGGCTGAGTGTCAAAGGCTACCTGAGTGTTACACCCCTCCTAATTGGCTGCCTGAGTGTGACACGCCTCCTTATTGGCTGCCT
Source organism: Dicentrarchus labrax (assembly GCF_905237075.1). Classification (NCBI taxonomy): domain Eukaryota; kingdom Metazoa; phylum Chordata; class Actinopteri; family Moronidae; genus Dicentrarchus; species Dicentrarchus labrax. The sequence continues at coordinate 20,726,397 of NW_026136722.1, forward strand.
GTTTGTTACACGCCTCCTAAACGGCTAGCTGAGTGTTACACGCCTCCTGATTAGTTGGTTAGTGTTATACGCCTCCTGATTGGTAGCTGAGTGTTTCACGCCCCCTGATTGACTGCCTGAGCGTAACACCCCTCCTGATTGGTAGCTGAGTGTTTCACGCCTCCTGATTGACTGCCTGAGCGTTACACGCCTCCTGATTGGCTGGCTGAGTGTGACACGCCTCCTCATTGGCTGGCTTAGTGTTACATGCCTACTGATTGGCTGGCTGAGTGTTACAAGCCCCCTGATTGACTGTCTCAGTGTGACACGCCTCCTGATTGGCTGGCTGAGTGTCAAAGGCTTCCTGATTGGCTACCTGAGTGCTAAACCCCTCCTAATTGCCTGCCTGAGTGTTACACGCCTCCTGATTGGCTGGCTGAGTGTTACAGGCCTCCTGATCGGCTATCTGAGTGTTACACGCCTCCTGATTGGCTGTATGAGTGTTACACGCCTCCTGATTGGCTGGCTGAGTGTGACACGCCTCCTTATTGGCTGGCTAAGTGTTACACCCCTCCTAATTGGCTGCCTGAGTGTGACACGCCTCCTTATTGGCTGCCTGATTGTTACACGCCTCCTAATTGGCTGCCTGAGTGTGACACGCCTCCTGATTGGCTGGCTGAGTGTCAAAGGCTTCCTGATTGGCTACCTGAGTGCTAAACCCCTCCTAATTGCCTGCCTGAGTGTGACACGCCTCCTTATTGGATGCCTGAGTGTTACACGCCTCCTGATTGGCTGGCTAAGTGTTACACGCCTCCTGATTGGCTAGCTGAGTGTTACACCCCTCCTAATTGGCTGCCTGAGTGTGACACGCCTCCTTATTGGCTGCCTGATTGTTACACGCCTCCTAATTGGCTGCCTGAGTGTGACACGCCTCCTGATTGGCTTTCTGAGTGTTACACGCCCCCTAATTGTCTGTCTGAGTGTTACAAGACTTCTTATTGGCTGGCTGAGTGTGACACGCCTCCTTATTGGCTGCCTGAGTGGTACACGCCTCCTGATTGGCTGGCTGAGTGTTACTATCCCCCTGATTGGCTGTCTGAGTGTTTCAGGCCTCCTGATTGGCTGCCTGAGTTTGACACGCCCCCTGATTGGCTGGCTGAGTGTTACACGCCCCATAATTGGCTGTTTGAGTGTTATATGCCTCCTGATTGGTAGATGAGTTTTACACGCCTCCTGATTGGTAGCTGAGTGTTACACGCCTCCTGATTGGCTGGCTGAGTGTTACAGGCCTCCTGATCGGCTGTCTGAGTGTTACACGCCTCCTGATTGGCTGGCTGAGTGTGACACGCCTCCTGATTGGCTGGCTGAGTGTTACACGCCCCCTGATTGGCTGTCTGAGTGTTACACGACTCCTGATTGGCTGGCTGAGTGTTATACGCCTCCTGATTGGTAGCTGAGTGTTTCACGCCTCCTGATTGACTGCCTGAGCGTTACACGCCTCCTGATTGGCTGGCTGAGTGTGACACGCCTCCTCATTGGCTGGCTTAGTGTTACATGCCTACTGATTGGCTGGCTGAGTGTTACAAGCCCCCTGATTGACTGTCTCAGTGTGACACGCCTCCTGATTGGCTGGCTGAGTGTCAAAGGCTTCCTGATTGACTGTCTGAGTGTGACACGCCTCCTTATTGGATGCCTGAGTGTTTCATGCCTCCTGATTGGCTGCCTGAGTGTAACAAGACTTCTTATTGGCTGGCTGAGTGTGACACGCCTCCTTATTGGCTGCCTCAGTGTTACACGCCGCCTGATTGGCTACCTGAGTGTTACACCAGTCCTAATTGGCTGCCTAAGTGTGACATGCCTTCTTATTGGCTGCCTGAGTGTTTCACGCCTCCTGATTGGCTGCCTGAGATTTACACGCCTCCTGATTGGCTGGCTGAGTGTGACACGCCTCCTTATTTGCTGGCTGAGTGTTACAGGCCTCCTGATTGGCTGCCTGAGTGTTACACGCCCCCTAATTGGCTGTCTGAGTGTTAATTCAATTCAATTCAATTTTATTTGTATAGCGCCAATTCATAACAGAAGTTATCTCAGGACAATTTTCAAATAGAGCAGGTCTAGACCCAACTGTTTAACATTAATTACAGAGACCCAACAGTACCACCAGGAGCAAGCACTTGGCGACAAGGGCAAGGAAAAACTGCCTGTTAAAAGGCAGAAACCTAGGACAGATCCTCCGGCTCTAGGTGGGTGGTCGTCTGTCTCGACCAGTTGGGGTGAGAGAGAGAGAGAGAGAGAGAGGCAGAGAGAGAGAGAGAGAGAGAGAGAGAGAGGCAGAGAGAGAGAGAGCGAGAGAGAGAGGCAGAGAGAGAGGGAGCGAGAGACAGACAGACAGACAGACAGGTGCACAGCAACAACAGTATTGGCAATGGCAGTCAAGCAGGACCATGGCAGGAGGCTCCACCAGGATCCATGAGAACCTGCGAGACGAGAGGGCACAAGAACTCCGGGGAAGAAGTGGAGTTAGTAACATGCATTAATGGGACATGAATGAGTGCAGAAAGAGAGAGGAAGGGAGGAGCTCAGTGCACCATGGGAAATCCCCCGATAGTCTAGGCCTATAGCAGCATAACTAAGGGATGGTTCAGGACTCACCTGATCCAGCCCTAACTATAAGCTTTATCAAAGAGGAATGTCTTAAGCCTACTCTTGAATGTGGTGAGGAACTCCCGAACCACAACTGGAAGCTGGTTCCACAGGAGAGGAGCTTGGTAACTGAAGGCTCTGGCTCCTGTTCTACTTTTAGAGACTATAGGAACCACAAAAAGCCCAGCATTCAGAGAACGTAGTGTTCTAGTGGGGTAATAGGGTACTATGAGCTCTTTAAGATATGAAGGGGCCTGACCATGAAGAGCTTTATAGGTGAGGAGGAGGATTTTAAATTCAATTCTACATTTTACAGGGAGCCAATGCAGAGAAGCTAGTACAGGAGAGATGTGATCTCTTTTTCTAGTTCCTGTCAGTACTCGTGCTGCAGCGTTCTGAATTAAGCGTTTTAATGGACTTATTGGGGCAACCTGATAATAAAGAGTTGCAGTAATTAAGCCTTGAAATAACAAATGCATGGATTAGTTTTTCTGCATCTGTCTGTGATAGGATGTGTCTAATTTTTCTAATATTACGTAAATGAAAGAAGGCGGTCCTAGAGGTCTGCTTTATGTGAGAGTTAAATGACAAATCCTGATCAAAGATAACTCCAAGGTTCCTGACAGTGGTGCTAGAGGCCAAGTTAATGCCATCTAGAGTGACTATATCTTTAGACAATGAGTCTCTAAGGTTTTTGGGGCCAAGAACAAGAATTTCGTTTTTTTCTGAGTTTAACATCAGAAAATTGCAGGTCATCCAGGATTTTATGTCCGTAAGACATGTTTGTAATTTAGATAATTGATTAATTTCATTGGGTTTGATTGATAGATATAACTGCGTATCATCTGCATAACAGTGAAAGTTAATGGAGTGATTCCTAATAATGTTGCCTAAAGGGAGCAAATATAAATAGTATTGGTCCAAGTACAGAACCTTGTGGAACTCCATGACTAACTGTAGTATTTATTGAAGATTCATCGTTAACATGTACAAACTGCGTACGATCTGATAAATATGACTTAAACCAGCTTAGTGCGGTTCCTTTAATGCCAATTTGATGCTCAAGTCTCCCCAAAAGAATATTATGGTCAATGGTGTCAAATGCAGCACTAAGATCTAATAATACAAGTACAGAGACAAGTCCATTGTCAGAAGCAGTCAGAAGGTCATTATTAACTTTAACCAGAGCTGTCTCTGTGCTATGATGAACTCTAAATCCTGACTGAAAATCCTCAAATAAACTATTGTTATGTAGAAAGTCACACAACTCTTTGGCGACTACTTTCTCCAGAATCTTAGAGAGGAAGGGGAGGTTAGAAATTGGTCTATAGTTGGCTAAAACCCCTGGGTCAAGAGTGGACTTTTTAAGAAGGGGTTTAATTACAGCTACTTTAAAGGACTGTGGTACATATCCTGGTAATAAAGAAAGATTAATCATATCCAGTAAAGAAGTGCCAATTAAGGGAACAACTTCTTTAAGCAGCCTAGTTGGGATCGGGTCTAATAGACAGGTTGATGGCTTCGATGAAGAAATGATTGAAGTTAACTGATGAAGATTGATAGCAGAAAAACAGTCTAAATATATATCTAAGTTTACATTGACAGAAGTCCCTGAACTTGGAGAGCCACTGATAACTGTTGATGGCAGCTGGTGATTAATTTTTTCTCTAATAATAATAATTTTATTATAGAAGAAGCTCATGAAGTCATTGCTACTTAAGTTTATGGGGATATGTGGCTCAATAGAGCTGTGACTCTCTGTCAGTCTGGCTACAGTGCTGAAGAGGAACCTAGGGTTGTTCTTATTTTCTTCTATTAGTGCTGAGTAATAGGCTCTTCTGGCATTACGGAGGGCCTTTCTATAAATTTTAAGATTATCTTGCCAATTTGAGCGATATTCTGATAATTTGGAAGAGCGCCATTTCCTTTCAGATTTTCTAGCTATTTGTTTTAACTGGCGGGTTTGGTGGTTATACCAAGGTGCTAGTCTCCTATGTTTTAATAATTTCCTTTTTATAGGAGCGATAGAGTCTAATGTTGATCGTAGTGAGCCTGTAGCACTATCGACAAGATTATCAATTTCAGAGGGACTAAAGTCGTTATAGGACTTAAAAAATTCAGACATGGCATTGAATTAAACACTGAAGGAATCTCCTCCTTAAATTTAGCTACAGCACTGTCAGATAGACATCTGCTGTAGGAGGTTTTGCCTAATGGCTTATAATCTAATAGTATGAATTCAAAAGTTATTAAATAATGGTCAGATAGGAAAGGATTATGTGGGAAGACTATTAAATGTTCAATATCAATGCCATATGATAAAACAAGGTCAAGAGTGTGATTAAAACAATGAGTTGGTTTATTTACACTCTGACAGAAGCCAATTGAGTCTATTAATGATATGAATGCATTACTAAGGCTGTCATTGTCAACATCCACATGAATATTAAAATCACCTACAATAATTACTTTATCTGATTTAAGGACTAAACTTGATAGAAACTCTGAAAATTCAGATATAAAATCAGAGTACGGTCCAGGAGCGCGGTACACTATAACAAATAGAACTGGCTGAAGTGTTTTCCAGTTTGGGTGAGAAAGACTAAGAACAAGGCTTTCAAATGAATTATAATTTAGTTTAGGTTTAGGGTCCATTAAAACGCTCCAATCATATATGGCTGCCACTCCACCTCCTCGGCCTGTGCCTCGAGGAATGTGAGTATTAATATGACTGGGGGGGGTGGATTCATTTAGGCTAACATACTCCTCGTGGGACAACCAGGTCTCAGTAAGACAAAGTAAATCAATATCATAATCTGATATTAATTCATTCACTAAAACAGCTTTAGAGGACAGAGACCTGATATTTAACAGCCCACATTTCATTCTCTTATTTTGTGCTACTGAGGAGTTAGTTTTAATTTGTATTAGATTTTTATGTTGAACTCCTCTTGTTTTTATTTCTTTAAATAATTTAGGTGGTCGGGGGACAGCGTGTGTTACACGCCTCCTGATTGGTAGCTGAGTGTTACACGCCTCCTGATTGGTAGCTGAGTGTTACACGCCTCCTGATTGGCTGGCTGAGTGTTACAGGCCTCCTTATTGGCTGGCTGAGGGTTACAGGCCTCCATATTGGCTGCCTGAGTGTTACATGCCTCCTGATTGGCTGGCTGAGTGTTACACGCCCCCTGATTGGCTGTCTGAGTGTTACACGCCTCCTGATTGGCTAGCTGAGTGTTACACGCCTCCTGATTGGCTGGCTGATTGTTACACGCCCCGTGATTGGCTATCTGAGTGTTACACGCCTCCTGATTGGCTTGCTGAGTGTTACACGCCCCCTGATTGGCTGTCTGAGTGTTACACGCCTCCTGATTGGCTAGCTGAGTGTTACACGCCTCCTGATTGGCTGGCTGAGTGTTACACACGTTCTGATTGGCTGGCTGAGTGTCAAAGGCTAGCTGACTGTGACATGCCTCCGATTGGCTGGCTGAGTTTTACACGCCCCCTGATTGGCTGGCTGAGTGTTACAAGCCTCCAGATTGGCTAGCAGAGTGTTACACGCCTCCTGATTGGCTGGCTGAGTGTTACACGCCCCCTTATTAGCTGGCTGAGTTTTACATGCCTCCTGATTGGCTAGTAGAGTGTTACACGCCTCCTGATTGGCTGGCTGTGTGTTATATGCCCCCTGATTGGCTGTCTGAGTGTTACACGGCTCCTGATTGGCTGGCTGAGTGTTACACGCGCCCCGATTGGCTGCCTTAGTGTGACAAGCTTCCTGATTTGCTGGCTGAGTGTTACACGCGTCCTGATTGGCTGGCTGACTTTCAAAGGCCTCCTGATTGGCTTCCTTAGTGTGACACGCCTCCTTATTGGCTGGCTGCCTGTCAAAGGCCGCCTGATTGGCTGCCTTAGTGTGATAAGCTTCCTGATTGGCTGGCTGAGTGTTACACGCCTGCTGAATGGCTGGCTGACTGTCAAAGGCCTGCTGATTTGCTGCCTGAGTGTGACATGCCTCCTGATTGGCTGGCTGACATTCAGAGGTCTCCTCATTGCCTGGCTGAGTGTTACACGGCTGCTCATTGGCTGGCTGAGTGTTTCAGGGCTCTTGATTGGCTGGCCTGACTTTTTACACACCTGCTGATTGGCTGGCTAAGAGTTACACGCCCCCTGATTGGTGGTTGAGTTTTACATGTCTCCTGATTGGCTGAGTGAGTGTTATATGCCTCTTGATTGGCTGGCTGAGTGTTACACGCCACCTTCTTGGCTGGCTGACTTTTACAAACGTCCTTATTGGCTGGTTGAGTGTTACACGCCTCATGATTGGCTGACTGACTTTAAAAACCCTTCTGATTAGCTGCCTGAGTGTTACACACCTCCTGATTGGCTGCTTTCACACCTCCTGATTGGCTGGCTGAGTGTTACACGCGTCCTGATTAGCTGGCTGACTGTCAAAGGCCTCCTGATTGGCTGCCTTAGTGTGACACGCCTACTTATTGGCTGCATTAGTGTGACACGCCTCCCTATTGGCTGGCTGAGTGTTACACGCTTCGTGATTCGATGGCTGAGTGTCAAAGGCCTCCTGATTGGCTGTCGGAGTGTGACACGCCTTCATATTGGCTGTTGGAGTGTGACAAGCCTTCATATTGGCTGGCTGAGTGTTCCTCCCCTTCTGATCTACTGGCTGACTGTCAAAGGCCTGCTGATTGGCTGCCTGAGTGTTACACGCCTCTTGATTGGGTCGCTGAGTGGTACATGGCTCCTGATTGGCTGCCTTAGTGTGAAACGCCTCGTTTTTGGCTGCCTGAATGTTACACGCCTGCTCATTGACTGGCTGAGTATGGCACGCCTCATGATTGGCTGGCTGACTGTCAAAAGCCTTCTGATAAGCTGCCTGAGTGTTACGCGCTTCCTGATTGGCTGGCTTAGTGTGAAACACCTCCTTATTGGCTGGCTGAGTGTCAAAGGCCTCCTGATTGGCTGGTTGACTGTTTCACGCCTCATGATTATCTGACTGAGTGTTACATTCCTCCTGATCTGCTGCATTAGTGTGACACGTTTCCTTAATGTCTGACTGACTGTAGAAAGCCTCCTGATTAGCTGCCTGAGTGGTGCACACCTCCTGGTTGTGTGCTTTCACACCTCCTGTTTGGCTGGCTGAGTGTTACACGCGTCCTGATTGGCTGGATGACTGTCAAAGGGCGCCTGATTGGCTGCCTTAGTGTGACAAGCTTCCTTATTGGCTGGATGAGTGTTACACACGTCCTGATTGGCTGGCTTACTGTCAAAGGCCTCCTGATTGGCTGCCTTAGTGTGACACGCCTCCTTATTGGCTGCATTAGTGTGACACGCCTCCCTATTGGCTGGCTGAGTGTTACACGCTTTGTGATTCAATGGCTGAGTGTCAAAGGCCTCCTGATTGGCTGTCGGTGTTTGACACGCCTTTATATTGGCTGTTGGAGTGTGACAAGCCTTCATATTGTCTGGCTGAGTGTTCGTCCCCTTCTGATAAACTGGGTGACTGTCAAAGGCCTCCTGATATGCTGCCTGAGTGTTTCACGACTCTTGATTGGGTGGCTGAGTGGTATATGGCTCCTGATTGGCTGCCTTAGTGTGAAACGCCTCCTTATTGGCTGTTGGAGTGTGACACGCCTTTATATTGGCTGACTGAGTGTTCCTCCCCTTCTGATCTACTGGCTGACTGTCAAAGGCCTCCTGATTGGCTGCCTGAGTGTCAAAGGCCCTGTGATTGACACGCCTCCTGATTGGCTTGCTGACATTCACAGGTCTCCTTATTGGCTGGTCTCCCTTAGTTATGCTGCTATAGGCCTAGACTATCGGGGGATTTCCCATGGTGCACTGAGCTCCTCTCTTCCTCTCTCTTTCTGCACTCATTCATGTCCCTTTAAAGCATGTTACTAACTTCACTTCTTCCCCGGACTTCTTGTGCTTGCTCGTCTCGCAGGTTCTCATGGATCCTGGTGGAGCCTCCTGCCATGGTCCTGCTTGACTGCCATTGCCAATACTGTTGTTGCTGTGCACCTGTCTGTCTGTCTGTCTCTCGCTCTCTCTCTCTCTCTCTCTCTCTCTCTTTCTCACCCCAACTGGTCGAGACAGACGACCACCCACCTAGAGCCGGAGGATCTGTCCTAGGTTTCTGCCTTTTAACAGGCAGTTTTTCCTTGCCCTTGTCGCCAAGTGCTTGCTCATGGTAGTACTGTTGGGTCTCTGTAATTAATGTTAAAGAGTTTGGTCTAGACCTGCTCTATTTGAAAAGTGTCCTGAGATAACTTCTGTTATGAATTGGCGCTATACAAATAAAATTGAATTGAATTGAATTGGCTGAGTGTTACACGGCTGCTCATTGGCTGGCTGAGTGTTTCAGGGCTCTTGATTGGCTGGCCTGACTTTTTACACACCTGCTGATTGGCTGGCTAAGAGTTACACGCCCCCTGATTGGTGGTTGAGTTTTACATGTCTCCTGATTGGCTGACTGAGTGTTACACAGCTCTTGATTGGCTGGTTGAGAGTTAAACAACTGCTGAATGGCTGGCTGAGAGTTACATGCCTCCACATTGGCTGGCTGATTGTTACACGCCTCCTCATTGGCTGGCTGAGTGTTACATGGCTACTGATTGGCTCGCTGAGTGCGACACGCTTCCTGATTGGCTGCCTGAGTGTGACACGCCTCCTTATTGCCTGGCTGAGTGTAAAAGTGTTCCTGATTGGCTGACTGAGTGTGATATTTCTCCTGATATGCTGGCTGAGTTTTACACGCCTCCTGATTGGCTGGTTCCGTGTTACATACCTCCTGGTCCGCTGGATGAGTGTTACGCGCCTCTTCATTGGCTGGCTGAGTTTTACATGCCTCCTGATTGGCTATTGATTTAGCTCTAATGGACAAAACTATGAAAAGTGACTTTTTTGTGTTTCCCATGTAATTCTGGCTTTTTTCTGTTTCAAATGAAATTCTAGCAACAAAGTGGGATGTTGATATTTATATTTCACCGAAAAAGATGGATTTAGAGATGGACAGGAAAGGTGTGAAGAGAATGGAGATGCCACGCAGCACAGGGCAAAAAGTGGGAGTTGGCTCCTGGTGCTGCAGGAAGGACTCAGCCTTGGTACATTGTTGCACCAGCTAAACCAGGTTAGTACTTGCCAAAGATCTCCTACCTAATTAATTCTGTGTGTGTGAAAGGGCGAATGTGGCATTCAGTCTAAAAGGGTCGTAAGACAAGGAAGGCGCTTTACAACTAAGCGTCCATTTAACGTTTTCCAAATACATCCTGATTTTGTCACTGATTGGCTGATTGATCGATGCATCCTGATTGGCTGACTGTTACGTGCATTGTGATTGAATGAATGTAAAGGGCCTCCTCATTGGCTGGCTGAGTGTCAAAGGCCTCCTGATTGGCTGGCGTAGTCTTATACTCCTCCTGATTGGCTGGATAAGTGTTACACACCTACTTATTCGAGTGTTACACGCCTCTGATTGGCTCGCTGAGTTTTACACACCTACTGATTGGTGAGTTTTAAACGCCTCCTGATCTGCTGGCTGAGTGTTACACGCCTCATGATTGGCTGACTGAGTGTAAAACGCTCCATATTGGCTGGCTGAGTTTTACACAACTTGTGATTGGCTGGCTGAGTGTTAAATTCCTTCTGATATGCTAGCTGAGTGTCAAAGGCTATATAAGTGTTAAACGCCTCCTGATTGGCTGGCTGATTCTTATACGACTCCTGATATGCTGGGTGAGTGTTAGACGTCTCCTAATTGGCTGGCTGAGTGTTAATAGCCTCGTGATTGGCTGCATGAGTGTGACACGGCTCCTATTTGGCTGGGTGAGTGTTATACGCCTCCTGTTTCTCTGGCTGAGTGTCAAAAGGCTCCTGATTAGCTGACTGACTGTGACACGGCTCGGAATTGGCTGGTTGAGTGATACACACCTCCTGATTGGCTGGCTGAGTGTCAAAGGCCTCCAGATTAGCTGCCTGAGTGTTACACACCTCGTGATTGGCTGACTGAGTGTTAATTACGTCCTGATTGGCTGCCTTAGTGTGACACGCCTCCTTATTTGCTGGCTTAGTGTTACAAGCTTCCTGATTCCATGGCTGAGTGTGAAAGGCCTCCTGATTGGCTGCCTGAGTGTGACAAGCCTCGTCCTTTTTGGCTTCCTGAGTGTGACACGCCTCCTTATTGGCTGGCTGACGGTTACACATTTCCTGATTTGCTGGAGAGTGTTACATACCTGCTGATTGGCTGCCTGAGTGTGACACGCCTCCTTATTGGCTGGCCGATTTTTACACAACTCATGATTGGCTGGCTGAGTGTTACACACCTCCTTATTCGAGTGTTACACGCCTCTGATTGGCTGGTTGAGTGTGACACATCTCCTGATTTTCTGGCTGAGTATCAAAGGTCTCCTGATTCACTGACTAAGTGTTACATGCCTCCTGATTTGCTCGCTGACTGATACATGCCTCCTTCTTGGCTGTCTGAGTGTTACCCGTATCCTGATTAGCTGGCTGAGTTTCAAAGGCCTCTTGATTGACTGCCTGGGTGTGACAAGCCTCCTCCTCATTCGCTGACTGAGTGTGACATGACTCGTTATTGGTTGACTGACTGTTGCACACTTGCTGATTGGATGATTGAGTGTTACATACCTCCTGATTGGCTGGCTGAGTATTACATGACTCCTGATTGGCTGCCTGAGTGTAACACGCTCCTTATTGGCTGGCTGAATTTTACACAACTTGTGTTCTGCTGGCTGAGTGTCAAAGGCCTTCTGATTGGCCGGCCGAGTGTTACCCGCCACCTGATTCACTGCCTGAGTGTGACACGCCTCCTGATTTGCTGCCTGAGTGTGACACGCCTCCTGATTGGCTTGCTGAGTTTAACATGCCTCCGGATTGGCTGCCTGAGTGTGACACACCTTGTTATTGGCTGACTGAGTGTCAAAGGCCTCCTGATTGGCTGGCTGAGTGTTACATGCCTCATGAATATCTGGATGAGTGTTACATGCCTCCTGATTGGCTGCTATAGTGTGACACGCCTCGTTTCTGGCATTCTGCATGTTACACACCTCATGATTGGATGGTTGAGTGTCAAAAGCCTCCTCATTGGCTGCCTCAGAATGACACGCCTCTTTTTTGGCTAGCTGAGTGTTACACGCCTCCTGATTAGCTGCCTGAGTTTGACACGCCTCCAATTGGCTGCTTTCACGCCTCCTGATTGGCTGGCTGAGTGTGACACGCCTCCTTATTGGCTGGCTGAGTGTTACATGCCTCCTGATTGGCTGTGTGAGTGTGACACGCCTTGTTTTTTGGCTGACTGAGTTTTACATGCATACTGATTGGCTGCCTGAGTGTGACACACCTCCTTTTTGACTGCCTGAGTGTTACACGCCTGCTCATTTGCTGGCTGAGTATGACACGCCTCATGATTGGCTGGCTGACTGAGTTTTACATGCATACTGATTGGCTGCCTGAGTGTGACACACCTCCTTTTTGACTGCCTGAGTGTTACACACCTGCTCATTTGCTTGCTAAGTATGAGACGCCTCATGATTGGCTGGCTGACTGTCAAAAGCCTTCTGATTAGCTGCCTGAGCGCTACGTGTAAATGCCCTGAAAAGGGGAGAAGTGAGTGGACAATGCACGGACACAGGCAACTCTCTTCAGGCCATGAATGTATTGACTGGAATGAACAATAAATATCAGTACAGCATCATTTACCATTCTTACATTTTACAAAACTAAAACATCAGCAGGCTGTGTAATATTTTACCACAAAACCTATATCATAACTATTATACACAACAACCGGCGCAACAATCGGCACAGCTAGCATCACCACTGGTTAGCTTATGTGGCTACTTGCTCACTTGTCATCAGGCACTCCTCCTAACTATTTCACAATGTCGGACACACCCGTGACACAAACCCTCCTCTAAACATTTCCACACATTGAACTAACACTGAAGCAAGCAACAACTCTTATTACTTTGAGCAAATACCTGAAAAGGGGAGAAGTGAGTGGACAATGCACGGACACAGGCAACTCTCTTCAGGCCATGAATGTATTGACTGGAAGAGGAGCGTCTGACCTGCACGTAGCTCAACAACATTATGCTCCCCCTGCTGTCTCCCTCTGGTAACTACAACTACTACACACTGCTAGTCCTGTTGGAGTTAGTGGCATAAGGAATAAACATAAAGAATAAAGAAACACAAAATACTGTACTGAATCCATTATAACAGAAACTAAATAATTTCAACCTTAACCCATGAAATATAACGGAGATGGTTATTCTGTTTCAGAACAGGAAGACACTCCACATGAGGTAATTATTCAACCCATCACATACTTCCCCTCAAAATTAGATGTTGTCCTCAACATCATTACCGTAACCTTTAACCTTAAACATCAAAAGGCATTCAGACATGTTCAAAACATTTGTTACAGGCTGGAACTCTTTTGTTACAGGCTGGAACTCTTTTGTTACATACTGTTTTGTCTCAGTCCATTTTCTATTCAGTTACAGACAACTTTTCCCTTTTGTCTTAGGATACATACTGCGTACGTCCTATATTTGAATAAATGCCGACTGTTCACAGCATGGTAGTTGAATCCACCACAGTCAACTTATTCCAATCCAATCCAATCCAACTTTATTTGTTAAGCACTTTAAAACAACCAAAGTTGACCAAAGTGCTGTACAGGAGAATAAATAAGACATCATAAATAAAAGACATAACAGCTCACATGAGGCGCAAAATAACATATAATACAACAATAAAATGAAAAGACATAAAACATGAGTAAAAATAATAACCATGCAATAAAAAGCAATCAAAAAGTAAAAAAAACAAATACAAAAAATAAATCAAGTAAATAAAGTTGACATCTTACTAGGTGTCAAAGGCCACAGAGAAGAGATGGGTTTTAAGACTGGTTTTAAAAACAGACAGAGAAGAGGCCTGTTTAATGTGCAGAGGCAGATCATTCCATAATTTAGGAGCAGACACAGCAAAGGCACGGTCCCCTCTGAGCTTCCGCTTAGTTTTAGGCACACACAGGAGCAGCTGATCATCTGACCTGAGGAGGCGGACGGGTATATAGGGGTGTAGAAGCTCAGAGAGGTAGGGCGGGGCAAGACCATTCAGGGATTTAAAAGCAAATAAAAGAATTTTAAAATGGATCCTAAATTGAATAGGCAGCCAGTGGAGTGAGGCTAAAATGGGGGAAATGTGCTCATGTTTACGTGTGCCAGTGAAAAGACGTGCAGCAGCATTCTGTACCATCTGAAGACGGGCGATGGAGGACCCACTAACCCCCACATATAGTGCATTACAGTAATCCAGCCGAGTGGTAACAAAGGCGTGGATTACCGTCTCAAAGTGCTGCCTTGATAGAATTGGCTTTATTTTGGCCAGCTGCCTCAAATGGAAAAAGCTTGATTTGATAACAACCTTGATCTGACTGTCAAAGGGTCCACTTTAATCCCTAGGTTTGTGATGCTAGGTTTAATATACTGAGCCAAGGAACCCAGATCTACAGGGGGGATCCCTGTGGTGCCACCAAAAACCATCACTTCTGTCTTTTTATCATTGAAATTTAAAAAGTTCAGAGTCATCCAGGCCTTTATGTCGTCGAGGCACTTAAGTAGCAGTCTGACAGAGTATTCATTTTTCTTTTTAAGAGGCACATAAATCTGACTGTCGTCTGCATAACAGTGGAATGAAAAGCCGTGCTTCCTAAGTATGGAACCAAGTGGGAGCAAATAGAGAGAGAAAAGGAGAGGGCCAAGAACTGAGCCCTGTGGGACCCCACAGGAGAGAGGAGCAGAGGAGGATACAGAGTCACCTAGGCTGACACAGAAAGTTCAATCAGCCAAGTACGACCTGAACCACTCCAGTGCTATGCCCCTGATGCCCACCCACTGCTTCAAACGTGAGATCAGTATTTCATGATCCACTGTGTCAAATGCAGCAGTTAAATCTAAAAGCACAAGGATAACACAGTCACCAGAGTCAGTAGCTAAAAAGATATCATTAAAAACTCTTAAGAGAGCTGATTCTGTGCTGTGCACGGTTTTAAAACCGGATTGGAAAACCTCTAGAATATTAGAATACTAGAACAAAGGCCATTAATTGACACTGCACAATCTTCTCCAGGATTTTTGAAAGGAAAGGCAGTTTGGAGATAGGCCTGAAATTAGCAAGAACTGCAGGATCTAGAGCAGGTTTTTTAATCAGAGGTTGTACTACTGCATGTTTAAAATTTTCAGGCACCACACCTGAGGTCAGACTGCTATTTATGACTGCAATAACAGATGGTCCTACAGTGGGGAAAACCTCCTTAAATAGTCGAAGGGGGACAGCATCATTTGGAGAACCTGAGGGCTTCAAATGACCAACAACCTCCAGTAAAAAGGAAAAAGTCACAGGCTCAAACTGGTCAAAAACAGCAGAGCAGGGGACAGAGATTGAGGGGTCATAAGCTGAAGGTGAGATTTGAGCCCTAATTGAAGTGACCTTATCAATAAAAAAGTGAAGGAAGTTTTCACACACAGCAGGGGACGCCTCCATACAGGCAGTCTGTGGGGCATTAAGAAGTGAGTCAATAGTGTTAAACAAAACACGAGGCTTGTGACAGTTTGACAGGATAATATCTGAGAAATGTTTTCTTTTGGCATCTTTCACAGTTTTCTGATAATGACGCCAGCAATTCAATTCAATTAAATTTTATTTGTATAGCGCCAATTCATAACAGAAGTTATCTCAGGACACTTTTCAAATAGAGCAGGTCTAGACCGAACTCTTTATAACATTAATTACAGAGACCCAACAGTACCACCATGAGCAAGCACTTGGCGACAAGGGCAAGGAAAAACTGCCTTAGGTTAAAAGGCAGAAACCTAGGACAGATCCTCCGGCTCTAGGTGGGTGGTCGTCTGTCTCGACCAGTTGGGGTGAGAGAGAGAGAGAGAGAGAGAGAGAGAGAGAGAGAGAGAGAGAGAGAGAGAGGCAGAGAGAGAGAGAGCGAGAGACAGACAGACAGGTGCACAGTAACAACAGTATTGGCAATGGCAATCTAGCAGGACCATGGCAGGAGGCTCCACCAGGATCGACAAGAACCTGCGAGACGAGAAAGCACAAGAACTCTGGGGAAGAAGTGAAGTTAGTAACATGCATTAATGGGACATGAATGAGTGCAGAAAGAGAGAGGAAGGGAGGAGCTCAGTGCACCATGGGAAATCCCCCGATAGTCTAGGCCTATAGCAGCATAACTAAGGGATGGTTCAGGACTCACCTGATCCAGCCCTAACTATAAGCTTTATCAAAGAGGAATGTCTTAAGCCTACTCTTGAATGTGGTGAGGGTGTCTGCCTTCCAAACCACAAATGGAAGCTGGTTCCACAGGAGAGGAGCTTGGTAACTGAAGGCTCTGGCTCCTGTTCTACTTTTAGAGACTATAGGAACCACAAGTAGCCCAGCATTCAGAGAACATAGTGTTCTAGAGGGGTAATAGGGTACTATGAGCTCTTTAAGATATGAAGGGGCCTGACCATGAAGAGCTTTATAGGTGAGGAGGAGGATTTTAAATTCTATTCTACATTTTACAGGGAGCCAATGCAGAGAAGCTAGTACAGGAGAGATGTGATCTCTTTTTCTAGTTCCTGTCAGTACTGCTGCAGCATTCTGAATTAATTGGAGCATTTTAATGGACTTATTGGGGCAACCTGATAATAAAGAGTTGCAGTAATCCAGCCTTGAAGTAACAAATGCATGGATTAGTTTTTCTGCATCTGTCTGTGATAGTATGTGTCTAATTTTTCTAATATTACGTAAATGAAAGAAGGCAGTCCTAGAGGTCTGCTTTATGTGGGAGTTAAATGACAAATCCTGATCAAAGATAACTCCAAGATTCCTGACAGTGGTGCTAGAGGCCAAGTTAATGCCATCTAGAGTAACTATATCTTTAGACAGTGAGTCTCTAAGGTTTTTGGGGCCAAGAACAAGAATTTCGTTTTTTTCTGAGTTTAACATCAGAAAATTGCAGGTCATCCAGGATTTTATGTCCTTAAGACATGTTTGTAATTTAGATAATTGATTAATTTCATTGGGTTTGATTGATAGATATAACTGCGTATCATCTGCATAACAGTGAAAGTTAATGGAGTGATTCCTAATAATGTTGCCTAAAGGGAGCATATATAAAGTAAATAGTATTGGTCCAAGTACAGAACCTTGTGGAACTCCATGACTAACTGTAGTATTTATTGAAGATTTATCGTTAACATGTACAAACTGCGAGCGATCTGATAAATATGACTTAAACCAGCTTAGTGCGGTTCCTTTAATGCCAATTTGATGCTCAAGTCTCTGTAAAAGAATATTATGGTCAATGGTGTCAAATGCAGCACTAAGATCTAATAATACAAGTACAGAGACAAGTCCATTGTCAGAAGCAGTCAGAAGGTCATTATTAACTTTAACCAGAGCTGTCTCTGTGCTATGATGAACTCTAAATCCTGACTGAAAATCCTCAAATAAACTATTGTTATGTAGAAATTCACACAACTCTTTGGCGACTACTTTCTCCAGAATCTTAGAGAGGAAGGGGAGGTTAGAAATCGGTCTATAGTTGGCTAAAAAAGTTTACATTGACAGAAGTCCCTGAACTTGGAGAGCCACTGATAACTGTTGATGGCAGTTGGTGATTAATTTTTTCTCTAATAGTAATAATTTTATTATAGAAGAAGCTCATGAAGTCATTGCTACTTAAGTTTATGGGGATATGTTGCTCAATAGAGCTGTGACTCTCTGTCAGCCTGGCTACAGTGCTGAAGAGGAACCTAGGGTTATTCTTATTTTCTTCTATTAGTGCTGAGTAATAGGCTCCTCTGGCATTACGGAGGGCCTTTCTATAAGTTTTAAGATTATCTTGCCAATTTGAGCGATATTCTGATCATTTGGAAGAGCGCCATTTCCTTTCAGATATCCTAGCTATTTGTTTTAACTGGCGGGTTTGGTGGTTATACCAAGGTGCTAGTCTCCTATGTTTTAATAATTTCCTTTTTATAGGAGCGATAGAGTCTAATGTTGATCGTAGTGAGCCTGTAGCACTATCAACAAGATTATCAATTTCAGAGGGACTAAAGTCGTTATAGGATTCTGTTAAATTCAGACATGGCATTGAATTAAACACTGAAGGAATCTCCTCCTTAAATTTAGCTACAGCACTGTCAGATAGACATCTGCTGTAGGAAGTTTTGCCTAATGGTTTATAATCTAACAGCATGAATTCAAAAGTTATTAAATAATGGTCAGATAGGAAAGGATTATGTGGGAAGACTATCAATGCCATATGATAAAACAAGGTCAAGAGTGTGATTAAAACAATGAGTTGGTTTATTTACACTCTGACAGAAGCCAATTGAGTCTATTAATGATATAAATGCGTTACTAGGGCTGTCATTGTTAACATCCACATGAATATTAAAATCACCTACAATAATTACTTTATCTGATTTAAGGACTAAACTTAATAGAAACTCTGAGAATTCAGATATAAAATCAGAGTACGGTCCAGGAGCGTGGTACACTATAACAAATAGAACTGGCTGCAATGTTTTCCAGTTTGGGTGAGAAAGACTAAGAACAAGGCTTTCAAATGAATTATAATTTAGTTTAGGTTTAGGGTCCATTAAAACGCTCAAATCATATATGGCTGCCACTCCACCTCCTCGGCCTGTGCCTCGAGAAATGTGTGTATTAATATGACTGGGAGGGGGGTGGATTCATTTAGGCTAACATACTCCTCGTGGGACAACCAGGTCTCAGTAAGACAAAGTAAATCAATATCATAATCTGATATTAATTCATTCACTAAAACAGCTTTAGAGGACAGAGACCTGATATTTAACAGCCCACATTTCATTCTCTTATTTAGTGCTACTGAGGAGTTAGTTTTAATTTTTATTAGATTTTTATGTTGAACTCCTCTTGTTTTTATTTCTGTAAATAATTTAGGTGGTCGGGGGACAGACACAGTCTCTATGGGGTTTTGGGTGGGTGACTGTACTAGTGGAAGAGCAGAGAAGTGTGTAAGACAGCAGCTCTGCTTCCTGGTCCTAACTCTGGACTGTCAGGTTTTAGAGATAAACTTCGCCATATTGCTGGATAAGAGAGCCGCTCCATCCAAAGTGGGGTGGATGCCGTCTCTCCTAATCAGACCAAGTTTTCCCCAAAAAGGCTTCCAGTTATCAATGAAGCCCACATCGTTTGCTGGACACCACCTCGACAGCCAGCGGTGGAATGACGACTATATATATATATACTAACTACGGAGTCCGACATTGTCTTAGCATAATTACACACCGACTCCACATTAATCTTAGTGACCTCCGATTGGCGTAAACGGGTGTCATTACCGCCGACGTGGATAACAATCTTACTGTATTTACGTTTATCTTTAGCCAGCAGTTTTAAATTTGATTCAATGTCGCCCGCTCTGGCCCCAGGGATACATTTAATTATGGCCGCTGGCTTCGCTAACTTCACGTTTCTGACTCTGGAGCTGCCAATAACCAGAGTTGGTTCCTCAGCGGGTGTATCGCTGAGTGGGGAAAATGTATTGGAAACATGAATGGGTTGGTGGTGACCTGTGGGCTTCGCTGTTTTAGTCTTCCTTTGCTCAGTCACCCAGCCTCCCTGTCTTCCCGGCTGCTCGGGAACTACCGGGGGATCTACAGATCTAACAGAAGCTACCTTCGGTCGGCCCGCACCGGCTACTGGGGGCTGGCTAACTATAGCGGCTAAAGATATCTCAGTGGTGCAGTACCGTTCCTCTAACTCACTAAGCCTCGCCTCCAGCGCAGTAAATAAACTACATTTAATACAGGTACCATTATCATTAAAGGAGGCAGAGGAATAACTGAACATCTGACACACTGAGCAGGACAGAGGAGAGGGAGAGGAGAAGCCATAGCTAACTGCTAATGCTAATGAAACTAGCGTGTATGAAAAACTTTGAAAGTACTGAAAAGTCGCTAAAAGAGGGAGAAACTCTGAGTGCTTAGGTAGAACTAGTCTACGTTTAAATGTTAAGCGCGAAAATAACCGCTGTAACGAGTAAAACAAATTTAGATTTAGCGTTCACTGACAGAGCTACAGCACCAAACAGTGTACACAGAGCAGGAAGTGAACCGGAAATGAGTCTGTACGCTTACCGTAGCACGTCACACACTCAACTTCTTCTTCTTCAAAAAAGTCCCTTAACATTTGAAAAGACACCTGCAGTTTGTCTTTCTTCCACTTGCGCTCAGCTCTACAGCACTCACGTCTGACCACATGAGTGTGTCCGTGTTCTTGTGTGGGTCCAGACACAGATTGAACAAGATTAAAAGAATCAATGAGGTTTAAAAAACCCTTTGCCATTGGCTTATCTGGACAACACACATGAACATTAAAATCCCCAACAGTAAGAACACGGTCATATTTAGGCATGATTTCAGCCAGGAAATCAGAGAAGTCATTTAAAAAGTCCTTATTGTACTTGGGAGGCTGATAGACCACAGCACACAACACTGTGTGAGAGCGACCAAGCTCAAATAAGCTCAGTTCAAAGCTGGTGAATGAGGATGACAGCAATAGGGTTAGGGTGCTTACAATTATAATGACTCTTATAGACGGTCGCTATTCCTCCTCCTTGGCCTGACGTCCGCGGGGAGTTAAAGTAGCGGCAATCATGGGGTAAAAGTTCAGTGAAAGCGCTGGATTCACCAACACTCAGCCATGTCTCAGTCACACAGAGGAAATCCTTCTTCATCCTCCGATTAACCCCCGCTCTGCAGCCTCGCCGTCTCCTCCTCAGCTCCTCCAGTATGGAGGGTCTCTCTCCAGTCAGGATGCTCGGGTACCTCAGGGCGATCATCTGGTGGCGGGTGTAAACAATGTGACTCTCCGTCGCCATGGAGACCAGCGTAAACAAAAAATAAAAAGTGCTCAAAAACGCTGAAAAAGTATCTACGCGACGCGAACAAAATAACAAGAAAGTAAGAAAGCAAGAAAAATAGCAAAAAAACACAGGCTAAAAACACTGAAAACACACTAAAACTACAACAATGATAGGAGCTGCAATGAGAGGCTGCCGTTGTTGCCGGCGCCATTCTGGAATAATTATTGACTAAGTCCTCGACTGTGCAACATCTGTAATATCAGTGACACTTCGCTCCATGAGTCCATGAGTGTACGATATTTAAAGCTGTCAAAAGCAGAAAGGAGTCTTTTGGTTTACATCCCATACAGGTAAAGGTGCTGGTTGCAGTGAGGCTGCACTGGTTGTGTCCATACTTGAGGCCTTATATAAGAAGGCAGGGCAGCAAGATTATAGCAGGATGGAGTTCCAATTCTGTCATATCTGAGGTGCTTTGGTGGCCTGCGTTGTCTTTGAGGTCGCAGTTCAATCTCACTCTCTGGTGTGTCATCCACTGAATGCAGCGATGTCTCCTCCTCAGCAACAGGTAGGTTATCATCCTGGATATCCTGGTTTTCTGGAAGGTTATCATCACCGTTCCCTGTCTGGAGTTGTTCTGTTGCAGTTTTGTTTTGATCTGGTGCAATCACATCTTCTGAAATGTCAGGAACCTCTGTCACTGGTTCGGGTGGTCAAGCGATGATTTGAGGTGACATAAAATAGTAGTCATCTTCGCCATCCTCTTCCTCTGACTCCTCGCTGACTTTCTCAGTCATTGCAGTTTTCCTTTTTTGTTTCACAGGTTCCAATCCAATCCAATCCAACTTTATTTGTTAAGGACGCACTTCAATTTCCAGAGGTAAGTGATCACAGGGTAAAAGGAGGTTTCGATGCAGAATCCTCAACTTTCCTTTCCCTTGTTCAGGTCTTAAATGGGGACATCCTCTCCCACTTGCCGAACTACAGTATGGATGGTGTCTTCCCAGTGATTTCTCAATTTTCCAGGTCCACCACGGGGGATCAGGTTGCGGATTAAGACACGGTCACCTGGGAACAACACAGAGCTCCTGACCTTGCTATCATATATCCTTTTGTTTCTCTGCGCAGATCTTTGTGCATTATCTCTTGCAATAGCATATGCTTCTTGCATTCCTTGCTTCCACTTTTCAACGTACTCACGCTGACTACAACAATCTGCTTCAGTGGGTAAGTTAAACAGCATGTCAATAGGCAGTCTTGGAGAGCGGCCATACAATAAGAAAAATGGGGAAAAGCCAGTCACCTCTGTACATGTGCAGTTGTAAGCAAACATGAGCTTATTCAGAGAGTCTTTCCAGTTCATTTTGTCTTTGTCTGTGAGAGTCTTTAGCATCTGCATTAATGTGCGGTTGAAACGTTCAATCTGACCATTTCCCTGGGGATGGTAAGGGGTTGTCCTTGATCCTGCCACATTACAGTATTTGCTCAGTTGTGAGAAGAGCTGATTCTCAAACTCGCCTCCCTGGTCATGGTGAATACGCGCTGGAAATCCAAATTTCAGGGCGTAGTCATTTAATATTTTGTCAGCCACTGTTTTCCCAGACTTTGATGTTGTAGGATATGCCTGTGCGAATCGTGTAAAATGATCTACAATCACCAGTATATATTCAAAGCCGCCTCTGCACTTATCAAGGTGGAGGAAGTCTACTGACACAAGTTCAAAGGGCTTGGTAATAACTATGTTTGTAAGAGGGGCCCTTGTCTCACGGCTTGTTTTTTTCTGTTTCAGACAAGTACAGCTCATTACATACTGCTCTATATCTCGCTGCATGTGTGGCCAAAAAAAGCGATCCATAATCAGTGATACTGTCCTGTCAGTGCCCTGGTGTCCCATCTGATTATGTAGCTCCTTTAATGCTGTGATTTTGTGTTTTTCAGGCAATACCAGTTGTTTCCCGGGAGCTGTCTTCCTCCACAGGGCTCCATTTCCATCAACCTCCAGTTTATCCCACTCACGGGCGAGACAACGGCTCTGTGTGTTGAGTTTTCTCAGTTCTTGGCCTGAAGGCCTCACTCCAGACACTTTGCACTGTAAAACTGGCCCAATATGTGAGTCATCTTTTTGATCCTGCTGTATCTGTGCTGGTGTTAATGAGACAACTGAGGTACCTTTGTCGTGGAAATTCTTCTCAAAATTGAGAGGTGCTAAGTCTCTGAAGAATTTTCAAGCCGGTGTGATAATCAAGTCACTTTAATTCATGCAGCATGGAGAGAAGGTCACGTAGTGAATGTTCTCTCCAGACTTCCAAAATGCTCTCCCTTATATACATTTCAGTACATCTCATTACATCACAAACAATGAAACCCCCTGTTTGTCTTGCAAATGTTACTCCTGTAAATCCAGGTCTCTCTCACCAAATGGTCCTTTGATCTGTGACTTCCCCCTGGCTCTTCCTATCATGAAATTCAACCCTTTGACCAGGGGCACATCTATTTTATTACCCCAAATCCTGTTTCTTTCCCACACCTTGAGTATCAAGCAGACTGTTAACAGAGATTGCCATTGATCATGAAGCATTTGACTCTGTCTGTGTCTATACTGCCTGAGCAGTTGTTCCCATGGCATCATAGGAGATCTCCTTCGTGCACTCATTCATCAGCTTTTCAATATCTAATGGCATTCTAGACAAACTATCAGCATCAACATTCTCCTTTCCTGGACGGTATTTGATGGTAAAGTTGAAATCTGCTAGCTCTGCCACCCACCTACTTCCTGTGGCGTTCAATTTAGCAGTGGACAAAACATAAGTCAAGGGGTTGTTGTCGCTGAAAACTGTGAAAAAGGGGGCATAATATAAATAGTCACGGAATCTTTCTGTAATAGCCCACTTAAGAGCGAGGAACTCCAATTTACCTGAGTGCAGGTGATAGTTTCTTTCTGATGCTGACAGTGTCCGGGACCCATATGCAATGACATGTAGCTTCCCGTTTTGTCTCTGATATAGCACGGCTCCTAGCCCCTTGTTGGATGCATCTGTATGCAAGACAAACGGCTGGGAAAAGTCTGGGAAGGCAAGAACAGGTGGTTGAACAAGACAATTTATCAATTGCTCTAGAATTTGTTGGTGTGAGTCTTCCCATTCAATTGATGTGTGAGATGGAACCACTTTGGCGTTTCCTTTTTTGTACAACCTTCTCCCAGGAGGCTGTGGGTTCTCTATGGGTGCAGGTCCCTTAGTTAGCTCGTACAGGGGGCTAGCAATGCGAGAGAAGTCTTTTATGTATTGGCGATAGTAGCTCAACAGCCCCATAATCTGTCTTAACTCACCAACTGTTTTTGGCTTTTTGTCTTTCAGCACTCTGATGGCAGCAGTGTCAGCAGGATCCATTTTGTTTCCCCCTGCTGATACTATTCTCCCGAGATAGCGAATTTCAGTTTTGAACAATTCACATTTGCTTGGTTTAAGTTTGATTCCATACTGTCTCAGTCTCTGCAGTACTTGTCGTACATCATTCACATGGCTCTCGAATGTTTTGCTGTATACAAGGGTAGCATCTAAGTATGGGACACAAATTTTGTCTCGGATGCCTTCTAAACACTCTTCCATGCAGCGCTGGAAAGCTGCGGGGGCATTCATGAGCCCGAAGGGGATCCTGGCCCATTCATACAGGCCCCACGGTGTCACGAACGCTGTCAGGTGCTTGCTGTCTTTTGCCATAAATCCCTGATGGTAGGCCTTTCCCTGGTCCAACAGTGAGAACATGGTGTTTCCTCCAAGGCCATCCATGACATCCTGGACTCTGGGGATTGGCTGTCTGTCAGGGTGTGTCTTACGGTTTAACTCTCGATAATCTATGCACAGACGTAGAGAGCCACATTTCTTTCTCACACAAACAATGGGAGAAGCATAGGATGAATGGGATTTCTCTATCCACCCCTGTGCAATCAGATCCGCCAGGTAGTCCTTCATTTCTTCATATAAGGGTTTAGGGACTGACGTATAGGTTCGTACAACCGGCTCAGGATCTTTCAATTAAATTTTCAACTGAAGCTCCTCAATACAACCTATGTCATTATCTGAGCGAGAGAAAGAGTCTGACTCCTCCCTCAACATCTCATGAACAACCTGCCTCTGATTCTCATCTAAATGGTTGAGATCAATTGGGGGGTCCCAGGGCTCTGCACTTGTTTCCTGATCTTTGGTGTGCTGGGCCTGAATGCTGTTTACATCAACAGGTGAGTGTGTTTCCTTAACAGACCTGACTGGATACACAGATGTGACTGACTGTGTTGTACCAATAACAATTCTTCCCGTTAACATGATGTCATGGTCAGTGGGATTTTGCACACTAAGGATAATGTTTGGTTGTGCCCCTTTATTCACCTGAACAAGTGTGTTACAAAATTCAAGTCCCTCTGGCCACTGGGGATTTTCATCTGGCTCAAAGACTAATGTGGTGTCTTCTCTAAAGGGTTTGACATGTATTCTACATATCACCTGGACAGCACTATGACTCTGTATATTTGTTTTCTGACAGGCTGTTCTCACAAGGTATTCACTTGTTCGCTCAACACTCACTGCCTTTATGAATGCCTTAACTGTCTTTTTCTTTAAGTTGGGGAAGCCATCTTGACTGTTTGTATTAGCTTCTCGCTCTCTTCATCATTTCTCTGTTTTTTCTCACTGTTAATAACAACACGTTCAATGACATTGAAGCCAATAATTGGGCGGGGCTGCTGGCTGCCTTTCATGACAAGCATGGGGACATGAAACTCCTCAGCATCAGCCACTAGTCTAAAAGTCACTTCTACCCACCCCACATATGACATCTCTGTACCGTTAGCTGCCTCTATCTGTAAGGGATCATCTGGGTCGATCATCTCAGCAATGTCTCTCAGTTTGATGTCAGGGAAATGGTTAGCTTTCCAGACCTCATCAATTGCAGAAACCTGTGAGCCAGTATCCCAGAGTACTTGGGTCCACTTCCCTTGCAGGTAGCAGTTGATGAGACATTTTTTTCCAACCAGTTCAGTCACTGTTGAATGTTTCTTTGTCAGAATGTTCCTTTTTTTGTTAGTCATTGTCTTGCATGAATGTTTTTCTTGTGTTTTTGGCTCAGGGTGTGCGACTAGTTTACAGTTTTCTTTATGTTCTGACCAATGACTAACCTGACATTTCTTGGAACAATAAAGTGTTGTTTTACACACCGAACATTGTTGAAACTCCTGGTGTTTCTCTTTCCCTCCGCAATTGGTGCATTTGTGGGACACTTTGGCTGATCTGGTCACTCCCTGTCCCTCGGGGGCAACCGCTCCTCGTTTAAAGGTCTCTCTCTTACACCACTGGACAAAAAATAAAAAGTGCTCAAAAACGCCAAAAAAGTATTTAGGCGACGTGAACAAATTAGTAAGAAAGTAAGAAAGTAAGAAAAGAGTTCAAAATAGCAAAAACACACTGAAAACACACTAAAACTACAACAATGAAAGGAGCTGCCATGACAGGCTGCCGTTGTCGCCGGCGCCATTCCATTCAATTCAATGAATGAATGAATCATGGCGGGGGATACCTCTGTGGAGCAAACCTCTGTTGAAACTGGGCTGTCCCTGTCAGGAACCTTGGGCCACCAACAGCATGGTACTCCTGTACTGGTCCACCTGGCTGATGGAATTGTGGCTGAACATAAGCTGGGTGGTTGGCTGGACCATAACCTATCTCCTTGTCTGCAGGAGGATACAGTCTTGGTGCTGTCTCTGTCTTGTGAATGGACTCCCTGATTTGTGATACCTCTGCCTTGAGATCTTTTAACAGTACTATGTCTGCTTTGATTTCTTTCAGGTCTGAAAGCACATCAGGAGGGAGGGTGACAATACTTTGTCGAGCTGTATGTTTCTGGTCTCCACTTGCATCACTAGACTGGACAGCGTGGACGCCAGTGTGCCGCTGTGGTGCAGTCTGTCTCTTTTTATCTTGTCTCTCTTTCTCGTGGGCACATGCTATATTTAGCTTCTCCAAGAGCAACTCATCTGAGGTAGTAAGTTGCAACAGGTAAGGTTGGAGGTCAGTTTTGATGTTGTCATTTTGTAGGCCTGTGAGTACGGTGTGCATAAACATGCTCTGTACTAGCACGGGGTCATACTTGAGGCTAGACTCAGCTTCCTGTGATGCAAACAATATTTTTTGCCTTAAATCCATTGCTCGAATTAAAAAGTTCTGAGGAGTCTCTTTATTGCCCTGAACCTCTGTGGTAAGCTGTTTGTATAGCTCAGTCGCGCTCCTCTCTTGGTAGTGTGAACGGAGGATCCTCCTAAGAGTAGGCAGGGACAGGTCACTTTTACCTTCAAGATAGCTTCGCAGCTGTAGGCTGGGTACGATGGCTCTGATGACAGCGTCCACTATTTCTGATTCAGGGTAACCTTTGCTTAAACTATTCTCAATTTGGCGAGCCAGGCTGGAGAAAGTAAGTCTGTCTTTTTGTCCAGGTTCACCAATTTGACCTGAGATCTTAAAGTCTTTTCGCCAGGGCGCGTTGTTTGCATCGGCAGGGGCTTTGTTAACAGGAACAGATGTTTACTACACCCTCCCTGTTTTTCTTAGCTCGTTCCTGTACTTCAGTTTCTTTCTGTTGCACCATAAGTTTCAACTGCTCCAATTCTCTCTTTAATTTCTCCTGTTCGTCATTATCTTTAGCTTGTCCTGATTTACCATTTTCGTTAGCCTCTTGCAGTGTTTTTATTGTGTCCATTAAACTCAACAATTCTGACATGCCTTCATCTTCAAGGTCAGTTAGCTCATCACGTTCGACATGTTAAATAACATGGGAGACAAGAGCATTACGTGTTTTGCTAACAAAATTTTCTCGGTTTGTTCCTGATATTTCAAGAAAGTCACTTAAAGTCTTAACTGTTCTGAGGTAAGTTGGAAAAGAGCTGCTTTAATCTCAAATTTCAGGTTTTCAACTTCTGGATCCATCTTAGCAGGTGAGTGACAAGTGTTACTGTGGGGTGCTGTTTTGCCTGGAACCGTGGGATTAGCTGCTCCTCGGTGGACACGTTACACCTCAGGATGCACGTTTTCCTTGGCTAGGCTCTCACTCCAAATGTAGCTGCCCTCTCTGCCACCTGGGTTATTTTTATGGTATGATTGATGCAGGACGACTTCCTCTGCTCTGAGACGTCAACCTTTCATCCCAGCGGTGCCTCCAAATGTAAATGCCCTGAAAAGGGGAGAAGTGAGTGGACAATGCACAGAAACAGGCAACTCTCTTCAGGCCATGAATGTATTGACTGGAATGAACAATAAATATCAGTACAGCATCATTTACCATTCTTACATTTTACTAAACTAAAACATCTGCAGGCTGTGTAATATTTTACCACAAAACCTATATCATAACTACGAAACACAACAACCGGGCGCAACAATCGGCGCAGCTAGCATCACCACTGGTTAGCTTATGTGGCTACTTGCTCACTTGTCATCAGGCACTCCTCCTAACTATTTCACAATGTTGGACACACCCGCGACACAAACCCTCCTCTAAACATTTCCACACATTGAACTAACACTGAAGCAAGCAACAACTCTTATTACTTTGAGCAAATACCTGAAAAGGGGAGAAGTGAGTGGACAATGCACGGACACAGGCAACTCTCTTCAGGCCATGAATGTATTGACTGGAAGAGGAGCATGTGACATGCCTCCTTATTGGCTGGCTGAGTGTTACACGGCTCTTAATTGGCTGGCTGAGTGTTACATGCTTCCTGATTGGCTGGCTGAGTTTTACCCGCCTGCTGATTCGCTGGCCGAGTTTCAAAAGGCCTTCTGATTCACTGGCTGAGTGTTACACGCCTCCTGATTTGCTGGCTGAGTGTTACACGCCTGCTCATTGGCTGGCTGAGCATGACACGCCTCATGATTGGCTGGCTGACTGTCAAAAGCCTTCTGATTAGCTGCCTGAGTGCTACGCGCTTCCTGATTTGCTGCCTGAGTGCCTCATTATTGGCTGACTGAGTGTTACATGCATCATGATTGGCTGGCTTAGTGTGACACACCTCCTTATTGGCTGGCTGAGTGTTACACGCCTCATGATTATCTGGCTGAGTGTTACATTTCTCCTGATTTTCTGCATTAGTGTGACACGTTTCCTTATTGGCTGACTGAGTGTTACACACCTCCTGATTCGATACCTGAGTGTCAAAGGCTTCCTGATTGGCTGCCTCAGTGTGACACGCCTCCTGATTTGCTGTCTAAGTGTTACCCGCCTGCTGATTCGCTGGCTGAGTTTCAAAAGGCCTTCTGATTCACTGGCTGAGTGTGACAAGCCTCCTTTTTGGCTGGCTGAGTATTACATGGCTCTTGATTGGCTGGCTGAGTGTTACACGCCTAATTATTCGCTGCCTGAGTGTTACACACCTCCTGATTGGCTGGCTGAGTGTGACACGCCTCCTGATCTGCTGGCTGAGTTTTACACGACTGCTCATTGGCTGGCTGAGTTTTACTCTCCCCCTGATTGGCTGGCTGAGTGTTACATGCCTCAGGATTTGAAGGGTGAGTGTCAAAGGCCTCTTGATTGGCTCGCTGAATGTAACATAACTCCTGATTTGCTGCCTTAGTGTGGCATGCCTCCTGATTGGCTGGCTGAGTTTTACCCACCTGCTGATTCGCTGGCTGAGTTTCAAAAGGCCTTATGATTCACTGGCTGGGTGTTACACGCCTCCTGATTTGTTGGTTCCGTGTTACATACCTCCTGGATGGCTGGCTGAGTGTTACACAACTCCTGATTGGCTGCCTGAAAGTGACCACCTTCCTTATTGGCTGGCTGACTCTTACACACCTCCTGATTTGTTGGTTCTGTGTTACATACCTCCTGGTGTGCTGGCTGAGTGTTACATGCCTCCTGATTGGCCGCCTGAGTGTGATATGCCTCCTTATTGGCTACCTGAGCGTTACATACTTCCTGATTGGCTGGCTGAGTGTGACACATCTCCTGATTGGCTGGCTGAGTGTTACACGCCTCTTGATTGGCTTCCCGAATGTTACATAACTCATGATTTGCTGCCTTAGTTTGACATGCCTCCTTATTGGCTGGCTGAGTGTTACACGGCTCTTGATTGGCTGGCTGAGTTTTACATGCTTTCTGATTGGCTGGCTCAGTGTGACACGCCTCCTGATTGGCTGGCTGAGTGTTACACGCCTCCTGATTTGCTGCCTGAGTGTGACACACCTCGTTATTGCCTGGCTAAGTGTAAAAGTGTTCATTATTGGGTGGCTGAGTGTGAAAGTCCTCCTGATTGGCTGACTGAATGTTACATGCCTCCTGATTGGCTGCCTGAGTGTGAGACGCCTCCTGATTGGCTGGTTGATTGTTACACATCTCCTGATTGGCTGTCTTAGTATAAAGTCCTCCTGATTGGCTGACTGAATGTCACATGCCTCCTGATTTGCTGGCTGATTCTTAAACGCCTCCTCAATGGCTGACTAAGTTGTACATGCCTCCTGATTGGCTGCCTGAGTGTGAGACGCCTCCTGATTGGCTGGTTGAGTGTTACACATCTCCTGATTGGCCGCCTGAGTGTGACACGCTTATTGCCTGGCTGAGTGTAAAAGTGTTCGTGATTGGCTGACTGTGTGAGACACATCTCCTGATTGGCTGGCTGAGTTTTACACGCCTCCCGACTAGCTGGTTCCGTCGTACATACCTCCTGGTCCGCTGGCTGAGTGTTACACGCCTCTTGATTGGCTAGCTGAGTTTGACATGCCTCCTGATTTGCTGGTTGAGTGTTAAACATCTTCTGATTGGCTGGCTGAGAGTTAAACGCCTCCTGATTGGCTGGCTGAGTTTTACATGCCTCCTTATTGGATGCCTGAGTGTGACACGCCTTCTTATTGGCTGGCTGACTCTTACACACCTCCTGATTGGCTGCATTAGTGTGACACACCTCCGTATTGGCTGGCTGATTTTTACACGCTTTGTGATTTGATGGCTGAGTGTCAAAGGCCTCCTGATTGGCTGTCGGAGTGTGAAACGCCTTCATATTGGCTGGCTGAGTGTTTCTCCCCTTCTGATCTACTGGTTGACTTTCAAAGGCCTCCTGATTGGCTGCCTGAGTGTTACACGTCACTTGATTGGGTGGCTGAGTGTTACACAGCTCTTTATTTGCTGGCTGAGTGTTACGTGGCTCCTGATTGGCTGGCTTAGTTTGACACGCCTCCTGATTTGCTGCCTCAGTGTGACACGCCTCCTTATTGCCTGGCTGAGTGTAAAAGTGTTCCTGAATGGCTGAATGAGTGTGACACATCTCCTGATTGGCTGGCTGAGTTTTACATTACTCCTTATTGGCTGGTTCCATGTAACATACCTCCTGGTCCGCTGGCTGAGGTTTACATGCCTCCTGATTGGCTGGTTGAGTGTTAAACATCTTCTGATTGGCTGGCTGAGTTTTACATGCCTCCTGATTGGCTGGTTGAGTGTTAAACATCTTCTTATAAGCTGGCTGAGAGTTAAACGCCTCCTGATTGGCTGGCTGAGTTTTACATGTCTCCTGATTGGATGCCTGAGTGTGACACGCCTCCTTATTGGCTGGCTGCATGTTACATGCCTCCTGATTGGCTGTTGGAGTGTGAAACGCCTTCATATTGGCTGGCTGAGTGTTCCTTCCCTTCTGTCAATGTAAACTTAGACATATATTTAGACTGTTTTTCTGCTATCGATCTTCATCAGTTAACTTCAATCATTTCTTCATCGAAGCCATCAACCTGTCTATTAGACCCCATCCCAACTAGGCTGCTTAAAGAAGTTGTTCCCTTAATTGGCACTTCTTTACTGGATATGATTAATCTTTCTTTATTATCAAGATATGTACGACAGTCCTTTAAAGTAGCTGTAATTAAACCCCTTCTCAAAAAGTCCACTCTTGACCCAGGGGTTTTAGCCAACTATAGACCGATTTCTAACCTCCCCTTCCTCTCTAAGATTCTGGAGAAAGTAGTCGCCAAAGAGTTGTGTGAATTTCTACATAACAATAGTTTATTTGAGGATTTTCAGTCAGGATTTAGAGTTCATCATAGCACAGAGACAGCTCTGGTTAAAGTTAATAATGACCTTCTGACTGCTTCTGACAATGTCTCTAAAAGTAGAACAGGAGCCAGAGCCTTCAGTTACCAAGCTCCTCTCTTGTGGAACCAGCTTCCATTTGTGGTTCGGGAGGCAGACACCCTCACCACATTCAAGAGTAGGCTTAAGACATTCCTCTTTGATAAAGCATATAGTTAGGGCTGGATCAGGTGAGTCCTGAACCATCCCTTAGTTATGCTGCTATAGGCCTAGACTATCGGGGGATTTCCCATGGTGCACTGAGCTCCTCCCTTCCTCTCTCTTTCTGCACTCATTCATGTCCCATTAATGCATGTTACTAACTTCACTTCTTCCCCGGAGTTCTTGTGCTTTCTCGTCTCGCAGGTTCTTGTCGATCCTGGTGGAGCCTCCTGCCATGGTCCTGCTAGATTGCCATTGCCAATACTGTTGTTGCTGTGCACCTGTCTGTCTGTCTCTCGCTCTCTCTCTCTCTGCCTCTCTCTCTCTCTCTCTCTCTCTCTCTCTCTCTCTCTCTCTCTCTCTCTCACTCCCCCAACTGGTCGAGACAGACGACCACCCACCTAGAGCCGGAGGATCTGTCCTAGGTTTCTGCCTTTTAACAGGCAGTTTTTCCTTGCCCTTGTCTCCAAGTGCTTGCTCATGGTGGTACTGTTGGGTCTCTGTAATTAATGTTATAAAGAGTTCGGTCTAGACCTGCTCTATTTGAAAAGTGTCCTGAGATAACTTCTGTTATGAATTGGCGCTATACAAATAAAATTGAATTGAATTGAATTGAATTGATCTACTGGCTGTCTTTCAAAGGCCTCCTGATTTGCTGCCTGAGTGTCACACAGCTCTTTATTGGCTGGCTGAGTGTTACATGGTTCCTGATTGGCTAGCTGAGTGTGACACGCCTTCTTATTGCCTGGCTGAGATTAAAAGTGTTCCTGATTGGCTGACTGAGTGTGACACATCTCCTGATTGGCTGGCTGAGTTTTACACGCCTCCCGATTGGCTGGTTCCGTGTAACATACCTCCTGGTCCGCTGGCTGAGTGTTACACGCCTCCTGATTGGCTACCTGAGTTTTACTCGCCTCCTTATTGGCTGGCTGACTGTTACGTACCTCCTGAATGGCTGGCTGAGTCTTACACGCCTCCTGATTGGCTGAGTGACTGTCAAAGGCCGCCTTAATTTCTGCCTGAGTGTGACAAGCTTCCTGATTGGCTGCCTGAGTGTGATACGCCTCCTTATTGCCTGGCCGAGTTTTACACAGCTCTTGATTGGCAGACACACAAAGCCCGAGTCCTCCATGGAAAGACTGAATTCCTCCTCACAAAGCTTCTCCTTATATACTTTTGCCCTCTGTCACAAGTCCTGCCCACCTTCTACCTTTTCCATCCAAGTCATAATGGTGTAAATTCTACTCTGGAAAGACCCTAAGCATGAAACTCACGTATGTCCATGTCAGCCAATTCTGATCCGGTGATCTGGTCAGGGGTTGGGTGTTCTTTTTTCTCCACTGATGAACTCTCAGTGGTGTCCTCATCATCTGAAATCGGGGGTATGTCATCTGGGATTTTAGGGCCAAAATCTGGCTTTGCATACCTCGGCTTGAGGTGTGATGGACCGGGGGTTGGCTGCGGGTTTCCACTCCCCAGTGCAGTTGTGCTTGAACTTGGCACCTCTGCCTGGGGTTCAAACGGTAATGGTGGTGTTGGTATGTGCCGTGGCGTGGTGGGTGTGTAGTTTGTCTCCGTTGGCAAGAGTATTGCGAGTACTGACTTGGTATTCGTGCAGTGGTGGTAAAGCTGATCCTGGTCTGACCACTCTCCTCTGGCTGGGTAGTGGCGGTCCTGCGTCTCCTGGTGGATTCACCTCTGGTGGATATCTGCTTGGTCCCACCAGTGGCTGGTGATACGGCTGGCCTGCTTGTGGTAGCAGCCCCATCCCGCCGGTGCCATCAGGAGCCTGCCATGGTTGACCATAGGATCCCTGTTGGCGTGCTTGGTCATATAGGTCCCACAACCGCCAGTTCTCTGGATAATCAGCCATTGTGGTCTGATGGGACAAGGCACACTATGAGTTTATCTCCAAAACCCCACCCATACATCTTTACCCAAGGCATAATCCCTACAATATCCTGTCCTACCTCCTCCTTCCATTTTCCATAATCGATCTTTATGTTGGCTGTAACATGTCTTATACCAGTCTGATCTTTCTTTGATTTCCTCCTTACCCCGTCTGTGCAGTGCTTCATGAGCGCTAAACAAAACATCTGTCCCTAAACATACTGTGATTGTCTGTATCTGTGCTTTAGTATATACTGGCATGCATACTCCTACATCTGTATTTACCAAGTCATAAGAGTAAGTCACAGATACATTGCTGGTGTGCACGATCAGTCCTCCAGGCAAATTATATGTATGGTTTTCCCAATTGGTGCTGTGCATAGAGTGTAAGCGAATACTTGCATTTCGTGGCAATGGATAGCCCTCTGATTGCAGTGAATGGCTTTTATCTCGACATTGCAGATAAGTTCTAGAAGTTTGGATTGATATGGGTCCATATGGCAATCGATTTAGCACAACTTGTAAGGCCTCATTATGTCTTTCCTTGTTAGTTGATTTTCTTCCCCTGTTTTTCCCTTTTCATGCTTGATTACTTGTTGGTTCTGTCATTATGATATTTGGGAATAGGTGTCCAGTGTCACAGTGTCAGAATTTGTCATGTCAACATACTGATCCTCGGGCATTTCTTTGCCTGCTTCATCTTGGTCACCTGCTTCTAAAATGAAAAGGGGAAATTGCCCTGTTATTACTTTAGCTGTTTTGCTCATCATTATTTTGACAATTGGTAATATACAACATGAGACTACTACTGCAACCAATATTAGCCCTCCAAGGACCATGCCTATTGTCAGCAGTATTTTCTTCCATGACATGTGATTCATCCAATCCCAGACCTTCGTTAACCATTCTAGCCGAGTGTGCCAATTGGAATTCGCTACGTGTTCGTTTCTGAGTTCTTTCATTGTTTTCAGTATTTTTGTGAGATTTCCATCACTACCTGTAATCATTGGAATGACAGTGCAACATTCTTCTCCAATCATTTTGCACACACCTTGATCTTCTGCTAGCAAAGTGTCGATTGCAAACCTATTTTGCAGAGCCATGAGAGAAGTGGCATGTAACTGCTCTCTAATTCCCTCAAATGCATCTATAGTCCAATTAATGAACCTCTGCTGATTGAACCACAAGTAATTAATCCACCTGCTGTTTCGCGCTATGTATTGTGCATTCATTACTGGACCTATCAATGGGGCTCCTCCTAATGCTTGGCCTGATATGATCCATGCTTCACTTATGGCTTGGTATTCATCTTGAATACCCTGAGGTTCTTGGTTCCATGCAATATACACCTTATCCACCTCATGCCACTGTGGCACTAAGCTTCTACGGCTTCGTTTTTGTTTTGAGTATTGTTTCTCTTAAATAGGGCTTCCTCGTAGACCGATATGGATCCGGTCAATTTGACTGGGGCACAAATTCCTGTCCAGTTAGCTGGCAATGCTGCCTTTAGTTGTTTGTCACTATCACATATCCAAAATATGTCAGCTAATGGTTGTGTACCATTCTCCATTGATGCTACTGTGAAGTTCATGTATTTAGTTCTTCCTTTTACTTTTAATATGCCTTCTCCATTACCTGCTATCACCTGTCTACAGCGAAGGACTGCCTTCTGGGTGGTTCTGCACATACCTATTGTCTGATTTGTGTAGATTGTTTTATTGTCACAACCCTCATTCAGATTGCACAATGTTACATTTGTGTCCTGGGCATACTTAGCTCTTACTGCTCGGATTGTTACGTTACGGCATCGTACTTGGGTGTTATTAGCATCGGTTCCATCTAATACTTTCTCTAAGTGTTCTCCCCGAGCTACGCAAAATTGATAAGTTGTGTTTTCTGGTATTTCCCCCTGGGGTGGAAGCCATAAGTCAAGACCTTGTGCCATGACAGGACAAAATTCTAGGTGTTTGTTTGTCGCATTCAACCATCTACTGTTTGATTCTCCTGCATAATTCAATAAGCAAAAGGCCAAACATAGGCCTCGCTCTACACATCTCTTTGACCTAAATCCTGGGATTGGCATGACTCTTGGCATCCTTTTAGAATTGTGGCATGTAATGCAAGTTTGGTTGCTTATTTGTCTAGCTGAAAATCTCATCCATTGATAAAACATGTTTTTCTCCCAATTACTCGTTTGCCATACGTTCCTCACTCTTTTTCCTTTATTAGTCATGCTTCTACAGATACGACTTCCATTACCAGGCTTCACCAGTTTGAGGACTGCCTCCTTGGTGACTGTCACTAGCACATTTTCGTCAGTACATTGATCTTGAGCACACTTCACATTCACATTACTGTCACCATCCTCTCCATCTTCAACTGGTTATGCACAGGAACTACATGTATTTTTGTAGTATTCGGGCCTAGCGTCAGGCTTTGATCGTGCACATTGGACCTTACATATGTGAGTGCAGTTAGTTGATTGACTGTTATCTTTCCCTGCATCACAGCTATCACTCCTGTAGCCACTGCACACTCTGTTAACTGATATTGGGATGTCTTCTGTGTTGTGCTGGTCTCCGTGTCATTTATAAGGTACACTACCATGTTCACCCAAACAAAGATTAATGCTATCCTCATTATCCATCCAAAACCTATCCTTGTCCTGTTCTCATTCTGAGCTTCTGTGCCATGTTTTGGTTTGCAAGTCGTAATGCCACATTGGGTCAAACTGTCTGGGGTCTGGCTGCTCAGCTCCATCCCCTGAGGGGGATGCTGCTGTTGGTTCTGGCCTAATTGTCTTTGTGAGAGCTGCTGCTGCTGCTGAGGGTCCTTCCCCTGGGGATGATACTTCATCTCCTTCACTTGTGGTCGTGCTACTCTCTGGGCTCCTTCTCGATGGCAGCGATCTGCTGCTTGGAGAACTGTCACTATCCTGATCTTGACCGTCTCTCGGCTGTCGTCTTTCAACTAATCGCTGGGATCGTCTCAGTCCCTGCGGGGAGGCGTCGCCTTCTCCCTGTGTGCTCTGGGACCGGTGTCTGGCCTGCTGGGCGGTGTCACCGTCCCATGCCGGTCCTTCTCTTTGTGTTGCTGTTGTGCCTGCTCTGCAGCAGTGGTTGAGATGAAACCGAACGGTCTTACCTTGAACCTTTAGGGCAGTGGGGGTTACCAAAGTGACTTTATAAGGTCCTTCATGCCTGGGCTGGTCCTACTTTCTTTTTCACACTGTTCCAATGGTGGCCCTTAATATGGGCCTCTAAGATAGGGGACCGGCATCTGTCTTCCCGTAAGCATTTCATGCGGTGTTAGATGTGTGATTCTGTTAGCTTGTGTCCGCATGGACATCTGTGCCAGTGGTAAAGCATCTACCCAATTTAGCTTATTCTGAGCATCTACTCTGATTTTTGCTAACTGCTAAAAGTGCTGTCTTCATTACTTCAGCTACAAATGCTTTACCATTATCCATACTGATGGTATCAGGGAAACCAAACCTTGGGAACACCTCCTTACACAAAAACTTTGCTGCTGATCTAGCATCTGGACCTTTGGTTGGAACTGCTTCCACCCATCTACTATACCTGTCCACTACTACAAGAATGTATCTGTAACCTCGCACATGATCTGTCATGTCAATGTGATCCATCATTAGATGCCTAAATGGACCATCTGGGGGTGGAATATGTGCTATTGGTGCTGTAAAAGCCTTTCTAACATTGTACTGCACACATACAATGCATTCACTCAACACTCTGTCCACTGTGGTTGCCAAAAATGGGGACCACCATACTGCCTGAAGTCGTCTGATAACCTCCCCCCTTGAACAATGATCAGCTCCGTGTGCATCACAAATCGCAATCTCATCAAAATGTCCTTGACTACTTCTCCACAGTCCTTTCTGAGGCCCTTCTTGGCTATTTCTACTAGCCCCCCTTTTTAGCCATACTGAGTATTCAAATTCTGCAGCGCTCAACTGTTATTTCTGGCGCTGAGAGAATCACTTCATATCCTGTTTTCCTGGCCTGAGTTAGAACGAACCTGGGGCTGGTTAGCATTGCATGTAATTGATGAGACGTGTGTATGGTCACCGGATGACCCATAGTTACCGCTGTCGCTTTTTGATACGCAAACGCCGCCGCTGCTAATCCCTGGTAACAGGGTGGCAGTCCAGACTCAATGTTATCCAATTTGGTACTATAGTACGCCAACGGTTGTTTGCCTGTGGGTGTATCTTGCATCAACACCACACATGCAAATCCTCCTTTTTCTGCAACATACAAATCAAACATATTAGTGTAGACTGCGCAAGTCCACTTTTAGAGCTACAAAAGCACTTTCAGCTTCCTCTGTCCATTGCAATGCTGTTGAGCTATTACTTTGACCTACTGCTCTAATTAGTGCACGCAATGGGGCTGTTTTAACGGCATAAGCACAGATCCAAGGTCGGCTGTAACCTGCCATACCCAAGAATGTCAACATTTGACCAACTGTTTGTGGTTTTGGGGCCCTTGTTATGGCCTCAATCTGGGAAGGAGCAATAGTTCTTTTATTTCCACTTAATTTTCGACCCAGATATTCTACTTCAGGTTGGCAGAACTGTAGTTTGCTCTTACTTACTTTGTGTCCCCCCTCTGCCAGTGCTGTCAATATTGAGACTGAGTCTTTCTCACACTGTTCCTTGGTGGGACTGCATATCAGTAGATCATCCACATACTGTATGACAGTACTTTGAACATCCAGACGCTGTAAATCATTAGCCAGCACTCTATTAAAGAGCGTAGGACTCTCCACGTATCCCTGCTGCAACCTCGTGTACGTATACTGCTGCCCTCTGTAGGTAAAAGCAAAGAGATACTGTGAGTCTGGATGTATTGGTACACTGAAAAATGCTGAACCTAGGTCTATCACCGTGTACCACTTTGCATCTGGTGGGATATTTGAGAGCAAAGTATGTGGGTCTGGGACGAGAGGTTTTTCTGCATCAACAATAGAGTTTATAGCTCTTAGATCATGCACTAATCTGTAATCATCTGAATGTGGCTTTTGTATCGGGAAAATGGGTGTGTTGCAGGGACTTTTGGTTTTAATTAACACTCCCGCAGCCTCAAGGCCCTCGTTTATAGGCCTAATGCCTTCCTCAGCCTGTTGCCGGAGAGGATATTGTTTTTTATGTGGTAAGACTATTTGGGACCTTAGTTTTATGCGTATAGGTTCTGCTGATCTTACTATCCCTACATCTGTTTTATGCATAGACCACACTTGTTTTGGTACTTGTTCTAAAAGTTTTTCATGTTCTTCTAATAATGGTGCTTGTGCTAATGGTCTAGGGCTTAATAGTACTCTCTCAGCTTTCCTTTCATTGACTGATGATGCTATTATTCTGAGGAACTGTTTGTCACCTGAGATCTGAATGCCTTTAGTGGATGTTGGGTGCCAGTCTTGCATCTGGGCTGTTTTTACCATTGGACCTAGATCATGAGATTGACAGCCATCTGCTATCATCAGGGTAACGTGAGGTACAGAGTTTTGGACTTGAAACCATGGTTGCAGTTTATCTGGGAGTGATACTTCTGCTGCTACTCCTTGTGGCCCAATGTAAATACTCTTACTGTCTACATAAAACCCTTTCTGGTTGACTACAGTTTCCCAGCAAATTTCATAGTCTTCATGAGACCGTGTTCCATCATACATCAGGGTGCAGTGTAATGGCAATTGAGGCTCTTGTGCTTTTTCAAACATTGACATTGCCCATTTCTTGTATGGCTCCCAGGTACAAGCTTATTGTGATCTTGATGGATATTGCCATCTGATCCAATATACTACTGGACAGATTTCTTTTCTTTTCTTTGGTTC
Organism: Dicentrarchus labrax; assembly: GCF_905237075.1. Lineage (NCBI taxonomy): Eukaryota > Metazoa > Chordata > Actinopteri > Moronidae > Dicentrarchus > Dicentrarchus labrax. The sequence continues at coordinate 20,765,980 of NW_026136722.1, forward strand.
CAAAGCTGATGACCAGTCTATTTCTTCTGAAGATTGTGCTAGCATCATTCTATGTGTTGTATCTTCTGGGAAATCAATCCACAGACCATCTTGAGAGCACATAATTTTGCTTTTAAAGGGCATAGAATGTCTTTTCCTAGTAAGTTCATTGGGGTGTCTACTGAGTATAATAAAGGAGCTTTCCTGCTATCCTCATAGGTACAGGCTGTGTCAGGGGAATTATTTGGGTTTTCCCAGAGAAGCCCACAGTCTTTATGGATGAGCCTGAGAGGGGGAGTCCGGAGCCTTTGCTCCCTATGCAGGAATAAGTAGCTCCTGTGTCTACCATAAATTGGTGCTTCTGAGTATGTATTTCTACTTCAATTGTAGGCTCATCTTTAGGCTGTGTTCAAACCACTGGTGTCCTGCGCTCCCCTGCTTTAAGCTCCTCTAGGTCCCCCTATAGCCACTCTCTGGCTGGGCCCGTCCATGGGTTGATTGGGCAATCACTTTGTCGATGCCCCTGTTGGTTGCATCCCCAACACACTCCTTCTGGTCGCTGTGGGATCTCACTCAGATTGGGGTTGGACAGGACTCGTCCATATTGTTGTAGTGGACGTCCCCTACCCCCTCCTCGTCGGTATGGACCTCCACCACGTCCCCGTAGTCCTCCATAACCGGGTCTGTTATTGCCTGGCTGATTAACATGGACATGTATTGGTGGCAATGTGGCTGCTGCCTGTTCTGGTCTTGGTGGTACTGGCTGAGGCCCTGCCTGGATCTGTGGTGATGTGGCTGCCGCTGGTTGTGCTTGGTATGGTGCAGCAGAGTACTGTGGGGCCGTGACTACTGCTGGCTGCATCTAGACTTGTTCTGCTGTCATCACAGGAGCCTGCATTTTACCTTTTTCTTTCTTCTGTTTGGTGTGCAGCTCATTTAATTGCAGCTGGGCTAGCTTGTTTGCCAGATGTTTGTTTTCTTCTTCTTCTTTTTGTTTTTCTTTTCTGACACTTTCCACATGATGTATGAGATGTTCTGAGAATAATGGCCATTCCATCTTCATAAACCCAACCACGTTATCCAGACGTTTCTGGACTTCTGGTGGCATGGCTTTCTTCACCATTACTTTGAACAGACTTTTGGTGGTGTCATTAGCGTTCCAGGCTCCTCCTGTTTCCTCTCTCCATTTTCTCTGGAACGCATTTAGGAACTTGGCTGGGCACTCATCTTCTTTCAGTGTTTCTCCCTCTAGCTTAGAGGGATCCATCTTCTTTGGATATTTCTTTCTCAGCTCAGCCCAGACTGCATTGCACCACGCATTGAAACCCACGTGGTCCACTGTGTTTCCATCTACCAGTTTCCCCAAGTTTGCTCCTAGCAGTACCTCTTCTGCCATGTGTTTGCCTGCTATATACATAAGCAGCGCCTTGATGTCGCCCAATGCCAGTTTTACTCCTCCTGTGTTTTCCTCCAGTGTAGTGATCCACTTATTGGCTCCTCCCGTGAGCTCTGGCAATCTGTTTGCTAGTCCAATCATGTCGCAGAATGACCATGGTACATAGTGCTGGTTGCTTCCCTTAATTATTATGGGACACATTGCATTAGTGGACTCCAGTATCGGTCCTTCATTCTGCTGCATTCTATTGAACTCATGCTTCACTTCGTCTCGCAGCATGTCATCGTAGGAGTTGATGCTCTGTGTGGGGGCTCCCACTGCCGTCTTCTGGGTCAGCAGCCCTGTTGGGTTAAGGAATGGGTTATTTACTTCCAGCTGTCTCCCACTCCTGAGTCTCATACCTCGTGGGGGGTGCTGCTCACTTTGCCTCCTGTCCTCTTGTAGTTCTAACTCTTCGAAAATGTCACTCAGCTTTTGCCCTGCTTCTTCACGGTCCCTGCAGTTATCCGTCGTCATGGTTCCTTCCAATTGCACTCTTAGTTTTTGTGGCCTACTTTTGGGGGTGGATTCTCTTTGTGGTGCCTGCCGCATCTCCCTCAGGCTCTCCCTGAGTCCAGCCACTTCTTGCTCGATCTTTTCTAGTATGTTCATCTCTGTTTGCATTTCGTCCAGCTGTCTTAGTTCGTCACAATATTCGCGCCGTCGGTCTATGTCATGATCAGCCATATGGCGTGGGAGACTCTCTACCCAGTCCTGACATTGGCTTGTGCTGGTTTCCTTTCTCCTTGCTCCTTGCTTCATTTCCCTTTCTCGTCGACTTACTTTCTCCAGCTCTTGACGCCTCCTCACTTCTTTCATTTCACCTCTTGTTTCTTCGTACCGTCTCCTTTCTCTTTCCATAGCCTGCCGTTCCTCCTCTGCTTTCGCATACATTTCGTGCACTGGCTCTGTCTGCCCAATGGCAAAGTATCTGCAGTTCGTGTACTCTCTCTGTTGCTATCTCTGACTGAAACGCTCTCCCTATCTTGCATCTCTCTATCCACTAACTCACTCTCATCAACCTGCTTGTCTTCCATGTTACCATAATCTTGCCTGTCAGCTCTCCTTCTGCCCTCCCTCTGAGTGGACACTGAGCTCCCTGTCACTTTTCTTCATTTGGTGTATAAGGGGGTGGATACATGGACAGTTCGGGTGCTGTGGGACTTGGGGACTGCATTGTGTTTTCTTCCTGTCCCTGTAATGGCATTTGTTTCACACCTAATACCAGCCTTCGTCCCTCCTGTCTGAACCACCTTAATACTTCCCTCTCACTAGCTCGCTTTCCCTCTCTGCTGCTACTTGTGTCTTTGGCTTTGTAGTGTTTGATGTTGGCTTCCACTTCGTTGCAACAGGCTGCGTCGAAGGTCCCATCCTCTGGCCACTGTAGTTTTCCTGTGATCCTTTTATGCCATTTCTTCATACAACTTCTTATTTGTTTCTCATGGTCAGGCTGCCTTTTGATCACCAACTCTATGGGCGTTGGCTCTCCGCCTCCCTTTGCCACTTTTGCTCCCATGTATCCCTGCTTTATTTCTAGTAGTCTAGGGATCTCTGGATCACCTTCTTCTTTTGTTTTATCTGTACAATTATTTTACCGACAGTTATTCCGTCTTTTCATTTTTGTTCTTTCCAAGGGTTATATCTTAGTTCTCCGTCAATTTTGGTGATACAGCCGAACTTGCCTGTTTCCCACTGCACTTTTCTAAATACTCTAGCACTATTGGATCTACAGCTCCCCTATTTCTTCCCGCTAGGGTTAATCCCTCAGGAATGTTTAAAAAATGGTGCTAGTGGAATTGTCACTGTTTTACCTGGATTGTTGCACAACTGCTCCAATGGTATGGCCAAATATTTTGGGGACCACAATCCGCGCAGAATCTGTTTCCATGGTACCAGGGGAAAGTCCTCCTGTATGTAATGCAAATTCACAAATCTAGTTAATTGCCACAATTTTTGGTTAATCTCTTGTTCTTCTTGCCAGTGCTCAACCCCCTCGTCGTCTCTGTAGGCTCGTTCCAACCAGAAGTGTCTTCTAATGCCCCGTGTTTCTGGATCTCCTTCTGTTACAAAATGATCAGGTGTTATTATCTCATCCTCGCTACTATCTCCATTAATCTCCATATAATAATTCTATCTCTGTTTTGTTAATTGATTTGACTGCACCGTATTATCCCATTCAATTCGTTTTATTATGATACTGAATAATTTATAATATTGCAATTCAAAGTTTTAATTATTCTCTTCTTACTTTATTTACTTCTAAGCCTTCATTTATCTGATTATTTGATGCTAGGTTCTTTTATTGAAGCTTTTGGTTTATTTACTCAACTTATCAGACTCTACGTGGTTTTCTAAATAATGTTTATTTTATTCTATTTCACTTTAATACCCCTTCGCTAGGGTTATATCTCCAATTATCCTCCAAATTACTCCACAAAAGAATAATAAAAAGTTAACGTGCAGCGGTATCCACGCAAACGACTTGACAGTTATCTATTTGCGCCCGTACAGACCTGACGTTTGTCTCTGAAAAACCTCAGCACCCAGCTGAAACTTTGCAGTAAGTTAACGTGCAGCGGTATCCACACAAATGACCTGTCGCGAATTGCCCGTGCAGACCTCTTTGTAATGTTTGCCAGGCTGTCCCAGCGCTCAGCTACCGACCCTATTGGCAACACACGCAGAGCGGTATCCACAATCGCATTGGTCGACTCATATCTTTCACAACTAAAATAAATAGAATAAAATAAAGACAAGACACACTAACACATAAATCCAAACGGAGACGCTAATTAGAGATGATTTCACCCTATGATTTATACCCTCATTACCTATACACAGTTATTTCTTGGCCTGACCTTGAGTTTTTGCTGCCTGTCCACTATCAGTTACTGGCCTCGCTTTGATGTTTCCGCCTGGATGGTCAACCAAATGAGCCCTCCAGCAAAAACCAAGCAGGCAATCAACCAACAAACTATACACACTTGCAACAAAATATCTTCAAAAGCAGCCATTCTTTTGCACCATGTCACCCGTCAGATGAAGAACAAACATTGACGTACAAACAAATGGACAGACAATGAAACAGACAAACAGAAAGATCTACTCCCAACCACGATTCATCCCCATGCAATTATTCAAATGGTTATTTATAGTATTTTTAGCAATTTCTAAATTTATCTAGGTTCTAGGAGGTACGAGTTCGGTGGGGTCTGACCTGGGCGGATCATCCAGACAAGCTCCCAGACATCTCACTTCAAATCTGCAGACTTATTAGAAAAAGGCTCTGCTTACCTCTATAATTTTGTGGCCGTGTGAGTGTCAGGGTGCGCCCCCGGATGGCTCCGTCCTGGAACGTCCAAGGTCACCACCGTCCGATTTTACTCGACCTCCTGGCTGGCTCGCTACGAATGTTGGGTCTTGGTCAGAATGAGTCCTCTTTTTGATCAGAAAATTGTGTCCAACATGCAAAAGTCCAAATTAGGTCTAAAAGTTATTCTCTTCAGGTGGAAAAATAACAACCAGGATTCATCAAAGTTGGCAGTAGATTAGAGCTTTATTATCTTAACAGACACACAAAGCCGGAGCCCTCCATGGAAAGACTGAATTCCTCCTAACAAAGCTTCTCCTTATATACTTTTGCCCTCTGTCACAAGTCCTGCCCACCTTCTACCTTTTCCATCCACGACATAATGGTGTAAATTCTACTCTGGAAAGACCCTAAATCTTCACCAGTCTGTGGGTCCCAATTATTTTGCCCTTGTTGGGCCCATGCGCCATCCTAGTGGTGTCTTATCAGCCCAATTATCCTGCCTTTGTTTTGCCCATGCTCCATTCTACTGGTGTCTTACTCGCCTAATTATCCTGCACCGTCAGGCCTATGTTCTTATCATAGAACCCACAGGCTTCATGGCGTACACCAGTTGGCCATGACATTTTCTTTTACTCTCCTTTCTTCAGGATTACACCATTAGAATCTAGTTTACTGTACTTCTATTTTTTTAAAACCATTAATTACCTTTTCCTTACACCATTATGTCACAGATGTATTTTACTGTATTTTTTAAAAGCTTTATAAACTTTATAATATGACAAGAAACTTGTGTTACAACCACACACATACATTTGGTATAATCAGTGCTCATTTCTTTGCTACAACCACACATTCCATGTTTCACACATTAAATCAAACTTTTACTAAAAAAACATGGTGCTTACTACTGCATCAACAGTATTTGTATTTGTGCTTATCATGAGATCATATAAACTTAAAACATAATGCCTTCATTAACATCCTTGTGAGCTTATATAAATCTATTCTACTTAACACTCAAAATCATCATTACTTAAAACATAGTGCTCTCTACTTGATTTCCAGTCATCTGTGTGAACAAACCATAGTGCTTACAACATAATATCCAAACTTTTGTGTAATTATTGTGTGATTAATTGATTACTAACTTATAATATGCACTAACCTACACTAAATTATATACTACACACGCCTTCATATTGGCTGTCGGAGTGTGACACGCCTTCATATTGGCTGGCTGATTGTTCCTCGCCTTCTGATCTACTGGCTGACTGTCAACGGCCTCCTGATTGGCTGCCTGAGTGTTACACGCCTCTTGTTACACGCTTCGTGATTCGATGGCTGAGTGTCAATGGCCTCCTGATTGGCTGTCGGAGTGTGACACGCCTTCATATTGGCTGGCTGAGTGTTACACGCCTCTTGATTGGCTGGCTGAGTGTTACATGGCTCTTGATTTGCTGGCTAATTGTAAAAGGCCTCCTGATTGGCTGCCTGAGTGTTACACGCCTCCTGATTTTTTGGTTCCGTGTTACATACCTCCTGGATGGCTGGCTGAGTGTTACACATCTCCTGATTGGCTGCCTGAGAGTGACACGCCTCCTTATTGGCTGGCTGACTGTTACACACCTCCTGATTTGTTGGTTCCGTGTTACATACCTCCTGGTTGGCTGGTTGAGTGTTACAAGCCTCCTGATTGGCTGGCTGACTGTCAAAGGCCGCCTGATTGGCTGCCTGAGTGTTATACGCCTCCTTATCTCCTGGCCGAGTTTTACATGGCTCTTGATTGGCTGGCTGAGTGTTACATGCCTCCTGATTGGCTACCTAATGTTATATACTTCCTGATTGGCTGGCTGAGTGTGACACATCTCCTGATTGGCTGGCTGAGTGTTACATGCTTCCTGATTGGCACGCTGAGTGTGACACGCCTCCTGATTGGCTGGCTGAGTGTTACAAGCCTCCTAATTTGCTGGCTGAGTGTTACACGCCTCCTGAATGGCTGGCTAACTGTCAAAGGCCTGCTGATTGGCTGCCTGAGTGTTACACGCCTCCTGATTGGCTGGCTGTGTGTCAAAGGCCTCATGATTGACACGCTTCCTGATTGGCTGGCTGACATTCAAAGGCCTCTTTATTGGCTGGCTGAGTGTTACACGGCTGCTTATTGGCTGGCTGAGTATTACACGGCTCTTTATTGGCTACCTGAGTCTTACATACTTCCTGATTGGCTGGCTGAGTGTGACACATCTCCTGATTGGCTGGCTGAGTGTTACATGCTTCCTGATTTTCTAACTGAATGTGACATGCCTCCTTATTGGCTGGCTGAGTGTTACACGGCTCTTGATTTGCTGGCTGAGTGTTTCATGCTTCCTGATTGGCTGGCTGAGTGTGACACGCCTCCTTATTGGCTGGCTGAGTGTTACAAGCCTCCTGATTTGCTGCCTGAGTGTGACACGCCTCTTTATTGCCTGGCTAAGTGTAAAAGTGTTCCTGATTGGTTGACTGAGTGGCATATGCCTCCTGATTGGCTGCCTGAGTGTGACACGCCTCCTGATTTGCTGGCTGAGTGTTACACGCCTCCTGAATGGCTGGCTGACTGTCAAAGGCCTGCTGATTGGCTGCCTGAGTGTTACACGCCTCCTGATTGGCTGGCTGTGTGTCAAAGGCCTCATGATTGACATGCTTCCTGATTGGCTGGCTGACATTCAAAGGCCTCTTTATTGGCTGGCTGAGTGTTACACGGCTCTTGATTGACTGGCCTGACTTTTTACACACCTGCTGATTGGCTGGCTAAGCATTACACGCCTCCTGATTGGTGGTAGAGTGTTACATGTCTCCTGCTTGGCTGACTGAGTGTTATATGCCTCTTCATTGGCTGGCTGAGTGTGACACGCAACCTTCTTGGCTGGCTGACTTTTACACACCTCCTTATTGGCTGGCTGAGTGTTACACAGCTCTTGATTGGCTGGCTGAGAGTTAAACAACTGCTGAATGGCTGGCTGAGAGTTAAACGCCTCCTCATTGGCTGGCTGATTGTTACACGCCTGGTTATTTGCTGGCTGAGTGTTACATGGCTCCTGATTGGCTAGCTGAGTGTGACACGCCTCCTGATTGGCTGCCTGAGTGTGACACGCCTCCGTATTGCCTGGCTGAGTGTAAAAGTGTTCATGATTGGCTGGCTGAGTTTTACATTTCTCCTGATTGGCTATTGATTTAACTGTAATGGACAAAACTATGAAACGTGACTTTTTTCCTGTTTCAAATGCAATTCTTGCAACAAAGTGCGACTTTTGTGTTTTTAGGCTTAAATGTGACAAATGAGCTTCTAGATTAGAGTCAGTTTTATAGCAGGGAGCTCATTCTTTTCTGTGTTCCAACTGCAGTTACGCTTTTTCGACAAAAGAGGGTACACTTGACCACAGAACAATTCATTCTGGAATTGTAAAGCTTCACAGTGGCATACATAGAGTGATGGATGAAGTGGTTTGTTGTGGCTCTCTCACTTAGTTTAGCTGTAATGGACAATACTATGAAAAGTGACTTTAATTCTGGCTGTTTTCTGTTTCACGTGCAATTCTTTGGGACTTTGGTGTTTTTCCACCTAAGTCTGCCAAATGAGCATCTCAGGCTGAGAAAAGAAGCTTTTTCAGACAAGCTGCCATTCTCTTCCAGAATCACCTATCTGCCAGTTTCCACCTCAGGAAGCTTCACAGCGGTGAATTGTACATTATAGAGTGGTTTGGTGTGGCTCTCTCACTTAGTTTAGCTGTAATGGACAAAACTATGAAAAGTGACTTTTTTGTGTTTCCCATGTATTCTGGTTGTTTTCTGTTTCACATGCAAGTCTTTGGGACTTTGGTGTTTTTCCACCTAAGTCTGCCAAATGAGCTTCTCAGGCTGAGAAAAGAAGCTTTTTCAGACAAGCTGCCATTCTCTTCCAGAATCAGCTATCTGCCAGTTTCCACGTCAGGAAGCTTCACAGCGCTGACTTGTACATTATAGAGTGGTTTGGTGTGGCTCTCTTACTTAGTTTAGCTGTAATGGACAAAACTATGAATAGTGACTTTTTTGTGTTTCCCATGTTTTCTGGCTGTTTTCTGTTTCACATGCAATTCTGTGGGACTTTGTTCTTTTTCCACCTACATCTGCCAAATGAGCTTCTCAGGCTGAGAAAGGAAGCTTTTTCAGACAAGCTGCCATTCTCTTCCAGAATCACCTATCTGCCAGTTTCCACACAGCGGTGAATTGTACATTATAGAGTGGTTTGGTGTGGCTCTCTCACTTGAACAAAACTATGAAAAGTGACCTTTTTGTGTTTCCCATGTAATTCTGGCTTTTTTTTGTTTCAAATGCAATTCTAGCAACAAAGTGGGAATTTGGTGTTTTTCCACCTAAGTTTGCCAAATGAGCTTCTCAGGCTGAGAAAACAAGCTTTTTCACACAAGCTGCCATTCTCTTCCGGAAGCATGTATCTGCCAGTTTCCACCTCAGGAAGCTTCACAGCGGTGAATTGTACATTATAGAGTGGTTTGGTGTGGCTCTCTCACTTAGTTGTGCTGTAATGCACAAAACTATGAAACGTGTTTCCCATGTAATTCTGGCTTTTTTCTGTTTCACATGCAATTCTGGAAAGAAAATGTTACTCAGGTGTTTTTGAGCCAAAGAATGACAAATTAAACGGCCCCCTGATTGGCTGATCGAGTGTTACACCCCTTCTTATTGGCTGGCTAAGTGTTACAGGCCACCCAATTGGCATGCTGAGTGTCAAAGGCCTCCTGTTTGACTGGCTTAGTGTAACACACCTCCTGATCCGCTGGCTGAGCATCAAATGCCTCCAGATTGGGTACCTGAGTGTTATACGCTTCCTGATCGGCTGACTGAGTGTTACATGACTCCTGAGTGGCTGGCTGAGTATTAAACGCCCCCTGATTGGCTGGCTGCGAGTTACACACATCCTTATTGTCTCGCTGAGTGTTAGATGTCTCCTGATTGGCTGGCTGAGTTTTACATGCCTCCTGAATGGCTGGCTGAGTGTTACACGCCTCCTTATTGGCTGGCTGACTGTTACACGGTTCCTGATTGACTAACTGAGTGTTACACGTCTCTTGATTTGCTGTCAAAGTTTTACATGCCTGCTGATTGGCTGCCTGAGTGTGTCACACCTCCTTATTGGCTATCTGAGTGTTACACGCCTCCTGATTGGCTGGCTGAGTGTAACACAACTCCTGATTCGCTGGCTGAGTGTTAGACATCTCCTGATTGGCTGGCTGAGTGTCAATGGCCTCCTGATTAACACGCCTCCTGATTGGCTGACTGAGTGTTACATGCCTCCTTTTTGGCTGCCTGACTGTGAAAAGCCTCCTTATTGAGTGTTACACGGTTCATGATTTGCTGTTTGAGTGTTACCTGGCTCCTGACTGGCTGGCTGAGTGTTACACGCCTCCTGATTGGCTGGCTGAGTGTCTATAGCCTCATGCTTGGCTGCCTGAGTTTGACATGCCTCCTTATTGGCTGACTAAGTTTTACACGCCTCCTGATTGGCTGGCTGAGTCTCAAAGGCCTCCTGATATACACACCTCCTGATTAGCTGACTGAGTGTTTCATGCCTACTGATTGGCTGCCTGAGTGTGACATGCCCCCTTATTCGCTGCCTGAGTTTCAGAGGCCTCCTGATTGGCTGCCTGAATGTGACACGCTCCTGATTGGCTGGCTGATTTCACATGTATCCTGATTGGCTGCCTGACTGTGAAAAGCCTCCTTATTGAGTGTTACACAGTTATGATTCGCTGGCTGAGTGTCAAAGGCCTCCTGATATACACACCTATCAAGAGGATAGACATGCCTCGTGATTGGTTGGCTGAGCGCCAAAGGCCTCCTGATTGGGTGGCTGAGTCTAACACGCCTCCTGTTTTTCTGGCTTAGTTTTACACACCTCCTATTTGGCTGGCTGAGTGTTACATTCCTCCTGATTGGCTGGGTGAGTGTTACACACCATCCAATTGGCTCTCTGAGTGTTACACTCCTCCTGTTGGCTAGCTGAGTGCTATATTGCTCCTGATTGGCTGGCTGAGTGTTACACGGCTCTTGATTGTTTGGCTGAGTGTCAAAGGCCTCCTGATTGACATGCCTCCTGATTGGCTGCCTGAGTGTGACACGCCTCCTTATTGGCTGGCTGACTGTTACACGGTTCATGATTTGCTGACTGAGTGTCAAAGGCCTCCTGATTCACTGGCTGAGTGTTAAAGGCCTCCTGATTCGCTGGCTGAGTTTTAAATGCCTCCTAAATTGGCTAGCTGAGTGCTATACTGCTCCTGATTGGCTGGCTGCGAGTTAGACATGCCTCCGTATTTGCTGGCTGAGTGTAACACGCCTCCTTATTGGCTGGCTGAGTGTTATGCTGCTTTCCATTTGTCTCATGAACTCGGAACCCGAGTTGGAAAGTGTAAATCTCGCAGCTATCTCGCGTGATTTCACAGAGACACACCCCCTTTTGGTCGGAATTTCAGTCGTCCAGCTCGGGGTGCCTCAGGGTACCCCGAGCTGGACGGGGGGTTACGTACGACCCGCAAAACAGAGATGGCAGCGCCCATATTAAGATGTATTTTCTTTGTATTTGTACTATGTTGGTCGTTTTAATGTCGATTTTAAATGCTCCTACACACTTGTTTACATTGCTGCTTTAGTCTGGTCACCAATTTAAGCATTGCACGGTGTTGCTGTGCGTGCAATACAAGTTAAGTTTTGTTTTCGAGCTGGTTTGCTAAATAGGCTAATGTAGCTAACAATAACACTAGCCTGCCACTGCCCCTGGTGGCTCGAGAGAAACGCCACAGCACTTGTTGAAATTGAAATAGGCGAAAATGGCAAAATATTATTGAAATGTAAGACTTGCAATAACGGAATTACTTGAAATGTTAGTGTTTCTGTAGAAAAACGTATTATTATTTCACATTGAGCTTGTTTAGATGAGCCACAAACTATAACAAGACAGCTGCTGCACTTCTTTCCGACTCGTAATGCCCAAAGACAACTGGAACGCTATAAGTGGTACAAGCCAGGCAATGATGTCACGTTCTCGCGGCAGAACTCGGGTTCTGAGTTCACGAGACAAATGGAAAGCAGCATTATACGCCTCATGATTGACTGGCTGAGTGTCAAAGGCCTCCTGGAGTGTTACACGGTTCATGATTGCCTAACTGAGTGTTACACGTCTCTTGATAGGCTGGCTGAGTGTTACTTGCCTCCTGAATGGTTGCCTGAGTCCTACACGCCTCCTTATTGGCTGGCTAAGTATAACACGTCTCCTGATTGTCTGGCTGAGTGTCAAAAGGCCTCCTTATTGACAAGCCTCCTGATTTGCTGGCTGAGTGTTACACTCCTCCTGATTTCCTGGCTGAGTGTCATAGGCCTCCTGATGAGCTAGCTGAGTGTTACACTCCTTCAGGTTTGCTGGCTGAGTGTCAAAGGTCTCATGATTGACACGCCTCCTGAATGGGTGACTGAGTATTACATGCCTCCTTATTGGCTGCTTGAGTGTGACAAGCCTCCTTATTGGCTGGCTGAGTGTCAAACGTCTCCTGATTTGCTGACTAAGTGTCACATGCCTCCTGATTGGCTGCTTGAGTGTGACACGCCTCCTTATTGGCGGGCTGAGTGTTAAACGCCTCTTCATTGGCTGGTTGAGTGTTACATACCTTCTGATTGGCTGGCTGAGTGTCAAACATCTCCTGATTCGCTGGCTGAGTGTCAAAGGTGTCCTGATTTGCTGACTAATTGTTACATGCCTCCAGATTCACTGGCTGAGTGTAAATGTCCTCCTTATTTACTGGCTGAGTGTAACATGCCTCCTCATTGGCTGGCTGAGTGTTACACACCACCTGATTGGCTGGCTGACTGTTACACACCACCTGATTGGCTGGCTGAGTGTCACACGCCTCCTGAATGGCTGGCTTACTCTTACCCTCTTCCTGATTGGCTGGCTGAGTGTTACACGTCTCCTGATTTGCTGGCTGTGAGTCAAAAGCCTGTAGTGGAAATTCTTCTCAAAGTTGAGAGGTGCTAAGTCTCTGAAGAACTTTCAAGCCGGTGTGATAATCAAGTCACTTTAATTCATGCAGCATGGAGAGAAGGTCACGTAGTGAATGTTCTCTCCAGACTTCCAAAATGCTCTCCCTTATATACATTTCAGTACATCTCATTACATCACAAACAATGAAACCCCCTGTTTGTCTTGCAAATGTTACTCCTGTAAATCCAGGTCTCTCTCACCAAATGGTCCTTTGATCTGTGACTTCCCCCTGGCTCTTCCTATCATAAAATTCAACCCTTTGACCAGGGGCACATCTATTTTATTACCCCCAAATCCTGTTTCTTTCCCACAAGCCTCCTGATTTATACGCCTCCTGATTGGCTGGCTGAGTGTTACATGTCTCCTGATAGGCTGGCTTAGTGTTACACACCTCCTGATTGAAACGCCTTCTCATTGGCTTTCTGTTACATGCCACCTGATTGGCTGCCTGAGTGTGACATGCTTCCTTATTGGCTGGCTGAGTGTTACACGCCTCCTTATTGGCAGGCTGAGTGTCAAAGGCCTCATGATGGGCCCCTTTGTTTTAAATGCCTTCTGATTCGCTGGCTGAGAGTCAAAGGCCTCTTGATTTGCTGACTGTGTGTCAAAGGGCTCCTGATTGGCTGGCTGAGTGTTAAAACCATCCTGATTGGCTGATTGTTACATGCATGCTGATTTGTTGATTGGTCAATGCTTCCTGTCCTGGTTAGCTGAATGTTAAATCCACCCTCATTGGCTGTTTCTTTGCTGATTGTCACATGTTTCCTGATTTGCTGGCTAAGTGTCACATGCATCCTGATTGGCTGGCTGAGTGTTACACGCCCCCTGATTGGCTGGCTGAGGGTTACACACCTCCTGATTGGCTGGCTGAGTGTTACATGCATCCTGATTGGCTGGCCGAGAGTCAAAGGCCTGCTGATTGGCTGGCTGAGTGTTACATGTTTCCTGATTTGCTGGCTAAGTGTCACATGCATCCTATTGGCTTGCTGAGGGTCACATGCATCCTGATTGGCTGGCCGAGTGTCAAAGGCCTCCTGATTGGCTGGGTGAGTGTTACACACCTCCTGATATGCTGGCTAAGTCTTAAAACCATCCTGATTGGCTGATTGTTAAATCCACCCTCATTGGCTGTTTCTTTGCTGATTGTCACATGCATCCTGATTGGCTGGCTGAGTGTCACACACCTCCTGATTGGCTGGCTGAGTGTTACATGCCTCCTGATTGGCTGGCTGCTTGTTACACGCCTCCTGATTTGCTGGCTAAGTGTCACATACATCCTGATTGGCTTGCTGAGGGTCACATGCATCCTGATTGGCTGGCCGAGTTCCAAAGATTTCCTGATTAGCTGAATGTTAAATCCACCCTCATTGGCTGTTTCTTTGCTGATTGTTACATGCTTCCTGAATTTGCTGATTTTTACATGCATGCTTATTGGCTGATTGTTACATGCATGCTTATTGGCTGATTGTTACAGGCTTCCTGATTCGCTGAATGTGAAATCCATCCTCATTGGCTGTTTCTTACATGCATCCTGATTGGCTGAATATTGAAGGCTTTCTCACTGGTGAAAACACTAAAACTGTGTTTAACCCTGTTTTTTGTTCGTCTGGATAAGATCTACGTGTGTGCTGATTTTTATGCATATCAGTGAAAGGGGCCCCGGTTGGAACAGTTTATTGGCCCCTGAGGGGCAATTTTGCTACGCTCAAGTAGACCCCTAGAAAATAGGAAATGTTTCACCATGACTGACATCCTCACTGGCTGAATGTTACATGCATCCTCATTGGCTGATTGTAAAACCCATCCTGATTGGCTGCATGTTACATACATCCTGATTTGCTGATTGGGAAATCCATCCTGATTGGCTAATTTGTTCACTTAATTAGCAATTTTTTTACATGCATCCCGATTGGCTGATTGTTATATGCATCCTCATTGATTGTCACATGCATCCTGATGTGCTAAATGTTAAATGGATCCTGACTGGCTGAATTTCAAAGGTGTCCTAAATGGCTGATTGTTACATGCATTGTGATTGATTGTTTAATGAATCCTGATTGGCTGATTGTTATATTTATCCTGATTGGCTGAATGTTAAATTCTTCCTGATTAGCTAAATGTGAAAGCCATCCTGATTGGCTGAATGTTAAAGTCCTCCTTATTGGCTGATTGTTACATTCATCCTGATTATCTGATTGTTAAATACAGCCCAACCGGCTGATTGTTACATGAATCCTGATTGATAGAATGCTAAAGGCCTCCTGATAAGCTGGTTATTACATGCCTCCTGAGCACTGATGGGCAGTAACATGTTAGGAGTAACGTGTTACTGTAATCCGATTACTTTTTTCAAGTAACGAGTAAAGTAAGGGATTACAATTGCAAAAACAGTAATTAGATTTCTGTTACTTTCCCGCAAGCAGGCTGCGTTACTTAACCGTGATTTTGTTTTGTGAGACTGTCTCGTGAGTGACAATGACGTATGAGCGCTGCAACAAACACTGACACCTGTAGTCATCAACAAGAGACAACATGGAGCGCGGGACAGAGCAAGACCATGCAGCGTTTAAAGCTTGGAAGTACCGACATAACTTTGAGTTTGACTCGGTAAAAGGTGACAAAAACATTAGCGTCCGCTGTACACTGCGTTGGAAGAAAACTTTTATCTACAGCGAAAAATTCCACCTCCTATCTGAGCAAGCACCTAGCAAGCTGGCACAGGTCAGAGACTGTTGCATTTAATTTAATTTTTGCTTGATGCAATGTGCAAAGTTAAAAGATTGAAACTAATAAAACAAGTTTTAAAAAAGAAATTTGATTCAATTTTAGATGATGGAATTATTATTTAGGGCTGCTCGATTATGGAAAAAATCATAATCACGATTATTTGGGTCAAAATTGAAATCACGATTATTGAAACGATTACGATCGGACGGGCCTGCCCCCACTGCTAAAAAAAATCCTAGGGGAAACACTGATTACCTGTTACTGTTACGCTTTACCTGTTCCATCAAAAACAACGTGACTGACTCATGTGCAGTGCATGCTGGGGGGCAGGGACGTAAATACGCTTGCGCGAAATCCTTCCTGATTTGCTGATTATTAAGTGCACATTATTGGCTTATATTTATATGCATCCTGATAGGCTGATTGTTAAAGGCATCCTGATTGGTTGATTGTTACATGAATCCTAATAGCTTGAATGTCACATGCATACTGATTGGCTATTTCTTCACTTAATTAGCAAATTTGTTACATGTGTCTTAAATTGGCTGAATGGCAAAGGCCTACTGAATGGGGCTGTAGCGATACACTAATCTCACGATACGATACAATACAATACACGATATTCAGCTCACGATACGATATATATCACGTGCTGGAGAAAATGAATCAAAGATGTGGTGAGAAAATTGGTTTCATTTATTGAAACAGTGCAAACTTACAAACTTTTGAAAAGTAAATAAAGTGCCTTAAAATAAACAATCAAGACTTAAAAAGTGCAGCAAGTGGCCTGTTCTGAACAGATTCTGAATGTATGAGGTAGCCAATCTAGCCACCAGGTAGGTAAAAATAAACCATGGCAATAAGAACGAAGCCAATAATTCAAGTACATAGGACAGGAGGAACATTTAAACCAACTTAAAACTGTACCCGTCTTAGAAGAGTAGCTTAAGGCCTGCAGGCCCTGACCTACAAGTAAACACTAAACAGAAAGTCTCCTCTCCACATAACTGCAGACCAAGTGATCTACATTCTCTTCAGATTTTTGTTCAGAAATATAATCTGATCGATGTGTTCTGGGAGAAGTGCACTTCTCTGAGCAGTGATGATATCTCCGGCGGTGGAGAAGACCCTCTCCGAGGAGACGCTAGTGCCAGGGATGCAGAGGTACCTTTTAGCAAGGTGTGACAAGAGTGGATACTCATACTGGTGTTAACGTACTAGTTAGCTAACTAACGTTACCCGCTAACGTTTGCATGTTTGTAGCTATACACAAAGTGACATCTGTTCCGTTGTGTGATGAAGTCTTCATCTGAATATGTACACCCTGCCTGCCGGCGAATGACAGCTTGATAAGTAACGTTAGTTTAAAAACAAAAAACCTTATGCCAACTAGGCTGTATCATATATGGCTAGCAGGATGTGAAACATTGTAGCCTACCTGCTTATCCACTCCACATAGCATCAGACAACAGACAAGAGCAGCTGGGGCAGTGAAATGCCTATAATCCTGTTAGCAATCTGTTAGGTTGTAACATAGTAGTAATAACTGTACGATAGTATGTATGCAAAGTAACTGTAAGTAATAAGTAGACGCAGTACAACAGTAACGTGTCATTCATTCTGTATGTATTCTTCTTCTCATCATATCATATCAAATCACGTACATATGATAATACGTTTTCGCCACCTACTGGCGAACGTGTAACCACGTTTATGTTAAGATTACATGATTGACATGAAACATAACATCAGCGAATGAACAGTCTGAATGCACGTCAACTGTCTGCTATGACAGGAGAATTTATGACCGTCACTGTCATTAGAAGTGAACCCAGCTGGACGTCTGATTTGTCTACCCACGTGATGCCTTTATCTAACTAAAACGTTTTTTCTGTTAGGTACATCATTCCTACAGCTTGAATGAACCGCCTCTGACAGCTTGTGTTGCTGTGGAAAAGGAGGGACTGGTTCGATTTGGCCACTGCACCTGTATGGCCAGGTTAGGCGAAGTGTGCTTACATGTAGGTGCCATTCTGTACACATTGCAGGCAGCTGTCAACAAACTGCGTGGCACTACTTCCACTGACGAGGCCTGTACATGGAATGAGCCTAGTATAGCAGCCAGTAGAAAAATAGAGTGTGTAGAGGGGAGCCAGATTCCACCTCCAACTCCTGCTGAACGTGCAGCACTGTACAACATGCTACACCTTTCCAAGAAGAAGGAACCAGTAAGGAGTGCCATTCTAGCTTTAGTTCCTGGCCATGCACAGAGATATATACCTTGGGCTGTACAAATGAATATTCCTAAATCCCTTGGCAAAATGTACACGCCATTGAACAGGGCACTCTCACACGCAGAACTATACTCAAAGAGTGAAGAGGTCTTTGCGGGCTTGAGCATAACTGAGGAACAGGTACTTTATTTATACATTAGTGAGTGTGGTTTATGTATGTATGTCAGTGATATCTTAGGAAAAGGACATTTTGAGTGCAGGCTCAAAGTTTTCACAAAATTGTCAAAATGTAAATGTATTACTGGTGATTTGCTACATGAATTTCACACAGCCTTTTACATTTTAGTGCTGTGCAATAGAAAGCGAGACAAGACTTCAATCCAAATCCACTATGTGGTACGACCAGAAAGCAGGAAGGGTCACTGCATCTAACATCCGAGCAGCCTGCCACACTAACTTAGAAAAACCAGCTGTGTCCCTGCTGAAAAAAGCTTTGCTACCCCGTGGCCTACAAAGCATGAAGGAACATCACACCAACCTCAATGTCAGGAGGGCAGGGCTGGTCATTAATCCTAAATACCCATGGTTAGGGGCATCCCCAGATGGCATGTTAACGTGTGACTGCCATCGGATGGGTGTGTTAGAAGTGAAGGCACCAAGTAGTCTTGAGAACAGCAGTTTAGTTGACAAAATGAAACAGGATAGCACATTTTGTCTCCACGAGGTAGAGGGTAAAGTTTCACTAAAGAGGGACCACCAGTACTTCTACCAAGTGCAGACACAAATTCACTTAGCAGAGGCAAGCTACTGTGACTTTGTTGTTTGGGGACCAGGGATAGATGGCACATTGCACAAGGAGAAGTGCACATTGAGAGAATTATACCGGATACAGTCTTCTTTGAAACTATGCGTGGAAAGGTTCACACTTTTATCCGAACATGTGTCATTCCTGAGCTATTGGCAAAAAATGTTATAGCACCTGTTCATATCACATGATGCCACCAAATCATCTGAAGGCTGTTACTGTGGTATGCCTGTTCTGGATACTGATGACAAAATAGAGTGTACATCGGGAATCTGTAAAAGACTGTGCATGCACAGAAGTTGTTTGCAGACTACTGATCTTAGTGTTTTGAATTGGAAGTGCAGTGTCTGCAAACAGGAATTGGCAAAACGCAAGCGTGCACAAAGAAAACAAATGAAAAGTGCTGAATTTTGAATTGTACTGTTAGACAGACAAATACAGATTTATTCAATAAATAAATACAATGCACATACATAGATAAACAGATGAATACAAATAAATACAATGCACATAGGTATTCAAAGTGAAAATGTAATACATTTATGTACATACATGTTTTTTAGTGTGTGTAGTTTGTGCGTGTGTTTGTATAAATAAATCATTGTATATTTACATTGTATTAATGTTGTACTGTATTCAGTAGTGTTTAACCAGAAGGAATAATTGAGGGTGCCACGTTTGTAAGGGCACAACACACATGGACTACTTTGTCTAAAACTGTTAACCCTTTGGGGTGTTCAGCTTCACACATCTGGATACCAATAGTACTTTGTAGTATAGTGTATCGGTTTCTTGTTTCACCGATAACTCTCTCTACATGGATTCTTACTGAGGCAAGTCCATGTGTGGACTCCAGCTCCACTGGGCTCAATTGTTTCCTTCCTTTAGTGAAAGCTGGGATGTTCAGCTCAGCATTATACAAGCTAATAGACTCTGCCACGTTAAACCCTTGATCAGCCAGTATTACATCACCTGCACTGATGCATTCCAGAAACCCAGAATTTTCTGTGACACGTTTGTCTGATGTTCTGTCTCCCCATCCCTTAGATATGAATATGACTGTTCCTTGTGGTGATATGCCTATTAGGTATTTCATGGTGTGATGATGTTTATAGGTCGAATATGTTTGTGCTCTTGCTTCTAAGTCTTTGGGATTTTCTATAAAAAATTTTAAACAGTCAATTATGCAGGCACATCTAGGGTAAGTTTGTCTAAATATCATGGGCATTGACAGCCGAAGCTCTTCTCTCTGTGGCCAAAATAAAAATGATGGGACAAGCTTTGCATGTAGCATGTCTAGGGTAGTTCTAAAAGTTCTGCTTGCTGTCGCTATCGAGATTTGGAAGAGAACACTAAGTAGAGCAAGGGACAGGTTCATTTTCATCCTCATAAGAGTTAAAAGAAGTTGCTGGAAAGGAGAGAGGGTTGCGTGTGTCGGAAGACATAAAATAACACTAAATAAAACTACTTGCAGCTTGGCAAACGTGGGGAGTCCAGTCAGTGCTTTCACTTTTTCATCGTCATTTGCAAAAGCCTGTTCGTCCAATATTCCTAATTTGGTTTTCAGCCTGCGGTTTTCCTCCCTGAGGTCATCACACTCCTGCAGTACCTCTGCAATGGCATCTTTGCAGTGATTGCTGAGACACTGTTGTGGCACAGGCTCTACTGACAGTTCCAAGAGGACATCCACAGCATCTTGTTTCTTTTCCGCCTCCATCCTCTTGATTGGGATTCTGTTGTGCTGCTCATACCTTTTGTTTACAAGGACACAATGACATTTTTTGTCACATATACAGAACTAATATTGTAAAATATGTATTAAAATTACATTTGGTTATACTTTACTGTGCAGAGAGATCAACTAATAATGAACTGTTAAGAAAGAATTCAATACGAGAGTATTAGAAAAAAGAAAACACTAGATGAGCATGCAAAGTAAATGTCACAGCAATACATTTCAGACACAGCCTTATTATACAACATTCAAAGTCAAACCTTTCCATGTCTTTCTCCCTTTTCCTCTTTTTGGTGGCAGGGGTGTGAGAGAAGACGGATGGAACCCAATCAGGGGACAGCAGGTCATCAGATTTGGCACCTGAAATAATAAAATAAGATAATATAATAGATAAAAAACTTTATTGCTACACAAGGTTTTGGGTATTTTCAACGTACAGTCCTGTAGTTCCAGGTCTTTCTAGTAGCTATCAAGAACAGTCTGTTAGCGAGCTGGCTGCATAACTATGGACTGGGATGAACTCCAAGTAGCTAAATTGTGTAAAGCAGACAAGGTTTTTTAAGATAATCGAGCAGTAATAATTCCTCCGTAAATAATCCAGCTCTACTGTTGGGTCGTCTCTGGTTCTAATTGAAAACCATAGATATTACAAACCTCAAAACGACCTATCACACAACTTTGGTTGTTGTTAGCAAAAGACGACAGCTGCTAGCCTAGCTTAGACTGGTGCGTTCGTTTTGTCGAGAGCGAGGTCACATCCGTGTTTGAAAACGAGTAACCGCGGGTTTTTGCGTTCTGTTTGGCACACAACACGACGAGCTTGGTTGCAAAAGGCAGTTTGGACGTTTCGTAACGTTTATAGTGATTATCTGGTTTACGGTGCACCCACCGCGGATTTCACATGTTCATTACATATTACACAACCATATCACACAGTTTGATATCTGAATATTCCGTTTTGATTAACGTTACGATACTGCTCTGCTTTCTGCTCAAGACTCGGCATTGTTGTCATAGCAACATGGAGCGTCTCTAGCCAATTTCAGCTGCACAAGCTACAAAATAACTAATCCATCGAGTCGGGTGGATAAAACGAACGCACCATAATAACACAAACAGCTGACTCGCCGAACCAGCTGGTGTTGTTGATTTAAGAAACTACAGGGTAACTTAAAGACACGATTAATTACATGCCCATACACCCATTGTATTCAAACAAATGTTGAAATTACCTTTGATAAAATGATCACTGCACAGACGTGTATACTGTGAAGGTTGCCAGGTCCCATTTCCTGAAACGGTTGCACGTCTGATAGCCTGTATCCATAACGTTAGTTGTCTTCTCTCAGGATTCTCCTTATCAGATGGGATCCGGTGAAAACATAACCCCGGATTATCTCCTCGGCGGTTAGTGCATCCAGTCGCACAACAACTATCTGGCATGTCGTTTTCACCTCAAAACGCCAACTTTAGTAGATAAAAACTGGCGACGTCCTGGCGAAATCCTTGATTAACGTTAGTTTACTGGGTTCCGTTGCTGGAGAACGATGTTCTTGCCCGCCAGCCAGTAGTTGTGACGTCACGTGCAAAAGAACAGTGCTCGGGCCCTAATAAATATCTTATTCTTATAATAGCTCCGACCCGGTCATTGACAGTATATATAAGGTCCAATATGGCGGTGACGTTGACGTACGATCTGGCCGCCAACACATCTACCATACTGTCAATAGTATGGTTTACCACCCACCGTTCCGCGGTCCTGGGGAACGGAAGTCATACTTTTATTTTTGCAGTCGGACGAGTTACGAGGGTGCACTGCAAGGCGCTTTAGTGACCGATGACTGCTGAATGTGTGCAGTTGTTATTGGAAAGGTAGAGTAGTTTCTTTATTAAAACAGCAGTGTTGTTTCTGTTTGAGTTATTTAAGCGAGGATTACATAGTTTATATTCATAACGTTTTCCGACATTGTTGCAACTGTTGGCTATAGAGGTTTAACGGTAAATGTATAAATTTAATAATAGTCAATGGAGCGAGGTTAACATTTCAGATCAATAACTTTTTAACACATTGGTTGTGTAGTGTAAAATCAGGCTTATAATGCTCGTAACGCTTGCATGTAAAATTACAAGGAGGTTTTCAAATGTGTTCCCATTGAGAAATGTTTGCATCAGCCAATGATTGCATATCGTTAGTTACGACCATAAGTTGAAACATTTTTAACTGGTTTTCAGAGTAACTCATTGCCGTATACGTGCGCATGTTGTGATTTGTCTCTGTTATTAGATTCGTCACACATCTTTCGTCACATCTCATATCTACAGCGGTGAATATGATCGTATAAGTGAGTACTACATTACAGCCCCCTACGACACTACACATTTTGAAAATACTTTTAAACAGTGACAATGTAACATTCACACTGTGCCACAGGAAGAGTAGAATACAAGAGATATATTGTAATACTCCACTAAGGCATGAACTTATGATTTACACTCATTATTCTCCTTTCTTTTGTGTATATTGGGTAGTAAAAAGTTTGGAAATCAAACTCCGACACAGCAAAGTAGTATTTAAATTCTTAATTGACTTTATTGCAATAAAACATTGGTCTTGTTTCTAAATTGTAATACTGACTCACAACCCATTAACGATGCTCTCAAACATGTGTCTTGTTAGCAAATATATCGATAAGGTTACATAAAGTTATACAGTCATGGAAAAAAGTATTGGCACCCCTGGAACTTTTCCAGAAAATGCACCATTTCTCCCAGAAAAGTGTTGTAATTACAAATGTTTTGGTATACACATGTTTATTTCCTTTAAGTGTATTGGGTCAACACAAAAAAGCAGAAGAAAAAAGCCAAATTTGACATCATTTTACACAAAACTCAAAAATCGGACAAAAAGTCGGACGAAATCATTGGCACCTTCAACTTAATATTTGGATGCACACCCTTTGGAGAAAATAACTGAAACCAATCGCTTCCTATAACCATCAACAAGTTTCCTACACCTCTCAACTGGAATTTTGGACCATTCTTCTTTCGCAAACTGCTCCAGGTCTCTCAGATTTGAAGGGTGCCTTCTCGCAACAGCAATTTTGAGATCTTTCCATAGGTGTTATATGGGATTTATATCTGGACACATTGCTGGCCACTTCAGAATTCTCCAGCGCTTTGTCTCCAACCATTTCTGGGTGCTTTGTGAGGTATGTTTTGGATCATTGTCCTGCTGGAACACCCATGACCTCTTACGCAGACCCAGCTTTCTGACACTAGGCCCTACATTACGGGCCAAAATCTTTTGATAGTCTCCAGATTTCATGATTCCTTGCACACAATCAATGCACCCAGTGCCAGAGGCAGCAAAACAACCCCAAAACATCTTTGAACCTCCACCATATTTGACTGTAGGTACCATGTTCTTTTCTTTGTAGGCCTCATTCTGTTTTCTGTAAACAGTAGAATGACGTGCTTTGCTAAAAAGCTCTTCCTTAGTCTCATCTGTCCACAAAACATTTTCCCTGAAGGATTGAGGCTTACTGAGGTATGTTTTTGCAAACTGCAGTCTGGCTTTTTTATGCCTCTGTGTCAGAGGTGGGGTTCTCCTCGGTCTCCTGCCATAGCGCTTCATCTCATTCAGATGACGACGTATGGTTCGAGCTGACACCGTTGCACCCTGAGTCTGCAGGACAGCCTGAATTTGTGTGGAAGTTGACTGAGGTTGTTTATCCACCATTCAAACTATCCTGCGTTACATTCTTTCATCAATTTTTCTCTTCTGTCCACGTCCAGGAAAATTTGCCACAGTTCCATGGGTTATAAACTTCTTGATTATATTGCGCACAATTGACAAAGGAACTTTAAGATCTCTGGAGATTGACTTGTAACCTTGAGATTGTTGATATTTTTCCACAATTTTGCTTCTGAAGTCCTCAGACAATTCTCGGCTCTTCTTTCTCTTCTCCATGCTTGGTGTGGCACACACAGGCACACAACACAAAGGTTGAGTCAACTTTTATACACTCTAACTGGCTTCAGTTTCGATTTCTATATTGTCAGCACCTGTTACTTGCCACAGATGTGTTTAAACGAAGATCACATGCTTGAAATGAAATTATTTACCCACAGTTTTAATAGGGTGCCAATGATTTTGTCCAGTTGATTTTTGGAGTTTTGTGTAAAATTATGTCAAATTTGGCTTTTTTCTTCTGCTTTATTTGTACACAAAAAAGCAATGAACTTAAAGGAAATAAACATGTGTATACCAAAACATTTGTAATTGCAACACGTTTCTGGGAGAAATGGTGCATTTTCTGGAAAAGTTCCAGGGGTGCCAATACTTTCGTCCATGACTGTATATAGAATAATACTGTATATGTAAGTGTACAATTCTCTCCTACAATGTGATATATGTTTTTTTTTTGTTTCTTTACCTTGTCTTTCATTCAGAAACTTTATCTCATAATTTTTTTATATTCCCCTTCTATCTTTGTACAGCACAAGTAAAAACACGTAAGGCATAAACATGATAAGCATAAGTGGGGATGTAGGAGATTTAATTGGTGGTGTTTGAAACTGTCAATGTTTTGCTTGGCTGTCAAAAGATCAAGATGAAAGTTGAACATGCAATTCATGTAACCCAATCCTAATAAATTTTTTGAGTTAGCAAATTATATTTACTTTTCTTTTGATCCGGGCCCCGTATGGAAATAATAGTGCCAAACCACATCGAGGGTGTAAGGACAAAATATTTACTTGCTGCCGTATATATCCCACCCACTGACAGGTGCAATGATAACCATACGATCCGTGTTATTCACTTCACCTGTCAGTGGTCATAATGTTATGGCTGATCAGTGTATAATACCATTTATACATTTTAAATATACAGTATGTTGTAACAGTCAGCCTGTGTGTGCCCAGTCTCAGCAGGTATTGGGAAGTAGAAGACTTCAGTGCTGAGCTATTCTAAGACCATGAAAGATCAGCCATGGACCAGATCACTTTTCATCACGATACTGTGCTTTCTGATGTTCACATGCTCCTGCCAAACACATGCCATCTTATGACACGCCTCAACTATGTTGGACAACCTGGTGTGTATGATTACAATTTTAGTTATAGACTACTTCATGTCATGTCTGTAAATGAGTAAGTGGCTTATCATTTAGGAGGCTCTATTGGCAGAAATAAGAATATTACATTCATAGATATGTTTTCTTTAGTGTATAATTACCTTAAAATAAGAATCATTGTGTATTTCTTATCTTAGAATGAAGCATTTTCATCTACAGGAGGACCAAGTTCTCTTGCACAGAGGCTGCCATGTTGAACCACCATGTTTCTAAGATAAGATAAGATAAGATAAGATAATTCCTTTATTTATCCCCCTAAGGAGAAATTAATTTTGACACAGCAGCAATAGGACAAAGCAGCGCAAAAACAGAAAACAAACAATAGAATAGAAATAGAATAGAATATCACAGTAAAAATATTGCTAATATTATTAATATTTGAAGATAAAACTATAAATTAAAGTATATACACTATTTGTTGTTCAAGTAGGACATGGAGTCCAAAATATGAGCAGAAAATTAAACTTGACTAAAACTAAAAATACTAAAACTAAACTAAAACTACTAAACCACTAAAGTGGAAATTAAATATAAATAGTGCAAAAGGTTTGTGCGTTGTAGGTAGGAGTTGTAAACCAGTCTTTATCTGCTGGGGTTGGAGGTACTGGGAGCTGTGGCGTTGTGGAGTCTGATGGCAGATGGTACAAATGAGCCTCCAAACCGCTTTGAGGCTCGGGGCTGGGTCAGTCTGTAGCTGAAGATGCTCCTGAGCTGCCTCAGTTCAGCGTGGAGAGGATGACGGGTTGTCCATGATGGCTTTCAGCTTCCCTGGGATGACGTGTCTGCAGGTCTGCAACGGTGGAGTGGATGACGTCACAAGCGTGCGCCGCTACTGCCGATGGAGGAATGTAAACAGTGACAGCAATAGTGGCCGTAAACTCATGGGGCAGATAGTATGGCCTTAACCCTATGGCCAGAAGTTCAATATCAGGTGTGCAGATTTCTGCCTTCTTGACAACATGTCCAGGGTTACACCATTTAGAGTTCACAAAGACAGCGAGCCCTCCTCCAGACTCTGTTTCTTCCTGTCTGTCCGAAATAGACAAAAACTGGCCAGTTCCACTGAACAGTCTGGTGTAATGTCATTCAGCCATGTCTCCGTCAGACATAATATGCTGCACTGTACTCTCGCTGTCCGTTGACCAGGGCTGAGAGCTCGTCCGTCTTGTTGTTCAGCGAGCGTACGTTTCCCATGACAACCGAGGGAAGACATGGCTTGTATCTCCACCGCCTCTCTGTCTTCTTGGTCCTCACCAACGTGCCTGTTCTGGTTCCTCTCCTTCGTCTCCTTAACTCCACCGGGATCTCCCTCGGGCATGCGACACATAAATCCCGATACCGTAGGAAGTCCTCACGTGAATAACCTCTGGTGTTTTGTTGTGTGGTGGTTGTTGTGTCCACATTCCTACACATTGTTTATATTTTAAAAAAAGTTCAACTACGGCTAAAAAAGTTAAAAATTAACTACTAACACTGGAGGTGTTTTCCGCCTCTGAAAAATAAGAGGCGGAGCGGGAGCTGTTGCGTCGAGCTGCCACTCTCTGCAGCGCTTCTAGAACATGGTGGCACAAACCCCATAGTCAATCAACCAAACAGTGGCTCTGGATAGGGACTTTCACATTTCTCATGACCAACGTAGTTTCTCCTACATGCTTAGAACAGCAGTGACAGGTTGTTTCCCATTTTCTTATGATTTTCCAACTTCGCAGAAGCCTGCTGCGCCAATTGCTCGTCAACAGCACTTCGCCCTCTTGCTGGTGTACTCTTGAAGGTGTGACAGGAGTACCTTAGCTTAGGCAATAACAATATGAGGCACTGAATTTAATGAATTTACTGTTTCTCAGACAACAAATAAGACAAGAATTAGGTTGAAAAATGATATGATGACTGGAGCAGAGTGTTTCTGGGGACCAGGCCTCACTGATTACTGTACAAAAGCACACAACTTTTATAACTTTATTCACTGATTTTTGTGAAACTGGATCATATTTTATGGAGAAAATATTTTCTGGCTTTCCCTCTAATGTCCTCTGGCTACTCTGCTTGACATTTCAATGATTTACATAGTTTCCTGGAAATATAGCCATAGCTATGTGTTGTTAGCTTTGAGCTACTTTAGCTGCTAACTAGCTGCAACTTTTAGCTGGTTAGCTATGCAGCAAACCTAGCTACCCTATTTAGGTCACTCTCTCCACACTGGGAGCTCAGAGCACCAGGGCAGCATCAGTTTTTAACGTTATCTCTAGTACAGGAGCTTTGGACTGCCGGGAGCACCGGTGCTTCGAGCACCCTGTCCTTCAGCCGTTAGCAGCAGCTAGCAGTTAACTAATAGCACAAAGTACGGTTCATCTGTCCATCAGTAAACTCTATAAGTCCCCAAGAGTTGAGGCATACTACACTGTACATTTACTGCCAGATTGACGACTTTACTGCTTACCTTTTCCACTGTTCCGCTTTTAACCAATCAGTGGTCTGCAGTTTTTTTAGGTAATTTTTTAGAATTGGCTAAGCTCAAACCAAATCAAAATGGTACCAAAAGAAGTACCAGGTATTATACATAACTGAAAAACAAAAAAAAAGAGGTAGTAGAGTCAAGTTGGGCTGAGCTGTATACCAGCAGTGGAAAGGTGGCTATAAAAACTGCAAACGTGGACATGATCATTTTGTAAAATAGATTTTGATAACATAATATACAGTTCCTCTAACAAATTATTTCAAATGAAGGAGTGTGCTAATAACATGAAACAGAAAAGCATCCTAATCAGAGAGTTACTGTCACAGGTTTTGCCAATGATACTAATTAAGGTTTCATTCCATTTAGTGTAGCAGAGCCTTTCCAGTGAGCCAACATGCATAATAGCAGCACCCTGACTCTGTTTACCTGAATGGAACAGTACCTTAATTAGTATCATTGAAACACTTCAAAATGGCTGCTATGAAATAGGTTTATTGTAATAAACTTCTAAGATATAGAAATAGGTTTATTGTAATAAACTTCTAAGATAAAGAATGATACACTGAATAAATCAAATGTTTAATGTTTTGCATATATTTCCACTCACTTTCTAACATTGCTGTATTCATCCATCCAGTCTTCATCTCCAAATTCAAGATCTTGTCAGATGGTGAAAAGCTTGACAACAATGACCCAGGGAAAGCATTGAAGGATGCGGACGATTATGATGACCCAAAAGAGGGCCGGGAAAAAAACACAGAAGCCACACAAGGAAAAGATGGAGAGGGTTGTGGAGAAGGAAATATGAAACCATTCCTGGATGAGGACGGAGACCTTGACATCACACATCGGTATGGAAAAACTCATGTTCAGACAACAATTAAAACATGGTGAGCTATTGAGTTGTGAAGGTGTGTGCCAGCCCAAAGGATTTGAGACCAGACCTGGGCCATTATAGTCTCTTAACTTCTAACCTTTACCGTATATATCAAATATGTTCAACTTATTAGGCCTAAAACATAAGTTTTTGTATTTGTTTAAAGAGGTACGCCACCCTAAAATGTGTTTTTTTTTTGCTGAAAACTGAATTATAATACTATACTGTGATAGTGTTAAAAATACATTATTACCAAACTTCTGAAAATCTGCATTTTGCTTAGGGTCACAACGTTTATATAAAAAAACAGTGTTAACGCCCTCCAATCAGAGGACGGCGGCCCACAGAAAAGAGTAATGAGTAATACATTTTTCTTTTTTTTTTTTTTTTAGTAACTAGCCCAACACTGGCCATCTGCCACCTCAAGTAGCTTAACACTGCACACCAACGCACTAACAGTGTTTTCATTGTGATTTTTTAAATGCCTGAACATATCCCACACAGAAACATATATTCATGCTCCTGCCTGAACGCTAACCCATACTTATACACATGCACATCATTCTGCATTATTACATAGAAAGCATGAGGACTTACCACCAGGTTTCAGTATGTCCAGAGACATTTTGTGTACGATTCACCCCTATGCAACGCTGTGCAATTGGTTGTTGCTTCAAATGTATTTTTCATGTATCGGATCTTGGCATGCCACAATACCAGAAACTGTCTATAACAATATCAGTGGAATTTCACAATTCTTGATACCACAGTAAAAAACAAAACAATACATTTCATTAACTTAAATGTATGCTCCTTTCATAAAAACATTTTAACATTAGAAAAACAGCGGCCCCTTTTCTAATAGATGTTTTCTTATTTACTTAATTCACTACTTAACTCACAAACTACTTTACATCCGCTTTTCCCTTCAGTACTCTTTTTCCACACACGCACAAACCTACTCTCTAGGTCTCTCTCTCCCATTTTTTTGTGTTGGTAGGCCACCAAAATATGTGTGTACAAACATTAGAAAAGTGCTTTTTGCATAACCCTAACCCTTCAAATCAATCTATATCAATATATCAATCAATCTATATCTTCCGGCGCTGGCGCGAGCAGGACGCTTATCCAGTAGCTCTGTACGTGTTGTGTTGTTTTTAGAACTTTAAGTGTGTTTTTTTTAAACTTTTAACTCTTTATATTACACTAGCTGTGTAGAACTTTATATATCCTATGGATACAATGACTTTTTAACGGACAACATAGCGGTGGACATGTTGTTTATTCAAGGGAGAAGCTGCTTTCACTCCAAACAATAGGACGAGCCGGCATTTTCCACCACATACCTGAGGAGCTGATGAGGAGGCACCTAGGCTGCAGAGCCGGAGCGAAGGTGAAGGCTAGGCTAGCAGCTAAGCGGTGGAAGTACAAGCCCTTGGTTCCGTCGATAGTCATGACCTCAGACCGCAGACCACCCCCACCCTCCACACCCATGGACAGTTCAACCCCCCTCCCCACTACCATCACCAAGGATCAGGTGAGCAGAGAGCTGAGGAGGCTTCATCCAAGGAAAGCAGCGGGCCCGGACAGAATGTGTCCAAGGATGCTTAAAGCCTGTTCTGCTGAACTGGGGGAGCCACTCCAGCATGTCTTCAACCTGAGCCTGCAGCTGTGGTGCTCTGCGCCCAGTGCTCTGGAAGAATTCATGTCTCATCCCGGTTCCTAAGAAAAAACACCCCAGGGAGCTGGGTGACTTCAGACCAGTAGCACTGATGTCACACATAATGAAGAACTTCGAATGGCTCCTGCTCCATGTCCTGAGACCCCAGGTCCAGCACACACAAGATCCACTACAGTTTTAATTTTAAAATATTTTATTTTATATTTTATTTTTAGGGTTTTTAATTTTAGTTTAATGTATGTAATGTATGTTTTTGTATTTTGTTTGCTACTTGAATTTGAATTTCCCTCGGGATAAAGTATATCCATCTATGGTAAATGGACCTGTACTTGTATAGCGACTTTCTGGTCTTCCGACCACTCAAAGCGCTCTACGTGCCACATTCACCCAGTGATGGCAAAGTCCATCAAACAGAAACTAACATTCATACACCGATGCATGGCATCGGGAGAAATTTGGGGTTCAGTATCTTGCTCAAGGATACTTCGACATGTGGCACCAGGAGCCGGGGATCGAACCCACAACCTTGTGAATAAGGAACGACCCACTCTGCCTCTGAGCCACAGCCGTCCTATCTATCTATCTATCTATCTATCTATCTATCTATCTATCTATCTATCTGGCAAACTAACAAACTAGCTACATAGCTATCTGTCTGTCTATCTAGCTGTCTGGCTATCTATTACTATTGGCAAACTAACAAAAGCATAGTAGAATATGTTGTTCAGTGTCTGACTCAACAACCAAAAAGAACCTTGACAAAGTAGAATATTTGGTACAGACTGATCAACACCCTGTCGAAAAAGAACCTTGACAAAGTACAAAGTAACTCCCTGCTGATAAAAAACTGTGCTGTCATTTCAGTTATTCACCAAACATCTGTCTGAAGCGTCTCTGGTTTCAAATATATTTTTCCAAAGTTTATTTATTTGCTGCATTTATGAAGAAGTTCACAACTTTCTTTAACGCCCATTAGTTACACACAGTGTAATCCCCAATTTTTATAGCTTAACAATGTGTAGAGCAATACAGCCTAGTAGATTTCAGATGTAGTTGCTTAGTTTCACCAGCAGGGATGCGCATTCATCCCACACAAAAGCTGGCAGCGCTTTAGTTTCCTCTGTTTTTTTTCTATGCACCGATGCAGACCAGAGCCCCACATGAGAGATGAGAGAGTTTGATAAAGTTGATAACTGCCTGTAAAGTTGTAAAATTACAATTTTGCAGGACTTCCGTACAAGGAAGAGGGGTTTTTCTTGCCAAACCTGGCCGTGTGGATATTGATTTTTATCGAGTGAAAGCTCACACAGCCTAGACCGGTGGATTGTGGAGACAGGCCTACACGCGTGGAGGGTGTGACGTCAGCGGGAGCTTCACTGTGCATTGGAAAGAACATCTCTTCATACAGACATAAAACATAAAATCACACTACCCGGTAGATGAACAATTACACAACACACTGAAGACAAACTATTACACAAACACACCGAAGACGGACAGTGACAGAAGACTGTGAATATTGACTTAATTCAGACTTGACTTTCTTTTTTGACTCTTTTTGGACTCTTGAATTTCCTTTCTTGTTGTTTATTTTGGGCCCATATTTCATAACTCATACTGCAAAGTGTTTTGTTGTTCAACTAAGCATTATTCAGTGTAATTTCCTGAGTTGTTGATAACTTCTGATACAAGAAAGGAATATTCTGAAATATTTTATGTTTTGCACTTAAAGGTGGCACTGTTGCCAATAAAGCTATTTTTGTTACTACTCTTTCCAAACTGTTGTCCTGTTCCATCAATCCTCCTTGAGCGTATCTATTGACAGTAATTTTATTATATGTACATTAGACAGTGTTAAATTTCTTTTAAGGGTAAAACAGTTTCAGACAGGGCATGTCAAACTGGCAGTGTAGGTAGTTTATTTTAGATGTGGCATTATGGCCACATGGTGGGGCATCTACGTCACTGCCCGTTTGGCTGTGGTATAATTCCTGCCCTGTTACTGAATATATATTTTTGTTTTTACCAGTAGAATAAAGGGAACTTTAACCTGATTCCATTTTACAACCCTGACTTTGTAAAATGGCAATGAAATTACCTTGTATCCTTGTATACATTCCTTGACTATGTGCTCCTAACTGGGAGAAGCTGACTGCAATGACCGAAATGGTGGTGAAGACAGCAGCTCCCATGATCCCACACTATTTCACAATGTCATCAAACTTAGTCTTTTGTACTGTTTTGATGTGAGAGTGTCAGAAAAACAGAACAGTTTTCCCTACAAAAGAAACCACAGTTCTATCACTACCAGACTGAGACCGCTCTCAGATTTAGCATTTTCATCAGCCAAATAAAAATTTTGAAAAACACCTCACATGTTAAATATGTTAAATGTAATGGCTATGTGATAGCTCACCTGGTAGAGCTGGCGCCCCATGTACCAAGACTGAGTCCTTGCTGCAGAAAGTTAAAAGTTTTACCAATTTTCACAGAAGTAATGTTAAACTTATGATCCCTCTAGACCGAGGAAAAGCCCTATGGGGGGTAGCAGCCGAGACTTGGTCTGTCCCATCATTCTCAAACAGTCCAACCCTGTATTGCAACAAGAAGAGGAGAATGTGGATGATGAAGTTGATAAGTGCTTCAAAGGCATTATAAGGATTGGTAAGAACCATCTTTACTTTTCCATACTATACTTTCCTGACATGTTTTTATCATTTTATTATCCTTTTGGTTATCATGAATCAGTTTAATGCTGTAGAAGTTAAGGAATGCAAGAAGGAGGAGAAAGGTTTGGGGGTAGAGCGGGTCGTCCACTAATCAGAAGGTTGGTGGTTTGATCCCCAGCTCCTCCCTGCTGCATGTCGAAGTATCCTTAAGCAAGATACTGAACCCCAAATTGCTCCAGATGCTGTGCATCGTTGTGTGAATGTGTATCAATGAGTTAGATTCTGTTCGGCTTTGCCATCACCGAATGTGTGTGAAAAGGTGAATGTGACATGTAGTGTAAAAGCGCTTTGAGCGGTCGGAAGACTAGAAAAGCGCTATACAAGTACAGGTCCATCCATTTACCATGACATGAATTGGGAAGATAGAAAGGTCTCGCAACATTTGAAGGTCAGGAGCTCCAGGTTGGGTGAACAGTGAGAGACACAATGTTTCTGCCGTCACACCAGTGGTTATTGACCATGAGACATACTCCCCCCTCCACTTGATTTCCGCTGTAAGAAGAAGAATAATCTGGTTTATTGCCAAGTAAGTTTTTACACGTGTATGTATACAAGGGATTTGCCTTGGTGCATTGGTGCATAAAAATCATACAAAAATAAAGTACTTTTTAAAATATACATAAATAAAGATAAAGATAGAAAGATCAAACTGTACAGGAAAGATATTTACAATGTGCAGGACAGAAAAACCAACAGGAGTACATTATTGTATTGCATATATACAGGGTGGGTTTAAGAGTCAGTGTCTGGGCCTTGTTAATGAGGTCAGCGAGGGAAGTGTTTCAAAGAGTTTGTGTCTGGGGTGGAAGGGTTCAGCCACAATCTTGCCTGCATGCCTCAGTCCTAGAGGCCCTGAGCTGGGGGGAGGGGGGATGGTGTCAGGACTATTCCTTTTCTCTGTTGAAGCGACAGTAGAACTCAGCTTTCGTTTCAGATCGTTTGCTAGGCACAAGTCATTGATGGAGTCGGGGGTTTTAGGTTCGTAGGTGGTTATCTGTCTGAATCCCTTCCAGACAGAACCAGAGTCCTTGGCTGAGAACTGGTGTTTAAGTTTCTCAGAGTACTGTCGTTTAGCTTCTCTCACCCCCTCGCTAAACTTGTACTTTGAATCCCTAAACCTGTCCCTGTCCCCTCTCCTGAACGCTTGTTCCTTCTGCAGCCGTAACTGTCTGAGTTTGGCTGTGAACCAGGGATTGGTAAATGGTAAATGGTAAATGGACCTGTACTTGTATAGCGCCGTTCTAGTCTTCCGACCAGTGCTTTTGCACTACGTGCCACATTCGCTCTTTTACGCACATTCACTCAGCGATGGCAAAGGCCATCGAATGGAAACTAACGCATTCATACACATTCACACAATTTGGGGTTCAGTATCTTGCTCAAGGATACTTCGACATGTGGTGGGAGGAGCCGGGGATTGAACAAACAACCTCCCGACCCACTCTGAGCCACAGCCGCCTGGATTGTCATTGTTATAACTCACCCTGGTGCGTGATAGTACACAGCACCTAGCAACTCTGTGAAAAAGAGAGACGTCTTCAAAATAAAAGCCTCTCAACTGTAAACAGTAAATAAACACTATACTGAAAGACAGTTAAAGCATATAATGAAGGTAACAAAAATAAATTCAATCAGATGATCTGTTCTCTAGGTTTAAACCAGAAATTGTGTTATTTACACTGTGCAATAAATACCCAAGCATGTTAGCACTTACAGTGGGTACGGAAAGTATTCAGACCCCTTTAAAATTTTAACTCTTTGTTTCATTGCAGCCATTTGCTAAAATCAAAAAAGTTCATTTTATTTCTCATTAATGTACACTCAGCACCCCATCTTGACAGAAAAAAACAGAAATGTAGAAATTTTTGCAAATTTATTAAAAAAGAAAAACTACAGAGATATCCTGGAAGAAAACCTCTTCCAGAGTGCTCAGGACCTCAGACTGGGCTGAAGGTTCACCTTCCAACAAGACAATAACCCTAAGCACACAGCTAAAATAACAAAGGAGTGGCTTCGGAACAACTCTGTGACCATTCTTGACTGGCCCAGCCAGAGCCCTGACCTAAACCCAATTGAGCATCTCTGGAGAGATCTGAAAATGGCTGTCCACCAACGTTCACCATCCAACCTGACAGAACTGGAGAGGATCTGCAAGGAAGAATGGCAGAGGATCCCCAAATCCAGGTGTGAAAAACTTGTTGCATCATTCCCAAGAAGACTCATGGCTGTACTAGCCCAAAAGGGTGCTTCTACTCAATACTGAGCAAAGGGTCTGAATACTTATGACCATGTGATATTTCAGTTTTTCTTTTTTAATAAATTTGCAAACATTTCTACATTTCTGTTTTTTTCTGTCAAGATGGGGTGCTGAGTGTACATTAATGAGAAATAAAATGAACTTTTTTGATTTTAGCAAATGGCTGCAATGAAACAAAGAGTGAAAAATTTAAAGGGGTCTGAATACTTTCCGTACCCACTGTATATCTAGTGCTTAGGACTTAGATTCTTACTATCAGTGTCAAATGTACAGTAAAATGTCTCTTTCTTGTTTTAAGATGTTTTCATGTTGTTTTTGTGATGTTTCTTCTTTCTTCTATGGTGTCCAGAACACACTATGGCCACACCCCTGGAAGATGTCGGCAAACAGGTCGGTAATGTTTAGTCAGCTAAATTCTGTGCCCGTGCCCTAATCCTAACCCTAACCCACTGCCCCCCTTATTCTATTGCTCCTCCACCCCAAAACAAAACAGAATTAAGCAGTTTCACCTTTAAAACCCAGTCGTCTAGCCATCACAACTTGGCCCTTGTCAAAGTCGCTAAAATCCTTATGCTTCCCCATTTCCTGCTTCTAACACATCAACTTTGAGGACAAAATGTTTTTTTTGGCTGCCTAATATATCCCACCCACTGACAGGTGCCATGATAATGAGATAATCAGTGTTATTCACTTCACCTGTCAGTGGTCATAATGTTATGGCTGATATGTATGTATGTATGTATGTATGTATGCATGTATGTATGTATGTATGCTTAGGTTTTCAGTGAGCCCATACTGCGCAATGCACCAGATCTGTCAAACTAGGAACTGCTGGGTTAGACGTGGTAGACCACCAGCCACCTTGCTCAACAATCCATGTTCCCCGACTCCCAGCCTTCATCCACCAGCAACTCCAACATCATCGGACCTACGCTCTGCCAATCCGTCCCATCCATTCCGACTACTGGCATCTCTTCAGGATTCTCTGGAAGAGCGCATAATACTTTGCTGTGCACCTGACTTTCTCCAAAATATTGAATCATTGTCCTAAGCCGGATTTCGACAAACAACTACAAACTCTCATACATTCAAGATACTGAACCCCAAATTGCTCCCGATGCTGTGCATCAGTGTGTTGTATGAATGCGTTAGTTTCTGTTCGATGGACATCGCTGATAAATGAAATGAATATGTGTGTGAAAGGGTAAATGTGGCACGTAGTGTAAAAGCGCTTTGAGTGGTCGGAAGACTAGAAAGGCGCTATACAAGTACAGGTCCATTTACCATTTACTCTGATTTCCTCTTTCAATGACCTCGGAGTTCCTCTCTCACCTCCACCAACTCCAACATCATCGGACCTACGCTCCCAACAGCTCCAGGGTAGTCTTTGATCTTCTGCGTCCAACGGATATCCCTCCTTCCGCCACCTCGACCCGACTTCACCTCGCCATCTCTCCGACCGTCCTGGGCTCCAAATCTCACCCAAACATACCCTTCCAATGCACCGATAACAAAGCAAAACTTTTCCAACTTTTCACCTACTCCCAGCAATGCACCACTCTCCCTCGCTGAACTTCACGGCCGCTTCTGGGTTCCCAGCGCTGCGCAATTATGGCGATGCTACCAGCCAAAACCCTCAGTTTCCTTCCATTTCTTCTACTTCTCCTCCCCACAACCCATACATAGCTGGTGTTTCTTTTCCTTCATTTAATGCACCCCCTTTTCCCCCCAGCTCCCCCCTAGACGGACTGTGGGCTTTCCCCACCCATCCTCCAATGCAACAACTTCACTCTAGCCTTCACATTACCTCCGGTGCGCCCAGTGATTTCCTCCTGACCATCCCCCCGCGTCACAGATCCTTGCCTCTCACTACATCGACCTCGCCCATTTAATACAATCGTCCACATGCAACCCTCATATCCCCAGAGAACCGCAAACTGTACATGGTCCAATCAAACTCAAACAGCCACCATCTACTCACTTTAAAGAACGTTTTGCAGTAGAATTCACCTTCTTATTCCTCTTGTACCTTGACATAATTTGTTCAGCCTTCCCCAACTGCAGGTCACAGCTTGATGGTTACATGTCTTGGATACTTGATCTGGCCTTGTGGTTCAGTGGCAACAGATTGTACACATACCGCATTCTGTTTGCATCCCAGGCTGCCAGTTGCCTTCAACAATCCATAAGGGATCTTACTGGGGCTCATTAGATCCAGCCACACCTGCCAATCCGTCCCATCCATCCCGACTACTGGCATCTCTTCAGGATTCTCTGGAAGGGCGCATAGTACTTAGTGTGGCCGCGGCACATGCCGTCGTAACACGTTCGAACCACAACATGTAATTTTCACGTCACCCCACGCCAAAGCCCTTATCGTCGGAAGCTGAAGGAGACCGCTCTACATTGTCACGTGATTCAGACACTGTGCAAAAGACTTATGCGTTTATAGCGAGACTCTTCACTGCGAACCGTGGAAATTCAGCTCCATGCTACGGACACGCCGTTTGACGCACAGTAAATGTTTGATTAGCTTTTGATCACCAATTGGTCTAGATTGCAGTGATTGAATTTGAAGTCAATCCGATAAAATCTGTAGGAGGAGTTAGTT
The DNA here is from genome assembly GCF_905237075.1 of Dicentrarchus labrax. NCBI lineage: Eukaryota > Metazoa > Chordata > Actinopteri > Moronidae > Dicentrarchus > Dicentrarchus labrax. Next base: position 20,804,018 of record NW_026136722.1, read on the forward strand.
AAAATTGAATATTTTGCTGTGCACCTGACCTTCTCAAAAATATTTGATTCATTGTCCTAAGTACTCTGCCGGATCTCGACAAACAACTACAAACTCTCATACATACAAGATACTGAACCCCAAATTGCTCCCGATGCTGTGCATCAGGGTGTGAATGTGTATGAATGCATTAGTTTCTGGTGAATGTAGCAGGTAGTGTAAAAGCGCTTTGAGTGGTCGGAAGACTAGAAAGGTGCTATACAAGTACAGGTCCATTTACCATTTAATCTGATTTCTGCTTTCAATGACCTTGGAGTTCCTCTCTTCCAGAGAAAACAGGAGGTCCCTGCACATCCCTGGAATTTCTTGGCATTATCCTTGACTACGTTTCACTCCAAGCATCCCTGCCCACGAGAAAGTACACAGGATTTCCTTACTCATTTAAAATTTCCCCCTGACTCACAGATTCACTAAGTAACAACTTCTCTCACCGCTTGGCCACCTAAACTACACCATCTGCATCATCCCCCAAGGTCGATCCTTCGTCACACCTCCTTTCCATAACCTCCTCCTTCCCATCTCTCCACGGCCATGTCACACCAGACGATGCATTTAAATGTTACAGACCTCAAGCATGAGTTACCCGTAAGCAGGTATTGTGTCCTGTTTTGTACAGGAAAAGCAGAGACAGGAGACGTTACTTGTGTTTGCTCAGCAGGCTGTTCTCTGTTTTTTATTTAACAGAATCTTTCTTTTTCACTCCATTTAAACCAACTTAGTGTTTTGTTCACAACAATCTTCCTTATAACACATTTCGCAATTTACATGACATCAAGCTTTAAAGTTCATATACTAAACCACTGGACTGACATTTTACAAATGTACAAAATTACTGCTGAAAGAAACAGAAATCAAATTCAAACTCCTAATTTGTACACCAACAGTGATTGCTATTTAGGTCCAAAACCACATTTACATTAGCATTAATACTTTTAAGCCCAAGCTGTTCACATTTTTTACTAAATTCCTAAACACAAAGTATACATAACAATAACAGGCCATCATTACAAAAAATACCGTTGCTATTTTTAATTTTACCAAAATATTTTATCTATATATATTCAGTATTATCATGGTAACATGACTTAGATGAACGACTTAACAACTTTACATAACCGTACTTCACAAAGCTTTGGAAAAACAAATACAAGACATGGTATGTCAAGGAGCAGGGACCATAAATAAAAAGTATTAAGAGTAAGGGCGCCATGTTGTTTACCTTTTTCTTCACGGGAGCTAGCAAGACTTCATTGCAGGAAAACTTTCTTAGCTAAGCAAACTACTGTTTTGCACATCAAACGTTGTCAAAACAACATAATGAAGGTTTTAAAGTCCTTACAAATGCATTGTGACAAGATATGACACACTACTAACCTGTTTTGTACAGGAAAAGCAGAGACAGGAGATGTTACTTGTGATCACTCAGCAGGCTGTTCTCTGTTTGAGGAGTGGAAGCCTCAGGCAGCCCTACTAGTGCTCACCAAGGTGGACACTCCCTCTTGTGGCACAACTGGGAAATTACTACTCCAATATCTTGTAAAGATTCATTAACATTTGACCTTTTTCACTGGCTAATACACCAAACATTTTACCAGTTGTGACTATACATTTGTAAGCATCACATAAATGTAGTTAAAATTATGGCACCAGTTCCTCTCATCATGGAACGATATTTCATTCTTTTACAACGATCCAGCACTAAGGCATAAGATATCCAGCTGTTCACAGACGCAGCACCTTCTGCCAGCTTTGGCAGCTATTCCGGCGACAGGTAGTTTTCAGCCAAATGGCTGCCTAAATTCTCATCTCTCTCTTCTTCAACTTACCCTGTAAGATTAATAAAGTATATCTTCTTATTCTTCTTCTTTTTCTTAAACATAGCAGCTATTGGTCCAACAAAAAAAGATCACCACCACCACCATCCGACATCATAAACAAAGGACACTTCCTAGACATAATGCAGTTCATACGGAAGCTCACACTAGTATCAGCCCAGTATCAATTCATTCCTGAGCCTCTCACATCCGAGGTCACAAAAAACACAATCGCTGACACACTCGCTTCTCGTCGAGCACCAGCCTCCAACGCTGTTCTGACTCCAGTCTTGCCGTTTTCATCCACCATCTTCAAATGACTCCCCAGATGACAATGTGGTTGCTGTTTACCTTTGATCGACGCCCTTACTCTCTCTAGCTTCATCCCGTTCACCCGTTCCAATTTTCAAGATTAATGTACTCACACAAAATCGTTTTCGTCACATCCGCCAAATCACGTCCGAACATGAATGTCCCCAGATAGGAATGTCAACCTTCATCCCTTCATCCCTTCATCCCTACATCCCTCAACCCTTCATCCCTAAACCCTCGATCCCTTCATCCCTTAATCCCTTCATCCCTCAACCCCTACCCCTCACCCCTTCATCCTCAACCCTTTCCCAATCCATTCATTCCTCCTACAGTACACCACATTGGTTTACATTTATCTATTACACGCAATAAACCTTTCTAATTCCATACGTTTATTGACGTGGTGTTAGTGAAAGTCTGTATTATTAGTCTGTAATACAAGAACATTTCTGACCAGGACGCCATTTTTACCTCCTTGGAAACAGACAAACCACCATCCAACTCGCAGTATTGTAGAGTAGTTTGCTCCACAGCTCCACACAGTCACTTCTAGCTCCAAAAACCCAAGATGCCAACAGCCATTAAGCAAAAATTGAGGCTTCAGAAGAGTAATCCTCACCCCAACTGGTCGAGACAGACGACCACCCACCTAGAGCCGGAGGATCTGTCCTAGGTTTCTGCCTTTTAACAGGCAGTTTTTCCTTGCCCTTGTCGCCAAGTGCTTGCTCATGGTGGTACTGTTGGGTCTCTGTAATTAATGTTTTAAAGAGTTCGGTCTAGACCTGCTCTATTTGAAAAGTGTCCTGAGATAACTTCTGTTATGAATTGGCGCTATACAAATAAAATTGAATTGAATTGAATTGAATTAATCCACACACTACGGGGGAAGTCATAGTAGGTTCATGGCATAGCTTAGTATGCACACAGTGAAGCTGAAACGCAACTACACGCTACAAAGGAATGTAGCAAGTAAACAAATCTAGTCCACTCTACCTGTGTGAATAAGTGGTGTTTCATATTAAAAAGGCATTAAGCCTTATGTCTTTTTTTATTCACATCAGGTGTGGCGAGGGGCATTGCTCTTGGCTGATTTCATCCTCTCTAAACCAGCCACATTCAGAGGAACTACAGTCCTAGAGCTGGGTGCAGGAACCGGCTTAACCAGCATCATCATGGCAACCATAGCCAAAACAGTGTACTGCACAGGTATAGTCCCGATTTCTTTGAATATCTTAATCTGATTGTGCTATCCATTTGTCTCGTGAACTCGGAGCCCGAGTTGTTCTGCTGCGAGGACGTGACGTCATTGCCTGGCTTGTACCACTTATAGCGTTCCATTTGTCTTTGGGCGTCACGAGTCGGAAAGAACCAGTGCAGCAGCTGTCTTGTTATTGCTTGTGGCTCTTCTAAACAAGCTCAACACTAACATTTGAGGTAATTCCGTTATTGCAAGTCATTTCAATAATATTTTGCCATTTTCGCCTATTTCAAATTCAACAAGTGCTGTGGCGTTTGTCTTGAGCCACCAGGGGTAGTAGCAGGTTAGTGTTATTGTTAGCTAGATTAGCCTATTTAGCAAACCAGCTCGAAAACAAAACTTTACATTGTATTGCACGCACAGCAACACCGTGCAATGCATAAGTTGGTGACCGGACTAAAGCAGCAATGTAAACAAGTGTGTAGGAGCATTTAAAATCGACATTAAAATGACCAACGTAGTACAAATACAAAGAAAATACATCTCAATATGGGCGCTGCCATCTTTGTTTTGCGGGTCGTACGTACCCCCCCATCCAGCTCGGGGTACCCTGAGGCACCCCGAGCTGGACGGCTGAAATTCCGACCAAAAGGGGGTGTGTCTCAGTGAAATGTCACAAGATAGCTGCGAGATTTACACTTTCCAACTCGGGTTCCGAGTTCACGAGACAAATGGATAGCACCATGAATTAACAACTGTGAGATGCTGTTGAAAGCTCAGAAAAAGCAAGGAAATTGATTGATGATGAATTGATTGTGCTGAGATTAGTTTGTTACACATATTGATCCCAAGGTCTAGAATGACCTTCCATGCTTATCAAAGAATTCACAGAAATCTCAGTTGTAAAATTCAGATTTTATATATATATATATATATATATATATATATATATATATACACAGATGTGATTAATGGAACATTGCACAGGTCACAGCAGGAAATAAGTGTAGAAATAAATACAATTGCACAGGATAAAAAAAATGTATACAGCAGTGTAAATTAAACACAACACATAGCTATAAATGCACAGTACGGATTCAAAAAAGTGCAAAAAAGTGTCTGTGATAAGTTTTGGCTGATGTTACAGAGACAACAACACTACATTATGCCGTTGCTGAGTTAAAGAGTCTGACAGCTGTTGGAATGAAGGACCTGCAGTACCACTCCTTCTTGCACTGTGGGTGCGGCTGTGGGTGTTGCTGAAGGAGCTGCTCGACAGCAGTTTTATGCAGGGGGTGAGAGGTGTTGCATAATTGACATCAGCTTGGCTAACATCCTCTTTTCATCCATGCTCCTATGGTGTCAAGAGGGTAGTCAAGGACAGAACTAGCCCTAGTCGTTTTCTGACCCTATCTGTGCCTTCAGCTCCCCAACTGACTACTTTGTAGAGGATCGCAGACCACAACCTGCATCAGATATATCAGTGAGGATACTAAAAGACAGTACCCACCCCAGCCACAACCTGTTCACCCTGCTGCCATCTGGGAAGACGTACAGAAGCTTCTGCTGCCACGCCACCAGATTTAAGGACTTCTTCTCACCATTAAAATATATGATTGGGTGCTGAATCCTTAATCCTAAATCCAATCCAAATTGTAATGTAATAACAAAGAGGAAGGGCTAAACTGGATCAAAACTGCATTTAGGAAAGTATTGTTTTTTTAGGTGTGCTCCTCTGCCCTTGGCAGGGAATTTGGATGGGTATGATATCAAAAAGCTTTTTTGAAGTTGAGCAGCAAGACACCTCTGTCCATTTTCATTACTGAAAGACCTCTTTTTTTTTTTTTTTTTTTTTTTTACAGATGTGGGAGAAGACCTTCTAAGCATGTGCAAGAGAAATGTATTGTTAAATAGACATATGACAGAGCATTCAGGTGAGATAACTTTGATTACTCTTTTTATTACTTTTTTTGTCTTTTTGCCTTATTTCCTTCTCTATTATTCTAATACAAGTCCAGCTGATACCATGGCCACTGTTGCTGTACTTTTTCAGCTGGCCTGGGTTAGCAATTATGTGCTTCCTCCAGTATATGAAATTGTGTCTCATCCTTTTAATCAAATGTATGGGGAAGTTGACACCCCAAATTTACACTAACCTGTACAGTGTACAATGAAATACTAAGGAAAGCTTATGACTTTAATCTGTCTATTAATACTGTCTTTCAGGTGGTGAGGTGAGAGTGAGACATCTGGATTGGCTCCAGCATGACCTTTGTACAGGTAATAAATTTTTTTTAATTTTTTTTAAAAACAACCATGAGTATAAACTTCATCATAAAATAATTGTGTAAGTGAAAATGTGTGCTGTAGTTTTTTGTGAATTTTGAAGTGAGTTTGCCCCTGATACTTGTAAGTAACCTACCCTAACCTACCCAAGCTTAGCTGCAGCATTTTACAACCATATAAGTCACTAACTACAGCTTTTAGTTATACATACTGTGCCAAGTAGGCTTGGAAGACCTTATTCCAAAGGGATTGTGAGTTGCTGCTATAACAAGAACCAACCACCTTCTTCATCTTTGTCTTTGTCTTTCCATTTGTTTAATCTTTGTAGATGATGATGTGGAATTTAGCTGGACAGAGGATGAAGTAGCGGATATGCATAAGAACACCACCTTCATCATTGCTGCTGATGGTAGGTTATTGAGCTAATTATTAATAATCAAAACAACAATTATAATAATAACAATAATAATAATAAAAACAATAATAATTAAAGCTGCAAGCAGCATTGGGCAGGACCTCACACTCCACACAACTTGGGGCATGGTGCGGCCGCGGCACATGCCGTCGTAACACGTTCGAACCACAACATGTAATTTTCACGTCACCCCACACCAAAGCCCTTATCGTCAGAAGCTGAAGGAGACCGCTCTACATTGTCACGCGATTCAGACACTGTGCAAAAGACTTATGCGTTCATAGCGAGACTCTTCACTGCGAACCGTGGAAATTCAGCTCCATGCTACGGACACGCCGTTTGATGCACAGTAAATGTTTGATTAGCTTTTGATCACCAATTGGTCTAGATTGCAGTGATTGAATTTGAAGTCAATCCGATAAAATCTGTAGGAAGAGTTAGTTAAAATTGAAGCCCTGAAATTCCGATATGGCATCACAGTTTGACATTTGATTCAAGCTGGCCAACTTTGTCGGCACGCCACGGACACGCCCTTCAACGTACAGTCACAAATTGCACAAATTTTAATCAACAACATTTTTTGACTGTACTGGTCAATTTTGAAGCAGATCCGATAAATTCCCTAGGAGGAGTTTGTTCAAATACAAGGCAAAAAACTCACCAAAAATTACCACGGAATTCAAAATGGCCGACTTCCTGTTGTGTTTGGGTTATGGGTCCAAGAAGCGTTTTTGTACGTCCTAACTTGCTATCTATGCCTGCCAATTTTCATTCATGTCCACTAAACAGGACACCAGGTCTGGTTTTTTGAAAGTTTGTAGGGGGTGCTATCGAGCCATTTTGACACACCCACAGGCAACATCCATATGAAATGTAAAATGCTGCCATGTGGGACAAGTGTGCCTAGTTTCATGAGGTGTTGAGCTTGTTTAGCCCCCGCAAAATGCAATCAAATGTTAAAACAACAAGGTGATGCTCGCTGTGTCGCTACGGCAACACGGTTCAATAAAAATTCATAACATTCGTAAGATGTCATTGTCAACATTGTAAGGGTCTTTTGACCAAATTTCAACTTTGTGTGTTCAATCTGCTGGGAGAAATACATTAAAGTGTAATAAATTCCACCACTGGGTGGCGCTCTCACTATTAGGGAATATTATCACATAGATGAGTTCAAGGCGGGACTCTTATCAGACAAGTGAAGTTTGAAGCCGAATGGACAATGTACACTCAAGTTAGAGCAAACTTGTGTTTTGTGGCGGTATATCAAAATTTGACGCCATGCCACAGACACGCCGTCTCACCACATTCATCATATATCATCAACAATGTGTTTTGCATTTCATGAGTAAATTTCAGGTGCATCCTGCTAGGAGTAGAACGTGAAAGTATAAAATGGTAAATGGACCTGTATTTGTATAGCACATTTTTAGTCTTCCAGTTGCCACTTGTTGGCGCTCTCACTATTGCTGAACATAATCACATAGATGTGTTCAGGGCGGGACTCTAATCAAACATAAGAAGTTTTGTTGGGATCAGAGCATGTACGCAGAAGTTATGACAACTTTCAAGGCGAAGGATCGAAATTGGACGCCATGGGACACCACGCCACGTCCAAGCTGTTCGACGGAATGTCGTTAATAGCGCAACTTTTAATCGTGAATGTCTTTAGATGGCTGGGTTTAAATGTGGAGTCAATCCGATAGATTCCCTGCATGCAATCCAATGCAATGACCACAAAATCCAAAATGGCCGACTTCCTGTTGGGTTTGGGTTCTTTTATCACGATACACATGCGTTACGGATACATGTTGACCTTACGCGTCTTGGGGGCTGATTCGGGGCAGGGGGGCTTAGCCATACGTGAGTTTCTGCCACGTTTGAATTTTGTGTAAAATTTCCATGAGCTTTCAAGCATGTTGCGGCCGCCAAATATGAAGTGCTCACCTGGTGGAGTGTGCTCCCCATGTAGGCTTACTGCGGTGGCCCAAGTCCGATTCCAACCTGTGGGCCTTTGCTGCATGTAATCCTTCCTTTCTCTCCACCCCTTCCTGTGTTTCTTCATCTGTTGTATCAATTTAACGCATAAAAAAAACAGTATCTTTAAAAAAGAAAAAGAAAAAAGAAAATCTGCAGTCACAAGAATGTATCCTTGTTTATTATATATGAGATGAAGATATTTATTAAAAACATATATTAAAGACATTTTAGCCTCCTGAATAGAAAACATCTGGAAAATGCTGTCAAATGATGATGCAAATGAGCTAAAGAACTTTTAGGCAGCCAGCAAAAAATAGATGAAAATGGATTGGCAGCTATGACAATTTCTGAGCATGACGTCAGGAATGTCATGTGAACAAACAAAGCAGCAGGACCAGATGAGCATGTCCTCAAACTATGTGCTGATCCCCTAGTGCTCTTCCATCATTCCTTTGCCCCAAAAAAACAAGACCAGCCTGCCAGAATGACTATGATCCAGTGGCAATCACCTCTGTTGTGGATGAAGTGCTTTGAACAGTTGGTCAAGAATTACCTCTGTTCCTCACTACCTAGCATACTGGACCCACTAAAATTTGCCTATTGTCCCAACCGATCAATAAAATATGTCATAGTACACCCTATCTCATCAGGATAAGAAATGTATGTGAAATTGCTATTCATTGTACCCTACAAGCTCATCACAAAGCTCTAGAACCTTGGATTAAACACCTCACAATGCTTGTGGATCCTTGACGTCCTGACAGGCAGACCCCAGGTGGAGAAGGTATGCAGACACGCCTCTTCCACCTTCATCCTTAACCCCGGAGCACCCCAGGCTACGTTTTGAGCCCCATACTGTCCTCCATGTGCACACACGACTGTATAGCAACTTTCAACTCCCTACACCATCATCAAGTTTTTTGATGATACAGCTGTGGTGGATAGATAACAATGAAATGGCCTGACTGAAGGAAGTAGAGGACCTACTCTATTATTACTTCTGAAATAAGACATATGTGAATATATACTTTTCACCAAAGAAGATTGGGAAAGAATGTGTCTAAAAATGTTTCCAAACACATCCTCATTCATGAGGAGTGGCATCTCCACAGTACTAAATTGAGCCATTAGAGGTGCAATATGAATCACATAACTACGTAATACTAATACAGTCTGACAAGCAAGCAGAAAAAATATTTGGATTTGTTTTTTGTGTCACCAGTTTGCTATGATGATGATCTGACAGATGGCCTTTTCCGAACACTGTACCAACTCTGCAGTAACTTTACCCACAGCTGCACTGTCTTAATCTCCATAGAGAAAAGGTAAGGAGAAAATGTTGTGTGAATAAAACCCTGCTGTCCGTACATTGTTAAAGCAAGTGCCACATAAATGTAATTCTGACGATGTACAAAAGTTGTAGAGCAGAGAATGGAAGCATAACTAGCAGCATAACTAAGGTATGGTTCAGGGCTCACCGAGCCAGCCCTAACTATAAGCTTTATCAAAGAGGAACATCTTAAGCCTACTCTTAAATTTGGTGAGGATGTCTGCCTCCCGACCCAAACTAGAGGCTGGTTCTACAGGATAGGTTGATAGCTTAAGGTTCTGGCTCCAATCCTACTTTGGAGACTACAGGAACCAGAAGTAACAATGTATTCTGGGAGGGCAGTGTTCTAGTGGGGTAATAGGGTACTATGAGCTCTTTAAGTTATGATGGTGCCAGACAATGAAGAGCTGTGTAGGTGAGGAGGAGGATTTAAAATTGCATTCTGAATTTTAAAGCAGAGCAGAGAGGCTAATACAGGAGTAATAAGATCTATTTCTCCTAGTTTCTGTGAGTACTCGTGCTGCAGCAAATTTAGGATCAGTTATAGCATCTAAATAGACTTATTAAGGGCAACCGGATAAAAAGAAATTGCAGTAATCCAGCCGAGAAGTTACAAATGCATGAATACATTTTTCTGCATCTTTTTGCGACTGGATGTGCCCGATTTTTGCATTGTTACATAGGTGAAAAAAAGGCACGTTTGTTTTATGTGGAATTTAGAAGACATCCTGATTAAAGATAACTTCAAGAATCCTTATGGTGGTGCTGAAGGCCAGGGTAAGGCCATCTAGAATAACTACAGTGGGTACGGAAAATATTCAGACCCCTTTCAATTTTTCACTCTTTGTTTCTTTGCAGCCATTTGCTAAAATCAAAAAAGTTCATTTTATTTCTCATTAATGTACACTCAGCACCCCATCTTGACAGAAAAAAACCAGAAATGTAGAAATTTTTGCAAATTTATTAAAAAAGAAAAACTGAAATACCACATGGTCATAAGTATTCAGACCCTTTGCTCAGTATTGAGTAGAAGCACCCTTTTGGGCTAGTACAGCCATGAGTCTTCTTGGGAATGATGCAACAAGTTTTTCACACCTGGATTTGGGGATCCTCTGCCATTCTTCCTTGCAGATCCTCTCCAGTTCTGTCAGGTTGGATGGTGAACGTTGGTGGACAGCCATTTTCAGGTCTCTCCAGAGATGCTCAATTGGGTTTAGGTCAGGGCTCTGGCTGGGCCAGTCAAGAATGGTCACAGAGTTGTTCCGAAGCCACTCCTTTGTTATTTTAGCTGTGTGCTTAGGGTCATTGTCTTGTTGGAAGGTGAACCTTCGGCCCAGTCTGAGGTCCTGAGCACTCTGGAAGAGGTTTTCTTCCAGGATATCTCTGTACTTGGCCGCATTCATCTTTCCTTCAATTGCAACCAGTCGTCCTGTCCCTGCAGATGAAAAACACCCCCATAGCATGATGCTGCCACCACCATGTTTCACTGTTGGGATTGTATTGGGCAGGTGATGAGCAGTGCCTGGTTTTCTCCACACATACCGCTTAGAATTAACGCCAAAAAGTTCAATCTTGGTCTCATCAGACCAGAGAATCTTATTTCTCATAGTCTGGGAGTCCTTCATGTGTTTTTGGCAAACTCTATGCGGGCTTTCATATGTCTTGCACTGAGGAGAGGCTTCCGTCGGGCCACTCTGCCAGAAAGCCCCGACTGGTGGAGGGCTGCAGTGATAGTTGACTTTGTGGAACTTTCTCCCATCTCCCTACTGCATCTCTGGAGCTCAGCCACAGTGATCTTTGGGTTCGTCTTCACCTCTCTCACCAAGGCTCTTCTCCCACGATTGCTCAGTTTGGCTGGACGGCCAGGTCTAGGAAGAGTTCTGGTCGTCCCAAACTTCTTCCATTTAAGGATTATGGAGGCCACTGTGCTCTTAGGAACCTTGAGTGCTGCAGACATTCTTTTGTAACCTTGGCCAGATCTGTGCCTTGCCACAATTCTGTCTCCGAGCTCCTTTTTCTTTTTTAATAAATTTGCAAAAAATTCTACATTTCTGTTTTTTTCTGTCAAGATGGGGTGCTGAGTGTACATTAATGAGAAATAAAATGAACTTTTTTGATTTTAGCAAATGGCTGCAATGAAACAAAGAGTGAAAAATTTAAAGGGGTCTGAATACTTTCCGTACCCACTGTATATCTTTAGATAATGTGTTTCAGGTGACCAAGCACCAGACATTCAGTTTTGTCAAAGTTTAACATCAGATATTGCAGGTCATCCAGGTTTTTATGTCCTTAAGGCATTCTTGTAATTTAGTTTATTTAGGCTTCATTGATAGATATAATTGGGTATCATCTGCATAACAATGAAAATTAATGGAAAGATTCCTAATGTTGCCTAAAGGAAGCATATCAATGGTAAATGGACTGTACTTATATAGCTCCTTTCTAGTCTTTTGACCACTCAATGCGCTCTACACTACATGCCACACTGCCACCAATTTATTGAGGTTCCTTTAATGCCAATAAGATGCCATAGTCTCTGCAACAGGATGCAATGATCAATGGTATCGAATAACACTAAGATTTAAGTCTATTGTCTGATGTAATTAAAGTGTAAGTAAGTGTAGTTCAGGTTAGTCCACTCCACACACAGTATCTGGTCGGCTAGCATGCGCTATGCATCCTGCACGTTGGCATGTGGTGGAATATACAAAGGGACCAGAATAAATGAAACAAATTTGCGGAGGAGAAAGGTTCGCAGTTTATGAAAAAAGATTCCAGATAAGGAGAGCAGTGCTGCATGATCATTGTTACATCATTACACCAGCCACCGTTAGTGTAAAAACAGATACCTCCGCCTTTTGTTTGGCCGGAGAGTTCTTGTCACAATCCACTCTGAAAGATCTGTCATTATGTTATGCAGCCCCATACACAACAAACTGCAATGCACTGTGTTCTGACACCTTTCTATCAGAACTAGCATTAACTACAACAGCTTGTCTGTTTGATTGGATCACACGGGCCAGCCTTTGTTCCCCACGTGTAACATGACCCATTGTCTGGTTTACCACTGTTCCTTCTTTGGAATACTTTCTTTCTCAAGTAGCTTGGATATTACATTACATTAGATTATACTATCGTGCTAAATATTAAGATTTTGTCATTCTAAGTGTTAAGCTACAGGTAAGGTAAGATATTTATTTGTCACATGCACAGTTATACATAGTACAATGCACAGTGTACAATGCACAGTGAAATGTAAATGGTAAATGGACCTGTACTTGTATAGTGCCTTTCTAGTCTTCCGACCACTCAAAGCGCTTTAAACTATGTGTCACATTCACCCTTTCACACACATTCACTCAGTGATGGCAAAGTCCATTGAACAGAAACTAACTCATTCATACACATTCGCACACCGATGCACGGCATCGGGAGCAATTCGGGGTTCAGTATCTTGCTCAAGGATACTTCGACATGTGGCACCAGGAGCCGGGGATCGAACCCACGACCTTCCGAATCTGAGCCATAGCCGCGCCAAATGTATTCTTTGTACCTGCAGCCAGTAGTAAAAAAATACTATAGGTTACTCAAATGGTGAATTATGAATGTGATCAGCCTGTAGAAATGTAATCTATTTGATTATATTGTTATTTATTTAAATTAAATTATTTTTATTTCCTGTTTTGGATGCTGTTTATAAAAATTGTTTGCCAATGTTTATTTTTTTAAAAGGTCCAAATAAGGAGCACTGCTCTCATCTGGGCACCGTCTTTTGTGTAAATGATAGTAATTAGTACGCTAATTAGTTTTGACAGAAGCAAGTTTATTTAGTTATTTTTGGGCTTGTTGATGTATGTTAGGCATAAAGCTCTGCATTCCTCAGGTTCAATTAAATTTTACTTGTATAGCTCCAATTCATAACAGAAGTTATCTCAGGACACTTTTCAAATAGAGCAGGTCTAGACCAAACTCCTTATAACATTATATACAGAGACCCAACAGTACCACCATGAGCAAGCACTTGGCGACGAGGGCAAGGAAAAACTGCCTTTTAGAGGCAGAAACCTAGGACAGAACCTTCGGCTGTAGGTGGGTGGTTGTCTGCCTCGACCAGTTGGGGTGAGAGAGAGAGAGAGAGAGAGAGAGAGAGAGACGCACAGCAACAACAGTAGCAACAACTACACTAATAGTAGTAGTGACTGATGAAGAAGATGATGACGACGACAACTGCTACGATGGGGGACAATGAGCAGTGACAATAGTAATAGTAGTAACTGTAGTAATAATAATATTAATAATAATAATAACAATAATATCAGTGATATTAGCAATGGCAGTCAAACAGGACCATGGCAGGAGGCTCCACCAGGATCCATGAGAACCTGCGAGACGAGAAAGCACAAGAACTCCGGGGAAGAAGTGAAGGTAGTAACATGCATTAATGGGACATGAATGAGTGCAGACAGAGAGAGAGAGAGAGGAAGAGGGAGCTCAGTGCATCATGGGAATTCCCCCGATAGTCTAGGCCTATAGCAGCAATTAAGGGATGGTTCAGGACTCACCTGAGCCAGCGCTAACTATAAGCTTTATCAAAGAGGAACGCCTTAAGCCTACTCTTAAATGTGGAGAGGGTGTCTGCCTTCGGAACCAAAACCGGAAGCTGGTTCCACAGGAGAGGAGCTTGGTGACTGAAGGCTCTAGCTCCTGTTCTACTTTCTGAGACTATAGGAACCACAAGTAGCCCTGCATTCAGAGAACGCAGTGTTCTAGATGGGTAATAGGGTACTATGAGCTCTTTAAGATATGAAGGGCCCTGACCATGAAGAGCTTTGTAGGTGAGGAGGAGGATTTTAAATTCTATTCTAAATTTTACAAGGAGCCAGTACAGAGAAGCTAGTACAGGAGAGATGTGATCTCTTTTCCTAGTTCCTGTCAGTACTCGTGCTGCAGCGTTCTGAATTAATTGGAGTGTCTTAATGGGCGGCTGTGGTGCAGAGGCAGAGCAGGTCATCCCCGGAAGGTTGTTGGTTCAATCCCCGGTTCCTGGTGCCACATGTCAAAGTATCCTTGAGCAAGATACTGAACCCCGAATTGCTCCTGATGCCGTGCATTGGTGTGTGAATGTGCATCAATGAGTTAGTTTCTGTTCGATGGGCTTAACCATCACTGAGGGAATGTGTGTGAAAGGGCGAATGTGCCATGTAGTGTAAAAGCGCTTTGAGTGGTCGGAAGACTAGAAAGGCGCTATACAAGTACAGGTCCATTTACCATTTACCATTTAATGGACTTACTTGGGCATGATAATAAGGAGTTGCAGTAATCCAGCCTAGAAGTAACAGATGCATGGATTAGTTTTTCTGCATCCATCTGTGACAGGATGTGTCTTGTTTTTGTAATATTACATAAATGAAAGAAGGCAGTCCCAGAGGTTTGCGTTATGTGGGAATTAAATGACATGTCCTGATCAAAGATAACTTCAGGATTCCTGACAGTGGTGCTAGAGGCCAAGGTAATGCCATCCAGAGTTTAACATCAGAAAATTGCAGCTCATCCAGGATTTTATGTCCTTAAGACATGTTTGTAATTTAGATAATTGATTAATTTCATCGGGCTTGAAGGATCGATATACTGCATAGCAATGAAAGTTAATGGAGTGATTCCTAATAATGTTGCCTAAAGGAAGCATATATAAAGTAAATGGTATTGGTCCAAGTACAGAACCTTGTGGAACTCCATGACTAACTGTAGTATTTATGGAGATTCATCGTTAACATATACAAACTGAGAACGATCAGATAAGTATGACCTAAACCAGCTTAGTGCGGTTCCTTTAATGCCAATTTGATGCTCAAGTCTCTGTAAAAGAATATCATGGTCAATGGTGTCAAATGCGCCACTAAGATCTAATAATACAAGTACAGAGACAAGTCCATTGTCTGAAGCAATCAAAAGGTCATTATTAACTTTAACCAGAGCTGTCTCTCTCCTGTGATGAACTCTAAATCCCGACTGAAGATCCTCAAATAAGCTATTGTTATGTAGAAAGTCACACAATTGTTTGGCGACTACTTTCTCCGTAATCTAAGAGAGGAAGGGGAGGTTAGAAATCGGTCTATAGTTGGTAGTCTGGTATAGACAGGTTTGAAGGCTTCGATGAAGAAATTATTGAAGTTAACTGATGAAGATCGATAGCAGACAAACATTCTAAATAAATATCTGAGTTTACATTAGTTAAATTTCCTGAACTTGGAGAGCCAGTGATAGCTGTTGAGGGCATTTGGTGATTAATTTTCTCTCTAATAGTAATAATTTTATCATAAAAGGAGCTCATGAAATCATTGCTACTTAGGGTTGTGGGGATATGTTGCTCAATAGAGCTGTGACTCTCTGTCAGCCTGGCTACAGTGCTGAATAGGAACCTGGGGTTGTTCTTATTTTCTTCTATTAGTGTTGAGTAATAGGCTCCTCTGGCATTACAGAGGGCCTTTCCATAGGTTTTAAGATTATCTTGCCAAATTGAGCGATATTTTAATCATTTCGAAGAGCTCCATTTCCTTTGAGATTTCCTTGTTTTTTGCTTTAAGTGGCGGGTTTGGTGGTTGTACCACGGTGCTAGTCTCCTATGTTTTAATAATTTCCTCTTTATAGGGGCGATAGAGTCTAATGTTGATCGTAGTGAGCCTGCAGCACTATTAACAAGATTATCAATTTGGGAGGGACTAAAGTTGTTATAGGACTGTTATATTCAGACATGACATTGAATTAAACACTGATGGAATCTCCTCCTTAAATTTAGCTACAGCACTGTCAGATAAACATCTGCTGTAGGAATTTTTGCCTAATGGCTTATAATTCAATAATAGGAATTCAAAAGTTATTAAATAATGGTCAGATAGGAAAGGATTATGTGGGAAGACTATTAAATTATCAATATCAATGCCATATGATAGAACAAGGTCAAGAGTGTGATTTAAACAATGAGTTGGTTTATTTACTCTCTGACAGAAGCCAATTGAGTCTATTAATGATATAAATGCGTTACTAAGGCTGTCATTGTTAACATCCACATGAATATTAAAAAACCTACAATAATTACTTTATCTGATTTAAGGACTAAACTTGATAAAAACTCTGAGAATTCAGATATAAAATCAGGTTACGGTCCAGGAGCGCGGTACACTATAACAAATAGAACTGGCTGCAGTGTTTTCCAGTTTGGGTGAGAAAGACTAAGAACAAGGCTTTCAAATGAATTATAATTTAGTTTAGGTTTGTATTTGAACGAACTCCTCCTAGGGCATTTATTGGACCGACTTAAGATTTGGACACAGCCATCTAAACACATTCACCATTAAAAGTTGTGCTCTTCAGTTTTTTTTGTCAAACCTCCTGCCCGTGGCGTGGTGTCCCGTGGCAATCCGGTTTTAAAACCGTGCACAGCACAGAATCAGCTTTAATGATATCTTTTTAGCTACTGACTCTGGTGACTGTGTTATCCTTGTGCTTTTAGATTTAACTGCTGCATTTGACACAGTGGATCATGAAATACTGATCTCACGTTTGAAGCAGTGGGTGGGCATCAGGGGCATAGCACTGGAGTGGTTCAGGTCTTACTTGGCTGATCGAACTTTCTGTGTCAGCCTAGGTGACTCTGTATCCTCCTCTGCTCCTCTCTCGTGTGGGGTCCCACAGGGCTCAGTTCTTGGCCCTCTCCTTTTCTCTCTCTATTTGCTCCCACTTGGTTCCATACTTAGGAAGCACGGCTTTTCATTCCACTGTTATGCAGACGACAGTCAGATTTATGTGCCTCTTAAAAAGAAAAATGAATACTCTGTCAGACTGCTACTTAAGTGCCTTGACGACATAAAGGCCTGGATGACTCTGAACTTTTTAAATTTCAATGATAAAAAGACAGAAGTGATGGTTTTTGGTGGCACCACAGGGATCCCCCCTGTAGATCTGGGTTCCTTGGCCCAGTATTTTAAACCTAGCATCACAAACCTAGGGGTTAAGGTGGACCCTGAGCTTAAGTTTGACAGTCAGATCAAGGCTGTTGTCAAATCAAGCTTTTTCCATTTGAGGCAGCTGGCCAAAATAAAGCCAATTCTATCAAGGCAGCACTTTGAGACGGTAATCCACGCCTTTGTTACCACTCGGCTGGATTACTGTAATGCACTATATGTGGGGGTTAGTGGGTCCTCCATCGCCCGTCTTCAGATGGTACAGAATGCTGCTGCACGTCTTTTAACTGGCACATGTAAACATGAGCACATTTCCCCCATTTTAGCCTCACTCCACTGGCTGCCAATTCAATTTAGGATCCATTTTAAAATTCTTTTATTTGCTTTTAAATCCCTAAATGGTCTTGCCCCGCCCTACCTATCTGAGCTTCTACACCCCTATATACCCGTCCGCCCCCTCAGGTCAGATGATCAGCTGCTCCTGAGTGTGCCTAAAACTAAGCGGAAGCTCAGAGGGGACCGTGCCTTTGCTGTGTCTGCTCCTAAATTATGGAATGATCTGCCTCTGCACATTAAACAGGCCTCTTCTCTGTCTGTTTTTAAAACCGGTCTTAAAACCCATCTCTTCTCTGTGGCCTTTGACACCTAGTAAGATGTCGACTTTATTTACTTGATTTATTTTTTGTATTTGTTATTTTTACTTTTTGATTGCTTGTTATTGCATGGTTATTATTTTTATTTATGTCTTTTCATTTTATTGTTGTATTATATGTTATTTTGCGCCTCATGTGAGCTGTTATGTCTTTTATTTATGATGTCTTATTTATTCTCCTGTACAGCACTTTGGTCAACTTTGGTTGTTTTAAAGTGCTTAACAAATAAAGTTGGATTGGATTGGATTGGATCCAATTTCGATCCTTCGCCATAAAAAGAGGGATTCGTCATAACTTCTGCATACATGGTCCGACTGCAACGAAACTTCACATGTCTGATAAGAGTCCCGCCCTGAACACATAGTGATAGCGCCACCTAGTGGCAACAGGAAGTAAGTGCTGCGTGGCGATTTTGAGCTGATTTACGTGACATTTTCACACCCCGACGGCATGTGACGCGGTCGCAGCACGCCCCAACGCGCGCCGGGTTTGAGATCCCGTCCAACACTGCTTGCAGCTTTAACTATTTTTAGCCCCCTTTGACTGCATTTTTGCCCCCCTGAACATATATGAAAAGTCAATTTTATTTGGCAAAATTGTCAGGCCTGGTGAAAATGGGGATATTCTATGGGTCGCTTTTGTGATGGCCACTAGGTGGCGCTAGTATCATAAAAAATGCGTTTATGCTAATAACTTCTGCATAGTTTGTCGCACATTCAAAAATCTTGTATCCACGCGTTCGGTGAATGGAGCTGAATCTCCCCATATAGGCCACGCCCACTCCCGCCTATAATTTTTCTCCGCTAGAGCGCGAAATGTCCATAAACTACTTTTCTGTGTTCCCCCCATGCGCTTTGTCCGATTCGCACAAAATTTTTCACGTAGCATCTGAGGACCCTCATAATAAAAAAAGTGATTAACAGAATTTTGATATTTCAAAAAAACAGCACGTTATAAAATTAGCTCTTCCTGTGGATTTTTCGTCAAAAAAGGAAGTGGACCATTTCTCCACATTGGTATGTCCGATTGACACCAAACTTTGGTCCATAGTTCCACATGTCTTCCTTAAGCATTATGCACAATTTCAGGCCATCGCCACTAGGTGGCACTCTTTAAAATGAAGAAGTTTATATCTCTACAACGGTATGTGTGATTAAGATGAAACTTGGTACGATGCTTCCCCATGGCTCCCTGAGGCTCCCTTAAAAAGGAAAAAAAAATACGCCACTAGGTGGCGCTATTTTGGCATGATAAATCACTGTGCGGAGACCGTAATAGTTATGAATATGACATTCACAGGGTACGTGTACAGTAGTGCCTGAAGCTCACATACCAAAAATCATGTTTGTCGTGTGTCTAGCGCCCCCTACAGGATAAAAAAACAGCAGCCCCGGCGCCACGTTTCACCGATATGTACGAAACTCGGTAGGCTCGTGTAACATGCCGGGACGTACAAAAAAAGCCTCTTGGACCCATACCTGAAACCCCACAGGAAGTCGGCCATTTTGATCTTCATTTTCACTTTCGGCAAACTTTTCGCGTTGTATTTGAACGAACTCCTCCTACGGAATTTAACGGATATGCTTCAAAATTTGTGAGTACAGTCAAAAAATGGTTCATATTAAAAGTTGTGCTATGTGCATGTACGTTGAAGGGCGTGTCCGTGGCGTGCCCTCAAAGTTGGCCATAGTGAATTCCATGCGCATTTTCGGTGAATTTTTCGCCTTGTATTTGAACGAACTCCTATCCTTATCGGATCTGCTTCAAAATTGGTCAGTACAGTCAAAAAATGGTGCTGATTAAACGTTGTGCTATTTGAGACTGTACGTTGAGCGTGTCTGTGGCATGAGGTCAAAGTTGGCCACTTTGAATTCTGTCGTCATACAAACATTGAAAAGTTGAGCTGTGACTGTACATTAAACCGCGTACCAGTGACAACTTGTCCATTTCAGCAGATTCGCCATAAAATAGTGCTCATAATAGTGCAATGTCCAATCTCCAATAAACTTAATATATTCTGAAACAGTTTTGCCCTGAACACGTCCTCATAACTTCAGCGTACGTGGTCCAATCTCAATGAAACTTCACGTGTGTTATCAGTCTCGCCTTGAACATGTCTACATGACAACATTCAGACATAGTGATAGCGCCACCTACTGGCAACAGGAAGTAAGCGCTGTGTGGCGATTATGAGCTGATTAATGGCAGATTTTCATGTTGTGGTCCGCACTTGTTACGACGGCACGCGACGCAGCCACAGCCCGCCCCAAGTTGCGTGGAGTGCGAGGTCCCGCCCAACGCTGCTTGCAGCTTTAATTTAGTTTAGGTTTAGGGTCCATTAAAACACTCAAATCATATATGGCTGCTACTACCTCCTCGGCCGGTGCCTCGAGGAATGTTAGTATTAATATGTATTAATTCATTAATTCACTAGAACTGCTTTAGACGACAGAGACCTGATATATAACAGTCCACATTTCATTCTTTTATTTGGTGCTACTGAGGAGATTGTTTTAATTTTTATTAGGTTTTTATGTTTAATCCCTTTTGTTTTTATTTCTTTAAATAATTTAGGTGGTCAGGGGACAGACACAATCTCTATGGGGTTTTTGGTGGGTGACTGTTCTAGTGGAAGCGCAGAGAAGTGTGTAAGACGGCAGCTCTGCTTCCTGGTCCCAACTCTGGATTGTCAGGTTTTAGAAATAAACTTTGTCATATTTCTGGATAAGAGAGCTGCTCCGTACACAGTGGGATGGATGCTGTCTCTCCTAATCAGACCAGGTTTACCCCAAAAAGGCTGCCAGTTATCAATAAAGCCCACTGGACACCACCTCGACAGCCAGCCGTGGAATGACGACATGCGGCTGTACATGTCATCACTGGTCAGATTGGGCAGGGGTCCAGAGAAAACTACGGAGTCTGACGTCGTTTTTGCATATCTACACAGCGACTCCACATTAACGCTAGATTCACGTTTATAACTATTGAGCTGCCAATAACCAGAGTTGTTTCCTCAGTGGGTGTGTCGCTGAGTGGGGAATTTTTATTAGAAACATTAACCTGTTGGTGGTGAACTATGGGCTTCTTCTGTTTATGCTTCCCCTGAACAGTCACCCAGTCTCCCTGGCTTCCCGGCTGCTCGGGAACTACCGGTGGAAGGCTAACAGAAGCTACACTGGGTTGGCCCTCACCGACTACTGGAGGCTGGCTAGCTATTGCGGCTAAATATAACTCTGTGGTGCGGTACCGTGCCTCTAGATCAGAACATTTTTTAAACTGAAAGCTACTTCATGGGTACTGAGTCATATGAAGGGCTACCAGTTTGATACACTCTTCTGAAATAACAAATTTGCTCAATTTGCCTTTAGTTATATATTATTATTAATGATTAATGATACTCATCTATGTGAAGACACTGATCTCGTTAATGATTTCTCACAATAATTATCAACAATGACTTTAAAGGGTGGTGGTTCAATGTTAATTTTTAGAACAGGCCTGCGGGCGACCCATGTGGTCCTTGGGGGCAACCTGGTGCCCACGGGCACCGTGTTGGTGACCCCTGCTCTAGATCGCTGAGCCTCACATCCAGCGCAGTAAATAAATTACATTTAATACAAGTACCATTATCTCTAAAGGAGGCAGATGAATAACTTAACATCTGACACACTGAGCAAGACAGAGCAGCAGAGGAAGAGGGAGAAGCCATCGCTAACTGCTAATGCTAATGAAGCTAGCATGAGTGAAAACTTTGAAATTTTTTAAGCAAAAAGTCGCTAAAAGAAGGAAGTAGCTCTGAGTGTTTAGGTAGAACTAGTCTACACTTAAATGTTAAGCGGGTAAATAACCGCTGGAACAAGTAAAACTAATTTGTTTATAGCGTTCACTGGACAGAGCTAACAGCAGCAAAAGCTGTAAACAGGAGCAGTAAGTAAACCGGAAATGGCGCTTAAAGCGCTGAATTGATAACTGTCAGTATTCAGGGTCCGTGTATGTTTTGGTCATTGGATTTTCCTTTCAGAAACGGGTATTAAAAAACAGAAAACGAGTGCTTATTTGATTTTCGTGTTAAAATACAAAAATTAAAATTGAAATACAAGGCGTTTTTCGTTTTCATGGTCAGAAAGGGTATGAGCGAAATTTTAAAAATTATTCGATTTTCATTTTCTATTTCATAAAACAAAAAATAAAATCACTAGAAAACAGAAACAGAAAAAAGGCCTGTTTTATATATTCTGAGACTGGATGTTGTCATTTACAGGACGGTGCTGTGGAGAAGAAACAGTAGACTAGTAGACTGTGGTCAATCCAGCCGTGAGTCCGATCTCCGTGGTCAAATCAGCCGCATTTAAATTTAGAGTGTACAAGTATTCTCAGCATTATGGTAAATGCGGAGAAACAGCGTATTTACTTCCGGTTTTCAAAATAAAGATATTTAGAACAGTAAGCTATAATTAAAATATGTTACATTAAAGTGTTTCATGCGCCTCTGATGAATAAAAAAACACTTTATATCAAGTATCTTTACTGCACCAGTGTGGAGAAATGCCAAAATAAAAGTCTCATATTTATGCCTCCAGAGATTGCATATTTGACCATATTTGAGGTACTGTAAAAACATATTGCTCAGTGTTTCCTGGCTACTGATGGTATATTTGACTTTTACACATCTAAGACTACAAGTATACTTAATATCAAGCATTTTTACTGTACCAATTTGGAGAAATTGAAGAATAAAAGTCCCATATTTATACTTCCAGATTCCATATTTTCTTATATTTTTGAGCTACTGTAAAAACATATTGCTCAATATTTCCAGGCTATGGGTGAAGAATTTTCATTATACTTCAATAATGCTGCAGTAATCGTGACAAAATTTCACACAAATGTTAAATAACATCTTGATAATATAAACACTAAACACTAAACACAAAATCCTACACAATTCTAATTTGTTTACTTTTCAATGCCAGTCCACATTCTTCTTATTTTGCAGCTCTGCTGTGTCCATTTGTAGGTAAAAGGGAAAAATAATTAGTTTTAACTTCAAAACACCATTGTACCTACTGTCTCTTCCTCACATATTATTTTTTTATATTATTCAGTGTGACAGCTGTTGCAGGTGGTTCGACATACAGTTTACATTTTTACAGTAGCTCAAATATAAGAAAATATGGAATCTGGAAGTATAAATATGGGACTTTTATTCTTCAATTTCTCCAAATTGGTACAGTAAAAATGCTTGATATTAAGTATACTTGTAGTCTTAGATGTGTAGAAGTCAAATATATCATCCATAGCCAGGAATTGTTGAGCAAAGTGTTTTTACAGTAGCTCAAATATATGAAAATATGGCACATGGAGGTACAAATATGGGACTTTTATTGTTGAATTTCTCCAAATTTGTACAGTAAAAATGCTTGATATTAAGTATGTTTGTAGTCTCATATGTGTAAAAGTCAAATATACCATCAGTAGCCAGGAAACACTGAGCAATATGTTTTTACAGTACCTCAAATATGGTCAAATATGCAATCTCTGGAGGCATAAATATGAGACTTTTATTTTGGCATTTCTCCACACTGGTGCAGTAAAGATACTTGATATAAAGTGTTTTTTTATTCATCAGGGGCACAACACTTTAATGTAACATATTTTAATTATAGCTTACTGTTCTAAATACCTTTATTTTGAAAACCGGAAGTAAATACGCTGTTTCTCCGCATTTACCATAATGCTGAGAATACTTGTACACTCTAAATTTAAGTGCGGCTGATTTGACCACGGAGATCGGACTCACGGCTGGATTGACCACAGTCTACTAGCCTACTGTTTCTTCTACACAGCACCGTCCTGTGAATGACAACATCCGGTCTCAGAATATGAAAAAACAGGCCTTTTTTCTGTTTCTGTTTTCTAGTGATTTTATTTTTTGTTTTATGAAACAGAAAATGAAAATCGAAACATTTTTTAAATTTCGCTCATCCCTTTCTGACCATGAAAAAGAAAAACGCCTTGTATTTCAATTTTAATTTTTGTATTTTAAAACGAAAATCAAATAAGCACTCGTTTTCTGTTTTTTAATACCCGTTTCTGAAAGGAAAATCCAATGACCAAAACATACACGGACCATTCAGCTTCACTAGTGTTCAGTTACAAGCTCAAGCAGTAATCATGTTTCCTACTATGTCTGAATGTCTTACAAGGATGAACTTCACCCTGCGACACATGGATGTTTCCTGCAAAGCCTATGACCATTTCAGACACTGCCTGTCCCAACTCCAAGATCTGGTGGATGGACGATGCAGCTTCAGCGTGGAGCAGCTCCCTTCTAACTTTGCACAGTTTCTTCTGTATGAACGCATTGAGCAATTGGTAAGGGAAACGCTTACACATTATTGTACACTAATTGGTGCTAAACTTTAAACAAGCCTTGATCTTAAAGCCTAACCTCACTTTAATCTAAAACGTGAATTCAGCTCCAACTCTAAATCTATCAGAGTAAGATTTTGTCTATGTGAAGCTGTTGTGTTATGTAAAGTGCAAGTAAAATGACTAGTTACTCAGCTTTGTAAACAATTGTATTATTATAATATGAATAATTATAATCTAAACTATTATAAACACACATAAGATGGATGACTCTTAAACACAACTGAAAGGTCCTTTGTAAGCAAGCAGTGAGGTATAATATCTCAAATTTGAAACTCCTAATAGAATATATTACACATAATAAAATCTCAATAGAATGAACAATGAGATGTGTTTTTGTGTTGGTGCTATAAAAAGATTTTTATTTTTTACTACTACTCAAGTTACAACCTTTTTGGAGATCTGTAATTATGCAAGTAAGATATGGTATTTGTTGCGATCTGGCACCCCCAGTTTCATCAGATCAGAGAATGAATTTCCCCAAGAGGGGTTCAGTATGGTTTTTATTAATATACGTTCTTATCAATTTCTGCAGGAGCTGTGGAAGGTGATCATCACTCCACTTCCATTTGACCAAGCCCGGTATAATTCTGAGCTCTTTTCATCTTGACCTGGACTTACATCTGAGTAGTGTTAACATTGAACTCTCCCCATAATGTAGCATACAAAGCTCTAGTTAATAGTTGAAGGTTTGAAATATAAAATATAAAAACTCTTTTCAGCGAGACTGAAAAATTAGCAATTGATTAATTGCATGAATGTAGCATTAGTTTCTTTTTCAACTAGAGCTGAATGTTTACCTAGATATTTATACAGTATGTCTGATTAAAAACATGATCAAAAAAATTTTACCATATACCAAGTACATCAATGTGGCTATCATTTTTATTCTGACTGCATGCAATTTAAAGCTATTCATTTATCTTTCTGGCAGCACAGAAAGCTGCATAAGTAAGTGGTTAGGTATTTAAACACAATTGACAGAGACTGCATCACAGAGAGTCTTTTTTTTTTAAAATGACATTATCATGGCATGGCAATACAGCTGAAAGAAGGAATAGTTTTAGAGAGACTTTGTTGTTGCTTTGTTGATTACGATGGCCCATAGCTCAATGCATGCAAACACATGCCAATAGACAAAACACCAGCAAATTAAGAAAACGTCTTCATCAATTTGATAACATGTGCCGCAGCATTTAGAAAAAAAGAGAGAGATGCACAGCAACAATAATAATAACTGTTACGTGTATAGATTTGTGTGTGTCTCTTCCTCTCTCTCTCTCTCTCTTCCCCAGTCCTGCAGGTGAGAGGTGGAAGATTGGAAGATTGGCTGCTAGCTTGTGAAAAGAGCCATGGATTGGCTCACACTCTGGCCAATCAGAGACGGAGTGACCTTTGAAAAGCCTCGCTCTTGTTTTTCTCTCTCTCTCTGACTTTGCTTTGTTGGGCAGGAAGGTTTGTGGTGGGGACTAGGGACTGAGGTAAGACTGGTGTATCCTCTACATCTACACACGTAGAAAGAAATTGTTGTCACACCAGGTTATGGGTTGTTGCCACTGTTGTACTTTTATTATTTTTAGATGCTTTTTGTAGGCAAGACAGTCAGGCCTTTTGTTTCCTTTTTTCTTTTCACACATAAGGTTGAGCTAGGCCCTTTATGATTGTACTTTGTTTGTTTTATTGGTAAAAGCCCACAGGTCCCTCTTCCCCCCACATTGTTCAAACCTACATTCGTTGTTTACCTTTTCACTGAAGTATTGTAAATAAATCCCATTTCTTTGACTGTCTCACATCTTCCTGAGTTCTTCTTTGTTGGTTGTCAGTGTTAATGTTTCTACGTAAGTGGAAACATAACAGTAACAATAACAACTTTAATAGTTAAAGTAGATCCAGGCACAACCATGATCCATGGGAACCAGCACTTCTAATGGCATTTGCAAGAATCCACTGCCCCCGAACAATACAAGCAATGAGAGCCAAGAAATATGGAAAGACACTTTAGCACGTTAGTGCCTTGAAGATAGTAGATCTTCCTTGGCTCTGATTGGTTGTTTTCTTTCATTAGGAGTGCTAGGAGGAGCAAATATAAAGTTATTTTTTAAATAAATTAATACTGCAGCTTTAATAGGACATAAATGTGAACAGCGCATCATGGAAAGTGTCCCGGTCCAGGCCTAAAGCAGCTTCCAGTCTCACCTGAGCCAGCCCTAAACACAATCTTTATCAAAGTAACGTCTCAAGCCTATTCTTAATTGGTTCCACAGGAGAGGATTCAAGCATGCCTTTTATGACAAAAAAAAAAACAGGATGCAGTTTTCTGATGTTAAACTCAGACAAAGAAAGAGATATCAAACTGAATCTCAGACGTTCCACATATTAATTCTGGAGGCTTAGGATGACAGGTTATAACTATTTACATAGATTTTGTAATTATAATACTACATTTTACTAATGTATGACCCTGTTACAACTATTACTGCTGTATATTTGACTCTTGTACACTAGGAAAAAATATCACATTTCTCCCATATTACTTCTGCACTTGCTCCTTGCAAAATAGAGAAAATGTTTTTAATCCTTCTCAGCCAAATCTATTGACAGAAATGCAGTATAATATTTATAGATATATTTTTATTAGTGTATGATCACCTGAAAATAAGAATAGCTGAGATTTGGTTACCTTAGAATGAGATGTTTTCAAGGGCCCGTAATAAAAAGGGGGTTTGCTATAAAAACTATATAGATGGTTTCATGGCATGATTGACAGCTGAGCCCAGCTTGCAATTGAGTCAACTGTGTGTATGGGCAGGACTTTGATAATACAGCTCCAACCCCGCTCACTTCTGCTCAGACCTGGTTCCAATGAGAGTTTTTTTAAACAATACATTTATGTAATGCGGTGGAGTCGCATGGGAGTGGGTGGGTTGGCACACAGAATCTTGTGTCACTGCTGACTTTTGAATGCTATTGTAGTCAATATGAGTTAATATTATTGCAAGATTGAACAACTGAAATATGTTGTCAGTGGAGGAAAGGATGCAGTACGACAGTCATTTTAAATTTCTAAAAGGTCCTGATGGTTATGTGACAAAAATGTCAAGTGGTAGACCTAAGAAAATTTCACCTGCGCTGATCTGGAGGATCCGATGGGCTTTCAGTGAAGACACAGGCTGATCCTCGACCCAAATTAAGGCCTTTACTGATGCTGACTGTAGCCCAGTAACCATCAGATGGCATCTGAGACAGAAGGGCCTAAAGAACAAAATGTCTTTAAAGGCCACATCTCCTCCAATGCCACAAACCTGCCCGTTTGCACTTTGAAAGGGAGCACCAAACATGGGACACTGAAAGGTGGAAGAAAGTTTTATTCTCTGATGACAAAAAATTTAACCTGAACGGTGCTGATGGCTTCCAATGTTACTGGCATTAAAAGGAGATCCCACTGGAGATGTTTTCTACGCGACACAGTGGAGGAGACTCCATCATGATCTGGGGTGCTTTTTCCTTCAATGGAACAATGTAGCTTCAGGTTGTGCAGGGGTGTATGTGGAGATGTTGCAGCGGCCATCCCTCTTGACTCAGGGCCTACGTCTGTGTGGTGATGATGGTCTTTCAACAGGACAACGCTGCAGTTCACAACAGCCGCCTGACAAAGGACTTCTTCCAGGAGAATAACGCTCTTTTGGACCATCTTGCGTGTTCCCCTGATCTAAATCGCATTGAGAACATTTGGGGATGGCTGGCAAGGGACGTTTACAAAAATGGACGTCAGTTCCAGATCATGGATGAAATTTTGTGATCAACATGAACGGTGGGGCTACTCACTACTGACTCCTTTTTTGACACGTTTAGTTCTTTTTTAAGGTTTTTTTGGGCTATGGTCTTTTTTGATCAGCTGATGAACAGTTTTCAATAAATTGGCTATTCTATTTTTATTTCCCTTGCTCCTGTGTCCTCTTTTTGCATTTGAAACTCCACTTACAACCTAGTTATGTTCCACCAGCATGAAATGCGAATACTTGTAAAAGGAATGTATAATAGAAAATATAACACTATAAATGAAAAGCATATACGCTATATGCAATATGCAAGTAAAAATGGTGTGCAAATATTTGAGCAGCTTTGACTAAAAACTAAACTGTACATATATAAATAATTTGTGTTTCCATCTCAGAGTCCTTTTGTCTCAACTGTCTTTATTGTCTTTAGTGTAGTGTCTGTAATAGTCCTGACAACTTCTACATAGACTTTTTATTTATTTTCTGTGGTAGCAAAGAACACACAACCTTTCAATAACTATTATACTACAACCTACAAGCTGACTTAAGTTGTGTTACTCCTCAGAC
Organism: Dicentrarchus labrax; assembly: GCF_905237075.1. Classification (NCBI taxonomy): domain Eukaryota; kingdom Metazoa; phylum Chordata; class Actinopteri; family Moronidae; genus Dicentrarchus; species Dicentrarchus labrax. Next base: position 20,832,784 of record NW_026136722.1, read on the forward strand.
CCCGGGAAAGACTCACTTCCCAAAACAAACCTGCTAGACTCCACCTTCCTTAAAGAGGAAGGCTCAGCCGCTAACGCACAGGTGAAATTAGGCTGTGGGTGTGCTAACCAGAAGTAAAAGTACTGATACCCCACTTTAAAAATATTCCACTACCAGTACAGTGGGTTGCAACAGAAGCCTTTCCACCCGCTGCTGAAATAAATCGAGGAAGGATATAATAATAAAGATCTTATGGGAAACATTTTTTCCCTTTATTGCACATTACACAATCTTTCCCTGCTACTATTGCTTTAATAAAGCAGAAGCATTTATTTGCCCATTACTCAGTTCATCTAAATTAATGGAATAATCAGTAGATAATTACATAAGTAGCTGCAGCCTTAATGCACAGACAAACAGACACACAAAAAAAGTATTTTTCAAGCTTTATACTTAGTTCAACCATTTTGTTCAACATTTGAATAATTATGACCTTTATTAAGTGTTCTAATCCCATTCATAATTACATTCTTTATCAATTTTCCAACTAAGATACTCCTTCAGTTTCTCAAAAAAGCTTAATGCAATGTTATTCATCTTTCAGATTACACTATATTTTCATTGTTTATCCCCTTCAAACTTTTCCAAGTGTTCTTTCCTTTGTACACTCTGTCAACTTATATCTAATCATTCATACTTTCAGTTGGAAACGTTCAAACGTTATGAGATATATTCAACTTTTTCATTGTAATTACACTCTTTCCCACTTTTCCAACAAGAATACTCCTACGGTCACTTCATGTCAATTAAAGCCAGCCATTTAAGCATAGGCTTTTCAACAAACCTTAAAATATTACACCTTTTAGACATTATTAATATTATTTAACACTTAAAGCCAGCAATTTAGCTTAATGTCAGCTTTTGAACAAATATTCAAAAATTCTACATATTTCACACAATATTAACACCAACAATTCAATTTAGAGTCAGCCTTTCTTACATTACTGACATAAACCTTACTCTTAACTGTATAGCTGACATTAAGACGGTGTTAAAGACTAAAGAAGGCTAAAAATACCATTATAGAACCTTTAGAGAACATTTACTAAAGGATCTGCAGGTAACCTGTTTGCACTCAGCGGCAAGAGCAGATCTTGCTGTCAATTTTAATTTAACTCTTTTATATTAATTTAAAAAATGTGTTAAAAAAACATAATAATAATTTAATGATATGTTAGTGCCACATTTTGGACTAAGCGAGGCTTAAGCCTCATTTATTAATTTTTGATGCCACCTTTACTTTTCTTTTTATTTAAGGAGGGTAATGTACCGCAATTGTGTAATGTTTTTGAGTGCGAATATCCTCATTTGGTGGCAAATATTGATACATGTGATTGTTTGTGATTAAATCAGATGTCAGCCACCCTGTAAAGTCTCTGTGTAACCCTCTCTCCACCCCATGAATAGACCAGGGGCAGCCGCTGCTAGTCTGCACAGATACAGCCAAATCATATCGCAAAGTCCACATTTTGACAACCAATCGCGCTGTGTAGTCCATATTAGTCCATCTTTTGCTAGCAAATCAAATGTCCAAGTCCATATTTTGACAACCAATCGCGCTGCGTAGTCCATATTTCTATGTCACCGCCTCCTATAACTACAGGAGGGACTACAGTTACCTTACGTTATCTGTGGCAGTAAGCGGTTCTCTACAGGTAAGTTAGCTTCCGAGCTTTTACTAGCTAACTATATTATATGTAACGCATGCTGATACATTTATCATTTATAACTTAACCGCCAAAACTTTGATTCGGTGGTTTTATGCCTTGCATTGTATTTTAATGTAAGCTAGGAGATTTGCCATATAAAGAAGTTTGGTCGGTTGCTGTAGCGTTACACTATTGTTTTATTTTGCAGTTGTAGGCTGCGATGGAAATGCAGTAGCCTATTGTTTTGCCGTTGCTTCGTATCACACATTTTTGATCGCTTGAAGTTGTGCATTTTTGCTGCAATATTTCAGAAAAATGGCATTGAAGAAGCCATTTTTCTGCCATCCAAAGCTATGGACGAAAGCGAGTGGCTGTCAAGGCTGAGGTCGTTTGCCTCTACAGGTTCCTGGCCGACGAGTGCAGGCAACAGGCCTTCCCCTAGGCAAAAGAGATGGCATGCACTTTATCATAAGGTAAAATGATGAACCAAAAAACTCTGACACAATACACTTTACTTACTTTTGTCTTTTCTTGTTTGGACCATTTTTGATAGAAATGTAGGCTACACGTCTTTTTCTTGGACAGAGAGCAGATGAATACAAATGAAAAGTCAACTTAATATCTAGATCTAACTCTTACATGTTTTGCAAGTGAGATATTCTTTATGGTTACAGATAGAAACGTGCCCTCTACAACTGAGGGGTCAGAGGACCCTGGTGAGAGAGCCACAGAGGTGCTTGTGTGGATTTCACACTCACAAGGTAACTACATTTAAATCCACAAGCTGCAAATATAGATGCATGTGTTTCCAATGTGAAGTTGACTGCTTACATTGGAAGCACATTAGCAACTCTATATGTTTCTCCAATGTTTTCAGGCACCCTCCATTCGATAAGGTGACTCCACATCGCCATGCAGTGTAGTTACGTAGTACTAAATCATCCTAGAAAACAGAGAGAAAGCCAAATGCTAGTGTTCTTACTTTAACCAATCTAGAGAACAAAAGAGAAGTACATAATATAATGCCAGATTTTGGTTTTAATCTACTATTTTGTTAAACTAATTGCTTAAGGCCCCTTGTAGTTTTATGAATTATTGCAGAAAGCATTTAACAATGCCTAAAAAATATAGAAATCCTTAAACAGCTAGTTGGACTGAATAAAAAAATTATTTCAAAATTACTTTGCACTCAAATGTATATTCATACTGTCTCCTGTGGCAGCATTTGCTCTGGGTCCACTTACCGATTCAGACCTGCTCTGTGTATGTAAGTTCACCAGGATGCCGGCATGCTTTATTAAACACACCACAACAGCAAACCTGAATTGGACTTGAATGATTTTTCTTCAACACAGGAAACAGTGGGGTACAGTCATCTGTAGCAATAAGACTTTAATTCAATTCAATTCAATTTTATTTGTATAGCGCCAATTCATAACAGAAGTTATCTCAGGACACTTTTCAAATAGAGCAGGTCTAGACCGAACTCTTTAACATTAATAACAGAGACCCAACAGTACCACCATGAGCAAGCACTTGGCGACAAGGGCAAGGAAAAACTGCCTGTTAAAAGGCAGAAACCTAGGACAGATCCTCCGGCTCTAGGTGGGTGGTCGTCTGTCTCGACCAGTTGGGGTGAGAGAGAGAGAGAGAGAGAGAGGCAGAGAGAGAGAGAGCGAGAGACAGACAGACGGACAGGTGCACAGCAACAACAGTATTGGCAATGGCAGTCAAGCAGGACCATGGCAGGAGGCTCCACCAGGATCCATGAGAACCTGCGAGACGAGAAAGCACAAGAACTCCGGGGAAGAAGTGAAGTTAGTAACATGCTTTAATGGGACATGAATGAGTGCAGAAAGAGAGAGGAAGAGAGTAGCTCAGTGCACCATGGGAAATCCCCCGATAGTCTAGGCCTATAGCAGCATAACTAAGGGATGGTTCAGGACTCACCTGATCCAGCCCTAACTATAAGCTTTATCAAAGAGGAACGTCTTAAGCCTACTCTTGAATGTGGTGAGGGTGTCTGCCTCCCGAACCACAACTGGAAGCTGGTTCCACAGGAGAGGAGCTTGGTAACTGAAGGCTCTGGCTCCTGTTCTACTTTTAGAGACTATAGGAACCACAAGTAGCCCTGCATTTAGAGAACGTAATGTTCTAGTGGGGTAATAGGGTACTATGAGCCCTTTAAGATATGAAGGGGCCTGACCATGAAGAGCTTTATAGGTGAGGAGGAGGATTTTAAATTCAATTCTACATTTTATAGGGAGCCAATGCAGAGTAGCTAGTACAGGAGAGATGTGATCTCTTTTTCTAGTTCCTGTCAGTACTCGTGCTGCAGCGTTCTGAATTAATTGAAGCGTTTTAATGGACTTATTGGGGCAACCTGATAATAAAGAGTTGCAGTAATCCAGCCTTGAAGCAACAAATGCATAGATTAGTTTTTCTGCATCTGTCTGTGATAGTATGTGTCTAATTTTTCTAATATTACGTAAATGAAAGAAGGCAGTCCTAGAGGTTTGCTTTATGTGGGAGTTAAATGACAAATCCTGATCAAAGATAACTCCTTTACTACTACTTTAGACTTGTATCAGCTGTGGAGTGTGATTATTCTGGGAGTGTTTTCATTTGGTACGGAATACAGTGTTTTAACTCCAACCTGGATCGTTTGTGTTTGCCCATCAAGGCAACAGGTCTGTTCCTCTGCAGAAGAAATGGCATTACTTTTATCATAAGGTAAAATTACACCAGTTAATCGAAGCTTAAACTAACCAAAACACGCTAACATAATATATTTATTGTTTTCAAATATGCATGCAACAGGCACTAACAGGTACTAACCAGGCACAGAAGGTGATGGTAATGTTTTTATAAAATCGCTGGTTAATTATTCTTTACATCCATGTACAGTAAGACAAAAGGATTGTTGAAACATCTTAGTGGATTCACACTCTAGACATAACTTCAGTTACATGTACATGCACCCTGCAAATATTGATTATTGTGTTTCCTGTGACTCCACAGTTTCCTCCTGCTCCTGCTGCTTCAACAAGCACTGCTGGCCAGAGCACACACACTTTATCTGTGGTAAACCTAACGTTCCATCTGTGTCTGCCAGTTGTCTGTCTGACTGACTGTCTGACTGACTGACTATATATGTGTGTGCTGTATTTTTCAGGTACCCTCTGTCGCTCCACAAGTGTCCCCTTCTACTGCTCCCCAGTGCAGTCCATCCAACACCGGAGATGTGCTGAGTCCCTCAAAAAGGACTAAAATAACCATCCCCAGCTTGTCAATGGTAAGTGTGACCTTAAACTGTAATGACCAATGTTACTAGTCATTCTCCAATTATCATTCAAGCCTTTGAATACCTTATTATATAGTGATGGCGAGGTTTTGTCTGGTGAGGTTGAGGTTTGGTTTTGCGGCTGTCACATGCTTGCCACCAAATCTTGACCTTTCAAACTTAAAAGAAAATATAAAAATCAGCCGCAAAACCAAACCTCAACCTCACCAGCAAATCTTCCCAGGTGAACATAAAAGACAATATGATAAGTTTTTCTTTTCATACAAATGTATGATAATAGCATATAAACACACACAATAACTTCTTCATAACTGTATAACTCTATAGGTACAGGTCACTGCAGAGGTACGAGAGTTTCCTGGTTCAGCTCCAGCCACAGCCACCTACCCATCCCTTGATGTTCATCCTCATCCATCTCCCTGCCCTCATCCACCTGTTTGCCCATCCCCAGACACATTCTTCCTTGCTCCTCCGTTACCACCGTCTGTGGACCAACCAGCACCTCCTCAACCTGGGGCAGAGCCTGCTGTTGTGAGGAACTTGGTAAAATGACATTTTAACTTTAAACATGCTTACATAATTTTATGTTTTTATTCAGCTTCTGTTTATTTAGGCAGGGTCTTTTTTTTTTTTTTTACCTTAGCAGAACCCCTTTCAGCCAGAGGATTCTGATGCGCTCCCACTACTGTGGCCGAAGACGATGCCAAAGCAGGACCACAAGTGGGTGTCTGCAGCACTGTTCAAGCGTGGTTCGAGTGGAAAGCTGGAGCTGCTTGACAACCTTCAGCTGTGGTATTACCCTCCACAGCCATCTGTGGTATACCACCAGGCCCCAACCCCCAGCAGATTCTTCACCCACGCTCTTCTGCTGTGGATGCCATACAGGCTGTGGAAGGTACGACTGCTCTGTACTAGTCCTGCTTGCACTCGGCATCCACTGGCCAGCGGTGGTCTGCACAGGAGGGTACGCCAGGTCCTTGATATCGACCGGTATTACAACGTGGTGACGGAGACCCTGATCTGCACCAAGTGCAGAACCAGCTACCTGTCATGGGGTCAGGCAATGCAGCTGGACCTGGCACACGTGAGTTCAGGGTCATCCTTACACGCAGGTACATTACATGTCAACATGCACACATACACATATACCATGTCTTTGTTCAATGTGGAGAAATATAGTATAAATAATTGATTTACTTTTCAAAGATATGCCTGTGACATACGGGTTATCCGTCTCCTGCGTGAGCGGGGCCTGGGGGACGGTCCGGTCGGGATTATTGGCCAACTAAAAGAGAACCACAGTGGAGAGGGTTGCTAGGTACACAGCAGAGTGTGCGGCCTTCATGGCCATTCCTAGCCTGTTGCCACAACCTTTCCAGGAGCCCCCAGAACCTGTGCTATTGCCCGGCTACAAGTGGCTCCTTGTAGTGTAGAATAGCTGTATTGCCACATATTATATATAGTCAGTCCTCGAAAAACTGTTCTGATTACTGGCTTTTGTAATTTTCAGATCACCAAGAAACTGACCGGACCTGCCAAGGGCACTGCACAGTGCCTCACTTCTGTAGGCAGCGAAGTTGGTCAGGTGCTCATTAGTGTCCTTACTGCCAGTGAGGGTCCAGCATTGGATCTTATGGCTGCAGGCCTGGTGAAAAGGTAATAATAATAATAAACGTTATTTGTATATCATTTTTCAAAACAGAAGTTACAAAGTGCTTCAGATAAACAAACAAGGAATTATAAAAATGCTTTTGAATGAAGGTGAATTTTAAGAATGGATTTAAAATGCAAAACTAAATCAGCCGTCCTGATCTCCTCATGTACCAGGCGGCCGAGGTTGATCCTCCTGTTGCCCTTTATGTGGACACTGGCTGCTGCAAGGAGGTGGGAGAGACAAAGCTGAAGGCCAGATTCAGTGGGTGGCCAAATATCATTGTCCGCTTAGACATCTGGGACCTCATGCGTCGTTTGGCAGTCGGATGCACCACCGATGCACATCAGCTTTACCCCACATTCATGGCACGCATGTCAGCCTGCATTTTTGAATGGGATGCAGCTGATGTTGCAGAATTGAGAAGGGCCAAGAGTGCGCAACTAACCCAGCAGGGCTGGCCTGCTTTGACCGAGAGGGAGCTGGACCGACACATCACAAAAGATGAGCTTGCACTGCACTGCAGGAGAAGGACCCGTGGAGAGGGGACATCTATCCGGCTTCTTGATCAGCTGCTCATGGAGCTCATGAGCGGCAAGGGGAAAGATGCCCTTGGTGTTCCTCTCCTTGACACTGTCAGGATGCAGCACATCTGGTGTGTCCAAAGTCGGCATGTGAGGTGCATTCAGATGAGGGATATGAGGAATTTGTGGGAGAAGCCACACTTGCAGATCTAGTGGTTTCTGTTGACACCACAGAGGTCTTCCTCTCCCAGACCCCAGTGCCTCCACTCCAGTCTCTATCTGCTGTGCCTCCACTCCAGTCTACATCTGCTGTGCCTCCACTCCAGTCTCTGTCTGCTGTGCCTCCGCTCCAGTCTCCGTCTGCTGTGCCTCCGCTCCAGTCTCCGTCTGCTGTGCCTCCGCTCCAGTCTCCGTCTGCTGTGCCTCCGCTCCAGTCTCTATTTGCTGTGCCTCCACTCCAGTCTCCATCTGCTGTGCCTCTCCAGCCTACACCAGTGGGCTCTTTGCAGCAAGTTGTAAGTGATAATTCATTAATTTCTCTTTTTAGACCAGTAGATCTATCCATGAGCAACATAGACACAAATCAAATTCATTGCAAGTCAGTTTATGTTTTGTCATAACTAAAGCTTAAGTAGACACGAGGAGATTGTGATGCTGCAGAGCCAGTCTTAAACATCAGTTTTATTTTTCCAGGCTGTCGATCAGCATAACATACCAAGAATCCAATCCAATCCAATCCAACTTTATTTGTTAAGCACTTTAAAACAACCAAAGTTGACCAAAGTGCTGTACAGGAGAATAAATAAGACATCATAAATAAAAGACATAACAGCTCACATGAGGCGCAAAATAACATATAATACAACAATAAAATGAAAAGACATAAATAAAAATAATAACCATGCAATAACAAGCAATCAAAAAATAAAAATAACAAATACAAAAAATAAATCAAGTAAATAAAGTCGACATCTTACTAGGTGTCAAAGGCCACAGAGAAGAGATGGGTTTTAAGACTGGTTTTAAAAACAGACAGAGAAGAGGCCTGTTTAATGTGCAGAGGCAGATCATTCCATAATTTAGGAGCAGACACAGCAAAGGCACGGTCCCCTCTGAGCTTCCGCTTAGTTTTAGGCACACTCAGGAGCAGCCGATCATCTGACCTGAAAGCGGGCGGGTATATAGGGGTGTAGAAGCTCAGATAGGTAGGGCGGGGCAAGACCATTTAGGGATTTAAAAGCAAATAAAATTAAAGCTGCAAGCAGCGTTGAGCGGGACCTCGCACTCCACGCAACTCGGGCGTGCTGCGGCCGCGTCGCGTGCCGTCGTAACACGTGCGGACCACAACACGAAAATGTCACGTACATCAACTCAAAATCGCCACGCAGCGCTTACCAGCTGTTGCTTGAAGGTGGCGCTATTGCTATATCTTAATATTGTCATGTAGACAAGTTCAGGGCGGGACTGTTGTAACACACGTGAAGTTTCATTGAGATTGGATCATGAACGCTGAAGTTACGAGGACGTGTTCAGGGTGGGACTGTACACTGAAGTTGAGTATGTTTATGGTGAATGGTCGAAATTCAACGCAACGCCACGGGCACGCCGTTTGACGGAATGTCGTAAATAGCACAACTTTTAATCATGAATGTCTTTAGATTGCGCTGATTAAATCTGAAGTAGATCCGATAAATTCCCTAGGAGGAGTTCGTTCAAATACAAGGCGAAAAATCACAGAAAATGAGCACAGAATTTAAAATGGCTGACTTTGATGCCAAGCCACGGACACGCCGTTTGACGGAATGTCGTAAATAGCACAACTTTTAATCATGAATGTCTTTAGATTGCGCTGATTAAATTTGAAGTAGATCCAATAAATTGCCTAGGAGGAGTTCGTTCAAATACAACGCGAAAAATCACAGAAAATGACCCAAAAAATCAAAATGGCTGACTTTGATGCCACGCCACGGACACGCCCTTCAACGTACATGCACAAATAGCACAACTTTTAATCAGCACCATTTTATGACTGTACTCACAAATTTTGAGGCAGATCTGATAAATTCCCTAGGAGGAGTTCGTTCAAATAAAACGCGAAAAGTTCGCCGAAAGTGAAAATGAAAATCAAAATGGCCGACTTCCTGTGGGGTTTGGGGTATGGGTCCAAGAGGCTTTTTTGTACGTCCCGGCATGTTACACGTGCCTACCGAGTTTCGTACATATCGGTGAAACGTGGCGCCGGGGCTTCTGTTTTTTTATCCTGTAGGGGGCGCTACACAAATGACGAACACGATTTTTGATATGTGAGCTTCAGGCACTACTCTACACGTGCCCTGTGAATTTCATATTCATAACTATTACGGTATTCGCACAGTGATTTTTCATGCCAAAAGAGCGCCACCTAGTGGCGTATTTAGTTTTTCCTTTTTAAGGGAGCCTAAGGGAGCCAGGGGGAAGCATCATACCAAGTTTCATCTTAATCACACATACCGTTGTAGAGATATAAAGTTCTTCATTTTAAAGAGCGCCACCTAGTGGCAATGGCCTGAAATTGTGCACGATGCTTAAGGAAGACATGTTGAACTATGGACCCAAGTTTTGTGTCAATCGGACATACCAATGTGGGGAAATGGTCCACTTCCTTTTTTGACGAAAAATCTACAGGAAGTTGGAATTTTATAGCGTGCTTATTTTTTTAAATTTCAAAAAGGTTCCAATTACTTTTTTTGCCAGGGCGGTCCCCAGGTGCTAGGTGAAAATATTTGTGCGAATCGGACAAAGCGTGTAGGAGGAACCCGAAAAAGTAGTTCAAGGACATTTCGCGCTCTAGAAAAAAAAAATTCTAGGCGGAAGTGGGCGGGGCTTATATGGGGAGATTCAGCTACATTCACCGAACGCGTGGATATAAGTTTTTTGAATGTGCGACAAACGATGCAGAAGTTATTAGCCTAAACGCATTTTTTATGATAGTAGCGCCACCTAGTGGCAGACCCAAAAGCGACACATGTAAACTCCCCATTTTCACCAGACCTGAATACTTTGCCAAATAAAATTGACTTTTCGTATATGTTCAGGGGGGCAAAATCGCAGTCAATGGGGGCTAAAAATAATAATAAGAAACGAAGCAAAAACAATAGGGACCTTGCCGGTCGCTGGCTCGGTCCCTAATTTTTTTTTTTTTTTTTTTTTTTTTAAAATTTTCCATCAAATTTTTTGAGTAAACTACTTTGTTACAGCTGTATACACGCCGCCCAAAACATAACATTTGAAATTCAAAATAAGCACTATAAAACCATTTAAAGTTGGATGTTACGGTGTGTTTGATAAACAGGCCCAAACTTATATACCGTGGATACACACCAAAAGGAAAACAGTGCCTGGCAACCAAAAGTAATAGGAGTGAAGTTGTCACAGATAACCCATAATGAGGCGTAGACCACAGCTTAAGTACCATAAGATACTAATATAAAAAATAAAATAAATATATTTTAAATAAAAAAAATATAAAAAACAATAAAAAAATTTAACCAAAATACAAAAATATAAAAAAAATATTCTTTTTTTTTTTTTTTTTTTTTTTTTTTTTTCCCCGTTTTTTTAGGGGGGGCGGGGGCGGGGGCCGCCCCCCCCGGGTTTGGGGGGGGGGGGGGTCCCGCTCAACGCTGCTTGCAGCTTTAATTTTAAAATGGATCCTAAATTGAATAGGCAGCCAGTGGAGTGAGGCTAAAATGGGGGAAATGTGCTCATGTTTACATGTGCCAGTTAAAAGACGTGCAGCAGCATTCTGTACCATCTGAAGACGGGCGATGGAGGACCCACTAACCCCCACATATAGTGCATTACAGTAATCCAGCCGAGTGGTAACAAATTACCGTCTCAAAGTGCTGCTTTGATAGAATTGGCTTTATTTTGGCCAGCTGCCTCAAATGGAAAAAGCTTGATTTGACAACAGCCTTGATCTGACTGTCAAACTTAAGCTCAGGGTCCACTTTAACCCCTAGGTTTGTGATGCTAGGTTTAATATACTGGGCCAAGGAACCCAGATCTACAGGGGGGATCCCTGTGGTGCCACCAAAAACCATCACTTCTGTCTATTTATCATTGAAATTTAAAAAGTTCAGAGTCATCCAGGCCTTTATGTCGTCAAGGCACTTAAGTAGCAGTCTGACAGAGTATTCACTTTTCTTTTTAAGAGGCACATAAATCTGACTGTCGTCTGCATAACAGTGGAATGAAAAGCCGTGCTTCCTAAGTATGGAACCAAGTGGGAGCAAATAGAGAGAGAAAAGGAGAGGGCCAAGAACTGAGCCCTGTGGGACCCCACACGAGAGAGGAGCAGAGGAGGATACAGAGTCACCTAGGCTGACACAGAAAGTTCGATCAGCCAAGTACGACCTGAACCACTCCAGTGCTATGCCCCTGATGCCCACCCACTGCTTCAAACGTGAGATCAGTATTTCATGATCCACTGTGTCAAATGCAGCAGTTAAATCTAAAAGCACAAGGATAACACAGTCACCAGAGTCAGTAGCTAAAAAGATATCATTAAAAACTCTTAAGAGAGCTGATCCTGTGCTGTGCACGGTTTTAAAACCGGATTGGAAAACCTCTAGAATATTATGTTCTTCCAGAAAGGCCATTAATTGACTGTGCACAATCTTCTCCAGGATTTTTGAAAGGAGAGGCAGTTTGGAGATAGGCCTGAAATTAGCAAGAACTGCAGGATCTAGAGCAGGTTTTTTAATCAGAGGTTGTACTACTGCATGTTTAAAATTTTCAGGGACCACACCTGAGGTCAGACTGCTATTTATGACTGCAATAACAGATGGTCCTACAGTGGGGAAAACCTCCTTAAATAGTCGAGGGGGGACAGCATCATTTGGAGAACCTGAGGGCTTCAAATGACCAACAACCTCCTGTAAAAAGGAAAAAGTCACAGGCTCAAAATGGTCAAAGACAGCAGAGCAGGGGACAGAGATTGAGGGGTCATAAACTGAAGGTGAGATTTGAGCCCTAATTGAAGTGACCTTATCAATAAAAAAGTGAAGGAAGTTTTCACACACAGCAGGGGATGCCTCCATACAGGCAGTCTGTGGGGCATTAAGAAGTGAGTCAATAGTGTTAAACAAAACACGAGGCTTGTGACAGTTTGACAGGATCATATCTGAGAAATGTTTTCTTTTAGCATCTTTCACAGTTTTTTGATAATGACGCCAGCAGTTCCCTAACATTTGAAAAGACACCTGCAGTTTGTCCTTCTTCCACTTGCGCTCAGCTCTACGGCACTCACGTCTGACCGCATGAGTCATGTCATTTAGCCAGGGCTCAGATTTAGTTTTAGGCTGCCTGGATTTTAATGGAGCCACAGTGTCTAAAACAGTTTGGCAGGTGGAGTGAAACCATGAGCTAAGCTCCTCTGTACTGCATACAGACTCAGGAAAGATGGAGTTCTGATTGAAAGCAACCGAGAACTGAACAGCAGTGGAAGGGTTAATAATGCGACAGCACCGAGCAGCAGCGCGAGGTTTAACTGTATGACAGGCAAGAGCAGCCTCAAATAATACAGGCATATGGTCAGAAAACACTGCGTCACATATCTCTAGGTTAAAAACGGGCAAACCATATGATAAGACAAGATCAAGTGTGTGTCCGTGTTCTTGTGTGGGTCCAGACACAGATTGCACAAGATTAAAAGAATCAATGAGGTTTAAAAAACCCTTTGCCATTGGCTTATCTGGACAACACACATGAACATTAAAATCCCCAACAATAAGAACACGGTCATATTTAGGCATGATTTCAGCCAGGAAATCAGAGGTCATTTAAAAAGTCCTTATTGTACTTGGGAGGCCAATAGACCACAGCACACAACACTGTGTGAGAGCGACCAAGCTCAAATAAGCTCAGTTCAAATCTGGTGAAAGAGGATGACAGCAATAGCTGCTTACATTTATAATGACTCTTATAGACGGTCGCTATTCCTCCTCCTTGGCCCGACATCCGCGGGGAGTTAAAGTAGCAGCAATCATGGGGTAAAAGTTCAGTGAAAGCGCTGGATTGGCTGACCGGGGAGCCCGACACAGAGGCCGTAAGTTGCGGTGATTCACCCCACGCCAGCGGGGATGAGGAGAGCAGGGGGTGACGTTGGAGTCCGGTATCTGCTCGATGATTGCAGGAATGTAGGGTTTAAGCCTCCTCCTCTTCATCCCCCGCTCTGCAGCCTCGCCGTCTCCTCCTCAGCTCCTCCGGTATGGAGGGTCTTTCTCCAGTCAGGATGCTCGGGTACCCCAGGGCGATCATGTGGTCGCGGGTGTAAACAATGCGACTCTCCGTCGCCATGGAGACCAGCGTAAACAAAAAATAAAAAGTGCTCAAAAACGCTGAAAAAGTATCTAGGCGACGCGAACAAAATAACAAGAAAGTAAGAAAGCAAGAAAACAGTTAAAAATAGCAAAAAAACACAGGCTAAAAACACTGAAAACACACTAAAACTACAACAATGATAGGAGCTGCAATGAGAGGCTGCCGTTGTCGCCGGCGCCATTCTGGAATCTGGACCGTGTGGACGAATTGGCAGAGGCAGTGGTAGAGCAGCGTACACAGACGGGCCTAACACTGACCAACCAGCAGGCCAGCACCATTGTGGGTCTGTGACAGAACCTGGAACAATTTGACAAGGACAGGGTTGTGTATGCTGCTCGGCATCAGGACAGGTTGTTGACTGGCCGCTTTAGGTCCCCCAAAAAGAAGGCAGTTTTCACTCCTGGTGTTGAGAGGTGTGTTTTGGGCTCGCCTGTTTAGTGGCCTTACTGCTGCCGTCTTGTTGAGACTGTATTTGTGAGGCTGTGCAACATTCACACAAGCCCCCAAAAAATGGGACAGCACAGCATGTCAAGATGGTCTCTTATTCTGCAGGACTACAAAAAAATTAGGCAGCTGATTTTGTGCAATGGCATAATAATGCAGCAAACCACCATTCAACTGGTTGAGGTAAACCAGACCACCCTCACCCAGTGGTATAACCAACGGCTGAAGGGTCAGGAGGTCTCTGTGCTTCTGCAAGGGGTGCAACTGCCTGAGGCACGGCCGGTGGGAGGTATACCACTGCAACCTGCGAAGACACAGCCTGAGTTTCCTCCACAAAATCAACATCAGCTGCACACATATCACATGCCACCCAACACAGCTGGTCAGGCAAAAACCAGGTTTCGGCGGATCAAGCCTTCAGTTACCTCCACAGAGCCATCACTCCACCGCCTTCAGTCTCATTCCACCCAGATCCCACCATCAACTCCTTCAGTGCAGCTTCCAGGTACCTTAGCTCTGTCACAGCCACAGCTGTTTGTTGTACCTGGTGTCGTGCCGCAGTTGTTGATGCTGCCCAGTCCTATCCTTGGAGCAAGTGCGAGCGCAACCACCAGCACTACCTCTTGACAGTCCTGCCAGTGACAAATCTGCACAAGTAAAACGCAAATACAATTGGGTGGTCACATCTAATTCTTGCAGGAAGTGAGGACAGTTTCGCACACAAGAGACTGGCCATAGCCAATACAAGGGCAAAATATATTGCCCAAACACTGAGACTGTCAACAAAGAACAGTGGCTGGAGCGGATGAGAAAGTAATTAAAACCGCTGAACTCACGATACATTTGCCTGTTCTTGGTGTTATGTTTGCCTATGATGATTCTTATGTGTACTGTTTTAATAGGCATACTAAAGTTTGAACTTTTGATATTAATGTGAATATTTTGGGAAACTTTTGTGTTGTATGTTTATATATATATATATACATATATATTAACACAAAAGTTTGTTTTTTTAAAGCTTCACATGGCACAACTTCACAAGATTGTCTTTCTTTTATTTGTTTCATATTGTTATAAAGTTGTATTAATGTATCAATTGTTTGCTGTGGTGTGGAATTTTACTGTATTGGTATTAACTACTAAAAGTCTGGTTTTGTGATATCTCTAAAATATCTCACTAAAATAAAGCAGCCTACTGAGATTATACTGACTGGAGTGCCATGTCTCTTCTTGGGTAAAAGGCCATATCTCGGGGAAAAAATACTTAGGTTGAAGGAGGTGATGTCTTGTTCAGATTCAGAATCAACTTTAATGGCCAAAGCCTGCTTCTGCATACAAGGAATTTAACTGGTTTACAAGTCGAGTCAATTTTATTTATATAGCGCCAAATCACAACAGAAGTTATCTCATGACACTTTTCATATAGAGCAGGTCTAGACCGCACAGTAGTCTCTACTTATAAATATCACAAAAAAGTAATAGAAAATGAAATTCAATAAAATAGGAATAATAGCAATAGAATAATCGAAGGAAGTATGTATACAACAATGTATGTTCAGCCATAACACCATACAAAAGTGTTAGAGCTGTCATTGAAGTCACTGAACATAAAACGATGACATAATGTCAGCATAGGATGAAATATCAGGCTACACACAACTGACACCTTGTGATTGACTTCAGGTACTTTACAGCCATGAAAAACAATCGCTGTGCGTTTATTGTTATAGTTATAACAGTAATCGCGTAGTATTGATTTGAACTTGGATCTTAACTCATAAACATTTGCCACAAACGGGATTTGAACTCGCGTCGCCTCTGTTTCTTCCCCCCTCCCCTTCTTCTTCCCCTTCTCATACGGACAATTGTTCCCCAGCTTCTGTGGGTGCCACACGACGAAGCATCCTTGAGCAAGATACCGCTGCCGTTTATGCGTGTGAATATTTATGAATGCATTAGTTTCTGTGCCATGGGCTTTGCCATGTGTGAATGTGTGTGAAGGCTGAATGTGGCGCATAATGTAAAAGCGCTTTGAGTGCTCGGAAGACTAGAAAGGTCCATATAGATCTTCTTCTTCGTTCAGTCTAGTCTTGTTTACTTCCGTGATGAATTAATTATTATTTGTTTGGTTTTCATGATGATATTCCACATTGTTGCGATTGTTACCATACTGTGGATGTAATTGTTTTTTCTAATCTTAATCACAGTTTTGCACCCAGGAGAATGCTGGATGTTTTATTTACTACCCTAAAAGTATAGGACGTAATTTAAACATAATCTGTTTTCTAAATCAAAAGATTTGGATGAGAGAGAGAGAGAGAGAGAGAGAGAGAGAGAGAGAGAGAGAAAACAAGCCCCGCCTTCTGTAGAGAACCAGGCCTGCCTGATAAATACCGGAGCTAGACATAGTTTTTGCTGCCGTTGAACTGTAGCCTATCCTGTGGTGCCGGGATCTGCTGCCGTCGCTGGATCCTCGGTAAGTGTTTCTGAACAACCGGGTCTGTGGCGAGAGCTACTGGGATCAGACGCGGCTATGTCGCATTGACTTCGACGGCGAGGGTTTTTGCAGTTGAACCGTCAAAGCTTCGGTATGCGCAGCAGTCTACAGCGTTCATGACAGGAAAGCAGTTGACGAAGATCGGTCTCGACCTTACATAACGTATTAATGGTCGCAACCAACCGATAATAATACATAACATACTGACCGTGAGCCAGTCAGATCTAGTCGGAACCAGTTTTTTTTAGAAGGCAACACTTCGGTTCTAGAAATATTTTCCTTGGGGTCGGGGGCGGTCAAATGCTCCAAGCAAACTCTAAACAAAAAAATCATTATGCAAACCATGGTTTCTATCTTCCTATGACTGATCTGGTATAGTAGGTTACATTATAGTATATAAGTCGTTTTTGGATAAAGGCTAAAACAGGTTCTGACCATATCCAAATGTCCAAAAGAAATATAATATTAATATATTTTAATTAGTTTATGATTACCTGAATATAGGAATCATTATGTTTTGCATGTTCTACAGGCCACCGTGGCACATTTCCGGTTCAACCCTTAGTTAATTTGAATGGAGATTCTAGACTGAATGGATCAAATTCTGATGATTCGTGCGGGTTGTGACACTCGAAAAAAATGTATCTGCTGTTTTACAGTAAATTTGCAATTACACTGCTAGATGACAGAAAATCCTACACACTGGATCTTTAAGGCTGTTAAAATCATGGACTGTTCTGCAGCTTAGGGATGTCTCCATCAAGTTTTATTCCCCTAATCTAAGTAATTTAATATTGAGTATCTGCTGACACAGAATCCCTATCAGATACTTGTATTTTCGAAGTTAATACAAATACACAGTGCACACTTCAAGTATATTAAAGTTATTGAAATGCATAAGCTGACATTTTAATAGCTCTGCATTGCATTAGGATTTTGCCTAGGAAATGACCTGCATCCAAGCTGCTCCCTAATGGTTTTTTTTCTTTTACAAAATAGCAAAGTAGGCTGTAAAATTAAACAAATGTGGCTTTGTCGCTGTCCAAAGGGACTTTCTCTTGCCGTTTGTAAGTTTCCTTCAGTGTTTGTTGCTTCAGGTAGGGCTGCCCCCAAAAATGTAATTATCAGTCGGGAAGACCCAGAGTCAACTTGCATTTTTGTCAGTCGAATCTGCACTTCAGATTTTTAGCTATGTCACTGTACACAGAACAACAGCATGGCAGCTTGTAAACTTTACAAACCCAAATTCTAAAATGCCTACAAACCACAAAACTGTGATTGAAGCGGAAAAGAGTGATAGTTAATGAAGGGCAGCATGACACTGGACAGCGGCTGCTCTGACGCCCTCTGCTCCAGTGCTAACTGTGAGTGAAGATGGTAGCACAATCTCCTCTACTGATGTACTCTGTGAATGACTGTTGAACTGACAGCGCTGTCAGCTGCCCGGCAGCAGAGATGCTCTGTGGTTCACTCAAATTTTATATCTGAACTATGAAGGCTGTACACTTTTACTTTCTCTGAACTTTACTTTGACTGTGTGGAAATATGTTGTTTTTACATCACAGATGACGAAGAAATGCATTAAACATGAGATCTATGTTTCCCGCATTTCTACCACAGGTACTGCCAATATAAGTTTAGTGTGGTGCTGACTAGGGTTGCACAGTTAATCAATATTTTATATATCGGAATCACAGAAGAGTGTGGTTGCTGCTGAGTCGTTTCTCTCATGGAGCTAAGCGGAGGCGAGGCAGACAGCGGAGAGTTGACTATAGCGGCTGCACAATTAATTTAATATTAATCTTGATTACGATTTCCACAATTAAATGAAAGTCATCGTCCACTATATTGACTTTTAAAATCGGCTCATAGAAAATCTGTGGCGTATCAAATCAAGTGCTTCTTAAACTGACAGCCAGCCACCAGGGGTGATCAAGATGTTTGGTTTCACTTTTGGGGGACTGTTCTGTTGCATGCATCCTGCAGCTGCAGCCTGGATACTTTTATTTCCAGAAAAAATGCTGTATTATGTTACTGCTAATAAGAACTGAACATTTCCTACTGCTGCAGCTACACATTAAAATAATTTAATTGGCGAAATACGAGTTGACTTTTATTTTGAAATCAGCTAGTCAAGGAAGGCAATGTGCTAAAGTATCAGTATCAGAAAACTTAATAAACATACTTTGGCTTTCATAAAGCATACAGCCTGATCCGTGCTCTTATAAAATTATTGCTCCCACAAAATTAAAGCATACCAGGGAATACTGAATGTAGTTGATATTACCCTTCACTAGTGGTTGACCGATATGGGTTTTTAATGCCCAATGCAAATAACTATAAAGCAGGGCAACCGATGGCCAATATGTAATGCAGATATCAGAACAAAGAAAATCACATATTTCCATTATTCAATGCACATTACAAACTAATATATGGTTATTTTAGCCAGTAACATGCTGCTTTAGATTTTAACATTAATTCATACAAAGTATGAATTAATGGAGCAGAAACAGTGGAGCTTTGTAGACACATTACCACAGGTAAAGTAGCTGTCATGCACTGCTCATGCAGGTAGTGGGTCCAAGCCAGTAGGGTGCAGTTCTTCTTGAGGAAGTGCCTCTGCAAAGGGCTGTCCACACCAAGAACAATAACTATGACAATAGTTGACAAGTTCTTTAAAGACAAGAGAAGTTGCAGTTTGCTCGCACCGCCCGCGTCTGCGTGGCTGAACGTCATGATTTTTATAACCGCCCATGTAAACAGATAAGATTAGAGCGGTCACAGTGCGGTCACAGTGCCTGCGTGATACACTCGTGACACTTCACTAGGTTGAGGACTATGTAATGTTTGGGGCCACTGTGGCTCAGAGGTGGAGCAGGGCGTCCACTAATGGGAAGGTTGTTGGTTTGATCCCTGGCTCTTCTGGCTGCATGTCGAAGTGTCCTTGAGCATTTCTCCTGATTCTGTGTCGTCGGTGCGCAAATGTGCACAAATTAGTTTCTGTTCGATGGACATCACTGTGTGAACGTGTGTAAAAGTGCTTTGAGTGGTCGGAAGACTAAAGACAGTTTGGCAGTATGTCTTTTATGTGTAATATGCAGCCTAATGTTACGTGTGGTTCCAACAATCACCAACTCTGAGTCTGGTTAAATGTGAAAATATTCTGGCTCAACGCGCTGTCCCTGCCTTTCTAATGCCCGCAACCTCCATTGTTCCTCTAACACCTCTCCTCTCCTGGCCTGTCACTCTCCTTCCCAGCCAGCCCCTACTATGTCCTCATCTTCCACAGAGCTAGACTGAACAGAATTTGCCCAAAATCCGGCCAAAAAAAACAGCTACAAGGCGATAGCTGGTATTTCGTTTAACCCTATTAGGTGTTGGCTTTTGTCCTACCATTCAGGTTCAGTTTGGCGGCTGTGGCTCAGAGGTAGAGCCTTCCACTAATCGGAAGGTTGGTTCGATCCCCTGCCCCATGTCTAAGTATCCTTGAGCAAGATACTGAACTCCAAATTGCTCCCGACGCTGTGTGTGAATGAATGAGTTAGTTTCTGTTCGATGGGCTTTACCATCACTGTGTGAAAGGGTAAATGTGGCATGTAGTGTAAAAGTGCTTTGAGTGGTCGGAAGACTACAAAGGCGCTATACAAGTACAGTCCTTTTACCATTTAGAGTAAGATATTCATAGAGCTAATACAATTAATAAATAAAGTTAACAAATAAACAAAAGCATATAGCTATTCTGTATAGGCAAAACAATGTAAAAGAGAAACATTGAAATAATAATAAAACACACAACCTCTGATTTGTTCAGCGAAAATTGGTAAGATTCATAAGATGTCATCATCATCATCTTAAGAGACTTCTGAGAGAATTTCAGCTGGATCTGGTCAGTCTGCTGGGAGAAATGCATAAAAGTATAAAAATGACATTTCCTTTCTCCACTATCACTACCACTATCACTATTAATGAATATTATCGCATAGATGTGTTCATGGCAGGACTCTTATCAGACAAGACTCAAATTATAGCAAATTCATGTGTGTCCCGTTTGACGTCACGCAGCAGACATGCCCTTCAATGACAACTCACCAACATTCATCACATATCATCAACAATATGTTTTGCATTTTCTGACCACATTTTAGCTGGATCTGATTAATATGCTAGGAGTAGAGCATAAAAGTATAAAACACGATATTTCCTGTTGCCAGTAGGGGAGCACTATCACTATATCTGAATATTATCATTTAGACGTGTTCAGGGCATGACTCAAACGTGTGAAGTTTCGTTGAGATTGGATCATGTACACTGAAGTTTTGACAACTTCCTTTTTCATGGCAAGTCATCGAAATTGGACGTCACGCCACGGTCACAAACAGCACAATTTTTAATCGTGAATGTCTTTAGATTGCAGTGTCCAAATGTGAAGTCGATCCGAGCACTTCCCTAGGAGGAGTTCAGGAAAATGCAACAGCAAAAATGCCAGCTAAATCCAAAATGGCCAACTTCCTGTTGGGTTTGGGGTATAGCTCAAAGAGGCTTTTTTGCTTGTCTGATTATGATACACATGCGTACCAATTTTCAGTCATTCATGACTTAGGGGCTGTTTCAGGGGGGCGTGGCTTAGCCATTTGGGTATGGGAAAGCCTCCAAAATTGCGATTGAAGGGGCAGAAAAATAATAACGGAGAATTCCTACAGATACAATGGGTCATTGCGCTGGTCAGTGCTCTGGCCCTAATAATGGCAACAAGGAGTCATTTGATAATAAAAAAAAGTGTTCGATGACACCACACTACAGCTGTGATTACGCAACAGTCTTTTTGTCAATTCAATTTCAGGTCATTAGAGGACAGGATAGCAGATCTGACTGTCCCAGACCAGTTTTAAGAAAAAAAGCACACAAGCTACATTTTATTTACATAGTACGTAATTCCAGGGAACAAACACATGCACACAGAGACACTTACTAAATAACCCCAATAATTGGCAGCTTGGCAGCTGCAAGTCACTCACAGACTTTTCATGGAGCTGCATTATCAGTCAGCAGAGCTCTACACTTGGACTGCTCATTAAAGCAGCCATAAACATTAACACACCATACAAGAGTAAACTGGTTTGGTCTGCTTTTCTGCTACAAGATTGCTGTTGTTTCCATTTGGAAGTTTTTCCTGAGTCTCTTCAGCCTTGCCACTCTGGGTTGCTTTCTCGTCATAAAAAAACAAATACTGAACATAATGTGATGATGTGAGGTCATGCGCGATTGTGGCAGTGGCCCTGTGGTTGACTATGATGATCATATAATATTGTTTGTGGGGATGTAACGATACATGATATAATTTTCTCACAAGAAGAGAAAACATTTTATTTTGTTTCTCAGAATCTTTTTTATTTATTTTATTTTTTTCTCTTATATTTTCTTTATCAAATTATTTAATCATTTTAATTCTGAGGTTGCACAACTAGTGTATAATCACATTCCACCTAACTGTTTTGCTCGTTTGTTTCTTCCTTTGCTTCTTCTGTACAATAAATGTAAATGGTAATGGTAAATAGCACCTTCCTAGTCTTCCGACCACTCAAAGCGCTTTTATACTACATGCTACATTCACCTTTTCACACACAGTGATGGCAAAGTCCATCGAACAGAAACTAACTCACATTCACATTTACACACACTAATTACACAGCAGCGGGAGCAATTTGGGGTTCAGTATCTTGCCCAAGGATACTTTGACACACAGCAGGGAGGAGCCGAACAAACAACCTTCTAATTAGTGGATGACCCACTCTATCTGTGAGACACGGCCACCCTAAATATGTAATTTCTGTGGCCCTTTTCAATGAACTTGAAAGACAGAAAAGACAAATAGGCTACTACTCAGTGGCACTTTTATTGGGTTGGATGGACATTGTTGCTACCAATATATGGTCATGAGCTCTGTACAGGAGACTACAGTTAATAGATAAATCAACACAGAATATTCAGTGATGGCAGTAATCTACTCTAAAATTCAAGGCACACACAAACTTTTGTTTCTTTCTTGTCATTTGTGCCTGTGCTATTCCCGTGGTGACAGATTTGGCGCTCTGTTGGCTCAGGACGCAATTCGCCTGTCGAGGGTTTGAGAGTCCCATTTTGTCCACACCGGAAATTAGCCAGGAGCAGCCATAACTTCAAGCCAGGCCGGCATTGTTCCTATCCGGCTCTCTTCCTCTCCACCTGGGACGACAGCAAAAGCAAAAAAACCCACACTTTCTTTTCTGATGACTGTAGGCTATTTCAAAAGTCATACTAACTATAGAAAGTGTAACTGTATTCTGTCTGGCCTCATCCCATTTCCAGAAAAACGCTCAGTGCACTTCAGTTGTCTTATCAGTCTGCAGGACTGGTTAATGAATTTCTGTATTGCTACAGGCCATGGGTTCATCAAAAATTTTGGCTCTTTCTGGCATGAGAGGAATCTTTACAAAAAAGATGGTGTTTTCCCAAACCGTGAGGGAGTTAAGAAACTGACGTCTCACCTTATCCAATGTATGGCATTTTTGGCCTGGTGTTGAACTGCTTGTCTCTACAATAAAAAAAAAATAATGATAAATTCAAATTTAGTGTCTGGTCTCTACCAGACACTAAATTTGAATTTATCACTTCTATTTCTCTTATAAAGCCTCGTAGTCCTCCTGTCTATCAAATGTTTGTCATAATTAACAACAAACTAACAAAACATATTAAACACTGTCAGTGGGCTCGTAATCCAAATAATGTGACTCAGATCTCTGTCAAGACTTCAGCCTCAGTCAAGCCTGTCACTCTAGCAGTGTTGATGTTGTGTACCGTAATATAAGACCTCTCCCAATCTGGATTTTCCTACTTTCAACTGAGGCCGGTCTTAAACCTGAAGACTGCTGATCACTGGGGCTCTGTTCCCCAGTTAACAATTTTGAGCAGATATTGGTATGTCCATTTGTATTTATCACAGTCCCTGTAACATCCAACATCATAGCACTCAGTTTAAGTGTACAACATTGCCATCTGGCGGTTGGGGGTTTAAACACAAAAATCAATACAGTGTTTTTGAGAAACAATACAATATCACAAAACAAAATATCGTGGTATAATTATGTTTTTTCTTACATCCCTACTTGTAACCTGGTTGAATATATATTGTCCTACCAGGTCATTTTCCTCAGCTATATCATGCCTTTGGATCAATAACGACATTTTTCAGTTACTATAGACACGTTTGCATTTTAACTGTTACTTTTCCAACATAACCCAGCCCTATGTCTCAATAGCCATACAAGGCAAACCTTCCCATCGTCACTGTACATCAGATCTTCTCAAAATTCTTTTACATGACAAGGTATCTAAGATTAGGATCACTGAAACCTCCAACACAGCATCAGCAATCCAGCTCCAGTGTTCCATTAGGCATTATTATCTTTGTGTTCAGATTCCAGCTTATCCCAGTTCAAACTCGTTGTGTTCTTTCAGCCGTCCTCCATCACTTTGTTGTTTTGTTTTACACACCCCTCACATTACCCACCCCTCCCCTCCTGGCCATATGAAGATGCAGTCTTGTGTAACTCTCACCCTCTAAACCAGTTTCATCCAGTTCGAGAGGTGTTGCCAAGAAACAGGCTGTGTGTGTGTGTGTGTGTGTGTGTGTGTGTGTGTGTGTGTGTGTGTGTGTGTGTGTGTGTGTGTGTGTGTGTGTGTGTGTGTGTGTGTGTGTGTGTGTGTGTGTGTGTGTGTGTGTGTGTGTAGTGCCAAGGTTTCCTTTGCTGTGTGAAAGCAGATAGCCGGAATTTTCCTGTTCCTGCTGCCTGTATTACATAAGGACTTGGAAGATGAAAGAGCAGAGCGCCATGCCTTTCTTTGCCGCACTCTGCCAATTTTCTCCTGCATTTATTCTGTTAGCAGGAAATGTCTCTTTCATATTTTAACTGTCTTCAAAACGTGGTTGTCTGTTCTTAGTACATAGCATGTCTAAGTACAGAAAAGGAGAAAGTTGACTGAGGTTCCACCAGTTACCTAGTTTGCTTAATTGTTATTTTAAACAGTGTGAAAAGGGGTAGGACTGAAGAAGGGACAAATAAGTTAAAGGGCATGAATGCGCTTTTGATTGAAAATTTACAGAACGCGCAGTGTAGACTGCAAAAATAATGATCAGTAAAATTGGCAAACAACCTCAATTGGCTTTCTCACTTGCTCTCTTTCTCTATCCTCTTCCCTTGCTTAGGAAATAAAGTGAATATGAGTAATTTACAAATGCATGTTGGGCCTCTAAATAGTGACGCCAATAGTGACATTATGTTTGAGTAAAGAATGTAAAAATATATTATGAGATAGTCAATCTGGGCGTTCTCTTCTCCGCTTAAATAGATAATTGTCATTAATTTCCACTCCCTGATTCTCTCTCTCTCTTTCTGTAGGTGACTTGGTGAAGTTAGACCCCGAGGGCAGTTGCTGCCTCTCTCTAGTACTTTTGCTGACAGTTTTATCATGGCATCCTCCTTGATCAGCCGTCAGTTTGCTCTCTCCCTGCAGAAAAACTTGTGGCTCGGTGCTCCAGGTAAATCCAACACTCTCTTCTCTTCTATTCAAATCAAAATGATTTTAAATCCAGTTAGTGTGTAGTGTTTCACCACATGTTGCTTTGCTACAAATGTATCTTTGCAGCAGAAATGTTAGTAGAATAGTGTGTATCCTTAACTAGATTAAGGACATTGTTAAAGATAGCAGTTTTTACTTACTAGTTTACTTGAATATTCGTCATTTTTTAAATAAATTATAACTCAAAAATCACCACTAAGCATGAAATCATAATACTTTTGATGTTCTCAGGAATAAACATAATGCAACTATGTTTCAGTGAAATTAGAGCAACATTATGTAATCAGTGTAAATGTTTGACTGACCTCAGGATGTGTTTGTCATACGCTTCTCAGAGGCCTATGGCTCTGTGGTGTCTCAAAGGTCCTCTCCTGTCAATCATTAATAGGTCAGCCTGTTTGGGGCCTCACTGATTACTGTACAAATCCTATATATGAGTTACTGTCAGTGGTGCAAACACACAACTTTAAACTTTATTTACTGATTTGGTGAAAGTGGATGATATTTCATGGAGAATTTATTATCTGGTTTTCCTTCTGATGTACTCAGGCTGCTCTGTGCTTCATCTCTCAGTGATATGTTTACTGGGGGACACATAACATTAGCTTTATATACTGACCAATTTTTTCCCTAGGAGGAGTTCGTTCAAATACAATGCAAAAAAAACGCTGAAAATCACTGTAAATTCAAAATGGCCGACTTTGACGGAAATCCACGGGCATGCCCTTCAATGACAGTCACAAATAGCACAATATTTAATCAGCAATGTTTTTTGACTGTACTGACCAATTTTGAAGTAGATCCGATAAATTCCCTAGGAGGAGGAGTTCAAATACAAGGAAAATAACCACAGATTCAAAATGGCTGACTTCTTGTCGGGTTTGGAGTATGGCTCTAAGATGCTTTTTTGCTTGTCTGATCATGATACACATGCGTTCCAATTTTTGTACATGTCGGTCATACATGTCTTGGGGGCTGATTCTGGGGGTGCGTGGCTAAGCCATTTTGTGACGCCCATCTATGGGACCAAGACAATAGGTTAGCATTTGCCACGACTGAATTTGGCAATGTGGTTCAGCATAAATTCCTAAGATTTATAAGATGTCATCGTCATCATCTTAACAGACTTCTGAAAGAGTTTCAGCTGGATCTGGTCAATCTGCTGATCACACTTCTGGTTACCACCAGGTGGTGCTACCACTTTTTCTGAATATTATCACATAGGTGTGTTCAAGGCAGTACTCTTATCAGACAATTGAAGTTTGGTGCCAATTGGACAATGTAGATTCAAGTTACAGCAAATTCATGTGTGTCACACATTTGACACCACGCCGCAGACAATTACAAACATGTCTTAAGGACATAAAATCCTGGATGAGCTGCAATTTTCTGATGTTAAACTCACTGTACTTGGCCCCAAAAACCTTAGAGACTCACTGTCTAAAGATATAGCTACTCTAGATGGCATTACCTTGGCCTTTAGCAGCACTGTCAGGAATCTTGGAGTTATCTTTGATCAGGACATGTCATTTAATTCCCACATAAAGCAAATCTCCATGACTTTTTTCATTTACGTAATATTACAAAAACTAGACACATCCTATCTCAGACAGATGCAGAAAAACTAATCCATGCATTTGTTACTTCTAGGCTGGATTACTGCAACTCTTTATTATCAGGCTGCCCCAATAAGTCCATTAAGACGCTCCAATTAATTCAAAACGCTGCAGAACGAGTACTGACAGGAACTAGGAAAAGAGATCACATCTCTCCTATACTAGCTTCTCTGCACTGGCTCCCTGTAAAATTTAGAATAGAATTTAAAATCCTCATCCTCACCTACAAAGCTCTTCATGGTCAGGCCCCTTCATATCTTAAAAAGCTCATAGCACCCTATTACCTCACTAAAACAATGCAGGGCTACTTGTGGTTCCTATAGTCTCAGAAAGTAGAACAGGAGCCAGAGCCTTCAGTTACCAAGCTCCTCTCCTGTTGAACCAGCTTCCAGTTGTGGTTCAGGAGGCAGACACCCTCTCCACATTCAAGAGTAGGCTTAAGACGTTCCTCTTTGATAAAGCGTATAGTTAGGGCTGGATCAGGTGAATCCTGAACCATCCCTTAGTTATGCTGCTATAGGCCTAGACTATCGGGGGATTTCCCATGGTGCACTGAGCTCCTCTCTTCCTTTCTCTCTTTCTGCACCCATTTATGTCCCACTAATGCATGTTACTAACTTTACTTCTTCCCCGGAGTTCTTGTGCTTTCTCGTCTCGGAGGTTCTCATGGATCCTGGTGGAGCCTCCTGCCATGGTCCTGCTTGACTGCCATTGCTAATATCACTGATATTATTGTTGTTATTATTATTATTAATATTATTATTATTATTACTGCAGTTACTATTATTACTATTGTCACTGCTCATTATCCCCCATCGTTGGTGTTGTCGTCTTCATCATCTTCTTCATGTTCATCATCATCAGTCACTACTATTAGTGTAGTTTCTCTCTCTCTCTCTCTCTCTCTCTCTCTCTCTCTCTCTCTCTCTCTCTCTCCCTCCCCCTCCCTCCCCAACTGGTCGAGGCAGACGACCACCCACCTAAAGCCGAAGGGTCTGTCCTAGGTTTCTGCCTCTTAACAGGCCCCCGTCGCCAACTGCTTGCTCATGGTGGTACTGTTGTGTGTCTGTAAATGTTATAAGGAGTTCGGTCTAGACCTGCTCCATTTGAAAAGTTTACTGAGATAACTTCTGTTATGAATTGGCGCTATACAAATAAAATTGAAATTGAAAAAAAAATTGAATCCATAATACTTGAACTTTAGATAAATAAAGATAAATAGTAGCAGCTGTTATGGTGGGTGATGACAACACAATAATAAGATAATAGGAGCATATCCTCCCATCCCCCTTTTTATAACTCCTGGGCCAGCCAAGAATGAAAGGCCTCCTTCTTCAGCTTGGTGGCCGCCGCCTTAGGTTGCTGGCACGTCAAGCATCGACAACCTTCTGACCACAACTCCTAGCGGTCCACTCCATTATAGAGGCTTTGGAAATCTAATTGGTATATTTTTATACTTTCACCTGCTCCACAACAATTTCCCTCAGGATAAATAAAGCTCTAATCTATCTTGTCGTAGATTATTTATTATCTTTTTTTGGTTGTTGTTTTGATGTCTTCACCAGCATGCAGATATGTCAGCAAGGCAGCACGGAAGACCCAGCTGGAGTTTGACTACGATGGACCTTCCATGAAAACTTCAGTCCCTGGACCACGATCACAAGTAATACACAGATATATGCGCGCGCGAGCGCGAGCGCACACACACACACACACACACACACACACACACACACACACACACACACACACACACACACACACACACACACACACACTCACTCATAGACACACAAATCAGTACACTCTATCCATTCCTCAGGTATTACTGACTATAACTTTTTTTCAATCTGTAGGAGCTGACAAAACAGCTGGGAGAGATTCAGGTAAGTTGAAATTGTTCGTGTGTGTTCTTTGAGGTACAGATGATAATAACTACACTGCCAAGCAAACTACGCCTTAGTGCTCCTGTGCTATTTGCACCTTTTTGAATAAGGTAATATGCATACATTTGCACAATTGCCCTTGTTCTATGCAAACAAACCTTGTTGCAAAAAAAAAACTAATATAAAACAAACCATAAAAAAAACACAGATAGCAGTTGAAAACAAGCGCAGTTCACAATGCTCATATCAGCGGCTGCAGTCCATTAGTTCTGAATTTGCTCCCAAGAGTGTTAAGATTCTGCTCCAGTTGAATTTAAATCAACTTTTGTTTTCTCTCTGCATAGCAGGAATTTTATTAAGCATTATAAAGACTATAACGTGCCTGTTATTACTATAGATAAGCTTGGTTCTGCTGTCAGTATTGGGGAAGTTAAGACATTCGTCTATGATGCTGTTTCCAATCAAATAAATACGTCTCTCTCTCTCTCTCTCTCTCTCCGACTTGAGGCCCTTTACTGCGTGTCATCCCCACCTTCTCTACCCACCTT
The DNA here is from genome assembly GCF_905237075.1 of Dicentrarchus labrax. NCBI lineage: Eukaryota > Metazoa > Chordata > Actinopteri > Moronidae > Dicentrarchus > Dicentrarchus labrax. Next base: position 20,861,924 of record NW_026136722.1, read on the forward strand.
TCCTGTCTATCTTCAGCTGTCTCTATTGAATAAAGGCAATAAAAGGCCAAAAAAAGCACCTGCTTGGTGAATATGAGATTTAAATTGCTGAACTGTATTCCCACAGTCTTATTGGCCACCTTCACTGTCTTCTCTTTAGTACCAAGGTTGCCAGTAGATAATAAAAAATTGATAACAGACTCAATAAATGCTCTATTGAACAGTGCCATTAAGGTCTTATCAATCTGGATTTAGCAAGGTCCTTAGGAAAAAAGGCCCTTCTTGCGCAACATTTTAGTATTAGAATTAAATTTCAGTTTGTTAATCAATCTGCCTAGGTATTTATAATTGGTTACCAAGTCCACTGTCTGACCCTTGACAACACTGCCCTGGGAAGCTGTGGGAAGATTAAAGTCTGAAGATTAAACACATCTTTTGTTTTAAGCTGTGAAGTGTTTTATTGAGCCTTTTCACGCCAAGAAACAAAATCTCAAGTTTGGCATTATGGGTGTCGCCATGTCTATCTTTGGGAGCCAGCAGAGGGGATGACTGTGAGTTGAGCTGCGCTCATTGGCTATGCAGTTTTGACTTGTACATAGCAGGAAACAATTGTGGCCCTACCTGGTCACATGTTCTGGTCTTACAACTACACAGTACACTAAAAAATGCTTGTGAAAAGATGAAGAAAACTGGTTTGACAGTTTGATTTGTATTTCTAATCTTCAAATAAATTAAATCAGTCACTATTAGGAGATGATTGTTGTGAGGCTGTGGACAGTAATCGCATCCAGCAGTAGTTGAATAACTAAACAGGATACAAGACAGTTTGGGAGTTTTGCTGGGACTGACCAGTTTTTTTTTTTTCATTTCTTTCCACAGTAACTAGTAGTGTAACTATTTATTAATACATTTCAGTAATAATATTACAGTTAACCCCCAAAATATTATAAGATACAACCTTTTGTCACCCCTCAACTAATTTGGAATCCAACAATCCTGTCACATCCATGGATTCATTTTTGTAATCGTGGAGGAAACTATTTTGGAAGATGGAAATGCTTATATTCAGTAGCTGGAAATGGTAACATTACTTTGGTATAAACAATTAAAACCCAGTTTTGATTGTCATAAGTCCAAATTTTAGGGTGAAGGGGCACTATTACCAATGTTGTGGGGTGTAGCAGTAAAGTAATATAACTAATAGTGTAACTAATTACTGTTGGCATTGAGTAATAAGTAAAGTAATAACATAACTTTTGAAAAGAGTAAAGAGTACATTTTTATTTTTATTTTTGAGTAACTAGCCCCTATTGTCTACTGCTGAGTTAATATATGAGATATGCTGTTCTTATGTGGAGCATGTCTCTTCCCAGAATGTTGGTGCAATCAACTTCTTCTGTAACTATGAGGAGAGCAGGGGGAACTACTTGGTGGATGTGGACAGCAACCGTATGTTGGATATCTACACTCAGATCTCCTCCATCCCAATTGGTTAGTAGCAAAACATCCAAACACACCTTATAGAAGTGGACAGTATGGATAAAGCCCTCTGACACAATGTTTCTTTTGATATTGAGTTCGTGTTACATATTGTATTTATCTGTTTTATGTGCCGCTGTCAGGACATAGTGAAAGTTTCAGCAAATCTGATTTATTTATTTCACCACTAAGGGGGAGATTATCTGCTGAAACATTTTTTTGGCACAGAAACAGCACATTTTAGAGATATCCCGAGCAGATATCAAGAATCTGTGTCAGGGCTACAATGCTAATATCATTATTTAATATAACCAGCAAAGAGCAGTGTCAAATACTTACTCTGTAGGAGGCTCATTCACCAGTTAAAATAACAAACTAAATTAAAGCTGCAAGCAGCGTTGAACGGGATCTCGCAACCGGCGCGCGTCGGGGTGTGCTGCGGCCGCGTCACATGCTGCTGGGGTGTGCTGCAGCCACGTCGCGTGCCGTCGTAACACACAACACGGACCACAACATGAAAATGTCACGCAAATCAGCTCAAAATCGCCACGCAGCACTTACTTCCTGTTGCCACTACGTGAAGTTTGGAGCCGATTGGACAATGTACACTCAAGTTACAGCGAATTCGTGTTTTGTGGCGGTACATCAAAATTTCCCGCCACGCCACAGACACGCCCCCTCACCACATTCATCACATATCAACAACAATGTGTTTTGCATTTTAAATTTCAGCTGGATCTGATCATCCTGCTAGGACTAGAACATGAGTATAAAACGTGAAACTTCCTGTTGCCTGTTTGGCGATGGCCTGAAATTGTGCAAGATGGCTAAGGAAGACATGGGGAACTATGGACCCAAGGTTGGTGTCAATCGGAAATACCAATGTCGAAAAATGCTCCACTTCCTCTTTTGAACAATAATCCACAGGAAGTTCTGATTTTATAACATGCTTATTTTTAGAAATATCAAAATTCTTTCAATTCGTTTATTATTAGGACGGTCCCCAGATGCTACGTGCAACATTTTGTGCGAATCAGACAAAGCACATAGGAGGAACACGAAAAAGTGGTTTACGGACATTTTGCGCTCTAGCCAAAAAAAAACTCGGGGGGGTAATGGGCGTGGCCTATATGGAGAGATTCAGCTCCATTCACCGAACGTGTGGATATAAGTTTTTTGAATGTGCGACAAACTATACAAAAGTTATTAACCTAAACGCACTTTAAAATATAAAACGTGATACTTCCTGTTGCCACTAGGTGGCGCTCTGAGTATTACTGAATATTATCACATAGACGTGTTCAGGGCGGGACTCTTATCAGACATGTGAAGTTTCGTTGCAGTCGGATCATGTACGCAGATGTTATGATGAATCCCTCTTTTTATGCTGAAGGATCGAAATTGGATGCCACGGGACGCCACGCCACGGGTAGGAGGTTTGACGAAAAAAACTGAAGAGCACAACTTTTAATGGTGAATTTGTTTAGATGGCTGTGTCCAAATCTGAAGTCGGTCCAATAAATTCCCTAGGAGGAGTTCGTTCAAATACAAAGTGTGCAAATCGCGACAAAATCCCAAATGGCCGACTTCCTGTTGGGTCTGAGGTATGGGTCCAAGAGGCTTTTTTGCTTGTCCCATCATGATACACATGCGTAGCAATTTTCATACATGTCAGTCATACATGTCTTGGGGGCTGACTCTGGGGGGCGTGGCTAAGCCATTTTGCGACACCCATCCACGGGACCAAGACAATACCTCGGCGTTCACCACCACCAAATGCTGTGCAAAGTTTCATGAGTTTTCAGGCATGTTTAGTCCCCCCAAAAGTGTGATTTTTTTATATTTTTGCCGCGTCGCCATGGCAACATGGTTACATGCAAATTCTTAAGATTCATAATATGTGATCCTCATCCTCCTAAGGAACTTCTCACATAATTTCAGCTGGATCTGGACAATATGCTTGAAGATATGAATAAAAGTACAAAAAATACATTTCCTTTCACCACTAGGTGGCGCTCTCACTATTACTGAATATTATCACATATAAGTGTTCAAGGCGGGACTCTTATCAGACATGTGAAGATTCGTTGCAACCCCCAACATGAAAATTTCACGTAAATCAGCTCAAAAATGCCACGCCGCGCTTACTTACTGTTGCAAGTAGGTGGCGCGATCACTGTGTCTGAATATTGTCATGTAGAGTTTCATTGAGATTGGATCATATACACTGAAGTTGTGAGGACGTGTTCAGGGTGAGACTGTGTACTGAAGATATGAGTACTATCTGTTTGACGGCCAATGGGTGGAATTTGACGCGTCGTCACGGGCACGCGGTTAAACGTACAGTCACAAATAGCACAACTTTTGATCACCAATGTGTCTAGATTGCAGTGATCAAATTTGGAGTCAATCTGATAAAATCTGTAGGAGGAGTTAGTTATAACAGAAGCCCTTAAATGCCGGAAATGGCATAACAGTTTGACATCCGATTCAACCTGGCCAACTTTGAGGGCATGCCACGGACACTTCCTTTAACATAGAGTCTCAAATAGCACAACTTTTAATCAGCACCATTTTTTGAGTGTACTCACAAATTTTGAAGCATATCAGATGAATTCCCTAGGAGGAGTTTGTTCAAATACAACGCGAAAAGTTCGCTGAAATTGAAATTTTAAATCAAAAAGACCGACTTCCTGTGGGATTTGGGGTATGGGTCCAAAAGACTTTTTTGTGCGTCCCGGCATTTGTGCCTACCGAGTTTCGTAAATATTGGTGAAACGTGGCGCCGGGGCTGCTTTTTTCAAATCCTATAGAGGGCGCTACAAACACGACAAACAGGATTTTTGGTATGTGAGCTACAGGCACCACTCAACCTAAAATTGTTGCATAGAATATCGAATTTTTCGCCAGGCCTGACATGGTGCCGCATTCCATGAGTTTTTGAGCATGTTGCGGGGGCCAAATATGCGATCAAATGCGCAGAAAAATAATAATAATTCCTTGGATTACAATAGGGTCTTGCACGTTCAGTGCTCGATCCCTAATAACAAGCATATCATATCAGCTGTTGCTAATGATTTTTAATTTTAAATAATAAATAAAAATCCTGAAAATAATTTATGTTGTCCTGGAAAATTTTAATTGTATTTTAAGCCCTGACTCAGGCCGCCTACATAAACCTAAGTGGATATTTAGTTTGACTATTGGTAGAATAGATTGTATGACACTGGACACAACAGGTTTACCAACAGGTTTACCAGATGCAGTGAAACTTACTTGCAGCATCCAGTTTATTTTTTTCCATTATTATTATTATTGTATGTGCAAAGACCATATGTACATGAGCTATCTAGAACAGGAATTCTCTGTAAAATACATAGAACTGTCTCTCCAAATACAGGGATTTTAACAATTGTAAAACCAGATATATATTTAGACTGTTTTTCTGCTATAAAGCTGCATCAATAAACTTTTCAGACTGTTCAACAGCTGTTCAGTCAAATATTTTCTTCTCCTCCATCTATCCCCCACTCCCATTCTGTCCTCCCTCAGGTTACAACCACCCTGCTCTCCTCAAACTGATGGCCAATGCCAACAGTCTGGTAGGTCATCTTCACATATAAGATAATTTATGTTATGGAATGGTATTGTTTGGCTTTTGAAAGTAAACGTTGCTGACCCCTGGTCTATACTGTAGATCGGCAGATGAAGAGTATGAAACCTATGAACAGAATTACAGAAACAGATTATTTTTCTGGGGACCCCCTTGAAACCTCACAAGGACCCCTGGGAGTTCCCAGACCCCAGGTTGAGAACCACTGGTGCTATTCCAGTATAGTAAACTGGTGTATTCTGTGTATTGCACACTTGTTATATTACAATAACCACACTTCTGACTGATTCAACTCTGGCTCTACTGTCATAGTAGCAAAGCAGTGTTTATTATCAGGTTGACACATAGCTCACAAAATATTACATTGGACATGCACATTGGTCCTATGGTGTGGAATAATTCACTTTCAACACTTGGGAAAATAATTGATGACACTGAGGCTAGGAATGTGAAAATAGATTATTAGCTTCTTAGCCTCTAGACTGTGCATTACCTGCAATGACTGCATGGCTCTTCATTGCTCATCCCGTACATTGTGTAGTAATTTACACTCACCTCGGATGTAGTACAGTGCAAATACAAATATATCTATATATCTAATATATCTATCTCTTGTGAAAAAGTGAAAAACATTTTGCCTTACACAGACCAACCGATATATGGACCAATATTGCTATATTACAGACATATCTATATTTTATTTTATATGATATTCCATAGGCACTGATATGAAAACAGTTAGATATATATCTAATAAAATGCAGAAATGTCAACTAGAATTGGTTGCCAATGTACGCATATGTTTTATTATATAACATGTTAAACATTTTCATTCCAGCTCAAAACTCCCTCAGTCGGCCATCATATCAGTAATAGATTAATTAGGGACTAAGCCAGCGATCGCTGGAAGGTCCCTCTTGTATCTATAGGAATCATTAGGGACTGAACCAGCGACCGCTGGGAGGCCCTAATGTATCTCTAGGAATTATTATTATTCGCTCCAGAGTTGCATATTTGTTGGCCGCAACATGCTCGAAAGCTCAGGAAAATATGCACAAAATTCAATCGTTCGAGAACTCGAGGTATGCAAATGGATAAGCCCCGCCCCCCAGAATCAGCCCGCAAGACAAGTAAGACCGACATGTATGAAAATTGGTACTCATATGTATCATGATGGGACAAGTAGAAAAGCCTCATGGACCCATACCTCACACTAAACAGCAAGTCGGCCATTTTGGATTTAGTCCTGCCCTGAACACGTCTATGTGATAATATTCACTAATAGTGAGAGCGCCACCTAGTGGTGAAAGGAAATGTCATTTTTTATACTTCCATAAGAGTCCCGCCCTGAACACATGGCGACGTGGCAAAAATCAGCTTTTGTGTTAACATTTGAACACTTTTTGGGGGTGTAAACATGCCCAAAAATCATGAAACTTTGCACAAAATTCAGTCATGGCGAATAAGGTATTGTCTTGGTCCCGTAGATGGGCGTCACATAATAGCTTAGCCATGCCCCCGAGAGTCAGCCCCCAAGACACGTATGACTGACATGTACGAGAATTGGTACGCATGTCTATCATGATGGCAAGCAAAAAAGCCTCTTGGACCCAGAACCCAAACCCAACAGGAAGTCGGCCATTTTGATTTTCACGTTTATTTTCAGCGAATTTTTCGCCTTGTATTTGAACAAACTCCTCCTTGGGAATTTATCGAATCTACTTCAAAATTTGTCAGTACAGTTAAAAAATGTTGCTCATTTCAAAGCTGTGCTATTTGTGCATGTACATTAAAGGGCGTGTCCATGGCATGGCATTGAAGTCGACCATTTTGATTTTTATTTTTAATTTTCTGTGATTTTTGCTTTGTATATGAACAAACTCCTCCTAGGGAATTTATCGGATCTACTTCAAAATTGGTCAGTACAGTCAAAAAACATTGCTGATTAAAAGTTGTGCTATTTGTGACTGTATGTTGAACGGCGTGTCCGTGGCGTGGCGTCAAATTCGGCCACATTGAATTTCGCAGCCATTTTAGGCAATTTATTGCGTTGTATTTGAACAAACTCCTCCTAGGGAATTCATCTGATATACTTCAAAATTGGTCAGTACAATCAAAAACTGTTGCAATTTAAAATTTGTGCCATTTGTGACGTCCAAGGGCGTGTCCGTGGCTTTCTGTCAAAGTTGGCCATTTTGAATTCCGTGGCCATATTTCGCGCTGTATTTTAACAAACTCCTAATAGGGGTGGGTGGGTGGGTGGGTAGGTAGGGAGGTAGGTAGGAATACTTTATTTATCCCTGAAGGGAAATTATAATGTTATAGCAGCTGATTAAGAGTCAATTATTATTATTATTATTATTAGAAAGTCTTATTGCAGTGTATATCGTTCCTTAGAGCAGCGGGGGTGAATGAGTCTGTTGCTGAAGCTGCTCGTTAGCTTGTCCAGTGTTGTGTCAAGGGGGTAGGAGGGATTTTCCATGATTGCCAGCAGTTTTGCCAGCGTCCTCTCCTCCACCACCTCCTCCAGGGTGACAAGCTTAGAGCCAACAACAGACTCAGCCTTCTTAATGAGTTTGTTCAGTCTGCGTCCTTTGCCTTGATGCCGCACCGCACCAAAAAAGGACACCGCACCAAAGAAGATGGTGCTCGCCAATTTCACAAATTTATCTATGTTTTCTGTCAGAGTACACTTGTCAACCGACCTGCCCTGGGAATCCTGCCACCTGAAAACTTTCCTGAAAAGATCACTGAAAGTCTTCTCTCAGTTAGTTACACACACACACACACACACACACACACACACACACACACACACACACACACACACACACACACACACAGATTTACCAGTAAAAATACTAATATTAAACATTATTATTGTTGTTGTTGCTTTTATCATTGTTGTAATGAAATTGACATAATCTTCTAAATTATTAATTTATTACACTTTTTTTGTTTATTGGTGACATACATGATGCATTGTTGTAGACAAGTGATAACTGTATGACATCAAACTGAATACACATACAAACAACTTACAGCAAGTCAAAACATGAAACAATTACAACATTGCAAACAATCAGTATGGGCAATATGAGTATGGATGTATAGATGTATGTATGGGCTGGCTGTATGTGTATGTGTCACTTCAACAGAAAAGTGGGGATCACAGTGTATGTGTTATGGCAAATAGTTATATGTGTGAATGATAGAATGTAGGATTATTGTGGATGGTGGACAGGCAGAAAGACATAAATCGAATCGGAATTGAAATTAAGAATCAAGTGTACAGGTGAATGTGTTTTAAATAATGTCTAACTCAGCGGTTTGTTTTTTAATTGAGGCAGATAATAATTCCATTGCTATGTATTCAATTAATATTTTTTTTCAGTGTGATATTGATTGTGTTCCTTGTTCATGATTAAGCTTTATTAAACAGCAGTAATACAATTTGTATTCCCTCCTGTTAGGTGGCTCCGAGTGGAATGACTCGTGTGCAGACAATGGCCTGTGGCTCTTGCTCCAATGAAAATGCTTACAAAGCTATGTTTATCTGGTACAGGGTGAGTGAGTACACATTGGAACAAATTGAATCATTACCTGATTAACATGGTCTAAAATATAATAGAAGACCTAATTATTAATTAAATGTGTTACATTTACGTCAAGTAATAAAATGGAAACAAATGAACAATTTACTGCTTCAATGCAAAGTCTTAGTCATCACCCTGCATGCATATGCAGACTCACAAGCTGTAGTGCCTTATTAGTAACACAGTTTCCTCCATTAGACAAAATATCTCTTTTTCAAAAGTTGATTTAGCCACTTGACCTGTTGCTCTACTGTTATAATAATCACCTTGAATTCAGTGAAGTTCTGTCTCTGTAATGTTATTTGACGTTACCTTTTCGTGGAAGAAACAGATTTATGGACTAAATTTCTTTACAATCCACTTAGAATTAGACAAGAGGCAGCAACAAAACAGTTGGGACAAACTACAAAAATGTGCAGGCACACCAACATTTATATGAAGGTAAACTAATGTGACATTTTCAAGTGCCATCAATGTGGAAGTAGTTTGCTACCTTCTTCATTGCTATCAAAAGGAATGAGTAAGTTCCAGGATGTCAACAGTCATCTTAATCTTTATCTAGATGTTGGCTGAAAAAATATCATCCACCGGTTTAGCTTTCCTCTTAGACAATGAACAGTATGCTGTGGAGTGAACAGTTAGATGTGGTAAGGTAAGCAGAGCAGCCAGAGATTAGAAATAAGAAATTGATTTACAGAGGAGAGTCAGTCTGTTGTATTACTGCAGAGTGACATGGACACTGTCTAAACAAGTAAATGGTAAGTAAATAAGTAAACCGTTAGAGCCGATAAGATATAAAGACGCTTTGGTTTGGTGTCTTGAAGATGGCTTTTCTTATCATTAAAAAAAAGTAATACTTTGTCTTTCAGACCAAGCTCCCCAACTGCAACAGAGGACATTGTATAGCTATTTTCACAGACTGATACTCCTCATGATGACTAAACTGACTGATCTGTGCCTGATTATTTTAAGTGTCTTTAAAACTGAAATATAACCCCTGTGCTGCTAGTTGTAAACCTGCACTGTGTTGACCCCAAACCTGCTATCATATACAATATGTGAAAACATTAATGAGGGGTGACACCATTAAAGTTTTGACTGTAATGTTTTAGAATACAAAAAAATATATAAATAAATAAATAGATAAGGGAATGCTCAACTGACACCTTGATTTCTTACATTTTATTTTCTAATTTGTAACTGATATTAAAAATTTTATTTATTTTTCTGTTCTCAAAATAAATATTTGATGAAATAAGAACTTAAATAATAGCTCAACAACCGAATGTAAATTTAACTTAATTTCATCGTGGTATGAGGCCCATCAGTGTGCTTGTTTTTTCTATAGAACAAGGAGCGAGGCCACAACATACCATCTGATGAAGACCTCAGCACCTGCATGATAAATCAGGTGGGTGAAAGAAATCTCACGACTTAGCATTATTATCATTCATTTTTTTGGATTTCAGGTATATTTGCATAAATATAAATAAATATTTGCATCTTCCTCTATGTCCTCATTATTATTCTTTCCTTTTTTATCTCTCTTCTGCCTCAGGCCCCTGGGTGCCCAGACCTCAGTATTCTATCTTTCATGGGAGGTTTCCATGGAAGAACCATGGGTACATTAAATAGTGACATTAAAACACACAAGAACACGAACACACACACACACACAGACACACACACTGCTGCTGCTAAAATTCTCTTTATTACTGAAAATGTTTTTTTCATTCATTTAATTCCAGTCAGTTCTCCTTTGCCGACTTTCTGTCGGTGGTAAACTACTGTCAATAAAACTGTTCCTGTTTTAATCTTTCACAGTAAAAGCCTACCAGGATGGGGAGGAATTAAGCCCTTTCAGCTGGGTGTAGAGATATAGAAAAATTACATCTAGATATAAATGTACAATTGCTAGATATAGATACAATATATACCTGAAGCACGCCTGAAATACTGCATAGTGAACCACCATTTAAAAGTTATTTGAATTGTTGATTCATGGCTAACACAGTGCTTTTGCGTTGTTAAGGTTGCTTGGCAACAACACACTCCAAATCAGTCCACAAGCTGGACGTGCCGTCATTTGATTGGCCAATCGCCCCTTTCCCCAGACTGCAGTACCCACTGGAGGAGTTTACCAAAGAGAACGCACAGGAAGAGGCTCGCTGTCTGGAGGAGGTAGAGTGTTTGTGTGCAAAAGGGGACATGTATGTGCACAATCATAATGTATGGTGGTTATTTTATAAATAAAATTATAATTGCAGTTGCAGTTTTTAAATGAGGGCAATGTTATAAATTTTTCAGTGTTTCATTAACCAACCAATCTTTTAAGCTATAAATTGCAACAAAAAAGTTACTCCCATCTCAAGTTCAGAGTCCAATATGATGTATTCCAAGTGTTTATTTTGTCGGCCCAACAATTTAAAATCCAAAGCTATACAGTTTACAGCGATGTGCAAACTGTCTTTTACTTAAGAATTTTAATTTCTATCAACACTTAATCGACTTATAATTTCAGCACTACTCCGGTGATTAATGTTTTGTGCCTTTATAAGGTAGGAAGTGTTGCCAGTATGTATGATACAGATCACAGATGTTTGAGTATCATTCTTTTTAAGGTCCGGTGTGTGGGATTTAGTCACATTGTGCGGTGACAGTGCATATTGCAACCATTTGAATACAGCTCAGCCTTCCAAGCATGTAGGAGAAACTACAATGACCAAGAAACTCATGAAAAATGTGAAGGCCCTATTTAGAGCCAGTGTTTGGTTTGTCCATTCTGGGCTACTGTAGAAACATGGCAGTTCAACATGGCGGAGCATTCTAAGATAACAAAAACACAACCATTCCTATTTTTAGGTGCAACCTAAATGTTACACAGTAGACCTCTAGGTAAAAATGGCACCTCTGAGAAAATACAAAATAAAAGTGTGTGTATGTTTTCAGGTGGAGGATCTGATTGTGAAGTGGAGGCAGAAGGGGAAGCCAGTCGCTGGGATTGTAATTGAACCAATCCAGGCTGAAGGCGGAGATAACCACGCCTCCCCAGACTTCTTTAGAAGCCTCCGCAACATTGCACACAAGGTAATTACTATGTAACTACTATGGCAACTAGGGATGTCCCAATCAAATCTCAACAATTGGTATCGGCGTCGATCAAGTAATTTTTTTGCTGCTTGGAATTGGCTATATTAAATTTATTGATCTGATCTGATCTTTTGTTTTACGTCAGCTGTCACATAGCTGTTTTTACTCGCAAAGCTGCAGCCATCGTCAACTCTTGCTGTTTATTTCCTCCACTCTGTGTGGGAGAGAGCAGCCAGGCTGCTCCTGCTCAGAGGGTAGAGATCCAACACAACCACACTCAACACCCCACAAGTCCCGCAAACATAAAGCCAATAGTAATTAATGAATGCAATCTGTGCAAAAGATGTACAGACAACGGAAAATAAACTGTCAGCAGAATATAGAAAGTTCATTCAGATAAGTCAGACAAAGGCTGCATTGAAGTACCAAACACTGGAGAGAAACTCCCTCCAGACAGCGACAAGGCAAGGATTACAGATGGTTTGTTATTTTATACTTAATTGTGTAAATGAATTTAATTAAGGAACAGCTTAGATGCAGCCATTTTGTTTCTTAATGCAATGCAGAGCTATTTAATTGTCAGGCATGTACATTGGATTGATGTTAATAACTTGAATGTACTTGAAGTGTGCACAGTGTAAAAAAAAATTCTAAGTATCGGATCGGGACTCTGCATCAGCTGATACTCAATATTAAAGGACTCAGACTGGATTGGGAACTAAAAAAAACATGACTTGAGCTTCTTGTGATTTTTAGTCTTACTTCACTAGACCATATAGGGATCAAAGCATTTTTTAACTGATCAGTATAAGCTACTGTATATTGAGCTTTTTTTTCTTTTTTTTTTTTACTTCAGCTGCCAGACAGGTGTTTTTTACTCACAAAGATATCATGCACAATGCAGAGCAGTCATCGTCAGCTGTCCGCTGTCTGTCTCTTTTCCACTACTCTGAGCTCCCGCCCTTCCCGGGGACCCCTGCTCGGTAGAGAGCCAACAACTGCAAAAAGCTGAGAGTAATTCATGAGCAGAAGTGCATTTAAGTACAAGTACAATGTAGTAAGTAAATGGACCTGTACTTGTATAGCGCCTTTCTAGTCTTCCGACCACTCAAAGCGCTTTTACACTACGCGCCACATTCACCCTTTCACACACATTCACTCAGTGATGGTAAAGCCCATCGAACAGAAACTAACTCATTCATACACATTCACACACCGATGCACAGCATCAGGAGCGATTTGGGGTTCAGTATCTTTTTAAGGAACGACCCACTCTGCCTCTGAGCCACAGCTGCCCGTACAATGTACAGACGACAGAATACACACAGAACACAATCCATTCTGGTAACTCAGGTAAAGGCTGCACAGAATCAACAAACACTGAAGTGAGAAATGCAGGCAATTGTTTTCTTAATGCATTGTAGATCTGTTCTGTTGTCAAGCATAAACACTGAAGGTTCAAGGTTACTTTATTTGTACATATAGATAGATCGATAGATGGATACTTTATTGTCCTTCACAGGACATTTGTCACTGCAGTCTGTACATAGCTTTCAGACATACATACATAGATACAAGATACATAGGGACACCACAACATAACAAGAATATACACTCATTGCAGCACATTTAGAACATTTAACTCTCCCTGTCCTGTGAGTAGCACCTACCCACGGCGGTTACCGGGGTGCCTTAGGTAGATTTGTTTTGCAGTAAATGGCAAAGCATTCCTCTTGACGAAAATATAAAGACAACAAACAACGCACACAGTAGACAAACATGGTAAAAGGATTAAGATAAAAGATGAAAATGCTCTAGGATCTAAACATCAGGACTTACTAAGACAGAACAATTAAAAAAACACAAATTAAATAACCACTAGAATAAATAAGGTAAAATGCAGGTAAAAAGTAAAACTCTGTGCCATGTTACTACAACGTGTTGATGATGATAGCTGCTGGAACATCTATGGGACTATAAAACCTCCATCCAGAAGCAACAAGCTTCACACCTTTCTTCAAAGTTCACATTGGATTATTTTTTATAACTTTAATATACATGAAGTGTGCATTGTGCACCTGTATTATCCAGGATTTAAAAAAAGTACCCAATCAGGACAAAACAGACTGGGGACATATTAGACCTATCATGGATTCCAAGGCTGCAAGATAGTCATAACATTTTTAGAACACAGATAGAACAAATGTCCATGTCCATGCCTTAGCCTAGGGAATGGAAATCTGCCAAAGCACTTGATGAGCCAACCATATACAGGGAGGGAGGGAGCACCACAGACGCCGAGGGGCCTGAGGCATCACTTTGAGCCACATGAACTGGTATACAGGGTCATAAATGCCAGTGATGAACCCATCCAGCCAGTCTCTCTGCTCTTGCAAAAGTCAGAGCCTGTATGTTGGTGTTCAGATTATGTAAACCTCTCTAAGACCTTCTATCAATTATCCATTATCATCTACTTATCCGGGGTCGGGTTACATTGACAGCAGGTCAAGCAGGACACACCAGACGTCCTCTCCTCCCCAGCAATGCCTTCCAACTCCTCCTGGGGGATCCTAAGGCATTCCATGAGATATATAGTCCCTTCTGCGAGCTCTGGGTCTACCCCAGGGTCTCCTCCCAGGAGGACGTGCCCAGAAAACCTCCAGACCTTCAATCAGATGCCCTAACCATCTCAGCTAGGTCCTTTTGGGGCAAAGGAGCAGAGGCTCTACTCAGGGCTCCCTCTGGATGTCTGAGCTCCTCAATCAAAACAAACTGCAGATGAAGAATTGTCACCATAATTTTAACAGTTTTTTTCAGTGAAAATTGTATTTGTGATGCAAAAACGCAATAATCGTGTAATATAATGCAATGGCAATATCAGTCAGAATAATTGCAATATGATGTTTTTACCATATCGTGCAGCCCTACCTGACAGGAAAAGAAATCTCAGAGGACCTCGAGAAGAGGGTAACAGCACATTTTTCTGGGAAAGCGGTTCACAAAGACTAGAAAGGCGCTATATAAGTACGGTCCATTTACCATTTACCATTTGTTTCCTGGGAGGCACCCGTGTTACTCACCACCCGGTCCGACAAAAACATCCTTGCAGCTGTAAAAACTGTGGCCAATAAGGTGCATCCCCAGTAATAACACGAGTCTCGTGATTACTTGTCATGAACACCCTCAGACACTTTTCCATTTCTCAGTCTGTTAATCGTTTATCTCCACAGCATGGCTGTGCTTTCCATGTTGATGAAGTCCAGACTGGTGGAGGGAGTACAGGAAAGTTTTGGGCCCATGAGCACTGGGGCATGGATGATCCTGCTGACATCGTCTCTTTCAGCAAGAAGCTTCTGACTGGGGGCTACTACCACAAGGATGAATTACAGGCTGACAAGGTTTGTGATTTTAAAAAAAATTCTACAACAAAATTTACGGTACATTTTAGTCACCTTGGTGAAGTTGTATATGTTGTGTTTAAAATTTGAACAAGACAGTCTAAAGCCCTGTTGTGTCCTCTACACCCCATAGTATGAATCTGTTGGACATGCCAAACATACTTGATCTAGTCATTTGTTTCTTGACTCAGATGTGTTGCCATGATATATAATGACACATATTATAGATGTATTTAAAACCTTAGGTTTAAATGGTGATTTAGTGTTACATTACCGTCCTTTGACTGTCACTTAGATGTGTAAATATGTTAGTAGGATTGTTGTCATTTTTTACTTACATTTTTTGTGTTTGCTTGTGTATCTGTTGTCAACTTTTTTCAGCCATACCGTATCTTTAACACATGGATGGGTGACCCATCAAAGAACTTGCTACTGGCTGAGGTTCTCAATGTGATTCGCAGAGAAAACCTTCTGGAGGAGGTGATGCGTTCTGGGAAAGCCTTGCTAAACGGCCTTTATGAGCTACAGGTAGTGTGTTTGTGTGTGTGTAGGTAGTCTTCTTTCAGACTAGTGGAAAGAAAACGCCCAAATAAACACATTTGGGTGTTTATTTCACTACACCATGTCTATTTGCATCTGTATGATGATTTCTCCTGAACTTAGTAACGTGAACTACATATGTCTGGTCCCCTAGGCTCAGTACCCTGGCATATTGAGCCGTGCTCGAGGACAGGGGACCTTCTGTGCCATTGATATACGTGACGATGCAACACGCAACAGCCTCCTGCTCAAGGCCAGAGACAAAGGTATGAAGTACAGCACCACTTATTTGAGGGCTTGACAATCAGTCATTGTGGCACCATCTCATTTTGAGTGGTTTAGGGTGTGACGCTACAATATTGACTTATTGATTGTGTAAATTAAAGATAAGATTAGATAATATTAGAGATGCACATTTTAAACAACCACTTTGACCCTTTGAATGGCTGATCACATTTGATCGTGCCTTATTCCCGCAGTTATAAAACAATCTCAGGATTTGACTGTGCTGCTTTCAATGATCATTATAAACAACACACGAATTCTCTCGGCCACATACTTTGTATACAAAATATGTATGATCATTTAATAGCCGTAGCATTACAACTCCTAAAAATGGGATTTGCAATTGACCCTTCCTAAGTCCCACCCCTTTCTGCTTTTGCTCCAGTCACTTAAATATGATCAAGCCTGCCAGATTGAAAATTAGGTAAATGATGCAATTCAGACTGACCGGCAGCATGACTATGATACTACTATATAAAAAATTTAACCAACAACTGGCCCAACGGGAACAAGCTAAACAGAGTAGCTGAGTGCTAAGTTGGCTAATGCGGTGGCTGCAGTGTGGTTTAATGCTGTAGAAGTTAAGGAATGCAAGGAGGAGGAGAGAGGTTTGGGGGTAGAGCGGGTCGTCTAATCAGAAGGTTGGTGGTTTGATCCCCAGCTCCTCCCTGCTGCATGTCAAGTATCGTTGATCATAGATACTTAACCCCAATAGGCTCCCGATGCTGTGTGAGAATGCATGAATGAGTTTCTGTTCCATGGTCTTTGCCGTCACTGTGAAAGAGCGAATGTGGCATGTAGTGTAAAAGCACTTTGAGTGGTTGTAAAACTAGAAAGGCGCTATACAAATACAGGTTAATTTACCATCTACATATAGTGACACTCTTTTTGTTGTTTTTAAACGGCGTAAAACAAGCTTTACACTTTGTGCAATTTAAATTGGAAAAAATCCAACAGAGCAATTTCATTTGCTTCTTTAAATGTGAGGGGTCTTGAAGATTCGGTAAAAAGAAAGGCATTATTCTTATTTTGCAAAGGGCCAAAATGGCATTGTCTTAGAAATTCTTCCGTACATACTACAATACTTGTGGTGTAAACCCAACGGTACTTTCAGGTCCAGAATTGATTACTGGCTTGCTGCTGATTCATTTATGGAACTGGACATTTCCATTTCCAAACTCCATTAACTGATTACTGTTTAATAGAAATTAAACTAAATTTTGACACATTAAATTCACCATAATTAAAATTTTATTTTAATTTTTAAATTCAAATTCAAATGAAGTTGGGTGACAGAAAAATATGACATTGAACTGTGTGGATATGTAGTAACAGTGTTTGTAATTGACAGGTGTACTCCTGGGAGGGTGTGGGGATCGATCAATCCGTTTCCGTCCTGCACTGATTTTCAAGGAGTACCATGTTCACATCTTTCTCAACATCTTCAATGATGTGTTGGCCCAGCACAAATAAATCCTGATCCTAAAGGAACCGGACTGACACTACATGAGCCTGACTTAATCCAGAATGGAGAGGGAGGGAAACAGTCCATGTCATGATAAGCACAATCCATACAATAACTCACACAGATATCCCTTATGTTCCAAGATCCAGGCCCAGGTGAGTTTCTAACATTGAAGACTGACCAATATCCGTAGCAAGAAATGATAATGATGATATACTTTTGCTACCATTTAGATGTACACAACAGGTGCCAGTGGGTAATACCGCAGTAACTTAAGATTTCTGTAAAATCAACCTTACTGCAATGCAAATAATTTTCTCATCTGGATTCATGTTCTTATATATGGATTAACCTGACAAGCAGTACTCTGGATGAAGTCATGACAGATATATAAATCTAGTACCTTTTATTTCACACTTTACTGCCTGAGATTCAGAGGTATGGAACCAGGCCAAAATGTGGGTCTGTTCCTTTAAAAGGTAGCACAACATTAGATAAATGTAAATAAGATGTCAAAGATCCAACCTCCGTATTAACCTCTCTTAATGGATCAGAACAAAATCTTTTGTACAGCTTCTTTTAGTGCTCATATGCCAACATCATCCCACCACCTGATAGTTAGCCTGTGTGCTTGTTTTAAAGCTGCACATAAAAAATATTTTTTTGTCATATTTGTTGAAATTTTCACTGTGTCCTGGCAGTAGTATATGAGACGGATAATCTGTTAAAAGAAGCAGGTTCCCCTAGCTTGTTCTATTTTTAGCTTGAAGATAGTTAATTGTTGAGTCTCATACCCAGGGTCCCAAAGCATCTGTATTTGATGCCCTGAGAATGTGACTCAACAATCAGTTATCATATGTCTTGGCTCTAATTGGTTGCTTTTGTTAAAACCTGGTAGATTCTTGCAATGCCATTAGGAGCAGTACAACAAACCAGAGGAACCTGATTTTCAGATTATCTGTCTTGTGCTGCTGTCAGGATATATGACAAAAAAATACAAAAAATGTTCCAACTGCATCTTTAAGAAGGCAGGCAGAATTCTGTGTCAGTTATGATACTATGTAGGAGCACACAAAGCTAAGATGTCAGCCTGCATGTCATTTAATGCTTACCATTACAAATGTCCTTGTTATGATTCTGACTGGTGTGTTGATCTTAATAGAAATTATCTTTAGGCTTGAAATGTTGTAGCCCAGAAAAATGTGAAACATAAATGGACCACAAAAATGTCATAGATTATTTAGTGCCTGCATGTAACTTAAATGTGCTAATATTTTTTTTTCTTTTCTGTTTTATTCTTTGAATGCCCGAGAGCAGCCATTGGTAACCTTAACTGAACAAAACTTCTGAACACATTCACTTTACTCTTGAATGAGAGCTTCATATCAGCTGGCGCGTTTGTTTCTGAAAACTCGTTTACTTTTACTACTTGGTTATGATTTTGAATTTAACACTTTATGACAGAACAGAGAGAGTTTCCTTAATTTAAAGCACAGTTTCAGTTTGCACCAAGCTGTTTCTGAGATGTTGAATGTTGCTTGTCATATTGATAAACATGGTGGTCCCTAAGGAGCAAACACTTGCATAAGCAAAAGCAACAACATTAAGGAAATGTGCTCCAAAATCCAAAATTACTACAAACTGAAAAACACATTTAAGAGTTATAACACAAATACTCAGACAAAATGCAACAAATAATAAAACGCATACAAATGTAAAAAGACAAACATGGACTTGTGCTTATACTTCAAGCAGTTAACTGTTTATCCTATATTAGGTAGCCTACTTGCTAAAGTTTGTGCATTACGTCTAAACATGCTACACTTAATTGTGTGTAATTCCATAATAATGCTTTTTTACATGAGCTTTGAATATACTGCTACATGAATTTGCATTCAGGGATTATTAGAAGGTATTGTAGAAGACAATAGTTTGTTTAAAGTTAAAAGCAACTGTACTTGCTTTAGATTCTTGAAACCGTTTTGCTCTCATCCAAAGGCCAGATGTGATATAGTATGACCTTGATGACTAAACATTTTTACAGACATAGTCAATAGTTTTTAATTAAACAGGTAGCCTCAGACTCATTACTTGCCACATTTGGAACTGTCAGATCCCCTGAAAACACCTGCAAACATTTCCAATAATGCATTAATCTCAGGGCATCCTGATAGCTCACCTGATAGCGTTGGCACCTTTGTCTCTTTGTGGCAGGACAGGCTGTAATGGGCTCATTACTGCCCCCTGAGACTAGAGGGCAGGAAACAACCATTGGTACTTGCAACCTCAGTTATAGTGGGTTTTTCCCAACCCAAGCGTTCAGAAGTAATACTGTTTGGAAATCCTATCGATTCAATTCAATTCAATTTTATTAGTATAGCACCAATTATAAATGACAGTGTCCTCAGTGTCCTTAGTGTCACTAACTTTTCAAATGGCGGCAAGGAAAAACGTCCTTTTAAGAGGCAGAAACCTTAGACAGACCCCAGCTCTAAGTGGGTGGCGGTCTCCCTTGACCAGTAATGTTGAGAGAGGGAGAGAGAGGGAGAGGGGGGTAAAGAGAGGACAGAGACAGAGACAAAAGTGCACAGCAACAACGTTGGAGGTGTTTCAAACTGTATTTTTCAAGTTTACAAAAACATGAAAATTAACTGGCATGGTTAACTTCCACACCTCAGATAAAGAGCAGCACGCAGCCAGGAACTAACCCATGCAGTGGATGACACATACCCAAACTGTAGCTCAGTTCCTCAGCTTGAACTTAAAGCACAGGTCCATCAAACAGGGTGGTATATAAAGACATCAGGTAATGGGTGAATACAAAGATGTAGTACATAAAGTCTAACAGCACAAATTTTATAAATACTTGTGGAATTTAATCTAAATCTTCTGGAGTTGATGCTCTGCTGTAGAACACGTCAGACCTTCATCAGTGTCTGTGAATGCCCCATGGAGCTTTTAGGCAAGTGTTAGGAATGTGTAGCAGTTCATAAAATAAATAAATAAATGATGTATTAATTTCTTAATAATTATTAATTCACTCCAATTGTGTATATATGGATATATTTACATCTTTTTACATTAATGTTGCAGAAATTATATCCTGTAAGCCTGATGTGAAGTTTTTGTTATACATAATTCCCAGAGTCAGTTTGTTTGTATGAATGAAACGTGAATTAAAATGAAGATTTAATGAAGTACATAGGGTTCACGGTGGAGCAATGCGATGGTGATGATGACATCAGTGCCTGTCTCCTTGTTGTCAGTATTTGTCAGTATCCATGATGACCTTTAACTTGTTTGACATTAACTATTTGCACTTGTGATCTGAGATAGATGATTGAATTGATGTGATGATTTTTAGATGGCTCTATTATGCTGTTATTGTCTACAAAACATTCTGTCCATGTACTGTGATAAAATAAATGTTTTGAGTAACTGAGTAGAGTTGTTATTTCTTGAGCAGGAAAGCTCATTTTTGACAAAAAATAATAAATATATAATAAATAACACTTGTAGCTGTTTCCAGAGTTTTTCAGTGGCATAGTTTATCTAATACATAGTTATTAATCTAAGTGTCTTTGTAATCTGTGACAAATAATGTACAGTAGATTTCAAAAGTACCCAATTTAGAGGATTCTTTTGTTAATGCTCTATTAATAAATATATGTATTATATATAGGATTTCTGGGAAGAACTTAATGTTGACAGGAATAATGGAAATTTCAGAAGAAAACCTCCATTAAACCCATGTAAATATTACATTATTACCCATTATTGAAAACAACACATTTAAGGATAATAAGGAATTTATTGTCATGTGCATTAAAATGCCACCAGTGCAATAAGGAGTTGCAGTAATTCAGCCTAGAAGTAACAAATGCATGAACTAGTTTTTCTGAATCTGATCTGAAATTTTTGCAATATTATGTAAGTGGAAAAAGGCAGTCCTAGAGGTTTGCTTTATGTGGGAGTTAAAGGATATATCCTGATTAACGATAACTCCAAGATTCCTGACGGTGGTGCTGGAGGCCAAGGTAATGCCATCTACTATATTTAAGACACTGAGTTTCGGAGGTGTTGGGGCCAAGTACAAGAACTTCTGATTTGTCTGAGATTAACATCAGAAAATTGCAGCTCATCCAGGTTTTTATGTTTTATGACATACTTGTAATTTAGATAATTGATTAATTTCATTAGACTTGATTGATAGATATAACTGGGTATCATCTGCATAACAGTGAAAGTAAATAGAGTGATTCCTAATAATGTTGCCTAAGGGAAGCATATATAAGGTGAAATAGAATTGGTCCAAGCACAGAGCCTTGTGGAACTCCATGACTAAATTTTGTGTTTATGGAGGATTAATCGTTAACATGTACAAACTGACAATGATTAACCAATAAAAATCTCTTAACAGGACGTTTTTCCTTGCCGCCATCGCCAAGTGCTTGCTCATGGTGGGAACTGTTGGGTCTCTGTAAATAATGTTATAAGGAGTATGGTCTAGACCTGCTCTATTTGAAAAGTGTCCTTAGATAACTTCTTTTATGAATTGGCACTATACAAATAAAATTTAATTGAACTGAATTGAATTGCTATGTCAAAAGTCACACAACTGTTTGGCGACTACTTTCTCCAGAATCTTAGAGAGGAAGGGGAGGTTAGAAATGGGTCCATAGTTGGCTAAAACCCCTGGGTCAAGAGTGGGCTTTTTAAGAAGGGGTTTAATTACAACTACTTTAAAGGACTGTGGTACGTAGCCTGACAATAAAGAGAGATTGATCATATCCAGTAAAGAAGTGCCAAGGGTAAGACTTAGATAGAATAGAATCTAGTGTTGTTCGCAGTGCCTGTAGCACTATTAACAAGATGATCAATTTGGGAGATCTGATCAGTTATCATATATTATAGGAGTCGTCCGTTATATTGAGACATGGCATTGAATTAAATACAGATGGAATCTCCTCCTTAAATTTAGCTACAGCACTATCAGATAGACATCTGCTATAGGAAGGTTTTCCTAATGGCTTGTAGTCTATTAACAGGAAATCAAGTTATTAAATAATGGTCAGTTATTAAATGTTCAATATCAATGCCATATGATAGAACAGAATCAAGAGTGTGATTACAACAATGGGTGGGTTTATTTACACAAAAGGCAATTGAGTCTAATAATGAGATTAACAAATTACTAAGACTGTCATTATCAACATCCACGAGTATTAAAATTACCTACAATAATTACTTTATCTGTTTTACGGATTAAACGTGATAAAAACTCATTCAGAAAAAAAAAATCAAAGTACAGGCAAGGAGCGTGGTAGACTATAACATACAGAACTGGCTGCACTGTTTTCCAGGTCGGGTGAGAAAGACTAAGAACAAGGCTTTCGAATGAATTATAATTTAGTATAGGTTTAGGATTAATTAAAAAGCTTGAATTACATATGGCTGCTACCTCACCTCCTCAGCCGGTGTCTCTAGGAATGTGAGTATTAATATGACTGGGGTGGGATTCATTCAGGCTAACATATTCTTCAGTCTCACTCTCAGTAAGACAAAGTATATCAATATCATTTTTTTTAGGATCAGTAGTTTTTCAAGTAACATTATACTTATACTCAAATGTTCATGTATACAGTCCATTCTATGACATTTGTATAAAAAACCTTTAAAAAAATCATGAATGTCATGCATTTAACATTTTAGTATTACGTCATTATAGACCGATTTTCTCTCAGCACCCCAACATTATTGAATGAATATTGATCAAAACAATTGAGAAAAATAAACCGTGTATGACAGTGACACCAAGCTCTGCTAGTGTGATGAATAATGTAATAAACATGGTGAAGAAACTAATTTTAAACACGGTGCATCAGTCTTTCCCGGTCCAATATGGCGGCGACGTTGACATATCCCAGCCAAAGCTGCCAATGCGACGTCTATGTATTTATGTCTATGGTCATGCCGGCTTGAGAAACACAGCGAATATTGGTAGGGCGGAATTGCATTGTGACCATATTGTAGTAGTGCGCTTTCGCGCGACAACGTGGCAGTTAACAGCCAATAAGAGTTTGTCCTCAAGTATTTTACTACTGTATCCTACTTTTGATTGGTTAGAGTCCTCTTTAGGGCGTTGGTGATTGGGTAGCAGAAGAACAAGGACCGCCTCCCTGACGTTGTTATTTAAAGGTACACAGTGCCAACGCGGACTGCTGTTCATACACTACGAAGGGAGGTGTCGCGAGAACCTGCTAAGAAAATGGTGAGTAATTTTTCTCTTGCTTCTTAAAAGTAAAAAATGATAGTTGAGAACACTGGCTTACACCAAAGCTTTCACAGATACAGTGCATATGATGGTCTTCCTGCAGCATAAAGGAAAAGTATGAATGTGTGTTTAATGATGGGGTTGATGT
The DNA here is from genome assembly GCF_905237075.1 of Dicentrarchus labrax. NCBI lineage: Eukaryota > Metazoa > Chordata > Actinopteri > Moronidae > Dicentrarchus > Dicentrarchus labrax. Next base: position 20,885,791 of record NW_026136722.1, read on the forward strand.
CCCTAGCTGGGTTTGGGACAAGAAATTATTTTACAGTATTCTTGGGGTTACTGGTGACTTGATTCTGTGGATAAAAGATTTCCTTTCTGTCAACTACAGAAAGTCACCGTCAGTGGAATAATGTCTGACTTTCTTAGTAAGTCCAGGGATGTGCATTGCTTCTGTACTATTCTGCTAGTGTGTGGATCTGTGTACGCTGTGTACAGTGGTCGTTGTTGGCCTTCCATGGCAAACAGAATATGTGCATAGGTGGAAAATGAGCAGATTAATGATGAGATGATGGGTAAGATAAAATAAATTATTATTTCTGCCAAGTAGGATTTCATAACAAGGTCTGCTGTACGTGTTGAAGTTGAAGGAAGTTTCAGATGTCTTGGTACAGTTCTGACTGCTCTGTGTCAATGAAACCAAACATGTTAACATGTACTAAAGAAATGCACAACTTTCATTTCCTCGACACCTTCAGATAGTGAAGTGAATAAGAGAGTGCTGCCTGATCGATCACCTGAACTGCAGGCTTACGAAGAAGCTGGTTTGAATAGTTGGCATGGCCAGCAGAATGAACCCCAGATACATCTGTGTGACCGGTTCACTGTCAGGAGGAGAGATACCAGAAGACACTCCTCAGTCTTGATTCCCTCAGTTTGAGACTCTGACCTCTTGGAGGTGCTGTAAGCTCTGCCGCTTTGCCCCAGGGCCACTTTTGCAAAATGACAGGAGGGTAGGACCAGGTTTATTGATGCAGTCAGTATTTGTCAGTATCCATGATGACCTTTAACATCTTTTACATTAACTATTTGCACTTGTGATCTGAGATAGATGATTGATGATGTGATTATTTTAGATGGCTCTATTATGCTGTTATTGTCGACAAAACATTCTGTCCATGTACTGTAATAAAATAAAATGCAGTTTTGAGTAACTGAGGAGAGTTGTTATTTCTTGAGCAGGAAAGCTCCTTTTTTCACCATGGGAACAATAGTTTGATAAAAAAGAATTAATATATAATACATAATTATTTATTATTAATAATATCTAATACATAGTTTTTAATCTAAGTGTCTTTGTAATCTGTGACAAATAATGTACAGTCGATTTCAAAAGTACCCAATTTAGAGGATTTGTTTTGGTAATGCTCTATTAATAATTCTATGGGAGGATTTCTGAGAAGAACTTAATTAATGTTGATTACAGGAATAATGGAAATTTCTGAAGAAGACCTCCACTAACCCCATGTAAATATTACATTATTACTAATTTATTATTGGAAACTATACATTTAAGGATAATAAGGAATTTATTGTCACATGCATTAAAATGCCACCAGTGCAATAAGGAGTTGTAGTAATCCAGCCTAGAAGTAACAAATGCATGAACTAGTTTTTCTGGATCTGATCTGAAATTTTTGCAATATTACGCAAGTGAAAAAGAGCAGTCCTAGAGGTGTGCTTTATGTGGGAGTTAAAGGACATATCCTGATCAAAGATAACTCCAAGATTCCTGACAGTGGTGCTGGAGGCCAAGGTAATACCATCAACTATATCTTAAGACAGTGAGTTTCGGAGGTGTAAGCTCTGCGCTGTAAGCTCTGCTGCTTCGCCCTAGGTCCAATTTTGCAAAATGACAGGAGGGCAGGACCAGATTCATTGATACAGATGAATAAGATGACATTATTACATGAACATTTACTAACTGATATAAACTAAAAAAAAGAGAGGCAAGTCAAGTATTAAGTTATATTTACACTGCAAGCCCAAATGGGGCCCGTATCCAGTGTGAACAGGTCACGGTCCTGAAGTGACCTGCATGATGAATGTCAGTGTAGAGTGACATAAAAGTCACACAAATTCTGAGATGACTAATCACACTGAGGTCACATTGCAATAAATGATACCTGTATCTGTTTTGGACAACATATGAAAGTGGCCTGAATCAGAAAAGATCAGATTCCATGTCATTTGTGCTGTTCACACTATCATGGAAAAAATCCGATCTGAGTCACATATCACTTTGGCCTGCAGTCTGAAATGTTTGGAGAAAAAAAGATTGATGCATTCAATCAGCATTGTTCAAGAAAATCTGAGCTGTGAATCCTGATCTACAGTATTTTATTTATGGTTTTTTGTTTTGTGTTGAATGTTTTTATACTGCTTATATGTTTTTTTGAGCAAATTTTCACTTTGGTGGACATTACCAGTCTATTCTTTTCTACTGTTGTACATACATACTATGTTATATTCTGTTATGTACGGAGCAGTTTGTATTTTTTGTGTCTCTGTGCCACCCCACCGTGCTCTCTTCTGTTTTCTTAGTTTTTTCTCCTTCTCCCATTATTTCTCCACCAGTCATATATGATGATGCTGCTGTCACTGGCATCCTTCTGCATCCTGGCTGGCCTTGTTTTCGCCGTACCTGCTCAGGAGAAGCGCATCCATCACCAAGCTGATCTGAGTGATCATGCACACAATGATGCTCATGGCTTCCAGTATGACCATGAGGCCTTCCTGGGCAAGGAGGAGGCCAAGACCTTTGACCAGCTGACTCCTGAAGAGAGCAAAGACAAACTAGCGTAGGTTTTGCAGATCCTGAGTACACTCTTGCTAAACTGTACACTGCTGCCACAAACTGCCTTAACAGTCATGAGAAATCGCTGTTTCTAATATTTCAAAGTTTCTATTTATGTGTTTTAATTTATTCATCAGGTGTGTTTAATTTTGGACTGCAGACATTATTGCCGTGTGTGTGTAGGTCAGAATTGGAGGTTCCACCTCCAAAAGCAGGGAGGGAGCAGATGATTTCAGCTGTGGCTCAGAGGTACCGCTAACCAGAAGGTTGGCGGTTCGACCCCCCGCTCCTTTCTTATCCATATCTCCGATCCTATCTCTCCCCATAGGAAGATTGTGGACCGCATTGATACCGACAAGGATGGCTACGTCAGCCATGCAGAACTGCACTATTGGATTAAGCACCGGCAGAGGAGGTATATTAAGGAGAACGTGAACAAACATTGGAACGACTACGACAAGAACCAAGATGGCAAGATAGGCTGGGAGGAGTACAAAAACACCACTTACGGCTACTATCTGGGTAATTCACTGTGTGTGATAGATGCACCTCCATTCTAACTTGGTGTATATATATATATATATATGTAAGACTTGTTGTATATATATGTATATATATATATTATTCTTAACCAGAAATAATTTAGGAAATAACATCTATATGGAATTCTAGAATTCTTCCTTTTGTTTCAGATCAGGAATTTGATGACATTGAAGACAAGGCCACCTATAAGTCCATGCTCACCCGGGACGAAAGGCGCTTTAAGACAGCTGACCGAGATGGTGATGGTATTGCCACACGTGAGGAGTTCACTGCCTTTCTTCACCCTGAGGAGTTTGATTACATGAAGGATGTGGTAGTCCAGGTACAAACTACTCTCTAAACACCTGAAACTTTGATAAGTATTTCCAGCTGTGCAAGCCATGCTAGCTCTGCAATGTCAGTCCAACAGTTTGGAGTATCTCAGCATCTACTGGATGGATTTCCACCAAATTGGCAATGATTAGTCAAGTTATCTATTAGTTGTCAACTATTAAATGACATGACAACAATTAAAAAACATTTATTCAACATTTTGAGTCATTTTTTAAGAATAATTTTATTTATTTATTTATTTTTTTTTAAATTGAGAAGATTTCTTTAGTGCTCTATGACAGCAAACAAGACATTTGAGGATCCACATAGATTGGCAAACCCTGCAACTAGCTGTTTTGTAGCTGAATTCATGAAAAATTTTTTCACACATATTTGTTTCTGTTGTTAGATAACTGAACAAATAGAAAATTGGATCGCAGCTCAGAGTTGTCATAATTAAGCTTCTGAGCTGCAGATAAAATTGATATTATGACCATGCCGTTGGCAAACAAAAAAACAGGTTGATGACAGAAGCGAGACTGGCTATATTGCTTTTTAAGGCATCAAGGCATCTATTGCCACATCTAAATAAAATGCAAATGTGTGCTTTGCTCCATGTCTAATGATTTACAAGCATAAATACATGTTTGCATGTTTTTATCCGTTTGCAAGGATTAATCATCATTTTTATAAATTTTTTTCTATCCTACGACCACTGGGAAAGTTCAGTACCTTGGCTCATTTTTCGGGTAAAATCAGTGTATGCTGCATTAAAATATTTAAGATGCACAGTATCTTGCCCATAATGCTTCTAGTCTGACAGCTGTTACAGTGAAATTGTACATTTGGAGAAAATTACTTTATCAATACAGTGACATTAGCAGGAATGGACCATTATAAGAACTAATTCTATAATTTTATCATTTAGGAGACTGTGGAAGACATTGATAAGAATGGGGATGGCAAGATCAACTTAGATGAATACATTGGTACGTCACTTCCATTTTCTCTCTGACCAACTACCCCCTATCCTGGAAGCGTTCTGTCCTAAATGTATGTGTGCTGCTGCTCCACAGGTGATATGTACACACCAGAGAATGGGGAGAGTGAGCCTGAATGGGTCCAGACAGAGAGGAAACATTTCTCAGAGATCAGAGATGCCAACAAGGTAAAAGCTGCTCAGCTATTCACAGTTGGAGAGCTTAAACCGTTATAGTTCTCAGTTTGTTGCATATGTGTTCATTCCCGCTTGGATGTTGTAAATTGCCACACAGTTACTAGTTATGGTGTCTCCACATGTCCAACTTTCCCTTTAACCAGAGACTGAAACAATCCCATGTTGCTTTGTTAAGAAAGTAACCAAAACTGATTAAAGTTTGGCTAATGTGAAAACAATGGAAAATGTTTTGATGAACGTACAGAATAAAATATGCAAAATGGCAAGTGTAAAGTGACCATGTGTAAGATGTCCATGTGTAAGTGACCATATGTACAGTGACCTTGTGCAGTTTCCGATTGTCTGTGTTTGAGGTCAGATTACAGAGAGGGGGTGTCTGACTCTCTGAGGGAGGCGTTGTAGAGTTCGATGACCACAGGCAGTCGTGACTCTGCTGGCTTAGGCGTTTTTTTGCTTCTTGTTACTTCAGTGTTGCATAATTTGCCAACCACAGGGTTTGCTGCTTGGGTAGAACATGTAATGACCAACAGCAGGTTGGTCAACAGCAGAGTGCTACAATAGGCAAAAGTTATTTGAACAGTTGGTTCTTCCTCAGCTTTCAAGCTTTACGTTTCTTCTGCTCTCACATGTTGATGGGATCTATTTTTACATCTTACAGCGTCACTTCCTCAGTTATGCATCTGTGTGTTATACAGGACGGCTTCCTGGATGGTAGTGAGGTGGCCCACTGGATTTTGCCGGGAGAGGTAGACCATGCTGATAATGAAGCCAAACACTTGATCCACGAGACAGACACCGACAAGGTAGACCTGGCACTGCTCAAACTCTCTGACATCACAGAAACTGAACCACACTACCATATTAACCATTTTCAATACCAGAAGTTTTTGCTGGATTTTCACTAAACCTTATTTATTAAAGGTCGAGTGTGCAACATTATGGCTTGAAATAAGAATTTTTGTGGGTTTGTAACCCTAGAAGAGCTAGGGTTAGGGTTAGGGTTAGAGCTGTTAATCATGTTGGGCCGCGATTATTTGTACAGTAGCCCAGAATGGACAAACCAAACACTGGCGGGGCCTTTTGCATATTTTGTATACACACTTCTGCATCTTCACTGCTAAATGAGGCTAAATCCTACACCCTGGCTCTTTAAGAATTTCCTGGAAGGTAGCAAGTTAGAGTAAAATTTAGAAGCAAGTCTCCTTTCCAAATTTGCTTCACAATTAATATTGAAAATTGACTTGAATTAAACGTTTTAAAAAATAAACGCAGGTCTCAATTAGAGGCCTGGTCTGAATGATTTTACATAAATTCTTTGGATGTATAAAATCTCTTAAAACCCACCAAGTTGAGGCTTGATGGAGTCTTTTGTAAACTTTTGTAAATATGGACATGCTACACATTTGTAGGAAATTAAATTTTATACTATACATTAATATTCATACTGGTTGAAATAATATTGAAAAACAGTTTGATAGTATTTTTCATCTTTGCAGAGCAAGAGTCTTGTGCAAAAGAAATTAAGAGCCTGTCCTGTATAGAGGCATGTTCCAAATATAGGCAGAATGAGTTCAGTGCAAGCAAATAAAAGCTGGGCTTTGATATATATATATAGATATATATATCTATATATATAATATGATATAAACTTAAAGGATAAGGCTGGTTATATTCTAAAGATTTCTTATTGTCAAATCCTATATGCAGAACCAACCCAACAATGAGTGGATCCTACTAACAGTTATTGTCTATGTATCTATTATTCCTCTGTGACATAGTTATCCAACAACTATTAAATATGATCAGTATTGTACTGTTCCTTGGGGTGAAAATCACAATATGACAAAGTGCAATATCCAAATTGTAGAAGCTGCAATATTTTGAAGACGGTAGAATGTTACAATGAAGTACTGTAGTTCTGCAGAGATGTCCTGGCCTACAAATCGTGTTCTCCAGATGTGAGAACATCTTTGGTCCAGGCCACAGAAAAAATCATCATGATTTTTGCTTATTTCAGTGAAAATGTTATTTGTAATGCACAATTATCATTCCCTAACTACTAATACATACATAAAAACATACTAATCGTGAGTCATATTTGTCAAAATAATCACAATATGTTTTTATCGTATTGCAGCCTGAGTGATACCACAACAATACATTTCTCAATTGAAGCTGCAGTAGGCATCTTGGCTTTGATTTGTTGTTTTTGTCCAAGCCCAGTGAATTCTTGCAAATACCACTAAGAGCACTAGAACGAGCCAGGGGACCCTGATTTTTTTAATTTATTATTATCTGTCCCATGTACTACTGTAAGAATATAGTGATTTTATTTTTACAAAAGTTACCTACTGCAGCTTTAATCAGTTAGTTGTTTGGTCCTGAAAAGGTCAGAAAATGGTAAAAAAAAAATGTGTTTCCCCAAAGCCCAAGGTGACGTCAAATGTCTTGTTTTGTCCACAACCTAAAGATAGGCAGACAGCCCATCTCTTTTCTGTCAATTATATTTGTTAACATAGTGGAAATAATTGCCATAATTGTGGGTTCATTATTAACAAGCGTCTATCTGTTTCTTTCTGTGTGCCTGTTTTTCATCACCCTATGATCTCCTCCTCCTCCTCCTCCCCTTCCTCCTTCTCCTTCTCCTCCCTTTTCTTTCTTTCAATCATAAACCAATGTTGGATGGAATCTGCTGATCCAACAACAGGACGAGAAAATAACCAAGAAGGAGATTCTGGCCAACTGGAACATGTTTGTGGGCAGCCAGGCGACCAATTACGGGGAAGATTTAACGAAGAGACATGATGAACTTTGATGAGCTGCCAGAAGCTCATTTGGGTTTATATTTCACTACTGTGGAGAATTTGGTTACAGGGGTTTTGGGGTTTGGGGTCGGACAGAAAGTAAAGTCAGTGAAAGGTTCTGACTATCATGGACCCTGCACGTCCACATCCACACAGACACACTCATTCAAATACAGCGTGTACTCATATACTGTGTATGTGAATACAGATGATACTGATGATCCTTTGCCGTCTTTGTTTTATTGACATACATATTTGATTTTTAACTGAGATGCTATCATCGTAGATAGCATATTGCTGTTGTACAGTGAAAACTGTATCTCCAAAATATCAAAATGACAAAGTAACAGCAGTGTGGAGATGTCCAACATGCACTGGCATCCAGCTGAAACAATGCTCTTTTTCTATGAACCTAAGAGGTAGGAAAGTGGTCTCTGCACATGGGGTGTAATTGTTCTTAGATAATAAAAACAGCCAACATTGGGGACACATAGTTTGTTGGAGATGGACATATATATATGGACTATATATGTCAGAATGGAATGTGAATTTGCTGTCAAAAAGTGATGAAATGCACAATTGGAAGAGGGGAAAGGGGTGAATCGGAGACTAAAGTGCTGTGTTACTGACTTTTTGGGGTTTGATTATTAAATAAAGTTTGTCTCACTTGCCTCAGTTAAGGTCAATGTTCATGATTCAACAATAAGAAAGAGACTGGGCAAAAATGGCATCCATGGGAGAGTTCCAAGGCGAAAACCACTGCTGACCAAAAAGAACACAAAGACTCGTCTCACAAAAATATCTCGATGATCCCCAAGACTTTTGGGAAAATATTGTGTACTGACAAGACAAAAGTTGAACGTTTTGGAAGGTGTGCATCCTGTTACATCTGGCGTAAAACGCAGCATTTCATAAAAAGAACATCATACCAACAGTCAAACATTGTGGCGGTAGTGTGATGGTCTGGGGATGCTTTGCCCGGACGACTTAAGAAGTATTCACCTTTCTTGAAGTTTTTTTGAAACAGTTATACAGGTGAATATGGTTTATTTCCCACATTATCAGAACGTTTTGAGAGGTGAGGTTAACTTGTGGAAATGTTAAGCAAAGATATTAAACATAGATGAATGTGTATTTAGAATTTATGAAAGTAAAATGAAAGGGACAGGTACTTATTCTGTTGGTGTTTCAACAGCTGCTGTCACTACAAGCAACCATTCGGTCACCGAAGTCTTCTCTCAAGTTAGGACAATGGTAGCATATTTAATTAAAATCTGTTTATGTTATAATTAATCAGCTGGAATATTGACAAAACTATTTCAACATAAGCAATTACAGGGTCTTAATCAAAAGTCAGAGGTGGCTAAATTGTCACGGTCCATTTGCAAACTTTCTGGAACACGCAAGTAAGAGTGGACATTAACCTGGTCCAGGAGGCAACTTCTACAGTGTGATATAGAAACTTGAAACGACCAGTGCACGTACACTGAGAATGGACTTTACAGTGAAGTAGGAGACATGGTTGTCGTCATCTTCTTCATGTTCATCATCATCAGTCACTACTATTAGTGTAGTTGTTGCTACCTACTGTTGTTGCTGTGCACCTTTGTCTCTGTCTCCATCCTTCTGTCGTTACCTCTGCTCTCTCTCTCTCTCCGTCTCACCCCAACTGGTCGAGGCAGACAACCACCCACCTAGAGCCGGGGTCTGTCCGAGGTTTCTGCCACTTAAAGTGCTTGCTCGTGGTGGTACTGTTGGGTCTCTGTAAATAATGCTATAAGGAGTTTGGTCTAGACCTGCTCTATTTGAAAAGTTTCCTGAGATAACTTTCATACTATTGAAACTATTATTATTATTATAACTATTCATAGGATTCTTTAAAATGTCTTTTTAAGGATTTTAATTATATGATGAAAATGTCATGTTTTTCATGAAAATAGTTACAAAATGAATCGAAAATATAGTAAAGACATTGACAAGGGTAGAAATAATGATTTTTGCTTGAAATAATAATTTTGTCCTTATAAAATAACTTTGCTCTCATCAAAGAATCCTCCATTTGCAGCAATTACAGCCATGCAGACCTTTGGCATTCTCGCTGACAATTTGTTGAGGAAATCTGGAGAAATCTCATCCAACGCTTCCTTAAGCACTTCCCACAAGTTTGATTGGCTTGATGGGCACTTATTACGTACCATACGGCCAAGCTGCTCCCACAATAGCTCAACAGGGTTGAGATCTGGTGACTGCAGTTTGGAACTGTGCTTTGGGTCATTGTCCTGTTGTAGGAATCGGCTCCAATCAAGCACAGTCCAGAGGGAATGGCATGGCGTTGCAAAATAGGGTGATAGCCCTCCTTATTCAGGATCCCTTTTACCTTGTACAAATCTCCAACTTTACCAGCACCAAAGCATCCCCAGACCATCACAATTACTTCACCATGCTTGACAGATGCCATCAAGCACTTCTCCAGCATCTTTTCATTTGTGTGATCCAAACACCTCAAACTTTGATTCGTCTGTCCATAACACATTTTTCCAATACTTGTCTGTCCAATGTCTGTGTTCTTTTGCCCATCTTAATCCTTTCCTTTTATTGGCCCGTCTCAGATACACGTTTTTCTTTGCGACTCTGGCATCCTGGAGTTGCCTCTTTTCTGTTGATGTCGAGACTGGTGTTTTGCAGGTACCATTTAATGAAGCTGCCAGTTGAGGACCTGTGAGGCGTCTGTTTGTCAGACACTGGGGCCTTGAAATTTTCTTCTTCTTCTTCTTCTCTATGTGGCTGCACTGAAAAAATCACAATGTATTTTCCCCCCCTGGCCTCTAACCATTTATTGACATGTGCAATTAAAGCCATATGTACAAAGTGTAATTTATTTCCATATTTATTATATATAAACTGGAGATCAAAATTAATGTCAAGGTCACTGCGTAGTCCTATTAAAATGATCTAAACAGGAGTAAAAGAGCTGTATTTTAAGCATATTTCATGAGTTACATATGTTCTGAAGCACAGTTTAAAAAACGTAAATGTTATATTTGAAAAGGAATACTGATCAAAATTAGAGAACACTTTCAGATACCTCCCAGTTATTGGTGTTAATCTGGCACCTGGTGCTAATTCCCTTAATTATCTGACAAACCTTATTCAACTTGCAGCCTAACTTTCCAGTTTTCACTGACTTTGCAGGATGGTTAGCTGTTTTAAGTGACTGAAACCCTTCGGCAGCAGGTTGTCCAGATGAAGGCAGAAGGGATGACCCTATCAGCCAAAGCAAGAGAAGTTGGTCATTCCAAACAATTTCTAGAATATTGCATCTTTACAATGTCACAAAATCATTCAAGTCCCCCAAGAAGGCTGGTCATCCACTAAAGACAAAAACAAGAGAGCACATGATAATTCATAGAATCTCAGTGGGCACTTGGTTCAACACTGCAGCTGGATTTGCTCACCAGTTCAGCACTGTTCAGGGCAAGGATCTGTCTTGTCAAACAGTGTCTTGACGTTTAAGAGCATTTGGACTGAAAGCCCACTCTGCAGTGACCAAACCTCTCATTAGCAGAAAGAATCAAAAGGCTAGACTAACCTTTGCTGAGGAGCATGTTGTGTGGACAGAGGAGAACCAGTCCAAAGTTCACTTTAGTGTACACTTCCTTCTAACTGTTGACAGAAAATGTTGTTGTAATATTTCTCCGTGCTACAGTCATTGCTGTTCTCTAATTTAAAAAAAAATTATTTAGCAGAAAATTTTTGTTTTCTGCTAAATAAAGTTTTTTTTGTTGAAGTGCCTTGGTTATTTTGTACAACACTGTTCTAGTAGCATTGTATAGCCACAACGAAAATTCCTTCAAATGTTGAGCAATGAAGTTTAAATTATTTCTGAAAAAATCAAGTATTCCTAAATGGTTTTTCAATTTTGATCTCCAGTGTATATACATATATCTCTTGTCATGTCAGGATGGCCGTCTGACACTCTCTGAGCTACTTGACAAGATGGACTACATTAAAATCAGCACCATCACTGACTATGGAGGCATGAAGGTGGACAGCCATGATGAGCTCTGAAAAGCTGACTACAGAACAGGATGAATTATGTCTTCATACTTGCTGCTTGAAAATGTGAGCTTTTACATATATTGTTTTACCATTATTTCTTTATTTAATCAGAAACAATATTTTTCTATATGAAATAACAGGTGTATGTTTATCAAATCCATATACTATAGGAGTATATTTTTTGTATACTTTTGTAGGGGTAAAATTTGTGAACACTTGAGCTGTATCACTTAAAAGAAGCAGGTGAATAAACTTTGGTTAATTTAGTCAACAATTTTGTGCCACCTATGAAATGGGGAAGAAACAAGAAACTATCACCGCACAATTAATCACAATATTATCAAAATCACAATATGGCCAAGTGCAATATGCAAATCACAGAAAGTGCAATTTTTGTTCAAGGTAAAATGTGTGACAAACAGGATTGTAATGAAGTATGTAGTGCTGCAGAGGTGGGAACTGTTGGGTCTCTGTTGGGTCTCTGTAAATTATTTTACATTGAATTGAAAATTCAGGGCATTTCCTACAAATTGTTTTCCAGATGTAAGAAAACATGATTGTTTGGTACAGAACTCAAACATTGTTGCATCAGCATGATTTTAATTGTTGTTTCAGGGAATTTAATTTCCACAATAATGAATGAAATTGTGAATCATATTACAACACTATCTGTCAAATGAATCACAATATGATGTTTTTACCATATCGTGCAACCCTAGTCGTCAGGGAAGTAAATCTCAGAGAACCTCGGGAAGAATACCCAGCACATTTGTCTGGAGGCTATAAATTCATCTAAAAGATCTAAGCTCCATTGGTCCATGGTTCACAAACTTTTGAGCAGCACTGTATATGTCTACTTTAGCAGATCAGTCAATAATGAACTGGCCAACTAGAGCAGCTCTGATTCAAAAGCAGCACTGCAAACCTGATGAGGACTTCCAAGGTGCATTTTCAGAGATGCTTCTTCTTCTTCTTCTTCTTCTTCTTCCATTTAATAAAAACAGCAAGCCATTGGTTTCCATGTGTTATGTAAACGACTTTGTCTCTCTTAACATCTGACATCATTTCTACTTTACTGTTGTCAAAAATTATGTGACATCACTGCATTCAATGCAGTTAAAGTTCACACACACACTCACTCTCTCACACTCACTCACTCTCTCACACACACACACACTCACTCTCTCACACACACACACACTCACTCACTCTCTCTCTCACACACACACACACACACACACACACACACACACACACACACACACACACACACACACACACACACACACACACACACACACACACACTCACTCACTCACTCACTCACACACTCAATCAGGGTGTAGGATTTGGAAATGCTTTATTATCACTGGCTGCAAATACTCTTCATACATTGACAGACAATCTTTTAAATATAAAAATGTTATTCAGGATAAAACTGTATTTTACATGAATGACAAAATATCTATGGAGGGACTAAAAAAGAAACCCAACTAATTGCTAGTTACCTCCAAAAGGTCATCAAAACAGGTGAAAGTTGTTCATACACCGTTATAAACATACTGTATATCATAGAACTAAAGTTAGGATGTACTGTACATACAGTCATGGTGACAACGCCGTTAAGACCCCATATTCTCACACTTGCATCACTGGACGAGCCTCTTTGGCACGGAGGTCAACCCCAGAGGCAGCAAAGCCGGTTCCACCCTGTCAGAACACGAAAGACTATCAGCACCACTGTAACACTGTTGTGTTCACAACTTAGTACAAAAAAAACATGTTCCTGCATTATGACTAAAAGCTACATGGGCTCTCAGACAGTGAGCCATTACTGTGTCTACCACTGGGGACTGTCTAATAGGTCCAGTAAGTAAATAATATCAGGGATAAATGCTAATTTATGCAATTGTGGCTCCAAACAAAATGGAGAGTCTAATAGCTCAACCATAAACATCTACAGCAGTAAAATGCAAAATACACATAAATGCAGCAGAAATATTAATTCAAAAACATCAGATATAGTGCAACACTGAATTTTACTGTACAATGACTACTTGTACTTTTGATTGACTTTAAATACATTTTGCTAAAATACTTACATACTTTTCCTTTATATGGTTTCGAATAAAGAGCTTCTACTTGCAGTGCAGCATGTTTCTACAGTAGCCCAGAATGGACAAACCAAGGACTGGCTCTAGAGAGGGCCTTTCATGTTTTTTTTAATGAGTTTTGTGGCCACCGTAGTTTCTCCTTCATGCTTGGAAGGTCTACACCACTAAATCCTACACACTGGACGGTAGCAGCCCGCTGACTGCCATCGTGTCAACATCAGAAACAATGGACACGCTGTCTAAAAGCACCTTATGTTCTTACCCAGGAGATAAGTAAATGCAAATCCAAAGAAAGGTGATTTTAGCCAACCTCTACACAGAAGTACACACATACCCTCTGCAGTGGTACAATGTCTTTGTCAGACAGTTTGTCTCCAGTCACAGGATCAATCATGTCCTTCTTGATCAACTTCTCCACACACTCCTGAGTTACCACAGTACCCCTAAGGACAGGACAGAGAGTGTATCAGTTAACCCTTGAGAGTCCAGAGAACACCTAACATCTGAAATGTTTGAGTGAAGGTAGATATGTTGGAACTCACGAGGGTCGCAGAACAGCGCACGGGACACTGTTGCCCAGGACGTCTCTGGTTACTGCACATACATACCGGTCCTGAAGGGAAAAGACAGGATTGTACCAGTAGTGTAGGGGAAATACATCTACTTATAACACCGAACAAGATTTGAGCATGATGTCATTGCCTGTGATGTGACATCTAGTAACTGTCTGTTTGGTTAAGGCGCAAACTTATTGGACGAGCTTCATAAATCATGTTTAATTATGTTGTTGTTAGCAATAACGTTATTTACCGAGTTAGTACAGAGGATTTGTTGTGGTTTTTTTAAACAAAGATGCACACAACTATCAAGCTAGTAAGTGCATGAGGTAAGATTTCAGCTGACCACGTTGCCTGATGGTGCTGATGTAAACTGACCTGGCGGGTGAGCAGGGCCACTCGGTCCAGGCTTGAGTCCAGTGGGGTGAAGCGCACTGTAATAAGCTCGTTCATCTTAATGGGTCGTCCTGACATGGGACATAACACAGCCTTACTCTGGCAGATACAAGAGGAAGGAGAGAAGAGGGGTGTGATTAGAAAAGCGATCTCTGCAGTGCAAAGTTGTAACTGTTCAGCTAAAGGGAGGTTTCAATCTTTGGAAGCAGGGTCAACCCGGCCTCTGCCTTTAAAGCAGTGTCAACATGAAACAGAGATACACAAAATAAACAGACAAATATCATGACATCAACGTTTAAAGCAAACATGGCAACAACCACATAGGGACAAATGTCTCTGCAGTGGCCACAAGTATTTATCTGCTCCAGCTAGGGTTTACACTAGCTGGCATATGTCGGCTTTTGCCCGGTATCACATGTAGTTGTCCTGCAGATGAAATATCAACGGTCAATGCTCCATGGGAACTATGCTGAATATACAGTCGTGAAAAAATTAGGACACCCCATTAAATATTCAGTTATTCATGTTCACATATTGATGTCTAATCTTGTTTTTATTTATCTCTGGAAAAGAAAGTGATCTAATGCAGGTAAACAGCAAAAAATAAAATCGTTTTACTCATTAAACAAAAGACATCAACATAAATGCATATTCTAACTGAGGAAAAAGTTGGGACACCCTACCCCCTAATACTTAGCGTTACCCCCTTTGGCTGAAATTACTTCAGTGAGACGCTTCTTGTAACCCTCTACCAGTCTCTGACATCGGTCTGAGGAAAGTTTGCCCCACTCCTCAATACAGAATGCTTTAACCTGTGTGATGTTTGAGGGGTTTCTTGCATGTACAGCCCGTTTCAAGTCACCCCACAGCATCTCATGGGATTAAGATATGGGCTTTGACTGGGCCATTCCAGGACTCTCCATTTCTTAGTTTTCAGCCAGTCCTTGGTGGATTTACTGGTATGTTTAGGGTCATTGTCATGTTGCAGGGTCCAGTTCCGCTTCAGATTTAATTTACAGATGGTCTCACATGTTGCTCAAGCACCGTCTGATACACTGTAGAATTCATGATGGATTCTAGGATGGTGAGCTGGTGAGCAAAGCATCCCCAAACCATGACACTTCCACCTCCATGCTTCACAGTTCTTTTCCTGGAACGCTGTATTTGGTGTGCGCCAAACATGTCCTCCTCTGTTGTGGTGTCCAAATGGTAAATGGACCTGTACTTGTATAGCGCCTTTCTAGTCTACCGACCACTCAAAGCACTTTTACACTACGTGAATGTGGTACGTAGTGTACACACACATTCACACAGCTAGCAAATGTCCATCGAACAGAAACTAACATTCATACACATTCACACACCGATGCATGGCATCGGGAGAAATTTAGGGTTCAGTATATTGCTCAAGGATACCTCAACATGTGGCACCAGGAGCCGGGGATCGAACCCACAACCTTCCGATTAGGAAACAACCCGCTCTACCTCTGAGCCACAGCCCCGCCCAAATAATTAAATTTTAGACTCATCTGTCCAAAGAACATTATTCCAGAAGTGCTGTTCTTTGTCTACATTCTCTCTGGCAAACTTCAGTCTGGCCTTTATGTTTCTCTTGGAGAGTAAAGGTTTCGTACTTGCACACCTCCCATGAAAATTAAACTTGTGCAGTCTCTTTCTGATTGTAGAGGCATGCACTTTCACATCAACAGTCGCCAGAGCCTGCTGTAGGTCCCTTGATGACATTTTAGGGTTTTTGAAGACTACTTTTAGCATCTCTCAGGGTGAACTTGCTTGGACGGCAAGACTTGGGCATGTTGGCAGTTGTTTTGAATGTCCTCCACTTGTACACTATTTTCCGGACAGTGGAATGGCTGATTTCAATGTGGAATGGCTGAGATCTTTGTAAATCCCTTACCAGACTCATAAGGTGCAACAATCTTCTTTCTGAAGGCCTCAAACAGGTCTTTCGATCTCACCATGGTGTTCACTCTCACGTCAACAGTCGGACTGCACACCAAACTGAATGTCTGAGGTTAAAATAGGGCAAGCCTCCTTCAAAATGCTGAGTAACAATGTTCTAATCATGTGCACCTGATGTGATATACCTGTGTGTGATTTCAGCCATTTTAAGTGGGAAAAAATGTTGGGGTGTCCTAATTTATTCCTCACCAGAAATTGCATGTTTATTTTATTACATTTCACAGAAAGTTCTAAAAAAGTTTTTTCTTCAGTTTTACTTGTTTAGTTATATTACTTGAATCTCTCAGTATTGTTAAAATATTAAATATCCATGTCTAAGTAATGTTAAAAAATACACGTTTTCATAGTATGTCCTAATTTTTTCACGATTGTATAAATACATAAATAGTATCATAATATACTGTGAGCTATGCCAAGACAACTAAAAAAATGTTCTTATTAAAACGTTTGGTTTTGCCACCACTTTCATTTAGAGATTGACCAACTGCTTTTCGCCTGTCTATAGCCTATGTGTATGTGTGAGTGTGTGTGTGTTTTGTTTTTTTTTACAGTTGGTGGGATGCGCAATGGCAATTCTGTTCTTCATATCATGATGTAACACTGGAGAGGTTAAAGAGCTTCTCCTGATTGGAGGGAATAAGGGAAATAAGGAGATCACTGGCTGTCCCCCGACCACCTAAATTATTTAAAGAAATACAAACAAGAGGAGTTAAACATAAAAACCTAACAAAAATTAAAACCAACACCTCAGTAGCACAAAATAAAAGAATGAAATGTGGACTGTTAAATATCAGGTCTCTGTCCTCTAGAGCTGTTTTAGTTAATTAATTAATATCAGATTATAATATTGATTTACTTTGTCTGACTGAGACCTGGCTGTCCAAAGAGGAGTATGTTAGCCTAGTCATATTAATACTCACATTCCTTGAGGCACCGGCCGAGGAGGGGGAGTAGCAGCCATATATGATTTGAGCATTTTAATGGACACTAAACCGAAACTAAATTATAATTCATTTGAAAGCCTTGTTCTTAGTCTTTCTCACCCATCCTGGAAAACACTGCAGCCAGTTCTATTTGTTATAGTGTACTGGCCCGTACTCTGATTTTATATCTGAATTCTCAGAGTTTTTATCAAGTTGAGTCCTTAAATCAGATAAAGTAATTATTGTAGGTAATTTTAATATCCATGTTGATGTTGAAAATGACAGCCTTAGTAATGCATTTATATCATTAATAGACTCAACTGGCTTCTGCCAGAGTGTAAATAAACAGGCTCATTGTTTTAATCACACTCTTGACCTTGTTCTATCATATGGCATTGATATTGAACATTTAATAGTCTTCCCACAAAATCCTTTTCTATTTGACCATTATTTAATAACTTTTGAATTTCTATTATTATATTATAACCCATTAGGCAAAACTTCCTACAGCAGATATCTATCTGACAGTGCTGTAGCTAAATTTAAGGAGGAGATTCCATCAGTGTGTTTAATTCAATGCCATGTCTGAATATAACAGAGTCCTGTAATAACCTTAGTCCCTCCGAAATTGATAATCTTGTTAATAGTGCTGCAGGCTCACTACGATCAACATTAGACTCTATCGCTCCTATAAAAAGGAAATTATTAAAACATAGGAGATTAGCACCGTGGTACAACCACCAAACCTGCCAATTGAAGCAAAAAACAAGGAAATCAAAAAGGAAATGGCGCTCTTCGAAATTATTAGAATATCGCTCAATTTGGCAAGATAATCTTAAAACTTACAGAAAGGCCCTCCGTAATGCCAGAGGAGCCTATTATTCAGCACTAATAGAAGAAAATAAGAACAACCCTAGGTTCCTCTTCAGCACTGTAGCCAGGCTTACAGAGAGTCACAGCTTTAATGAGCCACATATCCCCATAAACCTAAGTAGCAATGACTTCATGAGCTTCTTTTATAATATAATGATTACTATTAGAGAGAAAATTAGTCACCAAATCCCCTCAACAGGTATCACTGGCTCTGCAAGTTTAGGTACTTTAACTAACGTAAACTCAGATATTTATTTAGAATGTGTTTCTGCTATCAATCTTCATCAGTGCTCATGGTGGTACTTTTGGGTCTCTGTAATTAATGTTTCAAAGAGTTTGGTCTAGACCTGCTCTATTTGAAAGTGTCCTGAGATAACTTCTGTTATGAATTGGCGCTATACAAATAAAATTGAATTGAATTGAATTGAATCAGTTAACTTCACTAATTTCTTCATCGAAGCCATCAACCTGTCTATTAGACCCGATCCCAACTAGGCTGCTTAAAGAAGTCGTACCCTTAATTGGCACTTCTTTACTAGATATGATTAATCTTTTTTTATCAGGATATGTACCACTGTCCTTTAAAGTAGCTGTAATTAAACCCCTTCTTAAAAAGCCCACTCTTGACCCAGGGGTTTTAGCCAACTATAGACCAATTTCTAAACTCCCCTTCCTCTCTAATATTATGGAGAAAGTAGTCGCCAAACAGTTGTGTGACTTTCTACATAGCAATAGTTTATTTGAGGATTTTCAGTCAGGATTTAGAGTTCACAGCACAGAGACAGCTCTGGTTAAAGTTAATAATGACCTTTTGATTGCTTCAGACAATGGACTTGTCTCTGTGCTTGTATTATTAGATCTTAGTGCTGCATTTGACACCATTGACCATAATATTCTTTTAGAGAGACTTGAGCATCAAATTGGCATTAAAGGAACCGCACTAAGCTGGTTTAAGTCATACTTCTCAGATCATTCTCAGTTTGTACACGTTAACGATGAATCTTCAATAAATACTACAGTTAGTCATGGAGTTCCACAAGGTTCTGTACTTGGACCAATATTATTTACTTTATATATGCTCCCTTTAGGCAACATTATTAGGAATCACTCCATTAACTTTCATTGCTATGCAGATGATACGCAGTTATATCCATCGATCAAGCCCGATGAAATTAATCAATTATCTAAATTACAAAGATGTCTTAAGGACATAAAATCCTGGATGAGCTGCAATTTTCTGATGTTAAACTCAGAAAAAAACTCTTGTACTTGGCCCAAAAACCTTAGAGACTCACTGTCTAAAGATATAGCTACTCTAGATGGCATTACCTTGGCCTCTAGCACCACTGTCAGGAGTTATCTTTGATCAGGACATGTCACTTAATTCCCACATAAAGCAAACCTCCAGGACTGCCTTCTTTCATTTACGTAATATTACAAAAATTTGACACATCCTATCACAGACAGATGCAGAAAAACTAATCCATGCATTTGTTACTTCTAGGCTGGATAACTGAAACTCTTTATTATCAGGCTGCCCCAATAAGTCCATTGAGATGCGCCAATTAATTTAAAACGCTGCAGCATGAATACTGACAGGAACTAGGAAAAGAGACCACATCTCTCCTGTACTAGCTTTTCTGCACTGGCTCTGTGTAAAATTAAGAATAGAATATAAAATCCTCCTCCTCACCTACAAAGCTCTTCATGGTCAGGCCCCTTCATATTTTAGAGAGCTCATAGCACCCTATTACCCCACTAGAACACTGCGTTCTCTGAATGCAGGGCTACTTGTGGTTCCTATAGTCTCAAAAAGTAGAGCCAGAGCCTTCAGTTACCAAGCTCCTCTCCTGTGGAACCAGCTTCCAGTTGTGGTTCGGGAGGCAGACACCATCTCCACATTCAAGAGTAGGCTTAAGACATTCTTCTTTGATAAAGCGTAGAGTTAGGACTGGATCAGGTGAGTCCTTAACCATCCCTTAGTTATGCTGCTATAGGCCTACACTATCGGGGGATTTCCTATGGTGCACTGAGCTCCTCTCTTCCTCTCTCTCTCTCTTTCTGCACTCATTCACGTCCCATTAATGCATGTTACTAACTTTACTTCTTTCCCGTGGGTTTTTGCGCTTTCTCGTCTTGCAGGTTCTCATGGATCCTGGTGGTGCCTCCTGCCATGGTGACTTGACTGCCATTGCTAATATCACTGAGATTATTAGGGACCGAGCCAGCGACCGCTGGAGGTCCCTATTGTTTTTGCTCGATTTCTTACCTATTCTTATTATTAGGGATCGAGCACTGAAAGTGCAAGACCCTATTGTAATCCAAGGAATTATTATTATTAGGGACCGAGCCAGTTAATGAACTGGAAGGTCCCTATTGTTTTTCCTTCGTTTATTAGGGATCGAGCACTGAAAGTGCAAGACCCTATTGTTCCTGTTTGAATTATTATTTGGTGCCTGTTTGACCGCATATTTGGCCCCCGCAACATGCTCGAAAGTCATGAAATTTTACACAAAATTCAAACGTAGCGAAAATACCGCTATGACATTGTCCCCGTGCACGGGCGCCGCCAAACGGCTAAGCCACACCCCCCAGAATCAGCCCCCAAGACCCGTAAGGCTGACATGTACGAAAATTGCTACGCATGTGTATCATGATAAAAGAAGCAGAAAAGTCTCAAGGACCCATACCTCAAACCCAACAGGAAGTCGGCCATTTTGGATTTTGTGGCCATTTTTGGCGATTTGCACACGTTGTATTTGAACGAACTCCTCCTAGGGCATTTATCGGACCGACTTCAGATTTTGACACAGCCATCTTAACACATTCACTATTAAAAGTTGTGCTATTCACGTTATTCCGTCAAACTTCATGGATGTGGCGTGGCGTTCCGTGGCGTGCAATTTCGATCCTTCGCCATAAAAAGAGGGATTCGTAATAACTTCTGCGTACATGATCCGACTGCAACGAAACTTCACATGTTTGATAAGAGTCCCGCCCTGAACACGTCTATGTGATAATATTCAGTAATAGTCAGAGCGCCACCTAGTGGCAACAGGAAGTATCACGTTTTATACTTTCATGTTCCACTCCTAGCAGGATGATCAGATCCAGCTGAAATTTACTTATAAAATGCAAAACACATTGTTAATGATATGTGATGACTGCGGTGAGTGGGCGTGTCTTTGGCGTGGCGGGAAATTTTGATGTACCGCCACAAAAAACGAATTTGCTATAACTTGAGTGTACATTGTCCAATTCAATTCAATTCAATTTTATTTGTATAGCGCCAATTCATAACAGAAGTTATCTCAGGACACTTTTCAAATAGAGCAGGTCTAGACCGAACTCTTCAACATTAATTACAGAGACCCAACAGTACCACTATGAGCAAGCACTTGGGGACAAGGGCAAGGAAAAACTGCCTGTTAAAAGGCAGAAACCTAGGACAGATCCTCCGGCTCTAGGTGGTTGGTCGTCTGTCTCGACCAGTTGGGGTGAGAGAGAGAGAGAGAGAGAGAGAGAGAGACACACACAGACACATGCACAGCAACAACAGTATTGGCAATGGCAGTCAAGCAGGACCATGGCAGGAGGCTCCACCAGGATCCATGAGAACCTGCGAGACGGCTCCAAACTTCACTTGTCTGATAAGAGTCCCGCCCTGAACACATAGTGATAGCGCCACCTAGTGGCAACAGGAATTAAGTGCTGCAGGGCGATTTTTAGCTGATTTACGTGACATTTTCATGTTGTGGTCCGCGCTTGTTACAACGGCACGTGATGTGGCCGCAGCACACCCCGACTGCCCGTGACGCGGTCGCAGCACGCCCGACGCGCGCCGGGTGCGAGATCCCGTTCAACGCTGCTTGCAGCTTTAATTAGCCAGCGACCGGAAAGGTCCCTATTGTATTTGCTATGTTTCATATTATTCTTACCTATT
This sequence comes from Dicentrarchus labrax, assembly GCF_905237075.1. Classification (NCBI taxonomy): domain Eukaryota; kingdom Metazoa; phylum Chordata; class Actinopteri; family Moronidae; genus Dicentrarchus; species Dicentrarchus labrax. The sequence continues at coordinate 20,908,037 of NW_026136722.1, forward strand.
ATTTTTAGCGCCTTTGACTGCATTTTTGCCCCCCTGAACATATACGAAAACTCAATTTTAGTTGGCAAAGTGGTCAGGCCTGGTGAAAAATTTGATATATATTTCGGGTTGGCCACTAGGTGGCGCTACTATCATAAAAAATGCATTTAGGCTAATAACTCCCGCATCGTTCGTCGCACATTCAAAAACCTTGTATCCTGTCTCTCTCTCTCTCTCTCTCCCTGTCTCCCCCTCCCTCCCAGGCAGACGACCACCCACCTAGGAGGTCTGTCCTAGGTTTCTGCCTCTTAAAAGGCAGTTTTTCCTTGCCCCCGTCGCCAAGTGCTTGCTCATGGTGGTACTATTGGGTCTGTGTAAATGTTATAAGGAGTTCGGTCTAGACCTGCTCCATTTGAAAAGTGTCCTGAGATAACATCTGTTATGAATTGGTGCTATACAAATAAAATTGAATTGAACTGCCATTTTCTCCAGCGCTGTGGAGATAGGCCTGGCTATAGTACTGTGAAAGACATAAACACATCCAAAATGCTGTATGAAAGGGGAACTGCTTGCAGACAAAGCCAAGTAACAAATGCTGCTTTCTACTGTTTACTTACCCTCTTTTATGTTGTATTTGTGCCGTCGAACGTGACAAAATTCATACACATTCACACACCGATGCACAGCATCAGGAGCAATTTGGTGTTCAGTATCTTACTCAAGGATACTTCGACATGTGGCGACCAACAACCTTCCAATTAGTGGACGATCTACCCTGCCTCTGAGCAACAGCAGCCGCCTACAAGAATCAGCAACCACTGCAATCACATGGCAGGAGAAGTTACTCACTGGTTTCTTAAGCATTGTGGGCTTGGCCTCTGGTGTCAGTGAAGGAACCCAGAAACTGGGCAGGCTCTGGCTGGAAGTGGCAGCTGAAATAGTGGATGATTCTGCTGAGCTGCTGTCTGTCCTGCTCTTCTCACCTCCTTTGCTCTGCCCTGAAGGCGAAAAACACACGTGCTTTACATTTTCTACTGTCTCAACATTGCAAATGCATTTACTTTCACAAATAATTGTTCCAATTAGAACTGGAAGCATGAGAAAATTAAAGCAATTAATACATTGGGACAAATTAATGCAATGGTTGTATTCTCCAGTACAGCCACTGAACATAACTTCGGTCTCTCACACACACACACACACACACTTAACAGCATGCTTTTGTTTTGCATTTAATTTCCTTTTCATCTTTACTTCACCTTCCTTCTATAGTGGGGAATCGAATGAACATTTCGTTGCCAACCCATTAAACAGATCCTTTATATTAATTATCCCTACATCCTGTCATCTCCTAAATCCAGTATCTAAGCAGACCACAGAAGCAAGAAATGAAAGCATTTCATTGACAGATCCCATCCTTCCATAATATTTACACATTTTGTACCAAGTACTTAAAATGTTTTTAACCACAAAATTGTCCTGTATCAAAGGATGCATGGAGGTTCTCTCCATAAACGGTAAATTGGATGGTAATAATGAATCGCATCCTATCATTTCTACATCTGTGAATACTGATGTAGAATATAACATATGTCTCATTTGAGTAGCCCAGTGATGGAACCTAAAGTTAGGTACAGAGAGGCCTCTTTTAGTTATAGAAAGCTGCAGTTTTACTCATTCGAATCTTGGTCTTGTATTATCCCAATTGAATTTACATATGTACATATGCACTATATTGTTGTTGTCTATGTTTTGTTAATTGCTTCAACGCATGTGGGATTTTGTGTGCCCTGAATGCAACATTATTGTCCTTTGCTAGTCATATTTCTGTTTAAGTGAGGAAATGCACTAATTGTGGTTGTTTTAAGCGATGGTAAAGTGATGTTTTATACTTGTGCTGTGAACAGCTCTGAACATATTCTACTAGTGCCTACTCTGTAGTAAGATTTTTGGATTTTGACTCCTGAGAGCAGGTTTTATGAATAAGACAGAGGAAACTTCTCCACACCATATGTTGACTACAATGCACAGTTCAGTTGTAAACTGCTTTTTCAAAATAAGTCGGTTTGGTGTGTACACAATCTCAGTTGAGTGAGACAGAGGGGATGCAGTGATATACTGAGAATGCTCCAGACACCTACCAGATGTGAATGGGTTGATGGGCTTGGACACAATGCTGTTCTCCCTGGTTTTAAACCTCTCCACCCTCTCTCTTTCCTCTGACTTGGACTCAAGCTGGCTACTGCTCTTCTGCGCTTGCTTCTGCTTTTCATATGCCTAAAGAATTGGAGGAGGAAAACACAGTTGAGTAAGAAGAGAGAATTTCTCTTAATTCTTCTATAACAGAAAAAGAAGCAAAAATTAGAGATTTAGCTGTATAAAATAACATGAAGAATTTATGTAAACACATTGATACAGAGTCACTGGTAGGAGTCAACTGTGGCTGTTGATGTAAGCTGCCCAGGGCTCAAACTTTCTGTGACTGATTATTTTAAATTTATTTGTATTATTTTAAATACAGCTGACTACACAGCACATGTGCTGTCATTAATTTGTATTTATGTGGATTTTGTCAGACAATGTCCTAATTATAAAACAGTGACTGTATAAAAGGTAGCAGCATTGGAATGACTGCTGGTCAAGGTAGAATTTGAGATGCAATTTGTCACCATTTCATACTCATTCTGTTGACTGACAACAGAAACAAAAACATAAAAATGTGTGGTTTCTTCATTCCTCTATTAGAGTAAACTGAATACCTTTGAGTTGTGGCGAAAACAAGACATTTGAGGATGTCATCTTGGGCTTGATCAACAATTTCCCCCATTTTCTGATATTTCATTGTCCAAACAACTACTTGATTAACCGAGAAAATAACTGACAGATTGATTGATAATGAAAACAATCATTAGTTGCAGCCCTAATTGCCGATCGTTCACCAGAGCTGATGTCATTAACCTGTATTTTTTAACTTTTTGAGTAGCTGGATGACTACAAAGGCGCTATACAAGTAAAGTCAAATTTACCATTTACCATACCATTTCTTAATCTGATCCATTTGGAATTCGGTCTAATTACGAATATTCAAACAGAATATGCTGTTTACATGACCCTTATCAAATGCGGAACATTGACATATTTTCTGAGTGTGCATGTAAATGTAGTCAGTGTAGCATTTGCTGCAGTGCTGTGAGATAGGATAGATTACAACAGTGTTAGAAAGTCGTGGATTGTGTTTGCTGTTGCATAGGAAATAAAAGTTTTGTGAACGGCACCACAATGTCTCACTTACATCTTTCATCAGTAGCATAGAAGAAAATATGTAGTAGCTGTTTTTTATGTTATTCCACTGTGGACTCAACAACAAAAACAACCTGGAGTCGCTAGTATGGACTTTCATTAGACAATGCAGTGTGGATTTAGGCTGAGACAGATGTGCAGGGATTACCTTCATTTTTTTGGCAATTTCTGTCTTCTGGTGAAGAATGTATTCAAGAATGGCCTGTTTTTCATACAAGTATCCATCTGGACTGTGGAGAGCAACAGAAACAAGACATACAATGTTTATATATCTGTACATGTATTTATAATATGTTTGTGTGTGTGAGTGTGTATGTGTATGTGTTGGAGAGACAAACATACGTCACCACAGGATCCTGACAGGGCTGCAGGGACAGGCAGCAGCAGTCAAAGTCTTTGATCGCGTCTTTGCCCAGTCGAATGCTCTGTGTTCCATAACCAGATGCAGCTAAGCAGGAGGAGAGCCACACACAACATGCTTACATGGCGTATTGGAAGATTTAATAGGAAACGCTGTCCAAATCTTGTCAGAAACTTTGATTTTTAAATGCATCTACCTGAAAACATTTTGCTAATCTGACTCCAACATTTTAGTTTTAGTGGAAAAAGGATGCCTAGCTGCTAGTAGGGGTGTCATTAGGACAAATAAACACACTAATCCAGTTTTTGTTTGTTTGCTGTACTATACAAATCGAGCATTAAAATGGGAATAGGTAGAAAGTATATCCATTAAAATATTGAATGGTCAATTGCAACTTAATTCCTGTTTAGACCTGGTATTAACAATGCCTAATCACAATGCCTATAGTTCAGTTATAAAATCCCACATCCACCACAGAGCATCTGCTGACAATACAGGTCATTATTAGACTAGAGATTTAGTGTGGTGCTGAACTTGAAAAAGAGGAATAGGACAGTAATAATGGATGTTGACTGAGGTAAGGTAGAGTCCAATAGTGTTTATTACCAGGGGCGGCTCTAGATAACTTGCTGCCACCCCTTTAGATATTTCTATTCAATGAAACAATGATGTAATGTTTTTAGTTCAAATATCTTTATTTGGGGGCTTTTCTAAGCAAATATTGATATATGTGACTGTAAGGAAATCAGCACAGATTTCTGCTACCCCTATGCTACAACATGATTATTTATCTAGCTCAATGCTCGAGATCCAACCCTGTGTCCCACATAGGATCTGGTCACCCTGTGTCTGAGTGATTGGTGTGCTCTCCAAAGTGGTACTTCTTTGGCTCTTACAGACTTACTTCTTGGCCACACTGACATCACCTCCTACTGCTACAATCAGCTGCGTATTACTGGTAACTACTTAAATAATTCGTCCGCACAAATGATCAAAAATGACCCTGCTGGGCTCCGTATTTCAGGTTTATTCGCTAATAGCAGCCATTACTTTAATGGGACTGAGTTGGGGGGACAGTTTTCTAGCTTGGTATGGCTCACCTGTATCTTTCTTTTTCTCGTGGTATGTGTAGACAGCCCCGGCTGTACAGTTCTTCCCATGGCGAGTCATTGTAGTTTTCTTCCAATTTAAATCAGCTAGTTGGAAGGAAAATTAATGGTGTTAATGTTGCTGTGACCACAGAGGCTAAGATGCTAACATTCGCTGCTAGAAATAAAGATAACATTACATATATGGAACACATGCATTGGTCGAATGTATTCAGAAATGGTCACATTATAAAAAAGACATAAAAGAAGAAAAAGAAGGAAAAGGAGGGCTCTTTAACGGAGTCATTACCAGTGCTGACGAAGTTTGTCTATCAAGCACTATACCTTCGTCGTCTCCTTCTTTTATCCTGCTTTTGCTTCCGCGTCCTCCGCGTTCTCCTTCTTCTGTGCGTTTTTTGGCGGATTTCAAGTTAAACTTTCAAGCTACCGCCATCTACCGGACCAGCGTATGTAGAGCTGGATCTTACATTATACATTTTGATATAGTATATCAAGACTGGACCATTATACTTACTGGATCAACATCAAGACTGGAGACTGGACCGTCCAGCGTGTAACATTTAGGAGGATATATTAGCAAAAATGGAATATAATATTCATAGTATGTATATTACCTGAATCACCTCAGAATGAGTCGTATAGGTTATCTACATGCATGTCTCCTTCCATTGAGGCTGTCATGCTTCTACAGTAGTCCAGAACAGACAAACCAAACACAGGACATAGATTGGGCCACTGCCAAATACAGGATGTACTTCCCTGATGCTTTGCTACTGTTTTATTAATTGTTAATTTACTTTACTTTACTTCACATAAGTGTACCAAATGCTGAGATATAGGCCTACTGTGTATATTTTCTAGGCTTTCTGGCATACACTAAAATCAAGAAGGCCTTGCCCCCCATGAAGCTTTGGCGTCCACATCCACAGCAATGTTGAGACCTGGACTCTTTCTAATGGACACTGATACATACGAAGATCAAAAGCTGGAATTTTCTTCTTGAACCCAGATATCATGAATTTAATTTTAGATGAATTTGACAGAACAGAGGACTAATATGTTTACCTTTCCTCTAGATGGTGCCATCATCTCATCCTCAAATAAAGACTTCCAGAAACCTTGTAGGACTATGTCATATGATGAACCATTATCATTGTCAACAGTTTCACAAAAACATTCTACCATTAATACCTGCATAGTGCAGTTTAATACGCACACCATTCCTCCACGTAGAATCATGTGCTTTTTATCCAAGAATACCCCAATTACAGCTTCCTTATCGATAATAGATTCCATCTTCCGATTCCTAAACCATTGTGATCAATCTTTAGCTTCAGAATGGGTCTTTTCCTGGTTTAAAATTGGAATCACTGTTTCCATTTAGCTTAACTTAAAAAATAAAAATTTCAGCTGTATTGTACCTCTTTATAGGCTGTTATTTCTACTAAAAATGTTTTGCATTGGTTAAACCATTTGAAAAAATATTTCAAAGGGGTTACATTAATGAAAAAAGTGTACCCACTGGCTTAAACCACCACCATTACCATAATGGGGTGTTGAGCCACTTCTAACTCAAAGTGCTTGTACTTGTGTCCTGAACTGACAGTGCTGTTAGTAGTGCCTGTGTTTACCTTATATGTCTTGTTTATTTCTGCATCTGTACAGCAGCATTTCCTGCCTATGTGACTGTGGATTTCCTGTTTGCAGATCCCTACACCCATTGCAACTAAAGCTCAAACTAACACATGCACAGAATAAAAAGAAATAACAATGACTAGCAGGCACTTTTCTATACATCACTTAGACACAAGGCATCAATACTGGAAAACACAACACTTTCTCTGGCACTGACCTCCTTAGTTCTTGGGTTTCCTAAATTAACCTATAAACATTTAGAGAAAGTTAATATATATTTCTGGAGTGTGATTTTCTTTCAGGGTGGAGACACATAAACATACAAAAATGAATCAGGATAATAATCAGGGAAGAGTCACATCTTCTTGCACAGATAAACACAGTGGAAATACAAACACCAAGTTGACCCGCAGTTATCTTCTTAGTTCATACCAGCAGGTCCAGACCATATAAGGTCAGATATATTCAGATTGTTGGGTCGCTATGGTGACATAGTTAAAAGTAAAATCTGGAGTTAGTGATGTGATGCGAGTGGTAAGGGAGGCTTTAGCAGATAGTGGGACTTGACCACCTTCATAAACAACTATCCCCCATAGGCAGCCCGCCCAGCAGTTATCAGGAGCACTTCTCTTTATCTTCACTCTTTGAACATGAGCCCGTCACTATCACTCCATCAGCACCCTGCCCATTTCCCATCCTGATGCCTGCTGCACATTCTTTCTGTTTTCAACACAAATCAGCTTCACTGGCATCAACATATCAAGAATAACTTTCTTTCGCCCTCTTTCTCTCAGCAGCAGGACGGTGTGGGATTTAGACAAAATAACTACAGTGTGTGTGTTCATGGTAATGAAGGAACATGTTACCCCGTGCAACAGTGTGGCTCATTGATATGTTTTTAATAGGTATAGTCTACAATGAAGCTCTATGGCACAGAGGGATAATATATATCATAGTTGTTAGTATGCAATCATTGTTGGTTTTGGTATTTTCATGGGCTTTGTTGACAATCAGAAAATTCTTGAAGATCAGAAGCTTACCAACCAATAGTTACTACAAAGCCATTCAAAGCAAGAGGCAAAGGTCAGAGCAAAAGTCTGGAGCAGAAAGGAAAGGTGTTACCACTCTGAATAACGAAAGACAGAGAAATTGGCAAAATATCTTACTTAAGTATTTTTGAACACTGTGGCTTGCAATGACAAAAGGTGTTTATAAACTGGAATAAACTACAGGATAAAAACACATCAACATTGATATTACGTGTGCGTCCAAAGTTACACTGTTTTTATTATGAAATTCCCTCTTTGTGCTCGATGCTCCACTGCAGTTCAGCAAGGAAACAATGTCTGTGAATTTTGTACAAGACTGTAACTTTCTGTACACCTTATATTAGCTTCAGCAAATATTAAGAAAGCATTTTAAACAGAACAAGCACTGTTGATTTTGTCCTTATCACTTATATCGGAATGGATGTCTTTGCAGCAAAAATCGAGGAACAATGTGGACCTATTCTGTAATGTAGAGTGGACAGAGACTTTGTGTACTTGTCACCCCGTGTGTCTGATACGTGATCTGTTAACCTGTAAGAACACCAAAGTGGTAGTCGTGGAAGACTCTCAAAGACAATCGTCATTAATCAGATGTGAGTGGCTCTGTCAGTAATCAGCAGAGGTGGGACCATGTTATTGTTTTGCAAGTTACAAGTAAGTCTTAAGTCATCATTTCCTCTTCACCAAATTGCCATTTTAACAACAGAATAAATAAATCAAAATTATCATTTGTATCATCTTTTTCAACTGGTGCTCAGTAACGTTACGTTAGTTCCTCATAGTTCTCTACTGCAACTTGATTAGTTCAAACAAAGTGGGTCAGGGGAATCTCGGTGGCTGGTAAATTAAGCCAACACAGAAGTAACAAAATGAGTGAATTGTTAAATGAGTGAGTCTCCTCAGTGTATATGGTCCAAATTTTGATGACCCAGCCTTCTTCTGTAAGGTGTTTAACTTACTGCCTGATCTTTCTGATACACATTTAATTGGCATTTAGGTGGCGATTTTAACTGCATGCTTGATAACCGATTGGATAGATCGGTCCAACTAAATCAGTCGTCTACCTCCTCCACGGTTTTAAATAACTTGATGGCTTCCATGAATCTAGTTGATGTTTGGAGACTGGGGCATCCTACAGATAGAGACTATTCTTGTTTCTCACAAATGCACAAGTCCTTTGAAGAATAGATTATTTTCTACTTGACTCTAAATTGATATTGAATGTGGTTTCTTCAAAATATCCCAATATTTTAATTTCTGACCACTTCACTTCTTGACCTTAATCATAAAAAGCAGCAGTATACCTGGCGTCTTCACCCATCACTGCTTTCTGATGCTTCATTTTGTCAATACATACCTACTAAGATCTCAGAATTTCTGGAGAGTAATGACAACTCAGAAGTCACTGCACTTTAGAGAAACTTTCAAAGTTGTGATTCGGGGTCACATAACTTCTTTGAATCTTCACTGAAAACGGCTGTTAGAAATTGAAACTGAGCTATCACAGGTATGTGACCAACTGTTAAGATCCAACAGAAACATTTTGAGTTACGGGATAAGCCCCATAAATTACTAGCCCGACAGTTAAGAGGCTTACAAGCTAGTAGAGCCATACACAAAATTAAATCGAAATCTGGGGAACTGGTTGTTGATCCTAAGTGTATAAATTATTGTTTTAGGGAATATTACGCACAGTTGTACATGTCAAAAGGGGGGTGTCTCTGATTGGCTGGGGCGTCCGAGGCTCCCTAAATGCTGTTTGAGAGGCTTTAAATTCTGACATCACCACTCAAGAGATTTTGGATTCTATAAAATCATTCCCTAATGGCAAGGCTGCTGGCCTCGATGGTTTCGAAATTGAACTGTATAAAAAGTATTCTGAGAAGCTTGCTCCCCTTCTATTGAGGATGTTCAATCATTCATCTGAAATCCAGAAATTTCCCTCCACGTTGTATGAAGCCAATATCTCATTATTATTAAAAGAGGGTAGGGATGAGCCTGAACCTTCATCTTTTCATCCAATTGCATTGTTGAAATCAGAACATTTTTGCGAAGTTATTAGCAAATAGGGTAAATAAATATATATATATCATCTGTCATTCATGCTGATCAAACTTGCTTTGTCCCCAATAGGTTCTCATTTTTTAATGTCAGGAGATTAATGAATATAATGTATCATGGGTATAGCAGGGGTTCAAGGGTAGCTGCCCTCTGCCTTGATGAGGAAAAGGCATTTGGGCCTACATGGTGAAGGTATTGGAGGAATTTGGGTTTGGTAGTCAATTCGTTTCGTGGATTCCTCCATCCTCACAAATCAAGAAAGATCAGTGCCGTTCTTATTACACTGCGGGACATGCCAAGGCTGCCCCCTCAGCCCGTTGCTCTTTGCCATTGCTATTGAGCCTCTTGCCATTAGTATTAGGAACCACCCTTCTATTGAACCCATCCGATTGGGTAATGTGGAGCATCATAGTTCCCTATACGTGGATGATGTTGTTCTCTTCATATCACAACCTGAGCAATCTGTTCCTGTTCTACTAGATCTTATAAGAACATTTGGTGAAATTTCAGGACACACCATTAACTGGCGGAAGAGTGAATTTATGTCGCTGGGTGCTGATCTCAATGCTGAATTTTTGCATAATCTCCCATTCAAAATTACAGATTGACTGAAGTATCTTGGAGTAGTTCTTCCAAAAGACAGGAATAATGTCGGTCAATGTATGAGTCTCCCCTGAAAGGTAAAATGATTTATAAGCTTTTGTTAAGTCCGCCTGAATCCGAAAAATTGGTCTCAGGCTTTGTAAATATATTTTCTGAACAAGTGGTTTATGCCACACACTCTTTGAAAAAATTCTGGGAGGAGGAGCTGGGAATGCAGATTGGGGATGATGTCTGGGAGGAGGGCCTTAGTAGGACCCAATCTTGTTCTATTAATGCCAGGCACCAGTTAATCCAATTTAAGGTGATGCACAGGCTTCATTATTCAAAAACCAAATTGCACAGAATCTTTCCTACCGTTTCCTCTCTATGTGACCGATGTAAATCTGCAGAGGGCTCTCTGACCCAACTTTTTTGGACATGTCTGAAACTGTATAATTTTTGGTGTGACATATTTAAGTGGTTTTCTGACATGTACGACATGTGTGTTTGAACCTGTTCCAGAGATTGCATCATTTGGGATTTCTCCTTCGCTGCTTAAACACAATGTTTCGGTACAGAGCACAATTATGTATGGAATATTAATTGCAAAGAAAGTGATTCTAAGACTCTGGAAGTCAGATACTGTGCCTCAGTTTAAGACTTGGTTGAGTGAGCTCACTGGTATTTTACATATGGAGAAAGTTCGATACAGCATGATGGACAATCTTTATACATTTTCGGATATATGGCAGCCATTTCTGGCTCACCTTGCTAAATATGACACTGACCCTGACCAGCAAGGAAATTCATAGAGTGCCATCCACCTCTCATTGTTTAGAATTTGTGGTAAGATGTTAATGCTAGTGATGCAGCAGTGTACTTAATATTTCTTTTTAAACATGCCCTGTGTTTTGGGTTTTTTTGCTTGTTTGTTTTGCTTTACAAATAAATAAATAAATTGCTAAATGAGTGAGTCAATCTACCTTAAGACCCAATATTTAAATCCTCAACTTTACTGCAGAAATAAACATCTTTACAGCCTGGTACAAAAAGCAGTTTTGGTGTCTATTTTTCCCCGTTTATTACAACTGTACAGGGGTGAATTCTTATAGAACTCACCTTTTTAAATTATATTAAGGCTTAAAGTTATGCATAATTAAGGGAATTGATTTTTTGAGTGACAGGTGGGTGCCATCACATGCGCCTGTTTTAGTAACAAGGCTTAATTCAAACTGCCTCAACTCCACCCACATTCCATCTCTTTGCCCATTTTTGGATTAGTCAAAAAGATGGCCAGAGCCGACCACACTGAACTTCACAACTGCTCTTCAGAAACCTATGGGGGACATGATGGAGACTATATTCATTTTTAATTGTGGCCTATGGTGTCAACTTGCTTCGGAATGAATAGTGTTAACATTAGCTAATTCAGGAATTGAATGGCAATAAATTGATTCATGTAAAACTTTCAATATGAATAGGTGAGCTACTAGAGCGCCCAAAGGAATGTAATTACATAACATCATTTTTAATCTTTGGGCTTGGGGGAAGGTATCATTATTTTCAAGTCACAGGACTCAAGTCCAAGTGAGTATTTAGTTTGACTTCAAAGCGGGTTTACTAGATGTGGAACAAACTTGCAATCTTGCAATGTGTGTCTATTTATGTCTATTTTTTCCAGTACCAGAAGTAAAATTCTCATGAAAGCCCAAAGGAAAATATCTTGTTGTTGTGATTAATAAATATCGTATATGCACAGCAATGTTAATTGTTCGTGCAACAAACATTTTCCACTAGAAGATAATGTTTTGGTGAAATAAATTGTACTTAATTTGAACTGTTATTTGTGAGCTCTGGTCAAATTAATGTGATATGTAAAAAGTGTACCATGAACACTGACCATCTACCTGTAATTAACCTGAGACATGAATCCTGGACCCTGCATCATTAAACCATGAGGAATAAAACAAAAAGTAACAATATTTGGCCTTAAGTAAAATCAGTTTTATTTTAAGAAATCAACTTACACATTAGATATTTAGCACTGACCTTCTTCTGACCTCTAGAACGTTAGTTAGAGCCATTAAACATAATCTTTTTATCCCTTTCTCATTAACCCCCTTCCCCTGCTTGTGGTTTCTGGGTGTTTGTTGTTAGTTTCCTGTCACAGAGGAAGTGCCTCACCCTGCCGCCTAGCTCCCTATTGGTCCCAGATGAAAAGTGATTTTTTTTTGAGGGGAGGACAAGAGGATAGATAGGGGGATCGGAATATGGATAGAGAGACATGGGCACAAGAAGACAGGGAGGCAGAAGACTGAGATCAGTGCAGAAAGCGCTGAATATAGACGGATGAGAGTTGGAAGGAGCAGACGCTTCACTACCAGGGAGGAAATGGCTTTGTGTTGCAGGAGGTAAGCATGCACACAACAATGCAGACAGAGAACCAAACCAGTTTCATACTCGTTGGAATGTGTTTCATGTTTTACATTTTTGTTTATCTTTTGTTTAATCTTACTTGAAAGTAACTTTTAGCAAGACATTTGTAGAATTTTGTTAATTTGTTTTGAGTGCTCTGCTTTTTTCTACTTTATTTCAAAGGACTGATACAATGTTTTCACTAGTTTTAACCAAATAAGATATACTGAGGATTCAGTAATGGACATGGTCATCTGTGATCTGTGGAGATTTTTTTGCAGCATATTATCATACTGCTGCTAGTCCACATACATGCCTTTCTTGGTCTGGTCACTCCCAATCCTTGTACCAGTGTCTGGATAGTACAGTGGCGCTGGACAAGTTTGGGGGGGGCTGTGCTAAGGACTGCTGGTGTTATGTGTCTGATTATTTGTCCTGTTGACTTCATGTCTTTTTTCATTCTCATCTCATTGACTTGTGGAGTTTTTGTGATAACTTGTGTGTATTTCTAAATAAAACATACATCTGTGTTGCATGGAAACATATATATTCTGCTATGAATTTGTGTGTGGTTCCAGTTTTGCTGTCAACATTAAAGCAGAAACAAGGAACTTTCATTTGGTGCTGGCAACCCCTGTGGACAACAGCGGTAGTGGTTCTATGACTTTGTTTCATTGATTTCAAGGGTAATCTGACCGCTGGCATTTAGAAAAACTACAGAAATAGCCAATCTTCTCACTGATGGTGTTGGCATCGGTATTAAATTGAGGCTGATCATAACCATTTACATGACAGTAATAGCATTACAGTTACTCCCAAAGAAATTTTGTTACAACTTTACTTTGGTTTTCACCTCCTACTGATTTAAAATCCACCAATCCACTCACATCCTTTGATTCATATATGTAATCATGCATATCACCAAGCAGAAAGATAATGTGGTATATTAAGTAGTGATGATGTGAGGATGTATTGAAGAGAAGTCCGCTGACACCATCTTGATTGTATATAAAGGTTTATTACAAAAAGGTAGAGCATCATTTCAAGCCCCGGGAGCTTGGAGAGCATACTGCCAAATGAACAGCTCTGTCTTTATGCGTGGAACATAGGCTTTATATAGGTCTATTGTTTATTCAAGAAAATAGTAAAGAAACATCTGGTTCTAGTACAGATATGTGAGGTAAAACAGGGAGATGGGGGATTTATTAAGATAAAGGTCAGAGGCCATTGAGAGGCCCCTAGCCTAAACATTTCATAGTAAGAATTACGACGTTGAACCTCATGTCCTTCTAACACTGCATATGTCGACAAGAAAATCACTCGAACTTATGACATGTAACTTAAATTTATAGGCCTTTGGATACCACATATTTCCCCCCTTCGAGACTAATAAAGTCTTGAAAAACAAAAGAGTAAAACATACATGTTTAAACACTTGACAAAAATAACAATTCCTCCTACACATGCTTCTTGCAGCATAACCTCAACAATACAACAACTTTATGGAGTGCGAGAGCGAAAAACCTGTCCGGCAGCTTTCTTTCCAAAGTATCCATCAAACAATCTAGACAGGAAAATTCTCTCACGGCCCCTCTGCCTCAGGTGACCACACATAGTACTCCAGATCAATTAAAAAGAGGAATCTTAACAATTCATTTAGAGATATGGTTTAAGAAAATACATGTGAAAACCTCAGGAAATAATATCAAAACAATGTCCAAAGTCAGGCTGGTCGACCCATTGTACCTTCTAATGGACCTGTCCCTGCCTAGACCCCAATATCCCTAAGCATCAAGAAAAAAGAAAAACATCTGAGGTCCCCATATATTTAACTGATAACAGAAAACATAATTTTCTAAACAGTTAATACAAAAAGAATATGATACAAATGATGTATTACTCATGCAAATATGTATATATCAGAGAAGACATAAGAATGTATCACACTGCAGCTCCTCAGCAGTGTCGACTCTCAGTGTAGTGTCGATGATGTTTCGAATCTGAACATTTTATCACCGTATCCTTGTTCAGAGTTCTCCAGTCCATTCTTATTGTCCATATTTGAGTATCTGCACATTCCCCCATATGCTCTGGAAGAAAAGAAAACACCAACCAGTATCTTTTGCAAAAACAACACATGAAAATTAAAACATCAAATACAAATGAATATAAAATCACAAATGAATATTCTTGTGGTATATTAAGTAGCGATGATGTGAGGATGTATTGAAGAGAAGTCCACTGACACCATCTTGATTGTATTTAAAGGTTTATTACAAAAAGGTACAGCATCATTTCTAGCCCCGGGAGCTTGGAGAGCATCCTGCCAAATGAACAGCTCTGTCTATGTGCGTCGAACATAGGCTTTATATAGGTCTATTGTTTATTCAAGAAAATAATAAAGAAACATCTGGTTCTAGTACAGATATATGAGGTAAGACAGGGAGATGGGGGATTTATTAAGATAAAGGTCAGAGGCCATTGAGAGGCCCCTAGCCTAAACATATCATAGTAAGAATTACGACGTTGAACCTCATGTCCTTCTAACACTCCATATGTTGACAAGAACATCACTTGAACTTATAACATGTAACTTAAATTTATAGGCCTTCGGATACCACAATAACTTGGAAGATGAAAACGCTAACATTCAGAAAGTGGGAATGTTCCCATTATTCTGATCTTAACAAACAAAACTAGGCCCCTATGCCTGAATTTTAGGCATAGGGACACAATTACCAATTTTGTGGGGAGTAGCAGAAAATAATATAACTAGTAGTGTAGTTACACTTACTGTTGACAGGGAGTAATAAGTACATTAATAATATTACTTTTGAAAAGAGAAGCAAGTAATGAGTAATAAATTACACTTTTTGAGTAACAAGCCAAACACTTTATTGTTCGGTCTCCCAAAGTGATAGGGACAGTTTCAGCAAATATGACATAAAGTTGTTTTTATAAAAGTTAGCTACTGCAGCTTTAATCTACCATTCAAAAAAAGTTGAGTAAAGGGTGGTGTTCAGGTCACTGTCCCACTGTCGTGGTGATGTCCCTCACTCTCTATCTCTTATTATTATCTGGGTGAGGTATGAAACATCAAAACATGAATAAAATGCAGAAAGAATATTTGGGATGCCATCATTACAGAATTGAATTTGTAGTCCATACCGAACACATTCTCTCTCACAAGCCATAATGTTATAAAAACAACAATAGGAATGTCAGAAAAATAAAATTTCAAGTGTAAACTTTTCCTGATTGATTAGTGTTTCTTAATGCTGATTTGTGCATCAGTGCTGATAGTACATAACGTTTTCCTAACTGAACTCCACCAACTTCAAACCGTGGGAGGAACACAGACATAAAAATATCTCTCCAAATTCTGACTTTGGCAAATATAGTGTGTTCATGTGAGACCCAAACAAATGACTGATCCTACAAACAGGTATTTTCTGTATAAAAGCCTTTTCTTGGCTCTTCTTTGAGTGTACTGTCTTTAAGAACTGTAATGAGAACTTTTATCCTTATTGTGTCTCTTGTTTATGAATCATCTTTATTGTTTTTAAGGAAACAATAAAAGAATGATTAAATGAAAAAATGTCAACAACAATGGAGCCCCTAAGGGGACATGGTCAAAACAAAACCCATTTCTGGTGAGCCCTCCCTGCTGCTCACCATATGATGTAACAAAATATAATGCTATCCTATAAGAGTTTTCTAGTTGTTTCATCTCAATTTAAACTATACCTTAATGTACAATTAAACTCAAATACAATTCTATTTTTAAAAATAAAATTAAAGAAGGGAGCAGGTTTCCGGGCTTCACGTGTTGTTTGGCAGCAAACAACAAATAAAGATGATACAAACCTGAAATAAATAAAGGTTGTTACAAAACTATTCAGGACATAACATTTTTGATTTATTCCAACCAAGCCCCAAGATATGTCATGCTGTTTTCCCTGGAATGTGTCAGGAAAGTTTCCCAGATTTCCAAGAAAGCATGCAGTTAATTGTATATCTTATAAATGAGGTGTTCATATGAAGCTGTTTCTGCCAGGGTATTCTTGATAGTTTGGAGATTGGTGTTTTAGTGTGGCCCTCAGAGGAGAGAAAATGCCGACTTTTAGCCACTTTGAATATCTTTGATATTTTTGTAATTTCCAAGAGGTGTAAGCTTGGGTTGACAGTTACCAATGTCCCCAGTTCTCTTCCCCATGATATTATGCCAGAAATTGACCAATGAGGGGCGACTAAAAAACATATTCACTATGTTGCCCCGACTGGAGTTGCATTTACTAGTATCGGTCATCAAAAGTGACCCCCAAATCTCTTTCCCACTGTGTTCTCAGCCCTCCAGTGCTTACAATATAACAGGATCCCAATCCCTAATTTTTTTGTCCGTCAAACTGTCTGTGTCATTCATTATTGTGAAGACATTTAATCCAGGGCCCTATACAAAATATTGTTTGACACCTTTTTTGCGAAATTTGGAGTTTGGAATGTGTGACATCTTGAATACACAAAACTCTGTTAAAAATCACCCTGTAATCTAAACATACACCTTTTATTATAAAGTCACACTTAACTCTTTTAAAACTCGTAACTCCGATACAAGCAAGAGCAGAAGCAACATTAGGGCTTCATTTTATTCAGTTAAGTTTGGTGCAACTTCACTGATGCCACTTAATCCTACACAAAAGATCAAAATTAGCTGTTTAATGTTACTGTTTCTACCTTAATTGGAACATGAGATATTAAGGTAGCCACGATAACAATGGATTAACTGGTGCACAGAATGTAGTAGCCTAGTTATTGTTAGTTATCGTAAACAAACCATTAGACACTGTTTTCAGTTTTGAAATGTACAGTAGCCTAAATGGACGTTCCATTTGCAGCATATTACCAGTCTCCATTTACAAGTGTTTCTAGGTGCCGCAGTAAGCATTACCCACTGAAGGAACAACAGTCATAATATTTTACCAATTCAAAGTTTCCGTTCTTTAAATTGGCCAGCATTAAATATGCAATGCTGAGGGGATTTTAGAAATTTCGTCACCTTCAAGTTTTTATTTAAAAACGTATCATCTTTGACAGAAATCAGTGCACAGACTTGGCATAGTCAGCATATAGCAACGGGTAAAAATAAAAAGCTAATTTGCGTGGTTATGGCTTGTCCAAAACATTTCAAGTTGATAGACTGCTTGCTTTGTGTCTGGAAAATAAAAAAACAGGTGGACAAAGCAAGGCTAGTGCAGCAAGTTTTATTTTTTTACAATCCCGATCACCCCATCCATAAAGAGTATGACCGGCTCCCTTCAGGATGCCACTACAGCCCATTCACAGTAGTCTTTAATGTTACACAAAGGCATGAACAATAGTTCAGCGAGAGGGACAGGAAAACACTGATATTGTCCAAAAAAGCCAATGAAAGTATGTGTGATTGTTAAAACATTAAGAAAATTCAGACAGAGAATTGTAAGAAAAATTAAAAAATTAAATCTCTGATCAATATTTTAAGAAGATAATCTGCTAAAAAATCATCCAAATCTCTCCTTTTACACAAGTTTCTTGCAGTTTATCAGTTGTTCTCTAATGTTATTGTTATGCATTGAATATAATATGAAATATCCATTAAATATTTCACTTAGTAAGCCTTTTTTTTGTTTGATTAATCTTCTATAACTACAAAATATATATTTTGAGATATTTAAAGGAATGATTGATCTTAATAAGGGGGGGGAAAATCTAATTTGACCATTTCAAGTCTACAGTTTCAAGGACAAACCAGGTCCAGCCTGTGATAAGCATTTTGATGAAAAGGCTCTTCACTTACATAGAGCAGTAGTCAGTAACCTGAGTCACTACTGCAGCTGATAAGGCCTCAGAAGAGTAAGAGTAAGCCTAGAAGGACATCTAGTGGATCATACACCTTCAGCAAATCCTGTAACACATTCAGTGGTGTACTTTGAAACAACAAAATACAGACAAATAAACTGCATGCATACATGTAAAGTAACTTAAGTAAACACTTAAACTGAAAGAAAACTATTTTATCCCATCCCAGAATCCTATCCCTGTACCACCAGTCCAACATTTTGCACTGTAGACTAGGTTTATGATCTTAAACTAACACATTAATAAAAGCTTAGGTTTTTCCACACTTAATGGACCAGTGTGCAGTGTAAAAAAGTATGAACATGGCTTCGTCTGTAGATAAAAATGGCTCCAAAATTATAATGATTTTTATTTATGATAACATACCTATGAATATTATATTACATTTTTGACAATAGATCCTCCTAAAAAAAACACTGGAACTTTAAATTTAGCTTCCTTCATATAAATGAAAAAATATTTAAATGATTTTGAAGAGTATATCCTGGTTTTGGAAAACTGAAAAAGAAATTTAAATAATTTCCATTCAGGCCTACAACATATTATAACATTCATTAATTTAGCCCATTAATGTCCACAGTAGGATTTATAGCACTTACAGTACTATCTGAGCAAAGTACAAATCCACTGACATATTTTAAATCGGTCAAAGTATGAGGCTACAGTTCAAGTTTGTCTGATGCTTTTTGTTGAACCAGTATTTCCATCCATATAACCCCTAGTCACCCCAACTGGTCGAGACAGACGACCACCCACCTAGAGCTGAAGGATCTGTCCTAGGTTTCTGCCTTTTAACAGGCAGTTTTTCCTTGCCCTTGTCGCCAAGTGCATGCTCGTGGTGGTACTGTTGGGTCTCTGTAAATAATGTTATAAAGAGTTCGGTCTAGACCTACTCTATTTGAAAAGTGTCCTGAGATAACTTCTGTTATGAATTGGCGCTATACAAATAAAATTGAATTGAATTGAATAGTGACTGACGACTAAATTAAGTATGATACAGAAATGGCTGTATCTCAAAAACTATAAGGAGTTATATCAAAGGCTTGGACTCAGTCATACTCTTGGATTCAGAACAGCTTCAATTTTAATAATATGTGCTTTGTTTCCTTGAATACAGCTCTCTGCAGCTAAACAACGTAAATTATTATTTTATTATTTAGCCATATCATGACATTGACAGCATGGCCCTCTAAGCATCTTTATATGCTCTCATCATAACCTTCATATTTTAAATATGAATTTTACGATTCAGCTATTTTTTGTATTGTTTTTAACTGCAAATTCAAATTAATCAAATCAATTGATTTATCACCCAGCTCTACTTGAAAGGAAACAAAGACGGACAGTTCAAGTCAAGACACCTATGAACTCTGGACCAGTCCCAAGACAAAGATTTGTCCCAATCTGTGTTATTTCACAAAAACCTGGAGTTCTGTTAGCCTATGTGACTGTCTGCCTGCATGTATTGCCCTCACAGGCTGTGGAACCACAGGTAGCTTTTATGGGAAAGGGAGGACAACAACTTTTATAAAAGTTGAAAACCCACCTTGTTGATTTGGAAGAAATGTCTATCCATGGGTTATGGGGCTAGAAGAATACCAACAGTGTCATATTATAATTGAAAATAATAAAAATGAAATGGATGAAAAAAGCAAGACCAAATAGACCAGCAGTGTTTTAGGAGTGTTATACTATAAAATACATACTTATGTATATTATTGTTGTGTATTTTGCCATGCAAATTATTGCATCCAGAACATTTATTTATCCTTCAAGTTAAAGTTTATAAAAAACTTTGAATACATTGTCCGATACAATTTATCTCATATTGAAGTGTATTTTGTAGTGTCTTTATTGACCACAGACAAGCCATTTATGACCATTTCATTTTGATGGCACTCATCATACTTAACATAGATCACTGACTATACCTACTGCTATAGTTACATATCACATATTGCTGGATTCAGGACAGACATTTCTGGCAAACTCTGGTTGGTGTGTGTGGGACTGTCCCAGTCAAAGCTGCCTTAAGGTGAATTCATTTGAACATTAATCATAGATTCTAAAATTTCATATTTCTGCCTATTGTACTTCTTTGTTTGTACTGTATTTCCTGAGTGAACCAAGATCTTCACATTTACATGTGTTTTTCAGACACAAGGAACCCCCTGCACACTTCCATACCAAATTTGAAATCAATCAGAGAATTAGAGAAAAAAAAACATTATGAAATGGGGTATGTCACAATATCTGTCCAAACCACTTGAACGTAAAATATTTGTATTTAATAATCTATTTCATATATGGGAAACCTTGGAGAATATACAAAGCATTATTGTGATTTGTTCTACTTCCGGTCGGGGTATCGGGCTCCTCCCCTCTGGCCTAACGGATAGTCGCTATTACCGTGCAGTGAAGTGTAGTTACGCGCACACAAACCATGACACAAACGGGACAGGAGACAGCGTAAATCTCGTCGAAACTCGGCGAAACACAGTAACAGAGGTACGGATTCAATATTTTCATAGAGTTTACCTCAGTTTGTCCTTTATTTACATCCCATAAAGTTAATTAAGTGTTTACGAGAACTCAGTAGTTGGCTGTTAACTCCGTACCGGTTTAAAACTTTGGTCCTACAGTCACTCCTGTATTTCATTGTAGCCTTCGCTTACATTTTCAGCACAATTAAACTTGTTTGTTTGTACTGTGTTGAAATATCTTGCAAATGTGTTTAGCTGTTACAGGCGATGTTTTGTTTTTTAACACAGTCATGTTAGTATTTCCTGGTGGCTGGAAAGGTTGAAAGGAAGGCTCCTCCCGTCCTGCCCGGCCGGCCGGTGGGGATTCTTCTGTTCCCCGTCCCCTTGCCATCGCCTAAGATACTTCTTCTTCTGAAGTTTAACGGCAGCTTGCATCCTTAGTGTTTCATTACCGCCATCTTCTGGAGGTAGTTTGTCAGATTTCTGAACCTTTTGAGCTTCATATTTTATCCTGGATCTCAGGGCTTCTGCAGACCTCCATAATTTTTCCTCTTCGTCTTCATATTTTTATTTGTTTTGGTGGCCTTGCACCCGGAATGTGTCGCAACAACTTTGATTACATGTAACGCATATTCTTCTTACTGCACACACACAGACAGACATTGTGTAGAAAGCCCAAATAGTAGTAAGCTGCTTTGATTTGACTCGCTAACCTCAGAGTAGGTATGGTAGGCGATATTTTTTGTCCCAAGATGGCAAAGTTATGACCTGCTCCATGCCAAAAATAAACACTGGTGTACAGGAAGGGAGAAAGTTGACAGGTCCTGACCATGGCTTTGCTCAAATATTATTGGAGCAGAGAGCAAAAAGGGTTGGGACTTAGAAAGGGGCAGTTGTTACGAGTATCAGTCAACACATTGTGATTCTTGGCTTTTCAGTTTTAGACTGAACCAATGAATTTATCACTCCTGCTATTAAATGTCATCATGCCTGCTTTTGGGTGAAAGCAGTCCCTCTAATTTGAATACTGTATTGCTTTTTATCTATAGGAGTTTTAACCCTTTATCGGGCGAGGAACCATATATGGTAACTTCCTTATTACAGTTTTTATTACACTTCTATTGGGGGGGCTTTGTAGGCCTCAGCCATGTTGGTGTAAACATGGTCCAAGGTCTTGTCTCCTCTGGTGGGGCAGGAGACATGCTGGTGGAATTTGGGGAGAACAGTCTTCAGGCTGGTGTGATTGAAATCACCCCCAACAGTAAAGGCTGCCTCAGGATGTGAAGTTTGGTGTTTGCTAATGGTAGCATGCAGTTCTTTAATGGCAAGTTTAGCATAAGAATCCGGGGGCATATAGGCTGCAGTCACAACAGTAGATGTAAACTCTGGGCAGATGGTCTACACTTCATCATGAGAAACTCTAGCTTAGCAGAGCAGTGACTCCCGATTGTAGTAGTGTCAGTGCAATATGGCTGGATATATATCAGCCATAACATTATGAGTAAACCTAAAATTGATTCTGGTTATCATGGCACCTGTCAGTGAGTGGGGTATAGTAGGCAGCAAGTAAACATTTTGTCCTCAAAGTTGATGTGTTAGAAGCAGGAAGAATATGCAGTGTAAGGATTTGAGCGACCCTGACAAGGGCCAAATTGTGATGGCCAGATGACTGGGTCAGAGCATCTCTAAAACTACTGCTCTTGGGGGGTGTTCTAGAGGTGGGCGATATATATCGTTTGCGATAATATCATCATTGTTGTTTTGACGATGTGCAAATTTCCATTATCGAGTATTTAAATTACTTCGCCAAAAATATTGAAACGCACGCAGAAACTCTTCATATCCACTTAATACACGGTGCAGCAGCGCTCTCTACAGCATGGCAGGATTCAGTCACACGACTAGTGGGCCTACGTGATCACTACATCTACATCTACGGACATGACGTGATCACATGACCTCTCGCTAGCATCCTCCTTGCAACAGTTTAGCAGCGCGTTGTGATGGTAGAGAGAAAATGCAAGCACCTCCAGTCCCTGAAGCTACCGGTACTTCAGATGATTTAGTGCCGAGACGTGGGTCTACCTCTCTGGCATGGAAATGGTTTAGTTTCGAAAATAACTTTTTTAGCGCAGCGCTCAGAGCGCTTCAAGTTGAAATCTGTTCAACTTTTAACACCGCTGGGCGCTCGGAAAATTAGTTGTTTTTTTTTTTAGCTCTCAGCGCTAAAAACGCATTTGGTAGACACAAGCCCTAACTCAGACAATTCCAATCACATTTTAAAGGATATCGACTGATTATTGCCAAAATCCCCAAAAATAATGAGATATTATTTTTTGCCCATATCGCCCACCCCTAGGGTGTTCCCAGTTGAGTAGTAGTTCTAAGACTAGAAAGGCACCATATAAGTACAATTTGTTTACCATTTGATATCTTTTGAGGATTGTTTTCACTTTAACTCAGAATAAAAATAATGTAAACTGTTTTTTTTATTTAATATGGTAGTGATGTCTGCAGACCGCTGTTCCTCTGTCTCCTCCATCTCGTCCATCTCTCTGGTGGATATCAAGACCGAGACACATCTAGTCCTTCAAGCTTTTCTCCATCGGACGCTTTCCATTCCCCAAACAGAGAGGCCAGGCAGAGTTGGAGGCACCTACCGAGATTACAACAAGTACAGGTAATTCACTTCACCACATTGCTAATGTATTGTGTTTGGGCTTGTTTTTTGTGTCACTGTTCTCAAAATTCATATGGAATCTGATCTTTTAAATTCTGATTTGTGCCACTTTTATATGTGGTCCTCTGATTTCCCGTCATTTGGCCAGCCTGAGTACCATTTCGTACAGACCAGACATTAGCCAGAAGCAGCCTTAAATCCAAGCTGGCTCCTAACCAGCTCTCTTCCTCTCCTCCTGAAGCAACAGCGCCCGTCGTGGTGAGCTGGTCTGGTCGGTCTGGCTGGGGGGATGATTTCAAAATCTGCTGCCCTTTAATCCAAATCCCACATTTCCTTTTTCGATGACTGTAGGTTATTTCTGTCATAGGTAATATGTGTTTCAGCAATAAAGCCAAGAAAAGATAAACCAAACACTTCCTCTAGATAGGAGGTGTTCGTGTTTTGGCCACTGTGGTTTCTCCAACATGCTTGCAAGGCTGAGCATGGTTGGAATCTGCAACTTCAGCTCTAGGTGCCACTAAATTCTACACACTGGTCCTTTTAGTCATCAGACTTTCTTTTCCATCAGTATGCATCGTGGATCATCTGAATTGAAAGTGTGCTGTGTTGTGGGATACTTATCCTATACCAGTCCTGCTGTCCAGTATACTCTGATGCTTTCCCTTCCTAGCTCCAAGCCACAAACATATTCAAAGGATGGGTGGGATTCTCAGGTGGAAGATGTCAGTTCAGCGGATGAGAAGAAGACTGGATTCAAGGACTTCATAATGCAGCTGCCTCTTCGTAAAACTACACGTCATCCTGCCAAAGACCCTAAAGGCTCCCTGAACAGGGACAGCAGGACAAGAGTGTCACACCTCAGAGACCAAACAGATGTAAGGAAGTGTTATTGATTTAAGATAAGCAGCAGTTATCCCTGTAGGTTTGAGGTCTATGGGATGATTTTGTTAGGTTGATCCATCTAACTGTCCAACACGTACATCCAGAGCAAGATATTTGTCAGATACTGACCAGGTTTACAGGTTTCCTGGTATAATAATAGTTTTGGTAAAACTCTGCCAGAATCTTTGAAAACAAAACAAATGATAAAGACGAAAATGAAAATCAAGTTTGAGGTCAGAGCCACAATTCACCTGCCGCCTTTTTCTTAACTGTCTGGTAACCATGGTAATTAGAGTTAGGATGTGATTTAGGAAAAAAAGAAACAAGTTCCTCAGTCAATGTTCCTATTCTAACTTAATATTTAAGTAGTTTCCCCCTGGAGTATTATTGATTCTGATATAGGAAAAGTGTTTTACACAAGCACCCTAACTTTGTAACTAACTTAAATAAAGATAGCTTTCATTTTTCCACCATGCAATGTCATCTAACTTCTTTAATCCATTTATTATTATTTCTTTTATTAAGGCGTTATATTTGTGCCTCATTCCTGAGAGAGCAATGGGAGATTTTGAGCACAGAAACATATTTTGCCACATTAATTATATTTTTAAGAGAAATTATAAGCAAGCAAAAAATAATTTTGTTTGAGCAAACAAAAATCTGTTCTGTGCACAATAAATGTATTTGCATGTTTGCTCTGCCTGTACACTCACTCAACTTCTCACTCTGTTACAATGTGCCACAAAATCAACCAATCTGAGAACTGGAAAAGCTCAATTCTGATGGCTGTTTCGGCCACAGTGCCAGACTTGCTAGAGAAGGAGGAGTCAAACTAAAGTTAGTCACACAACAACCGATGTCTTAACATACAAACAACACTACAACACTGCAACACACAATATCAAGTCAGTCAAGACAATTCTGTAATATAGCTAAGTAAGTAAATAATGAAAAAATACTTTGATTAGTTGATTTTGTGGCATGTTGAGTGGGTGTGCAGGCAGTGTGGAGCGCACACAGAGTGGAGAGATTGAAAGAGGTCTGCCAGCACCGAGCAATAGTTAATGAGAGGGCAGATGAGTAAAACTGAGAGGCACTTTAATATGGATAATAGCAAATCTGCAAATACATATATTGAGTACAGAATAGACTTTTGTTTGCTGAACTGTAATTAGTTTTTGCTAGCATATAATTTCTCTTTGAAATATAATTAATGTGCTTGCAGAATTTTTCTGTAATCTCCCATTGCTCGCTCAGGAATGAGGCTACGCTTGATTTTAAAGAAACTTCATAGCCTGCTGGTTTAAATTGCCTGTTGAAGGTATGCTGTAACACATTCCTGGAATACTAATTATTTATTATTACAAGCTCTAATATTCATACAATATTTCTAGACTTATATTTAGAGTGAGGGAGGTTTGGTTCCTTTACCACCACTGCTGGTACACAAGCTTCCTTTAGTGGTATGCCGAGGAATCCCTGGAATATGTTTAATGAAATAAATTAATCTAAAAATATACAATATCAAAATACTGCAAAATTTCAAAGAAAATGAGAATGTCAGAATGTAATTTAAGTTTTGTCTTTCTTGCAATATTTTAGTTTCTATATTATCCCGCTATGTAGATCGTTCATGTACGTAGCAGGTGCATACATCCGTGATTATTTAGCCTAAACTGGTTCCCAAACAGGGCCTCCCGACCCCAACTAAGAGGTTGCGAGGGGTGTAAGAAAACTTAGTAATATATATATATGTATAATATATATACAGTAGGCCTATATCTTACCATTTCATTAATTTCTGTGTCGAAAAATAGACAAAATTGGTATTTTAGATTGTTATTTAAGATATAAACTTTCATATTTGCTCAAAATTTATCCAAATAGCTAATTTTACACAAACTTCCTGCAGTTATTGTGTTTAATATTTGGGTTCATTGTACAGTTTATCAGTTGTTCTCTACTGCATTGAACGTGATATAAAATATGTCACTAAATATGTCAGGGGTGGTCAGTTTTCTCAATGATAGCAAAGGGGTCCCTTAAATAAAAAGGTTGAGAACCACTGGTCTAATATATGTAATATACACCCATCAGCCATAACATTATGACCACCAGGGTGCCCAGGTGGTTATGCAGCCTCAAACACAAAAAACGGTGAACCAGCATTAACTTCTTCAGCAATTTGAGCTATAGTAGCTCGTCTGTTTGATTGGACCACACGGGCCAGTTTTCACTTCCCCCCATGCCTAATATATCCCACCCACTGACCATAACCGATTATCAGCGTTATTCACTTCACCTGTCAGTGGTCATTATCTTGTGGCTGGCTTGGTGTATACTTTCTTATCTGATATTAGTATGATATTAATTTGACTGTCCGTCTACATTACTAGTGAGAGATTAGATTGCCATTTGGTAAATGTGGTGGTAAGGCACTAGTCAAAGCTGATCACTGTCGGCAAAATATTCACAACACACCAAAATCACAATCACTATAGCAGAAGAACCTGTTCCCACAGGACGATGTCATATCCCCCTCCTCTACATCAGAAGAAGATGAAAGTGAGAAGAAGCAGCAGAGGAAGCTGAACCAAAAGAGGATTAGGAGAAAGATCTCCAAGTTCTTCAAGTTGAAGTTAGAAAAAGAGAAGGACAAAGAAGGGCATGAATCCTATCCTCAGAGGCCTAACACACTGCAAATTGACAAAGAAATAGAACCATTGCCAGCCATCGTCTCTCCAAGTAAGCTCTTCCATTATACTATGGAACTGACATTTACATTTATTTACTGCTAAGAAAGTAAAAATGAAAATGTGGAATTTTTCATTGCTTTAAATGCACTTTAATACTGTGTGCCTGCAAACCAGCCTGTTAATCAATGTCTCTTAGAAAGCTACAGTGTTACTGATTGCACCTGGTTGTAACCTGCATTTGTGTGTATATTGATGTGACTACAGTAAAGAGTGGCATAAAGCTGAGGCACAATGAAAGTTTTCATCTAAGATACATGTTGTGGTTCATTTTGATGTAGATCACCCTCCTGAGTTCTATAATGAAGTAGCAGAGAAACTTGAAAAGATTGCCCAAAGGTCCACCAGTATAAAGAAACACATACCCACAGCCCAGCCTTCACCAGGTAACACACACACACACACACACACACAAACACACACACACACACACACACACACACACACACACACACACATTTAAATTCAGTTGAAGAATGTAATGTAAATGTAATAGTTAGGATGAATAATAATAATAATAGAGAAGTGAAGTTGGTTCAGGACTCACCTGATCCAGCCCTAACTATAAGCTTTATCAAAGAGAAACGTCTTAAGCTTACTCTTAAATGTGGAGTTAAATCTGTCTCCTGAACCGAAACTGGAAGCTGGTTCGACAGGAGAGGAGCTTGGTAACTGAAGGCTCTGGCTCCTGTTCTACTTTTAGAGACTATAGGAACCACAAGTAGCCCTGCACTCAGAGAGTGCAGAGTTATGGTGGGGTAATAGGGTAGTTTAAGATATGAAGGTGCCTGACCATGAAGAGCTTTGTAGGTGAGGAGGAGGATTTCAAATTCTATTCTGAATTATAAGACTTAAACCAGCTTAGTGCAGTTCCTTTAATGCCATGCTGTCTCTTCAACAAAATTGCTGCTCATGTGGAAAAGGCATTACTCCACAGCATACTTCCATAGGAAGAAGCTAAACTAAATGACTACTGAGACCAGAATACAGTCATGGTTCTATAACCTGAACTGGACTATCTTGTTTGTATTTCATATTCTCACTGGTACCTGTAGCCACAAGCTGACACCAATGAGCTGACTTTTTAACACAGCTATTTTCAATCTAGCCCAAAAAGTAAAGTATACACACAAACTAAGAGCTGTAGGACCCACTTTCATTAACTGGAAAGTTGTCACTTCTTTCTTTTAGCAGTGTCTGAGAAAGAGGCAGTGGTGCGGCAGCTTGTTCAGGTGCTCTCTTCAGAGGGAGATTCTATCAACACTAAGGTAGGTAGTGGTTCACCATAAGTTGTGTAAAGCTACATCTGTCTATCTGGCCTCAGTACCTGACTTCCTGTTGTTATAATGACCTCTGTGTATCCTGTTTTTGCTTTGTCTTTCAAAGCACTTTGTAAACTCTGTTTTTAAAGTTGCTATTTAAATTAAATCATTGTTATTATTATTATTATTATTATTATTATTTTTATCTGCACACGTGTGTAACCCTCCACTATATAGCTAAATGTATCTTTTTATAGATCCAGTCGGACCAATTCCTGCGCTCCAGCTTGGCTCGTCTCTCCTATGCATCATTTGCCAAGCTTCTGGACACTTACGGCAGCAATCAGGTATCTGAGGCCCCGTCCCTGCCGCCAGCAGCTAGTCCAACACTACGACGCCTGGCTGTCACCATGGAGGTATCACGGCGGATAGTGACAGCCACAGGAGCCCAGCGCATGCAAGGCTATGCAGAGTGCTATATGGAGACCTTTGCCCCCTGGGTCAAGAACCACGGAGGATGGGCGAGTGATTTAATAAAAACCTATTTTTAACTTCCATTATTACAATTAAGACAGCTCTTATATAGAAGCAGGTATTCAAATAATGACCCAGTGTTAAAGAATTGCCTGACCTGCATCAATGAATACGGGCTGAGAGGGGCATACGTGCACCATCACATCTTTAGTTATCAGAGAAACAAGCTAAGCTAACGTTAGCAGCATCTCAGCTTGCCATATCAGGCTTTTTTAGAGGGACTGGTGTGGGTGGGATTAAGGGAATGATATGATGTGGTTTGGGCTTTTCTGTGATAATGCTTTCTGTCTATTTCTGTTTGAAAAAATGTATGAAAAAAATTTAATTACGATCAAAAAAGATAATTTATTTCATCTTCAGGAGAATGTGATTGATTTGGAGGAGCCTGCAGAGTACGACTG
The DNA here is from genome assembly GCF_905237075.1 of Dicentrarchus labrax. Taxonomy (NCBI): domain Eukaryota; kingdom Metazoa; phylum Chordata; class Actinopteri; family Moronidae; genus Dicentrarchus; species Dicentrarchus labrax. Next base: position 20,937,418 of record NW_026136722.1, read on the forward strand.
AGCTCCCAGAGTTCAAAATGAAGAGAGACGGATGGACCTCACTTTGCTTACCTACAGAGTTGTTGGGATCCAAGGATACCTTTAAATATGAACTTGTTCATTTGAAGTGTTAAACTGGACCAAAAGGGAAAGGTTGGAATATGGCCACATGTGTTTTACACAAAGAAGATGTTCTTTCCTACAGCAGCCTGTATGTAAGTCATAAAACCTTTCTAGTAGTGGCTACAGACAAAGGAAACAGCCCGCCAGATAACAGACCTCACAGTGGGGGTCCAGGAATGCGGGCAAGGTGTGGTTTAAAGGCCATAAACACCGGGCCGTCATTGGTCAGAGATCCTCGGAAACCAGACCCGTCATCACGGCTACTTAAGCCAGAGAGACGCTCTTCTCTTCTCCCTTATCGTTCACACACCCACACACCGGGTGATGATGACGTTTTGGACCTCGGCACGGCCCGACCCGCCGCCAACGCACAACAAAGGATTACAGTACGGCATGAGAGCCTGCTTCTTCCTGCGATCCCTGGCAAGCGCACCGCTAACGGGAGTCAACATCTGCAGCTTAAACAGAAAGTCTGTCAGCTGACTTTACCGGAGCAACGCGACATTAACGCCAAGTCGTTAACTATGCAGAGCAACGAGCGAAACGCCTTTCCTCTTGCTACCTGCACCAGTGGACATCACACAGCAGAGACAGTTTTGGACTTCAGAACCGTAATTTTGACCCACGCAGCTCACCCGCAACTCTTCTTCATCTTCCTTTGGACCGTTGGTAACGTACTGGGCATAGACAGATAACAGAGTTAACGACTAAACAAAGACTGTTTAATTACTGTTAATGTTGCTGATGTGTTTTATTCAGCTTACTGTTGTATTGTGATGTTGATTTGATTAACGCAGGTTACTGTAGTAACTGTAGTCTTTCAGACAGTGCTAAGGTGATGTTAGTGTTATGCTTGACACAGACATCATCTTTGCATGCAACTGACTCCCTTCTAAAGGCACGTTAATCTAAGATCACACACATACATATATCTTATCTTATCTTATCTTAACCCTTATCACACACACGAGGGTAGGGATTCAAACCCTCGCGCTCCTCTATGATCTTTGTCTCTCACTAACACGTGTTTCACACCCTGAAACATCTGGTCAGAGGACAAAGGACATAAACCTTTTATGGCGTGCAAACCCCATGCACGCACACACAGACACACAGACACACACACACACACACACACACTTACACTCCTTTTTCCTCTAGCTTAGTTCCTTTAAGTTAGATTGTATATTGTGTAGTTTCCTCTGTTTGCTTTTATTATATCTGGTTAATAAATGTTTGTGTTTACATAGCTGGCCTATTTAATTTCATATAAGACTGAGTGATACCAACCTCTTCTATGTAGAACTCCAAATCTCCCACTTTAGCTACTAATAATGATTTTGGTTGTAATTATTAATTTAATTATTAATCTGACTTCTGAATTAATAGTTTAATGTAATTTTTATGAGACTGATCAATCGATTATTGGTTATCGTTCCCTTATTTAAGGGTGGAGGAACTTTAATATTAATTAAAGTCATTTTCTATTATCTTTTGATAATTATAATTTTTGATAACCATTAATTGATTAAACTAATACAGTTAGACCACTCTAACATCCTACGACGTGGAGCCCGACAGAGTATTATCTGGACTGTGACAATACTCCAGAATCCTCTTTTGAGGATGTAGACAGTCATGTTCCTCTATTATATACATGGAGGTCACTTGCTGAGTCGCTCACAGACGTTCGAAACCGCCTCCATGCACCTGGGACCATATTCAATTCAATTCAAATTTATTTGTATAGCGCCAATTCATAACAGAAGTTATCTCAGGTCACTTTTCAAATAGAGCAGGTCTAGACCGAACTCCTTATAACATTATTATAGAGACCCAACAATTCCCACCATGAGCAAGCACTTAGCGACGGGGGCAAGGAAAAGCTTCCTTTTAAAAGGCAGAAACCTAGGACAGACCAGTTGGGGAGAGAGAGAGAGAGAGAGAGAGAGAGAGATATGAGTGCCATGTTTATTTTTATAGTGTTTTATAGTGTTTTTGTTTATATGTTTTCTATTGTTACTTGAAGTCAAAGAATGTGAACAAATGTGTATTTTGTATTGTTTATAAGAAAATAATGATTGTGCTTTTATGCCATATTACGTTTTATATGTATTTTTTATATTTGAATAAAGTTAGCACAAAGGGGTATGCCAAAATCAAATATAAATGAATTACTTAATAAAAACATGTAATAAATACATTTAAAAAATACAACTTTAATTAAATACAGAAGCAAATCAATACAGAAATATCAATTTATGTCACATTTTTACCAATTTTTCACCCTTTCCTATTTTTTTTTTTATTTATTGAGTCATTTATTTTTGTCCTTTAATTTTTTTATTTTACTTATGACAGACGGGATGTGATAATCATTTTGACTTCCTTTGTTTCACTGAATACAACTGACAAAGGATTTGCTAGATTTTGACTAGGGGACTACGGCTATTTAAATATATTGTTTTTATTATACTTTTATTTACAGTTTCCCTTCGACATTGGAGAAAGAAAAGCAGGCATTAACTCAGCAAAGCAGTATCTATTTATTTAGAATACATTGGACTGGAATGAAAAATGAGATGAATAGAAATTAGGAACATTAATAACAATGCTTGAGGTCAAATAAATAATAAATAAATCAAAGACATGCCTGATCTCAAGAATTTCTTGTTGCCTTGTTGACCTGCACTAATTACCTATGCATCCAGTGTCACAAAACAATTGACAGGCCAGATTTCTGTTTGTTCTATTGAACAACCCTTTCCATGCTCAACCGTGGTCCTTTAATCTATTTTGAATGAAGGAAAAATGATCTGTAGTAAATTGCCCTGAACTGCCAAACCTAAATGCAACAAACATTCCCAAACAGTCTGGGAATGTTTACTGTATTATGAAGTACAGCTGAGGTGCATTTCCAGACTTTTTTGACTGGGGTAGCACAAGAGTTAGACTTCCGGCGCTGCAGAGTGGCAGCTCCCGCTCCTGCTCTATTTTCGCCTTTAATCTTACTTTCTTCTTTATTCCTTCTAAATAGCACTGAATTTATTGTTATTAATAGACCGACAGTGTTGGTTGTTTATTTTTTATTTTCTTTAGCTGTAGTTCAACTTTAGTTTTTACATATAAACAATGTGTAGGAGTGTGGACACACGTGAGTCCAATATCGGGATTTACGTGTCCCATGTCCGAAGGATTTCCCGGTGGAGTTAAGGAGACGAAGGCGAGGAACCAGAGCAGGCACGTTGGTGAGGAACAAGAGGAAGGTGGAGGCCTTCATCATAATCACAGAGGACTTCAACCATGTTTCTCTCTCATCTACACTCCCAACCCTCCACCATGGACCTGCTGTATGCAAATGTTCCTGTTTTAAAAGTTCCTTCCTTCCAAGTGCAACAAGACTTTTTAATAATAATTTACCCTTAACTCAGCTGCTATGACATTATAATTTCTCTTTGGGGATAAATAAAGTATTTTCTATTCTGTTCTATTTTATACAAGCCATGTCTTCCCTCGGTTGTCATTTGTACGCTGACAAGATGGACGAGCTCTCGGCCCTGGTTAGCAGACAACGCGAGTATCGGGAGTGCAGCATGTTATGTCTGACTGAGACATGGCTGAATGGTAATACAACAGACTGCTCAGTGGAACTAGATTGCTTTTCACTAGTTCGGGCAGACAGGAAGAAAAATAGCAGTAAGAAGTCAGGAGGAGGGCTTTCTGTCTTTGTTAACTGTTAATGTTGTAACCCATGACCTGTTGTCACGAAGGCAGAAATCTGCACACCTGATATTAAACTGCTGGCCATCGCCATACTATCTTCCCCGTGAGTATTTGGCCGCCATTGTTGTCATGGTTTACATCTCTCCATCGGCAGTAGTGACGTCATCCACACCACCGTCGCGGACCTGCAGACACGTCATCCCAGCGCATTTATTACAATAAATGGATATTTTAACCATGCCAAAATCTCAAGGATCCTGACCAACTTTACCCAGTACGTGACCTGTAACACCAGAGGGGAAAATACCTTGGATCTTCTGTATGCCAATGAAAAGGAGGCATACAAACTAAAACTTAAATAGGACAAAACACAGATAGCGATAAAGAAAAATCAGTTCAAACAGTTAAGCGGGGAGTTTTGTGATCACGGTTCCAAATTGTTCAGCAGGGGTTGTAGCCGATTCCGTGGTCTGTCCCGGGACCATGGTCTCTGGCACGGACCAGTGGGTACTGCCACTAGGGGCGCTAGAGACACTGGTCCTGACCAGCTCCTCAGTGATCTGTTCTGTTGTTTGGACCAGTTGAGTGATCTGTGGAGTGTTTGTTTCTATTTATTTTTAATACAACTTTTCCCGTTTCTCACTGTGTTAGCAGCAAATTAGCAACAACACATTTATCTCCTCCAGTGACAGGCATGAGACAAGAGGAAAGAAAGAAAAAATAAATTAACAAAAATAATGCTGTACGCATGTCTCATACATATATATTTGTCTAGCTGTATGTTTACAGATAGACAGAATTAATAATTTGTCAAGCTGTAAACAGCTGTAGCCCTGTTTTTTAATCAAGACCTCTTTCCTCATGCCTGTCACTGGAGGAGCTATATGTGTTATTGCTAATTTGACAGTGTCGATGTCTAATTGTGCAGCTAACATAACTAACTAACTTCACTTTATACTTTTTTGTCCTAATAATGTTGCAACATGATTCCGTGATCAGGTTAATATTGTAGTGATGGAAGTTTCTGTAAGCGTCTATAAGTGCTGCGAATGGGTTTACATTAGAGTCAATAGAAAGCCTGGTGCGTCTCATACAGCCGCATATGGTACCCATCAGCCAAAAGGAAAGAGACTGACGAGTTGGGAATGAGGTATGCTTTTTTCTGTGAAGCAACAAATTGTAGCCCTGTGCCCAAATTTCCCCTCGGGGACAATAAAGTTATTTCTGTTCTATCCTATTATGATTTATATTAATAGTAATGATCAATAATATTTGACAGACAAAAGATAATGATTTTTATTTATTTATTTTACAAGGACCACAAGACAGACCAGTGTCTTTAGTGCCCCTAGTGGTAGTGACCACTTGTTCGTGGCATAGGGGGAGCTGGTCGCGAGGAGCTGGTCAGGACTGTGCGGCAGGTCACGAACACACCGACCTGCATAATTGATAGTACTACTCATACAACTATGACTAATAATAATAATTGAATCATTGTTATTGTTACAATAGGAACTATTGTTAGGAACCATTGTTTAGTCCTATGTGCCACACGGACATGTTTTGAAGTGACACCACAGTGAGTCACCGGACCGAGCTGAATGTACCTTACACGCCAAAGTTTAATAAAGTTTGTAACCAAGTTGGGTGAAACAGTACGAAGAGTGTACCCTTTTTTTTGATGAAATAACAGACTTTAACAGTTATTATGATTTCTATTAATAATAGTGATCAATTCATTGGATAGACAAACGATTATGGCTTCTCACATTTAGGCGATTCTGTTAACACAGTGAGAAAAGGGAAAAGTTGTATTAAAAATAAATACAAACAAACACTCCACAGATCACTCAACTGGTCCAAACAACAGAACAGATCACAGAGGAGGTGGTCAGGACCAGTCATTTTAGTGCCCTTTATGCCAGTAAGAAGCTGGTCATGACCACTGTGCCACTGGCCTTTAGCGCCCTTAGTGGTAGTGACCACAATAATAATCATAGTAATTCTGATATAGAGTATTTTATAGACAAAAGATTATGATCTCTGACATTTATTCAGCTAATAGCGCTGCCAAAACAACCAGAAAAGGGAGAAAATACTAAAGCTGCTTCACAGACCACAGGGACCACAGGGCAGATCACTGAGGAGCTGGTCAGGACCAGTATCTTTAGCGTCACTAGTGGTTGTGACCACTGGTCCGTGCCAGATACCAGCTGGTCCGTTCCATAGAGCAACTGGTCACGACCAGTGTCTCTAGCGCCCCTGGTGGCAGTAACCACTGGTCCGTGCCAGAAACCATGGTCCCTGGACAGACCAGGGAATCGCCTACAACCCCCTCTCAAATTTTTTCAGGTTGGAAGTATCGATTTTTTTAGTGTGCGTTCAAGATTATTATCAGGTATACACTGTACTCCTTATAAAATTATTTACAGACTCAACAATTCCCACCATTAGCAAACATGTGGTGACAGTGGCAAGGAACAAGTTCTTTTTAACAGGTAGAAACCTTAAGCAGACCCAATTATCTACGAAGCTCACATTGTTTACTGGGCACCCTGACAGTCAGCAGTTGAATGATAACATGTCTAAACATGTCATCACTGGTCAGATAAACAAATACCACTGACAACCAAAGTAAACACAGCATGTCATGTTCCTGATGTAGTTCCTGATGTAAATGCTGTCATAAAGAAAGAAGCAGAAAGAAGGACCCTGGACAAACTGCTGTCCATACTGGACAACACCCACCACCCTCTGCACAACACCTTCACTAGGCAGAGGAGTGTGTTCAGTTGCAGACTGCTGTCCCAATCCAGCTCCACCAACAGACTTAAAAACTCTTTTGTCCCCCTGGCCATCAGACTGTACAACAGCTCTTAGTCAAGGCAGGGAGGACAACAGACAATGGACAATTTCCTCCTCCATTTGCACTGTTTTAATTGAAAGGTAATTTCAATTTTAATGTATGTCTAATGGTATGTATATTCTAGCGTATGCTGCTACTGGATGTTTGAATTTCCCTCAGGATACATAAAGCTATCTATCTATCTATCTATCTATCTATCTATCTATTATAATTGATTGCAACAAAGGAACATGTCAGCCAAAGCAGCAGTATGGCTTTTTATTTTTAGCAGTTTTCATCACAGGTTGCACAGAGAAAAAGGCTTTATCAGGCTGTGGCTATAATTCTTGTATAGTAAGATTTGTCTTTTTGATTGGTTGCCAAACTCAAGAAGATGGGTTGGAGAGAAGAGAAGATGAATGGCATGGTGCTGATAGAGAGGGACTCTTGTCGAGACTGGGGTGGACAATGAACCATAGCAGCTGCTACATCTCAAAGTGTTAGCAGTTATTCAGTCCCTTAGACTTAATTACAAATTGTTTTACCAGTACTACCTGTGTTATGACAGTAATAAAAGAAACCTAGCGGTATCCTTTCAGATGAAACAGGAGGCAGAGTGCTATTTGCTTCCACATATTTTAATGTTTCCCATAAAATTAGGCAGGGAGGGACAATTTACTACTTGCATTATCGCCTTCAATTGGCAAAATCTCGTTTCCTTATTTGGACAATTTATTGACTCTGAATACACCCTCTGGTTTATATCAGATATACAATAAATACAGGGAACATTAGTGTGAGTCAAGGATTCTTCATTCAGTCTTTAATATGATACTAATGCCATTTGAGTACATACTCCACTAAAAAAAGATAAAGTTGGATAAATTTATAAATCCTATGAAAATAATGAAAACAAAGAATGATGGATGATCAGTTACTATTGGAATATTTTCAAAAAATCACAGTGATGATTAGATAGCATAGATTAAAGTAAGAGCACTGTGAAGTCACTGAATCAGACATGTTCAATGAGTTATTAACAAAGTGAACCAAGTGCCAAATATTTATTCATCATTTCTGTTTTTTTTTTTTTTTTTTTTTTACAGCTGGTGTACTTGTCAAAAGCATTTCCCATCATTATAGTGCTTGACCTAACACACAAACTGAACCAGCAGGTTATAAAGTTAAGTGTCCTCTCTTCTATTCTTAACATTCTGGATGGATAGTAAAATCCAAATAATAAAATTATGAATTTTTTCCTATTTGTAGAACAAAATCCAAAATAAGCTACTCTAGAAACGAAATACAAAATAAGGAGAGAGATTTATGTGCCCTTTTTTCTTGGATTTTAAGACACTATTGGATCCAGTGTTTCCTCTCGGGTTACAATGCATTAAGGTAATTAACTTGTTTTGTCTGGATGCTGATGGATTCTAGTGGTAAAACGATACCTGACTAATACGATATTAAACTGTGATCAGGCTCATGATATTACATTTATATAGCTGTTACAGTTACAAATGGCTTTGTCCATACATCAGTGTCGATTGTGCCCGCTGAAACTTTCAGATAGTGTAACCCAGTGCCTCAGGGCATTTCAAAGGCACCAATTTTAGGTCTTAACCCAAGTAAGCACTGGACCCCCATCTGTGGATTGATTTGGAGCAATAAGCCTTCCTATTTCAGGCTATGTGAACAGCTGGTCTGTGGTCAGTCCAAGTGCTTCTCAGCGCACAGAATTTGACAGTACATCAGCATGGAGAACACCAGGGCCAAGATCTGACAAGAGAAGAGGATAGGTCAAATATAATTATAACCTGCCAGAGAATTACTTAGAATTTGATCCTGTGTGAAACAGTAATTTCTTCACAGAATCTTTAAGACAAGATCAGAGAGGTTAGGTTAAGTTAAGTTAAGTTAAGTTAAGTTAAGATAAGATAAAACAAGATAAAACAAGATAAGGTGTTCCTGGCTATATTGTACTGTATAAGTTATTGTATAAGTTGGCACAGCAGCACAAGGGAATGTAGTGCAAAGAGTAGGAAAATATAATAAACTATAGAATAAGGTTAGAATAAAATCTAACAAAATACAAATAGAATAAATACACTATATACTGAAGAACAGAATATTATAAGCCTGTGTCTATATGTACATATGCAAAAGTATTATGTATATACATACAATATTGGTGTTTTTTACATATTACAAGTAATGTGTAAAATGTATTTTAATTTATATAATCTAGCAAATAATAAATTATGATTAGATAGGCTTTCCATAATTGCAATAAGTAGATAATAATATGATAATAATTCCCCTATTATTACCAACACAGATGTCACACAAGGGAATGTTATCTAGGGCAGTGGTTTTCAAACTGGGGTCAAAGAGTAAGTTCTAGGAAAAGGAGGAATAGAATAAAATGATATTAAATGTAGCGAAGCCTGTGAGCTAATTCAGGCGGTCAACTCGAGCTGCGCTGCTATACACACATGACATGCCTCACTCCATAATCACGAACCAAACACACCATTCCAATCTGGCGGTCTATTTAAACTGCACAATTTCCCAGCTCTCCCTCTGCTCTGTCAATGCCGCTGTTGCCCTGCACCTGTATTGCTGCCTGCTACTCTGTAAGCTATTGCTGCCTGCTGCGCTGTAAGCCCCACCACCACCCCAGCATCCACCTGTAGGCTCCGGCAAGGGTTTAAGGTATTTGCTCATCACGCCCCAATATCTCTAGGTAAACATATCTGTGGGGAACGATGAGGTCGGAGCCTAGACACTGAAATCTAAATATGCTTTACTGCTGTAATAAACATTTCCAACGTGAGCTGTCTGATTTATTGACTATTTATAATCTTAAAACCTAAAACTATATAAATTACATAGAGGGGATTATTATAGAGGGAATATTATATTAGATTTCTGTAAATGGATCCTCATAAATGTTACACACTGGACCTTAAAAGGTGTGACATTGCATTAAATACACTATTTCCTTATTATATTATATGCATTAAATTAATGTTTATGCACTTTTATGCGAGGATTTTATTAATCGAATTAACTTAACGAACAGAAATAAAAGCTTTCCATACATAGCGAACAAGGGCTCTAACTCGTTAGTACACACCACCCTTGTCAAACAAAGGGACTTAAAATTAAATAAATATATAAAGCTTTCTTTTCCATAATGAGCAGGGTTTGAGGCTGTATGAGCCTAAACTGATTAAATAAATGATAAATGAATATTAGAGATAACTACCTGCACAACACCAATACACACTCCAAACCCCAGGACTGAGGGGATGTTATCCAGCAGCCACTGCCTGGCCTTCTGATAGCACGGCTGCAGAGGACAAACACAGAGAGAGTGAGGGACAAGGACAGTTACATTGAGTAAAAATTGATTATTAGAAGAACTACAATTTAAAACACATTTTAAATAATAATTTTAAAAAAGATGTACTACCATGCACATGCATTCATTATAACTCATTATAACTCTTCCCACAACATCACTCTGGTCTGATCTTATTTTCTCTTGTCTTTATTTGCATATTTAATGATGAGGTAAAGTAACGGGAAGTAATCAATTTACTTTAATTGTGATATTTGACAAAACTTTAACAGGTAATTAGTATAATGAGGGATTATTATCAACATTTCAGGTGCACTCCCTTTCAGTTTGACCTCCAAATAAATTGTTTAGATAACATGAATAAACTGCTTGTTTCCAACCTATCTGACTGCTTGTTTCTTTCCCAATCTTCTTTGTAGTAATGTTACAGCGTTTTAAGATCTCTGCAGTGAGTTTATGAGAACAATTTCATTAACATGAATAAAAACCAAACTTACAGTTAGTGTTGCAGTAATATTCAGCAGCCTTCAGAAAGAAATGCTCTTTGCAGAATATCTCCGCTGTTATTACTAAATAGTAAATGGACTTAGCGCCTTCTAGTTTTCACCTACACACATTCATACACTGATGGCAGAGGCTGCCATGCAAGGCACCTCCTTATTAGAAACTAATTAATCCCATTCACACACCAATATCTTTCTTAACGACATACAGACTGGAGGGACAGATAACTGTACTCAAGATAAAATAACAGAAAGGAGGTTAGAGCTGCACCCAATGTCTACCATCTTGGAAGATGACTTGGAAGATACTTTACCTTTAACTTAAATAAAAAACTTTTTTTACTTCAGTATCATCGGTAACACCTTTGTTTACCCTAGTATTGCATGTCAAAATGACTGCTTTGATGAAGGTCCATTGTAAATCCCCAGTTGCAATTAGGGAGGAGAGGGGAGAGATGGTGGACACCTACAAGTTCCTGGGGGTGACACTTAACAATAAACTGGACTGGACGGACCACACTGAGACCCTCTGCAGGAAAGGACAGAGCAGGATTTTCTTTCTGAGGAGGCTCAGGTCCTTCAACGTGTTCACTCGGGTACTACGGATGTTCTACCAGTCTGTAGTGGCCAGTGTCCTCTTCTTTGCGGTGGTCTGTTGGGGGGGAGGCATCGGAACTAGTGGTGCCAACAAGCTGAGCAAGCTAGTGAGGAAGGCCAGCTCAATGGTGGGAATGGAGCTGGACAGTGTGGAGGCTGTGACTGAGAAGAGGGTGAAAGGGAAGCTGAAGGCCATTATGGACAACCCCTCTCATCCTCTCTACACTGACCTCAGGCTGCTCAGGAGCACTTTCAGCCAGACTGCCCCAGCGTCAAAGCAGTTTGGAGGCTCGTTTGTTCCATCTGCTATCAGACTCCACAACGCCACAGTACCCAGTACCTCCAGTACCTCCAACCCCCGCAGACTAAGACTGGTTTAAACTCCAACCTACAACGCACAAACTTTTTGCACTATTTATATTTAATTTCCACATGTACAGTTTAGTTTTAGTCAAGTTTAATTTTCTGCTCATATATTTGCACACCATTTCTACTTGAACAATGCATAGTGTATATACTTTCATTTATAGTCTTATATTTTCTATTATATTTTGTAATATTTTATTTTGTAATATTTTCTTCTTATTCTCTCTTTTACACTACTTTGCCATATTTCTGCTGTGTCAATCTGAATTTCTGCTAAGTGGGATCAATAAAGGAATAACTTATCTTATTCCCTTTGAACCCACTGGTAACTGCAAAATTATCATTAATTATTCACAAATACTGAATGCAGTTAGTAGTTATTCTATGACTTGAATTCATAATGTGTGAAGGCATTCAGATACACTCATGGATTTGAAGCAAATCCAGTTTTCATTTAAGAAAATAGCTGTAATAGCTGTACAGCAAACCAACCTCACTCCATCCGTCAACACACTGGTCTGTCCCAACGGAGCAGCAGGATGAGGGCAGTGTTCCATTCAGCACATCATACCAGTCTGTTTTGTTAGTTACTCCACAGCATTTGAACTGGCAGAAGAGACAGTAAGATATAAAGAGTATTAACACTTTTAATGAATATAAAAGGTCTACACACCCCTGTTAAAATGCCAGATTTTATGATGTAAAAAAGACAAAGATAAATCATGTCAGAACTTTTTTCACCTTCAATGTGACCTATAACGTGAACAGTTCAATTGAAAAACAAACTGAAATATTTTAGGGGAAAAAGAAAAAAGTACAATAACCTGGTTGCATAAGTGGCCTTTCCTTAAGAAGAAAAACATCCAAATTTTTAGCCATAATTCCAAAAGGTATGTTTGGTGCAAAACAACACTGCACATCACCCAAAGAACACCATACCCACAGTGAAGCATCATGCTTTGGGGCTGTTTTTCTTCAGCTGGAACCAGGGCCTTATTCAAGGTGGAGGGAATTATGAACAGTTTAAAATACTAGTCAATTTTGGCACAAAACCTTTAGGCTTCCATTAGAAAGCTGAAGATGAAGAGGAATTTCATCTTTCAGCATGAGAACGACCCAAAGCATACATCCAAATCAGCAAAAGCATGGCTTCACCAGAAGAAAATTAACATATTGGAATGGCCCAGCCAGAGCCCAGACCTGAATCCAAGTGAACATCATATGGCATTGATATTGAACATTTAATAGTCTTCCCACAAAATCCTTTCCCATCTGACCATTAATTAATAACTTTTGAATTCATATTACTAGATTATAAGACTTTAGGCAAAACTTCCTACAGCAGATGCCTATCTGACAGTGCTGTAGCAAAATTTAAGGAGGAGATTCCATCAATGTTTAATTCAATGCCATGTCTGAATATAACAGAGTCCTATAATAACTTTAGTACCTCCCAAATTGATAATCTTGTTAATTCAATTCAATTCAATTAAATTTTATTTGTATAGCGCCAATTCATACCAGAAATTATGTCAGGACACTATTCAAATAGAGCAGGTCTAGACCGAACTCGTAACTCGTTAATAGTGCTGCAGGGTCACTACGATCAATATTAGATTCTATCGCCCCTTATAAAGAGGAAATTATTAAAACATAGGAGACTAGCACCGTGGTACAACCACCAGGTTTGGTGGTGGTGCCAATTAAAGCAAAAAGCAAGGAGATCTGAAAGGAAATGGCACTCTTCGAATTTTTTAGAATTTCGATCAATTTGGCAAGATAATCTTAAAACCTATAGAAAGGCCCTCCGTAACGCCCTAACCCTATTACTCAACACTAATAGAAGAAAATAAGAACAACCCTTGGTTCCTCTTCAGCACTGTAGCCAGGCTGACAGAGAGTCACAGCTCTATTGAACCACGTATCCCCATAACCTTAAGTAGCAATGATTTCATGAGCTTCTTTTTTAATAAAATTATTACTATTTATTAGAGACAAAATTAATCACCAAATGCCCTCAACAGGTATCACTGTCTCTCCAAGTTTAGGAACTTAAACTAATGTAAAATCTGATATATATTTAGACTGTTTTTTTGCCATCGATCTTCATCAATTAACTCCAATAATTTCTACATCTAAGCTATCAACCTGTCTGTTAGACCCCATCCCAACTAGGCTGTTAAAGAAGTCGTACCCTTAATTGGCACTTCTTTACTAGATATGATTAATCTTTCCTTATTGTCAGGATATGTACCACAGTCCTTTAAAGTAGCTGTAATTAAACCTCTTCTTAAAAAGCCCACTCTTGACCCAGGGGTTTTAGGCAACTATAGACATATTTCTAACCTCCCCTTCCTCTCTAAGATTCTGGAGAAAGTAGTCGCCAAACAGTTGTGTGACTTTCTACATAACAATAGCTTATTTGAGGATTTTCAGTCAGGATTTAGAGTTCATCACAGCACAGAGAAAGCTCTAGTTAAAGTTAATAATGACCTTTTGATTGCTTCCGACAATGGACTTTTCTCTGTACTTGTATTATTAGATCTTAGTGCTGCATTTGACACCATTGACCATGGTTTTCTTATACAGAGACTTGAGCATCAAATTGGCATTAAAGGAACTGCACTAAGCTGGTTTAGGTCATACTTATCAGATCGTTCTCAGTTTGTACACGTTAACAATGAATCTTCCATAAATACTACAGTTAAGTCATGGAGTTCAACAAGGTTCTGTACTTGGACCAATACTATTTACTTTATATATGCTTCCTTTAGGCAACATTATTAGGAATCAATCCATTAACTTTCATTGCTATGCAGATGCTACGCAGTTATATCTATCGATCAAGCCCAATGAAATTATTACATGTCTTAAGGACATAAAATCCCGGATGAGCTGCAATTTTCTGATGTTAAACTCAGAAAAAAACGAAATTCTTGTACTTGGCCCCAAAAACCTCAGAGACTCACTGTCTAAAGATATAGTTACTCTAGATGGCATTACCTTGGCCTCTAGCACCACTGTCATGAATCTTGGAGTTATCTTTGATCAGGATATGTAATTTAATTCCCATATAAAGAAAACCTCTAGGACTGCCTTCTTTCATTTACGTAATATTACAAAAATTAGACACATCCTGTCACAGACGGATGCAGAAAAACTAATCCATGCATTTGTTACTTCTAGGCTTGATAACTGAAACTCCTTATTATCAGGCTGCCCCAACAAGTCCATTAAGATGCTCCAATTAATTCAGAACGCTGCAGCACGAGTACTTACAGGAACTAGGAAAAGAGATCACATCTCTCCTGTACTAGCTTCTCTGCACTGGCTCCCTGTAAAATCTAGAATATAATTTAAAATCCTCCTCCTCACCTACAAAGCTCTTCATGGTCAGGCCCCTTCATATCTTAAAGAGCTCATAGCACCCTATTACCCATCTAGAACACTGCGTTCTCTGAATGCAGGGCTACTTGTGGTTCCTATAGTCTCTAAAAGTAGAACAGGAGCCAGAGCCTTCAGTTACCAAGCTCCTCTCCTGTGGAACCAGCTTCCAGTTTTGGTTGGCACGGCAGACACCCTCTCCACATTTAAGAGTAGGCTTAAGACGTTCCTCTTTGATAAAGCTTATAAGATAAGATAAGATAAGATAAGATATTCCTTTATTTGTCCCACAATGGGGAAATTCCAAATATGGTAGCCCATAGTTCGGGCTGGCTCAGGTGAGTCCTGAACCATCCCTTAGTTATGCTGCTATAGGCCTAGACTATCGGGTGATTTCCCATGATGCACTGAGCTCCTCTCTTCATCTCTCTCTTTCTGCACTCATTCATGTCCCATTAACGCACGTTACTAACTTCACATCTTCCCCAGAGTTCTTGTGCTTTCTCGTCTCGCAGGTTCTCATGGATCCTGGTGGAGCCTCCTGCCATGGTCCTGCTTGACTGCCATTGCTAATATCACTGATATTATTAGGGATCGAGCAAGTATACACTGGAAGGTCCCTATTGTTTTTGCTATGTTTATTATTATTCTTCTTCATCAGAACGTTGACTGCATTTTTGACCCCCTGAACGTATACTTTTTGTGAATTTTATTTGGCAAATTTGTCAGGCCTGGTGAAAATGATGAAATGCTATGGCCACTTTGGGGTCGGCCATTAGGAAGGCCACTAGGTGGCGCTACTTTTAGGAAAAGTTCGATAGGCTAATAACTCCCCCATCGTTTGTCTCACATTCAAAAACCTTATATCCACGCGTTTGGTGAATGGAGCTGAAGCTCCCTGTATAGGCCACGCCCACTTCCGCCTAGATTTTTTTTTGCTAGAGCGCAAAATGTCCAAAAACTACGTTTTCATGATACATCCATGCGCTTTTGTCCGATTTACACGAAATTTTGCACGTAGCATCTGGAGACTGTCCTGGCAAAAAAAGTAATTTAAAGTATTTTGATATTTCAAAAGATAAACAAGTTATAAAATTAGCACTTCCTGTTGATTTTTCATCAAAAAAGGAAGTGGGGTATTTCTCCACATTGGTATGTCCGATTTACACCAACCTTGGGTCAATAGTTCCCCTACAGGATTTTTAAAAAGCAGCCCCGGCGCCACGTTTCGTCGATATGTATGAAACTCGGTAGGCATGTGTAACATGCCGAGACGTACCAAAAAGCCTCTTGGACCCATGCCCCAAAACCCACAGGAAGTCTGCAGTTTTCATTTTGTGGTCATTTTGACTTTTTGGGCTTGTATTTGAACTCCTCCTCCTAGGGAATTTATCAGAGCTGCTTCAAAATTGATCAGTACAGTCAAAAAGTGGTGCTGAATGAACACTGTTCATTTTGTGACTGTACGTTAAAGGGCGTGTCCGTGGCGTGTCGTCAAAGTTGGCCATTTTGAGTCGAATGTCAAACTGTGATGTCATTTTTGGCATTTCAGGGCTTCTAGTTTAACTAACTCCTCCTACAGGTTTTATCGGATCTGCTTCAAAATTGGTCAGTACAGTCACAAAATGGTGCTGAATGAACTCTATTCAATTTGTGACTGTACGTTGAAGGGCGTGTCCGTGGCGTGCCCTCAAGGTTGGCCATTTTGAAGTCTGTGGTCTTGTATTTGAACAAACTCCTAGAGAATTTATCAGATCTGCTTGAAAACTTGACAGTACACTTGAATAATGTTGCTGATTAATAGTTGTGTGATTTGTGACTGTACGTTGAAGGGCGTGTCCGTGGTGTGTCGTCAAAGTTGGCCATTTTGAATCGAATGTCAAACTATGATGTCATTTTTGGCATTTCAGGGCTTCTATTTTAACTAACTCCTCCTACAGGTTTTATCGGATCTACTTCAAAATTGGTCAGTACAGTCAAAAAATGGTGCTGAATGAACACTGTTCTTTTTGTGACTGTACGTTGAAGGGCGTGTCCGTGGAATTTATCAGATCTGCTTTAAAACTGGACAGTACACTTATATGATGAAATATGTTCCTGATTACAAGTTGTGCTATTTGTGACTGTACCTTGTACAGTGTGCCCGTGGTGTTGCATTGAATTTCAACGATTCGCCATGAAATAGATAGTACTCAAGTTCAATGTTCAATGTCTAATCTCCACTAAACTTCACATAGTCTGTAACAGTGCCACCCTGTACATGTCCTCATAACTTCAGTGTACATGGTCCAATCTCAATGAAACTTCACGTTTGATAAGAGTCCCGACCTGAACACATCTACATGACAATATTCAGTAATAGTGATAGCGCCACCCGCCATCATTTTTATACTTTACTGTATATCTTCCAGCAGATTGACCAGATCCAGCTAAAATCCTGTCCGAACTCCCTTCGGATGATGACAATGACATCTTGTGAATCTTAACAATAAGCAAAATGTCTTACCCACGCCCCCAGTAAGCCCATAACCCAAAGTCCTGCCCTGACCACATCTACATGACAATATTCAGATATAATGATAGCACCACCTACTGGCAACAGGAAATATCAAGTTTTATAATTTTATGTTCTACTCCTATCAGGTTGATCAGATCCAGCTCAAATGTGGTCAGAAAATGCAAAACATATGGTTGATATATTTATTTATGATATGATAAGAGTCACATCTATGTGATCATATTCAGTAATAGTGATAGCGCCACCTAGTGGCAACAGGAAGTTATCACAACTTCAGTGTACATGTCTCATCTCTGTAAATAATGTTATAAAGAGTTCGGTTCCCCCTAAAAGATTAGTTTGTTTTTCAATTGAATTAATCAAGGTATAGGTCACATTAAAGGTGGAAAAAGTTCTGACATGATTCATCGTTGTCTCATTTTTTTATATCACAAAAACCTGGCATTTTAACAGGGGTGTGTAGACTTTTTATATCCACTGCTCATGTATACACTGTTGTAATGTATGTTGGTTGGGTATTTGTGTCGAAAGGTTACGGTATAGGGGTCATGGTCAAGTATGTAGATTGAGGCACATAATGCAAAACTAAACATTTTAATGTGCTGTAAGCAAAATGGGGTGAGGTCTGCGCAACAAGCTGATATGTGAATATAAACACATTAAACATGCTAATTTCACTGCTTAATACAGTGCAATACATAAATGTTTGGGTGTTTAATCTTTAGCCAAAGTGGAACTAATTGAAACACTCCTCCTAATGCACATTTTCTTTTTCTTTTGCAATTTTAGATTCATAATGGTAAAAATGCTTTTCAGTTTTATTGCCTATTGTGACCTATAGCCTATTGCGAAAGTGTACTACAGAAATGTTTCTTATTACCTTTGCCTGTGCTGTTTGTGGGTTTGTTTGTTTATTTTGTGGGTTTGTCTGTCAGCAGGAAACACACTTGGTGGAAGGGTGGGCCAAGGAGGAACCCATTAAATTTTGGAGCTGATACAAATCACACGGATTTCACTTTCCAATGACAAAAATGTATTTGGTGCTGTGACTAAACATAACAAAACATAACAACCACCTCAAATATCACTGTAGAAACAAATGCAGCAGGTAGGGAATAAATAAGCAATCAGGGCTGTGATTTTTCAGAAATAATCTGGAATTTGTGTGCAGGTTTGCATATCGTAGAAGACTGGACTATTGGCCTTGGTGGAGGTCTGCACTCTCCAACTGCTTTTATAAATTTTTATAATAAAAATGGTATACCAAAAGTGTCAGTGGGCAAAATGTTACCTCAGTCCCCAGCAAGAGGACTGTGTCTGTCTTTGACACTTACTTCGTCTGTGTGTTCAAAATAAAAATAAACATGTTTTTTTTGATTGCGTGCTGTACTGACTGCGCAGCAAACCATGACACCTAAACTGGGGTATGAACCAAACTGTGTAACGTTACACCCCATGTCAGTATAAAGGGTACACACCACACACTAGATCTTTGATCAGGCACGAGAAATCAGGTCCAACTCAACTCAAGCCCAATAAAATTCTGTGTCAGCCCGAACCGAGCCCAAACCATAGAAGCAGATTTGAGCCAGAGACCATCTGAACCTGAGATTTCCGCTTTAAATAAATAATTCAAAGACTTAATTACAAGTAAACTACAATGTGAATACAATATAGTGCAAATTATTATCAGAATTATTAACAAATTCACTAATTAATTACAGTGTAATTATTCATTATTAATAAAATATTTAATTTATGGTTAAGAAATCCAATTCTGTCTGCGCCCGACCTGCAGCAGTAGTGTCGGGTCCAATTGGTGTCTGGCAAAGAATCAAAGCTCTAGTACAGACTGACATAATTGTATTTATTTATTTATTTTTTAAATAATAAGCAGCATTAAGATTCTACTTATATCTAACAGTAAAAAAGGTTAATGCCATCTGAATGATATATACAGTACACATACAGTCAGTTGTCTGTAGACTTCGAGTGTGACCAAAAAGTTTGTAGATAGACATACATTGTGTATCTACTGTATATGTAGATCAAATAACCCTATAGTAATAACAAGAGCAGGACTTATTTTTTTAAATATATTGGTCCTTTAACAAGAAGTGACTGTGGCATCTTCCATCTACAGTTACATAATGTGTATAGTCTGTCCTATGTTCAAGTAACATAAGAAGTCATGCATTGTTTAAGAGAGCTCACCATTTTCTGGACATTATCCCAGGATTTTTCCAGTCCAGGATCTGATTTATAAATCTTCATACCATCCTTTAGTTCACCTTGCGCTTTGGAATCCAGCTTACAAAAAGACAAAGAAAGAAAGACACAGTTATTCATTCAAATGATACACCCATTAATTATCTATACCCGCTTATTCTTTGTAGGGTCGCTGGGGCTTGGACAGGTGACAACCATTCAGACTCTCAAGGCCTAAGAACCTTGAATGAGAAAGGTTGGTTGTGACATTCCCACTGTGTCAAACAACATGTATGCACCACAAGTGTCCCTTCTGTAAAATGGTCAGCAAAACCTTTTTAGTTTTAACGTTTCCCTTTTCTGTTGCAGCATACTTATCACAAACCTAACCTATGTTGTACGAAGCCAGAAAATATTAAAATCAGCAGCCTGTTGGTCATTCTTTAATGTAGTTAACATTAAAGCCGTAATGTGAATTTTACTGCTTATTTCGTTGCTTATCTGATCTTATTCTATTAATTTTCTATTCTATTATTTGACAGTTAAAAGTTAAAGTATGTGAGCTTACCTTGTCATGGAAGATGTGTATAACCACCATTAGAGTCACCTCTGTCAGGACCAGGAGCAGAAGGATCACAAAGAACTGCAGAACAGAAAAGAGCCGTTGTAGATTGACACTATAGTGTACACAAGATTATCCCCACTGAGATGTTATTGCACCTCTAGTGCAAGTGAATTTCTAAGCATTTTTAATTTCTCCTTATTATCTGGTATTAGTAGGACCTGATAAGTATGCAAATATACAATATACACGGGGACGGCTGGTATAAATGGGCTAACAGGGCTAAGCCTTACCTATCTTTTAAAGTAAAGATGAAAAACTATTATTAAAAACATATTGTTTCAAATTTTGGTTGAACCTAGAGCAGCAACAGCATCATACAGTGACAGAAAAAACCCAGGATATATGATATATCTTGGGTTTTTCCTGTGAATGGGCTTATTTTTTACAGCCCAAGCACAGTAAAGTAAGCTTCCATTCAATTTTGATTGACAGGTGTTGTGACACGCCCCCTTCATATGCTGCCCATTTGGGCTAAATTCATTTAATTGGAAGTAAAGAGATTGGGGACATCCAAATGATGTTCAAATAACACAAAAGGACAAACAACACAAGCTTGTCCTGCGGGGGTCCAATGAATCTCCCACTTCACTCCAGCAGGGCGTGTTTCTGGACCTCATCGACCAGTTCTCTTTTTTAGACAGTCAATTAGCCGATCACCTGTCAAACACACAGGTTGCCAAGTACACATCTAAGACCAGCCAAAATGAGTTGCTTGACAGTATGTTAGCTATTTATGGACAAAAACTGGCGGATGAAATATCACAGGCACCTTTTGTGGCTGTGCAAGCTGAGGAGACAAGACGAGAGATGTGGCCTGTGTAAGCCAGTGTGTGATTGTGCTCAGGTACATCACTGAAGCCTCCATGGTAGTGGAAAGAACTGCGGCGGGACTCGAAACACTGCTGCTGGAGAAGCTGGAGCCATACAAGTTGCAGAACAAACTGATCACACGGACGTATGACGGGTAATAGGCAGCGCATCAGCCGGCCTACAGGCCAGGTTAAAGGAAACATTCCCTCACGCACACTTTGTTGGAACTTTAAAAGCCGCAACGTCCACCCCTTGTTTGACCTTCAGGACACTTTGAAACAGTGTTTTGGAAAAATACGAGATGTCATCAGTCTTGGGACAGCGTGTCAATCCAACAAGCGTACGGCCTGTCCACACTTCTGGGGGCCGTTAGCTTCCTTTTCTTTTGATCTTTTCTCCACTCTGCCCTCATGCATGTAGATATTCTCTACAGCATTCTTCAGAAATGGACCACAGATTCTCTCAAAACGAGACAGGCCCTGGAGAATTTTTCGTGCTCCTTATCTGAACTGAAGGACAAGCTGACCTCAGATGACAATCAGCCACATCCAGATGCGGACACAGCTGCAGCCTCTGCAACGGCTGCAACGGCTGCAACGCCGCACAGGATGCGGCGCCCTGGTAATGTGTCAGTAGCCGCACAGTGCTTTGACATAATGATCGAGCAGTCAAAGGCTCTTGGTGTCTTTCGAACTTATTGACCCTGAACTCGATCCGCTGTTTAAGAGCACTTTCCAGCAGAAGCAGCTGGACATTGCATGTGAACTTTACCCAATGATCTGCAGAGAGAAACTGAAAGGTGAGCTGATGATGGTGTACAGTAGTGTGGAGTTTGCGGGCATAACGTCCGCAATGTCACTTTTGAGGTTGCTGACTGAGAACAATCTTCAGAGCACTTTTTCTGAAACACTGAAAGTAACCCAAATAGCCATCACAATCCCTATTACAACTGCAGAGTCAGAGAGGTGTTTCAGTACACTGAAGAGGATCATGTCCTTTATTCAAAGCACAATGGGACAGGACAGGCTAAACACACTGGCTATGCTGTCTATTGAGCGGGACTTCATCCAAAAATCTGCAGACTTTAATGACATGGTGATTAACCTGTTTGCATCACAGAAAGGCCGTTGATGTGAGCTGCTTTTTAAATAAGATATGCCCAAGCTCTGAAACAGCTCTCTCTTCTACAAATACTGTTATTTTTGCTTTGGTTTTGTAGATTTTATTTTTGGAACATGGTATTGTAAATTGTTGTTGGTACTTTTCTATAATGTTGTTGTAGCGCAATTGGCATGTGCTGATGTGGAGAGAGAGAGAGAGAGAGAGAGAGAGAGAGAGAGAGAGAAAGACAGAGAGAGAGGGATTTTTTTGGCATTAGGTCATTCTTTTGCGTAAAAAGGGATGTCCTCATGTAGGGACAATGGGTTTATTTTACTGTATAACACAATAAATTCACCAGCATAGTATAGTAGTACTGTATAAGACTGATTATTTCATTGACTATTCAATTAAATTTTATTTGTATAGCAATATCTCAGTTTTTTAAGTCAATATAATGAGAAACTTTATCGAAATAATGACTTAGTATCTCAATATTTTGACTTAGTAGCTCATTATTTTTACTTACTATCTCTTTATTTTGACTTAGTATCTCATAATTTTTTACTTACTATCTCATTATTTTTACTTACTGTCTCATTGTTTTGTCTTAGTATCTCAATATAATGAGAAGCCTAAATTAGAATAGGCATGTGTGTTGTTTCCTCATATGCTCCAAAGCAACAGAAGCAAGTAAATGAGACAAAGTTTGGCAGACCAAATGGATACTGTCATTAAAGACTACTTTAGACGTGGATTCACAAATCGTAAGATTTTAGCGGTTTTGGATGAATCACGTAATATTAAACTGAGTCTCCAGACCCTAGAGAGAAAGCTACAAAAGATGAAGGTATGTCAGTCGTGGGCCAAACTATGTAGGGCATATACGTAAATGGGTATGATAGATTAAAGCCTTATGGCATATGTATCAGTGGTTGCATAGATGGCTTCTCAAGAAAAATGATATGACTGGAAGCATACAAAACCAACATTGCCCCTTATATTATCGCAAGTTATATAATGGATGTCCACAAAAAGCCGGGTTAGATTACGTACACCCCATCCATCAGTCGCATCAATTGACGCACAGTTTCTCTCTCTGTAAATATTACAGCCATCCAACATTTCTGGTGAATCCATCTGTAGCCGTGCTGTCTGCCAGACATTTGTAACTGCTGGTCAATGAAGGATGCTACTTCAGCTACATCTGTTTTATTTCGTCTCTGCCAGAGCTGTTTTGTAGCAATATTTCGGCAGAAATATGCCATTAAAATCCATCACATTAGAATAAAAGATACTACTCTGTCGTGCACAGCTCACCGTGAACAATAGGCAGCGCTGCTCCTTAAGTGCTCCAAGACAACCCAGAAAGCCAGTCACCATGGTAATGCCACCAGCGACTAGCAGCAGATTGGCAGCTGAGAGGGATGGAAAGGACAGCGGAAGAGAGGAAAACTCTGCCTGTGTGAAGGACAGCCAGACTCCAACGCCAAACAAACCACATCCTCCTAGCTTAAAGGAAATATAATCAGTTTTAAAATGTAGCATTAACAACACATTGTCCTGATAATAATGTTTCTAGTAGTGGTAGTATTGGAAAATGTAACCAAATAAACAAATATGAAACCAACTTGGGACTGATTTGTGCAAATACTAACCCAGAAGATGAGGTTAAAGATGAACATCAAATATTTAACACAGCACAAACACGTCCGAGACACTGACATCCTGCAAAAGAAAGGGGGAAACAGAAGAGCAGGAGAACTGTGTTTAAACACTGCTTCATGTCACCAGTCAACTAATATTTTGGCTAGAAGGTGTAAAATGTCCTGTTTTTTTGTGGGTTAATATGGTTCAATAACTGACCAAAGAATGAATGTACAGTATCTTTTATGGCCTTGTTATTATTATAGACCTTGAGATTGGTCGTGTGCGTCCATGTGTGACCGTCTGTGTATCTGTCCGCAACTAATCTCACATACTACTGGACCCATCAGCCTCACATTGCTGTATGCTCAAGGACCTGTTGTGGTTAATTTTTTTTTTGGGGTCATTTTGTGTAAGTGTAATTTTACTCATACTTTAGTATGCTGTATACTTTGGCTAACTTTAAAATCATAATTATTTACTGAGCAGGCCTACAATTTGTACCTTTCATCTGCATTTTTGTAACCAGTAAACCAGGGACACAGAGGTGGAAGCAATTCAAATTGAATTGATTGTGGACATGAATTTCCCCCTTGGAGGACAATAAATTGAATTGACTGACCCCAAAGCGCTAGCTTTCAGCACTTGGGTTAACTAACTGGGCTGTTCAGACACAGACAGAGCTCCACATCTAGCTCGTGATCTGCGGCTACAGGCATTTTCCTATTATCTTCAGATGTTAGCAGTTAGAGTCTTGACTTTAAGGGTATGGTGGCCTACAAACCAACATGTATGCCACCACCATAGGTGAGAGGGGGGTGGTGAACTGGTAAGGGGGAGGAGTGGGCTGGTGGGCGTCAGGTGTTGAAGATGGCAGACTGAGGAGTGGAGGGGCAGGGGGAGCTGGCCAGAGGACGTGTGAAGTGGGAGCAGGGTGGGTGAGGGAGGGAGAGTAGGCAGAATCAAATCTGTTGAAAAACTGGTCTCCTCAGACCACTCCTTCACAGGCCTCTTCTCAGATGGTTGTTTATTCACCACAGGGGTGTAGTCTGTGATCAGATGGACAAGGTTGTGATCTGAGCGACCAAGCACCCATCCCCAAGGGGGGTGAGGTGTATGCATCCTTGATGTTTGCATACAACAAGTCCAAAGTTTTATTGTCCCTGGTGTGGCATTTCACGTACTGGGTGAAGGTGGGGAGAGCAGAGGACAGGGAAGCATGGTTGAAGTCAGTGCCGGCCCGTGGCATAGGCAGTATAGGCAAATGCTAAGGGAACTGTCCATTTAGGGGGCGCCACAATGGGGGAAGAAAAAAGAAAAAGTTGCCCCTCCCTTCTTCTTACCGCTCTCCGTTGCTTTCCTGTCCGCCTGTACAACTTGAAATCCCTCCAGGGTGACTTGTGAGTCAGGACAAAGTTCACTCAACCACGTCTCTGTGAGGGTGCATTCCACGGTAAACATGGTTTATACCGTCCTTTTCCGCTGTCAGTGGCACAGGGCTAACGGCTGATCCCGGGTGTAAACAAGAGAGCCGTGGTTGAGTGGGTCTCCCGAAGCCGCACCAAGAAGTTTAAAAAACAACAAGAGGCTTACTACGAATGTAACAATATGAACATCCATAGCTGCACACTTGCTTAAAGTGTCGATGTGACATGAAGGAGCAACAAAAGATACACTAAAACACTATAAAAAAATAAATTAAAAGGTACACTAAACCACTATAAAAAAAAACACTAAAAAGAGGGAAGAAAGTTCAGAGCTAAGTAACATTAATTTGTACTGGAGTGTGTAACATCATGCCGTTATAAAGTTATATTCTGTATAATAAACCTGTTCCATTTAAATATTTAAATAAAGCCCTACAGTAGTCCAGAGAGGACATACTGTCTCTAGATAAGGCCGTTAGCGTTTTTCACGTGTTTGACTAAATCCTACTCACTGGTCCTCTAAATTGAGAAGTTTGGATTTATCGTCCCGTTAATTGTTTCCTTATTGAGTTTATACAGTCAGGCAAACTCAGGACTTTCATTTACAATACAAAATACCTTATTAATATTCCAGGTGGGAAACATGAGTGCCACCATTACATATAGGATAGCCACCAGGTAGGACAGTAGAAACATAAAACAGAATTTAAAACTCTCCTCCTCACCTACAAAGCTCTTCATGGTCAGTCATCTTCATATCTTGAAGAGCTCATAGTACCCTATTACCCAACTAGAACACTGCGCTCTCTTAATGCAGGGCCACTGCATTCCTCTTTGATAAGGTTATAGTTAGGGCTGGCTCAGGTGATTCCTGAACCATCCCTTAGTTATGCTGCTATAGGCCTAGACTGCAGGGAGACTTTCCATGATGTACTGAGATTCTCTCTTTGTCTACCCTGGACTGGTGAATCAGCCAACTTTAAAATGTTTTTTTTTTTAAAACTGAGCAAAAATCACAGAAACAGGGCATCATCACTTTACAGCTACTAAAGATAGAACTCTTTCAATGTGACTATTGTTTTAAGAAAGACTTAAACAAATGTAAAACTTTAATTTCAATCAAGAATTCATTACAATATGACTATTTCATAGAGTTGATCCTGTCCTGATTTATATCTGACTGTGCTGTCCTCACACCGACTACTGACCCCACACCACAGGAAGTCAAACTGCTGACAGGAAGGAAGCTCACTCCCCTCCTCAGCAGACCTAATTATACTGCTAAAAGGCATTTCCCATGACCACAGCAAACTTGTGACTCACAGAAGTGCAAAATTCAGGAGAACCTTGTGTCAAAGTGTTTGGATTTTATATTTATTTGTGTCGATCAACTGTATATACTGTAATAAAAACAGTGACTGCTTAATTAAATCATATGTCAAATGTTAGTTCCACCCCTCGCTGTGCAAAATTTGGTTAGTAGGTGGCACCTTAGTGTTATAGTGTAAGTTGGCAACAATCAGTCTTATTAAAACTTTTCCCATGATGTACTGAGTTTCTGTGAAAACCTTGGTGCACTTTGTTTTTGTTGCAAAAACATGAAATATGCTAAAGAAACCCCAAATGTTTTGGGATCTCTGTGCCTGCAACTTGGAAAACGCCGATGGGCCAGCAGGGTCGACTTGGGCTTGGCCCCCATTAATATCTATTAATATTGAACTTTGGGGATTATAAACCTCCTAATATCTTAATATTGTGTTTTGAATGTTTACTAGCCTATTACAACGTTCCTTTTCCATCTGCCATCCTATTGCATACTATTGTTGAAGCAGGGGATTCTGTCTGTCTTGTATTTCCTGTCTTGTTAGAGAGCTTGAGCTGGGTGAATATATTTTCACAAAATCCTTTTTTTTTTTAATTTTCCTGTTTACAGTCTGGGTTATTAGTTTAAAAATAGAAATAAGATTACAGTTGGAGGGAAGTCCTTCAAACCAAAGGTTAAATTTTTTTTATGAAGGGATAGTTCAAATAGATGAATGAAACAACTGAAAAATGAAACAACTAGAAAATAATAATAATAATAATAATAATAAGAAGAAGAAGAAGAAGAAGAAGAAGAAGAAGAAGAATCCTGCAACATAATCTACTTTTGACATCACGTGACATCATAGGCCAGAAGTAGGGCCAGAACTGGCAGGCAGTTTGAGATCCCTGATGTACAGTGTCAATTATCCATATTTTCTTGAAATGCAGAAAATTAAAACATTTTTGTGTTGTGACCTGACTAGTCAACCCTACCTGCTATGATTTCAGAAATGTCATTGGTCATTACTCCAATATGGTACCTCCTCAGAGAATTGGCATAATATCCTCTATAGTGAAGAAGTGCATCTTGCTCAACTGGAACCATCAAAGTTCTCCAACATTCAAAGCTATAATGTGTATGTAGCATTTGGTAAAATGTCTATAAACACTAGACCTATGTTATACTGTATATGTTGTTGAGTTGTGCACTTACATGATCCCAAACGTTTCCAACAATGTTCAAATGTATTATTTTATTCAGGTAATATTCATAGGTCACTGGCGTCATATCCCCTTTGTGCAAGCTTCACTGTTGTGGTTGTCTGACAGAACCTGTCATGAACATCATGAATGTTTATCCAGTTTTAAGACACATTTTTACCATACACGTTTTAGATCTCATATCATATTTTAACCGTATGAAGGATTCTAGTCATTGGACATCTAGATCTTAGGTCATCAGAGAAACAAGCTGAACTAACGTTAGCAGCAGCTGAAGGAATCCTGCTGTTAAGAAGAAAAAGTCAAAGTTCAACCAGCTGCTGGAGGTCCTCCTCAGGTCTATGTGCACATTTTACTTGTGAGGAGTGTGTCTGAGGAAACGTACCTATTAACGTCCTGTTTCCAGTGTAGATGTTACAAGGAGTGCTAATTTAATCCTAATATATCCCCTCGGTAGAAACACTTCCTGAATTCTATGCAATGCAGTGTTTTTTAAAAGTTTGAAACAGGTTTGAACTGCTCTAAAATGAAATGGGCAGAGACAGAAAAAGAAAAAGAAAAACTCGTGGCCATGTTGCTCTGCTTATGATTATTACTGATGGTCACATCACAACAGTCAACCTATCCTGTAACCTATATCGTAAGCCAATCTTTATCAATAAAAACTTAATAATAGTTCTGTCAAGATTTGTGTAATTCAAGTGGAGTACCTGAGGATGAGTTTCAGTTCTTTCAGATCTTGTCTTTGTCGCGCTCCTCTTCCGAACTCCTTACTCCTTCACCCAGTGTTTCCGAACTTTACTTAGTTTTCCTGAAGCAGCCAGGCTTTTCAACCAGCGTTGCTTTTTTCTCTTCGTCTGAATTATTTTTCACTGGTTGACTGTGTCCGTCCTTTTGCTACAATTAACTTGTCTTCTTCCCCAATACTGAACTTTATATTGAATACATGTACACTTTCCTATCTGGGAGGTTTGACCTTCAATTTTGTTTCCTTTTGTTAACAGAACGATGTCTCTCCGTCCCACCCTCTCTCTCTCTCTCTCTCTCTCTCTCTCTCTCTCTCTCTAATGAATTCCAGATGTGTGTTGTTCCTTCCATTTTTCTCCCGTTACTTGTCTCTCCCTCCTCCCTCCTCCCTACCACAACCTCTAAATCTCAGCCTGTCTCACTCACTCACTTTTTTGTTTTTTGTGATGCAGAACCATTCCTCTACAGCTCCACTGGAGACACATTTCAGCAGCGCACACCATTTGGTTATACTGCCCCTCCCGAACCCACTCTGCCGTTGTAGTCTGAGGGGAGAGCAAACACATGTTGTTGTATTCCAAAGAAATGAATAGGAAGAAAATATTGTTCTGACTGTGTCGTTCATTCAGCAGCAGCGCACCACTACTGGGGTACTAACGTTAACTGATTTTCACTTGTACATTGTGCAAGCATGATAGCACCCTATGTTTGACTAACTGGCACTAAATTATAAGAGTAGCGTAATTCCTTAAAGGAACAGGGCAGTGTGTGATGTGTATGCGTAGCAAGTGTGTGAGAGAAAATGAAAAAAAACAATATGTTTAGACTACCCTGTGTCAGTAAACGCTGCAGCTTGTCAACACCAAGGTCTTGTCTGCTGTTTCCCAACTGATGGAAAAGTGAAGGGGTTAGCCCTAGAAGGGAACCATTCCTTAGTTATGTTGCTATAGGCCTAGACTGCCGGGGGACACCCCTGATGCACTGTGCTCCTCTCATCCTCTCCTTGTCTTTCTGCACACTTTAATGTCCTGTTAATGCATGTTACTAACTCTACTTCTTCCCTGGAATTTCTGGTCTCACAGGTTCTGATGGATCCTGGTGGTGCCTGCTGCCATGGTCATGCTTCACCCCACTTCCAGTATTACTGATATTATAAGGGACCTCGCAAGCGACCGCTGGAGGTCCGCCACTAGGTGGCGCTACTATCATGAAAAGTGCGTTTTGGCTAATAACTTCTGCATAGTTTGTCGTACATTCAAAAAACTTATATCCACTTGTTCGGTGAATGATGCTGAATCTTCCTATATAGGCCCCGCCCACTTCCGCCTGTAATTTTTTTTCGTTAGAGCATGAAATGTCCTTAAACTACTTTTTCGTGTTCCTCCCACACGCTTTGTCCGATTCGCACGAAATTTTTCACCTAGCACCTGGGGTCCGCCCTGGCAAAAAGAGTAATTTGAACATTTTTGAAATTCCAAACAATAAGCTCGCTATAAAATTAGCACTTCCTGTTGATTTTTCATCAAAAAAGGAAGTGAACCATTTCTCCACACTGGTATGTCCGATTGACACCAAACTTGGGTCCATAGTTCCACATGTCTTCCTTAAGCATTGTGCACAATTTCAGACCATCGCCACAAGGTGGCGCTCTTTAAAATTATAAGTTTATATCTCTACAACGGTATGTGTGATTAAGATGAAACTTGGTACGATGCTTCCCCATGGCTCCCTGAGGCTCACTTAAAAAGGACAGAAAAAATACGCCACTAGGTGGCGCTCTTTTGGCATGATAAATCACTGTGCGGAGACCGTGATAGTTATGAATATGAAATTCACAGGGCACGTGTAGAGTAGTGCCTGAAGCTCACATACCAAAAATCGTCTTTGTCGTGTGTGTGTGTAGCGCACCCTACAGGATAAAAAAACAGCAGCCCCGGCGCCACGTTTCACCGATATGTACGAAACTCGGTAGGCACGTGTAACATGCCGGGACATACAAAAAAGCCTCTTGGACCCATACCCGAAACCCCACAGGAAGTTGGCCATTTTGATTTAAAGTTTCACTTTCGGCTAACTTTTCGCGTTGTACTCCTCTTAGGTAATTTATCGGATCTCCTTCAAAATTGGTCAGTACAGTCAAAAAATGGTGCTGATTAAAAGTTGTGCTATTTGTGCATGTACATTGAAGGGCGTATCCGTGGCGTGCCCTCAAAGTTGGCCATAGTGAATTCCGTGCGCATTTTCTGTGAATTTTTCGCCTTGTCAGATATGCTTCAAAATTTGTGAGTACAGTCAGAAAATGGTGCTGATTAACAGTTGTGCTATTTGTGCATGTACATTGAAGGGCGTGTCCGTGGCGTGGCCTCAAAGTTGGCCAGGTTGAATCGAATGTCAAACTGTGACGCTATTTCCGGCATTTAAGGGCTTCTGTTTTAACTAACTCCTCCTACAGATTTTATCAGATTGACTTCAAAATCGATCACTTCAATCAACACACATTGGTTATCAAAAGTTGTGCTATTTGTGACTGTATGTTTAACCGTGTGCCAGTGACGACGTGTCGAATTCCACCGATTGGCCATCAAACAGATAGTACTCATCTTCAGTGTACAGTCCCACCCTGAACAAGTTCTTATAACTTCAGCGTACATGATCCAATCTCAATGAAACACATTGTTGATGATATGTGTTGACTGTGGTGAGGGGGCGTGTCTGTGGGGTGGCGGGAAATTTTGATGGACTGCCACAAAACACGAATTCGCTATAACTTGAGTGTACATTGTCCAATCGGCTCCACGCTTCAAATGCTTGATAACAGTCCCGCCCTGAACACATGTACATGACAATATTCAGACATAGTGATAGCACCACCTACTGGCAACAGGAAGTAAGCGCTGCATGGCGATTTTGAGCTGATTAACGGCAGAGTTTCATGTTGTGGTCCGCACGTGTTACGACGGCATGCAACACGGCCGCAGCACGCCCCGAGTTGCGTGGAGTGCGAGGTCCTGCCCAACGCTGCTTGCAGCTTTAATTATTATTGTTATTATTATTCATCATTCCCTATCGCCATGACACAGTGAATGCTGTTTGGAGTTTCCTGTTCCACTCATCAGCTGTTCTTCAATTGTTATTTAATTCACCAGTGATAACTCCTTGAGCAGCTTCAAAACTGTCCTTTTTCACATTCTGACGGTTGAAAAGAAACACAGCCAAACATCACAACATTAATGAATTCGCCTGTGGCGAAATCAGGGTCTGTAAGCTGTGACAGTCTCACTTATCCCACTTTCTCTTTGTTCCAGAAATGTTTGATCACTCTGTCTCAGTGATGTTCTCTTTCATAGCTGTGCAAGCATGCACATATCCTTTGTTCACCAAATTGTGTATTTACATCACATC
The DNA here is from genome assembly GCF_905237075.1 of Dicentrarchus labrax. Classification (NCBI taxonomy): domain Eukaryota; kingdom Metazoa; phylum Chordata; class Actinopteri; family Moronidae; genus Dicentrarchus; species Dicentrarchus labrax. The sequence continues at coordinate 20,969,313 of NW_026136722.1, forward strand.
GCTGACCATTTTCAAAGCGTACTGTTTTTTAGACTTAAATATTCCAAGCTAGCTGATTTCTGTCACTACAGGTCCTACCATGCTACTATGAACACTTTCATAGTAAATTAAAACCTTGATAGTGAACATAGTATCTGCTTTTATTGTGATGTTGTCTACCAAGGCAACCAATGCAGAATGATTTTAAAACGCTACAGATCATTACTCTACAATCATAAAGACGATTTGATAAAAAAATAAAAAAATAAAAATAAAAGAACATCTGTTTCTGTTTCCTTGCATGGTTACATTTTCCAGAAGCTCTCACATGCTCCTGCTCAAAATGTTTGGTATCATGTTTATTTAATGTATACATTTGATTCTTAGGTAGGTCAAAACATTAAACAACCAAAAAAAGAAAAAATATATCTAATTTGCACACAATGTTGCAATTCCACACATTTTTGAGACATATTACACTGGTGATAGTGCAAAAACGATTTGTCAGGTAAAATACTCCCATTGTGTAACCAGCTTGTTATGGAGGACCAATACAGCCACAATCAAAAATAAATACATAAATGACTTAAATGTGCCATAAAATACACCAGAAATAATAAAAAAATAAATAAAAGTAAAAAAAAAAATTAAAGTCAATAAATAGGGACATTAATACAAAGGTAAATGGCCTAAGCTAATTAAAACATAAATATAAATTTATATCACATTTTATAAATTACTTAATACAAATATTTATTATTTATACTTATTATTATTTTTGGTGCATTTAATGGAATATACATTTTTATTCTTGCCTCGGTCCTCCATAATTTGAGACAATAACAGTAACTTGTTAGTTTACACTTGTTTTCATGTTGCTGTTTTTTTAGTATTTTTGTTCCTTTTATTGTATGCACATTACTAAATAAAAAAGTAGATATAGTGTTAAGTTGTTCTCTTATGAAGATTTAGATAGATACAACACAATTACAACAATCATTCTAATTATTTCCTTACAACTCGAAGAAGAATTAAATACATAGCTCGTCAAAAAGCTGTAACAGTACCAATAATGAGTATCTAATGAAGCACTCGTCACTTGTTTTTTCCCACAGCAGAAAAACCTAATTAAAATTGTATCTCGTACAAAATAATAGTACTAGTAATAGTACAACCAGAAGCATTATTTATGGAACAACATCAGAGGCTGACCCTTTTCACTGACAGTTTTTATATTGCTTTGATGGGTACGTTTCTCTTTGTGGGGTAAAGGAGTACTCCGCTTTGTGATGCATGATCAACTTGTTGTTGACAAAGTAAAAACTGTCCGAGCGTGTCTCGAATGGGTTGGCAATCATCTCTTCAACTGAGTAGAGCAAAAGAGAAACATGTTCAGAAGGAGTTAGACAATGTGAGATGTACATAAAACTATTTCTAGTACTATTACTAAAACACACATTTTTCTGTTATCCTCCAAACATCATGGAACATCACTACGCCATCATTTGAAAATGGCTAATTCCACTTCTAATATGTGATTATTGTACCATCAACATATCAAAGTTTAAAGCCTCATTATGTAACTTTTCTACCTTAAATCCTTTTGCTGCACTGAGTTGTAATAGAGTGAATGGTGCCTTTGTATGCCTCTTCTTGCACTATGTAACTTTTGGCACAGGGCTGGAACAAGTGCATAATGCTTTAAGGCAGGAGTCACACACCACCAACTATGTCAAAGTGCTGCTACAAAGAAAATATTAAAAATGTTGGTTGGTAAAAATGAAACATATGGTTCTCTGTCCCCACCCCAATATTCATAGAGATCCTATTATGGACAGAGCCTCGCTTGACATATAAACAACAATTTCATGTTTGCCCACATTTTGTAGAAATGGTCTGTGTGTGCTTGTGTGTCAGTTTATCATTTGACTGTACCTATCTCAGGTTCCAGGTCAGGTAAGCAGTAGATGTGCTCACAGGTGTTTCTGCTGTGTGGGATGCAAAAGCCGATCTCAAAGTCAAAGGTTTTGAGCAGGAGGTTTCTGAAGAAATGCCTCTCGATCAGACGGAAGCGGTTTAGTGCCTTGCTGCCCACTGTGAACTCCAACCTGAGAGACAGGCGGCTGATCAGCTCCAAGTGATTTTTAACCACTAATAACATCTGGGAATGTTTCATGACACTTGAGGGAAGTGTGAATAGAAAATGTTTTGGTGCAGCAATCTATTCTTTCTTTGTTTTAGACCATCATATTTTCCTGCAGTTGATACATAGAGCAGAGCTGTTCATCTAACATAGTAAAATATCTCTGACTTACGTAGCTCCTATCTCTCTGAGGGCCAGGAATGCAGGAGAGAAGTGATACTGGATGAATCGGCTTGTATCAAGATCAATGACGTCTTGAATTTCTGGACAAAAATTGACAAAAAGAGTAAATAGAGAATATGTGGGAAAAACTGGTTATGGTATGGTGTTGAGAAAAATGATTGAACAAGCATCAGTGCCCTTCACACTGCATTGCATTGAATTTACAGGTTTGACTGAGTTTTGACAAGCCCTGCTGGGTTCGGGCCCAAAACTGCTGCCCTAGGTCAGGCTCAGCAAGACTTACATTTTTAGTTTTTTTAATATATTTAATATTTTATTAATAATACACGCAACTGTAATTAATGAGTAACTTTGTTATGTATTAGTTTTGATAATAATTTGCACTATATTATATGCACAATGTAGTTTACTTTAGTGTGCAATAAACTATATACATTTTTTACTTATTATTTTTATCTTTTATTTATTTAGAAATTCAGGTTGTTTCCATGGTCAGATTGATTCAGGTTCGTTCCAAATTTTTCATGGGGGGATTTGGGCCTAATCAAACAGACAGGCTAATCAAGTTATTACAGTACATATACATTTTCAGCAGCCTGTGTTGTTCATACATTACATAATACATAACATACATAACATACATACATAATACATTTCCCTGTAGGCTGTCAGGACTAATGGAGCTTCTTTCAGGGCTTTAGACTTTGAGTCTTTTTTTTACATTGTCCTGATAAGATTCAGCATTTCAAAAGAACAAAGAGATGAAAAAGTACCTGTTGGACCGTGTTTTTTTATGTCAAGGATGACTGCTCCACTGCCCAGGTCCCTGATCTTGAAGCGTGAGAAGTTTACGTTGAAGATGTTGTCCTCTGGTGAACACAGGTACTCTGCCACACATCCAACCCAGAACAGCTGAAAATTCACCTTCACCAAGTATTTTATGCTTTATATGGCATTCAATTAGCAAGAGAAACTGAGAAACTGGAAGGAGTATGATTCAAGGGAGTGCATGCATGGTGGCTGTGGCTCAGAGGCAGAGCGGGTCATTCCTTAATCGGAAGGTTGTGGGTTGGATCCCCGGCTCCTGGTGCCACATGTCGAAGTATCCTTGAGCAAGATACTGAACCCCAAATTACTCTTGATGCCGTGCATCAGTGTGTGAATGAGTTAGTTTCTGTTTGATGGACTTTGCCATCATCTGTGTGAATGTGTGTGAAAGCGCTTTGAGTGGTCGGAAGACTAGAAAGGCACTATACAAGTAGAGGTCCGTTTACTGTACATACACTGGTTTATTTCAGTATAGAGTAGATTTAAGTTTGGAGTGATTTTTTTTGCTTTTATGGTTAGGGTTAGCAAACAAACAGTAGCTTTGTAAAGGCTGAATTTCTTTCATAGGTGGTCATGATGTTTACTGACATTTGGAAATTATCTTAAAAAGATGTAGATCAATGAGCATGAGTCATAAACGATCAATAATCCCCAAAAATCATTTCAGAAATTTGGACGATGTTCTTAACATCCGTAATCAGAAGTTGTATTGAATAGACATATACATTTGTCTGTGCTCAGATTCAGAGGTGTGCAACTAAAAATCTGTAAGAATAAAAGTTGAGTACATCCTAATGGTTGTTACCTTGATTATTGTTAAATATAGAGGAACAATAGGCCTTGTGTGGGAAGCAATCTATGAACAAATTTTCTCTTATTTTTGTTTGTATCCAGAATTTGTTTTTATTTTGTTAGTACCTACTGATTTAGGTCTTCTTTGTTTAGTTCTCTATGAGTGGTTGAGAGCACAAAAAACATCTTTCACAGCTTTCACAGCTTTTCATGATTTGCCTTTTCCAGGAAAAACTTATTTGATATAAACATTGACATAGAAAAAAACCAATTACTACCTGCAGTTATCATGTTCATTATTTGTGTTCATTGTACAGTTATCAGTTGTTCTCTACTGTTATTGTTATGCATTAAATATAATATAAAAATATAAATATGGCTCAGAGGCAGTCAGTCTAAGTCCACTAATTGGAAGGTTGTTGGTTCGATCCCCGGCTCCTCCCGCCACGTTTCAAAGTAGTAGAAGCGCTTTGAGTGGTCGGAAGACTCGAAAGGCGCTATACAATGGTAAATACAGGTCCATTTACCATTTACCATAAAATGATGGACATAAATATCCAAAAAATATGTCACTTAGTCAGGGGTTGTCAGTTTACTCAATGATAGGGGTCCAATGAGAAAAAAGTTTGGAACTAGTGCCCTAAAGTTCTGTGGCTGTGCCTATCATGACAGGTGCTCTAGTTTGAGTGGTTCAAAAACGTATCTCTTACAAATCCTGAGCTATCCCAGTGTCGAGAAAGCAAGCACAGGGCAGGGAGAGAGGGAGGTGGCAGACATAGAAATCAGCTCACATATTATGAATGCAGTAGGAGTGATGAAACGTAGAAGCTTCATGGGGAATGCAAGGGAGTTGTAGTGACACAATAAGACATATACTTATATTGTATCATATATACATGTATACACACATGCACATACAACTTTTCCTTGCTTTCTTCCCCTCAGCTCTGTATTTCACCATGTTTCAAATAACATTAACTGGTTGTAAAAAGCTGACTCACCCTCAGTGTAACTGTTCAGCCATAAGACATGCTGTGGGGTCACTGGTTCACCAGGTCTCCATTCTGCCACCACCTCCCCTTCCTGTGCTTCGCTGAACACTGTGCCCCCTGAAATAAATCCGTTCAAATCCTCCATGCCTCCGTCGACCACCATCTCTTCAACTTTCTCCCCTCCCTCTTCTTGCTCGTCTTCGCTTTCCTCCTTCTGTGTCTGGCAATCCTTGCCATTTCCAATTGTGGTTTCTTCCCTGTCCTCCATCTGGTATGCTAACTGCCAAATTTCCTGATTAGTCAGGCTCAATTTGTTAAAAGTGTCTGTTTGCAAAGTGTGGCAAGTGCAGCTGCAAAGGATGTAATCCACAGGTGTCTTAAACTCAGGCTGGGGGTGTCTAAACTGATTATGTGGATTATCTGGATTTGGCAATCTGACTCATTCCCTAATCAAATCTGGACACAGGCTATGGTATCACATAATGAAGAACTATGAGCACATATATTGGACAACATCCTCAAAGCTAAAGAAAGAAATGTTATTTGTTTGTGTTCAGTTCTCTAGATAAGAAAAGGGGTCTTATAATGAGCTGATGCTTTAAAATCAAGTGTTGGATGTCCTAGAACTTTAATAAATCTGAAATATTGTATTTGGTCCTCTAAAGTCCATCCCATGTGTAATGAAGGCCCTCTTCATTATTGTACTTGTACGTATCTGAAGCACATTGCATATATTTTATACTTGCTTTAATCAGATTTAAACCAGATCAATGTGTAAAAATTAACATGATACAATAAAAAAATGCTTAACTTTTGGGGTTAAATGTATTTAATTGATTGTAACATTTTCAAGTATATTAAGGATGTGGTACATTTTGTAGACATTGTAGCTGCCTCTTAGTTGCATCAGATTGAAGGCCAGCCATATGACAGGAAACACACACTTAGTTGGCTAGTGCTGTTTTTATATCAACATAAAATTATGTTTTCATCGCTGTTGAACCCATGCCAAAATGACTTATTTCAATGATTCAATGTTTAAACACAGTGTCTGCTGTAATTAACACAATAGTACAATGTCTCCTGTTTAAATCACTTACCTGTCATATCACCTGTCCAGTGACATATAAAGTAGTCATTAGTAAAACCACAATTGGTATACTTAATTCAACATCTTAACTTCAGATTCAGATCTTAAATTTCATCCAAAACAATTGAATTTATCATTTTTAAACAATAAAAACAAAACTGTAGCGAGCAGACACACTCTGGGAACTAAACTGAAAGTAAACTGAATTGAAAAGGAAGAAAATAAAAAAATACTAATAAAAAAATACAAAACTCTAATAACTCTGCACCATATAGGTAGGCTATACATTTTTAGGATTTAAACTGATAGATGGCAGTGTGGCAGCATGACTGCAAAATGAAATTGCTGCTTAGACTAGTCACAAGAAACTTTGCTTGCAATAATGTGTTAAGTTAGACTAACAGTGTGTAGTTTTTCATTTAATTAAAAATTAAAACAATTTCAGGTTAGAGCAACAGACCCTCAAAATGCCTGCACATGTCCCTGCTTGCTTTTATTTGTCGCTCTCTGACTACGGCAATATGCTGTATTCAGGGTTGATAAAAGCAATGCCTTCATTTAACAAAATGTAGCTATTCAGCTTATAATAATTTTAAAGAGACAATCATACCAAGCCTTTTTTAACCTCTCTTCACTGGCTACCAGTCTGTTTTAGAGTTGATTTAAAGATTTTATACATTTAATCTAAAGGACTTCAATGATGCACAGGCATAGCCTTTCCAGCTGTTCTTAAGTCCCTGTTCAAGACAGAAGGAAATTGAGCTTTTGCACTCAAGGTCCCCCAGTTTTGGCTTGCCCTGTCTAAGGATCTGAGGTTAGCACAATATGGAATATCATCTTAAATCACTTTCTAAAATTCATCTTGAATTTTGCATGTGAATGTAACAGTTTATGATATGTACAGTAGAATAGGATTTGAGAACTTGTGATGCTAAGTTTGAGAAAGTTAAATTTTTATTAGTTTTTGCATGTGAAAGAGTCAGTAGCTTACAACTTCTTTGCAAATGTGCTCAACAAGAAAAATACCATAGATAACAAAAATGTTGCTCACTGACAAAATAGTGTTCAAATTCTTTGTCTTCACTGGCTCAGCCTGTCCCATGTTCCCAGTCACACTCCTTCACATACCTGTCTTTCTCTCTGATGTGTTTACACCAGGCTGCAGTTATTGGCTTATCTCTCAGAGTTCAGTGCATAGTGGATTCAAAGCTCAGAAACAATTATGCCTGCAACCATATGATGTAGCACCTCAATGTTTAAGGAAGAATTCCAGTTATTATGTAACATTTCCACATTGAAATGTATATAAGCTCTACACCTATGTTATATATGTTTTTGAGTTGTGTACTTACATCATTACATTTTATCCCAAATGTTTCCAACAATGTTCAAACCCACAGAAATCTGTCACTGTATTTAGGTAATGGTTTACCGGTCTTCAAAAAAAAAAAGTTTTATCCAGTTTTAAGCCACGTTTATACCCTGCACATTTTCTTGGGGGTTTTTGTCCGCTAAACAGCAACTGAGAAACACTGATTTTTAGATGGAACTATTTTTTCAGTGTTTTTACTAGTTCTAATCAGTGGAGCGTTTGTTTTGAAGAGGAGGAGACCTCTGTGGATAATTCAGCTCCATGTAGAAACCTCCTGAAGGAATTCTAACCAGGAGAAGCTGACGGCAATGATTGTAAAGACAACAACTCCTATGATGCTACTTCACCACGTCATCAAACTTTGTCATTTTGTATTGTTTTGATGTGAGAGACCTCCTAGTGGCAGAAATTATATACTGTACAGTGGTTATTGAACTACAAATAAGGGGTGAAGCAAGAAGACTTTTCACTCTCTTGTCCAGTCTACTGCTCCACGTTTATATCTTTCTACTCTGTCTGTTTGTCTTTCCTCCCCTCTGGCATCAGATCCAAATCCTCCTCTGAATCTTCCTCTTCCTCTTCCTCCAGTGTGCAGCCCCTCATATGGCCCCAGAGTGGAGCCAGTCTCCCCTCTGCTGTCACAACCATCGGCTGAATGATCTGGTCTCTGGATAAGACAGAGGAGGGGAGTGTAGCATCTAATTAGTTTCTCTTTGGATTTGTCCAACATTATGGGTAATGACATACACTCACCGTGATAGTCTGTTGATCATGCTGACGAGGCGACGTGCCTCCTCCTCCTTCTCTTCCTCACTCATGCCCTCCATTGGGTCAGGCTGCTCTGCCTCCACCCGGCCAGTCACCAGGTTAATCCGGGCTTTGGCCTCCCGGTATTCTTCTGTATCTGAGTCTGAGTCACTAGAGTACTGGGAATACTGACTGTCGCCTGAGTTCCTTCTTCCATTCAGCAGTCCCCGAGCTGCCAGCAGTCCAGCAGCATTCCCATAACCAGTATATTTGACAAAGCGGCTGACTGTGAAGGGGCACAAGATGTAAACTTTAGTGCTTTGAACTCTTTAAAGTCCAGGTGAAATGAAAAAGGACTTTTTTACCCTTTAAGATTGCATCCTCAGTTATATTGTAACCCTATTTGTTTGCTATGTATGAGGCACTTTGTGTTACGTTTTGCTTGTATGAAAAGTGCTATCCAAATAAAGTCTGATTAATTGATTGATTGAACTGTCATGTTAGATGTCGTTAGCTAGTTAGCTTGTAGAGCTAAAATTAGCTGACTCCCTGATCAAGCACTCTGATTTCCAATTTCATGTGGACTTATGAAGTGGTTCATAGTTTACATCTCACTTCAGGTCTCTTGATGCATATTTTTTACAGCTGTTTCTTGTGTGTCACAGCGATTCCATCATGATGAATTGATTTCACACTGAAATTTCACAGTTCTAAAAGCTCCTTTGATCAGACCGTAAGAGCTTTCACCATAGTCCCCTTTGACCAGCTTTGCGGAGTTGCAGTGGGTAGGGTTTAGTGGCACCTAGTGGTGCAGTTGCAGATTGCAACTCCCTCACTTCACCTTCTCCTTCCAGGCACAAATGGGAAACTATTTTGGTCAGTGTTTGGTTTGTCCCTTCTGGGCCACATTAGAAACATGACGGTTTAACAGGGCATACTCCATGGAAGGTGAGATAAAAACAGCTCATTGTAAGCTAACAAAAACATAATTCCTATATTCTGGTTATTAAACACTAATGAAAACATCCCTATAATTATGAAATTCCATTTCTGGCCACATTGCAAATGTCACACACAGGACCTTTAAATATGCACTCACGTACAATATGACTGATCATGGCCTATAGGCAAATGTTTCTAAACTGGGTGTCCATGGAAGTGAGTGAGTGAGTCTGTGGTGAACTGTGACTGTACCATTCTCTTTGCAGAGCACAAAAAGCAGCTCAGCAGCACAGTGCTTCACATCTGTGTCAACGTGGGTCATCAGGCGGACCAGCTGGCCTCTCAGTGTTGTGTCCTGCTCAGGTCGGATGGCAACGTCCCTCAGTGGAGGTAAGATCTGGGCCAAAAGTTGGGTCAGATGAAAGGTCATTAGTACTGTAACCAGACTACAGTCACTCATGAGTCGTGCAAAGGTAGGTTCAGTCATTCTGAAAACCATGGGGCAGAAAAGGTGCAGCTTACTGTCTTTTTCAGTGCAGGATTAGTGCATGTTATGTTAGGAGTATCATGATAATTCTGTTACCTCATACACAACCACACACACATACTCATTTTTTATTGAATGGCCCTCATGATGATATCATGGAACATCTATGATAGTATGAATTGCATTATGATTCTACTGTTTGACTGAAACTGATCCAGCTTCTTGGTACACACCTGGGTTTCAGTTTTTATTACTCACTTTCAGGCAAAGTGCTGAGGGATTTGAACAAAACTACCAGCGTCAATGTGCCCAGGGTGGGCTTTTGTATCTTGCTATTTTCTTAGCAGTATTAAATCACTGTTACAGTACAGGTTAAATATTTTCTGAGGGCTACGGTTCTGCTCATAGTAATTCAATTACACACACACAATTAATTTTGAAAAAAATACATTACCTTCTGCCGTAAGTAGTGACGTGTCTCCCTGTGCACACGAGAACTCTCAGTCAACAGATTCAGTACAGGAATTAGTTTCTCCTTCAGCTTGTGACCCTGTATGACAACACATTAATGTTTCACAGGAACCAGTGTAAATAAATAAGACCTGAAATAGCAAGATTCCACCTCATTTCATGTGTCAACATAGGTGCTTCCTACAATATATAATGATATTTAGAGTGAATGACCACTTTGTTACCACTGAAGTCTTCAGTTTGACATTGCCTTATTTTCTGTGAGAAGGATATGAGCAGTCAGGGCAGACTACAATTACTCAATTAATCTTTTGTTTGGGAGTATTTTTGTGGGTGGGTGCAACAAATTGTATGCATGCATGTATGAAATTACAATAAATAAAGAAGGTCTCGCAACCCTCTGTGAAGCTTTGGTGACCCCTAGTGGGGACCCCCAGGTTGGGAACCAGTAGTTTAAGGTATGAGAGCTCTGTCGTAGGACATTTTTGTAACATTAGGGCTATCTTCTGTTTTGATACTTTACCTATTAAAAGCCCCTCTGTACTTTCAGAGGCTTATCTGATCTATCTTAAACTGAACTGCCAATAGATTTTGCCTTTCACTTTACTGACATTTATTCTAACACAACTTAGCCACCCAGGTCATCTGCAATCCACCATTTTAGCATGAAAAGTAATTATAGGAAGTGTTGCAAGCTAAAAAGTTGATTCAGTTTTCTATTACTATAACTGAATGTCAAGGTTGTACCGCAATGTTTAGCTATGGCAGTTGTGATAAAGTTATTACACTTTGGAAAAAGCTACTTTGTTTCTGCCCATATAGTCTTCAACTTGTGATCACACTGGCACACACAGAGAAATTAGAGCCGAAATAATAAATATCCCAGGTTCCCAAGCTTTTTTTTTTCAGTAAAAGGTAGTAGATTGTTGCTGTGGCTCAGGAGGTATAATGGGTTGTTCACTAATCAGAAGGTTGTGTGGCATGTAGTTTAAATGCGCTTTGAGTGGTTAGAAGACTAGAAAGGTGCTATACAAGTACAGCCTCTTGAAAATACAGAGATCATAATTCCAGGAATTAACAAAACAGTAGCTGCCTTTTTATTGCTGGGATTGGTGAAACCTTTTTACATGAAGGCATGTTGTGAAAATCTCTTATCAAAGAAAGAAAAGTGGTGCTGTAAAAGGCACAGTCCTTTTTATTCACATTACTACATATGTATTCATTATGTATTATGTCAAATTAGGTGAAGAAAATTATGGCTTGCCTCATTTTTATGAGTCTTAGTTTTGGGGGATAATAGTGGTATAATTATTTTAGGTAAGACTGAAAGTCTTGACTTTGCTTTCCTATTAGTAGTGTACTCCATTCCAGTACATCAGTATTTCACATACATTGTTTTTTTTCCCCAAACACAAGTATACAAGTATTATAAGTAATCATACAGGGACGATGACACCAAGTATTCACTACACCTGTGTATTTACTTTAACACACAGACACACAGACACACACACACACACACACACACACAAACACTTGCCCTGTTCAGGCGTTGGTCCATAAATAGCAGCAATGTGTGGACACAATCCATGTTTACTCCCTCCCACTTGTGGGAAGCCTGGTCCACATGGACTGATAGCAGGACATCCAGACATGTCAATGGCAGTGCTGACAGGACATTAACTGTATGTCTATGAGAAGAACATAATAAAATATTATGTTTCCCTAGCTAAGGTATCAACTTTGGCTCCCTTATCTGTTTTGTAGGCTCATGTAGTTACAGTTCCATCTTTTACATCAGGTGGACATACTGTAGATTATGTCGTCCATTTTAAGTTTTATTATGTAACTCTCAGAAAAAAATTGTAAATAGTGAAATAAATGGCTGTTTTGGCATCAGCCAAAAATGACATAGCATACACAAGACTTAACGTTAAAATAAATTACAATCATATTTAGAATAACGCTACTGTCTGCAGTGTTACTATATTTTATGTGGACCAGTGACTTCCTGCAACAAACTAGCCTGCTGTTAACAAGTCACCCCATCAGCCAACACCACAAAGCAACCAACGCCAGACCCACACCGCGCAACCCCAGCTTAGCTTAGGCTACAGTTAGCTTGTTGGATGCCCCTGCCTAGCATCACTTTTGGCTAGAAGAAAGCAATCATACGCTTTGTACTGTTACAACACTGTCTGTCATAACACATAAGTTAGTACCATGGATCACGTTAGCTGGGGAAGTAGTTCTGTTAGCTAACTTTAGTCAACTAATATACTGACTCAGTACTTTGCTAGTGACAATGTTAGTGAGTAAACAAGCTAGGGCTAGCCACATTATCTGGCATCTAAACGTCAAGCGACAAAGTAACCTGCAAACAAGAAGTCAGTCAATTTACCAGCCAAATTAGCCCCAAGAGTTTGGATGAAGCTAGCTGACTAGTATTTTGCTATGTTAGCTAACTGGCAATTTATCATCATTAGCAAGCAAGTTAACGTTAGCTTGCTTAAACTTAACAATATCATTTATACAACGATCAGCCATAACATTATGACCACCCTGGTATTGTCATGCAGCCCCATACGCAACAAAATGTCATGCACTGTGTTCTGACACCTTTCTGTCAGAATTAGCATTAACTTTATTGGCAATATGAGCTACACTAGCTTGTCTATTGGATTAGACCACACAGGCCAGCCTTCACTCCTAAGGTGCATCAATGAGCCTCGGCCGCCCATGACCCTGTCTCCAGTTCCCCGCTTTTCCTTCCTTGGACCACTTTTGATTGACACCTCTGACCACTGCAGACCGGGAACACTCCACAAGAGCTGTAGTTTTGGAGATGCTCTGACCCAGTCCTCACAATTGTCCTTTCTCAAAGTCACTCAAATCCTTACACTTGCCCATTCTTCGTGCTTCTAACACATCAACTTGAGGAAAAAATGTCTACTAGCTGCCTAATATATCCCACCCACTGACAGGAGCCATGATAAGGAGATAATCAGTGTTCACTTCAGTGGTCATAATGTTATGGCTGATCAGTGTATTTCACAAGCTTTGCAGAAATATTAGCTTTGACTTTAGACTCTGTTGGCAGGTGCTTGTCATTTTAGACGTTAACAGACTCCACTTATAAGCTAACATTAACTAGTGTTGTACATAGTTGACACTGTAGGGAAGCAGAGAGAGAGGGCACTCAGGAGCGTGGTCTCATTTTTTACATTACATTACAACCCGTTCACTCATTGGCAACAAATATCGATTAATAGGCTACATAAAATAATACGTACCGTGCTTCAGAATATTACATACAGAGCCTTTAAGATTTTGTCAAATAAACGTAGTTATGCTTAAAGCTGTAGTCTGACCCTTGAAGTTCCTCCAACACGTCTTCTCCATCACATGACAGCAGCAGGCAGTGGCGCAGCACAGCTGCTAGGTGGCGAAACAGAGCAGCCTCCTCCTGAAAAATAAAGGGCACATTTTACACATAAAGGTTGGTTTACTTGTCATGGTTAACACTGCTGAGCCTGTGTAATGTTTATTACACAATGTTTGTTTAGTCTAACTCATAATGATGAAACAACAAATTCATAACAGAAAGACTAGGGATGTTGAGTGAGCATTTACCAAAAATGGGGGGTCTAATGAAAGACACTGTCAAGTTGCATTATGGGAAATGAAGGATGCCGTGTTTTGTCATGGGTTTGTGGCAAGGCCCAAACCCATGAGCTCTGATTGGACTTTCACAAGTTGCAAAATACAATTCAATTCAATTCAATTTTATTTGTATAGCGCCAATTCATAACAGAAGTTATCTCAGGACACTTTTCAAATACAGTAGGTCTAGACCGAACTCTTTAAAACATTATTTTAATGTTACAGTCTCCCACATGGAAGTTGGACACACTGCACTACCATCCACCACCCTGAACTCCTCACTATCTGTTTTAATATAGAAGGACTAGCACTGAAGGTGCTGGGCTGCACATCTGCAGCTACAGTAGGATGGTATGCATTGCTATGTAATTTAAAGCCAAAAAAGCGAAGACGATATGACTTATACTAAATAAATAAATGTGTGCATATTAGCTTTACAGTTAATCTTTATGCTTTAGAAGGGACACTGCTATCATAGACACCAAACACTGAATAGCCCGTACCCACTGAATAAAGAAATAAAATGGCATAAATCCATGGCTCATGTACCCAGGTCTCATGTAAATAAAATTATTTTTCTTATTCATAATGTTTCAGGAAGTCCTTTGTGTCGTGTTTATTGTGCATGTTCATATCGCTGTAACAATAAAAATAAGATCGGTCAGCACTACATGACAAACAATGGAAATAAAACCAATGTTGTAATAAACTGGATTTTTCTTTTCATCTATATGTAGCTAGCAAAGATACAGATCTCAGATCTCAAATGGACTGCAATGGAAGAAAGCAATTTCTCACTTAAATTGTCAAATCTACCAATAGGATGTGAACAATGTGTGTTTCATTTGTTTCTTTGATCCAACTGGTGTGATGACTGCCTACTGCCTACACAGTTCAACAGTACTATGGAATAGAGGTGAATGCAACTAGCAAACCGCAAATTAATCCATTTATTTTGGTGTTCAAGGGGTCACCTCATCTGGCTCCTGCCTGTGAAACCTGTGAGCAATGTTGAAGAGTGTCTTGAGGATCTCGATGACTTCCTGGGACATATCCTTGGTGATGGGAGGAGCTGTGGTATCAGTAAGCACCTCATATCCTTCACCCCACCTCACAGCCAGGCACTGCTCGAGGGCTTTAGTCAGCACTGACACTCCACACTCCTGACAGGGCAAAAAAACAAAACAAAACACTGAACACTGAGGAAGATGTAAACCACTGATCTGTCAGTCTCCTCTGTGAGACGGAAAAAAGTTTCACAGAGTGAGTCATGCCATCTGCAATTGTATCTGAACATGTTTCTTAACATTAATTGAGACTTTTGTGACTTATGTTGTTGATGAAGAACTTGTTGAAGTCTGCAGTGCTTATGAAATCTCCTGGTGCTACTAATGGTATTTGCAAGAATCCACCAGGCCTGAATGAAAACAACCAATAAGAGCCAAAAAAGATAATTGCTTTGTTGTCAAATATTGATGCTTGTAATGACACTTAACAATTAACTTCAAGCCACCAGCCCAAAGCATCTTTCCATCTTTCTCAGCTCTGACTGGTTGTTTTTGTTCAGGCCCGGTGGACTTCCATATAATTTCTTGTCAAAGCCCCAGGGAGCCACTGGAGAGCGGCATCATGTGGCTCTAGAGCCCCAGGTTGCTTACCCCTTCTACAATGCAAAACAAGTTGACCTTCCATAGTTTTTAAAAGAATCTTACCTGCTGTAGCTGCAGCCTGAGTTCAGGTCTCAGAGCTGTCAGTAAGAAGAGCAGTCTCAGCTTGTAAAACTGGCCACTGGATGGTACCCTGCTCCAGATCCCCTTCTTCAGACTCTCCCACAGACCTTGTAGGATTCTTCAGTGGAAACAGGAATGAAAATAAAAGTGAGGCCAGGGGTTGGTCAGCAGCTGGTAAACATCATTCAGATATTACATTTTGTGTTATAAGGAACACCTAATATTATTCTAATATAAATGGATCATTAAAGGAATACTTCTAACAATGCATATTAATTATTTTGAGAAAATAATCATTCTCTATTTGTCATGATATCAGTCAATAGACAGTGGTGAAGTCTGTATTTCTATATATACAAGTGCCAGTTAACTAATGCCAATCCATGTCAAACTGTAAGTGCCAAAAAAACTGGTTCTTTACAACTTTAGCTAGGGATCCAAAGGGTTGTGATAATGGGTTGGTAAATGCTGTTGTTCATATGTGATGCCTTAAAGCTAAACATGTTGCAGTGCCACTTGGCATCATGTCAAATTCACTGAAACCATTTGAATGTGCCATTCTGGTTTGTTGGTTTTATTTTTCGTTACTATATTATTTAATATAATAATATTTTTAATGGCCAACAAATTGAAATTGACCATTCCTAAGCCCCGCCCCTTTTAGAACTTCGGCCAACTTCCTTCTTTCCTGTACTACAACTATTAGTATAGTTGCTGCTACTGTTGTTGTGCACCTTTGTCTCTGTCTCTGTCCTTCCTTCTTTCATCTCCATCACTGAGGCCAATGCCAACCAACAGGTTACCAATAATTAACAGCAGTTGGTATAACATGCAGTTGGTGATGTGTCATTTTACAGACCAAAGTGACTGTCAGCACCAGCAGAAAATGAGAAGCTACCTGAAAGTTTTGTACACTGATCTAATAAAATAGAGAATAGATAAAAGCTTTGAGAACAGATTTTTTCCTTTGTTCCAGGTCTGTTGCCAACCTGGAACTGGTTTCAAAATGGAATCAGTTATTGGAACTCAGCCATTGTGGCACTTGCTGACATGGAGCAGCAAAAACTACAGTACAAGGCTTTGTGTCTTGTAACTGTAATGACCTTTAGTAACAGCTAAACCTTGGTTCTCATATATTATGGATAAGTTTACCCATTTTAAAAAGTGTCACCTGAGCACGCTGGCCCTCTCCTGTGCCCTAGGGCTGTTGTAGATGACATTACACAAGACTTTCACGGCCTCCTTCCTACACACCTCCCCATCATCCTCCTTCTCTTCCTCCTCACGGTTCTCTTCCCGCATGTCCTTCTTCCCACGGGAAAGCACCACGCGACCTCCATCATCCATCCATTTATAGCAGTGATCTGAGCCATTTGTGGTGGCAGCAACAGTTACTTTCACAGGATTGGAAAAAGAAGCCACAGAGCTAACAGACATTTGTGCAGCATCTGCATCTCCTCTGTGGATCTGGCTGTATGTTCTGGCTGAATGATCATCAGTTGTTTCCTCCTGCTGCTGTGGGCATGCCTGCAGTAAACTGATGCCTCCCAGGTGTACCAAGGTGGAAAGAGCGCTATCAGTGACCATGGGCGCTAGGGCCCGCCGGTCGCGGGACAGGATACGCAGCGTATGAAGGCAAACCCGTACCACTGCTGGTTGTAGCTGACTACTGATGAAGCACAGCAGGGCTGTGGCCAGACGCTGGAATAAATTTTATTTGTCCAGCAGGACATGTTACAGTGATGAAAGTTGAGACGGGAAGAGAAAAGGTGTAAAATGAAAGAATAACAAGTGAAAAAAATGACAACAGGAACACACACAGGAAAGTAGACAATTTTATATAATGCTACAAAATGCCTTTTTACTAGATGCATATCTACTTGTCTGCAACATTTACTTCAAACATCTTAGTAGTGAAGTTTCCAATGCACACAAATATACAATCATTGGCCTACTTGTCTGAGAAGAAGATCGGGTTCGTCATCGTCTGAGTCAATGTTAGAATCCGAGTCTGGAGCACTTTCCCTCACTTTGTTCTTCTTGAACTGATCAACAGAAGGGTAGAGTTACCACCTGTTACTGCAGACATTGCTGAAATATTGACACAAAGGCATATTTGATCAGTTGAGCACTGATGTTCCATCACCTCCTTTCCCCGTTGGAGCAGGAAAAGTACTGATTTGCATAGTTTGATGTATTGTATAAATGCTAGACCGTGCAAAATCACAATATAAATATGTGAAGATTCAAATAGGTAAGAAAGGCTTGTTCAACTGTTATTGGGGCACAGAGCAAAAAGGGGCAGGATTTAGAAAGAGTCAATTAACTTTAGTCCAATAATATAACTTCACAATACATGTATTTTACTTGCTTATTATTTTGTTATTATCTTTTTCACACATTTATGCACTTATTGAGATGCCATTTAAAAGGTTACCAAATGTCTTGACAATATTCATTATCATAAGAACACAGGTATAGTTGGTGTAGCTTAAAGATATCTGTAAGGTTAAGGTTAGTGAAGGTTAACAGAGTTAACATGCTGAGTCAATAAGTGTCTAGGCAGCTTTGGAACACACAGCTATCTATGATTACACAAACTCAAACACATGCATGCACACACTGGGAGTGACTAAGTATTAAGCCCTCTTATAGATTACTGTAATACAGCTAAACTCATAGTCAGCTCATCTATCTCTCTCTCTTCCTCTCTCTCTTTCTCCTATTGGTTTATTTACCTCTTCCAGTTGTTGTTGCTGCAGTCAGTTGTCCATAAGCAGTGACAGAAGTGCATGCATAAAAAACAGTATTGAGAGGTTCTGGGTTACTGGAGAAACATGACGGCCTCCATAGAGGAGGACCCGCTTCCTCTGTAGATAAAAACCTCTCATTCTAAGGCAATGAAAACACAACAATTATTCTTTTCAGGTGATTATACACAAATGAAAACAACACATACAAATATGATATTTCTGACAATAGATCCTCCTAAATGTTACACATTTGACCATTAAAGCTGTAGTAGCTAATTTTTTATGAAAATAGTCTTTTGTCATATTTGCTGAAATTTTGACTATATGCTGACAGTAGTACATGAGACAGATAATCTGCGAGAAAATCAGGTTCCCCTGGCTCTTCCCAGCACTCCTAATGGTGCAAGAACCCACCAGGCCTGAATGAAAACAGACAGTCAGAGCCAAGAAACATTAAAAGACGCTTTGGGTTGGTGGCTTGAAGATAGTTGATTGTGGAGTCTCATTCCAAGTGTCAGTGTTTGATGATCTGGAAAAGAGACTCAACAATCAACTATCTTTCTTGGCTCTGATTGGTTATTTTCGTTCAGGCACGATGGATTCTTGCAAAAACCATTAGGAGCACTGGGAGGAGCCAGAGGAAGCTGATTTATCTGTCTTGTACTACTGTCAGGATGCAGTGAATGTTTCGGCAAATATGGTAAATGGTAATGGACTGTACTTATATAGTGCCTTTCTAGTCTTTCAACCACTCAAAGCGCATTTAAACTACATGCCGCACTCACACACTGATGCCCAGGCAAAGAATGTCAGAACACATCAGAAACGGAAACTAAGCATTCACATGTGCATGATGCGTAGCATTGGGATTCATTTTGGTTTCAGTATCTTGCTAAAGGACACTTCAACATATAGCAAGAGGAGGCGGGGATCGAACCGGCAACCTTCTGATTAGCGGTTGTGGATCTACCTTAGAGCCACAGCTGTCCCCAAATATGACATAAATTAATTTTATGGAAGTTATCTACTGCAGCTTTTTGACAAATATAAAAATACTCTGATAGATTCTGGAATTTTTAGTGAGGAGGAGTAGATGACTTTATAACAACTTAAAAGTGGAAATTATTATTTTTTTCCTTATTAGACAAACAATATTGCTCCAAGCAGTATATGTCTTAATACATTACTGTAGTCGGTCTTTAAAAAAAAATCAGCTTACATGTGAGGATCAATATTTTTTATGAAAGCTTAAGGATATATCGATATGGGGGGTTAAGGAGTAAGGTTGGGCAGGGGTGAAGATTGCAGTAGAGGAGAAAATGGCAAAATACAGAAAGACAATGATGGAAAGTGGGAAAGGAAAAGAAAGTCAGCTGTTTTTGTGTACTGACCTTTTTTCTCTCCTGGGCCTCAGTGTTGAAAAAGAAGCACTCTGCATACTGTGGGGAAACAAAGGATATGGCATATCTAAACATACAAATAATTGTAAAAAGTAAAGTAATTAATAAGTAATTAAGTTTCATGGTGTTATCTATTAGTTAAAATTTTGACCCCATTCACTTGTATTTAAATTTTACAATATGTATCTTTAAAGGATGTTTACTCAAAATGAATTTTTCATTCTAACATTCCATAAATCTCCAGTTCAGTTGTAATTACATACATTAAACCTTCCGGCTTTCCACAGAAGGGTTTGTTCATGTATCATATATATTCTGATATATATATATATAACATTTTATTAATAAAAAACATGGAGGAATTTTAATTTTTTTATGGCTAATAACCATATTTCCTGCTTGATAAAAAGAGATATCCAACAATTCTCTAAATAAAAACCTACCTTTAATATGTCAACAAAGTGACAACAATGTTGAACCTGGCTTTATCAGTCCAAATGTGCATTTTAAGTTCCTCATTTGCATTATTATTTATAATATTATATACTGTATGAATATTTCTTGTAAAAGACTGATGCAGAAGTCATAGTAACCTGGGTGTTGTATCTGTCCAGTAGGAGCTGGACAGTGTCCTGGTCTCCTTGGGTGATGCTTTCAATGATCCTCTCTATGTCTGGCACCATGCCTGCAGCCCAAAAATAAATAAATACATTTTTAAAAAATGGTCCAGTGCTTAGAAATAACAAGCCATTATCACCCAAGAGGAGCATTTGTCATTATGACATGACATAAACATTCTACCTTGTTCCACATCTCTGTTTGCATGAAGATCAATGTTATAAATATTTAATGAAAAGTAACATACCTAGAATTTGAATGACACCGAACCACTTTGCATAAAAACTTACTCCAACAGAATTGACTATGAGTTCCTGCACTCACCTGTTGGTGTTCTTAAGAGCAGTGGACACTCACAGCCTCTGACAGCCTCTCCTCTCTGATAAAACAATGGCTCCATAATCTCATTTCTCTTCTTGCCTCACACCTTCCCTCCCTCCTTACACTCTAAACCCAGGATTTATTCTGGCCACCTACCAGCACTCTTCAGCTGTAAGTGAGAAAGTCCTCACATGCCTTCAGCAGAATGTGTGGAAACATCCTACACAGCTCAAATCTCTACTCGTACAAATGAAATACCAAAGTCTAAAGGGCTGACTGACAGGAAATTTAATGAACAGATCCATCCTCAGGCCAAAATGTCAATTTTGTAAACAAGGTATAACATACTAAATTGACTGTAATCAAATAGCTAATCATAATGTGTATGGAATGGACAAACAAAACACTGGCTGTAGACAGGGTCTTTTGTGTTTTTTGCATATTTTACAGCCAGCGTAGTCTCTCCTACATGCTTGGAACACACGTTGTATTTAGTTGGTTGCAATCTGCAACTTCACCACTAGATGCCACAAATCCTACATACAGGACCTTTAACGCATCCTGAAGTTTGTCAAATGGACTTTTTCAGTATAGAACCAAATCAGCTCTAACCGCCAGAAGTCTTTTTATGTTTTATCTTAAACTCTTGAACTCAATTGTTGTTGAATCAGAACTATCTAAATGACAGAAACCATCTTTGGGAAAAATGTATTTAATGTGTACTTTGATTTGTTTAGTTTGGCCCATGTTCCCCATCTGCTAACATAGAGGCAACAGGCTTTATGACCTATATTGCAGTCATCCACCAGGGGGCAATTGAAGGTCATGGCCAAACTTTTGCATACAACTGTATGTGATCACTACTCCCTTTTTACATCTCCCAGCGAAGATCAAAGCTAGTTCACAGAGAAGAAACTGAAAGGTAATTTGATTAACAATTGCACTTCATTGTACAATCCTATATTGCACGACAATTAAGCTGAAAACACTGAACCTACCTTCAGGATCTTAATAGTTTAGTGAAATGACTTGAGCAGAGGTGGTTTATTCATCGTCACGTTTATCATTTGAACAGTTTTATTTCATTATGTCAAATACAGGAATTTCATGTACAGAAGAGCAACTGGGAACTAGAGAATGAAATAACTGTACAATATTTACACATCAAAACAACAAAATTGCTCTGCAAGAATATCCTCTGAGAGGTTAAATAATAGGAAATATCCATCAACGACAAACAGATAAAAATGACTAACATTAAACACTGACATTTATGCTTTTGGATCATTTCACCTTAAACTTCCTTTATGAAAGTCGTGCTTTATTTTTTTGTGCCTCCTCTTTACAGGCATTAAATCCTCTCTCTAATTGTCTTTTGACACAAACAGAAAGAATACAGCTTAGTTTTAAATACTTTTCCCCTTTTCAACTGCTGTTTAACTGAGACAGGTAGACTATCACATAGTCCTTTTAAACCTTCTTTTGTCTCGCTCAACTCTAGTTTTATCTCCGTCGGTCTGATAGAAGCAAAAAACTGCAAGAGGGCCATTTTATGTATACCCCTTTAAAACATTTTTCAAAAAAAAAAAATAACAGCAAACAATCCCATTATAGGACAGTCATTTTTAGAAATGTCCTTGTATAAATAATACAAACCATAGTTGCCGATACATACTTATAGACAGCTTGTGTGTGTCTTTCAATACTCTTTAGGTCTTGACAAAAATCTCTTTTGTAGTGTTGACCAAATTGTCTTGTTGTCCCTTTCTTTGACTTTTGAGGAAAATCCATCACATTCACATAGTTCACTAGCTTCTATTTTTCAATAGGTTTCTTAAAATCAAGAGGTACTTTACTTAATAATAAAACAAATACTTTAAAAGTGAAACCCCCCACAAACAAACCAACAGTGGCTGTTCTCACTTTCAATCAGCGCACTATGAGCATCCGTACAGTTTCTGTAGCGTGATTCTTTTGTTTCACAAACTCTGGATGCCTTCATCTACCTAACACTGCAGGTGGATGTATGAGTTTGGTGGCCTGGTGCTGCAGTCCTCCTTCAGGCCTTGGTGCTGAGACTCAGCAGTTCCATGAAGGAGTTAAAGAGGCTCTCCAGCCAGCCCTGGTTAGCCATGCACTGCTGCACCACCTCCTCCTGGCCGGGGTCCTCCGCTGCCTGCTCGATACTGTCTGTCTGCTCAGGAAACAACAGGTCAGTTACATACAGTCAATGGCTGTAGTGAAGCTCTACAGAAAACAAATCAATGCTGTAATACCTGGCTTATAACCGCAGGGCAATATTTTTGTGTTTGAAAGTGGGTGAAGGTCAGAGATGTAGCCAAGGGGACTTGTTATGCCGTACAACCACAGTGACAGCACATTAGGGTTGTTTCTGCAGTAAATGACATTCATAGTTCATAATAGGATATTTGAACTATCACTTTTGTTGGACAGAGCTTTTTAACATTTCACATTACTACATTAATTCTGCATAAACATATTTTACTGGCTGGTACAGGAATTATGACAATCAGAACAAGGTACTGTCTTGATGAGTGGGGTCACCAAGGTCCAGTATTTCAAATTTTTCTAATCCATTTTTTAGCTTTCCCAGATAAAACTGATCTTGTAGGTCTTGTCTTGTTTTTTCAAATAATTTTCAAATAGGATCATTCTGATCCAGATAGCACAATATCAGGATTACAGAATATAGACTGACAGTCTTCGGATAGGCCTCTATCTGCTGGTCAAAGTAATACAAAATTTCAATAACACAGATGTGAAAATGCTGGGAAATGATCTCGATTTTGAAATACTGGGCCCTGGTTAATTATACACTAATGAAAACATACCTACGGAGACTATATTCCATTTCTGATATAAGATATATAAGATCCTCCTAAATGTTAAACACTGGACCTTTAATACATTTTAGTATTGATGAAGGAAATTCACATTTTTAAGAATTGCTAACCAAATTACATGTACACAAAGTAATAATTAATTAAACATTTACTGAAAATTAACCAATGAAAATCAGACATTCCTTTTGAATTGTGGTTCAACAGAATCATTTTAAAAAACAAACTTTTGAGGCTATCACTGCAATCAAGCGATTTCTGTAACTCTCAATGAGACTTCTGCACCAGGCAACAGGTATTTTGGCCCACTTCTCGTGAGCAAACTGCTCCAACTGTCTTAGGTTTGAAGGGTGCATTCTCCACTGCATGTTTCAGCTCCTTCCACAGATGTTCAATAGGATTTAGATCAGGGCTCATAGGAGGCCACTTAAGAAAAGTCCAATCTTTTGCTCTTTCATTTTCATCATCATTTTCCTGTTGGAGGGACCCATTACCTGCGACTGAGACCAAGCTTTCTGACACTGGGCAGCATATTGCGCTCCAGAATGCCTTGATAGTCATGGATTTAATTGTACCCTGCACAGATTCAAGACACCCTGTGCCAGATGCAGCAAAGCAGCAGAACATAACCAAGCCTCCTCCATGTTTCACAGTAGGTACAGTGTTCTTTTCTTTGTATACTTATTTTTTGCATCTGTGAATATAAAGCTTGTGTGACTTGCCAAAATGCTCAAGTTTTGTCTCATCTGTCCAAAGGATATTCTCCCAGAAGCTTCATGGCTTGTCAATATGCATTTTGGCAAATTCCAGCAGAGATATTCACATGTCTTCTTTTGCAAGTCCAAGTCAAGTCTGAAGTCTCTAAAAAATAAAAGTCATATGTCTCTTCTGGTTGTAATGAGCCTTCTGTCATCTGCTGCTATCCGGTCTACTAAGAATAATGCACAGCTATATCTAAGAAATTCAAAGCATTTACTGTATTATTATCACTCCTTTATCTATTAGCATACAGTATCAGTCCTGATTAGTTGTTTGTTATATATATCACAGGCTATTGCAATGCAATATGAAGAAAACACACAATGAATGCTTTCCTTTAAAGGAAACTGTATTCTTCCAACATGAACATACAGTTACAGTATATCTTGCCCCCTATTATGCAGGCTCAGTGGGACGAACTTTAACGAATAAAGAACAAATATAGAAAATGTTACACCTCACCCAGTCAAAGACATTGTAATTAACATCATTCCAATTAGTGCAAAACATCACACTTTAGCTAAATGCAAACAACTAATAAGCAAAACACTTAAAAGTACTTTAAACACTTGTATATGTTACTTCTGTGTTATTTGCAATTAAAAATGTATTCACAAAAAAACGTATGCGCTAATGTGACTGACCTATCCGGGTGAGTTTTCAAGTGCCTGATAAAATGTGATGTGGTGGATCCAGCATCCTTGATTCGGGTACTGCAGAATTTGCAGTCAGCACTCCTTTTGTTGGTGCCGTCCTGTTTGAATTTTTTATAACCAAATGTAATCACAAATAGTACAGCAGCAGCTGCAGGTGTGCCGCCGGTCGCCATAGTCGTTATCCAAGGTACTAGTGCGTGAGGCTGCAAGGCGTGCAACCAATGCGTAATATGGAGTTTCCTTAATATTGATACGCCAAAAAAGAAAACATAATGATTGTTCACGAGTCCCAAAAAAAACGAGTCCGAGTAGAGTCTGAAGTCTTTTGAGCACAAGTCCAAGTCAAGTCTGAAGTCTCTGTGTGTGCGACTTAAGTGCGACTCGAGTCGGAGTCGCAAACTCGAGTCCCCATCTCTGAATTCCAGTCTCGCTTTTTTATGATTAATCAGTGGTGTCCTCCTCGGTCGTCTTACATTCAGTCCACTTTGGCTCAAACAGCGACAGATGGTGCCCTCTAACACTGATGTACCTTGACCATGGAATTCACCTCTGATCTCTTTGGAAGTTGTTCCGGGCTCTTTGGTTACTATTGGTATTATCCGTCACTTCAATTTGTCATCATTGTCCTCTTGCGGCCACATCCAGGGAGGTTGGCTACAGTCCCGTGGACCTTAAACTTCTGAATAATATGTGCAACTGTAGTCACAGGAACATCAAGCTGCTTGGAGATGGTCTTATAGCCTTTACCTTTAACATGCTTGTCTATAATTTTCTTTTAATCTCCTGAGACAACTCTCTCCTTAGCTTTCTGTGGTCCATGTTCAGTGTGGTACACACCATGATACCAATCAGCACAGTGACTACGTTTCACCCTTTAGGCAGACTGACTGATTACAAGTTTGAAGACACCTGTGATGCTACTTACAGGACAGACCTTAGTTTAACATGTCCCTATGGTCAAATTATTTTCAATCTTTTCTAGGGGTACCATCATTTTTGTCCAGGCAAGTTTCATTAGTTTGCTTTTTAAAATGATTTTCTTGAACCACAATTCAAAAGCAATGTCTGATTTTCATTAGTTAATTTTCAGTAAATTTTTATTTATTATCAGTTTCAAGTTATTTCAGTGACCATTGTGGGTTTTTCTTATTTTAACGAAAGGGTACCAACAATTTTGTCCATGTGTGTATATCTTCTGAGTAGAATGTTGATTGAAAGAATTGGGAACTGAATTGTGGCTAAAAGTAAGTGTGAATGAATGTTTTTGGAGGGATCTCATAGAAAAGACAATGGGAAGTTATTTCAGTAGAGGGTCAGAGAATGAGTTAATCAACCCTGTTAAATACATGTATGATAGTTGGCAAAATTTATTGCAACACAAAAAAAGAAAAAAAAGCAAAGAAAAAGGAAAAGGAAAACAACAAAAACAAACATAAAGAGGAAAATAAATGTTGAAGGAACATTTATAACAAAGGAAAAAGTGATGAAGTAACTAGAAGAAATAGACTAAAAGTAAGATTTGACCTTCTTAAAAACTATAACAAATAGACAAAGAAAAAATTCTTTCTTAACTTCTTAAAACCTAGTAAGTAGCACAAATTAAAACAAATTAAAAACACAACGCAGAGTCAAACTTTAAAAGTGCAACAACTAGAAAATTAGAGAACAACAAAACAATGCAGAGCTTAAGAAAAGGGTTAAGTCTTCCGGAAGCACCAAAACAAACAACATGATTAAATCAAGAGATTTAATCTTGGCTTACTGTTTTTTGTAGGTTTGTGATTTAATGTGTCTAAGTACTTTTTTAATAACACCTTTATATTTTTTCTCTTTTTTGATGTTTTACAGAGACACTCTAATGTAAAATGTATGGTAATATGAGACCACAGCAAAGAGCAACGTTTGTGGATCAAAATGTTAATGGTTAGAGTATCTCACTACACAGGCAGAGCAAGTAGGAGAAAAATGGCAGAGGAACCCAAGAAACTTAAGACAATGTTTGGGACTAAAGGTCATTCACACCTTGGACAAAGCCATCCTCCTGGAATAAAAGCATTGGGGATTCCTTCCATCATGGTGAGCCAAACTATTTGGGTGAGAAATTGCTAACTTCAGCAACTAAATTTAAATCAACCCTGTCTATTACACCTGCAGCAGAAAAGCCAACATAGCAGTCTCTACTAAACCAAGATATTCATGCAAAACAAATCAACTTAATTGACTATGCTGTAATTAACCACTGCAGTACATTCTTTTCAGTTCAATATCATCACTGTTTACATTTATGATGTCTTATTTCTTCTCCTGTACAGCACTTTGGTCAACTTTGGTTGTTTTTAAAGTGCTTAACAAATAAAGTTGGATTGGATTGGATTGGATCCACAGACAAATAAAAGCTGTCCACTCTCCTCCTAGTGACAAACCGTGTCACATCCGACCACGACAATGGGCCTGCATCAGAGAGTTCCTGAAGAAAAACTCCCTGAAACCCAGCTGGTCCCAACCACAAAACATTTACACAAACTGTTATTCTTGCGCTACCCCTAACCCTCTCACCCTCTCAGTTGTTCCAAACACCCTAAAATGGTGTGTTGAAGGTAAGGGCAACATTCACTTGGGAACATTCAAATGTGACTCTACATTTATCAGAAGAACTGATTGTGGAGTCCAAAAGAACTAATGACTAGACCACTTTGTTACACTGCTTTATACCACTACCAAAGGGTGTATACTGAATTTATGGAATGAATGCTTATGAGTATTTACCAAAAGGGATGGTCTGGAGTATGTGGTCTTGCTCATGTGATACCATCCAATATTACTGCTAGAAATGACTGCTGTAAGAATGATGGTTTTACAAAACCAGGCAGCACTGGATTATTTACTGGCCTCTAAGGAGGAACTTGGGTTGTCACTAAATCTAAATGTTGCATGTTTATACCGGACCATAATTCTACCATACAAGAAAATACTAACCATTTGAAAAATATTGCCAAAACATTACATAACCCATTCCCACCAGTTTGCTCGATTGGGTCAAAGAAAGTAAGGGACATTAGGTTATTTAGGTTTTTGAATTTGTTTTGCTTGGTTGTATAATCCTGACTGCTATGTCGCTCCTGTTCTCCTGTCTCAAATCCATAAGCAAAAGTTATCACTAAAACACCCACTAAAATCATATACTCCACAACAACTCAACCTGTTCCACCAAAAGAGGAGAACTACGGTTGGGATTCATTATGACTGAGTACCAGAACTACTGTTACTTATATCTTTATTACAGGTTTAGTTTCAGTTAACTTTCAGAGTATGTTCACTTGCTCTAATTTAGTGTTACAATTAATTCACTTTTTTAGTTTAGTGTTTAGTTCAGTTTACTTTTATTAGTTTATATATGTTTTTTTCCATTCACACACACACACACAAAAAAATAATAATAACTGTGGATTGATGAAGAAAATTCTAATTTTCCAGACTTGCTAACCAAATGACATGTGGCAGCTGACTCGGACTTTAATAAACTCACACCACCACAGCAAACCTAAACTGGACTTGAATGATTTTTCTTCGACAGCATTAACGCAGCCATCCTTACCTCCTTCTTGCAATGCAGGAAGGTGTGGTACTTGTAGTGGTGAAGGGAATGATACAGACTGTAGATCCGGCAAGTTTCAATTGAGAGCTTCAGATCCTGAAAGAAAAAAAGACAAAAAAGATTGAAGGATTTTGAAGAAAACTGATAGTGGGTAACCCAAAAATAAATAAACAACTAAAAACATTCTTCTTTATACTTAATAAGTGCCAGCTGAGTTATGTAATCAAAAAGTGCAGAACAACAAACTTTCTCTCTTCCCTCTAGTGTCTCTGAGATTTCTTTATGTATAGATTTTTATATATGTGTATATATATCCCTTTCCAAGCGCAAAGAAGAAACTATGGTGGCCATTAAAGATGAGCCAGTGTTTGGTTTGTCTGTTCTGGGTAACTGTAGAAACATGGCGGTTCAACATGGTGGACTACATGGTACTACAAGTAAGTAGGGCTGATCGATAAATTGTATTGAGACTGACATAAGAAAAATAATAATAATAAAATTGTTCACGCTGCAGCTTCTCATACCTTTTCCACCAACAGGGAGCCGGCTCCAGTTCAAGCACCTAGTTTTGAACAGTTTGAGCATTTTGACCAAAACTAAATTGGTTCAGAACCTGAAAAGTTGGTTCCCAGCAGGGACAAAAAAACATCAGGTTTTGCTTGGTCATAGTGGGTCAAATTGTACAGTTGTGCACTGTGCAGCATCCGGTTACCCTCCATTATACATGCACAGTACGCACAGTGCGCTAGCTTGGCTAATAGCATTGTTGTTGTTATAAACAAGCTAAAACAAAAGAGCTGTAAATGGTAAATGGCAAATGGACCTGCACTTGTATAGCACCTTTCTAGTCTTCCAACCACTCAAAGCGCTTTTACACTACATGCCACATTCGCCCTTTCACACACATTCATACACTGATGGCAAAGCCCATCGAACAGAAACTAACTCATTCATACACATTCACACAGCATATTTTGGATTTGTTTCCAGCGGGTTACCATTGAGTTTATATTGTGACTTTGCTGGTGTAAACATTACTGTTACTGTTACATTTAGTTAAAATATTAAATTCTAATTCAGTTCTTTATTTAACCTTAACTAGCCAGATTTAGGGACTGTATAACTAATATGCACACTTCAATATTTTTTTATTTATTGCAAGTCATATCATCATTGCAATATTGAACAGTGTTATCGCTCATTTTCCTCTAATGGTGCAGTCCTAATTTTAAGGTAACAAAAACATTACAATTACTATATTGATGATGGTGATTATGCATTAATGGAAACATACCTATGAATATTATATTATATGTCTGCTAAGAGATCCTGCTTAATGTTACACACTGGACCTTTAATGTGGATCTTGTCTGTTAAATGTGTTTTTGTCCACCAAAGACTGGCTACCTTCAACCCGCATGATGGGAGTAGAAAGTGTGACGTTATATCTATTTCTGACCTGTTGCTTAGGAATACTCCTTTTGACCCAGTTGAGGGTTTTGCGATTGTAACCCTCCCCACCAAGGTGAACTTTGACAGCTCCAGATTCCAGCGGGTCTGCTGTCATTTTAGGGAATATATGTAAAGCCTCCTGGAGAGAGGAAAGCAGAATGCAGTCAAAGGCATGATACAGCTTTAATTAAA
The DNA here is from genome assembly GCF_905237075.1 of Dicentrarchus labrax. Taxonomy (NCBI): domain Eukaryota; kingdom Metazoa; phylum Chordata; class Actinopteri; family Moronidae; genus Dicentrarchus; species Dicentrarchus labrax. Next base: position 20,999,339 of record NW_026136722.1, read on the forward strand.
CTCACAGATGTGGGAATAGAATTGTTTTTAAATTGTATCTGTCATCTCTATTTGTTTTAAACCCCTACACCAAGGTATTTATTCTAAATCATCATCAACAGACAGTCACTTCCTAACAGACTGTAAAGCAGAAGGATGTGCAGGTTTACCTGGTGCTGAGCACTCATGTTGACTCTCCTCAACAACCTCTTCTTCTGTTCACTGAGCAGGCTATCAATTTTCCTCATGGGTGGGAGGTACAACTCATCTGAGGGGTCAAAGAAGAACACTTATTTACACTTTAATCACTGTGCCTATTATCATTATCAGTATTGGGCTTATTGCCAAGTATGTTTTCACATACAAGCAATTTGCATGGGTATATTGGTGCTTAATAAACAAAGAAGAACAAAAATATAGTATGGTATAGTATAGTAAATATAGTACTGCAAGTCAAGAAGTCTTAATTAAATGTAGCAAGTTTTATATATATTATATTTAAAACATTAATATGGCAGCAACAACTATTATCTATGTAAAGATATAGTGGAGTCATGGTGTCACACTCCCTCTGCCATCAACCTGTCTTTTAGACCCCATCCCAACTAGGCTCCTTAAAGACGTCTTACCCTTAATTGGCACTTCTTTACTGGATATGATCAATCTTTCTTTATTGTCAGGTTATGTACCACAGTCCTTCAAAGTAGCTGTAATTAAACCCCTTCTTAAAAAGCCCACTCTTGACCCAGGGGTTTTAGCCAACTATAGACCCATTTCTTACCTCCCCTTCCTTTCTATGATTCTGGAGAAAGTAGTCCCCAAACAGTTGCGTGACTTTCTACATAGCAACAGCTTATTTGAGGATTTTCAGTCGGGTTTTAGAGTTCATCACAGCACAGAGACAGCACTGGTCAAAGTTAATAACAACCTTTTAATTGCTTCCGACAATGGACTTGTCTCTGTATTTGTATTGTTAGATCTTAGTGCTGCATTTGACACCACTGACCACCATATCCTATTACAGAGACTTGAGCATCTAATTGGCATTAAAGGAACCGCACTAAAGTAGTTTAAATCCTATTTATCAGATCGTTCTCAGTTTGTACATGTTAACGATAAATCCTCCATAAACACTAAAGTTAGTCATAGAGTTTCACAAGGTTCTGTGCTTGGACCAATTCTATTCACTTTATATATATCCTCCCCTTAGGCAACATTATTAGGAATCACTCCGTTAACTTTCAGTGTTATGCAGATGATACCCAGTTATATCTATCAATCAAGCCCGATGAAAATAATCAGTTACCTGAATTACAAGCATGTCTTAAGGACATAAAAACCTGGATGAGCTGCAATTTTCTGATGCTAAACTCTCCAGCACCACTATCAGGAATCTTGGAGTTATCTTTGATCAGGATATGTCCTTTAATTCTCACATAAAGCAAAGCGCTAGGACTGCTTTTTTTGATTTACGTAATATTGCAAAAATCAGACACGTCCTGTCACAGATGGAGGCAGAAAAACTAATCCATGCATTTGTTACTTCTAGGCTGGATTACTGCAATTCCTTATTATCAGGTTGCCCCAGTTAGTCCATTAAGACGCTCCAATTAATTCAGAACGCTGCAGCACAAGTACTGACAGGAACTAGAAAAAGAGATCACATCTCTCCTGTATAAGCTTCTCTGCACTGGCTCCCTGTAACATTTAAAATAGAATTTAAAATCCTCCTCCTCACCTACAAAGCTCTTCATGGTCAGGCCCCTTCATATCTTAAAGAGCTCATAGTACCCTATTACCCCACTAGAACACTGCACTCTCTGAATGCTGGGCTACTTGTGGTTCCTATAGTCTCTAAAAGTAGAACAGGAGCCAGAGCCTTCAGCTACCAAGCTCCTCTCCTGTGGAACCAGCTTCCAGTTGTGGTTTCGGGAGGCAGACACCCTCTCCACATTTAAGAGTAGGCTTAAGACATTCCTCTTTGATAAAGCTTATAGTTAGGGCTGGCTCAGGTGAGTCCTGAACCATCCCTTAGTCATGCTGCTATAGGCCTAGACTACTGGGGGATTTCCCATGATGCACTGAGCTCCTCTCATCCTCTCCCTCTCTTTCTGCACACATTCATGTCTCATTAATGCATGTTACTAACTTCACTTCTTCCCCGGAGTTCTTGTGCTTTCTCGTCTCGCAGGTTCTGATGGATCCTGGTGGAGTCTCCTGCCCTATTACTGATATTATTGTTAGGGACCTCATAAGCGACCGCTGGAGGTCCCTATTGTTTTTGCTTTGCTTTTGCGCGAAATGTCCTTAAACTACTTTTTCGTGTTCCTCCTACATGCTTTGTCCAATTTGCACCAAATCTTTCACCTAGCACCTGGGGACCGCCCTGGCAAAAAGACTAATTTGAACATTTTTGAAATTTCAAAAAATAAGAACACTATAAAATTCTAACTTACTGTACATTCTTCGTCAAAAAAGGAAGTGGACCATTTCTCCACATTGCTATGTCCGATTGACATCAAACTTGGGTCCTTAGTTCCCCATGTCTTCCTTAGGCATCATGCACAATTTCAGGCCATCGCCTCTGGGTGGCGTTCTTTAAAATGAAGAAGTTTATATCTCCATAACGGCACGTGTGATTGAAATGAAACTTGGTACGATGCTTGCCCATGGCTCCCTGAGGCTCGCTAAAAAATGTGTTAACAATCTGCCAGTAGGTGGCGCTCTGGTGGCATGGTAAATCACTGTGCGGAGACCGTAATAGTTATGAATATGAAATTCACAGGGCATGTGTAGAGTGGTGCCTGAAGCTCACATACCAAAAATCGTGTTTGTCGTGTTTGTAGCACCCCGTACAGGATAAAAAAACAGCAGCCCCGGCGCCACGTTTCACCGATATGTACGAAACTCGGTAGGCACGCATAACATGCCGGGACGTACAAAAAAGCCTCTTGGACCCATATCCGAAACCCCACAGGAAGTCGGCCATTTTGATTTTGATTTTCACTTTCGGCAAACTTTTCGCGTTGTATTTGAACAAACTCCTCCTGAATTTCTCGGATCTGCTTCAAAATTTGTGAGTACAGTCAAAAAATGGTTCTGATTAAAAGTTGTGCTATTTGTGCATGTACGTTGAAGGGCGTGTCCGTGGCGTGCCCTCAAAGTTGGCCATAGTGAATTCCATGCGCATTTTCTGTGAATTTTTCGCGTTGTATTTGAACAAACTCCTCCTAGAGAATTTATCGGATCTGCTTCAAAATTAGTCAGTGCAGTCAAAAAAGGGTGCTGATTAAAAGTTGTGCTATTTGTGACTGTATGTTAAAGGGCGTGTCCGTGGCTTTCCCTCAAAGTTGGCCAGGTTGAATCGAATGTCAAACTGTTTTGCTATTTCCTGCATTTAAGGGCTTCTGTTTTAACTAACTCCTCCTACAGATTTTATCAGATTGACTTCAAATTCGATCACTTCAATCTACACACATTGGTTATCAAAAGTTGTGCTATTTGTGACTGTATGTTTAACCGTGTGCCAGTGACGACGTGTCGAATTCCACCGATTGGCCGTCAAACAGATAGTACTCATATCTTCAGTGTACAGTCCCACCCTGAACACGTCCTCATAACTTCAGCGTACATGATCAAATCTCAATGAAACTTCACGTGTTTCATAACAGTCCCACCCTGAACACGTCTACATGACAATATTCAAACATAGTGATAGGGCCACATACTGGTAACAGGAAGTATCACGTTTTATACTTTCATGTTCTACTCCTGGCAGGATGATCAGATCCAGCTGAAATTTTCTTATAAAATGCAAAACACATTGTTGATGATATGTGTTGACTGTGACTGTGGTCTGTGGGTTGGCGGGAAATTTTGATGGACCGCCACAAAACACGAATTCTCTATAACTTGAGTGTACATTGTCCAATCGGCTCCACACTTCAAATGTGTCCCGCCCTGAAGACGTGTACATGACAATATTCAGACATAGTGATAGCGCCACCAACTGGCAATAGGAAGTAAGCGCTGCGTGACGATTTTGAGCTGAGTTACGTGAAATGACCGTGCCAGTGACGACTTGTCGAATTCAGCGGATTGGCCATAAAACAGCACTCATAACTTCAGTGTGCAATGTCCAATCTCCAGTAAACTTCATATATTCTGTAACAGTCTCGCCCTGACCATGTCCTCATTTCAGCGTACGTGGTCCAATCTCAATGAAACTTCACGTGTGTTACAACAGTCCCGCCCTGAACTTGTCTACATGACAATATTAAGACATAGTGATAGCGCCACCTACCGGCAACAGGAAGTAAGCACTGCATGGCAATTTTGGCATGTTTTGGTTTGGTTTTGGCATGTTTTGGTCCGCACGTGTTACGATGGCAATTGACGCAGCCACAACGCACCCCGAGTTGTGTGGAGTGCGAGGTCCCGCTCAACGCTGCTTGCAGCTTTAATTGTTATTATTATTATTAGGGACCGAGCCAGCGACCGCTGGAGGTCCTTTTTGTTTTTGCTCGATTTCTTACGTATTATTTAGCGTTTTTGCCCCCCTGAACATATACGAAAACTAAATTTTATTTGGCAAAGTTGTCAGGTCTGGCGAAAAATGTTATATTCTATGCGTCGCTTTTGAGTCTGCCACTAGGTGGCGCTACTATTGACAAAAGTATTTTGACTTTTTGGTTACTTAATAACTTCTGCATAGTTTGTCGGCCATTCAAAAACCTTATATCCACGTGTTCGGTGAATGGAGCTGAATCTCCCCATATAGGCTCCGCCCACTTCCGCCTAGAACTTGTTTTCGTTAGAGCGCAAAATGTCCTTAAACTATTTTTTTGTGTTCCTCCTACACCCTATGTCCGAGTCGCACGAAATTTTTCACCTAGCACCCTGGCAAAAAAAGTAGTTTGAACATTTTTGAAATTTAAAAAAATAAGCACGCTATAAAATTCACACTTCCTGTACATTTTTAGTCAAAAAAGGAAGTGGACCATTTCTCCACATTGGTATTACCGATTGCCACCAAGCTTGGGTCCATAGTTCCTCATGTCTTCCTTAGGCACCGTGCACAATTTCAGGCCATCACCACTAGGTGGTGCTCTATAAAATGAAGAAGTTTATATCTCTGCAACGGCACGTGTGATTGAAATTAAACTTGGTAAGATGCTTGCCCATGGCTCCCTGAGGCTCACTTGCCTGAAGGTCACATACCAAAAATCGTGTTTGTAGAGCCCCTTACAATATAAAAAAAAGCAGCCCCGGCGCCACGTTTCACCGATATATGTACGAAACTCTGTCGGCACGTGTAACATGGCGAGACGTACAAAAAAGCCTCTTGGACCCATACCCCAAACCCCACGGGAAGTCCGCCATTTTGATTTTGATTTTCACTTTCAGCTAACTTTTCGTGTCTTATTTGAACAAACTCCTCCTAGGGAATTTATCGGATCTGTTTCAAAATTTGTCAGTACATTCAAAAAATGGTGCTGATTAAAGGTTGTGCTATTTACGACATTCCGTCAAACGGCGTGTCTGTGGCGTGGCATCAAAGTCAGCCATTTTGAATTCCGTGCTCATTTTCTGTGATTTTTTGCCTTGTATTTGAAGGATCTCCTCCTAGGGAATTTATCGCATCAACTTCAAATTTAATCAGCGCAATCTAAAGACATTCATGATTAAAAGTCCTGCTATTTACGACATTCCGTCAAATGGTGTGTCAGTGGCGTTGCGTTGAATTTCGACCATTCACCATAAACAGATAGTACTCACCTTCAGTACCAATGTCCAATCTCCACTAAACTTCACATATTCTGTAACAGTCCTAGCCTGAACACATCCTCACAACTTTAGTGTACATTATCTTATCTCAACGAAACTTCACGTTTGATAAGAGTCCCGCCCTGAACACGTCTACATGACAATATTCAGACATAGTGATAGTGCCACCTACTGGCAACAGGAAGTAAGCGCTGCGTGGCGATTTTGAGCTGATTTACGTGAGATTTTCATGTCGTGGTCCGCACGTGTTATGACGGCACGCGACGCAGCTGCAGCACGCCCCAAGTTGCGTGGAGTGCGAGGTCCTGCCCAACGCTTTAATTACTATCACTGCTCATTGTTCCCCATCGTTGTTGTCGTCGTCGTCGTCGTCGTCATCATCTTCTTCATGTTCATCATCATCATCACCATCAGTCACTACTATTAGTGTAGTTGTTGCTACTGTTGTTGCTGTGCACCTTTGTCTGTCCTTCTGTCTTTACCCCTCTCTCTCTCTCTCTCTCTCTCTCTCTCTCTCTCTCTCTCTCTCTCTCTCACACCCCAACTGGTCGAGGCAGACGGCCACCCACCTGGAGCTGGGGTCTGTCCAAGGTTTCTGCCTCTTAAATATAAGTTTTTTCCTTGCCGCTATCGCCAAGTGCTTGTTTATGGTGGGAACTGTTGGGTCTCTGTAAATTTTGGTGAGTTTTATTTTATGTGTGTATTGTGTTTCTCCATCTGAGTGCTTACCATCAGTGTCCTCCAGTGCTTGGATCATATCAGGGTCCAGTGCTGTGCTAACCAGCATCTCCACATAGCTCCTGAACATCTCCCTCATGGCTCGGCTGTTAACTCCACCCCGCACAGGCCCTATAACAGAGAGAAGCCTTTATATGTTATTATATGTGCTAATATGATATTAACAAATATGTGTGCCTCACACACACACACACACACACACACACACACACACACACACACACAGAACAGCTAACCTTCGTCATCACTGGGTGGGGAGGAGTCAGAGGACGAGGAGGAGGATGGCACCTCCTTCAGCCACTTCTTCCTCTTCTTGGGAGGAGGCTCTGCATTGTCCTTTGAAGTCTTGGCTCTGGACTGACGCTCCATCGTCTTCTGTCCTTCTTTCTTCTCTTCCTTTAACCTTGCAAACTCCACTGTGCCATCTCTCCTCTCTCGCAACTCTCTCTCCCTTTTCTCTTTCTCCTGATCCCTTTGTTTCTCTGGCTCCTCTTTTCCCTCCTTTTCTCTCTGTTCCCTTTCTTTTTCCTTTTCCCTCTCCTTCCGTTCTCTGTCTTTCTGCTCTCGCTCTTTCTCTCTCCGCTCCCTCTCCTGTTTCTCCTTTTCTCTACGCTCCCTTTCTCTCTTCGCTCTCTCTTTTTCTCTTCTCTCCCTTTCCTGTTTATCCCTCTCTTTTTGCTCTCTCTCCTGCCTTTCTCTTTCACTTTGATCCCTGTCCTTTCTTTCCCTTTCTTTCTGCTCCCTCTCTTTCCGCTCCTTTTCCTGTCTCTCCCTCTCTTTCCTTTCCCTCTCCTGTCTCTCTCTCTCTTCTTGTTCTCTCTCCTGTCTCTCCCTCGTCTGTCTCTCTCTCTCTTTTTGTTCTCTCTCCTGTCTTTCTCTTTCTTTCCACTCCCTCTCCTGTCTCTCCCATTCTTTCCGTTCTCTTTCCTGTTTATCCCTTTCTTTCTGCTCCCTGTTCCTTCTATCCCTCTCTTTCATCTCTCTCTCTTTTTGCTCTCGCTCATATTCCCTTCTCTCCCTGTCCTTTTGCTCTCTCTCTCTTTTATCCCTCTCTTTCTGCTCCTTCTCCCCTCGTTCGATCTCCCTGTCATTCTCCCATTCCATTTCTGTCTCTTTTTCTCTGCACTCCCTCTCCTTTCGCACACTGTCCTCTTTTTCACTATCCACCATTTCCATTTCTTTCCTGTCCCTGTCCTTCTGCTCCCACTCCCGTTTCACCTTCTCTTTTTGCTCTCTGTCCTCTTTCTCTCTCCTCTCTCTCTCCTTATGCTCCTTTTCTACTTTCTCCCTGTGCTCCCTCTCTTTTTGTTCTTTTTCTCTTTCTCTCTGCTCCTTCAGCTCTCTCTCTTTCTGTCTCTCTCTGTCTCTGTCGTCTCTCTCCACTCGAGGGGGGGTTTGATTGTGAATGGAGGGCAACTGTTTGGGCAGTGCCTGGCGCCTGTTGATCAATGAGAGAGAAAAGGATGACACAGAGAAAGACACATAAAGCTCCAATGTCCAAAGGAAGCTAGTTAGTGTTCTGAAATGAACCCAGAATTAGTTGTTGACGTTTATTATACATTTCTGAGAAATCCAATGGGCCTGAACAAAAACAACTAATCAGAGTCAAGGAAATTAGAAAAGACACTTTGGGTTGGTGGCTTGAAGAAAGTTGATTGCTCAACAATCTCATAACATAGCATTATATTATTTTCTCCAAAGATGATTTTACTAGAGATTACAAACCCTACTGCATTCTGCACACGGACTTCTTGTGTGCATGTTTTCTGTGCCCGTTGACATGTAAGACTTAGAGTGAGAACCCAAACTAGACAAATTCATTATAGCACAGCTTTTGTGCTGCATTCACTCTTCATCAAAGAACTGAAGAAGAATTTCACCCAAACTCAAACATCAGCTGTGAATAGATGTTTTGTTTCAGTTAATCAAATAGAGTGTTGGCACTTTAGATGAGTCTTAATTGTTTTGAAAAAAGGTTGTGAAATCAATTAAAAAGTATCAGTCCATCTTCATGCCCCTACCTCTGAGCGGCAATCAGAGACATTTGACAAGATAAAAAACTCATAGTCATACCTGAGTGTCAGGCCGGCTCGATGCCACGGCTTTCGAGAACACACTCTCACATAATCTTTTTTGTTGACGTTCTCCAAGAACTTCACATACAAACGCTGGTAGCGCATTTTAGCATCACCAAAGTAACCCAGATACTGATGGAAGAGACATGAAAAATAAGAATCACAATTAAGTAAACTTTAGTTTTTGTGAGCTATTTTTCATTTTCATTATGACAAAAAAAAAGTTGAATTGGCCTAGAAAGGGGGAAATCAAGCATTAGTATGTACAACTTACTTTAGACAGAACTCTCACTGTTATTATGGAACCCCTCCATCTAAGGGCTAAACCATTTGCTATTCTCAGACTGTACTGACACCAATCAGATTAAATCTATTAATTGGTTAAAAATGATCAATTAAACTGTCTATAAAAAAGACTACAGCAGTGTCCATCCCCACTTTCGATTCATAAAGATACTAAGAATAAAAAACCTTGCTTACGCAGGTTCTAAGAAGCCCATTTGTAATTTAGGAACCTGTAATCTATGAATCTCAAATTAACTTAATTCATCAGTGATTTCCCCTTATATAAAGCTAGCACAAATTAGGGTTTAGACAGGAATAGCCATAGTTACTTCTTTCTGACATAATATTTATAGCACATTGCATCCTTTTTTTAATTAAAAACCTTGTGTCTGGCAGTTCATTCCTCAAACCTGTACCTATTGGCATTGGTGTATATTATCCTTTATGGACCAAAATGAAAACTTTTTTTCTGGTATATAATGCAGAAATGTCTGTAGTTTTTTCAGTATTTCTACACTATTTATTATTTATTTTTATTTATTCTTTATTTTCTCAGTGTCCATTCCTGGAATTGGTTGTCAATGTAGCCTATATGTTACATTACTGAATGAATATTTAACTTAAATATTATTTAATAAAGTTATGTGTTTAAGAAAGCAGCAGTCTGAGTACCTTTGCATAGTCATACTACAAAATCTTTTTTATTCCAATTCAGAAATTCACTATATCAGCTGCCAAATAGTAAATCAGTGAATTTTTCCCCTCTAAAATTGGTATCAGTATTAGTCTAAAAACAAAAAACATCAGTCGGGCTCTAGGAAAAATAACTAGCCTACAGCCAGCTTATACTCTAGGACTGAAAACAAGAAAGCAAGATGAGATATTACACCTATATATATAATATAAATTGTGTAGCCAAAGATCTTCTAACTTGACACTACCATGTATATAATGATGTGGGCTCATACGTCTGGGACCAGGCTACAACAAATGGTCAGACACACAATCATTTTTTTCAATTTAAGGACCAGTGTGTAGGATTTAGTCGCATCTACCAGGGAAGTTGCAGAGAAACTATGGTGGCCATGATACTCCCAAAAATGCAAATGGCCTAAACTAGAGCCAGTGTTAAGTTTGTCCCTTCTGGGCTACTGTAGAAAGAAACATGGCAGACTCCGTAGAGGAGGAGGAACCGCTCCCTCTGTAGATAAAAACAGCTCATTCTAAGGTAGCATAAACACAACAATTCTTATTTTCAGATGATTTTACACTAATGGAAACATATGTATGAATATTACATTCAATATCTGACAATAGATCCTCCTAAATGTTACACATTGGGTGAATGTGTGAATGGGTGAATTTAAAAGTTCCATTTATCCATTTTACATATGAGCCTCAACCATTAGGTGGACACCTCTAATCTACATCATCATTGCAACACCTCTGTCTCCCTTAGTACACCACAGTTTTCTGCCTGATGCAATTTAGTATTGACCATCTGAGAGTTAAACTCACATTACTAGTTGCACAGAACTGCCGCTGACCATCTTTGATCTCTGGGCTGAATTTCTGGAGCAGAGCTTTCTGTACCCTCCAGATGGGTGGGGGCTCTCGGCCTGTCTGCAAGGCCATCTGATAACACAAACAAACAGCTTATATCATTAATGGGAAGTTATTTATTCACCTTACGTACTAGCTGGGAGCTGCGGGGGCACTCACCTTAAGAGTCCCGATGTCCTCAGTTCGGACAACAAACTCATCTCGTTCCCGAAAGATCCCCTCGCCTCCACTCTCACTGTCCTCTTCTTCACTCTCACCAGCTATGGCGGCATCGGCCTGCTTCTTTGCCAGGTGGAGTGAGGTAAGACGCTGGGATGCTGGGGTCTCTTCTGGGGTTGGAGGTGATGGGGGCGGTGAAGACGATGAAGAGGGTGAGGAAGAGGAGGGGGAAGGCTGCCCGGCTTCAGGATCCTGGTCCTGATCGGAGGATGATGGGGGTGGTGTGGTGGATGGAGGAGGGATGGACTGGGCCAGGGGAAGGTTGGAGAGGGGTGAGGACGTGATGGCCGGAGGGGAGGTGGAGGGGGGTGGGGAGGTGCCTGCAGTTGGAGCTGGTTGGAAAGAGGGCTGATGCTGCTCAGAAAGACGATAAGTTTGATTCTCCTCTTCCTCATCCTGCTGGATCTGCATTGGGGAGGGTACGGAGAGACACAGGGGAGGGAGGGGCGAGGGTGAAGAGTAGGTGGGCGGCGAGGGAGAGATGGATGGTGATGGGGATGGACGTGCAAGAGCAAGAGCAAGCACAGGTCCTGATGGAGAATCTGAAAAACAGGGTGGGAGAAGGAAAATAAGAATGTTACCTTCTAACTTGGGACTCTGTAAAGTACTCTATTTGAAAAGTGTCCTGAGATAACTTTTGTTACGAATTGGCGTTTTTGGAAGTTTTTAAGGTCACAGGAAAATGACTTTGAGATTTTCATTTCTGCATTAAACAGGATACCATGGCCAAAAGAACAGTCTGATACTTGAGAAACCAGATTTTTGTCTCTTTTGAGAACAAATTGAGTCACCATCTGCTGTTTGTCAGAAGCTTTACCGGGACGGATTAACAAGCTCATGATCCCTTTGAGAAGGCTTTCCTCTGCTGTGCAGGTGCCCAAATCTGCCAGTAGGACTCTGATAAAGGCATGATGACGAAACATGTTGGATGAACAATGCCAATTGATTTCCCCCTCCAGTCATAAATCAGTGTTTTTTCTTGTTCCTACAGTGTGATGTTCGAATGATTTATGTGCAGAATTTGACACTAGAAGGATGTTTTCACATTATTCTGCTGAAAGTGGAAAGTCCTTACAGAAAATCTGATTGTAAGGGGCAGGGCCTACAAGCATGATTTGTGTCATCACAAATAGTCTGGAGTTCAGCCTGGTCCAGTGTGCTGTAGAAACTTGTGTTACTTATGTCCAGCTGGAAAACTTTAGAAATGAAACATTTACATATTCATAGATTCTGGAATCTATGAAGGCCACACGATGTAGTTGAAAGCTCTGAAAAAAGCTAGTAATAAAGACTATTTGGCCAAATTACTGTTTCCAAGTTCAAGAATGAACTTTTAAGACACGATATACATTTTTTGCGTATGAGAGAAGTTGACATTCAGTAAACATTCCTTGTTTTACAGACGGTAGATAACAGACATACATTACCTTCAACCTTAGGAACCTCCGACATCTGCATTTCAGACATCTGTTCCTCCTGCTCTTCCTCCTGCTCTTCCAGGGCTCCCTGCTGCAGATTCTGTGGAGCTCTTATTATTTCTTCATTATCTAGAGTCTCCTCTCCTCCCTGCTCCTCCTCTCCTCCTTGCTCAAGCTCCCTGTCCTCTGCTTTTTCTCCATTCGACTGTGGAGAGGCCAATTTTTGTTTTTCCTTGTCCTGTATGTGATGGTGAGTGTATGTGAGCGCCTCGTCTTTTCCATTTTCCATACTGGGGATGAGGGGAGGCATGGCAGGGATAGGGGGGCTCATTGGCGTCTCCTGTGGGGTGGGCGGGGACAGGCTGGGTGGGGCTTTGGCCATGGCAGAAGCCATTGCAGCAGCCAATGAGTGTGGGGTGTCATAGAGGGCAGAGATGGCAGATGAGATGCTCTTCTGTAGATCCTGATTCTTACTGACGGAGTCCTCCTCATCAGAGGAGAAGGAAGGCAGTGTCTCCAGGTTCCTCTTTAGCTCCTCATCCAGAGGCTTGCAGGGACTTGGGCAGCTGCTGAGAGCGAGGTCCGCCCCCTCGCCCTGCCCTCCCTCGCTGAAGGTTCCTGCAGGCTGCTGTGGAGGAGCTGAAGGCAGTGGAGCAGGAGGCGGGGATAAGGGCCTGATCCCTCCCTTCAGAGAGGAACAGGCGTTTAGAGCCTCCTGCTCGCCTGCATCATGTTCCAGCTCAAGGCCTGACTGTTTTTTGCCTGTCTTCAGGAAGTCCAAAAAAGAGGCCATGAAGCCAGGTTTGAAGTCGAAAGCCTTCTCATCAGCCTGCAAAAGAGCAGAATCTTATCAATGATGAGTGCTTTATGATGGTGTTACTCCTTGTCTATTGTACTGGCAAGGTTTGTCAGTTAGCTGTACTCCTCTGTACACTGCAAAAAACAGTTCCAACTAGTAATTTGGTCTTATTAACACGATTTATTTGTCTTTAAAGCAGTGTTAATTGATTGTTTTGACCAGTAGGTTGCCCCGGTGCAAAGAATGAATGAATGAATGATGAATGAGTATAATTTTCCCTCTTCTTTTAGCTCTTAGCACTCATTGCTCAGATCAGATTTTTTACAAAAGTAACGTGTTACAGTAATATATTACGTTTAGGCAGTAATGGAGTAATATAACGCGTTACTAACTATATTTTGATAATATTATTGCAGTTACTGAGTCCGGTAACGCGTTACAATCCGAGCTGTCGCACAGGCGGAGGTTTCGAAAAAACAACCCAGGCGCAACAGCAGTAAATAAAGAGGAGAAGAAGGCGGTTTTAAATCAACAGAAGAAGAAGAAGAAGACGGTTTGGTTTGGAGATGGCAAGATGGCAAGGTGGCAACAACAACAACAACAACAACTGATAATTCAACGTTTTTAAGTGGTTATACTCGCACTATTTTGAATTTGTCACAGAAATGGATAAGAACCTCACAGTAAGGTGCACTTTATGTGCTGGTGGGAGGCCGAGGGAACTGTACACGGCTAAAAATAGTACAAGTAACCTCAAGAAACACCTGGAGAGAGTGCACAGCAACCTTAAGCTAGCGGCTAAACGACCTCTTGCTATCAAACAGGTGGAAGATGACGGCGCGAGCAAAGCTAAACAACGAAAGTTGGATTTCTCCAGACCAGAGGTGAAGATGCTTGACCCACGAGAAGTGAGAAGGCTGGTGGCTGAGTATGTCGTGGAGGATGCGCTGCCTCTTTCTACAGTTGAGTCGCCGGCGTTTCAAAAGCTTGTCTGCAAAATCCCTGTTCGATCAAGTGACAAGGTAAAAACAAATCTCTAATGATATAGTCCTATTGTTGAGGCATAAACACATTTCCACAGATAGTTCATTTAAGAAAAGACACTACAGGTGGTGTGAGAGGTGATTCAATGATTAAAAATTGTTTTAATTTGTTAAGTCAGTTGTGTTTGCAGAGGGATTTTCATGGTTGTTATTGTCACATCATCTCAGAATGACATTTAATTCAGCTATTCATGGTAACCACTACTTGCAGATGCAATATAGACCTCATTAGACTTTAAATGTTGCTGTATCTGATTTGGACCACATGTGAAAGCGTCCCAAATCAGAATTGGAAAAGATATCTGATTCCATGTGATTTGTGCTGTTCACACAAACAGATGGATATGGTCACATATGAACAAAAAAAAATCTGAATTAAAACAGTAAAGTTGAAGAAAGTAATACCAAAAAAAAAAAAAACTGTGTGGTAAATGGACTGTACTTGTATAGCACCTTTCTAGATTTCCAACCACTCAACGCACTTTCCCACTACATGCCACATTAACACAGTGATGGCCAAGGCCATCAACAGAAACTAATACTCATTCACAATCAAACAGCATCAGGAGCAACTTGGGGTTCAGTATCTTGTTCAAGGACACTTCAACATGTAGTCAGAGGAGCCAGGGATTGAATCGCCACAGCCTGCGTGTAGTGTGCAAAGGTGATAAAATGTTCCATAGAGCTGAGGGGAACTGCTGACTTAATAGTTCTCTGTGAGTTGCAGTGGGAAAATGCATTCAGGGATAAGGTTCTGTGAACATGAAGCAAACTATATTATGTTGTGTTATTTCATGTTTAATTTTACAGGCTTACAGTATATTATTTTATGTTCATGTATGTTCGTCTTCATGTATTCACATTCTGGTTGTCTCACCCTAGTTAGGAGAAGTGTTATTCAGTGTGTCGTGAGCTAAGCACATTCCAAACACCAAGGCTGTCTCCTCCTAAGGACATAAAATCCTGGATGACCTGCAATTTTCTGATGTTAAACTCAGAAAAAACCGAAATTCTTGTTCTTGGCCCCAAAAACCTTAGAGACTCATTGTCTAAAGATATAGTCACTCTAGATGGCATTAACTTGGCCTCTAGCACCACTGTCAGGAATCTTGGAGTTATCTTTGATCAGGATTTGTCATTTAACTCCCACATAAAGCAGACCTCTAGGACTGCCTTCTTTCATTTACGTAATATTAGAAAAATTAGACACATACTATCACAGACAGATGCAGAAAAACTAATCCATGCATTTGTTACTTCAAGGCTGGATTACTGCAACTCTTTATTATCAGGTTGCCCCAATAAGTCCATTAAAACGCTCCAATTAATTCAGAACGCTGCAGCACGAGTACTGACAGGAACTAGAAAAAGAGATCACATCTCTCCTGTACTAGCTACTCTGCATTGGCTCCCTATAAAATGTAGAATTGAATTTAAAATCCTCCTCCTCACCTATAAAGCTCTTCATGGTCAGGCCCCTTCATATCTTAAAGAGCTCATAGTACCCTATTACCCCACTAGAACACTACGTTCTCTGAATGCTGGGCTACTTGTGGTTCCTATAGTCTCTAAAAGTAGAACAGGAGCCAGAGCCTTCAGTTATCAAGCTCCTCTCCTGTGGAACCAGCTTCCAGTTGTGGTTCGGGAGGCAGACACCCTCACCACATTCAAGAGTAGGCTTAAGACATTCCTCTTTGATAAAGCTTATAGTTAGGGCTGGATCAGGTGAGTCCTGAACCATCCCTTAGTTATGCTGCTATAGGCCTAGACTATCGGGGGATTTCCCATGGTGCACTGAGCTACTCTCTTCCTCTCTCTTTCTGCACTCATTCATGTCCCTTTAATGCATGTTACTAACTCCACTTCTTCCCCGGAGTTCTTGTGCTTTCTCGTCTCGCAGGTTCTCATGGATCCTGGTGGAGCCTCCTGCCATGGTCCTGCTTGACTGCCATTGCCAATACTGTTGTTGCTGTGCACCTGTCTGTCTGTCTGTCGCTCTCTCTCTCTCTCTCTCTCTCTCTCTCTCTCTCTCTCTCTCTCTCTCTCTCACCCCAACTGGTCGAGACAGACGACCACCCACCTAGAGCCGGAGGATCTGTCCTAGGTTTCTGCCTTTTAACAGGCAGTTTTTCCTTGCCCTTGTCGCCAAGTGCTTGCTCATGGTGGTACTGTTGGGTCTCTGTAATTAATGTTAAAGAGTTCGGTCTAGACCTGCTCTATTTGAAAAGTGTCCTGAGATAACTTCTGTTATGAATTGGCGCTATACAAATAAAATTGAATTGAATTGAATTGGAGAGTAGGGCATCAGATGTGTTATGACTACTGCTTATCAGACATTAGACGTCACCAACAGACCCCCTTAGGAAAAAGGCTACATTCTGTGGGAAAGAGGCATATAATAGAGTGATTTTCTTTGTTCTAGTTAGTTGATTCTCGAGACAACTTGGTTTGCTTGTATCCTGTGTTGATGCAAATAAATCTTGCACGTGGAGTGAAACGGTCAGTTCTCTTTGCTTTCTGTGAGTCTGTGTCACCATTCAGGGTACCTTCAATGGGAGTTTGTGGTCTCTCACTATAGTAAGATAGCTAAAGGTTTATGTCAGATAGACATCAATTAAGGTGCATTGGGACGGAAAAATTAAACCACAACAGATTCATTACTACGAGACTCCTTTCATAATATATTGTCCACATATTTTTTCAACCCATTGTTCATATAAAAATATTGAATTGTATAGCTTGAAATTACAAACAGCTGCCAGTGCTGGATATACTGTAGTCCCAGGTGTTCCCTTTGTAAAGGTCCAGTGTGTAACATTTAGGAGGATCTAGTGTCAGAAATGATAATATTAATATTCACAGGTATGTTTTCATTAGTGTATAATCACGTGAATATAAGAATCATTGTGTTTTTGTTACCTTAGAATGAGCTGTGTTTGTTATCTCTTCTACGGAGTCCACCATGTTGAACCATCATGATTCTACACATTTAACTTTTAGCATTTTGGTCGGTTTCATTGCCACCGTAGTTTTTCCTATACACTTGGAATTCTGAGCTGTATTCAAATGGTTGCAATCTGCAACTTCACTGCTAGATGCCAATGAATCCTGTGTACTGGTCCTTTAATTGACTTATCAGTTGAAAAAAAATTTAACTGTGAAAACTCCAACATGATATCATCAAACATCTTGTTAAGTCATTCTTGCTTAAAAAATAAATAAAATAAAATAAATTGTTTATGATTAATCAATTATCAAAATAGTCACAGATTTTTTTTTCTTTCTGTTGAATAATTGATGAGAATTACTACATTACTACTGCAAATGGCAGATTTATGTTTAAAATCGTAATTATATATTATCACGTAACTAATCTGATTATTCCTGGCTGGTCCACATTTTGTGTTGTTCTCAAGTATTCTGACAAGGCACACTGACATGGCTGCCTGCAAATGTGTCTGAAGACATTTTTTGTTAATCGACATCGCAAACACAGACATTGAATTTTGAGATAATCTCCATTGCCCAATTAATCAACAGACCAATTAATTGGTCTATCACTAATTTGTATTTTTTTTAAAGTTTATTTTATTTGTGTGAAGCCTTTATACATGTGGAACGAACAACATGAAATAGGGGTAAAATATTGAAATCATTAAGGACAAATTAATACCACATCAATTGCCGATAATAAATGTGGAAAGTTTGAAAAGTGATTGGAAAAAACAACAGTGACAGCTTTATTCTTGTTTGTACCACTGAGGATTTAGCCATTATTTAATGCTATATTATACAGTCATTCCAACAATGCAGTGTGCTTACTTCAACTCAACTTAACTTCTGGAGCTCTCTTCAATTCAAGAGCATCTTTAACCTTAAATTTGTGAGTAGGACTAGTTCAATTAATGTAGGTCCTGAAAACCAGGCTATAGGTAATGAAGCTTAACAGACAGCAGGTGGCAGCAAGGTTCCTGCACTGAAAAATGTAGTAACCGTGGCAACAGCTGCCCTGGTAACAGCCTTCTCTCTCCTCTCTCTTTTGTCAGTCAGAAAGAGCTGGCTGTCAGTCAACTATAACCTCCTTCTCTCCAAACCTCAAATCATGAAAACACGACAGTAAATTTAAATATTGTGTTTTGTTCCACTGGATTCTACAGGACCGAATTATTTCCTACCTTTAGTTTTAACAAATACCAGGGCAAAATTATACCTTTTTACACAAGTATTGAAACAAAGAGTGTCGTGAAGGAATGAAGGAGGTAAAGAATGTGTTGCTCTCTCTACCAGAGGCTTGAGTTAGAATGGATGAGGTATGAATTATATATGAAGCTCCTGGCTTTGCTCATTTTTGTAGAGGGTGTGAAGCAACTTACTGAACTGGAGAGTTTCTGCATAGTAGCCCAGTCTTCAGGATTCAGTGGATCACCAATTTCCTTCTTCCACATCATCTGTGTTAACATCAGAGAAAACTGCTTTCAAACATCCATTTAGCAAAGGTTAGGTTAAACTCTTTAGAGAGACTGTTGCTTTTCTTTACATGAGTAACAATATTATGTCATCCCTTTCAAGGTGTTTACAGATGCCAGTAATCTTGTTAATTTCATGGTTGGGGTTGCATGAAATCAGAAACACGTTTATCTATCTAGATCAGGGGTCAGCAACCTTTACATATATGTATATATACACACCTTACTAATTCTCCATTTTCAAGACTAGTTTTTAGATTTTTCAGTGATTAATGGCTACATGTATTTACAAGTGGAGAATTTAATTTAGGCCTGCAAAAATTATAAATGAAAATGAAAGTATAAAAAAAATAACAGTTACTCATTCCATATAATTTTTTATTAAAGCCACAGGGAGTCTCTAGAGCGCTGCATGTGGCTCCAGAGCCGCAAGTTGCCTATCCCTAATCTAGATTATATTTAAGAGGAATAATGTGCAAATAATGTAATCTAAAAGAGGTACAGAGAGCAGAAAATATCAATTGTTGTCTGTGTTATTACCATTGTTAATATCTGTTGTTGTCCTATAATTTTCTTGCCCGCCTTTCACACTGTAAATTGGGGAGTGACTGGTTCTAAATGCACACTCAGCTGAAACATTTCAATGTTTGGCTCTCAAAAAACTCCCTGGTTGCTTTGGCTGCACTATAATAAGGGCCATTGCCATGCTGCATTGTTATAAAATTGCTACAGATGTGAACACCATCTAACATCCTTAAAGCAGAGTCAGCACTTTAACCTCAGCCCCTGGTTAATGTAAAACCCAATGTGCAATATGTGTTCAAATACTTATTGACTGAACTGTACATCAGTTTGACTTGATTTGGTTTCCCTTCATGGTCAAAATATTGTCTGCAGATACAGCATGTATGTTGCTGAGGTAACTAGCTTTCATTTCACACTGACATAAAATAAGTTGAAGCTGTCATGCACAGGTCTTCTGCAGTCATATCTACAACTCCTTCTCCCACACAAGTGACAGTCGTAACAAACACAGCCTGCACAACACTACATGGGTATCCCTTATTTTAAATTGACATTTTCATTCAATCATATAGTCTATCTGCTTATATTTTTTTCCTTTAAATTCTTTGGCATTTTCAGAGTTTTCATGAAGAGAGAGAAAAATTATATCAAAGGCAATAAGAATAAAAAAATCAAATCAATTCATGTCCTGTCAAATTGGTACTTTCTTTCATACTTACGTTCTGAGGAAGATGGATCAAAACAAATAAAAACAAGGAAGGAAGAATATCTAGGTTAATATCGGGTGGCAGGTTCCGCTCTCCCAAAAGATATTGTTTCCAAATCCCTTTTTGAATAAACAAATCCACTGTTCAGATATTTTACCTTTGATTAATGCTCAAACAACACTTAATTTCTTTGCAAGATATCAGATCATTTTGTCCTTCCTCCAATGAAGTGGCCACTCCCCCTCAAGCTGCTGTGTATAATTTGATAGAGGAGATGAGAACACTTTTTTGTGAAGCTTCTTGTGTGTGCTCTTTACCTCTCCAGCTTTCTGCTGATGCTTCAACATCTTGTCTTGAGTCTGGTTCAGCTCACTTCTGCTCATGTCCATGGTGGTGCTGGGTCCAGGACTCAGGCCAAGAGATGGTGCTGACCCCACTGATTCATCAGACAGAACTGGCTCAGTGCTGGATAGTGAGTCTGTCCTCAACAAGGATTCTGATGGAAGCATTGTGCGAACGGGAAGCTTGATCTGGAAAACAGAAAGGTAAATGTATTAAGATATTAGGCAGAATTTCTTCATCGAAGCCATCAACCTGTCTCTTAGACCCCATCCCAACTAGGCTGCTTAAAGAAGTCTTATTCTTTGTTGGCACTTATTTATTGGATATGATTAATCTTTCTTTATTGTCAGGTTATGTACCACAGTCCTTTAAAGTTGGTGTAATTAAACCCTTTCTTAAAAGGCCCACACTTGACCCAGGGGTTTTAGCCAACTATAGACCCATTTCTAACCTCCCCCCCTAAGATTCTCGAAAAAAAAAAAAAAAAATTTTTTTTTTTTTTTTTTTTTATAAAAAATTTTTTTTTTTTTTTTTTTTTTTTTTTTTTTTTTTTTTTTTTTTTTTTTTTTTTTTTTTTTTTTTTTTTTTTTTTTTTTTTTTTTTTTTTTTTTTTTTTTTTTTTTTTTTTTTTTTTTTTTTTTTTTTTTTTTTTTTTTTTTTTTTTTTTTTTTTTTTTTTTTTTTTTTTTTTTTTTTTTTTTTTTTTTAAAAAAAATTTTTTTTTTTTTTTTTTTTTTTTTTTTTTTTTTTTTTTTTTTTTTTTTTTTTTTTTTTTTTTTTTTTTTTTTTTTTTTTTTTTTTATTTAATTTTTTTAAAAAAAAAAAAAAAACACTGGGTTAAAATTAAAAAACCCCTTTTATTTCTTCCGAAAAAGAAACTCTGTCTCTGTACTTGTATAGTTAGATCTTAGTGCTGCATTTGACACCATTGACCATCATATTCTATTACAGAGACTTGAGCATCTATTTGGCATTAAAGCAACCACACTAAGCTGGTTTAGGTCATACTTATCAGATCGTTCTCAGTTTGTACATGTTAACGATAAATCCTCCCTAAATACTACAGTTAGTCATGGAGTTTAACAAGGTTCTGTGCTTGGACCATTTCTATTCACCTTATATATGCTTCACGTAGACAACATTATTAGGAATCACACGATTAACTTTCATTGTTATGTAGATGAAACCCAGTTATATCTATCAATCAAGCCTGATGGAATTAATCAATTATCTAACTTACAAGCATGTCTGAAGGACATAAAAACCTGGATGAGCTGCAATTTTCTGATGTTAAACTCAGACAAAACTGAAGTTCTTGTACTTTGTGAATGACTTGCTACTGTCTATAGATTCAGGGTCATCAAGTGTTTTATTGCTGTTAGATCTTGGCGCTGCTTTCAATACGGTTGACCACTGTATACTATTTGATAGACTTGAGAATTTTTTTGGCATCTCAGGACAAGTTCTAGAGTGGTTAAGATCATACCTGTCAGAAAGATTCCAATGTGTTTATATGACAACATACTCTCTGAGTCCTGTGCCTTCAAGCACAGGGTTCCCCAGGGGTCTGCACTGGGTCCATTGATTTTTCACTTTACCTATCCCCATTGGGTCAGATTTTCCGTTCTTTTGGGATTGCTTTTCATTGTTATGCTGACGATATGCAGCTGTATATGCCATTAGGTGTAGGAAGCAAGTCTAATACAGCTAAACTTGAGGCCTGTCTTGCAGCTGTTAATAGCTGGCTATCAACAAATCTCTTGTTGCTTAAGACAGAAATGATGGTTATCGGACCAGCAAAACTTGGTCATCTTTTTGATCACATTACTTTGTCTCTCGATGATTGTGTAATCAATCGCAGAGACCAAGTTAAGAATCTTGGTGTGCTTTTCGATCAGACACTTTTGTTTGATTTGCATATAAAGGAGGTGACCAGAGTTGCTTTTTTCCATCTTAGAAACATCTCCAAGATCAGATCAATTCTGTCGTGTAAGGACTCTTAGGTCCTCATTCATGCCTTTGTGTCATCTAGGCTAGATTATTGTAATGTCCTTCTGTCGGGTCTGCCAAAGAAAAGTCTTCGGAGTCTGCAGATGGTTCAGAATGCTGCAGCTCGTGTTCTGACCGGAGCCTCCAGATATGAACATATTACACCAGTGTTATCCTCTCTCCATTGGCTCCCTGTTCATGCCAGAGCAGACTTTAAGGTGTTGCTGCTGACCTATAAAATATTAAATGGCAGCGCACCGTTGTATCTTAAAGATCTAGTGAACCCCTATGTGCCTGCTCGAGCCCTGCGTTCTCAGGGGACGGGTCTTCTGAGTGTCCCAAAGGTTAAAAAGAAGACAATTGGTGAACAGGCTTTTTCTTTCCGTGCATCGACATTGTGGAACAGTTTACCTCTGGACATCAGGCAGGCTTGTTCTGTTGAGGCTTTTAAAGCAAAGCTAAAGACCCATCTGTTTACTGTTGTGTATGAGGCCTAATTTCTCTGTATGTTTTCCTGAGAGTCCAAGTGTGTTTATTTTTGTTTTAGTTATTTGAAATGTTTTTAAACTGTATTTTCTATACTCTGTACAGCACTTTGACCTGAAAGCGCTTTACAAATAAATGTATTATTATTATTATTCTCCGAAACTCACTCTCTAACGATATAGTAACTCTAGATGGTATTACCTTGGCCTCCAGGAACACCATCAGGAAACTTGGAGTTATCCTTTATCAGGATATGTCCTTTAACTCCCACATAAAGCAAACCTGTAGGACTGCCTTTTTTCACTTACGTAACATTGCAAAAATCAGACACATCCTGTCACAGACAGATGCAGAAAATTAGTTGC
Organism: Dicentrarchus labrax; assembly: GCF_905237075.1. Lineage (NCBI taxonomy): Eukaryota > Metazoa > Chordata > Actinopteri > Moronidae > Dicentrarchus > Dicentrarchus labrax. The sequence continues at coordinate 21,022,124 of NW_026136722.1, forward strand.
ATTTGTTACTTCTAGGCTGGATTACTGCAGCTCCTTATTATCAGGCTGCCCCAATAAGTCCATTAAGATGCTACAATTAATTCAGAACGCTGCAGCACTAGTACTGACAGGAACTAGGAAAAGAGATCATATTTCTCCTGTATTAGCTTCTCTGCATTGGCTCCCTGTAAAATTCTGAATAGAACTTAAAATCCTCCTCCTCACCTACAAAGCTCTTCATGGTCGTCTCCCTCTCTTTCTGCACACATTTATTTAAATTCATTAATGCATTTACTAACTCCACTTCTTCCCCGGAGTTCTTGTGCTTTCTTGTCTCACAGGTTCTTATGGATCCTGGTGGTGCCTGCTGCCATGGTCCTGCTAGGTCCCCACTGCTAATATTACCGATATTATTATTAGTGTCCGACTGTCCGTGTCTCATAAGTGGTGAGTTAATTCATCATCAGATAACTTGGACCTAAGACCATTTTTACCCCATTCCAACTTTCTATGTACATAGCCAGATTATCTCTTTATTTGTTCACTATTACCTTGATAGGTCTAATTGGATCTTGCTGCTGCTGCTGGGGTGGTTGTTGTTGTTGGTGGTGAGGATGATGCTGTTGATGTTGCCGCTGTTGATGATGAGGTTGGTGATGCGAACAGGAAACATGCTGCTGAGGATGATGCAGGTGGTGATGTTGTTGCTGTTGTTGCTGTTGTTGTGGTGCTTGGTGTGGGTGTGGATGCTGCTGGAGATGCTGCTGTTGGCTGAACTGTTGCTGTTGATGCTGCTGTTGATGATGATATGGGAGACTTTGTGCTTTGTTAATATCTTGATGCATTTCCACAAGCCCTTCCTCCCTTCTGCCTCGCCCCCGACCGCGCCCTCGACCCCTCCTACTTTCTCCAGTCACTGATCCCATCAGCCCCCTGCAGTAAGGAGGCTCTGGAAGAGGACGTATGCGTGGTCTACCTCGTGGGCGAGGAGGGCCTTCACGTTTTGGTTTAGTTGGTTTCCTGCCTCTTTTCTTAGGGCCATCATGGGGAGGGGGTTGAGGAGGCTGTCCAAGGGAAGAGTAGCTGGAGGGGTGGCAGAAGTCCATGTCACCCATCAGAGGACTAAGCCCACTTACTAATGCCCCACCAGCCTTTCTACAACTAGACACCAAGTCAGGGAGCAGGTCAGGAAGGCGCCGACTGTTAAGACGAATGTCAGCTGGAACATCAGCTTTATCCTCATCATCCTCAAATTCATACTCCTGCGCATAGTTTTTCTTTGTTTGAGGTTGTGGCTCACGCCGCTGTTTGAGCAAGTGAAATGAGCTGGTCTTCAGCAGTTTCTTGGGTCGAGAGGAACAGAAGATAGGTGAGGTCAGACCAGTAGTGTTTGAATTTCCACCAACTCCCACAGCTCCTATTATCTTGTTGACTGAGCCATCCCTTTGAACTACTGAACTCAATCCCATAGTGGGGGTTTGGGATTGGATGAGGCCAAGCTGGTCAGTATTCACAGTGGAGGGAAGCTCGTGGGTCTTCATAGAGTCAAGGTCTAAATGCAGATTACCATTTCCTGTTCCTGGAAGGCTGTGGCAGTATTGTCCATAGCCTTGGTCGCTATGATGACCCACCATATCATAGCCCTCTCCAGCTCCTCCATTTTTTAAGGCCACCATACCTTCTTGCCCCTGCCCATGACCCTGGGTAAGGCTGTCTTGAGCAGACTGCCCAGCCCCAGAATCCCCAGCACAGCTTGACTTGTAATTAGCTGAACAAAACATGTCCTCCATCTCAGGAAAGAAAGACCGGTCTTCATCGTGTAGGAGAGAGTCTGGAAAGCAGATGGGTGTTAGAGGTGCAAACCGCTGAGGCTGCTGAGCTTGATTTTGTCCTACCTTACCCACCGGACTCACTGTGTCAAACTGGTGCTGTTTGAGCTGGTCTAACTGAGTGTGTGACAGCTGAGTTTCAGGCTCTCTTTGTTGGGGCTGCTGCTGTTGTTGGGGAGTTCCCATATTTGCTGCCATCCGGTGGGAGTGTGGGTGAGCTAACTGAGAGTGTGACAGCTGATGGTGAGTGTGTGCTTGCTGTGGGTGGTGGGCATGGGGGTGAGGCTGGTTGAGGTGGTGCAGATGTGAGGGGGTGGACAAGCCCAAATCTGGTTCAGAAAGGAAGTCATGAAGATCTGAGGCTGTTTGTTGGGGGTGGTGGTGGGGAGTAAGCCTGTGCTGCTGTCTATGTATGTCTCCACCACCTCCTTCCCCTCCTGTAACAGTCACCCCAACCCCAGTTCTGTCCAGAGCTCCTCCGCTGTCTCTGCTGTTTGTCCGTGAAAGAGACTGTTCTAGCATGTCTAGCGGAGATACTGAGTTCTGACCAGCTCTGGTTTGATCTCTTGACTGACCTCCAAGGCTGTAGTGGGTATCCATACCCTGGGTTTGGAGCTGGAGTTGCAACTGTGAGGACTGGTTCTGTGGGTGGGATTCCACCCCAGCAGGTCCTGCTCCTCCGGCTGAACCCATCATGGCCTGCTGGCTCATAGGATGCTGCTGTTGCTGCGACGGAGCTTGCTGGGGGTCCATCTTGGTGCGGGTTGTATGAGAAAGAACCGACTGCAGCATGTGAGTTTGCTGGGGGGGGGCTGGTGGTGAATCCATTAGAGAGAGGGGAACCTGGTTTTGTCGAGCCTGCTGCACATCTGGTGTGTTACACAAGTAGGCATTGTCATTTGCATCTGAAGGTTTCTTCAGCTCCATGTGAGGGTGTCTGTGTGAGTGGGAATGGGGATGGCTATGCTGGGAATGTTGAGAGTGCTGTGTGTGTTGAGTATGCCGAGAGTGCTGCGAGATTTGGGAGTGCTGAGAGTGTTGCTGAGAGTGAGAGGATACGTGTGAGGTGTGATGGGAATGTTGTGAGTGTGAGTGCTGTGTGTAGGGGTCCCCTCTTCCATAATGGACCACAGAGCCCAGGGAGTCATGCTGTTGTTGATGGGAGTGGGTAGTATGGGAGTGGGAAAAAGAGTCAGGGACCCCTCCTACCCCTGCAGCAGTTGATTTTGATATGGCCAACTCTGACTTGGTCTGTTGCTGTTTCTTCTGAGATATTTCCAACTGACTGTTTATTCCACTTGCTGCATCACCAATTGCACTTCCAGGACCTGAACTGCTGGTGGTGTTATTGGTACGAATGACACTCTGAAGGTGGTAGCGCTCTTCTGAGATCTTGTTCATGTCATAGGTCACCCCCTTGCCTTCCACATCCCTAGCCTGTGAGAGTGTTTGGGGTAGTTGCTGAGGAAGTGGGTGATGCTGGGATGCATGAGGAGTTGAACTCTGCGTATGTAGTAAGTGGTGGATGAGGAAATCGTCATCATCCTCTTCCTCATCTTGGGATCGTTCAACTTCCAGCATGTTGGTCTCTGTTTTTAGCTTGGGTGGTGTTGAGTGATAGGACTGGCTCTGTGTTTGCCCTGTATCAGAGAAACCTTGTGGTGAGGACATAAAAGCAGGAGAGAGGATGGAGGACAAGTATTTGGAGCCTCCAGGGGACTGTACAGGGCGAGCAGAAGCAGGAGAGTGCAATCCAGGGCGACTGATAGTAGAATTGATGGAGGGTGATGGACTAGACTCAGGCAGGTGGAAAGAGTTGCTGCCTCCATTACCAACACTAGCAGTCCCACTCACTGATCCTGCAGATCCAACTCCACTGCCAAGTGCCGCAGTTCCTGATATTGGTACACTTCCTGTTGATCCTCCAGAACTCCCATAACCTAAGGAAGGACTGCCTGCTCTTCTGAGAGAAGCTGAGCCATAGCTTGAGTCCCCAAAGACTATCTCAGCAGAAAACGATCGCCCTCCTGAGCCTATACCAGTGAAGGACTTGCCTCCATTTCCCCCTGCTCCAGAGCTCAGTTCCTGGGCATGAGGTGAGTTAAAGCCCCCATAAGACGGGGTCATGTGTGTAGGTGGAGGCTGGTTGGGAGAGCAGGACTGGGTATGTTGCTGGGGAGGGGTCTGGTCTGGTAGACCTGTGTTAGATTTGACCACAGAAGGGGAGCCATAGCTGGAGAGGCATTGTTTGGGTGCTGGCTGTTGAATAAGGGTGGATGACACCACTGGTAGAGGGGGTGGTGCCGGTGCTGACTGAGGTGGGGGCTGCTGACGAGAGGGAGCAGACAAGGAGCCATTGCTTGCCTTGGAGCTAGAAGAAGACGAAGAGGAAACCGAAGAGGCTGATGGTGGAGTGTGTGGGGTACGGGAAGAAGATGATACTGAGCCCGAAGAAGAGTAGCCACTACTAGAGTTGGAACTCTTGGCTCCCTTAGTGCCAGATGAGGAAGAGGCTGAGGAACTTGAGGACGAGGATGTGTAGGGAGTTTGGATGATAGGCCGATACGTCTTGGATTCCATCCGTGGTGAGGGCTTGGCGTCAGAGGATGGGCTCTGCTCCTCCAGAGGACTGCAGGATACTCCAGCATGCCGGTGATGGCCAGCTATCTGCTGGTAGCCTGAAGACCCGCCACAGCTGACATATTGATGTAGGGGGAGTGCTGTGGACTGGGCTGGGGACGAGCGTTGGTAATGCTTTATCACGCTGTCCTGGCGGGAAACTGGCCTATCTGGAGGAGCCTGGGAAGGGGGGGCTGCAGGGGGGGCAGTGGGTGGCAGGGCTGGTGTAGAAGAGAACATGGAGGCATTGTAGAGCTGGGAGGACTGGTTGTGGAGCTGGGAGGACAACAGATTGAACTGGGGAGGGGGCAGGTGGCAACTGGAGGAAGAGGAAGGCGTTTGGGTCTGAGGGGGGGCTGGGGGATCCTGGGAGCTCCGATAGGTGGCACTCTGGGAAGACAGCAAGCGATCAAAGCCCAAGCTGGACTGGGATGGTGTTTTGATGTGTAGCAGGGGCTCATGGGGGGATAGCAAACCATTGGAAGTTGGGCTAAATGTAGGCGGGTCCTGCAGGGATAGTGAGGGAGTGAAAGATCGTCCAGAGAAGGAGCCAGGATGCTGGTATGCAGAAAGGGCTGAGGAGGAAGGGAAGGAGCTGGAACCTGGAAGTGCCCCTGATATAAAGAGCTCCGCTGGGGCTGGGGTATGCATTGCTACAAGACACAATATTATATGGACAGAGTTGGTCAATGCAAATCACTATTCAAATTTAACAAATAAGCTAATTTTCACTTTGAGACTACAAAACGAAATGAAGTTAATGAAAATAATTTTCCAAATGAAGTGATTTTTTATTTCTTCAAAATAGTTTTTATGTAGTGACAAGAAATAACAAGAAATTTGTTTGAATCTTTTCAAGGGTAGTGTTTCACTTAACAGGCTGACACTCACCAGTCTGCCAAGAGGGAGTGCGAAACTGAGAGAGGAGAGAGGAAGCGGAGGGTGGGGGCTGTGGACCTCGGGACTCCAAAGCTGAAATCAGATTCATGACGGAGGGGTCAGGACCGGAGGGGCCGGGATGGTGAAGGCTGGCATCAAACAGCCCTGACAGGCCTGGCAACAAACCACAACACTCACTTAATTCATACAAATCATATCATAAATCACATCATTATCACATAAACAGTTTAACAAAAAGTCTTTGTTTTAAATTTGTATTTCTGTATTTATTGTATTACTTGCCCAAAGACTTCTAAAAGACAATACCCGTCCCAACCACATCATGTTCACAAAACTGCCATCTGGCAAGTGATACAGAAGTATCTGCTGACATACCACCAGACTAAAAGAACAACTTCTTTGCTCAGGCTGTGATAGTCCTCAACTCATCCCTTTTATTGTGTGTAGCATGAAGGACTAGAGCTAGCATTTTGTTGTACAACCCTGTATTTTAGATACATAAGTAAATACATCTTGCACCTTTATTTTGGCATGTAACAGAGTCAGAACGTAGTGATTACTATGTAGATCACTGTGTTGCAAAATAAAAGTCAGACCACAGAGATTTTACAGAATTTGTGGTGCCATGCATTTACATCCTGCCTCTCTGCACAGTTCACTTTGTGACAAAAAACAGCAGTTGCGTCTGAAAACACACACTCTGCAAGAGATGTAGTTCTACACTACGGTTCCATTAGTTGCTCAGTGAAAACAGAGGCTTAATTCTCATTATCTATCAATTTAATACTAACTAACTTATTTCTTATCAATATTATAATACTATGAATGTTAAAATATGTATGGTTTAAGTTATCAATAAGAAAAGCCTTGAGAGATCTACCAGAATTTCTCTATAATGTAACACATGTCTTTTTGGTATAGAAACTGTATGAGAAGATACAAACCAAATTAGTAAAAAATCTACTTTGAAATAACTTATTAATACTTGAATATATTATCAAAATATTGGAAATTAAAAAGCAAGCAGTGTAAGACATGAAAATAATGTATAAACATTATAAACATTAGGATAAATATATGGGGGCACATTTTTGTTACTGTCTTTTTAGATAATGTTTGCAAACCCTGCAAAAAAGCATTTTCATCGATATACACAAAAAAAGAGACGTGATGTCCATCTTTTATATGTCGATGATCTCTTTTTAACCGCAAAATAGTGATTATGTCAGATCATACAATCACAGCTATGGGCATAAGTCTTGTAACTAGATTTTGAATCTCCTGAACTGCTGCCCTACAGTCTGATGGAACCTCACACCATCTAATATAACACTGAGTAGTTGTTTTTTTTATATAGTTTTTCATTTTCCATGCTTGCTCTACTTTCCAACCTGATGTTTTCCTTCACTTGTGATTTCATACTAATTATGGAGTCATACGTTTTGTATCTTTGCATAATCACTCAGTGAATTAACCAACTCATTGGAAACATACTTTTTTGGATTGGAAAAAAGCCTGATAATATTGTGAGCAGAGGGCTTATGTACCAGTAGTGAGAAGTAAAGATAACTGTGTGAAGACAACCAGAATTCATTAAAGGTTTGTGACTTTCAACCTGTGACCACTGCACTTTAACCAAAAAAAATCTCGCCCCCTTCCGTCAGGCCTCCTTCCAAAGCCATACTCCCAAAACACATTTTTGTGTGCAATGAGTTTATGAGCAGTGTGTGCAGTTAGGCAGGCAGTTAGCTAGACAGTCAGGTAGATAATTCATCCATTATCTTTACCCACTTAATGATGGGTCTTTTGGGATTGACTCTTGTCAAGAAGCAGGCAACAACTCACTCTCACCTACAGATAATGAATATACATTACTTGTACAATGAAACCTTACCCAGCGTGCGTCCCGCAGCACCCCAGGCCCCGCCCTGTCTGGAACTTCCTGGGTGGTGGTTGGTTGCATAGCCCTGGAGGGGGTGAGGGGTACCATAGGCTTGCCGGTGGAGCAGCTCTGAGTCTGGGTGGGATGACCTGGAGCTCCCATACACAAGGCTGAGGAACACATTACACATTGTTATGAGGTTTGAATTTTATAAATACCCTTATTTACAACAAACATCTGCTCTCATATTGGACAGCTCAGACTGCTGGGTCTACAGTTTAGTTGTCCATTTACCTGTTCATAGCATCCACACTCCACGCTCACTGTCTATACACAATGTCAAACAAAGATTCTTGTCTGTATGTAGCATCTTTTCCAATAGCATTTGTAGCTTTTGTCCAACGTTTCTGAAAGGCTGAAGCATGTTCCAAGAGTTTTTTGTTTCTGTACTGTACTAGCTAGTACAATTTGTTAATTTAATCCTTCATGCAACATACATAGAAAATATATAATAATATAATAAAGAAATAAAATAAAATAAACACATATAACGTGTGTGTATGTATAATCCTGGAAATAATCCTGCAGTGCACCTTTTAAATTTGCGTCTGGGGCAATGTAAACAGCAGCAACAAGATAGTGATGATAATTACTGCAATTACCAGCTTCAAACAACGTTAGCATCCAAGTTGTAACTACAACTGGGAGTTTTCTGAAAATCAGTATGTGCTAACAAACATGGTTGCCTCAAGTCAGCGAACATCTGTTACTCAGGGATAGTAAACACTATTTCAGATCCCCTTCAGACAGTTTTATTACATAAAACATTCTGATTTGAATCTATGAATATGCATGTTTCTATTCAAAAATGTATATGTAATATATAATATTATAATCATTTCTATCGGTCTAGCTTTCATCAGACATGACATAAATGCAGAGTAACTCATATCAAATCATCCTGGCCTAGAAAGGCTGTAGACTAGGGGTTCTCAAACTTATTACTCAAGGATCTGCATCTGATTTTTACTCAAGGTCTGGGACAATTGATGATAACAAAATAAAATTGAATCACCTATATTTACTGTACCAGCACACATGGTCTTTCCAGCAGTTAACATTACCATGACAACAATGTCCAAGTTATTTTTTCTTTGCCTTTTTCAGAGAGACAGCTTAAGATTGACAGGAAAGGGGGGCAGAGAAAGAGAATGACGCGCAGCAAAGAGCCCGGGTCGGACTCAAACCCGGGCCACTGCAGCAACTCCGTATATGGGTCGCCAGCTCTACCGACTGAGCTAACCGGGCGCCTTCCATGACAACAATGACAACGATAGGCAATGAAGCCACGGTAAAACCATTGCTGTGAATTAGAGCTGGACCTGAATATTTGATTATTCGACTACTTAGATAGATAGATAGATAGATAGATAGATAGATAGATAGATAGATAGATAGATAGATAGATAGATAGATAGATAGACTTTATTAATCCCCTAGGGAAATTGGGCCGTCACAGCAGCCAGGTACATTTAAATACAATAAAAAATACAATAGAATAAAATAAATACATTTTGGGATTTTTTTCACCAGCGTATCCATTTTCAACAACAGCAGGTAAGTCGTGTGTGTAAGACGTTCCCCTTTGATAAAGCTTATAGTTAGGGCTGGCTCAGGTGAGTCCTGAACCATCCCTTAGTTATGCTGCTATAGACCTAGACTATCGGGGGATTTCCCATGATGCACTGAGGTCTTCTCTTCCTCTCTCTCTCTCTGCACTCATTCATGTCCATTAATGCATGTTACTAACTTCACTTCTTCCCCAGAGTTCTTGTGCTTTCTCGTCTCGCAGGTTCTCATGGATCCTGGTGGAGCCTCCTGCCATGGTCCTGCTTGACTGCCACTGCTAATATCACCGATATTATTATTGTATTTGCTTCGTTTCTTATTATTAGGGACCGAGCCAGCGACCGCTGGAGGTCCCTATTGTTTTTGCTCGATTTCGTACCTATTATTATTTTTAGGCCACTTCGACTGCATTTTTCCCCCCCGAACATATACGAAAACTCAATTTTATTTGGCAAAGTTGTCAGGCCTGGTGAAAAATTTGATATTCTATGTGTCTTTTTCGGGTCGGCCACTAGTTGGCACTATTATTCAGTAAAGTATTTTCACTTTTTGGTTACTTAATAACTTTTGCATATTTTGTCGCACATTCAAAAAACTTATATCCACGCGTTCGGTGAATGGAGCTGAATCTCTCCATATAGGCCCCGCCCACTTCCGCCTATAATTTTTTTTCGTTAGACCGCGAAATGTCCTTAAACTACTTTTTCGTGGTGCTCCTACACGCTTTGTCCGATTCGCACAAAATGTTTCACCTAGCACCTGGGGACCGCCCTGGCAAAAAGACAAATTTGAAAATTTTTGAAATTTCAAAAAATAAGCGCGCTATAAAATTAAGACTTCCTGTAGATTTTTCGTCAAAAAAGGAAGTGGACCATTTCTCCACTTTGGTATGTCCAATTGACATCAAACTAGGGTCCATAGTTCCTCATGTCCTCCTTAGGCACCGTGCACAATTTCAGACCATCATCACGAGGTGGCGCACTTTAGAATGAAGAAGTTTATATCTCTGCAACGGCACGTGTGATTAAGATGTAACTTGGTACGATGCTTCCCCATGGCTCCCTGAGGCTCCCTTAGAAAGGACAAAAAAAAATACGCCACTAGTTTGCGCTCTTTTGGCATGATAAATCACTGTGCGGAGACCGTAATAGTTATGAATATGAAATTCACAGGGCACGTGTAGAGTAGTGCCTGAAGCTCACATACCAAAAATCGTGTTTGTCGTGTGTGTAGCGCCCCCTACAGGATAAAGAAACAGCAGCCTTTAATTATTACTATTATTATTACTACAGTTACTATTATTACTATAATCACTGCTCATTGTCCCCCATCGTTGTCGTCGCCATCATCTTCTTCATGTTTATCATCATGAGTCACTACTATTAGTGTAGTTGTTGCTACTGTTGTTGCTGTGCAACTCTGAGATGTATGCCTCTTAAAAGGACGTTTTTCCTTGCCGCCGTCACCAAGTGCTTGCTCATGGTGGGAACTGTTGGGTCTTTGTAAATAATTTTATAAGGAGTTCGGTCTAGACCTGCTCTATTTGAAAAGTGTCCTGAGACAACTTCTGTTATGAATTGGCGCTATACAAATAAAATAGAATTGAATTGAATAGCTTCCCACCCATTACCGTTACAAATTGTGTTCAAAGCCACCCTGGAAGCACCACCACTTAGCACAACGTGGCTCTTTGTGCTGGTGTTGAGTTTTTCTTCTTGCACCACCCAGGGGGCCAAGTCATTGTAATTGTACCTATCGATCTATCTGGGACCCCAACTCACTTTAAAGCCTCTCTAACCCTGGGGTCTCAAACCATAGATATGGAAAGGTAGATACCATATTCTTGATTTGACATGAGTCTGCGTGGCTGCCATATAGCAGAGGTCAAGATCTGCTAGTTAACAATACTGAGAGATTCAGACTTTACTACAAAATGGTGGTTGGGGGTGGAGCTAGTAAGCTCTATGCCAAAAAACTGTCAAGAGTCACCACTTGGACAAACAAAGGCGTTGGTTCTATGTCACCTGTGTGCACGGAGCATCTGCATGCAGCCTCTGCAAGCAAGAAGGGTTGTTTATTTTGGATGATAGCTAGTATGATTAAAAATTAAGGAACAGGCTACGCTAACAAGTGTCTTTTTTACTGGGGCTGCTGAAAAAAGGCCCACTGAAGATGAAGACAATGAAGGGGATATTCTCAGGACAGGAAGAATCTACGTTTCATGATTGGTTCAGAAAAAAGCAAGATCATAAGTAAAACATAGGATGCTTCAGTTACACAAACAAATTCATGAATTTAATGGTATTCATGTTAGATGGCTCTTGGCCTCTACATCATCTGTGACTGTAGAATGCATCTTCTATTATCTCATTCATGCAACAATTCTTTAACATATAGACATAAAAGCAAAGACACAAAATGGAACTTACTGCAAGCACTGTTAAAGCCTGACTATTTACATTTCTGCACATTTTCATTTATACATTTCTACTCAATATACAGAGGGCTTACTTTAGTGTTTCTATAATGTTAACTCTATTCTTATTCATGTTATTATTTGCTGCTGCAATGACCCAATTTCCCTATAATGCAACTTTTATCTCTGTTCTGATTTCTGTTCATGTTTTCACCCCCCATAGAGTAAAGGGCAGTACATTAATTCAATTCAATTCAATTCAATTCAATTTTATTTGTATAGCGCCAATTCATAACAGAAGTTATCTCAGGACACTTTTCAAATAGAGCAGGTCTAGACCGAACTCTTTAACATTAATTACAGAGACCCAACAGTACCACCATGAGCAAGCACTTGGCGACAAGGGCAGGGAAAAACTGCCTGTTAAAGGCAGAAACCTAGGACAGATCCTCCGGCTCTAGGTGGGTGGTCGTCTGTCTCGACCAGTTGGGGTCATTAAGGTACTTTTCAATTGTTAAAAGGCTTTCCTGGGCTCTCTTAACCGCTGGTTGCCATCCTGGGTGTCCCAACCCCCACTATGGGTTGTAAAAAAGCTTCATGGGGGGGTTGTATTGTATATTATGGGATGTAAGAAAACCTTTAACAACATAAGCAGTAGGCCTAAATCTAAGCCTTTCATTAATTTCTCTGAGGAAAATATAATATTCATAACTATGGTTAGTTAAAATCAAGAAGACCTTGCGACCCCCAACGAAGCTTTGGCAACCCCAATGTTGGGACCACTGCCTTAGAATGAACCGTTTTAACCTACAGACACCGCAGGTTCCCTTCTGTGGAGGTCACTATGTTGAACTGAAAATCAGGGAAACTCATCTCTGACCAATATTCACAGGAAATAATCAGTTTTACACAAACTTCCTGCAGTTATTGGGTTCACTATTTGGATTCATTGCACAGTTTATCAGTTGTTCTTTCCTGTTATTGTTATTAATTGAATATATTATGAAATATCCATAAAATATATCACTAAGTCAGTCAATCTGTTTCCATAATTCTTTTTAACTGTTATGAATATACTGACTGCCCCATCCATTCTTTTCCTGCTATAGGCAATGTATGTCATCTGCTTTACTTCAACTGTTCTATTCTCTTCCGGGAACAGGACATGGCTCACACAACTACCTTAAATAACTTGCATTGACAAGTTCAACTGCAGCACATGAATGCCAACTGTAAAAACAATTAAACAATAGAACACCCTCTAAAGCTTTAAAATAGAGGTGCACAATAGTTATCAGGGCCAATAAATGATTTGTTTGTAATGGGAAATTTATATTATGTATTATTCTGATAATTAAACTATAGCTGATAAATTATTGGTCCATAATAATAATTAATTATGAATTCTTATGAAAAATGTTTGAGAGGCTTTATGTTGTATGAAAGACAAAAAAATTTTATGTACTTTACTAGAAAAAATAATTCACATTTGAAGAGTCAAAACTGTTTTTTGTTGTTGCTGTGTTAACAAATATGATGTCTCAATATTTTGAGATTCTATGTCAAAATACTGAGAAACGTTCTCAGAATTTTTTTTTTTTCCGTCACCTTGGCGGAAATGGGCTTCTATACTCTGGTATAGTGGCAGGTGACTGCAGCCTGAGCTGTGTGAAGCAGGAATATGCACATTATAACAGCATCAGCTCTCACTTTCAACCAGAGCAGCATGAGGCAGTCAGATCAACTACTGTACGTTCTCATACGTACGTTTGTGTAGCGTAAAGAAAAGCATCATGCACGCAACTAACCCTATCTGTTCCAGAGATGGAACTCATGGAGTCTGACGAAAGACTAATGTGGTTGTCAAGGCGACCGCTAACTGGGGAGCAAAGCTAACAGGAGCTAGCTAACTTTAGCATGGCTCGAGGCCGCAATTGTAACACAGAACACTGACGTGTAATGTGTCATTTATAACAGTGAAAGCTCAGATACACCGACACGGGCTGAATGTTATAGTCTGCTAGCACTGAAGACGGCGTTTGCTATATTAGTGGACATTAGCATGTTTGCTAATGGTTGCTGTACAGCCTCACAGAGATGCCAGTTTGATGGAACACAAGCCGCAGCTGCCTGCCGCACAGATGTGTTCACTGTCAGACACTGGAGAAGGTAGCGTTAGCTGAACATATATATTGACTGAACTGAAAGTTACCTAATGTTAACATGGTGCTGGCTAATATTAACTTAATATCTGCGTTACTTACAGATAACTTTAATTAGGTGACGTATGACAGCCGGGGCGCGTTTGTCAGTCACGTGCCACTCTTGTAAAGTAATGTTTACTAATAAGGAGAATGTCACCTTTGATGTTGGAGCCAACAAGTTCATTCACATTATCATTAGCCATATCCCACACAGTCACTGAGTGTGTGAATGCAGGTGCTGTCATTATCTCCGGGAACAGTGCTGTGTGAGGATCAACTCTTTTATATAAACTTAATTAATGAGAATGCTCTGTATTTCGCTTCATTATCGGTTTTTTGTTTTATATTTCATATATTTCATAGAATGCAGGGCTTGTTTTCCTTTGCTAGACAGCAACTGTGCACATTGCACTGCTTTGATTTGTAGCCAATTAGTAGTGTACCAATCAACCTTGCCAACCAACCTGCGGGTGCTCCTGTCACGTTAAGTCAGAAGCTAGACAAAGCTGCAGCAGGGACAATGCAGTGCTGGAACCTAGATGTGATCTTTCTTTCTTTCTATTTTTTTTAAATAACAGACTCGGCTTCAAGCAACCCATCCCCCTTCCCTCTCCTCTGTCTCCGTATCACTATTAACCTTCCATCGCATTCCATGCATTTTGGAGACAGCCCCCATACCCCTCCCCTCCTCCGAATGACAATACGGCTGGCTGTACCTGAGACTGGTGGCCGTGTAGGAGCACCGTGCAGCCTGGCTGAATGCAGGCGCAGGCAGCGCTATGCCCGTGGCATTGTTAAGCACACTGGTGCACCCAGAGGAGCAAACAGTTGCCCACCGAGGCTTACCTTGCTTTGGCCGATCTGTCGTAACTCCATCCCGTCCCAGCCCCTAGATCTCCGAAGCCTGCAGCGGGGTAATTCCTCTCCATGAAAGAAAGGGATGAAGATGGGCAGATAGCAAGGGGGAGGGGAGGGAGGAATGTCTTCTCTTCTCTGCACTCGCTTCTGTTTATTTCTCCGCTTGACGAGCCTGTAGACTGGGAGGAATGGAGGGAGGAGAAGGAGCGAGAGAAGGAGGAGGGGAGGGGGTCACAGCAGCCAAGAGCACCTCCTCCCTCCTCTCCTCTCCTCTCCCCATATATTTCACTGTCTATTGTCTCTTGTGTTAAGCGGATGGGCCGTAGAACAGATGCTCTACGTTCTTAATAAGCGAGGCTGTGTTCACACTGATCCAGCGCTGACTGCTGTCCTTCTGCCGCTCACACACGGCTCACTAAAGCTATTTTCGCTCATTTTGTTCACAAGACGCCATTTTTAAGAGGAATGACTGGGCTGGCGTTCATCCTCTCCTTCCCTCCCTCGCTCTCTCTCTCTCTCTCTCTCTCACACACACACACACACACACACACAATTTGTCATGCACAGCAGCGCAGTGTGGTGTAGCATTGTGGAAGACAGTAGAGTCTGGTGAAAGAGCTCAGCTTCTGAAGCCAGCTGTAATTCTATAATAAATAACAAACACACAAGTTGCAACATATAAAGAATGAATGATATGGTGACAGCAGTGTGTACTCTCTACTGACTTGAAAAGTTCCAATAGATAAATAAAAGGACTCAAGCCATGTGTAATCGTATGCGATTTATTGTATAAAACATGTAGAAGGAATGGATTGTCTATTGTTGTGTGAACAGTGCAGCCACAAACACGATACCCACCCTCAACCATCAGTTATGGACAGTAATACGCAGATCATACTGTCAGCAGTGTGCATTCTGGGATTGTGTCCCAACTTCACTCATAAATACAGTATATCAAAAAATAATTCAATATTTCAAAGTTCACTCAAACCACCAGTGCCCATCAAGCATAATGAAGAGGCTCTGCCAGCCCTCTCATTCGTTGTCTCCTGGATCAGCACTCTCCGATGGCGCACCCCTGTGGTCAGAGAGAGGAAAGATCTGTGTGAGAGGTCTTGTACCCAGCAGCACGGTCTATGAGGGTCCAACAATGAGTGTTTTTGTTCAAAAAGGGACGAGTATTTGGTTGGAACGTAAAAGAAGGCAGTTAACTCCTCAAGGCGCAACATCAAAATGGAGTCTGACTATACATATAGTATATATATATACTATATAACACCCTCAATTACAATTTAATCAAATACACATAAATGGAAGAGTCAATGCATCTGAAGACCCAGAGAATACAACAGACAAAAAAATGAAAATAGAAAATACTGAATGGGAACTGCAAAATGAGTACAATTCATCATCGCAAGAAGTTCAGAAAAGTTAAGGTGGTTGTGATTTTTTAGTTGTACATTACATAGGCCCTAACTGCTGCTGTAATATTTAACATTATTGTTATGAATGACTTAGCTATTCAAGCCATTCATTTTCTTTTACTGAAATTAAGCCTATGACTGAAATGTGGTCACATAGATCATTCAATCATGTGTTGATTTCCATTTTTAAGACAATTTACAATATTACTATAGATTTATTATAGATATAATAGATGACTCGACAGTTTTACCAAAAACAAAAGAAAGAAAACCATGATGATGATATTTCTATGTTTGATGGTGTAACATGGTATGTAACTTGGTGTGTAGATAATGGTGGTCTGGAACATCAAGGTGCTTCTCGTTAATTGAAATAAAAGTGCTACAAAAGGTGTTTCTTTGATACAAAGTTAGTAAGGTAAATACAGTGTACATACAGTAGTGTTGCTAAAATAAAAAAATGTAAGGTCCACACTTGTATCCTTTTTGTAGGTGTTTGGCTGGATCTTGGACCGCTACAAACACTGGCCTGGATCCATGTAAGGTGCATGTGCATATTAGAGCATCCACTTACCCTGAATATGGAGGTGGCGGAGCATCGTGCTGTCCACTGCGGGTCAGAGCCTCATTGTAGCTAGGTAGACCTGGGGCGGTAATCCCAGCTAGGGGCACCATCTCTGGGGCTGGACACCCATCTGCTGCCATTCTCACTGGAGCTCTGGACAAGCACGTAACACAAATTCAGAAGAATTGAACAAGCCAGTTAAGTTACTGTAAAGCCAATGTGGTCTACAGCAAATTCATTTTTTAACCGTAAGTTTGATTTCCTGTTCTTATTTATTGTGTTGTGTACAAGTGGACATTTGCACTGATTGTGATGCTAAAGAAAAGATCAGTTGAGTTTTTCATTAACGTTGTTAAAAGGGTTATAGTGATGTTTGTTTTTTCTTTTTACTTGCAGCCAGATATTCTCTAGTTAAAGGCTTTGCTTGCCACACAGTGAAAAATATCAGTAAGTTTACTGTTTTTTCCCGTTTATTTTACAGATCGTTTTCTGTGTTTTTTTACAGCGAAATAGTTCAGGCAGTCAACTCGAGCTGTGCTGCTATACAAACGACATGCCTCACTCCATAATCACTAACCTAGCGCACCCTTTCAGTCTGGCGGTCTATTTAAACTGCACAATTTCCCAGCTCTCCTTCTGCTCTGTCAATGCCGCTGTTGCCCTGTATCTGTATTGCTGCCTGCTGCGCTGTAAGATTTCTCAGTTATTGATTGGTCTGACCATGTCTGTAAATGCGATTGTCGCTGAGGTTCGCTCTGAGAAGGACTCAGAGACCCCTGCTCCACGCCGTAGCTGCCGCATCACCCTCAAACGACTCGTAGTCCATGAGCCAGGGGGGTTGATCGGTATCGTTGGGGGGACAAAATGCTATCATTGTTTTTTGGCAAGGTATACAGCCCTAGTACTAGAAAAATCACGATAGCAGTGCAGGGGTGGTAGCAAAATAACTTTTTTCAGCTCATAAAGTTACTAACCCCTTAAGATAAATTCCGTTTTTGAAATCTGGTGTATATCTGGTTTAGGCTCATGGTAGGGATATTGTCAATATTCTATAATATGGTGCTTGGTATCGTTGGAAAGGGGACCTTTTAGGCTTTCATTTAAGCCCAGTACTGAATCTGTCTGACAAACACAGAGGTCACATGACTTCTTTAAACCAGAAATAACACACTTTTTCTCACAATTTCCGCCTCAACTGTATGCTTTCTTTTATCCCTGGGGCATGAAGGAACATCAAGGACACAAAACTCAACAACTTCAATACTCAAGGCACTCTGATGATTCAGAAAATGTATAATATACCCATACTATTTATTTGTGAGAGCCTTAAATTACACTTGTGGAGCCAGCACAAGTCTTCAAAATAGAATAGAGCGAATAGAATGGACAAATAGGATGGAGCCCTACTAGTTGTAAAAGTCAATAAAGAAACAGGTTGTAAAGTCAATATATTTAATCAAAGACTGGTTTGTATGTTGATATCCATTATTTTATTATCTAATCATCATCATTCTCCATGTCGTCCTCGTCTTAATCTGAACTTTCTACACAGGTCGCCTGGTTTTCACACTTTGTCAGTTTACACATGTCTGTGCACCTGAGGCCATTTGCAAGACACATACATCGAGTGAACATTTTTTTGTGCAGTTGCAGGCGAGTAGATCCAGGAGAGCTTCAGGTACTGGTCGGCCTTCCATCCAGTGCAGCACCAACTGTTCACCTTCCTCCTCTGTCTCCATCTTCCATCCTCTGCCAACAGGGCTTGGCACTTGTGGGTCCGTTTCTAAACATCTTCTCCAAATACCAGCCTGATAGTTAGCTCGCAGTGTGTGTTGCCTCCAGTGTTGGGCAAGTTACTTTTAAAAAGTAATTAGTTACAGTTACTAGTTACTTCTTCCAAAAAGTAACTATATTAGTTACTCAGTTACAAATTATAAAAGTAACTAGTTACTTCAGAAAGTAACTATTGCGTTACTTTCAAGTACATTTTTAAATGCTCAAATGTGACCCCACCTCCACCCCTCTTTAACGGAACTTAAAATACATGTGCATGTTCAATTATTTATGATAAATCTGAATATTATAATGAAATGGACACTTAATACAATACATTATTAACACAAACAATGTACACAAATCTAAACTATTTTAATGTTGCTGACAAAGTGAGACTAGCCTCCAATCAAATGCCATGTATGTAGATATTATGTTTATATAGTGGATCCATACAAGTAACACAATAGATGTTTTGGAACTTTTGATATTTATTGTCCCTCAACAGGCCACAACTGGGCAAAATTAAATTATGCTTGTTAAGAACTATACCAAAAATGAATAACAAATATATACACTCTTTGTAGTGCCAATAAAAAAAACTTCAGACAATTGGTAGATATACTTTACTTCAAGTATGTTCTTCCTCGAAAAAGTAGAACAGTGTAACAATATGAGGTGCTTTCAATCTAACATAATAATAGCATAATGTGCATTTCACGATTACATTTGTTCCTTTCATTTCTTGGAGGGAAAAGTAATGGCTATACTGTCATTTAGAGAAGGCTACTTTTGGATTATTTGGGCTCGCCATACCTGTCTCTCGTTGACTAACTCACTTGTGTTGTTCGTTGTGTGTCCGACTATGCGTGCTTTCGAACACCCGCCCAACTCTACCTCTGATTGGCTTACCATGAAATTTTACTCAACCTCAGCCAATCGTCAGCATTTATGCGCTTGTCTCGTGCACTGCCCACTAACCGAGGAAGAACAGTAAAAAAAAGTATTTGCCTCTCGGCTCAGAGATCTAGTTGGTCTGATGAAAAAAACAGCTTCAGTTATAGTAACGCGCCGCATTTTTTGGTAGTAACGGTAACAGCGTTATTAAGATGGGAAGAGTAATCAATTAGATTACTCGTTACTGAAAAAAGTAACGCCGTTAGTAACGCCGTTATTTATGACGCCGTTATTCCCATCACTGGTTGCCTCAAGCTATCCTTGCACGGTGGGAGTTGATGACTCGATTTCACCTTTCTTTGCACAGAAAAGGTGGTACCTGAGCTTGTTGATCATGGTGGTTGATGCTTTTGGGCATAGAGGACACATGTAAATGCCTCCAGTTTGTTGCTCAGTTCTGGTGAGAGGTCCCATTCCTGGCCCAACTTCAAGTCTTGTGTTTCTTTGTTGTTCATCAGGAGTGTAAGTGCCCTTGTCTTCCCTTTGCCTGCAAAAGCGCTTACAGTGTCACATCCTGTGTAGGCGTGCAACCCAGTGAGAGCCCTACAAGTGTCCATGCCAACAGTGGCTGCAACCTTCCTGATAGCTACCAGCCTTGTACGGGTTCTTGTGCCACACTTCAGGAACAATGGGGCCTCAATCTTGTCACAGAAGGCTAAAGACATGATAAAGACATCTGTGTCTTCTGAACAGATAACTATAGATTGGTATCCCTCTCTTGCGGCATGGGCGGCATTGAGAAGTAGTCGTCCATCTGCTTCTTCTTGTTGACATTGAAGAGTTGACACCTCCTGTCTTGATATGTGATTCTGTAACATTTGTCAATCACAGTTGCATAAAGAATCTTCTCCTGTAGCTTTTCTCTGTATTCTGGCTTCTTCCATTCATTCACTATGAAGCTAGTGAGACTAGTTTTGTTATTGACTTTGGTCAGGAAGCTCCTCCACTGCCTCACCATCTGTGTGCTTGTGATATCCTGCAACTCATGACCAGTCTCTTCACCCCGTAGAGATCTTTTACTATTCTTGATTGAGTTCTGCTTGTATGTGTCGAACACAACATCTATTCTTCTACTCTGACTGCCTTCCCTCAGAGCCATACCCAGGATTGTTGTGGCAACATCTCTGAAAGTAACTTCATCACCTTTCACTCGTTGGACATCCCATCAACCACTGTGGCAGAGTTTTCTGGGTGTTTCTCCTGTAGTGCTACATTTTTCTGCAAGGCTGTGGCCAAAGTAGCATTGTTTGTTTTTCTCAGTGTGAATAAAACAAATAAACAAAGCTCTGGCTCTGAGGGAAGGCAGTCAGAGTAGAAGAATAGATGTTGTGTTCGACACATACAAGCAGAACTCAATCAAGAATAGTGTAAGATCTCTACATATCAAGACAGGGAGGAGGTGTCAACTCTTCAATGTCAACAAGAAGAAGCAGATGGACGACTACTTCTCCATGCCGCCCATGCCGCAAGAGAGGGATACTAATCTATAGTTATCTGTTCAGAAGACACAGATGTCTTTATCATGTCTTTAGCCTTCTGTGACAAGATTGAGGCGCCATTGTTCCTGAAGTGTGGCACAAGAACCCGTACAAGGCTGGTAGCTATCAGGAAGGTTGCAGCCAAACTGTAGGGCTCTCACTGGGTTGCACGCCTACACAGGATGTGACACTGTAAGCGCTTTTGCAGGCAAGCTCAGGTACCACCTTTTCTGTGCAAAGAAAGGTGAAATCGAGTCATCAACTCCCACCGTGCAAGGATAGCTTGAGGCAACCAGTGATGGGAATAACGGCGTCATAAATAACGGCGTTACTAACGGCGTTACTTTTTTCAGTAACGAGTAATCTAATTGATTACTCTTCCCATCTTAATAACGCCGTTACCGTTACTGCCAAAAAATGCGGTGCGTTACTATAACTGAAGCTGTTTTTTTCATCAGACCAACTAGATCTCTGAGCCAAGAGGCAAATACTTTTTTTTACTGTTCTTCCTCGGTTAGTGGGCAGTGCACGAGACAAGCGCATACATGCTGACGATTGGCTGAGGTTGAGTAAAATTTCATGGTAAGCCAATCAGAGGTAGAGTTGGGCGGGTGTTCGAAAGCACGCATAGTCGGACACACAACGAACAACACAAGCGAGTCAGTCAACGAGAGACAGGTATGGCGAGCCCAAATAATCCAAAAGTAGCCTTCTCTAAATGGAAGTATAGCCATTACTGTTCCCTCCAAGAAATTAAAGGAACAAATGTAATCGTGAAATGCACATTATGCTATTATTATTATGTTAGATTGAAAGCACCTCATATTGTTACACTGTTCTACTTTTTCGAGGAAGAACATACTTGAAGTAAAGTATATCTACCAATTGTCTGAAGTTTTTTTTATTGGCACTACAAAGAGTGTATATATTTGTTATTAATTTTTGGTATAGTTCTTAACAAGCATAATTTAATTTTGCCCAGTTGTGGCCTGTTGAGGGACAATAAATATCAAAAGTTCCAAAACATCTATTGTGTTACTTGTATCGATCCACTATATAAACATAATATCTACATACATGGCATTTGATTGGAGGCTAGTCTCACTTTGTCAGCAACATTAAAATAGTTTAGATTTGTGTACATTGTTTGTGTTAATAATGTATTGTATTAAGTGTCCATTTCATTATAATATTCAGATTTATCATAAATAATTGAACATGCACATGTATTTTAAGTTCCGTTAAAGAGGGGTGGAGGTGGGGTCACATTTGAGCATTTAAAAATGTACTTGAAAGTAACGCAATAGTTACTTTCTGAAGTAACTAGTTACTTTTATAATTTGTAACTGAGTAACTAATATAGTTACTTTTTGGAAGAAGTAACTAGTAACTGTAACTAATTACTTTTTAAAAGTAACACTGGAGGCAACACACACTGCGAGCTAACTATCAGGCTGGTATTTGGAGAAGATGTTTAGAAAAGGACCCACAAGTACCAAGCCCTGTTGGCAGAGGATGGAAGATGGAGACAGAGGAGGAAGGTGAACAGTTGGTGCTGCACTGGATGGAAGGCCGGCCAGTACCTGAAGCTCTCCTGGATCTACTCGCCTGCAACTGCACAAAAAAATGTTCACTCGATGTATGTGTCTTGCAAATGGCCTCAGGTGCACAGACATGTGTAAACTGACAAAGTGTGAAAACCAGGCGACCTGTGTAGAAAGTTCAGATTAAGACGAGGACGACATGGAGAATGATGATGATTAGATAATAAAATAATGGATATCAACATACAAACCAGTCTTTGATTAAATATATTGACTTTACAACCTGTTTCTTTATTGACTTTTACAACTAGTAGGGCTCCATCCTATTTGTACTTTCTATTCGCTCTATTCTATTTTGAAGACTTGTGCTGGCTCCACAAGTGTAATTTAAGGCTCTCACAAATAAATAGTATGGGTATATTATACATTTTCTGAATCATCAGAGTGCCTTGAGTATTGAAGTTGTTGAGTTTTGTGTCCTTGATGTTCCTTCATGCCCCAGGGATAAAAGAAAGCATACAGTTGAGGCGGAAATTGTGAGAAAAAGTGTGTTATTTCTGGTTTAAAGAAGTCATGTGACCTCTGTGTTTGTCAGACAGATTCAGTACTGGGCTTAAATGAAAGCCTAAAAGGTCCCCTTTCCAACGATACCAAGCACCATATTATAGAATATTGACAATATCCCTACCATGAGCCTAAACCAGATATACACCAGATTTCAAAAACGGAATTTATCTTAGGGGGTTAGTAACTTCATGAGCTGAAAAAAGTGATTTCGCTACCACCCCTGCACTGCTATCGTGATTTTTCTAGTACTAGGGCTGTATACCTTGCCAAAAATCACTATGAGACTTTGTCCCCCCAGATGATACCGATGGCCCAAATTTGGGGCCCTGGCTCATGGACTATCGCCCGTGCACTGCATTCCGGAAGAGCTGTATGCTCACTACATCTCAGTTCCATCCGGTCTTAACCATGAGGAGCTCTTCAGTTACCTCTCGGTTCAAGAGAGCTCCGCTGATGTTCAGGACTCAGGTTTAAACGCCGCTAATCAAACATCGCATGTCCCCTGCCGACCATGTTCCTCAAAGATCGAGGCGATCTGATCCTGGTCCCGATACTGAAGAATCATTATGTCTATTGGATGTGGAATCTGCTCTGAGTGTCATCAATTAATTCCCTGGAAATCAACGCGTTTTCGTCGGCCCGTAAAATAAACAACCAGGGCCATCTTCTGCTACCTGTGAGACCGCTCAACCTGTCCGCTGCCTGCTGACGTCACACCCCACAGGATTCTGGGAACTGCAGTCCCAGCTCCAACAATGGGCTCTCGGTCCCTGAACCCCTGCAGTAGCAATTCCTGATTCCTTCAGGAGTCAAATTCTAGCAGGTAATCTGTTTCTAACTCAGCAATTAATAAAATAATACATTCATATAAACAAATCTATACTGACAGGCTTAAGGAAGTAATAGAGAAATAGACGGGGAAGGAAATAAACAAATAAATAAATAAATTAAATAAATTAAATAAATAATGATAATGACATTGGTGATGGTGGTGATGATGATGATGATGATGATGATAAAAATGATTGTGATTGTTATGGTGATTAAAATAGTAATTATAATGATTGTGGGGATTATTATTATTATGTAATGTGGTTCTGATCTGCTTACAAAAAAATTTGCGGATTGTTGAGATTTTCCATAGTTTGGAAGATAGTAATCCAGATTGTCAGAAACTCAGCGTTGCTTTTGGTGTCTTTAGAAACACCACATGTGAAGTTATGTGCAGCGTAGGGAGGAGCTTGATACCTGTAATATCAGTATTTGCTCTTCTATGGTGGCTCTCTTTTATGAGTATCATAAGTCCTTCTCTGCCAAAGCTGCAACGTACATTCAGAATTCAGTCAGAACTAGACTGGTATATAGTTGTCCTGCCACTAATCGGCAGACAATTTACAGGTCATAAAACTCTAGTCTGCTATCTCTGCAGCAAACTGCAGAGATGTCTTGATGCTGAGACAAGACCTCGTTGAGGGCCTGAGTATTAACAGCCTGGTTCTCCTGGTTATTCGTTCCACTAAGGCATTTAAAACATATTCTTATTATGAAAGTATAAGGATTAACTAGCTGGCATCTAAGCTATAGTTGATAGTTGGTTGCTGTTAACAGCTTGACACGGTTGCTTTTGACATTTTCCAGTTTTAGAGTGATGTTTGGGTAGTGATATTTCTCTTTTAGTGGACAAAAAACATTAACACAAATATATTTTGTCAGTTAACTTAGCTAAAGTTAGTATTAGTGGTAGTATTAGCATCATCGCAAACATTATCTAACAACTTCCCTATGTTCAAGAACTGCGTTGCAAGAACTGGCAAAATCTTAGAAGTAGTAAAGGATCTTCTTTTCAAAAGAGGTTATTAAGGAATACATGTTAGGTCATTGTTAAAATCAGCCTTCTCCTTCTTCAGAGTAAATTCTTAAGTGTTGCAACAAAAAACAAAAAACCTCATTGTTTTCTCAGCTCCTCGCGATTTTTCCATTCCGAGCTTAAATGGCTTTCTCAAGAGCCGTTTTCCTTCTTTGCTTCGTAGAATGCGCAGTACCCAGGGGTTTGTGTATAGCTGGGAAAAGCAGACATTAGATGCCTTCAAAGTCATACCACTTTACCCTTTGCATGGCATCTTTTCAGTGTAGAGATGGTCTTTTAAATTGTACTTTCTGTTAAACTGACATTTGGTTGCTGCAGTAGCCCTTCTTGACTGAAGCATTTTGCTGGATTCTCTACACATTTGCAAACTCTGTTTCGTCTTGCATCTTCAAGATGATTTTTGTAGTAGTTGACTTATCCTCGTCCCTGCCAGCCCGCAGTATGTCTACAGTCAGAAGCTTTTCCAGGAGTTAGGAGTATTGCTTTCCGAAGAGAAACCGTAGACGCCCTTCTACGTGTTTTGGAATTTCTTGACATAACCCTTGATAGTGTGCTCATGCAAGCGTCTCTGCAACACGACAAGCATCAGCATCTGGCATCAGAACTATCAAATTTGGTCTGCCGCCCCCATTCTCTCTGGAAGATTTTCTCTAACTCCTTCAAGGTTGTCCATATCACACTTGCTGGTTTTGGCTAAATCTGTTAAAATCTTAAGATACTGCGTCTTTGACTAAGGCTGTTGCTCAGATATGCAGTTCTAGTCTTTGCTATGTGCTGATGGACCAGCATTTCATTTTAAAATGACTACGAGGAATCTGTAGATTCCCCCTAGGTTTGACTGATGCTGCTCCTCTGTTGGTTTTGGGGGGTTCTCATCAAGAGTGGTTTGCAGACGACAGAAATTCAGTCCCTTATAACCAGTTCTAAATTCACTGCTCTTTATGAAATCTACCCAATTGTCATTTGGGGCAGCAGATGGTCCGGGAAACAAATTATGGTGTTTTGTGAGCTGTTATAGTGGAAATAATTTACAGTTTGTGCATTTATTGTTTTTACTTGATCCTATCATCTTCAAATGCAAAGTATCTAGCTATGCTAGCAGGGATTCAGTTTCACATTCGATGTAAAGATCCAGCATCCGAGAGTCTTCTGGGAAATCCTTCCATTTAGCTGCTCCTAAATGGCTTTAAAAGGTGCATCCTCAAGGCAACGATAAGACTCGCACAATAACACTCACAATTCACTGGTGCATAAATAGTTTTTCACTTATATTGATGTAGTGTTGGAAGAAGTTCTGTTAATGGCTTTTACGGGTTTCTCAGGTGTGAATATGCACGCAGATCTCATCTTAATCCTCAGCATGATCTTCCCTTGTCTGGTTTAACCTTAGAAGATAACGTCACATGTACTCAATGTTCTTGAAGCATTCACAATTTGATAGATGTCATCAAGGCACTAAAATTTTATTGCTAAGACTAACATTACATTTTGTCCTTTCTCTGCTATGATGAAATCCCTGCATCATCGCTCCAACCCATCGGTTGGCTCCCTTGTTCATCGTCGATGGTTGCAACCCATGACAAGATCCTGGTTCTGCTTAAGCTGTGTGATCTCTGCTGAGCTGTGGCCCAACACGAACACTATTCCTTCACTACCTAAGATTGGCGCAGCTACAACCGCAGCTCTCCATCTGCCCACATCAACCAATCTACCAAGGCTATGTCAGGCTCCACAAGACGGAATTTTGACCGTGCAAAAACTGATGAGCTCCTGCTCCCCCTTAATACATTTAAATATTTGTATCTGCTGCCTAATCATATATTTGCACATCAGGTGGTTGCTGGGTTTAGAGTATTTATATATTTGCTATATGGGAAATGTTCCTGCATAAGGTTTGTTAAGTATACACACATAGCAGTTCACTAGATAGTGTATTCCACTGGGGCCAAGGTGCTTCCAGGGAATAGCCACACGGCGGCTGGTGCCAAGGTCAACACATAGAAGATTGTTTCACTGATAGCGTCAGGGTCCATTCCGTGCTGTTTTGGGGGTTAAGGTATTTGCGCATCACTCCCCAATATCCCTATGTAAGCATATCTGCGGAGAGTGATTAGGTCGGAGCCTAGACGCCAAATTCTAGATATGCTATACTGCTTTTGTAAACATTTCAAACGTGAGTTGTCTGACTGAAATGGAGCGAAGTCTGCGAGCTAGTTCATGCAGTCAACTCTAGCTGCGCCGCTATACACACATGACATAAGCACTAACCAAGCACACCCTTTCAATCTCGCAGTCTATTTAAGCTGCAGAATTTCCCAGCTCTCCCTCTGCTTTGTCAATGCCGCTGTTGCCTTGCATCACATAGCTGCTGCTCTGTAAGCTATTGCTGCCTGCTGCACTGTAAGCCCCACTACCACCCCAGCTTCCACCTGTAGGCTCCGGCTAGGGGTTAAGGTATTTACGCATCACTCCCCAAAGGAGGGCTCCCAAGGTGTGGTCTGTTTTGTTAGAGTCACAACTAAATAAGCAAATAATAACATTTTGTTAAAATGTTAGAAACAGACGAAAAATGTGGCTTTAAATAATCAGCAAAGTAAAGACAGGATGTAACACTCTAGTATCTCTGGCTGTAAGACAGCCGGATCCAGTGTCACGAAGAAGGAAAAACACTCTGGACAGGCTGTTTGGATATATGAGCTGGTGGTTTCCTCAAAAAACAGGAGAAACCAGACATTCCCCCTAAAGGAGCCGTAAGTCCTCCTCAAGTCCGCAGGTGTTGTGTGTTTGATTTGAAGTCCTCCAGCTCAGTCACTTGTTCAAAAAGGCCGGAGCCTAGACGCCAAAATCTAAATATACTATACTGCTTTAATAAACATTTCAAACGTAAGTTGTCTGACTGAAATACAATTACGAAAAAATATTTTCATAATTTTATTACATGAAAAATGTGTAACTGTAAATAATGATAAAATTACTGCTGATTTAAAAAAGACATTTGCTGATCTTTTTTCTTTCACGGATGTTTACTGTTTATTTAATTGATTAAACTGTTAAATTCAAGTTTATTACTGTTAATACATTTCTAAACTTATGTAAAATTAGTGACAATTATATATAAATATTTGTTTTTTTCTTTCTTTCACAACAAAAACATTAAATAAATGTTGTTTTTTTTTATCAGTGTAAGCATTGCGCACTATCAAAATACAGTTTTTATCACTGAAAACAGCAATAATTAATTTCACAGATGGTGACTTTAATTCTTGTATAACCTTTAAAATTCAGAATAAAACAAGATCTAATAACTCTAAATTTGTAAATTAAAACCTGATTATCTATATTATAACAGTGTTCACCTGTATTTATAGATAATTTAACAATAAAAGCAGAAACAAAAGGGATTGTATGTCAAAATAAAGCTAAAATTACTGTATTTTTACAGATCAGTTATTTTCTGTTATTTTATTTGGATTTCTGTCACCCCAGCTGCTGGAATATTACAATTTTCCCCTTTTTTTATTATTAGTTTTACAGTGTAGTGTCATAAGTAAAAAATTTGGCCATAATAGATTATTAAATTAATTTCTGTTTTTCAATTAATATATATGTATGTTGGGCATTTTTCAGGGCTGCCACCCTATTCTACCCCTCAGAGTAAACTGACCTCTGTCCACTCTTGTTCTTGGCTTTGTAGCAGTAGATTCCCAGCACAGTGACAATAGCAGCAGACAGCAGGACAGCCAGAATCCCTGCCACCAGCCCTGACACATCCACTCTGGGTGCATACTCTTCAAAGACAAACATCATTAACATTAAACCATTTCTTAGACAGTTATCATACCAGTCAGTCAGTCACTAATCACTGCAGTGATCAGTCATTATTGTCTTCTATTTGTGTATTGAAGCTCAGCACACTTTCTATCAAGACTTATGACTCATTCAATTGACAATTCTCTCTCTCCCTCTTCCTGCTAGTGACAAGTTGTTCAGGGCTCTATGAGTCGGCTCCTTTAAATGAACGATGGGAGCCGGCTTCTGAGAGTTCAATAGAAATAAAACGGTCAATCCATGTGTGGAACAGTGTTTGTTTTTAAATAAGATTTGTATATCGAGCATAGTGTAAAATGGTATGGTGTTCTGGAAATTATAAGGCTTGGGGAGTAAGGGGAGTAAGAAGACATATAAAATATACACAGTAGGCCTACATCTAAGCATTTCATTAATTTCTGTGAAGAAAACTGAATTAAAATGTAGTTAAGACATATTTACAGAGCCTTCAATCTCTGATAAACAGCCTCGTCATGCATTAGAAAAGAAAACACAAACAAAGAGCTAATAGAACAATGAGAAGAAAACACTTAATCTATCAAAAGAATATGAAGCATGCGTGATTGTTTAAAAAAATCCTAAAACAAACAAATTGTATATTTTACCTAAAGATATCAAGAAAACTCATGTCTGATGCAATATTATGTGTTCATACAGTTGTACAGTTTATCAGTTGTTCAGTACTTGTTATGCATTGAATAAAATATGAAATATTCATAAAATATGTCACTTAGTCAGGGGTCATCAGTTTATTCAATAATAGAAAAGGGGTCCGTTGGTGAAAAAGGTTTTAAACTATGGTTCTAAATGACAAAACATACATGCTAAGACTGTATTGCAGCATTCAATAGCATGCCCAAGTGAGTGCACCCTTAACCAAGCACATAAAACAAATAAAATATGTGCAATACGGAAATTATACTGTGTATAATGTTAATTATAAAAATGATGTACTTGTTGTTACACATGTATGCATGAATGTGAAAAAACTACATTCTGTTGAATGAGCCCAACACCAACAACACATTTTTTTGTTGTTGTCTTTTTCACAGCAGCCATTTTGACCAATGATACTAATTAAGGTTCTGTTACATTCAGTCCAAACAGAGTCAGAGTGTCCTAGTATCATTGGTAACACTTGTGTTTACCCTACAATTTCATGTCAAAATGGCTGCTGTGAAAAAGGTATCTAATGGATAATGTTTATATTTTACAGTATTACCTTGCTTGTAGTCCTTCCAAAATGCTTGCTAAAATGGAAATAAAAGAAGATTTAATTAAGTATCTTTGTGAAAAAGGAAGAAAAGGAACATGAGGTCCTAGGGTGGCATAGGATATTTAATTTAAGCCAATGTGGACATGCAAAGGTTTTCTTAAGTATGTTTAGGTAAAAAATCTGGTATTTATTGTTTGTGTATTTATTTACTGTTTATTATTCAAGACTACAACTGTAGCAATGCAGTGATAATGAAACCAAAAGGCTTTCAGTAAACTCTTGTCACTGTTCACACAACTATTTCACAAAATCAAACAATTAAGTGATATCAACCTCCCAAAAACCCTTCAGGGGCACTAAAGTCAGGAGTCTCTCCCTATCTGTATAGGTAAATGGGAAAAAACAACCAGTAGAATTCTACATCCAAATGAGATTTAGATGAGACAGTAGAGAGACAATCTTTGCCAGCAGCATTACCGCCATAGAGTCGTCCTCAAACACCTCTCTGGCCTCCTCATAGCTGCACATCTCTTCCACGCACTCCCTCTCCAGGTTGTCAGTCACCACCAGCTCCAAGTCCCAACTGTTATAGAGCAGCGAACGGGACAGGAAGGAGGTCGCTGACTGTTCATCCACTAACACTGGGTCTCCTGCACAACACAGGCCACATGTATACACACACAGAGTGGCAAGAACAATACAACTCCCATACTCTGGAACCCAATACAGAAATAAATAAATAAAAGTTTGTGAAAAATAATTTTCACTGTTTTTCAGTGTTTTGGCTCTGTAATATAGCTGTTTGACTTCCAGCTCTAAAGGATATGTGCAGAACCTGCAGATATTTACAGTTTATTGCATAGGTTAAACTGTTACTTTGTACTGTTAATGCATTTCTAAAATTATGTAAAGTTAGTGACAATTAACAGTGAAAAAATTTGTTCTGTAATTTGACATGGATTGGTTTGTCATCTGACAAATTGGACATTTTCACAACAAAAACATTGAATACATGTTTTTTTTTTTATCAGTCTATAAGAATTGGTATATCACTGAAAACAGCAATAATTACCATTATTTCACAGATGGTGACTTTTATTGCAGTTCTCTAACTTAAATTCAGATTAAGATCAAATATCAAAATCAAATAATAACAGCACTCTTCTGTAAAACCTGATTATTTGTATTATATCAGTGTTTGCCTGTATTTGTAGATAATATAATTGTTTTTACATATGTAAATATCTTTAATTAAACAATAAAATGGCAAAATAATAAACGAGTATTTCTTTGGCACGACAACTGCTGGAATATTACCATTTTTTAACTTAACACTCCAATGTGTGATATATCTTCTCCCACTGTGCCATAGAGCTCTATTGTTATCCACAAAAACTATTTATTTTGTCATTAAATGACCCAATGTGGATTAATCCACAGTGTAAAATAGTCCCCAACGAATGCACTATTTCCTCCTGTTATTGTAATGTTAGCTAAAGTAACAGTGACCAGAGGGGGTTGGGGACAGTGCTACAGATGGGTTAATGACAGACAGTACTGAGAGATTAACTAACTTGTTGTTGTTTTGGGTGTTTTTATGGTATGTGTTGCAAAAGAAAAGAGAGGTGAAATAAAGAAGGTGTTCTTTTCTGAAACAACCCCATTATTTAAAATCAGAAAGCCAGTGTCTTGGATAACTAAAATGAAAATAAAATGAAATGCTAAAATATTTTCATAATTAAAACTGATGAAGGATGAACTAAAGAAAAAGTCAGAGTGGTAGAATATGCAGCAGGGAACATGAAAAACCTTTAATTAAAATGTCTGAAGTAATAGATACGTGTAAATTGTTATTTTACAACACAGGATAATCAAATTCAGGTGGTAGTTCCCTTTTACTACTTTTAAAGAACAAAAAATATATATTCAAAAATGATACAGGGTGAAATTTAGTGGCATTTGGCAGTGTGGTTGAAGGGAGTTTCTCCCTCCAAACTTGAAGAAGAAACTCCAGTGGCCCTGAAATGCGCAAAAAACGTGACTGGCCCTATCCACAGCCAGTGTTTGGGTTGTCCATTCTGGGCTACTATAGAAACATGGTGGTTCAACATAGCGGGCTCTGTAGAAGAGGACCTCTTTTCATAAAAACGTCTCATTCTAAGGTAACAAAAACACAATTCCTATATTCAGGTGATTACTAATGACAAATAAACATACCTATGAATATTATATTCCATTTAGACAATAGATCACTGAAATTCAAATGAAATTAAAGCTGCAAGCAGCATTGGGTGGGACCTCGCCATCAACCTACATCGGGGCCTGCACTGCGGCCACCCGCCGCAGCCGTGCCATGCCACGTCACCCCACGCCCAGTCCCTCATCATTGGAAGCCGAGGGAGACCGCTCTACGTCATCACGCATTTCAGACACCGTGCAAAAAACTTACGCGTTCAAAACTTCACATAAATCAGATTAAAGTTGCCATGCAGCGCTTACTTCCTGTTGCCAGTAGGTGGCGCTATCACTATATCTGAATATTGTCATGTAGATGTGTTCAGGTCGGGACTCATATCAAACGTGAAGTTTCATTGAGATTGTACCATGTACACTGAAGTTATGAGGACGTGTTCAGGGTGGGGCTGTTACAGAATATGTGAAGTTTAGTGGAGATTGGGCATTGTACACTGAAGTTGAGTACTATCTGTTTTTTGGTGATTCGGCGGAATTTGACACGTCGTCGTACAGTCACAAATAGCACAACTTTTCATCTACAGTTTGTTTTGATTGTACTGACCAATTTTAAAATTGATCAGATATACTCTCTAGGAGGGGTTCGTTCAAATACAACGCGAAAAATCACAGAAAATGACCAAAACATTCAAAATGGCCACGCCACAGACACGCACTTCGACGTACAGTCACAAATAGCACAACTTTTAATCAGCATGATTTTTTAACTGTACTGACCAGTTTTGATGTTGGTCCGCTTGGTCCAAGAGGCTTTTTTGCTTGTCCCATCACGATACACATACCAACTAATTTTCGTACATGTCGGTCATACGTGTCTTGGGGGCTGATTCTGGGGGGTGTGGCTAAGCCATTTCACAACGCCCATCTAAGGGACCAAGACAATACCTTAGCCTTCGCCATGACTGAATTTTGTGCAAAGTTTCATGAGTTTTCACGCATGTTTAGCCCCCCAAGTGTTCAAATGTAAATAGAAAAGCTGATTTTTGCTGTGTCGCCATGGTAACGTGGTTCCACGCAAGTCTCAAGATTCATAAGATGTCATCGTCATTTTCCTAAAGAACTTCTGACAGAACTTCAGCTGGATCCGGTCAATCTGCTGGAACATAAAAGTATAAAAATGACATTTCCTTTCATCACTAGGTGGCACTCTCACTATTATTGAATATTATCACATAGAAGTGTTCAGGGCAGGACTCTTATCAGGCAAGTGAAGTTTGGAGCCGATTGGACGATGTACACTCAAGTTATAGCAACTTCGTGTGTTCTGGCGGTACATCAAAGTTTGACGCCACGCCACAGACACGCCCTTTAACAAACCGTCACCACAATCATGAGATATCATCAACAACATGTTTTGTATTTCCTGACTGGATTTCAGCTCGATCTGGTCATCCTGCTTAGAGTAGAACATGGAAGTATTAAAAAATGACATTTCCTTTCACCACTAGGTGGCGCTCTCACTATTACTGAATATTATCAAATAGACTTGTTCAGGGCGGGACTCTTATCAAACATGTGAATATTCGTTATGACAAATCCCTCTTTCATGGCGAAGGTTCGAAATTGGACCTCACGCCACGTGTACGCTGTTCGATTGAATGTCGTAAATAGCACAACTTTTAATCGTGAATGTGTTTAGAAGGCTGTGTCCAAATCGGAAGTTGTTCCAATCAATTTCCTAGGAGGAGTTCGTTCAAATACAATGTGTGCAAATTGCCAAAAATGGTCGCTAAATCCAAAATGGCCGACTTCCTGTTGGGTTTGGGATATGGCACCCACTGGATTTTTTTGTTCGTCTGGATCTACGTGTGTACAGATTTACATGCATATCGGTGAATGGGGCCCCGGATGGTACAGTTAATGGGCCCCTGAGGAGCCATTTCACCACGACTGACGTGCGCTGCTTTTCATGAGGTTTCGAACATGTTGCGGCCTCCAAATATGCAGTCGAAGGGGTTAAAAATAATAATAATAGGTAAGAAGAATAAGAATTCTAGCAAACGCAATAGGGACCTCCTGTGGTCGCTGGCTCGGTCCCTAAAAATATGAAACCTTAGAGTAAAAATGTTCAAAGAGTGTCATTTTTATTAAATACAATATTGTCCTATAGTCCCAAACCTATAGAAAGGCCCTCTGTAACACCAGAGGAGCCTATTATTCAGCACAAATAGAAGAACATAAGAACAACCCTAGGTTCCTCTTCAGCACTGTAGCCAGGCTGACAGAGAGTCACAGCTCTATTGAGCCACATATCCCCATAAACTTAAGTAGCAACGACTTTATGAGCTTCTTTTATAATAAAATTATTACTATTAGAGAGAAAATTAATCACCAACTGCCATCAACAGTTATCAGTGGCTCTCCAAGTTTAGGAACTTTAACTAATGTAAACTCAGATATAACGTTATATTTAGACTGTTTTTCTGCTATCGATCTTCATCAGTTAACTTCAACCTGTCATCCCAACTAGGCTGCTTAAAGAAGTCGTACCCTTAATTGGCACTTCTTTACCTGATATGATTAATCTTTCTTTATTATCAGGATATGTACCACAGTCCTTTAAAGTAGCTGTAATTAAACCCCTTCTTAAAAAGCCCACTCTTGACCTAGGGGTTTTAGCCAACTATAGACCGATCTCTAACCTCCCCTTCCTCTCTAAGATTCTGGAGAAAGTAGTCGCCAAAGAGTTGTGTGACTTTTTACATAACAATAGTTTATTTGAGGATTTTCAGTCAGGATTTAGAGTTCATCACAGCACAGAGACAGCTCTGGTTAAAGTTAATAATGACCTTTTGATTGCTTCAAACAATGGACTCGTCTCTGTACTTGTATTATTAGATCTTAGTGCTGCATTTGACACCATTGACCATAATATTTTTTTACAGAGACTTGAGCATCAAATTGGCATTAAAGGAACCGCACTAAGCTGGTTTAAGTCATATTTATCAGATCGTTCGCAGTTTGTACATGTTAACAATGAATCTTCAATAAATACTACAGTTAGTCATGGAGTTCCACAAGGTTCTGTACTTGGGCCAATACTATTTACTTTATATATGCTCCCTTTAGGCAAAATTATTAGGAATCACTCCATTAACTTTTACTGTTATGCAGAAGATACGCAGTTATATCTATCAATCAAGCCTGATGAAATTAATCAATTATCTAAATTACAAACATGTCTTAAGGACATAAAATCCTGGAGGAGCTGCAATTTTCTGATGTTAAACTCAGAAGAAACCGAAATTCTTGTACTTGGCCCCAAAAATCTTAGAGACTCAGTGTCTAAAGATATAGTTACTCTAGATGGCATTACCTTGGCCTCTAGCACCACTGTCAGGAATCTTGGAGTTATCTTTGATCAGGATTTGTCATTTAATTCCCACATAAAGCAGACCTCTAGGACTGCCTTCTTTCATTTACGTAATATTAGAAAAATTAGACACATACTATCACAGACAGATGCAGAAAAACTAATCCATGCATTTGTTACTTCTAGGCTGGATTACTGCAACTCTTCATTATCAGGTTGCCCCAATAAGACCATTAAAACGCTCCAATTGATTCAAAACGCTGCAGCACGAGTACTGAACTGAGGAACTAGAAAAAGAGATCACATCTCTCCTGTACTAGCTTCTCTCCCTGTAAAATTTAGAATAAAATTTTAAATTCTCCTCCTCATCTATAAAGCTCTTCATGATCAGGCCCCTTCATATCTTATTACCCAACTAGAACATTACATTCTCTGAATGCTGGGCTACTTGTGGTTCCTATAGTCTCTAAAAGTAGAACAGGAGCCAGAGCCTTCAGTTACAAGCTCCTCTCCTGTGGAACCAGCTTCCTGTTGTGGAATTAAGGAATGTCTTAAGCCTACATTCAAGAGTAGGCTTAAGACATTCCTCTTTGATAAAGCTTATAGTTAGGGCTGGATCAGGTGAGTCCTGAACCATCCCTTAGTTATGCTGCTATAGGCCTAGACTATCGGGGGATTTCCCATGGTGCACTGAGCTCCTCTCTTCCTCTCTCTTTCTGCACTCATTCATGTCCCATTAATGCATGTTACTAATTTCACTTCTTCCCCGGAGTTCTTGTTCTTCCTGGTGGAGCCTCCTGCCATGGTCCTGCTAGATTGCTAGATTACCAATACTGTTGTTGCTGTGCACCTGTCTGTCTGTCTGTTTGTCTGTCTGTCTGTCTGTCTGTCTGTCTGTCTGTCTCTCTCTCTCTCTCTCTCTCTCTCTCTCTCTCTCACCCCAACTGGTCGAGACAGACGACCACCCACCTAGAGCCGGAGGATCTGTCCTAGGTTTCTGCCTTTTAACAGGCAGTTTTTCCTTGCCCTTGTCGCCAAGTGCTTGCTCATGGTGGTACTGTTGGGTCTCTGTAAATGTTATAAGGAGTTCGGTCTAGACCTGCTCTATTTGAAATAACTTCTGTTATGAATTGGCGCTATACAAATAAAATTGAATTGAATTGAATTGAATTGAAATTTAACTAATTGTGTTTAGTTTCAGTCAGTTTCCAGGGTGGGCTTGCGTGTTTCAGTTTAGTCTTTTATTGTTTCAAAATGTCTATTTTTAGTTTAGTTTTATATATTTTTTGTAATTATAATATTTGTCGGAATTGGTATTACATTAATAATATTGTTATTCAGGTGTAAGTCAGGTAGACATCAGTCTCAATATACATGACATGACATGACATGACAAATTTATCCAAAAGAGACATTTCCTGTATTTTTATTATTTTAGTTTATTTAGTCAGTACACAATGTCATTTCAATTTGTTGTTGTTTAGTCTAGTTTTTATTTTTATTTCAGTTAACTAAATGTTTTTTTATACCTAGTTTTAGTTTTTAGCTCAGTTTTAGTGAACAATAATAACCTTGGTACTAAGACCAATAAATGTCTTGTGTTATTTTATGCTATTTTATTTTATTTCAGAGTCTTTGGCACTGCGAGATAGACTTCAAATCTTTTCCTTGATGGGTGCAGTGTGCCTTTGTATGAACTGACAAACTCTGAGTGAGAAAATGTATAGTTTACCTGGAGCGTGCCTGTAGGTGACAGAGCCGTTGGCCAGCTGCAGCAGGGATAGCAAGGCAATCCACGCAGCTGAAGAGGCTGCCATTGAAGCAAAAAACAACACGGAAAATAACAAGGAAGGACGTCTGGGGAATTATTCCAACACTGCTGTAGAGGATGAACCTGTCCAACGTTGTTGCCTCTTTACTTGGTTGGTCTGTCAAAGCTTTCCAGGAAAAAAACACCACATATCCTTCTTGATTTTCAGAAACATGGAGGCACCAATATTTCTTCCAACTGAACTTCTTATTGCTGATTTTTCTGTTGAAACCGTCCGGCCACAAAGTGTATGCCGTTTGCTTAGAGAGAGGTCACATCACAAACCTGTTGGACAGCATACCAGCAGGAGGGAGGAACCTCTATAAACCTGTCTGTCTGCCTGCCTGTCTCACTGTGTGTGTGTGTGTGTGTGTGTGTGTGTGTGTGTGTGTGTGTGTGTGTGTGTGTATTCCAGTTTACTAAAGGAGTGTAATACAACCGTTTTTAAACATGACATGACTCATTTTGGAGGCTGGTGATATAAAAAGGTATATAATTATGTTGTTTGGAGGATATATTAAAAAAGGGAAGAGGGAAACCTGGAAAAAAAAAAAAAAAGTCATGCCATGCCTTCCTTGTGTTGTTTATTGTGTGTTTGTGTGTATTTTAATGTTGTGTAGACTTGACCAAGTAACCTTTATTTTATTGAAAGAAATTAAAGGTGACATATTAGGTACTAGAATTGGTTTACATGCTTTAATGTTCAAGAAAACACATTTTTCTCACATTGTCAATTGTTCTGCTCTGATTGGTCAGCTCACACAGGACTAAGCATTCACCACCCACCATGTTTCTGCATCATCTGCTGTCTATTTGCAGCCAGGCAGTCATTATAATGAGTTTACCATGAATATCACCAAAAATCGCTTATAAACCTAAAACTTTTAACCTCACATATTCAAGCGGCAATCTGACCCTACACTTGGATTAAACAAAACTGGGAATCAAGATTAACATTTTCTCAGCCGAAATGCTCATGTTTGTGACAGCACAGAATGTAAACATTAATGGCGTCCTTGGCTGAGTTGTAACGTTAGCTAGTTTACCTAGCACCACAGAGATAGCTAACATTCAGCTACAGGTGGGGGGTGTAGTTCCTACATAAAACGTCTCACAACAAGGTCTATGGATTATCCTCAGTAAACCTGTCATGATTTCTGGAAAGAGACATTGCTGTTGAGTTTTTTTGTAAGAGCATTTTTTACAGTGCCATTATACTGGATAGAAGGCAGACATCTCTACAGCTGATATCTCCAAAACTCAGCAACTCACACTAAAACAATCTACATTGATGAATAGCACTACAGGGGAGAGTAAAATATGTACTTTTGGGGTGAACTGTCCCTTTAAAGGGACATTACATTTAGGAAGATCTATTGGTAGAAATTGAATATAATATGCATAACTATGTTTTCATTAGTGTATAATCACTTGAAAGACAAACCAAACACTGTAATAACAAACAGCTGATACACTAGCAGGTCAATCCAGCTTTAATCAAAGCAGAGAAGTGATTCTCTGTATTAAATGCCGATTGTTGAGAAAGTGTGTTTTTTCTTTTAAAGCACTGATATCTGTAGAAGTCAATTTGTTGTATTACTTTGTGCCATTCATATATTGTCCTTTTTTCATCAGCAGTTAATCTATCAATTATTTTCTCTGTTAATCCATTAGTTGTTTGGTCAAGAAAATGGTGAAGCATTTTTATTAGTGTTTCCCACAGCCCAAGGTGACTTTCTTTATTGTCAATGTTTTGTCCTCAACCCAAATATATTCAGTTCACTGTCATAGAGGACTAAAGAAACTAATATTCTCATTTGAGAAGCTAAAATCAAAGAATTTGCTTCTTTAAAATGACTAAAATTATTTATTGATTATCAAAATAGTTGGCGATTAATTTAGTAGTTGACAACTAATTATTAATCGACTCATCGTTGCAACTCCCACAATACAGTGACAACACAGTAGGGTTCCACACTGACTGACATCTGTTGGCCCACACCATGCATCATTTTCTTTTTGTACAGTACAGTACATTAATTTCTAATATACCAACTTACAAAATGGCGCATTGTCAACACACACACAACACAGTATACATCAGTGTACAGTCTCTCAACTGGGAAAACTAACACATTAAGCTCCACTTCATTGTTAGATTGGATGTAAAAAGTGTAATCTTGTTCATGTTCATCCAATATCTAATACAACAAAATCCTAATGATGAGAATTTAATATCAACCGAGGACCTAAAAATATCACCCAAAACTAAGACACAACAGAAAGAAATGTTTGAGTAAATGTTTTAATGGTGTACAAAAGTGATTTGACAATTTTTCTATATAAAACTTATGATGTGAAATGCAGGTTGTAAGGTGGATATAAATATTAATTCTTAATAAAAGGGGAAAGAAGTAAACCAAACTGCCCAAAGCATTACAAATGGGAGATATAAAAGTGGATATTTAGAAAAATACTGTGAGATTTTTTTTTTCAAGTGAGCTTGATAAAGCCTTGTTTTGGTGTGCATCATCTTGAGTTAATGTTTCCTTGCAGATAAGAAGCAGTGACGAAGGTGCTTGAAGATGTGAATTGGACTCCTGTCTGTGGTTTTTGATTGTCTTGATACCATGGTCCAAATGGACCCCTTCTAAGTCAGGAGAAAGTTTCTCCTTTCCTGTACTTTGATATGCTATGTGCTAGGCTCTCTATATTGAAAAGATAACCAAATTTTAAAGATGGTTAAGTGATAAAAGTGACACATATATAGTCACATTTTAAGTTAGCTATCTTAGCAAAATGTTAACTAACTAATCTACATATAGGCATTAGCTTGCTAGTTAGCATTTTGCTAGTTACATCTCTATGAATGTAGATTAGGAACTGTCTTTCTCTCTAGCAAAACACCGGTTAATCTAGTTCTTTCCAATCCTCAGATACATGTTACCCATCTCTCAGGCATCTTTGAGAAAATCCACATTCATAACATCTAACATAGAGCATAATGGGATGTTACACAGTAAGCCATTAGCTGTGCTATTGTTTACTTCTGCTTTCCAAAACCTGAAACCAGTTGAGTCTTGCCTAGCACACTGCAAAATCAATTAATTTAACAGTTTCATACTGCATACTAGTATGAAAAGCGGTATGCAGTATGTAAAACATTCTGCATTTGTCGGCAGTACAGGTGGTTCCCGAATACAGCCCTTTGAACAGAAACGGGGTTTACCATCTCTCCCTATATATAATCACCTGCCATTACATGATTGAAGTTGCAACAACACACAATGACAACTGAACCATCTCCATGACTGAGTCCCCCCATCCACTGATGAAGACCATTGTAAATATCTTTCCTGTACAGTTTGGATCTTTCTATCTTTATCCTTATCTTTATTTATGTATATTTTAAAAAGTACTTTATTTTTGTGTGATTTTTATGCACCAATGCACCAAGACAAAAAACTTACTTGGCAATAAACCCGATTCTGATTCTGATCTGAACCCCAAGTTAGGATTATGCTGTTCAACTACTTTACTCAAAGTCAAGAAGGAACTTTAACCTGTAACCAGTTCATTACTACAGTGTCAACTCTGTGGTCACTATTGTTAATTTCTTTGAGAAAAACATCATTGTTTGATTTTACCTCATTTTTAAACACTGATGATGTAAAAACTAAAACAATGGAGAAAAAAAGTACCAGAATGTAGTCAACCTATCCCCAAAACCATGAACATCCAGACCAGGGGTCTCCAACATTTCTGAGTGTGAGGGCTACCTAAAGGAGAAAATGAATGGCAGGGCTGCTATGGATATTTGATGAACATCCATGTTAAATTGATGCTTTCAATAGAATTACATAGAGGCGTGTATCTGCACCTTTAGTCATTTTCTACGTACAGGGTTAAACCAATTGGAATTGTGGATGAGGAAGTTATTTCTTCTCTGGTGGTTGTATTAACACTGAAGGATCTTGAGAGAAATCTACTGATAAGAACTGAGAGTCCATTTACTCGCCTAATCCACCAATTAACTGATAGATCATGAAAATCTACAAATCAGCTCAGAGAAAGTTGGCAAGGGCAGAACAGGGAAGCCTGGTTTCAAGTGGGAATATGTAATATGTAATAAATTATAGTCACAATATACTTTTTTAATCAATAAAAATGTATAGGTAATGTATTTAAATGTTCTGACACAGTCCGGACTTTCCAGTTTGTTCCGAACCAAAGTTACAGGTGTGAAACCTCCCTGAGACCACAGTCCGGACTAAACAGCTTAACCTAGGTGCGACCAAATTAGGTGGTAGACCAAACTGAACCATGGCTTGGTTTGTTTCTAGTATGGAAACATTCTTATGAATGGTAAATCTAACTATTGGACTAATTACAGGAAGTTCTGGCAGACAATTTTCACACTACATTTGGTGAATTCGAGGTAGACTCAATTATTGCGCTTGAAGTTGGTGCTGCTGGTAGTAATGCCATAGTAATATTATATTGGCAAATACATTTACTCCATTCATTCCAACTGTGATAGAAGGCTACCTGCCACACTTATAGCTGACATCAGATAAACGGCCGTCGATAAACCAATCAATTGCAAGTAGAGACCAAGACTCAGCTAAACTGCAATGCGAAACCAAACCTAGATCAAACGTATAGTGTAACAAAATCTCAAACCTTGGTTTGGACTTTCACATGTGAAAAGACTCACATTACACAACATCTCTGGACAGCTCATAGGCTACTCACAGGCTACCAGGTTGAAGACCTCTGATCCAGACAGTATTTGTTTCAGCCCAACATGTTGCAAATGTTAAAATGTGAAACACAGAAACAACTTCTGCTGTTGTGAATACTGCACTGCCAGCTTGAAGTTCATGTAACCTTAATTTAGTCAAATTTTCAATAGGCATTGCACGGCAAACCGACCAAGAGTTCCCATACTGAAACAGTCTGCATCTGGATAATGTACAATCTGTTTAGGCCCTTGAACTGTCATCTGGTATTTATGGATGTTTTCAATCTCAACTTCAGTCTCATTATGGCACTGCAGGTGAAAAGATAGGGAGAAACATCACTATAGCCTGGAACTGCTGCCACGCTTCCTCCCTTTCCTTGTATAATTCTGCTGTGGGGCTCTGCTGCCCCCTTCAGAAAGGCGTGGAACATGGATGTTTCATTTTTGGGCATGCCACATGCCATGAGCACCAAGCTGAAATCTTACATGCACATTTCTTTTTGCACACGAAAAACATAGTATTGGAAATAAAGTGTTAAGTCAGCTGTGTGGTGGCAAAGTCACTGCTGACATCTGTACCTGCAGCAGTTTGGTCATTTTTACAACACGTGATGGTGTGATTTTTATTTGTGGATGCTACCTTTGTACGGTAATGTCATGATGTCACTGGTACACCGGCCAGAGTACTGACTTCCTGTTTCTCCACCAAACTAATTCTGCTGCTGCTTCTTCAGATGATTTCATTAAAATAAAACACAAACGTTGCTTTTGGCAAAAGTGCAAATGAAACCATTTGGAAAGAAAATGATGCACCTTATCTCTCTCTCTCTCTCTCTCTCTCTCACTCTCACACACACACACACACACACTCCTTTCTGGAAAAGCAGTAAAGGGATGAGGCTTTGGTGTCCATAGTAACTTAGAGGAGGACACAGGGACAGCCACCACTCTTCTGTTTCCCTGTATGATGAGCTTGAGGAGGAGGACTCTCCATCTCCTGAAACCTCCTGTGGATCAAGAAGAGTAGGAACAGAAAGAACGTAATGAATCATTGTAAAGTAAAGCGAGTTGTCCACTAATCAGAAGGTTGACAGGTTTGATTCCTATCTCCTCCTGCTGCATGTTGGCGTGTCCTTGAGCAAGATACTGAACCTCAAATTGTTCAAAATAAGATTAAATGATCACAATGTCAGTAGTAGGGCAAAATTAAAAACTATAAAACAGGGATGTGGATTTAGACTAAATCTGTAGTAAACCTAAGTAAAATAATTCAGAACT
The DNA here is from genome assembly GCF_905237075.1 of Dicentrarchus labrax. NCBI lineage: Eukaryota > Metazoa > Chordata > Actinopteri > Moronidae > Dicentrarchus > Dicentrarchus labrax. The sequence goes on from NW_026136722.1 coordinate 21,065,057, forward strand.
ATACCTGATAATTTGCACCAGCTCCAGGAAGGCCTCATCCACATTGTATCGATTCTTGGCTGAAGCCTCCATGTAGTGGATCCTGTTCTCTCTGGCGAATGCCTGAGCATCCTCCCTCGAGATCTGCACACAAATCAAACACTGGGTATTGTTTGCCCAGTCTCCATCCACTGTCCCCTCATCCTTTTCATTCTGTACAGCTGGGCTCTTCTTTCTCTCCATTCACTTCAATAATGAGTGATCTACCTGATCAATACTGTACTGAGAAGAGATTGGCCCAGATAAGAAATAAAAGGCTTCATTACAAATGTAAAGAACAAGACTAGGTGGAAACCTTGTATGTGGCTGGACTGTGTATGGCAAATGGTAGCGTCTATATTCTAAATTCCTGGATATTAACATACACTACTCACAAAAAGTTAGGGATATTCGGCTTTCGGATGAAATTTCAGATGCACCTAAAATGCACTATAACCTTTACAGGTCAACTTAATTTGACCTTGTCTAAACTTTTGAATGCACTGTTCAATCTTTCCGTACTCACTGCTAACATTGTGTTCTCTAACAAGGTCATTAAGTGCAAATATCACAACAAGTGTCTGATCCATGAATCGACCACTAATTGTTCTGGTTTAATGACAATTTGTATTTAAACAGTCCTCTCCATCATGCTGTTCACATTTTGACATCATGAGATCAAGATGACACCTAACAATCGATCAACAGTACCTGGCCATTGCAAGACTTTAAACGTATTTACTCAGATGAAAGTTGCCACTGATCTTAGAGTGACCACTTCACTGTGAATAGTGCCCTGCGAAACCGGATGGTGTATGCCACTCAGCTCCAGGAACGTTTAAGGGAGGTGAGAGGCACCCGAGTGTCACGTCATGCATGGGCCAGGAAGCACTGTGCTGGACGAGAAACCAGTGGGCCTCAGTGCTGTTCTCAGTCGATTCACATTGAGCAGAAATGATGGCCGCACGCTCTTAGAGGCACCAAGAAGAACACTATGCATCAGCCACTGTGGTCACCAAACGAGCCTTTGGAAGAGGTGGTGTTACAGACTGGGCAGGTGTGTCTAGTCAATACAGAACTGCCCTACACCTTGTGAATGGTACTGTGACAAGCCGATACTACCTGAATAACCTCAATAATCCAGTCATTGTGCCTCTGCATGAGCAACACAGGCCTGATTTCATCTTCATGGATGACAATGCCCCAGCTCATCGAGGTCGCATCATCAGGGAACGGCTGCTGGAGGCTGGGGTACCTCAATTGGAGTGGCCTGCACTTTCTCCATACTTGAATCCCATAGAAAACCTATGGGATCAGCTGAGTCGCCATGTAGAGGGTCATCACCCCGCAACCCAGAACCTCAATGACCTGAGGGCAGTCCTTCAAGAAGAGTGGAATGCCATGCCTCAGCAGACAATAAGTCGACTTGTAAACAGCATGAGATGTTGTTGTCAAGTTGTAATTGATGCTCAAGGACACATGACAAGTGTCATGGATACCCACCACTGTTGTTGTTTTGTTTCAATAAATTGTTTGAGATGAAGAAATTACCATTGCTTGCTTCTACTTAAATGTGATATAATATCACTGTAGCATGAACGTTTTATATTTTCCATAAATTTCACCCGAAAGTCGAATATCCCTAACTTTTTGTGAGAAGTGTATATATCTGCACTTAATTATATTAATTAATACTATAAAGATACAGAAACATGAACAAAGGTCTTACTTACAACTCTTTGCTGTTCCAGGTCAGCCTTGTTTCCAACCAGCACCATGGGGAAATCATCTCGGTCCTTCACTCTCAGGATCTGGGTGTGAAATTTCTGGACCTCATGGTAGCTTTTGGGAGAAGGGAGGCAAGAATTAGCTGTCCCAGTATCAAAAAGCATATATTCAAATGGATTTTTTATCAAAGTATGAATAAAATGTCTTTTTGTTTCTTTGCACCACGTACAACAGTAATAATAACTTTAGTTAATAACTTGGGGGAGTGGGGAGTTATGGTGGTAGTCATTGTTCTTGGTGTGGACACAAATAGACACATTGATCACAATAGTTTCACTATAGCTTCAATAGTGTATATACCAAATATTTGTGCTTTTTTTATATGAATTTGTGAATTGCTAACAACAGACGTTCAGAGTGGTAAAGCACAAGGTCTCTGTGTAAGAACTGACAGACCCTGTTAATGCTGCCTGTATCTGCTGGTGTGCATTTAGCTCAGCTGCAAACTATATAAAAACAGAGACAAGATCCGTAAAACTTCAAAGGGAGTGCAGAACGGTTTGACACAATCATCAACACCTCGACCCCACCCCCTCCATTCCCCTCCAGCAAATGTGTGAGACCTGTGGGGATGGAACAATATACAAACACTTAGATACTTGAAGAAGCAATCAAACTCACTAACTTACAGCGCTGTATGGATTTCCTGATTTATTTTGACTTGCCACAAGGGGGAGACTGCATCTTATTTGCTAGAGACGTGTGCAACTAGTTTGTGGTTTTGTTATAATGGAATGCAATTAGTTGTACAGGTATCAGTCACACTGAGTCCACTCCCTGTGTGTGTTGAGCTGTTGTCTAAGTAACAGCTCAACAGTCTCACTTCCAGCAACTTCCTCTTTGACAGGAAGACAGACAGCCACTGTTAGTGACATCATCACACTGTGTCCACCTCTTAGGCACTTATCAAGCTAGACGCACACAATCACACACACACACACGGACACTTTCCATTACCTGCCCCGGTCGTTAAGCGCAAACACCAGTAAGAAGCCTTCTCCTGAGCGCATGTACTGCTCCCTCATTGCCCCGAACTCCTCTTGACCTGCTGTGTCCAAGACTGACAAACACACACGCACACAGTATTAAAACAACCTGCAATGACCAACCTTTAACAGACAAAGATAGAGGTACTGGAATGAAACAACAAAACCAACATTTCCTTTATAAGGAGTGGTGCTTTCCATCTAATATAATATCCAGTTATGTTTAGGTACAGAATACAGTATGTTATAGGTGTTTGAGTTTAGGTGTAACATACAAAATATTTATGCATTAAAGATATCTACATTAGAGGTAAGATCAACAATAGTCGCATTATTTGTGTTAAACCATGGATGGTAATGGATGTATTGAAGCATCATCAGGGTTCTAGATCAGTGGTTCGCAACCAGGGGTCGCCAAACCTTCACAGGGGGGTCACAAGGCCTTGATTTTAAGGGTTGTAAGAAAAATGTAATAATATATACCGTACTAGGCCTATATCTCTGCATTCTGTTCATTTCTGTGAAGAAAACTAAATGAAATTGTAATTGATATTAATACATATTACTTATTTATTTACTATTTAAGATATAAAGAAAGACGATATAGAACACAATTTATATTGACTTATCCTTCACTCTCTGATACACTGCTCTGTTAGTAGTTAACAGAAAAATAGTTCAAACAATCAAAGACCTAACAGAACAATGAGAGAAGTGTGTCAGGGAGAAGTAAACACTGCATTTGTCAAAAAAAGAAGCCTATTGAGTATGAACAATGTATAAAAAGTTCTTAAAAATATAATTGAAACTCTTCTCTGTTGTCACAGGAAAAAATCTGCTCAAAATTCATCCAAATCTCTAGATTTAAATAATCTTCCTGCAGTTATTGTGTCACTATTTGGGTTCATTGTCATAATTAGTCAGGGGAAGTCAGTTTACTCAATGAAAGAAAAGGGGTTGGGAACCACAGTTCTAAATGAGAGCTGTCTGGTGGGCAGGAGGAAGTGATTCAAAACAACAAAAATCCAAACAGGACTAGCTGTCCATGGTGCTAAAGAGGATGATGAATAAAAGTAACCTAGCATATTTAATGGAATGTAATGTATATACTCACAATACAAAACAGTCAGAGCTTGCTGCAAGTTATATGATACATGTTAAGATGCTGCATGTCTTCTATGAGTGGGTATTTGTTTATCATTTCATTAGGAGCGTATTATTATATTGTGAGCACAGCAATCCCTTGCCCCAGTTTGTACCTCTCATGTTTTTAGCGTTGTTCCCTGATAGTCCACCAGAAGAGCCTGGGGTCAGTAGCAGGAAAGGTGACATGCAGGTGACATCTAGAAACATGGTCTAACCTAATTATTACATTATGCTAAATAATTAATGACCCTATTAACATGAACAAATTGCAAAGTTAAAGGTCCAGTGTGTAACATTAAGGAGGAAATTGAATATAATATTCATAGGTATGCTTTCATTAGTTTATAATCACCTGAGTCTCCCATGTTTCAGCCATGTTTCAACAACAGCCCAGAAGGGACAAACCCAACACTGGCTCTGGATATAGTAGTAGTTTCTCCTTTGTGCTTGGAAGGGGAGGGTGAAACGAGGGAGTTGCAATCTTCAACTATACTGCTAGATGCCACTAAATCCTAAACCTGGATCCTCCTGGATTCCAAAAAGAAAAGTCTCAGAGGAAAATAGAGAATTTAATAGTTTGAAGACAGACTTGTTTGCTTTCACCACCAACACTGCTGACTTACTGGTTTGCATGATGTTTGCGGTAAGCATAAAAACAGCCGTACCTTGTTAAACAGCAAGTGATGTTTAACAACCTTCTGGGTTTTTCCAATAATTGCCAGGGAATTAACATTCAGAAACACCAAGGCTTGGCTGTGTGACTCAAATGGATGGATGTTCCTGTTGATGACTCTGCCAGAGCCAGTGAGATATGCTAGTCCAACCCTTTACTCCACCCTTCGCAATCACTCCAACATCTGTGTACATACCACTCTAAAACATACAGTATAACATATTATGTAATAAAAATCAAATCAAATATATGTTGTTTTATAGATAAGAACCTCTTAGTACTTCTAAAGGAGAACCCTAATTTCACCCAACTGTATCATTTGGACTACAGTAATGTCTGTGACGGGCAGTGCTGAAAGAAGAACACAGAACATTCTGAAAATGGAGTAAAATGCTGTAAACAAATGTGAAAACATATAAAGAGCAGCCAGACCAAGTCACATAAACAGCAGCTTTGCATATTTAATCTGTATACATCTGATGATTCACATATTACTGTGTGGTGAAACAGCAGTGTGACCCAAGACACTACAGCCTGGCTTGATGCAGCAACACTGGCAGAGTACAAGTCCTAACAAGGGAATGAAACATCCAGAGAGCAAACACGCTGCCTGTGTCATATCACATCACAGTGCAACACACCCTCTGCTTTCAAACAAAGCCTCACACACCTTGTAATCAACCTTAACAACAGTGTGAACTATGAATTCATGTCCAGTGGGACGGATTCTTACTGTCCAGCCGGGTCTCCTTTCCATCCACAGTACAGATCTTGGTGTAGGAGTCTTCAATGGTGGGGTCGTAGTCTGACACAAAGTAGGACTGTGGGAAAAATTCAAGGTTAATAGCGAGACACAGCCGTGGGCACAGCGCATTACGTCTCTTAAATACAGTGATTTGTTTTACAATAGACCTAGAGCAGGTCATCCACTAATCGGAAGGTTGTTGGTACGATCCCCGGCTCCTCCTGCCACATGTAGAAGTATCCTTGAGCAAGATACTGATCTCCGAATAGTTCCAGATGCTGTGCATCGGTGTGTGAATGTGTATGAATGCGTTAGTTTCTGTTCGATGGGCTTTGCCATCACTGAGTGAATGTGGCATGTACTGTAAAAGTGCTTTGAGTGGTAGGAAGAAAGAAAGAAAGGCACTATACAAGTACAGGTCCACCTACCATTTACCTTTTTCACAGCAGCCATTTTGACATAAAATAGTAAGGTAAACTCAGGTGCTACCAATGACCTGGTCAAACAGAGTCTGGGTGCTGTAGAAAGGATCTGCCTCACTAAATGGAACAGAAGCTTAATTAGTATCATTGGTAACACCTGGGTGTACCCTACTATTTCATGTCAAAATGGCTGCTGTGAAAAATATCTATACCGTAAAAAAATATCTGGCTTCATCTTAAAGGCTGTTGTGTGGTCATTTATTGCTAATGCTTAAATATGGCTAGAAAGTCCACTGGGCAAATGCGAATATTCCAATTCCAAGGTAGATAAACTGAGTTTATCTAGGCGAGGCGACCACCCAAATATAGCCTGACATGAAGGAAAACTGTGTGATATTCTTAAAATGAAAGTGCAAATTAATGGGAACTCATCAGAACTGTTACTGTGTAGTTACAACCATGTTACATAATGAAATACAACCACACATGTTCACTGTGGTGGACTACCGACTGCATGTTTTTTTTTTCATAATGTAAGGAAAAATACATTTAAACATCTATCATACTAACTGATGTGTGGGAAATTGTACAGAGATTTTGGAGAAAAATGGTTGATTGTTGAGTCCCATTCCCAGGTCATTGAACACCGAAATTTAGGGTTGGCCCTAAACTATGGGAAGAGATGTTTTGATACCATTTTTTCCTTCCTGATACTGATTCCAATACTTGAACTTGGCATATCATTCAATACCAAGCACCATTCCAAGACCTGTGTGTTAAAAATCGATCCCAGAAGGGTCCCATTTCTGGTAGGGTTGCACAATTAATAGAAATATTATCGATATCAATTCTTTATAAAGTTAAAAAGGTGTGAAAAACATTATAATAAAGTTCTGTTGTGCTGGATATGGAGATGCACTGGAATCTGGAAACATTTTTGTTTGGTACCATCCCAATTACATACAGTACATTTCACATCATAAAGATTTTAATAGTTTTTCTGTGAAAATAAAATTTGTGCTGCAAACATTATCATTCCCACAATCATATTGTACTACTGCTTTCTAGGCAGTTTTTTATACTGATATCGCTATCAGAATAACTCTTGTTATTTGACGACATGGGAATAAGACTCAACAACCAACTTACTGCCCTGTGATTTGTCAAAGTCTCCTGTCACAGCCTAGATTTTCAGAACAGACAGATTGTCACATTTGCTGCACCCTTTGTACAGGGTTTATTAGCTGTATCTAATGGCGTTATAAATGTCCTTACAATACTTTATAGATCAGTAATGAGCATATAATGTGAACAATAGCTTTGGTATCCAGGTTGTGAAAATCTGGAGTTTGTCTGGACAAATGTACCGTTTGGCCACTTACCATCTGGAAAAGCTGCAGAGAATCTGGACCAAAATGTATTTATAATTAAGTTTTTCACATTTTGACATCTTGTTATTTTTATGTATTGTTCTAACTTACAATGCAATTTAATATTTATGGCTCAAGAAAAAGTGAGACAGCTGTGACACTTTTATTGATGACTCACAAGTCAGAGAGATTGTTCATAATCTGGTAGTTTTGTTCCCATGAATAGCCAGTTTCTGATCCATAAAGAATTAGTGAGTGATGTATTAAAGGTGCAGTAGGTAACGTTCATTAAAATAACTTTTTGTCATATTTGCAAAAATTGTCACTATATCCTGATGGTAGGCTAGTAGATGACAAAGATAATCTGTGAAAAAATGAGGTTCTTATGGCTCCTCCTAGCACTCCTAACAGAATTTACAAAAATCCACCGGGCCATGCTTTGGGTAGGTGACTTGAAGCTTTGACGACCAGGGAATTAGACTCAACTAGGGATTTTACATGAGAATCTATATTTTAGTACCAAGTTGATACCTACTTTCTGAAAACGTGACGGTACTTGTTTTTCCACAGTATCGAAGGTACCTTCTGACGTTATTAAAGTTATTTTCATAAGTTACCTACTGCAGCTTTAACCAATAATAAAGTCAGAATGTAATAGCAATAATACATGTAACAGAGTATGCCATGTACAGTAGGCTGTGTCTCTAATAAGTATACAGTTGGTAAATGTAGAGTCCGTACCTGGATGAATTGGATGGTCAGGGCGCTCTTCCCCACCCCTCCTCCTCCCACCACCACCAGTTTGAATCTTTCCTCTTCTCCGCTCATACTGTATTGTAACTCGGATCAAAAAGCTTCAAGGGCCTCAACCAGAGACCCACTGTTGACTAGGAGCTAACCCAAGGTCCAAAGACACGATCCAGAAGCGAAGAGCTCGAGTAAAGTCGCCTGTTAATGTTGGCAGAAGACACCAGCATGGACGATTTTATCAAACTGAAACTTATTCAAATGAAGCTAATTTTCTCCAACGAGCTTTTCAACACAGCACCGGAGTTCCACCGTCCATCCGCCGAAACACTAACCGGCAGAATAACACCGTGTTCTGGGTTTAAAGCGTACTCTGTCGTTCGCTTCTTTTCTCTTCTTTCGGCTCTTTTCTCCGCGGCCTCCGGGCTGCTTCTGAGGGCGGAACTGCTTCCTCTTTTCTCTTTCCTCAAGAAAGCAACGCTTACACACATTCACTGACACACGGACACAGAGGTATTCACACAACAACGAGGCGTTGTGTCGGTGGCACACACCAACACTCACAAAATATATGACATGGCGAAGCGCTATACACACTAAAGCTTTCTACTCATTAAAGCTGAAAACTGACCAGAACAAATTCCACTTCCATGTGTCACTTTCCTTATTTGGTCATTTGGAGTATCCGTGACATCATTTAAACCTACTGGCTCGCGCGGGGTGTAAACCCGGCTCCGAAGTGTTGCAAAGTAGTTATGATTCAGAATAATATCAAATAGCTTCAACCGGAATAAGAATGTAACTTCACAACGCTGGCTAATAAGACAACTTCTTACTAGTAAACCTTTTATTCTATCTTTAATCCCTCTACAGCACCACACCATTGTTTGAATCCAAATGCTGCGCCCTGAGGCAACACATAGCTCACCTCTCCATCCGGACACGTGTGAGAAAGTTCCAATCCGACAGATGTAGTTAACCTGTAGTCCACAATGAAGCAGTCTATATCAGTGCTTTCCAACCTTTTTTCGAGACTAATTATGACAATGACCCAAACAATGAACACAATAACTGCAGCGATTTTGAGCATATTATTTCCTTTGACTATTGATCAGAGATGAGTTTTCCTGGTATGTTTTAGTAACTTTATATACAGTTCAAACAAATTCAGCATTTTCTTCTCCCTGTCACTTCACCAATGTTCTTTATTAGCTCTTTGCTTGTTTTTGTCTTTGCTACTTTTCTAATGCAGGACAAGGCTGTTTATCAGAGATTGAAGGCTTTGTGCAGCTTCTGTTCACCTCTCCACAGTCTTCTTTTTACTGTATATCATAAATAATAATCTAAACTTTAAAAATTATATTTAGTTTACTTCAAAGAAATGACCAAAATATTGAGATATAGGCCAACTACAGTGTATATTATTTAAGTTGTCCTAAAAATCAAGAATGCCTCATGACCCCCATGAAGCTTTATCAACCCTTCGTGGGGGTCCCGACCCCCAGGTTGGGAACTACTGCTCTAGGGTGCCCTTCCAGTGGAGAAAACGTAATGAACTGCCCTCCAAGTTGCCTTTCCAGTAGAGAAAATTTAAAAAGTGTCCTCTAGGGTGCACTGGCACCCTTCCAGTGGAAAATATGTGAAAATGTGCCCTTCAGGGTGTGCCCTCTGGCCTGCTTATCCTAACCCTGGCTAATCTGTTACACCATAAATACATCAACTTTCTGTGCACTGGTGCCCTATTTTATTTTTTTCACCCCTGCACCTCAAACAGTCCACTACTGGCTATTATCATTACTGAATACACAATGAAATTCACTTACAGATTTTCATGCTTTGTGACTGATGAAGTCCATAAAGTGTTTAACGATTATGTATTCTTATGGTTGATAATAAAACTATAATAATAATAATATAAAAATATAATAGTCTTAGCAAGTTTTCACATCAAATATTTTCATTTAATTCAATGGTAAATGGACCTGTACTTGTATAGCGCCTTTATAGTCTTCTGACCACTCAAAGCGCTTTTACACTACATGCCACATTCACCCATTCACACACATTCACTCAGTGATGGCAAAGTCCATCGAACAGAAACTGTACCGTGTGTATTGTATACAGCAGTGAAAGGGGCCTAAATGTAGACAACCATGCAGTGAAAGTGATTAACATTGCCACATTGGAAATACACCTGTGTTAAAAGAACATTAAAGGCCCAGTGATTATCAGGAATGAAATATAATATTAATCGGTATATTTTCATTTGTGTATAATCACCTAAATATAGGAATCATTGTGCTTTTGCTACCTTAGAAAGAGCTGTTTTTATCTACAGAGGGAGCGGGTCGCCTTCCATGGAGTCTACCATGTTGAACCACCATGTTTCTTACAGTACCCCAGAACAGTCAAACCAAACACTGGCACTAGATAGGGGCATTTTGCTGTCACCAAGGCCCATGGGCACTGGAAGTAGGGGTGCTGAGGGGCCTGCATAACCACCTAAAATCTGGTAACTCATTAGTTCATAAAAATATTCAAACATATAATAATCTATCTTATCATTTCATCAAAAGTACAATCAAATTTGTGTAAAATTTAAAAATGTTAAATAGGCTATAAAGGATCCTGGCCATTTAAATGAATGCAAAAAACATGAATGTTATGCATTTAGCATCTTGTGTGAGTTTCTCTCAGCACCCCCAAATCAGACTGACATCCGGCAACGCTGTTGTGGTCTCCTGCACACTTGGAAGGGGAGGGTGAAGCGAGGGAGTTGCACCTGAATATTATCTTAATTACTTTGGTATTTTTGTCATAAAGAGATATTCAGTGATGATATCTGGGTAATATGTATTTTGATATAGCCAAGTTTCCATTTGATTATGTAAGGAGAGAGTACAATATACAATAGCTAGGACCCTTCAGCGTCCTGTCTTAACTACCTTACCGGGCCAAATCTAGCCCTGCAGTAAAAATATATAATAATAACCAAAGCTTTTATAATATACATCACAACTTTTACAAAAGAAAACTCATAAATGTACAGAGGGGAACAATGAAAACACAAACCTCATGTGAATCAAAATAAATGTGACCTCAAATAATGATTTATGTCTCAAATAGGTGGCATTCTAACAGAAACTGTGCATTATTAAAAAGAAAAAAACAACAGAACTTCCATTCAATCATAAATTAAGCAGACTACTATTGTTCATCATGTATGCCTTTTAGAACAACACAGAGCATTTCCATATATGAGTATTGACATAAGCTGCAGTAACTCTGTTAGTCCTCATTTACCAATGGTAAAAATGACACCTGAGAGTAGGGAAAAAAAGTGTCGTTCCATATGCATTTCTTTTTCCTCTCAAGTCTTCTATGTGGTCCTCTCTATACAACCCTCAGTGTCCTTAAACAACCACTTCTATAAATCAGTTTCAATTGCTGAATGAGATAAGTTACTCACAAATAAAATACAAACAGACCTGCGTCTCTGCACTGCTCCTGTAGAACTATATTGTATACACACATCAGCTAGAAAAGCTTCAAACCTCCATTTTGACACATGGCTATAGGGTGGGGTAATGAATGAAGCCTCTGATAGTGAGCTTTAGTGGTGCATATTCCAAAATACATTTTAAATAAATTAGTACAAACCACTCACAGTTGAGCAGTTGGGACCTCTGGGGTTCTGCTGTTACCCACTTTGCCTGCTTGGTGATCAGGCCTTAGTTATTGTCTGGAAAACTGGATTGATGAGAGGCAACATCTTGTTTTTAGCTAGCGCTATAGAGCCATTTAAAGATTTTCTTGACCAACTGATTATACCCATATATAGTCTCCACTAAAAACCAGATACCACTGTTGAGAAGTCCTGCTTTAAACTAAAGCCTCATACTAGGAAATAGGCAGTAAGACGAGGTTGAAATGTCATCTTTAATCTTCAAGAAATACAATTCAAACCATTGTGCCAAAGTTCTTTCTCTTTAAATACCAGAATCTTACAAATGACACAATAAGGTGACCTGTATCAACATGTAATAAATAAGATGTCAAGTACAATTATATTATATTCAGCTCTGCAATAAATAAATTAATTAATAGAAGACCTCCTATATGTATGTGTGTATGTGTGTGGTTTGGTTCCTTTTGACAAACATGCAAAAACAAACCAAGCATCCTGGACATTAAGTTGTCCTGCCCCCCCCACCCTCCCACCAACACCCTTAGCACCTATATGGCAATGCAGGCTGTCCCATCCTTACAGGGTGGACAAAAACCCCTCCCAGCAGCACTCTCTCCCCCCAGCCCAGCAGTTTATTGAGGGTGAAGCTGAACGGCGACAGCAGGCTCTGCTCCTTCACCTCGGCCCTGCTACACTTGTTGTGGGAAGGACTTTGTTGGTCGTGGGTGTCCTCTGCCTGCCTGTAGGACACAGTGTTACTCTTCGCCTCAGGCCTTGGTCTCATCTCCCTGTTGTGGACAGTCTTGGATGTGAAGGGGGCCTTTGCTTGCTGGCTGCTTGCTTGGGAGGGAGGGCAGATTCCCAGAGGGGTCAAAGAGAGGGTGAGGCTTTTGCGTTTCTCCAGTAGAGAAGCAGAGCCTACTGGGAGTTGTGGCTGTGCAGGCTTTGCTGTTGGTTTGACTGGCTCAGAGCCAGTCAAATCTGAGCTGCTTTGACTTGGAGCTGGAATCTCGCGTAACATCTGGACTTGCTGATGGTTTTGATTGAGAGTCAAATGCAGATACCGGAGTTTCCCTGACAGGGAGAGCTGCTGGTTTCGATCTGAATGCGAGTGTCTCTGCTGTGTTTTATCTGTGTGGTAGAAATTCTCTGTGTGGGCCTGTTTGACCTCTACTGAGCCACTGGTGACACTGTCAGCCTGATAATTCATGCTGTGACCGATGTGATTGTGGTTAACACTGTCACCGATGAATGGCAGGCGATTGTCCAGCTGCTGGGCGAGGAGGTCGCCACCAGAGGCCTTCTGGCTCAGAGTGCCCTGGAAGTGCTGCAGCTGACCCAGGAAGTTGAAGTTTGGGGAAATGGAGGGCCGGCGGTCTTTCACAAACCTTATAAGGGGACAGACAGTATGTGAATTGTTAGAGTTGTTAGTCTTGCACAGCTCACACACTCTCTGGTTGATACCAGTCGATTGTACAGTGAAGTCAGACAAGATCAGGACAGTGTTTTTTATCTTCATCAGACAAGCTAATTACAACAACACTATACAAAATAAAATAAAAAAGAAAGGGAAAGAGACAGGTAAAGTACCTGAATAAAGAATGAGCATAATAAGTGGCTTATATGTTAGTATTAATTGTTATCTAAACTGATCATAGATATGTTTAGTTTTGAGCCCGACGGATATTATCAGCCAATATTGGCCAATCGCAGACACATTGGAATCATATTGGTATCAGTGTATATGTTATTTGCTTATTTGGAGGGGTATATAATGCAGAAAAAAATTACAGGAAAGGGGAGCAGAGAGAGGGGATGATACGCAGCAAAGGGCCGCAGGTTTTGAACCCTGGGCCGCTGCAGCAAGGACTCAGCCTTGGTACCATTCCAGCTCAAAACTTCACTATATCAGCTGCCATATTGGCACTGATGGATGTAGTAAACTGCAACTATGGAATACTACAGGCAACTTTATGCTTTTCCAAGAAATTCACTTCTATTCCAGTTTTTCAGTCAATTACATAATATAGAGTTGACGTATACTGGAGGATGCAAGTGAGCAACCAATCGCAGGTAATAACAAGCTGTAGGCAGCCAGTGGAATGAGTGAAAGACCACAGTGTCTCACTCTGAAAATTAGTGGTCACACCACAATGACATTCGTTCGGACTCTACTGTATATATAAACAATAATTAACATGAAAAACAAATGTACAGGATAAAATATTGAACATTCACAACCCTGATAATCACATTGGCAGATATGATGCATTATTGCACACCTGTAGGCCTGGTCCAGGTCCATTCCCAGGCTGTACATGATGTAGGCTACAGCCAGAGCCGGGGAGCGAGAGATTCCTGCTGCACAGTGAACCAACACAGAAGCACCCGAGGACATGGCTGCATCTGAAAACACGCACAATGGCAGTTATTCAAATTGCAGTAAGAGACAGGCAGCAGTAAACTATCAATCAATATGACCAATATTTGTACAACAAACTGGACTTTTTGTACTGAAAATATTTGTTTAGTTTTGTTTACGCAGAAAAACTAATCCATGCATTTGTTACTTCAAGGCTGGATTACTGCAACTCTTTATTATCAGGTTGCCCCAATAAGTCCATTAAAACGCTCCAATTAATTCAGAACGCTGCAGCACGAGTACTGACAGGAACTAGAAAAAGAGATCACATCTCTCCTGTACTAGCTACTCTGCACTGGCTCCCTGTAAAATGTAGAATAGAATTTAAAATCCTCCTCCTCACCTATAAAGCTCTTCATGGTCAGGCCCCTTCATATCTTAAAGAGCTCATAGTGCCCTATTACCCCACTAGAACACTACGTTCTCTGAATGCTGGGCTACTTGTGGTTCCTATAGTCTCTAAAAGTAGAACAGGAGCCAGAGCCTTCAGTTACCAAGCTCCTCTCCTGTGGAACCAGTTTCCAGTTGTGGTTCGGGAGGCAGACACCCTCTCCACATTTAAGAGTAAGCTTAAGACATTCCTCTTTGATAAAGCGTATAGTTAGGGCTGGATCAGGTGAGTCCTGAACCATCCCTTAGTTATGCTGCTATAGGCCTAGACTATCGGGGGATTTCCCATGGTGCACTGAGCTCCTCTCTTCCTCTCTCTCTTTCTGCACTCATTCATGTCCCATTAATGCATGTTACTAACTCCACTTCTTCCCCGGAGTTCTTGTGCTTTCTCGTCTCGCAGGTTCTCATGGATCCTGGTGGAGCCTCCTGCCATGGTCCTGCTAGATTTCCATTGCCAATACTGTTGTTACTGTGCGTCTGTCTGTCTGTCTGTCTCTCTCTCTCTCTCTATCTGTCTCTCTTTCTCTCTCACCCCAACTGGTCGAGACAGACGACCAACCACCTAGAGCCCAAGGATCTGTCCAAGGTTTCTGGCTTTTAACAGCCAGTTTTTCGTTGCCCTTGTCGCCAAGTGCTTGCTCGTGGTGGTACTGTTGGGTCTCTGTAAATAATGTTTTAAAGAGTTCGGTCTAGACCTGCTCTATTTGAAAAGTGTCCTGAGAAAACTTCTGTTATGAATTGGCGCTATACAAATAAGATTGAATTGAATTAAATTGAATTTAGTTGATGGGTGTTTTTGCAGTGAGACTGTGGGATGGTGAGTCCAGCAGTCCTTACCGATGAAGTGCAGAGCCTGAGGGATCCAGGGCAGCAGGTCATCCCACAGGGAGTCGTCAATGGGGATGCGAAGATATCTGGAGCGGGGCAAAAAGGAGGGCTGTGGGCTGCAGCGGCTCACATTCAGCACGTAGGAAATACCCAGAGAGGCCAGCCCATCCTACACACACGTATGTAAACACACACACACACACAGGGATGGAAAGAGTAAAATATTTTAATTCCATAGAGAGGAAACTGTGGTCACATTTCAGTAGGCTCTGACACTATTGGTGGTAGTGCATCTTTGGTAATATTCTACAATGGTAGAAAGTGACTTGTTATTTTCTGTTCCTTCTAATCCAATACATTTTAATTAGCATATTCATATAAAACATGTGACCAGTGTCTAAAATGTAGATTTAAGGCTGGACTTTTATAAAAAATAACTCTTGTGATATTTGCTGAAAATTTCACTATATCCTGACAATAGTACACGAGACAGATAGTCTATGAATCTGGCTCCTGCTCCTAATGGCATTAGCAAGAATCCACCAGGCCTGAACGAAAACAACCAGTCAGAGCTGAGGAAGATAGTTGATAGTTCATTTCCAGGGCATCAAATACCAAGGCTTTAGGTACCACAGATTCAGGTGGATTCTCGCAAATACCATTAGGAGCAGTGGGAGGAGCCAGAGTAACAGTAACATATGACAAAAAGTTATTTTCTTTAAAAGTTACTACTGCAGCTTTAACTACCTATTAAACAAATACAACAGTAAAAGGATGCTTGCACATTAATGCATCAGTTATCAATCCAATAGATTCACATTTTATATTGTTTCACATTTGCTTTCTTTCACACTCCTGCAACCAGGTTTATCTGCGGGTCCACAGTACTACATGACATGTACGCCCTCAACAGTCGCAGTTAGTTTTAAGCACAAAATTTGGTTTAGACATTCTTGGTTATTTTTAGGCACCTAAACCGTTTTGGTTTAAATTTACATTAATTCAGGAAGGTATCTCAGGGGGTGGGTTATGTAGTAAATATCCAGAAGTTATAGCAACTAGAGGCAAGTTGGAAAATTGATTTTGGTTTGAACATTGAAATGTTTTATGTTTATAGACATTTTCATGTGGCAGTGTTGGAGTTTAAAATTGAAAGCAGTATTTTGACATAGTTGAAACTTTACTTTTACATGTGTGAAGGATCACTAGTAGTCCTCAACTTACCTGCGTCACGTCCCTCTCCGCTCCGAGGTAGAGCCGCGGCAGGATGACGGACAGCGGAGGCCGCTCGGACTCTCTCTCCCGGGACCAAACCATATCTGCAGCACATGTAACACAGCAGCTGGAGGCAGTGTTTTCTCTAACAGCTTTGATGACGTAAGCCTAAGTTGTCTTGACAATGCCTAAAATGTTGCTCTGTTCTATCTGAGTGCAGAAAACGCTTCTTAATCTCAGCACATATATTCCATCTGAAAAACAACCAGCAAATTGTGAATTGTGTTTTCTTATTTAGAAATAGTATTTATTTTTCTGAAAGTAAAATGTTAATGCTACATATTCATATTACTCACTGTGAGTGTCCCTCTTTAAAATCGCGTCCTCTTCTAGTATCAGAAACCAGAGCAGGTCTCAGGTCTGCAGAGTCAGTCCTCCGCTCCTTTCTGAATAAAATCGCTCCTGTGCTGCTGCGTCCTCTGTCCTCACTCTGCTGTCTCAAACTGGCTTCTAAACGATGAGCTCATCCTGTTTCTAATAATAGAATCTTGACTGGATGATGTCATCTTCAGCCAATCAGCGCCTTGCCGGACTTCCACACGCGCAGACGCATCTACGCTGTCTGAGCGCGCCCGTCAGCAGCAGGGATGTCAGCATCCAGGCCAGTGTGCAGCAGCACAGTCTGTCCACCAACAGCACTTAATGTTCAAGTGCTCATTGTGATAGACAGCTGGAGTCTGCACCACATGCACTGTTCTCTCCAAATGATCCAACAGACACATTTCACACGGATTATGAATAAAGTCACACCCTGCTCACCTTTTTCTATCATGAATTGAATTTCATTGAACACTTACTAGGTTCAAATATTTCAGTCAGCTCTGCATATCTAGAGAAATATACACGTCATAAATTTGACAGCAAAGGTGGCCAAGCATTTTTTGGCAACCCCTCTAGATCCGCCCTTGTCTGTATTTGCTGCTTTCATGAACCTCATTGTGTTGTTCCTACAGTGTTGTCTGTGTGCTAGGGGAGTGTATTACTGCCAGTCAAGAAGTAAAATGGATCAGTATAACGTTATAATGTCAAAAGTTTATTGTTTTACCATAAACTGATGGTTTTCACTATAAGAACATATTTAGGGCCTGAGCACTGACCGTGCGACCATGTAACTGAAGGAATTATTTTTATTTTTCCTCCCAAACGAACACATATTTGGAGGCTTTCCTGTGCACAAAAACACATGAAACATGTCAGTTGTGACGAAAAATTTCGTATTTTCTAGGGGTCCATTATGAGCACAGCAAAATGGGCCCTCAGGCACGATTTTTTCGTGCTGTATTTGAACGAACTCCTCCGAGGGAATTTATCGGATCAACTTCAAAATTGGTACAGTTAAAAATTATTGCTGACCAAAAGTTGTGCTATTTGTGACTGTACATCGAACCGCTTGCCAGGGGTGTCAAATTTCAACCTGTCACCATAAAACAGATAGTACTCAACTTCAGTGTACAAAGTCCAATCTCCATGAAACTTCACATGTCTGATAAGATTCCCGCCCTGAACACGTCTACATGACAATATTCAGATATAGTGATAGCGCCACCTACTGGCAACAGGAAGTAAGCAGTGCGTGGCCATTTTGATCTGATTTATGTGAAATTTTATGTTGTAGTCCTCACGAGTTACGCCAGCACGTTATGCGGCCGCAGCACACCCCGAGTTGCGTGGAGTGCGAGGGCCCGTTCATCACTGCTTGCAGCTTTAAATTCACATTATTATGACATACAAACTTAAGTTGCATACTGCATACTTGGGGGGGGGCTGTGACTTAGTAGCTAGGGTGGGTCATCCACAGGCGCCTTCCTTGAGCAAGATACTGAACCGAAAATTGCACCCAATGCTGTGCCATTAGTGTATGAATGTGTGTGAATGTGACATGTAGTGTAAAGCACTTTGAGGGGTTGGAAGATTAGAAATGTGCTATGTAAGTACAGTCCATTTAGCATTTCATTTACCATACGGGAACCACCCCTTACAATCAGATTTGTGTGTCAAAACTCATACATACTCATTCTGCACAGTGAAGATCGAACATTCAACTGTAGGAACAAGAAGGAACACTGATTTTTGATTAGAGGAGACTTTAATTTTTTATAAATAATTTAGTTAGGTATATGTAATTTTGATTTTGAATTTTTTCAAAAAACTACTTTGAAATGTAGTCAGTTACTGAATGCAAATTATATGTACAATTTTTTAAGTACTCAGGTAATCTTGTTAATAGTGCTGCAGGCTCACTACGATCAACATTAGACTCTATCGCTCCTATAAATAGGAAATTATTAAAACATAGGAAACTAGCACCGTGGTACAACCACCAAACCCGCCAATTAAAGCAAAAAGCTAGGACATCTGAAAGGAAATGGCGCTCTTCGAAATTATTAGACTATCGCCCAATTTGGCAAGATAATCTTAAAACCTATAGAAAGGCCCTCCGTAATGCCAGAGGAGCCTATTATTCAGCACTAATAGAAGAAAATAAGAACAACCCTAGGTTCCTCTTCAGCACTGTAGCCAGGCTGACAGAGAGTCACAGCTTTAATGAGCCACATATCCCCATAAACTTAAGTAGCAACGACTTCATGAGCTTCTTTTATAATAAAATTATTACTATTGGAGAGAAAATGAATCACCAACTGCCATCAACAGCTATCAGTGGCTCTCCAAGTTCAGGAACTTTAACTAATGTAAACTCAGATATATATTTAGACTGTTTTTCTGCTATCGATCAGTTAACTTCAATAATTTCTTCATCAAAGTTATCAACTTCATCCCAACTAGGCTGCTTAAAGAAGTCGTACCCTTAATTGGCACTTCTTTACTAGATATGATCAATCTGTCTTTATTATCAGGATATGTACCACAGTCCTTTAAAAGTAGCTGTAATTAAACCCCTTCTTAAAAAGCCCATTCTTGACCCAGGGGTTTTTAGCCAACTATAGACCGATTTCTAACCTCCCCTTCCTCTCTAAGATTCTGGAGAAAGTAGTTGCCAAAGAGTTGGGATTTAGAGTTCATCACAGCACAGAGACAGCTGTGGTTAAAGTTAATAATGACCTTTTGATTGCTTCCGACAATGGACTTGTCTCTGTACTTGTATTATTAGATCTTAGTGCTGCATTTGACACCATTGACCATGATATTCTTTTACAGAGACTTGAGCACATTGGCATTAAAGGAACCGCCCTAAGCTGGTTTAGGTCATACTTATCAGATCGTTCTCAGTTTGTACGTTAACAATGAATCCTCCATAAATACTAAAGTTAGTCATGGAGTTCCACAAGGTTCTGTACTTGGACCAATACTATTTACTTTACCGTCTAGACCTACTCTATTTGAAAAGTGGCCTGAGATAACTTCTGTTATGAATTGGCGCTATACAAACAAAATTGAATTGAATTGAATTGAATTTATATATGCTCCCTTTAGGCAACGTTATTAGGAATCACTCCATTAACTTTCACTGTTATGCAGATGATACGCAGTTACGTATATCTATCAATCAAGCCGATGAAATTAATCAATTATCTAAATTACAAACATGTCTTAAGGACATAAAATCCTGGATGAGCTGCAATTTTCTGGTATTAAACTCAGAAAAAAACTAAATTCTCGTACTTGGCCCCAAAAACCTTAGAGACTCAGTGTCTAAAGATATAGTTACTCTAGATAGCATGACCTTGGCCTCTAGCACCACTGTCAGGAATCTTGGAGTTATGATCAGGATTTGTTATTTAATTCCCACATAAAGAAAACCTCTAGGACTGCCTTCTTTCATTCACGTAATATTATAAAAATTAGACACATCCTATCACAGACAGATGCAGAAAAACTAATCCATGCATTTGTTACTTCTAGGCTGGATTACTGCAACTCTTTATTATCAGGTTGCCCCAATAAGTCCATTATTGCTCCAATTAATTCAAAACGCTGCAGCACGAGTACTGACTGAACTAGAAAAAGAGATCACATCTCTCCTGTACTAGCTTCTCTGCACTGGCTCCCTGTAAAATGTAGAATAGAATTTAAAATCCTCCTCCTCACCTATAAAGCTCTTCATGGTCAGGCCCCTTCATATCTTAAAGAGCTCATAGTACCCTATTACCCCTCTAGAACACTACGTTCTCTGAATGCTGGGCTACTTGTGGTTCCTATAGTCTCTAAAAGTAGAACAGGAGCGAGAGCCTTCAGTTACCAAGCTCCTCTCCTGTGGAACCAGCTTCCAGTTGTGGTTCGGGAGGCAGACACCCTCACCACATTCAAGAGGAGGCTTAAGACATTCCTCTTTGATAAAGCTTATAGTTAGGACTGGATCAGGTGAGTCCTGAACCATCCCTTAGTTATGCTGCTATAGGCCTAGACTATTGGGGGATTTCCCATGATGCACTGAGCTCCTCTCTTCCTCTCTCTCTTTCTGCTCTCATTCATGTCCCATTAATGCATATTACTAACTTCACTTCTTCCCCGGAGTTCTTGTGCTTTCTCGTCTCGCACGTTCTCATGGATCCTGGTGGAGCCTCCTGCCATGGTCCTGCTTGACTGCCATTGTCAATATCACTGATATTACTGTTATTATTATTATAAGTATTATTATTGCTATGGTTACTGTTGTTTCTGTTGACTCTGCTCATTGTCCCCCATCGTTGCTGTTGTCATGTTCATCATCATCAGTCACTACTATTAGTGTAGTTGTTGCTACTGTTGTTGCTGTGCACCTGTCTGTCTGTCTGTCCGTTTTTTCTTGCCCCTGTCGCCAAGTGCTTGCTCATGGTGGTACTGTTGGGTCTCCGTAAATGTTATAAGGAGTTCGGTCTAGACCTGCTCTATGTGAAAAGTGTCCTGAGATAACTTCTGTTATGAATTGGCGCTATAAAAATAAAATCGAATTGAATTGAATGAATCAGTTAAATTATATATATTAAAAAAAATAATTTTGGATTACTTTTTGAAGTGTATACCTTTAAGGTCCAGTGTGTAACATTAAGCAGAATCTATTGTCTTAAATGTAATATAATATTCATATAGGTATGTTTTATTAGTGTATAAATCACCTGATAATAAGAATCGTTGTGTTTTTGTTACCTTAGAATGAGACGTTTTTTCTACAGACACCAAGGTTCACTTTCCAGTCTGCCATGTTTCTACGGTAGCCCAGAAGGGACAAACCAAACACTGGCTCTAGATATGGGCGTGTTTTTTGCACATTTCACAGCCACTGTAGTTTCTCCTTTGCACTTGGAAGGGGAGGGTGAAGTGAGGGAGTTGCAATTACACTAATAAATCCTACAGACTGGACCTTTAAATAATAATTTAAAGACGCTGAGGTCCTCATTCATGCCTTTGTGTCATCTAGGCTAGATTATTGTAATGTCCTTCTATCAGGTCCGCCAAAGAAAAGTCTTCGGAGTCTGCAGATGGTTCAGAATGCTGTAGTTCGTGTTCTGACCGGAGCCTCCAGATATGAACATATTACACCAGTGTTATCCTCTCTCCATTGGCTCCCTGTTCATGCCAGAGCAGACTTTAAGGTGTTGCTGCTGACCTATAAAATATTAAATGGCAGCGCACCGTTGTATCTTAAAGATCTAGTGAACCCCTATGTGCCTGCTCGAGCCCTGCATTCTCAGGGGACGGGTCTTCTGAGTGTCCCAAAGGTCAAAAAGAAGACAATTGGTGAACAGGCTTTTTCTTTCCGTGCACCGACATTGTGGAACAGTTTACCTCTGGACATCAGGCAGGCTTGTTCTGTTGAGGCTTTTAAAGCAAAGCTAAAGACCCATCTGTTTACTGTTGTGTATGAGTCCTAATTTCTCTGTACGTTTTCCTGAGAGTCTGTGTGTTTAATTTTGTTTTAGTTATTTGAAATGTTTTTAAATTGTATTTTCTATGCTCTGTACAGCACTTTGACCTGAAAGCGCTTTACAAATGAATGTATTATTATTGTTATTATCTAAACTTTAAAAATTCATCAAACGAACCAGCCCACATTTTGACCAGTTTTGTGTGGAACCATAGTAATCGGATGCATCAACAGAGGGCAGTGCACAACAACCTGTAAAATATGACACGTCCACTTTGGTTCCCAAGAAAAACCTGTTATTTTTTGGTTCCAGCTGGGAACCAACTTAACTTTGGTCAAATGCTCAGAACGGTTCGAAACTAGGTGCTTGAACTGGAGCGTAGCCGGTTTTCTGTTCCTGCAAAAGGCCCAAGAGTGCCTTTCATTAGATTTCACTCTTTTTAAGAAATCATTTCCCAGTTTTTTGTTGTTTTCTTGACCATACAGGACAGCACTTGCTGACAAATGGTCATATAATTTAGCTATAGGCCTAGTACTAACACATTTTTTATTCCTCCTTCATAAAGTGTCTCAGGTTCATTAGTTTGGTGGCCAGCATTTATTGAAAAATTTGTTAAAATAGGCACTTACGGTTTATGTACATTTTTATAATTCAATAAAGAAAAAATTCCAGGACGACAGATTATTTCCAGAATATTTGTTCATTTTAATTAATTTTTAGGTGTTTCCATGACTGGAAAACATTTATGTACCTCAGAAGTGTCGGAATTGTTTCATGTTTCCTTTGATGCTCTCCCAATGTTCACTCCTGTTGAGCACCTACTAAACATACTAGACTGGAAGAAGCTTCTGTCATCATGTTAGCACTGTGACACAAGACAGGAGGCGTCACGTTGGATATATGGCATAGTTTTACTTTCACATTTTTTCATTACAGAGTAAATCTTAATTCTAACACAGGTATTGGACAGGTTCTTAACACCGATACATGAGGCTGCATTAGCTAGTGGATACTGCATAGACACACACACAAACTCACATACACACACTCACAGAATGACAAAATGACTACATTTTCCACTACAAAGTTCAATGTCCTGTGATTGCCGTGCAGTCACAGAATGTAATGTGACCATGTATTAGAAATGTCTTTAGGCTTTTTTCTTTTCTTTCCTCCTTACAGCCACACTCACATTCACACACATATACAGAGTCCCCTGTAGTTGTAATGGACATCTGGTTGTCTTACATCCTGTCCTCTCCCATGACATCAGTGCTTGTACGTGAGAGCTGCCTGGGAGGAGTCAGAGAGCTGTGGATCTAAACATTTTCAGGTTGTTGAACATCTGTTTTCTCTCCACATTTACTGTAGTGGTTGTGTGTGAATCCCATGTGTTGGCATTGATCTCTACCATAAATGTTTAGGTGGAGCAGCAGGAATATGAACGTGTACGTGTGTATATCAGACTAATCCCTCTGTCCAGCCTTGGAACGAGATCATGTGTTGGTGCAAGATTTAATTGCTGCAGCATCATCTGGAGATTCACTGCTGGAAAACAAAACTGTTCTATACTTTGATAATTATGGTGCATCTATTTGGGCCCTACTCTGATCATAGCTAAGGCTGTGCACTTCTTCAGAAAGAAAATCAGTAGGAATCTATATAGATACCGGCGCAGCAACCCAAGCCAGTACCAGCAACCTCCAGAGCCATGATCACTAACATGTAGGGGCCTCCTGTTGAACAGCTAAGGGAAGCCAGCTGTGGACAGCTCTTCATCAACGGTGGGAACTTGTTAGTCCTCGTCACTTAAGTGTTCATTCCTGCTACTCAGAAATGTTTACAGTACAGCGTAAGTCTCACCTTCTCTTTCCCTAGAAACGAAGATGCACTTAAAAGACTTACTTGAACGAGCCGCACCAAGGAGAAATGTCTGTTCAGAGGTGTTTTCAAATGTTCCAGTTTCACAAGAGAGAAAGACAGCACTGATGAGAACTATGTGGCTGGCTTGCCAGGTACACATCTGATACTGAAGTTCCCTGCCTCCAGTAAAGAGCAGCTCACAGACACTTCCCTAAGCTTGACACCTGAAATACCTTCCAGGCAGGGGATGAGACTGTTTCAACACGACAAGTCTCACCCCTGTATCCGCCGTCTACATAGTGTCTACTCTGTGCCATCCTCCTACTCAGGCTTGGGATAGATAATCACAGGCTTTCTAAACAAGCAAGATGGGAATGTCTCAGAAAGCAATAAAGCAATACACTGGCGCATATTTACATACACATCAATAACAGAAACAAGTGTAATAACTGACAGAAATGAAATGAAGGGCTACTCATTACAGGGACTCAGAAGAGGAATCAGGTCATTCAGAGATAAAGTAAAGGGGGGGTCTCATGCTGGAGGGCTTCAAAGAGGATCCCAAAGCCTTATGCGCATTTTCAATGGGAATGATTGACGGAAATGAATGCAGAGATCAGAGTGCGAGACAGTGGGTCCCACCAGAACCACAAGGAGGCCTTTTACTGGTGTGTGTGTGTGTGTGTCTGTGAGTGTAGGGAGGGGATGAGTGCATTATATGAGATAAACAGCTGCACCCATTTTGCTTCAAGGAATGTTCTACCAACTCAAATGAAATCTCACTCAATCACACACAGACACACACAGTATTAGTACGACAGAGCTGTCAGAATGGAGCAGAATGGGACCCCAGCACAACCATGGGAGACACACACACACACACACACACACACCAGCTACACAGGTAAAAACCAAAAAAATCAAGAATGTAGCATCATGTTAATAAACAAGTAGAAGATGAACTGGAATCAGAATGTGGGACAAGAATAATGACAATAATATGGCCGCTGCTGCTAGCAGTGGCTGCTTTTTCCCTTATGTAGGTTACAACTTTTTTTACTCAAAGATTCTTTGTTGGAGGGAGGAGGAGAGGTGCGGCAGGAAGGCTCGAGGGAGAGGTCGCTGGTGGGGATGGTGGGAGTACTGGTAGAGGTCTATTCTCTAGAACTGTTCGGCCAGAAGCTCACAGAGACGCCTGGACACGGAGTCCTTGCTGCAGCGCAGAGTCAGACGGTACATCTGGACACACACACACACACACACACACACACACAGAGAGAGAGAGAGAGTTAGGAGAGCCATTGTTCATCCCAGCAAAAATAAAAGAAGGGTCTAATTGTGAAATCATGAAATATGCCCACCCTGAAAGCACAACAGGGTTTTTATGTTTGACTTTTTTTTTTTAATGTAATGGTAAATGTTAAATATGTGCCTGAAATGGAAATACAGTGGGTACGGAAAGTATTCAGACCCCTTTAAATTTTTCACTCTTTGTTTCATTGCAGCCATTTGCTAAAATCAAAAAAGTTCATTTTATTTCTCATTAATGTACACTCAGCACCCCATCTTGACAGAAAAAAACAGAAATGTAGAAATTTTTGCAAATTTTGCAAAGAAAAACTGAAATATCACATGGTCATAAGTATTCAGACCCTTTGCTCAGTATTGAGTAGAAGCACCCTTTTGAGCTACTACAGCCATGAGTCTTCTTGGGAATGATGCAACAAGTTTTTCACACCTGGATTTGGGGATCCTCTGCCATTCTTCCTTGCAGATCCTCTCCAGTTCTGTCAGGTTGGATGGTGAATGTTGGTGGACAGCCATTTTCAGGTCTCTCCAGAGATGCTCAATTGGGTTTAGGTCAGGGCTCTGGCTGGGCCAGTCAAGAATGGTCACAGAGTTGTTCTGAAGCCACTCCTTTGTTATTTTAGCTGTGTGCTTAGGGTTATTGTCTTGTTGGAAGGTGAACCTTCGGCCCAGTCTGAGGTCCTGAGCACTCTGGAAGAGGTTTTCTTCCAGGATCTCTCTGTACTTGGCCGCATTCATCTTTCCTTCAATTGCAACCAGTCGTCCTGTCCCTGCAGCAGAAAAACACCCCCATAGCATGATGCTGCCACCACCATGTTTCACTGTTGGGATTATATTGGGCAGGTGATGAGCAGTGCCTGGTTTTCTCCACACATACCGCTTAGAATTAACGCCAAAAAGTTCAATCTTGGTCTCATCAGACCAGAGAATCTTATTTCTCATAGTCTGGGAGTCCTTCATGTGTTTTTTGGCAAACTCTATGCGGGCTTTCATATGTCTTGCACTGAGGAGAGGCTTCCGTCGGGCCACTCTGCCATAAAGCCCCGACTGGTGCAGGGCTGCAGTGATAGTTGACTTTGTGGAACTTTCTCCCATCTCCCTACTGCATCTCTGGAGCTCAGCCACATGATCTTTGGGTTCTTCTTTACCTCTCTCACCAAGGCTCTTCTCCCACGATTGCTCAGTTTGGCTGGACGGCCAGGTCTAGGAAGAGTTCTGGTCGTCCCAAACTTCTTCCATTTAAGGATTATGGAGGCCACTGTGCTCTTAGGAACCTTGAGTGCTGCAGAAATTCTTTTGTAACCTTGGCCAGATCTGTGCCTTGCCACAATTCTGTCTCTGAGCTCCTTGGGCAGTTCCTTCGACCTCATGGTTCTCATTTGCTCTGACATGCACTGTGAGCTGTAAGGTCTTATATAGACAGGTGTGTGCCTTTCCTAATCAAGTCCAATCAGTTTAATTAAACACAGCTAGACTCCAATGAAGGAGCAGGACCATCTCAAGGAGGATCAGAAGAAATGGACAGCATGTGAGTTAAATATGAGTGTCACAGCAAAGGGTCTGAATACTTATGACCATGTGATATTTCAGTTTTTCTTTTTTAATACATTTGCAAACATTTCTACATTTCTGTTTTTTTCTGTCAAGATGGGGTGCTGAGTGTACATTAATGAGAAATAAAATGAACTATCTATATTTAACACAGTGGGATTGCAAATCGCAACAAATCCCAAATCATACAAAATGTTAAGCAGAAAGAAACCCCCCCCGTTCTCCGTTCTTCTTATATAACTCACCTGTTTCAATTGTATTAAGGCCTAAGGTTATGCATAATTAAGGACATGGGTGGGTGCCGTCACATGCGGCTGTTTTCAGTAACCAGGCTTCATTGAGCCCGTCTTAGCTTCACCTCTTTGCTCACTTTTGGATTAGCTGGGAGCCGGCGGAATCAGGACTGCCAAGATGGCTGATCCATGATCCGATGAGACTGGTCTACATGAGTCTTGATTGAATAATTAGCTTCAATATTTATTAGATTAATGTTACACCGAGCCATAATGCTAATAATGATTTATCTATTCATAACATGTAGCAGTGACTGTGGTGCTGTACCTGTGCTTGGGCGTTCGGCTCCAGTCTTAGCAGACAGCCAACCTGCTGGCCCTTGGTCTGGATCACTCCAGCACACACGTAGTTCTCTGGGTTTGGATCGACGTTGTCCAGCAGGGCCGTTCCTAGTCCCAGTAGCTAGACACATAAACATACCAAATACAAACATACATACATCACACATTGATCACTGTTTACCACAAACATATATTCAGGTACATTTTATGTACTCCACCAACAACAATGGGACTGTTACAGAAACAGCAGTTGTTTGGAGGTTTTAAATATTTCATACACTTCCAAAATCAATTTAAGTATCTTTATTAGCCTTATTATAGAGATAAATGTGGTTGATGAGGAGATGAGTGTCGATGGAAAGCACACAATAGAATGAGGTGTTACATTTTGACGTACCTTAGCCTTAAGTACTTCAGTGTCCATGCTGTGGTTGGCCTTGAATATCTTTTGTGCTTCTTGCTGAGGCCTGAGAACAGTTCACACAGAGACTTCTGCTTTACCAGGTAACATAAATGCACGGACAGAACGCACAGCAGCACACGCACTTACTGGCTAAGCTGTTTCCAGCGCTGGAAGAAGTCACTTGATGTCATCTCAGTAGGCTGGAAGAATTTGTTGATGGTGACGGGCAGCTTGAGGGTCAGGTTCTGCAGAGCTCCACCATATCTGAACATGAAATAAGTTTCCAGGAGTTTTTCTTGACAATACAGGACAGTGCTTGGTCACAAATGGTCATACCATTTACCGGTAGGCCTAGAATTGGCTCCTTTTTCAATGATTCAGGGTTCATGATGAAGTATCTCAGTCATTAAAGCACACCATGTTAACTAGCTTTCATGGCGCTGTTATGTCGCTGTTCTCACCACAGTTCAAGGGTTTGTTGCACATACAATTAACATTGCTGTGCATGTATTTTACAAGCATAACAATAACTTTCATCAATAATAGGCCGTATGCATGTAGATGTGACATTTTACAGTATTTTCAATGAGCATCTCTGAGAATTCCATTTATGGCTCTGGAAAAAATAGACTAGGCGTTGAAAAGATGGCTGCAAGTGTGTTTCACTGCACATTTGATTTGATTAGCTAGACTGAATGACATGATGTAAAGAGAGCGTTTTCCGTTCCACGCTTGGTAAACCAGCTTTCAAGTGTCATAGTACAGCTTAGCCTACAAAAAGTTGTAGTAAAAAACAACAAACTGTATTTGGGTCATTTTAATTAAATTCCAGGTGTTCGCATGACTGGAAAACTAGTCTCTAAATTTCCATGATGCGTGTACTGTCAACAGTACAGAGATCTGACGACTTTCAAAGTAATGTAGTGTGACCAAGGCATTAGGTCTTGGGTTGTACGAGCTTACCTGAACTTGATGTTGAGCAGCGGGGCATCAGAGAAGTCAGTCAGACACTCGATGTTAAGGACTTGTTGGATCTGGGCTCCACCCTCTACCAGCGGTTCCACTGGTTTGGTCTGAACATTGAGCTGTGGCTGGTTGTCAAGGACCATCAACACATCACACAGACTCACTTCCACGATATTTAAATATAAATGTACTCGTCACCGCCCAACTCAACTGTTCAGATAACAATCAAGAGTTTCCTGTTACCTTCTACAGTTAAACAAGGACAAGTTGCTCAAGTTGAGCTTTCTACATTTTCTATACATACATCATGATAAAAAGATATCATAGAAAAGTGACATTTCTAATTTGAACAATAGCCCAACCGCTGCATGATTTGTGAGGCATATCAATATTGATATTTGATAATATATATATCAACAATAACTCATGTGGCAAGGCATCCAGGCCATCAAGGACTACAAACCAACCAACACCACACCAACCGGCGACGCCTCCTTGGCAGATGAGCTCAACAACTTTTATGCTCACTTTGCCAGAGAGAACCAGGAGAACCATCAAGTCTGTACTCCCTGCAGACCACCAACCTACACTCTTGCACTCTCTGCACTGAGCATGATTAAGGCACATAAGGCTGCTGGCCCTAATGGCATCCCTGGGATGTGCTCATGGCCTGTGCTGGACATCTGACTGAGGTCCTGACCGACATCTTCAACCTGTCACTGGCCCAAGCAGTTGGCCCTACGTGCTTCAAAACCACATTCATCGTGCCGGTGCCCAAACAAACAAACAAACAAACAAACAAACAGCGAGCCTCAATGACTTCCAACCTGTTGCACTCACCCCTACCATCATAAAGTGCTTCGAGAGGCTGGTTCTGGCTCACCTCAAAACCAGCTTACCACCCACACTGGACCCCCTCCAATTCACCTACCGCCAGAACAGGAGTACAGAAGACACCATCTCCACAGCGCTACACTGTGCCCTCTCCCACCTGGACAACAGTAACACGTATGTGAGAATGCTGTTCATCGACCTCAGTTCAGCATTCAACACCATCATCCCCTCCAGTCTGATCACTAAACTTAGCGACCTTGGCATCAACACCTCCCTCTGCAACTGGATACTGGACTTTCTGACCAACAGACCCCAATCTGTTTGGTTAGACAACCACACCTTCTCAACCCTAACTCTGAACACTGGCGTCCCACAGGGTTGTTTGCTGAGCACCCTCCTCTACACCCTCTTCACCCGCCACTGCAACACCATCAAGACACAACGGTGATTGGCAATGATGAGTAAGACTGAAGGGAGGAGGTCCAGCACCTGGGTATCTAGTGCGCCGAAAACAACCTGGCCATCAAAACCAAGAAGACAAAGAGATCATTGTGGACTTCAGAAAAACCAATGGCGGCACACACATCCCCATCTGTATCAATGGAACTGATTGCGTGTCTCCAATTTCAAGTTTCTGGGCGTCCACAACTCAGAGGACCTCTCTTGGACCCTGAACACCTCAACCCTAGTCAAGAAGGCTCACCAGCGAGACTCAAGAAGTCCCATCTGTCTCCTCAGATTCTGGTGAACGTCTACCGCTGAACCATCAAAAGCATTCTTACCAACTGCATCACAGTCTGGTATGGAAACTGCTCTGCCTCGGACAGGAAAACTCTGCAGAGGGTAGTAAAAACTGCCCAGTGCATCACCAGTTCACCTCTCCCCACCATTGAGGCTGTCTAGAGCAAGCGAGGTCTGTGGAAGGCACGCAGCATGGTTAGGGACACTTCCCAGCCAGGATACAGACTGTGTCTACAACTCCCCTCTGAGAGGCGTTACAGGTCTCTCCGTTCCCGAACCAGCAGGCCCGGGAACAGCTTTTTCCCCCATCAGCTGTCACCCTGGCTAAACTCTTCACCGAGGAGACCCCCATTCCCCCTGAATGACTGAACTCCCACTCCACCCCACCCTCCATGGACTGAACTGTTCTTCTTTGCATATTCCCCACCACTGACAATCTCTCAACTATACTGCCACACTTACCTGGATTATTTAAGCCCCCACATCCTGACCCATATTTATACTGTCCTACTGTATATATCTATAGTGCATTCACTTGCCTTGTTTATACTGTAAATATCTCCCTAAAGTAAATGGTAAATGGACCTGTACTTGTATAGCGCCTTTCTAGTCTTCCAACCACTCAAAGCGCTTTTTACAGTACATGCCACATTCACCCTTTTACACACATTCACTCAGTGATGGCAAAGTCCATCGAACAGAAACTAACATTCATACACACACACTCACACACCGATGCACGGCATCGGGAGCAATTTGGGGTTCAGTATCTTGCTCAAGGATGCTTCGACATGTGGCACCAGGAGCCGGGGATCGAACCCACAACCTTCCGATTAAGGAACGACCCGCTCTACCTCTGAACCACAGCCGCCCAAAGTGTTGTTCATATCTAGCTGTCTGTACATGTCAACCAATTTAAGTACTTGTACTTAGATCCGCACTATATAATTACTGCAAATTCTGTTCATACTGTAAATATCTTACCTTGATAGCTGTATATACCTTAGTGTATTCACTCCACTTCGTTCATTCTGGTAATGCTGTTCATACTGTATATATCCTGCTAGCGTATTCATATATACTGTATAACTATAATGCTATTTTTTTAAATCCCTACACATATGCACATTACTCTGCACTTGACTGCTTTTTGCACTTCTGGTTAAATGCTTAACTGCATTTCGTTGTCTTAGTACTTGTTCTTTGTGCAATGACAATTAGGTCGAATCTAATCTAATATCCTCTAATATTTTCTTGACACAAGCCATAACAGACTGAGGTTGGACGTCAGGGACATATTTAGGACATATTATTTAGTCCTGTAATATAGGCCAGCATAGAGAGAGAGAGAGAGAGAGAGAGAGAGAGAGAGAGAGAGAGAGAGAGAGAGAGAGAGAGAGAGAGAGAGATTCAGGGATCCAGCGCCAATTCTCCGCACCCTTCTCTGTGTGAAAGTTTCAGATGCAGCGAGGGGGGAAATGTCGCTCCGTCCCTGATCCTCCTCTGGAGGTAGTATCGGGAACGCATTATTTTTGAACCGCCTACAGTGTGAACTGATAAGCCGACGGCGTGGAGCGAGGGCGTGTCGGTCAGACAGTCTGATAACTGCACAGGTCTCTCACTCAACTTAATAAAGAGAAATGTCCCACAAAGCAACGTTACAGGACCAAACAACAGTTACGTAGTAACTGTAACTGTCTTTGGAAACTTACATGAGGAAAAAAAATACCACAGCTGTATGTGGCGAAGCGGCTGTCCTCCTGTCTGTCCTCCCGCCTGTCCTACTGACTCTTATTCATATTTCTGCCCGAAAAACAGCGTCTCTCACCAGCGAAAAAAAAAAAATGTTTGTGATCAAAAATCAAAAATCACTGCGACCGGCAGCACTCCGGACGGAGACATCAGTTTACTTTCACTTTCCAGGATGTTTGGGCTCTGCAGTGATTGGCTCTGGTGCGCACGTGGCTATCGTTGGCAATGCTAGCGGAATTCAGAAATAATTTATGAAATAATTTATTAAATAATTTATAAACGGTATCTTTATAGTCCAAACAAAGCTGACGTTACACACCCTTAAACCACACAGCAGCCATGTTGAAACTCTCAGGTCAGTCTGATCCTGATCTGCAGAGATATTTGAGCCACACACAGACACAGACACAGACACAGACACACACTCACACACACACACAGATTTCTTGCTTTATAGATAGATGTGTATACATGTATATCTATCTATCTTCAGTCATCATATTATATATACATATTATTATTATTATTATTAATATTATATTATTATTATAATATACTGTTATTAACAATAACACTACCATCATATCATCAGTACTATTACCACCATCTTGCAACTACAACTTCTTTGCACCTTATCTACCTATTTATCTTTATCTTTTCTACTTAAGTATTTTATTCTATTGTTGTATTTTATTCTATTGTATTTTATTGTATTTAAATGTACCTGGCTGCTATGAAAACCCAATTTCCCTTCGGGGATTAATAAAGTCTGTCCATCTATCGATCTATCAACATTTTTAACAGAAATGTACTGGAAAGTGACTTTTACAATTAAAGAATAAACTTGACACTACTCTCTAGTGGACAAAATATAGCATGGTGAAAGTTTCAAAACCCATCTTTGGTATTTCTTTACTTCAGCTTGTGGTCATTTATGAGCTGATATATCTGCAATGAGTCAGGCCAGGCTCTACTTTAAACCCAGAATTTACTTTTAAATGGCTGAATACCACTCGGTGTCCCAGTTATCCCATTTGAAGCTTTGGTGGTTTATAACCATCTTGACACATAAGTGCATAGAAAGGATATGAGACTGCAGCTCTCCAGGACAGCTGACTGTGGTGGTGAAGCTGGCGAACTGCACTGACGTCTTGTTGCCGTAGAATAAGTACATTCTCCCTGAGAAAGACACACACAGTTGTTAAAAGGTCTTGTAATTAACATGGCCTGTTTATAGAGTACAGAGTAAAATGTAATGTAGTAAGATGATCAAATACAGCAGGCCTCTGGCAAGAAGGATTCTTGCATGAGCTTGTGGTTTCATAATGTAAAGTTACCTCGCAAGGTTATATTGCAGAATGGAGTCGTAGACATATGTGATTTTAACAGAAACTGTCCAACCATGGCCACAACAAATAACAAAACTCTGTAAGACCACAACTATGTGTCAATAAAACCTGCCAAGACACGCCCGCTTTTCTGTGAAGACAACTTACCCAGATTCTGACGATACTCTGACTTGATGCCTATCTGCAGCAGCTGATTCTCAAACAGAACCCCGTTGTTCTTGCACACAAACCTGCAGGGTAAAGGTATTAAAGGGTTAGTCAATGATGAAATGTCACTTTAACGATTGCTATTCTATCATATCCAGAAAAACAACTGAAGAAAACACTTTACATTTGATCAGTAACTTGCCAGTACATTCAAAATGATGTTCTTGTCTGAACAGGTCTTTGGTACTCCAAGTACACTTGTGTCCCAGAGGGAAGTCATAATTACACAAACAATGGCCTACATGCTGTTTATTCCACCAGCAAATTTGTCTCACGATTTGCAGATATTGATAACAAATGTAACTTTGGTAAAAAGGAAGAAATAAATAAACATCAGTACAAACATCAGTAAAAGACTGAGAACGCTTGGAATTGAGCTGGAAGCCAAGGAAGTAATATTATACTATGAAAACAAAAAACAGAACATTCAGTAATTTTTTACTCTCACATAAACAAATTTATGAGGTCTTGGAGTGAATGTAGGAAATGCTTTGGGTCTATCCTAAATAAAAACAATAAAAATGTACTCACACAGCTAGTATGCTAAAAGATCATTTAAAGAAATCGGATTTTTATTACCATTTTGTTTAAAGTTATTACTTTATATTATTGTCTTTTTCCTTTTAATTTCCAGGGCTCCCACTCTTTAACAAATCATTTTTTCAGGGGTTTTTCTTCACAATACAGGACAGCACTTACAAACGTCATATAAACAGCAATTTTGTTTTTTGGATTACATTAATTTGGCCAAAGCCCAAAAGTACCAATTTAAATCAAGCAGAATTATTTTACAGAAAATTCATCTTCTAAAAAGTGAAATTGTTCATTGCATTTATAATTAATATCAATGTGCATTAATTTATCAACCACAGCAACAAAAAGGTGATTAATGCATGTACACAAGAACATTTTGCTCACAGGTTTGTAAAAAATAGACTCAACCCAAAAAAGATCACTGCAAGTCAGCTCCGCTTAGGTACTGGTAAACCAGAAAAAAAAGTGGAACTGTCATACAATGAATCCTACCAACAGTAACCCTAACCCTAACCCTTTGCACCCAGGTTTATGTAGGCAATCGGAGTGAGGGCCTAAAATACAAACATTTCCAAGGCAACATAAATTATTTCTCGGATATTTCATACATTTCCAGGTGTTTCCATGACTGGAAACTAGTCTCTAAACTTCCAGCTTTTCAAGGACGAGTGGCAACCCACTTACCATAAGTCCGGTTGCCAGGTTGAATGTTTTTCCCTAATGAGAGTTGCATCATGCCTGTTGTGTTGTAGTTATTTTGATATCAGGGTTGTAGCAGGTTTTAACTGATCACTGTTTTTTTAAACTTATTAAGACCAATACCATTATGAATGCAATTTAAGATCTATTTTACGTCCCTAATGACAAAAAAGTACAAAGGATGTGCAGGAAAATCTGTATTTGTTTCATGTTTCATTTTGTAGTTGTTACAGTTAAGATCAATACAAATCTTTCCCCAAATCACATTTAAAAGCGAGACTGAAAAATCCAACTTGATTCAAGAAACATTAACTTTAATCCAATCAAAATTTGGGAGACCCTGCAGACACCCTGATTATGATGACTAATGCTGCTTTCCATTTGTCTTGTGAACTCGGAATCCGAGTTGGAAAGTGTAAATCTCGCAGCTATCTCGTGAGATTTCACCGAGACACACCCCCTTTTGGTCGGAATTTCAGCCGTCCAGCTCAGGGTGCCTCAGGGTACCCCGAGCTGGACGGGGGGTCACGTACGACCCGCAAAACAAAGATGGCAGCGCCCATATTAAGATGTATTTTCTTTGTATTTGTACTATGTTGGTCGTTTTTAATGTCGATTTTAAATGCTCCTACACACTTGTTTACATTGCTGCTTTAGTCCGGTCACCAATTTATGCATTGCACGGTGTTGTTGTGCGTGCAATACAAGTAAAGTTTTGTTTTCGAGCTGGTTTGCTAAATAGGCTAATGTAGCTAACAATAACACTAGCCCGCCACTGCCCCTGGTGGCTCGAGACAAACGCCACAGCACTTGTTGAAATTGAAATAGGCGAAAATGGCAAAATATTATTAAAATGTATGACTTGCAATAACGGAATTACTTGAAATGTTAGTGTTTCTGTAGAAAAACGTATTATTATTTCCCATTGAGCTTGTTTAGATGAGCCACAAACAATAACAACACAGCTGCTGCACTTCTTTCCGACTCGTAATGCCCGAAGACAAACTGGAACGCTATAAGTGGTACAAGCCAGGCAATGACGTCACGTTCTCGCGGTAGAACAACTCGGGTTCCGAGTTCACGAGACAAATGGAAAGCAGCATAAATTTATCAGATATATAAATTTTTTTTGGCATGGCTAACAGAGAGGCAATGTAATGGATTTTGTAGCCTCTCTAATGTGATATCTTTTTAAAAAAGTGGAACCCGTCAGTAATCAGTAGTGGATTATCACCAAGTTCACAACTTATTACAGCACTATGTTCGTCAGATGTCAGCACTCCAACAAACCAGTGGATGAAGCTTAGTCCCCATTTAGTGTAAGTGCTTATCTTTCTTAGTTTTACAGGAAGTAAAACTTTCCTATAGCAAACATGCAGAGCTGCAGCTAGGCAAACACATGTCCGAGCTGACACACAGAGAAAGACCTTACTTGTTGAGAAGTTCGTCTGCCTCAGACAGAGGAGGAGCAGGATCCTCAGAGGGAGGAGCAGAGCTGAGAGACCACAGGACAGCGCAGGGATGAAGAGAGCCCACAGGACAGAGGGATGGATGTAGATAGGCAACAAGACAAACGAGTAATGAATGGATAGAGCAGAAATGGGATCCAACACAGGGTACAGCAACAGTGTGATTAAGATTGGTTAAGAGAAACACGAGAGAAGAAAGAAGGATAAAAAGATAAAATGCAGAGGTTAGTAAAAGCAGTTTGTACAAAAATTATGTCATTATAAGATGAAAGGTATCTGCTGGGTTACACTGTGTAACAAATACATACTGACTACATAAGTCAGTATGTATTTGGACAACGTTGACTGTTTTGGTTCCATACTCAGGCTCAATGAATAAGAAATAAAACTGTATAAATAACTATGAAGGACTTTAATAAAAGAGTGTTGTACATCAGGTCGTTGTTTTAATTCACTGTTCAAAATTTGCCAACAACATACAGTTTACATACAGCAAGGATTGCTGTATGTAAACTGTATGTAACACACTGTAAGGAACACCCTTAAAGACACTTTACGCAGCACCCAAGTGACTGGTTCATTTGGGCTAGAATATAGAGCCAAAACAACTGAACGATAATCACTGTCCAAATGTGTATAGACTGCACTCTACTTCAGGCACTGCGAACAGCACATATGTAGTCTACACATAAGGTTTGATGCCATGAACCTTTTTGGTGCATTTAATGTTAACTATCTGCTAAGACAACCTGTACAAAATAATGTTAGCAATGTTGTACAGGTTTCAGATTTAGTTTCTCGGTCAGCAAAAGACCTTATTCATGAAAATTGTAAATGAGCCGCTTCTGGATTTGGATGGCCGGTACAGTGTACAATGGGTACATCAGAGCTTTTTCATTCAACACAGTTGTTGGCTGCTGATAGAAATAGGGTTGATCAGAGCAAGGGTTGCAACAAAAACAACAACAACCAAAACAATGAGCTAGAGGGCAGTGTGGTGGTGGTTCTGCGCAATTCTACTGTATCCAATTCATCTAATGATAATGGAAGGTACAACAGCAAATTGTGAAGTTTTCAGAGGTAATTTTTTTTTTAAATGTATAGCAAGCGAGATGTTTTTATGTAATCCTAAATGGCTCATGTGCATCAAGCTACCTAATTAGTGTAATGTATATTACCATGTTTAATTCAAGAAAATCCTGTGCTGGAAAAACAATGTGGAGGTGCCATATTTGTATTTTTCTAACTAGTTCTGTAGTTTACTACTTGGCCCTTACTCCGAGTCACCAGAACCCTCCACCAATAGGGAATCAGAGGTCTCGGTGGGTTGTTCCAGATCTCTGTCAATGTCCAATCACGGTAGAGGACAGAGGAGACAGACGCACATTCAAAAACACACACACACACACACACACACACACACACACACACACACACACACACACACACACACACACACACACACACACACACACACACACACACACACACACACACACACACACACACACACACAGGGAAATGGAGAGAAGGGAAGGAGAGAAAAAGACGAAAGACAGTC
Organism: Dicentrarchus labrax; assembly: GCF_905237075.1. Lineage (NCBI taxonomy): Eukaryota > Metazoa > Chordata > Actinopteri > Moronidae > Dicentrarchus > Dicentrarchus labrax. Next base: position 21,103,174 of record NW_026136722.1, read on the forward strand.
ACATACACAGCAAGATAAAAAGAACAGACAAGTGTAGCAGACCTGCCAACCATAAAGAAAACCAACTGTCTATGCTTTTATGAATACCCCTTTAAAATGCCTTGGAACTGAACAGCCTGTGCCGAGCTGACAAACTGCCCAACTGTGTCTTCCTCCCCCTGCTATTACTCCCTACAAAAGACGAACAATACCAAATGACAGGGGTTTCTAGCACCACTTCCTCTGCTGACAGCACTGCTGCATCGGGTTCAGATTACACAATATCAGCTCAATAATACCCTCGAAAAGATGTAGGCATCGAGGCACAACAACTCATTATCCCATGTAGTGCATCACTGTGGATAACATGGGTGGGTCTCAGTATTCAATAGCTTTAAGATATCGACCAAAATACCCAGTACCAAGTAGTATTAAAACTTCTCCAATCACCGCAAGTGTTCCTCAAATTAATGCAACGTGTGACTGGCCTAGTACTGCAGCTACAGCAAGTTGCTGAATGAAGTAGTCGTTATTGCTGTAAAGGTACTAGTATTGGCACTGGTATCGTAATTTTTAAATGATATTACAACATACCTCTGATCATCCATGACACCAATCAGCCATAAAATTATGCCCTGATGGTCACCTTTCTATCAGAACCAGCATTAACTTTTTCAGCAGTTTGAGCTACAGTAGCTCGTCTGTTGGATCATACCACACGGGCCAGACTTTGCTCCCCACCCACATCCATCAATGAGCCTTGACCCCCCCATGATCCTGTCTCTGGTTCACCACTTTTGATAGGTACTGACCACTGCAGACCAGGAACACCCCACAAGAGCAGCAGTTTTGGAGATGCTCTGACCCAATCATCTAACCATCACAATTTGGCCCTTGTCGAAGTCGCTCAAATCCTTGCGCCGCCCATTTTTGCTGCTTCTAAACACATCAACTTTGAGGACAAAATGTTCACCTGCTGCCTAATATATCCCACCTACTGACCCGTGCCATGATAACGATATAATCAGTGTTATTCACTTCACACATCAGTGGTCATAATGTTATAGCTGATCGGTGTATTAAACACTAACCAAAATGTGTTTGCGTTTAAAAATAGTTTGCCTCAAACCAGCACTGTCTCCTTAAGAAAAATCAGCCAAAAGAGGATAACTGGTGAGGGACAAATTCAAGAAGGATCCCTGTTCGTATTTTAAAAAAGCCTACAGTATCTGACTATAAGGTTGACAGGTGCATATTAGACAAAGATTGAGCAAAGAAAGACAGAGCCAACAGAGCACAGACACATTACAGCTAGCTGCATAGTAGTCTAACAGCGCAAACACACCACAAACACCACAACTATTTACATTAACACTTTAAGACAGGAAACACAAGTACATCCAAAACTCAGGGGGATTCCCCATCAAGGTCCAAGACCAGTTTTGCCCAGTCCAAGAAGGTCAAAGAAGAGATTATTACATGCAGTGATGGGTCCTTGTATTTAAAATGATTGTGTCCCAAGTCTGACTGGAACTGAAACTAATACAAAGTACTTGAATTTCCCTCGGGATAAATAAAGTATCTATCTATCTATCTATCTATCTAGACACAAAGTGTACATAAGTTGGGACATTTTTGCTCTGCCTGCCCTCCTCTGCGTGGTCTGTTGCATTACTTAAGTGCATGTAAACACACTGAGTGAAAGCAGCAGTGCAGTAGAAATTTGAGATGTCCCTTGCCAGTTCTAAGGATGGTTATACCGGATGATTGAACAAAGGAAACGCCAGAGCTGGAAGATCAGCCAGTGTCCTTCAAATCAGTGGTCTGGGAACAATTTGGGTTCCCAGTCGGCTACAACAACAATGGAGAGACCAGACTACTAAACCATTACTCCTTAACATCACACCCCTGGCAGATATCCAATGTTTAGGGACTCAGATCAGGATCAGGGCCAGAAAAAGTTATCATCTGTCATCTGTTGGTGAAATTGTGTTGAACTATAAAGTCAAAAAAGTTAGTGAAGTGTTATGGCTGCACTTTTAGCCAAAAACGTATGATTTAGTTTATATTACATCCCTCTCTACTCTTCTAATTTCATAGATGCATCAGTTTGATGCAAGACTTTAGAACAGATTGTTTATTTTCTACAGTACTTCTGTCTCAAGTAGACACTCTTTCCTACGGTAACTAGACTGCATTATCAGCAAGCTTTGTGGCAGCAACTCATACTGGACTTTGGCCTGCGGTGGATTCTTCATCTACTCATCAAGAGATGACCTTTCACCTTAGGAAGCCGTCGTCATTCACAGCAGCAGAAGGTGCGATAGGCCCTGCCTCAGAGAACACGTCTACCAATAGGCTGCCAGCACTGGCCGGAGCAGCACCAACAGGAGCAGCAGAACGAATCCCGAGGAGGTCTGCTGATGGTGACGGGGTGGACTAGAAAACAAAGGAAACTTGCAGTAGGGTCACAAAATGCTTGTATGTAAGCCTGTTTATTTGTGAATACAGAGTCTGCTTACAGCATTGGAGGCAGCCATGGCTGCTGTGTCTGGCCCCCGGTCGCCCCCTCCATTCAACTCCCCGCCCTCCCTTTTGCTGTCTTCCAGCTCTGTCACAGATACAGCACCGGGCCCCTTCTTCTTCTTCAGCTTAGCCAGGATTGAGGACTCCCTTTCTGGGAACGGAGGCATTTCCTCCAGGACAGTTGCCTGAGGGAACAGACAGGACAATCACGCTAATGGTTTAGACTGAACTGAAGTGACTAAAAATACACATCTGGACTGAGACAGCTTATGGGGACATTTGGATAAATTAATTATATGTATACCAGTGTTGCATTCAAATGTTATTTCATTAATTAGTAGATCAGAGCCGAGTTTAGTTTGGTCTAACATGGTGATCAAACTAACCAGGACATCGGTGCTAGCGATGGAAGAAAGCTTCAGATATTCAACAGCACGCTGCTGCAGTTCCACATCCGAATTGCGGATCTGACTGTCGCAGCGCAGAACCTCTTGGATGGTGGCCTTTGTCTCTGGGAACAAGTTGATAAACTTGATGTAGGCTGACAGCAGCAGGGCACGAGTCGGCACAGAGCACAGATGGAACTTGGAGTGGAGAAGGTTGAACTGGACCAGGGGGCTGGATCAGAGAACGACACAGTTATTATTTATTATGTCAATTGTCAACTTAAGTCGATTGGCAGATAAAATCCAACATACCTGGAGCGTGGGTCACCAGCAATGAGGTTACCGAACTCTCCAAGAATGTAGCCTCCAACCTTCACCATGTTCTCATGGCAGGCAGGGGCCTGCAAAGCCTGGAGGACAGAAAGATTCAAGTTTTTGGCCTTAAGTCCTATTGGTTATGACATTTTCACAGCATTTTCACCACTGAAAGCTGGGATCATGGCTACTTCACTAGAGGTTTCAAACCTGCTTTACTACTGGGTACAATTGGTCTAGCAACACCGGCGTTGATTCAAACACAAATGCCTAATGTAACTAAATTAACTATTTAACCCTAAAGTAAACACATTTTAAAGACACACTTACATAATCATCCAAATTATTTTAAAATATGGACAACTTCTGAAAAAACGGCCATTTAAGGTTAAAACCAGGAAAACACTTGGACGCTCAGAGTCAATTGTTTGTGTATTAGCATTTAACACTTCCTTTATAAATAAATGATGTAGATAATACAAATAAATGTCTGGGCAAGTTGCTGTATCACTCAGATATGAAGTTGGTGATTTAAACATAACTTAAAACGATACGAATAATATAGAAAAATAGGACCCAGTGTGTGGGGGGAAAAAAAATAAAAATAAAATAAAACCATAGAATTTACATTGAATGCATATTGAAAAATTGCCATATAAAAAACAAAAATACAACAGAGGTGTGGCTGTGAATTATTTTAATGTTTTTGTGTGAAACATAAAGATGTTTTTCATTTAACAAAAAAGCCAAAATTCTCAAACTGATTAATTGAAAACCTTGTCTACATAAAAGGGAATATGCAGTCTGAAACAGGCAACATTTTGATTTAAATAAGGAACTACCTGATCAAAGAAAAGGACAAGATTATGAATCTGTGCAGACAGTCTTTGTCAACTTCAGTACTGTTTTTGATATTCGACAGTTAAACACAACAGACATTTTAGTCCGTAGTCAAAAAAGCACCGTGGTTTGAAAACCATCCAATCAATCTCAATCAATGATCAGTCAGCTAGTCAGCACCTTAATTAAAAGCTGCATTTTAAGATTTGATGTGGCGGGTACCTCAAAGACCGTCTTGGCAGCATAGCCTTGCACATCGTCTCGGTTGATGACGATCTGAATGACGCGATACCACACCTCTTCACTGACGTAGTCACCAGCAATGCGGATGAGGTTGAGAATGGTGTCCACGTACCAGGAGTAATCCACGGCATACTTCTCTGCAAGTATGGCTACTTTCAGCACCTAAATGAGGAACACCACAGCTCAGTTGGTACATACGTTTAGAATACTGTTCCGACATTTTGGACATTGCTGACTGTGAATTGTTTGGTTTATCAGTATTAATACATTTTCTAAAGACTGCCAGATTGTTTTGTAAGTTTATGAATATAATATGGGCCTGGTGGAAACAATCTTCACAAATTCTTACTTTACATTTAAAAAGAAGTATGGTCACATATAATGAAGAATATAGCATGGCACAAAATCTTTCTACCACACCTACCATCTCCTCTCTGATGGAGTAGTCTGCTGTCTCAAGATAGCTGAGCATCTCGGCTACGATTTGCTTGGCATTGCTGCGATCACACATGGCATACAGCAGATCAGCTGCCCTCTGTCGAACACTCACATCCCTCTCAGTCTGCAGACACAGAGAGAGAAACACTGACAAAATGGAAGAAAAAAGATGTGACTACTGACCAGTATACTACTGTTATCCTGTATCCTTTTTAAAGTTAGGTAGAAATGTACATGGGGTTTTTGGAGGTTGGTAGGAGTCTGTCACACTTAATCATTTAATTATTTAATCAATACAATGCTCAGGCCTGTCACTGTGTTTAGCTCAAAGTGTGAGGCACCACCTTGAGGGCATTGATGACAGTCTCGATGTGTGTCTTGACGGCTTCATGTGAAAACTCAGAGCTGGCCAGAGTACACATACTCTCCAGAGCCAGGTAGCGCAGGTTAGTCTCTCTGTGCTGCAGGAACTGGCCCAGTTGGTTACAGGCTCGCACCAGCAGGTTTGGCTCACTGTGGAACAGAAACCACAACTGTGTATTTTGTTGTACTGCAGAGTTGTTGCTGTAGCTGAAGAATGCTCACCTGTCATAGTGGATGATAAGTGAAATAGCCTCAAACAAGATAGCATTCTTGGCATTGGAGTGCTGCACCTTCTTGGACTTGGGTGGCTCTTGGGCCTTATTGAGGATGGTCTCCAGACACTCTACCAGTCGGCCCTTGACAGCACCATCTTCTGGGGGAGGGTAACACTGCAGCAGGCGCAGCAGCTTGCAGGAGAGCCACGGTGCTGGGACAAAGTAGTAGGTGTAGTCCTGTAGGTCAGTGGAGGCCGACGACACAATCTGGAGAAGAAACACAATTTTTCCTGTGTGTGTAATTATGTTAGGTTAAAACTGAACCTGTGTAAGACACTGCTTAAGTCTCAGCAAAGAATTCCATCATGACCCTACTTTTGTTGGGGTCGAAGGATACTGAGTAGCATTGCAATTTAGACAGCATGTCTTACTATACACAGCAATTGAGCAGTATCTACAGTATCCACTATCACAGCCACGTGGGTTTGGCTGCATTTGGCTTAATTGGAATTGTTTTAAAGGGTTTTTTTGCCCTACACTAAAGTGGAAATATATGGCTGTCTTGGTAATGAGCTCAGTGGTCTATTCATCCACCTGGGAAGCCTAGCTTTGATAACTGACAACACTGTTGTCTCTGAACTTCTGATCCACTCTGATCCAAAGCAAGTTCAAACCAAGTCAGTGCAGAATCTGGGCTAGATTTGGTACAAGATAGATTAGATTGTTATATAGATACTTTATTTATAAATAAATAAATAAATAACTATATGTACAATAACAATATTAACACAAGGATTATTTAACGTTCTGTTTGCAATTGACTGTTCATGAAAGACACACACCCTGCTGAGTCGGGAAACAGCCAGGGAAACACAGGTCTTGAACTCATCGGGATTCTTCTGGCTCAGACAGGTAATCAGAGAGATGGCTGCTGTCACCACACCCTAAACCCCAGAGACGCAAAAGAAGAGAATTAATAATCTGACTGTTTTTATCAATTCAAAATCATGTTGTAATTTTGGTGTTAACACAATGTAAATATGTTACATAAAGTTAGTGTTTCTAAAAGAAACCATTTCATCACTGGATTGGGCTCTCACCATGTGTTGGTCGTTGAGAAGGTGCACCACGCGTGACGTCCACTCACCCATCAGCACCAAGTCAGGAGAGGTCTTATAGAGCCGCAGCAGACACAGGGCAGCTGACTGTTTCACGCTGTCCATCGTATCACTGTGGTGATCACATTCACATTACCAGCAACTAAGTCACAGCGAAGTAGTGGAGTGACAAAGTGACATGAGTGACATGAGAGAACATTGGTTCTTAAAATGTTTCACATAAAAGACCCCCTAAATTGACACAGATTAGACAACAGACCTAAACTTTATAAGATTTCATCCCAGGGTGCCCCATCTGATAGATGAGAGACTTTTTGTTACAGAAAGTATATGAAACGTATGACCAAAATAGTCAAAAATTCTGTTATTGTGTTACTTATAGATACTTAATTCTTGGGACCCCCTGGAATTCCATCATGACCCTACTTTTGTTGGGGTCGAAGGATACTGAGTAGCATTGCAATTTAGACAGCATGTCTCCTGTGTCGAGTCTCTTCAGCCTAGCCACTCTGGGGCGTTTTTCTAAGCGATGTGATGATGTGAAATCACATATGGTTGTGCCAATTGGCTTGTCAATAGCGTGGTATTTCATTATGATTGCTGTTATAGCGACAGCCCTACATCACTCAGAGCAAAACATAATGGAAAAAAGGAAATTGAAAAACAGGAGAAGTAAGGATTTATATTCATTTCGCTATCTCAACCTTCTAAAGCAGGAGTCACACTCACCCAGCAACCAGGATCCGAGGGATCTCACTGGCAAAGGCCTCAGCCATCTCGCGACTTCCGACATTCGCGATACAGTGAAGTGCCAGGCACATGAAGGTGGGGTTGCGACTGGACAGGTCATTCTTGATGGCGTTGTTGATCAAACGGATCAACTCACTGTTGCTGTTAACCAGCACTGAGATGAACAGGTAGCCCTGCATTAACAGATGAAAAGAGGCCACAAATGAGATTTGAAAAACATTATGGTGGCATTCAAACACCATAGAATAGTGGGTGTGCTATGTCCTATTATTCATTATAGAAATACCTGTTCACAATCAGAATCCAGTTTATTATGTCCGCCTAATTATAACTAATGTAATCTCAAATGAGGGTGTATTGTCCTGTGGTAAATTCTATCTTCATAAAGGGTTTAATATTCAGTCCTTGTTGAAACTGCTTTACAGAGGTGTTGACTCAAAATGCTAATTTTGTTAAATGTATTTTGTGCTGCTGTTGAACTTTACTTTCCTATACTGAAACGTGTTTCCAATATAAGATTTACCCACAGTGATATTAATGGGGTACACTTTAAGGTATGATTCTGAACATTTTAGCCAACTCATCTGTCAAGTCAGAGCTTTGGCATTACAACCTTTAATTCAGTTATTACACTGTTCCTACAAGACTGCTTGTATGCTGTTATGCCAACAGTTCTTTCAAATATTTAAGACTAAAATATTATAAACTCCTTTAAGTATAATATAATACAATTCAACAGCAGCAGAAACTACAGCCTCTATAGTGACCATAAAGTTGAATCAACACCTCTCTAAAACAGATTCAACAAAAAACTGAACATTAGAACAATTTATGACAGAGCAGTTGGATTAGACTGCTGTTGCAGGGTTTTTCTTCCTGTCGCCTATCTTCAGACAGTAGATAAATGAAAGGACATGGAGGAGACAGATGCACCATAGCTAGACTTGAACCCAGGACGCTTGTGGTCACCACGAGGGGCACCACAAACGCTTGTTTAGTTAGGTAGGCTTAAGTTGTATTCAGAGTCTGTGTGTACGTATTTCCAATCAAATTCAGATTTGCAAGCATATTGAGATTTGTAATGTGCAGACGTGTCTGTACATGCAGACATACGCATTAATGACGGAAATGTATTTGCTGTAGAGCGGGAAATACAGACAGTCATCAATTACAACTCAGGCTGGCCTCTCAATCGGCTGTCTTTTTACACTTGACCTTTGCTACAGTTCTGCCATGGCAGAGATCTACAAATGTGCGTGGCAATTTGTGTGTGTATGGACAGATGCCTAGCTACATACATGCCAATAAGCCTATAATTTAAACCTACACATCCAATACAGGCCTGGAGATATTACTGATTATTAACTTAGTATTAACTACTGAAATGGCAATTAAAAGCAATTAAATTGTAATTGCAATATTAGGCCAATTGATCACCAACAGACAGAGACTGCATTTTAATCGTTGAGCTCTGTGGAACATGTGAAGTGACAGATAGCAGGACCTTAGCATCTGCCAGTGCCAGTCCTGCTTATTATCTCATGTACTGCACGTCTTAAAATGAGCATTGTTGAGTTTTTACTGGGTCAGTTATACAACTAGGTTCAAACTTTTAAAAAGCTCTCACTGGCATCCATACATCTAGTTCATAGTGGCTACCCTGAGGCCAAATTACATATTAGCTCCTCTGTTCTTAGTGGTGTCCAAATTCAAGACAGACACTAAAGGAACTGGTCTGAGGGGTAGCTCTGCTGGTTTTTGTAGTAAAGCAGTCAACCCTCAAAACTTAAAAAGAAATAGAGATCTTGACTCAACATTATTCTGCTTATTCAACATTTCCTGTTCCTGAGAAAACGGTCCACCATAGAGAATCAGGAAACAGTTGCAGTGGCTGTGGAATTGGTTCTGCTTTGACTTTTAATGTATTAAACTGCATCCACCTCTCAAATGGCATTCAAAGAGGCACATTCATTTTGGCATCATATTTTAACTAGAAATTCATTCCAAAGCAGTAAGAAATTACAGTTAAGTCAAACGAATGCTTTTCCCCTGTGCAGACCATCTGCACATGCCTTGTACAACAGATCTGGATCACTTATTAAAACATTTCGTGCCTGAGAGAAAATCCTACAAATACAAGCACAAGAAATAACACAAATTCTCTTAAAAAAAAAAAACAATACTAACTACTAACTCATACCTAGTATGATACTTTGAGGGTCTGCGATTCTGGGATTCTGGCCCCATGTGTTGGTAATGACACACAGGTCATTGATCTCTAGTTCTGTCAACACCAACAGCCATCAACCTTGGATCTGGTATGGTTCAATAGAGCTATGCTCAACTTCTATACGATCAGCTCATTTTGGAATAGGGTTGATAAGCTCTTTGAATAAACCTGTCAAGTACCGAATTAGGAAAAGAACTGCATGGTCAGATTGTACAGCCCTTTTAGACAATGAAAAGGATATCATTGTTTGCATGATTTACTTGGCTTTAAGCATTGGTCTCTTTTAGGTAAATGCCCCATAATGATACTGATCAAATTTGCAATATTGCCAATTTGGCATTGGTAAAAAAAACTTTAATAGGGACCGAGCCAGCAACCGCTGGAGGTCCCTATTGTATTTGCTATGTTTCTTATTATTTTTAGCGCCTTCGACTGCGTTTTTGCCCCCCTGAACATATACGAAAAGGCAATTTTATTTGGCAAAGTTGTCAGTCCTGGCGAAAAATTTAATATTCTATGTGTCGCTTTCGGGTTGGCCACTAGGTGGCGCTACTATCATAAAAAATACGTTTAGGATAATAACTTATGCATAATTTGTCGCACATTCAAAAACCTTATATCCACGCGTTTGGTGAATGGAGCTGAATCTCCCCATATAAGCCCCGCCTATAATTTTCTTTTGCTAGAGCAAAAAAAAAAAATTGAAATGTTTATTATTATTATTATTATTATTTCTAGGCCTCTTTCACTGCATTTTTGACCCCCTGAACGTATAATCCGGACTCATTTTATTTGGCAAAGTTGTCAGGCCAGGTGTAATCTTGGATATTTTTCGCGTCGCTTTCAGGTTGGCCACTAGGAAGGCCACTAGGTGGAGCTACTTTTAGGCAAAGTTCAATAGGCTAATAACTCCCGCATCGTTTGTCTCACATTCAAAAACCTTATATCCACGCGTTCGGTGAATGGAGCTGCATCTCCCTATATAGGCCACGCCTAGATTTTTTTTCCTCTAGAGCGCGAAATGTCCATAAACTACTTTTTGGTGTTCCTCCTACACGCTTTGTCCAATTTGCACTACATTTTTCACGTACCACCTGGGGACCGTCCTAGCAGAAAAAGTAATTTAAAGAATTTTTATATTTCAAAAAATAATATAAAATTAGCACTTCCTGTAAATTTTTCGTCAAAAAAGGAAGTGGACCATTTCTCAACATTGGTATGTCCAATTGACACCAAGCTGGGGTCTATAGTTCCCCATGTCTTCCTTAGGCATTGTGCACAATTTCAGGCCATCGCCACAAGGTGGCGCTCTTTAAAATGAAGAAGTTTATATCTCTGCATCGGCGCGTGTGATTAAAATTAAACTTTCGTACGGTGCTTGCCCATGGCTCCCTGAGGCTCAATAATAAATATGTCAACAATCCGCCACTAGGTGGCGCTCTGGTGGCAGGGTACATCACTGTGCGGAGACCGTAATAGTTATGAATATAAAATTCACAGGGCACATGTAGACTGGTGCCTGTAGCTCACATACCAAAAATCGTGTTTGTCGTGTTTGTAGCACCCCCTACAGGATTTTAAAAAAGCAGCCCTGGCGCCACGTTTCACCGATATGTATGAAACTCGGTAGGCACGTGTAACATGCCAAAATGTAGATTTGATTAACTGCACTTTTTTGTTTTTAGCTCCAACACCGTACACAAAACAACACAGGATAACAGTGTGACAGTCTCTTACTCTTTGACTGATTCATTGGCTGACAGCACTGTCGGCAGCCAATCAGGAGAGACGCTGTGTGGTGCTCTAGAATTTAACATCAAACTTTGACCAAGAAACACACAATTTTTTTCAGTGTGGAAATATGTTTTAATTGCCTTAAGTAATTTTTTAATAAAGGAAAAAAAGTTCAAAATTCTCTGATTTTTGCTTCTCAAATATGAGTATTTTCTGGTTTCTTTAGTCCTCTATGACAGTAAACTGAATATCTTTCGGTTTTGGACAAAGCAAGACATTTGAGGACATCACCTTGGGCTTTAGGAAATTCTTTCACCACTTTCTGACATTGTATGGGCCAAAGAACTAATCAATGAATCAAGAAAATAATAGATTATATTCCGAAAATATTTGTTAGTTGCAGCCCAAGTGGGGCTGCTGCACTGGATTTGTCATAAATGCAATGTAATTAATTCTAAGTATTTCTAAAAAATGAAAAAAAATAAAATTCTGGCAACTCAGAGTCTCCTTGGGAAAATCTGTTTCAGGTACAGCCCTACAAAACTTAATCAATGCTGTAAACACACACACACACACACACACACACACACACAACCAATAGAAGACTTACGATCTGTTTCTCTGTGTACTTGTTGGAACTCAGCAGGTTGACTGCCTCCATGTGTCCAAAGTCAATGTCATGGCCGAGCAGGAAGATGAAGAGCAGCTTGCAGACATACTTTTTCTTGCTGTAGCCATCCAGAGCCTTGTCCCCTTTAAACTTGGAGCGAATGTTGGCCAGCTCCTTATTGATCCGTTTGATTTCGGCTTCCTTGCTCTTACCTGGCGGGAAAGGAAGTAGTACAGTGTCAGCGTTCACAATATGGACATGATGGACCTGGTTATAAAAAGACTTAAAGGGCACCCTCTGCTGCTGCTCAGGGTGAGACCCTCTTTGATAAATGTATTTGATGTTATTAACTGCTAATAAATAAGAAAAATTTTATAGGGTCAAGTAAAAATTGACCTTGGGCATGTAGAATTCTATTTCGTTGAACTGTGAATGAATGAATGAATGAATTCCACTTTTTTTTCCATCGGGTCTTTATTAAAAAAATATCCTGAAATTATCAATAATTATCTATAACGACTGAAATTAAACAATTTATTGTGATAAATTGGCCAGCCCTACTTCCACTATAAAGAATAATTGATTAAAGCATAATAATAATTGAAGCTGCAAGCAGCATTGGGCGGGACCTCGCACTCCACGCAACTCGGGCGCCACGCCACCCCCACCCAAGCCTTCATCGTTGGAAACTGAGGGAGACCGCTCTACGTTGTCACACGTTTCAGACACTGTGCAAAAGACTTACACTTTCATAGCGAGATTCTTCACTGAGAAACATGGAAATTCAGCGCCACGCCACGGACACGCTGTTTGACGCACAGTAAATATTTGATTAACTTTTGATCACCAATGTGTCTAGATTGCAGTGATGGAATTTGAAGTCAATCCAATAAAATCTGTAGGAGGAGTTAGTTAAAATTGAAGCCCTAAAATGCCGGAAATGGCATCACAGCTTGACATTCGATTCAAGCTGGCCAACTTTGACGGCATTCCACGGACACGCCCTTCAACACACAGTCACAAATAGCACGGCGTTCAATCAGCAACATTTTTTGGCTGTACTGTCCAATCATCGTACCAAGTTTCGTTTTAATCACACGTACTGATGTGGAGATATAAACTTCTTCATTTTAAAGAGCGCCACCTTGTGGCGATGGCCTAAAATTGTGCACGATGCATAATGAAGACACGAGGAACTATTGACCCAAGGTTGGTGCCAATCGGACATACCAATGTGGAGAAATGCCCCACTTCCTTTTTTGAGGAAAAATCAACAGGAAGTGCTAATTTTATAACGTGCTTATTTTTTGAAATATAAAAATTCTTTAAATTACTTTTTTTGCCAGGACGATCTCCAGATACTACGTGAAAAATGTAGTGCGAATTGGACAAAGCGCGTAGGAGGAACACGCAAACTTAGTTTTTGGACATTTCGCGCTCTAGCGGAAAAAAAATCTAGGCATGGCCTATATAGGGAGATGCAGCTCCATTCACCGAACGCGTGGATATAAGGTTTTTGAATGTGAGACAAACGATGCGGGAGTTATTAGCCTATTGAACTTTGCCTAAAAGTAGCTCCACCTAGTGGCCTTCCTAGTGGCCAACCTGAAAGCGACGTGAAAAATATCCAAGATTACACCAGGCCTGACAACTTTGCCAAATAAAATGAGTCCGGATTATACGTTCAGGGGGTGAAAAATGCACTGAAAGAGGCCTAGAAATAATAATTATAATAAACATTTCAAAAACAATAGGGACCTTCCAGTTGATACTGGCTCGGACCCTAATAATAATAATGCATTTTATTTATAGAGCGCTTTTCAAGAAACTCAAAGACACTTCACATAATTCAATTCAATTTTATTTGTATAGCGCCAACAGAACTTATCTCAGGACACTTTTGAAATAGAGCAGGTCTAGACCGAACTCCTTATAACATTTACAGAGACCCAACAGTACCACCATGAGCAAGCACTTGGCAACGGGGGCAAGGAAAAACTGCCTGTTAAGAGACAGAAACCTAGGACAGATCCTTCGGCTCTAGGTGGGTGGTCGTCTGCCTCGACCAACAGGAAACAGGAAAAGAAAAGGGTAATCGAAACAACACACTAAAAAAATATAGCTATATCTACAACACTCAACAATGAATTAATCATTAAAATCAGTTCTGAAGAGTTGATCAGTGATTTGAAGTTGGATGGATCAGTACAGTCTCAGATTTGTTTGGGGAGAGAGTTCCAGAGGGAGGGGGCAGCTATGGAGAAGGCTCTGTCGCCCCAGGTAAGATGCAGGGCCCTCAGTGGTGGAGACGGTAGGTTGGCGTAGAAGAGCAGAGGCTTCAGGAAGGAGTGTGGCAATGGAGCAGGTCTGCTAGGTACAAGGGGGCCTGATTGTGGAGGGTTTTGTGAGTGAGGAGGACTTTAAATTGGATCTGTTGTTGGACAGGTAGCCCGTGGAGGAGCATCTCAGCTGTTTCACAATACTAACTTCCACTAATAACCACTTGCAGACCAATAGTTACAGCAGTGACATTACACTCAACATGCCTGTAATTTGTATTTCCATTGCAATCATTAAACAATGTTAAGAAATGTTTGTGTATAAAGCCTAAATGTCATTAGGGATGCACCGAAATGAAAATTCTTGGCCGAAACCGAAAATGAGGAAACCAAGGCCGAAAACCGAAAGAAATTATTATGCCAATTATTAGTACCATTGCATTTATGGCTATGACTGTGTACTAACATCACTAACATCAAGGCATTGTAATTCAAAGAATAAATCAAATACAAAAGTATGAAAATATTTATTTAGCACTGACATTACAACAGTGCACAATATAAAATAAAATTCAAAATAAAATGTTTAACTTTAACTTAATGATGAATGAATGAATGAATGAATAAAAGAGAATAATAATCAGCCTACGAAATCCCATATCCTCTACGACAGAGAATGGCTGATCATCAAAGGCAATGAATTCCATAATTTTTTGTGTAATGCCCTTTGCCTTGGCACCATCACTGGAAAACTTTCTTGCCTTTTCAAAAACGTCCGCAACAGACGGTTTTTGTTTGCGTCATCACAACTTTCCGTTTCGGCCGTGTTGTTTTGGTGATAAAAGTATTTCGGCCAAAAACCGAAAATCCTAGAGGAAACACTGTGCACTGTGCTTCTATCCAGTGAGTCGGTAAGACCAACACAGGCAGGTGAACGCTTGTCACATTCTGCTCCACAGCAGATGGCAAGAGCTGGTTCTGACCTCCATCTGAAGAGACTAGCTCACCGGTACAACAGCAATGTACTGAGGAAGATGTGTAAATAGCTGGCATTCATGCTACACCTGTGCAGGAGTTTATGTTGCTTTATCAAAGTCTCTTCAATATCATCTTAATTAATGACGGGGCTATGCTTGGCTCTGTGTGGTGCAATAGGCAGATTTGGATTGTGACACAAAGATCCAATGTCACTCAAACTGCTTAAAAGCTACACAGCTGCACGTCTGAAAAACCTTAACAGCAGACTTAAAGAACATGGTTGAGCACTTTTTTTCAGTTACTGATACAACCAGCATGCCAAAAACTACAGGAGGACAGAAGCATAGAGCGCTATGTGAATATGATGTAGAGAAATGGACATTGATTTTACTTTTAAGTTTCAAACCTTGGAAATGTAGCTTTATTTGCCAGAAAGTGTGTTCGGTTCACACTCAGTGACAAGTCTGGTGATTTATCTGGAGTGAACAGCAAGCCTCCATGTTGACAATAAAGCACTTTCAGTGCATTTTATGAACACTATTGAGTTCGAATAAATCATTTTGCCTTAATGTTGTCATAGCACTGACATTTTCAGCTTGGACTACATAATTAATTGAAATATTAAGAAAAGTGCAATATCCACGTTGCAAAAGCAGCAATTTTTTGATTAAGGTAAAATGTGTGACAAAACAGCATTATAATGTAGTACTGTAGTTCTGCAGATAACTCATGTTCTCCAGATGTAAAAAAATATTTTTGCATGGTACAGACCTCAACAAATGTCACATCACCAGGATTTTAATAGATTCTTTTTCAGTGAAAAGGAAAACTGTGGTAGTGGTAATATTCAGGAGGGAGGGAGATGGACACTCCATTGAACGTTAATCATATACGTTTTAAGAAAGATAACTACTAGCTTATAAACTGATACTTGTCTCTCTGATTTTTCTCAGGCCTGACAGCTTTAAGGGATCACTGTAAAATATCAAATACTCACTTAATTTTCCAGTATATAATAGCCAGTCTCACTCCAAAACTGCTCACACCAAACAACATTCTCAAACACTGTAATAACCAACAACTAACCAGCCCTTGAAGGTCAAAGTACTAGTTTGTATTTCCATAACAACTAAATAACACAACAAACTTTGCTAAATTGATGCTGTGTTAAATAATTACTGGGTGCATTATTCTACAAACGCTGTTGTCATTGTTGGTGGTATTATTGTGGTAGCTACAGTAGAAACTGTGTATAGATAAATAAGCAGATGTTTGGTCCAAATAGCCAGTTCCATTTTGGATCCGATTCCAGGTTGGAACCTGGATTTGATAAGCTTAGTCTCCTATTAACTGCGAGAGATTTGGCCATACCATTACACTTTGGCATCTAACCCTTTCTCTGTGTATTATATCAGTGTGGGCAATACTGCAAATTCTGTTCACAGACATTCCTGGCTGCTTATTTTAACCATCAACATTTTCTCAATAGATTTTCCATAAATCTATTCAGTAACGATATCATTAAAATTATTCAATTATGGAACATTGCTCCTTTCTTATATAAAGAGAAAGGCCTTTGTGAGAAACTTCCAGTTTCTCAGTAAATACAAACTAAAAACAAGTCGGGGCGTGCTGCGGCCGCGTCACGTGCCGTCGTAACACGTGCGGACCACAACATGAAAATCTCGCGTAAATCAGCTCAAAATTGCCACGCAGCGCTTACTTCCTGTTGCCGGTAGGTGGTGCTGTCACTATGTCTGAATGTTGTCATGTAGACATGTTCAAGGCGAGACTGTTATCAAACACGAGAAGTTTCATCGAGATTGGACCACGTACGCTGAAGCTATGAGGACGTGTTCAGGGCGAGACTGTTACAGAATATATGAAGTTTATTGGAGATTGGACATTGCACACTGAAGTTATGAGTGCTGTTTTATGGCGAATCGGCTGAATTCGACAAGTCATCACTGGCACAGTCATTTCGTGTTACTCAGCTCAAAATCGCCACGCAGCGCTTACGTCCTATTGCCAGAAGGTGGCGCTATCACTATGTCTGAATATTGTCATGTAGACGTGTTCAGGGTGGGGCTCTTATCAAACATGTGAAGTTTCATTGAGATTGGATCATGTACGCTGAAGTTATGAGGACGTGTTCAGGGTGGGACTGTACACTGAAGATATGAGTACCATCTGTTTGATGGCCAATCGGTGGAATTCGACACGTCGTCACTGGCACACGGTTAAACATACAGTCACAAATAGCACAGCTTTTGATAACCATTGTGTGTAGATTGAAGTGATCGAATTTGAAGTCAATCTGATAAAATCTGTAGGAGGAGTTAGTTAAAACAGAAGCCCTTAAATGCCGGAAATAGCATCACAGTTTGACATTCGATATAACCTGGCCAACTTTGAGGGAACGGACACGGACACGGACACACCCTTTAACGTACAGTGACAAATAGCACAACTTTTAATCAGCAGTATTTTTTGACTGTACGGACCAATTTTGAAGCAGATCCAATAAATTCCCTAGGAAGAGTTCGTTCAAATACAACGCGAAAAATCACAGAAAATGACCAAAAAAATCTAAATGGCTGACTTTGACGGCACGCCACGGACACGCCCTTTAATGTACATGCACAAATAGCACAACTTTTAATCAGCACCATTTTTTGACTGTACTGACCAATTTTCACGTAGATCCGATAAATTCCCTTGGAGGAGTTCGTCCAAATACAAAGCGAAAAATTCACAGAAAATGCGCACGGAAGTCACTATGGCCAACTTTGAGGGCACGCCACGGACACGCCCTTCAACGTACATGCACAAATAGCACAACTTTTAATCAGCACCATTTTTTTACTGTACTGACCAATTTTGAAGCAGATCCGATAAATTCCCTAGGACGAGTTTGTTCAAATACAACGCGAAAAGTTCGCCGAAAGTGAAAATCAAAATGGCCGACTTCCTGTGGGGTTTGGGGTATGGGTCCAAGAGGCTTTTTTGTACATCCCGGCATGTTACACGTGCCTACCGAGTTTTGTACATATCGGTGAAACGTGGCGCCGGGGCTGCTGTTTTATTATCCTGTAGGGGGCGCTACAAACACAACAAACACGATTTTTGGTATGTGAGCTTCAGGCACCACTCTACACGTGCCCTGTGAATTTCATATTCATAACTATTACGGTCTCCGCACAGTGATTTACCATGCCACCAGAGCGCCACCTAGTGGCGGATTGTTGACACATTTTTTAGAGAGCCTCAGGGAGCCATGGGCAAGCATCGTACCAAGTTTCATTTCAATCACACGTGCCATTATGGAGATATAAACTTCTTAATTTTAAAGAGCGCCACCTAGAGGCGATGGCCTGAAATTGTGCACGATGCCTAAGGAAGACATGGTGAACTAAGGACCCACGTTTGATGTCAATCGGACATAGCAATGTGGAGAAATGGTCCACTTCCTTTTTTGACGAAAAATCTACAGGAAGTTAGAATTTTATAGCGTTCTTATTTTTTGAAATTTCAAAAATGTTCAAATTACTCTTTTTGCCAGGGCGGTCCCCAGGTGCTAGGTGAAACATTTCGTGCGAATCGGCTGTTCAAAACATGATGATTATTACATTAGGGGTCTGTACCCAACAAACACATTGTGTCACATCTGGAGAACAAGATTTGTAGGCTAGACATCGTTTTTAGAACTACAGCACTTAACTTTAATTCTGTTTTTTCACAGATTATACGTTTATTAAAAAATTGCAATTCTGCAATTTTGATATTGCACTTGGCCATATTGCAATTTCAATAATATTTCCATTAACTGTGTAGCGACTAGCCTTTGTTTGTGCTGGCCACGCCGCCTGCCATTATTTGAATATTGTTTTTCATATAAGCATTAACGGTGTGTATATATATATATATATATTTTATATATATATATAATGGTGTATATTAAATGACATATGCCTCAATAGATTTTATGTACATCATACAGAGGGGAGAATCTTCTCAGTTAAGAGATCAGTTGATTGAATCATGTCAATTTCAGTAGTTGCAATCCCTCAATTGAGCATTATGCATGTAATGTAAATCGTTTAGTTTACTAGCTTTAATTAAATCACACAGAAATATCAATATTAATAGGGAATAGTTATACAATATTGAAAATGTATGCAAAAGTATCTTATCATCAACTGTTATTTATTTCACAATACCTTATTTATTTAATCTTGGCCACTGGGCTGTGCTTGTCCAGTCTCTAAAGAGGCTCAGGTTCTCCTGTTAAGCAGATAAAATGATGTCCTCATCCTTACTGGGGCTGCACAATTAGTCGAAATATTATCAAAATTACAACATGGCCAGGTGCAATATGCAAAACGGAGTAGCTGAATGTTTTCTATTAAGGTAAAAATGTGTTACAAACAGCTATATAATGAAGTACTGTAGTGGTGCAGAGATGTCCTGGCCTACAAATTTTGTTCTTCAGATTTAAGAGAACATGTTTGTTAGGTACAGACACCAAAACATTTCTCATCATCATGATTTTAATAGTTTTTTTTAAGGAAAACTTAATTTATGATTCAACAACAAAATCACAAATCATGAATCATATCGCAATCACAATACCTGTCAAAATAATAACATATCGTACAGCCCTGCTCCTTACAATCAAACGTATGGAGCTGTGTACTGTCATCTTAAAATAACTACTGGTTCAAACATCTGAATTCCTAATATTGTACAGATGTTTATGGTCTGTTTGACCAAAGCCACAGCCAACACTCAAAAACAAAAGGCCTCTCTGCAGACCCTTGCTTCTGTTGCACTGAGTACTGGAAAAACGGTCGTGCTGCAGGCTACATCTGAGTATTAACTGTGCCATTACTGAGTAGTTAACTAGTAGTTATATAGTGACACCCTACCGCTGCTTTGGTGCCCCCACGTCATTCCACTACAGCACGTAAAGGGTACAAGCAGCAACAGTTCGAGTAATGTCAACTGATGCCAATGGCGTCAAATTAACGTTACACAAATTAACAAGTACAATGAAGAAAATTGAACTTACAGTTTCTAATGTCCGAGATGAAAACAGCTAATCCGCGCATTCCATCTCCTTTCGACACAGCCGGCATTTTTGCAGGTTTGTCCTCACTCCGGCCTTATCCGTAAAAACGAACTGACGTCGGTCAGCTTTTTACACTGGACTAAAGTGGAAGATGGCCAACTTGACGTTTGGTTGTAGCTAGCTACTTCGCAGTTCCAGTCGTTCACTAGAACTTTATAACTGACTGTTACCTAACAATCTCACTGTGTGCTTTTGGGTGGCTAGCTCCGATAGCATTTACTAGATTAGCTGAATGGCGGTGGATCAACCAGCAGCAGGATAAGTTAACGTTATCCCTGTTAACTGGCTCGTTTCCGCTGGCTATAACAAGCTAACGTTATTTCATTCAATCCTTATCTAGCTATGATTATGACCTACACGCATAACACCTACAGTAAAGGTACTTCTGTAAAAAACATCCACTATTAGGATGTTTCTATGATGAATGCGTCCAGGTGTGCTAATGAAAATAACGTCCGAGAATATAACGTTGAGTTACTTCGAGTCACGCACCGTAAAGCTAGCTTAACAGCTAGCTAGCTAGCTGGCTAGCAATATCATTCAAATACTGGAATACATCACCGGTTGACCGGAATAACTTAGTAGAGAGTTTTAATTGCCACGTAGCGATATGAAATTACAGCCCTGTTCTCTTTATCGCGCACTAAATTTGGTAAATAAGATGTCCTGTATTATTGATGTCCGTTCTAATTCTCCAGCCTCCACTCCGCGGCTTGGATAAGGCTCGTGACAGAAGAACCAACAGCGTGACCGCGCGACGTACCCGTGCACGCGTACGCTCTTTTCCTTCGTCCGAATGTATTTTCCGGCGTTGATTGGTTCAGCTTGCAGTGGCACTGTACTGCTACAATATCAGCCCAAATTCACTTGCTGTCTCAGTCCTAGAAACCTTTATTTTTTAAGGCAAACGATTAAGCACGGCGTAAGCAGCAGGGGCGAGTACAGAGGTAGCATTGGCCTTGCCACCCCAGTTTGGTGTCAAATATGGTCAAATTCCACAAAAACGAAATCAACACAAAAAGCCTAATTTAGTTGTCCCATTGGGATTCCAAAGCTCTTACCCAAGGGAGTCCTGGTTAAGACAGCAGCATCATTTGTTTATTTATTTATTGGTTTAATTTAGCAGGGACAGTGCACATTTATACGTTATATTTATATTTATAACAAAACATTGGTGTAAATGCAGCGGAGTTAGCCAAGAGGCTATTTTTCATTTTCATTGAAGAATATGAGGTTGTTCTTCTTCCTCCCTTCTTTGTGTAGTGCATAGTCCGTGAACAAGACTTCTTTGTTCTCCTGAAGTGTCTTTTCCTTAAACTTCTCCCTGGCTGCTGCACTCTTACAGAGAGCAGGGTATTTAACCTCCCTGCTCTCTGTTCTCTGCTTGGCTGTTTCCATGGTGACCACTTTGTTAATTCTTTACTGTTGCTAGCTTTTTTAGCCTTTAAAGACAGTTATTAATGTTATGATTTTTGGTTTGTTCTTTTCTTCTCCTCCTTATCTTCATAAAACACCTCTTCTGTTATCTTGTTTAGTCTGGTTCCTCCTTAGAAATGTTCTACACTGTGGCAGGTGGTAGCTTACAGCAGTTGATACACAGTTGCCAGCTAGCGTTTGACAGTCAGCTGGTTGTTTTCATTTAAAAAAAATATATACAAAGATGGTATTTTCTTTCTTCTGTTTTGCTGATAAAGTATTTACCTTTTTGAAGAAAATTCGATGTTTTTTTTGCAAAATGTCCCACTGTTTAGGTCCATGTTTAGATGAATTCAGGAGCACATTTTTCATGCAGCTTTCTCTCTTGGAACTCTCTCTCTCGCGCGCAAATAACATTTAATTGAATTGTTTGTGGACTTCAGCTCTGCTTTCAGCACCATCATCCCAGCTCTGCTACAGGACAAGCTTGCCCTGCTCAATGTACCTGACTCCCCCTGCAGGTGGTTCACAGACTTCCTGTCTGATAGGAAGCAGCATGTGAAGCTGGGGAAAAATTTCTCTGACTCCGGGACCATCAGCACCGGATCCCCCAAAGGCCTCATTCTTTCTCCTTTGCTCTTCTCCCTGTACACCAACAGCTGTACAACAGTCAGTCTACAGTTTGCGGATGACACCACCCTCATTGGGCTCACCTCTGATGGAGATGAGTCCGCCTACAGGTGGGAGATTGACCATCTGATGACCTGGTGCAGCCAGAACAACGTGGAGCTCAACGCTCTAAAGACAGTGGAGATGGTTGTGGACTTCAGGAAGAACCCAGCCCCACCTGGCCCATCATCCTGTGTGACTCCCCAGTTGACTCTGTGGAGTCCTTTGGCTTGCAGGGTGCCATTATAACCCAGGATCTCAAGGAGCTCTGATGTTCAGCTCCCCTTCACCAAGAAAGCACAATAGAGGATGTACTTCCTGCGGCAGCTTAGGATGTTCAGCCTGCCACACTATTCACACTGCCATCCATGAGTCCATCCTCACCTCCGTCATCACCATCTGGTAAGCCACTGCCAAGGAAGAGGGCAGACTGCAGCGTATCATTCGCACTGCTGAAAAGGTGACTAGCTGCAATTTGCCATCCCTCCAGGACCTGTATGCCTCTAGGACCCTGAGGCGTACAGGTAAGATTGTGGCTGACCGCTACCACCCCGGACACAGACTCTTTGAAAAAAAGACTCCCCTCTGTGGTCTATCAAGACCAAAACTTCCCGCCACAGGAACAGTTTCTTTCCATCTGCAGCTGGTCTCATCAACAAGGCCCGAGACTCCCACTGACAATGACCCACCCTGTAAATATGCATTATATTAACACACTTCTGTTGGGTTTTATTTTTATCTTGAACATTTCTGTACAGCTCTTTACTTATTTAGTAAGTATCTGGTAATTTTGTACATATTCTCTCACTCTTTATATTCGTATATAGTGGCTCCTCCTTTTTACTGTCTCTATTTTGTATCTTTATTTTTATTTTTCTAGCTTGATTGTGATTCTTATGCACCAATGTGTTCCTCATATGTGAAAACTTACTTGGCAATAAACCTGATTCTGATTTACATTACATGTATAACATACAACAACAAAAAGATCTCAGAAAACAAACAATAAGTATTTAATTTAAAGGTAATATTTGGATGTTAATTTAGAGTTTAATTGCCAGATAGTCCAACATTTTTGTCCAAAGATAGTACACAGTTTGATGTCTGATATTGTACATAATATTCCCCATTGTGGGGCAAATAAAGGAATATCTAATCTAATCTAATTTCCTGTTAGTAGAAAACTATCAAATACGGTGGGGCTACTTACTGGACTATGATGTTTAGTTTGTAGTTTGCTTGTATATGTAACCCACTGGATGTGCTGCAGCCTCCCTACACACCCAGAGACTCTGCGTGTTTATGGTTGTGATAGGGTGTTTGCCTGGGGAGAGAAGAGAAGCACCGGAGACAGGAGTTCTGGATTGTGGCTGAGACCTGGAGACACTTTATTGGCACACATTGACAGCTTTCACCTCTGGTCCTCTACACTGGCTGCTGGCTCCGTCACCCTTACAGGACAATGAATGAAAACATGCTTTATGGTTTTTCTTAAAAACTATATTCTATTGCAAATAAACAAATATATTGTGTCAAGATAATACTCTACAACTGAAAATGATAAATTACAGGAAGTGTAAATTAAATAAGGCACTCTATAAACATATGACTTCATAAAAATAAATGATTTAAAACAGCAAACTGAAAGAATTAAAGCTGCACCCGATGCGTGTCGGGGTGTGCTGCGGCCGCATCACGTGTTGTTGGGGTGTGCTGCGGCCGTGTCTCGTGCCAGCGTAACACATGCGGCCCACAACATGAAAATATCACGTACTTCAGATCAAAATCGCCATGCAGCGCTTCCTGTTGCCAGTAGGTGGCGCTCTCACTATATCTGAATATTATCATGTAGACGTGTTCAGGGCAGGACTCTTATCAAACGTGTGAAGTTTCATTGAGATCAGATAATGTACACTGAAGTTATGAGGCTGTGTTCAGGGTGGGACTGTTACAGAATATGTGAAGTTTAGTGGAGATTGGACATTGTACACTAGAGTTGAGTTCTATCTGTTTATGGTGAATGGTCGAAACGCCACGGGCACACTGTTCAACGGCATGTCGTAAACACCACAACTTTTAATCATGAATGTCTTTAGATTGCGCTGATTATATTTGAAGTTGATCCGATAAATTCCCTCGGAGGAGTTCGTTAAAATACAACGCAAAAAAACGGGTTATGGGTCCAAGAGGCTTTTTTACTTGTCCCATCATGATACACATGCCTACCAATTTTCAGACATGTCGGTCTTACGTGTCTTGGGGGCTGATTCTGGGGGGACGTGGCTAATCCATTATGCCACGCCCAGACAATACCTTAGCGTTTGCCACGACTGAATTTTGTGCAAAATTTCATGAATGTTTGGGCATGTTTAGACCCCCAAAAGGTGTTCAAATGTTAACAGAAAAGCTGATTTTCGCCACGTCGCCATGGCAACAAGGTTCGACAAAAAATGTTAAGATTCATGACATGTCTTTGTCATCGTCCAAAGGGACTGCTGAAAGAATTTCAGCTGGATCTGGGCATTCTGCTGGGAGATATATATAAAATAAAAAATATATATTTCCCTTCTCCACTAGGTGGCGCTCTCACTATTACTGAATATTATCACATAGGCATGTTCAGGGCGGGACTCTTATCAGACAAGTGAAGTTTGGAGCCGATTGGACAATGTACACTCAAGTTATAGCAAATTCGTGTTTTGTGGCGGTACATCAAATTTTCCCGCCACGCCAAAGACACGCCCCCTCACCACAGTCAACACATATCATCAACAATGTGTTTTGCATTTTCTAAGTAAATTTCAGCTGGATCTGATCATCCTGCTAGGAGTAGAACATGAAAGTATAAAACGTAATACTTCCTGTTGCCACTAGGTGACGCTCTCACTATTACTGAATATTATCACATAGACGTGTTCAGGGCGGGACTCTTATCAAACGTGAAGTTTTGTTGCAGTCGGATCATGTACGCAGGAGTTATGACGAATCCCTCTTTCATGGCGAAGGTTTGAAATTGGATGCCACGGGACGCCACGCCACATCCACGATGTTGGATGGAATAACGTGAATAGCACAACTTTTAATGGTATTTAGATGGCTGTGTCCAAATCTGAAGTCGCTCCAATAAACTTCCTAGGAGGAGTTAGTTCAAATACAACGTGTGCAAATCACCAAAAATTGCCACAAAATCCAAAATGGCCAACTTCCTGTTGGGTTTGGGGTATGGGTCCTTGAGACTTTTCTGCTTCTTTTATCATGATGCACATGCAATTTTCCCTGACTTTTCGGCCAAATATGCGGTCGAAGGGGCAGAAAAATAATAATAAGAATTCCTTGCATTACAATAGGGCCATGCACTGGTCAGTGCTCGGTCCCTAATAATGCTTCATCCTGCAATATTTCCACTGAACAGGTGCTCTACTCACGCACAGCAAGCTAGCCAACATTACAGCCAAAGTTTTCAGACAAAATACAAGTGTTAGCTTCTCAAACCCACACCGAAATGTAAACTAACATGTAAATTAACAGATGAACATAATGACTAGATGGGTGATTTTAGTTAAGATATTTTAAAAGGATGCAGGCCGCCACTAACACTGCTACCTTACAGGACAAAAACATTTAACCAAAATGGCGTCACGCACGGCATGAATAACCCGACTACGGTGTCGCGTAAGGGACAAACATCAACATTAGCTGTATTCACAGAGGAATAGAGGGCGCAACAGTGTCACCCTGTGGAGTATTTAGGCTACTACCTTACATATATTGTGCTTATACTTTCAATGAATTGTACGCGACTATTAAGCAGAGAGTAACTGGATTGTCCATGGACACCTGAATGCAGCAGCAGTCCTTAGAGAGTCACTGTGAGATGCGATGCATTATGATTTATATCACCAAAATGTGCTTATTTCTGTCTTTTATATACATTCAGTGTTTTGTTCGCGATGTCGAGGAAAGTAAATGTTTGTTTTTCGTAGTTCGATGCCAAAATTCTGCCTTTCAGAATACAAATATGGGCGGGGTCTAAATTACGTTCCAATCAGAAATAAAAGACGGCGGTCGTGGGCGGGGTCAGGGAAGAGTCTTCCAAGCTCACTCGGCAGGGCAGGAGATCGAAATGGCGGCGCCAGCAGAGAGGATGGAGGTAAGGTCTTACAATAGGAAATACAAAAAAAACTCTTAATTTGTCTTTGTAAACGAAACATGAATGTTTTCATTATTCCAGAAAATCTGTTGTAAATTCTTCTACGATCTTGACATTTGTTTTTGTTTTTATTGAGTACGTAGTGATGCATCCATTTTAACTTAGCTAACGTTACTTGTGTGATGCATCTGCCATTGGCGCTCATTCATTTATCGTCGTATATCGGGCAGACTGAAGATTCGATTTAAACACTTGACTCGGTGGGTATTTACGTGGTTATGTAACTTGATGGCCTAAGCTGATCATTTAAGCGACTGCACAACGATGCTTTAGTTGGTGCGACAGCCGGCCGGGGCTGTGTCTGACGAGCCTTTGGGACCGCATGGGGACTAACGTGTTAGCTTCCGAGCTAGCTAGCCACTTCAGGCATGGATGCTGCCTCATCTCCCCCCCCCCACCACGCACACACACAGGTTTTTATTCAGTTCCAGCGTTAGCTTGTTTTAAACTGGTGCAACATTTGTGCCAATATCTTCCCCCATCGATGTCTTTGTTTAACAGCGGTATCAACAGGGAATTTACCGACTTTGTTGCGTTGTGATTTCTTGTTGGCCGACTAATTAGTCAGTTAGCGTAGCTTGTAGGGAACGCAGTTAACCGTTAACATCAGTTGTGTCTACCGAGTGTAAGGCCTGGCAATTATGTTGGCTATCTAAGTTTACTCTAGGAGGTGTGTGTGTGTGTGTGTGTGTGCGCCGCTAGTCTCCAGTAAGGCCAAGACATCCACTAGTACTATCAACCATGTGCTCCCATCTTTTGTACTGCCGGGGAGGCTTTTCCTATTCACTCAGAGTTTACAGATCCCCTCCAAAAATGTATTAAGACTTACAAATGGTCTACTTGGAATAATAATAATGTGTTTCATATTCACTCACAAAGTATAACATTCATGTTAAAAATCTTAAGCGGCATCTGTTCCTTTTTTTATCATTAAAATTCCCCAATCTTTGAATATGCAAATTTTGGGAACGTTTTCCTGCTGGACACAAAATGCCTCCTACTTTTACTGTAAAGTCCATTCCCCATTCAGTGGCTTTAAGTTTTTACACCACACCAGTAGAAGTTGCATACTGGACCAGCATTGACTATAAACTATTTGTGATGTCACACAATCATGCTTGTAGACCCCGCCCCTTAAAATAATCAGATTTTCAATGAGCGCAGGAGCAGATTAATGTGAAAACATCCTTCTAGTGTGATAGATGCCACTATATCTTACACTCATTATCCATTGGAAAACCTCAAGCCATGTCTGTGTATGGGGTTAAGGTTTTTTTTTTTTTATATCCTAAGTTGAGGATACAAGTCTTTACTCTACAAATTACTACTAAACTACAAACAGAAAAATCCTAAATGTGCTCAGGTACATTACAGGTTGTAACCGTGTGTGTCTTTTGTTGAGGTTTCTCAGGGGGAGAGCTCAGCCAAGCCTGCAGCTGAGGATATGACTTCAAAGGATTACTACTTTGACTCATACGCCCACTTTGGCATCCATGAGGTAATTTCTTTTAAACTGAACAAACTGCTGCACTTTCATATTCAAATGATCTAACTGTAGTTTCAAGTTTTATCTTTGTGCCACAAGATCTTAACCCCTCTGTTGGTCTCTTTTTACTTCCACCGTAGGAGATGCTCAAAGATGAAGTTCGCACTCTGACCTACCGCAATTCCATGTTCCACAACAAGCATTTGTTTAAGGACAAGGTTGTGCTGGACGTGGGCAGCGGGACGGGCATCCTCTGCATGTTCGCTGCCAAAGCTGGAGCCAAGAAGGTTATAGGGGTACGTGTTAGGCTGTATAACTACTACTTAGGGGTGGGATTGGGCCAAAAAAAATCTCAATATTTTTGGGATTTTGGCGATAACGATAATCAGTCGATATCCTTTAAAATGTGATTAGAATTGTCTGAGCTGGACTTGTGTCCACCAAATGCGTTTACAGCGCTGAGAGAGCTCAAACTCATTTTCCGAGCGCCCAGCGGTGTTAAAAGTTGAACAGATTTCAACTTGAAGCACTCTGAGCGCTGCGCTAAAAAATAAACCGTCTCCGCGACATCTTTTACCGCTGAGGCGCAGCGCTCTGAACGCTGAAGCCCAAGGACCCACGCCGGCACTAAATCATCTGAAGTACCGGTAGCTTCAGGGACCGGAGGTGTTTGCATTTTCTCTCACCATCACAACGCGCTGCAAACTGTTGCAAGGAGGATGCTAGCAGAGGTCACGTGATCACGTCTTGTGATCACGTAGGCCCACTAGTTGTGTGACTGAATCCTGCCATGCTGTAGAGAGCGCTGCTGCACCGTGATTAATGGATGTGAGGAGTTTCCGCGGGCGTTCATTGTTTTTGTCAAAGTAATTTAAATACTGAAATGGAAATTTGCACATCGTCAAAACAACAATGACGATATTATCGCAAACGATATATATCGCCCACCTCTACTACTACTGTAAAACTTCCAATAAAAGCAGTTTCCCAAATAGATGCAGGTCTCCTTCACAAGCCTGGTGTGGCTAAACATTTTGACAAATAAGCGAAGATCTCCTATAGAAGCCTAAATTTAGTGCTCCACTGCATACTTTAATGAAATTTAAAATACTTAATTTCATTTTAGATGTGTAGTGCATCTGTAGTGCCTTGGATGCCGCCCTTTAGTTGTCATAGTAATTTCAGCTGCACTGACTTTCAGTTTGACTGGTTTAAATAATCTGAATTCTGGATAAATAGTTGGCTGGTTCACAGATTGACTGCATTTCTTAATCCATGGTAGCAGCATAAGTAGGCAATGCATGATTTCAAATGTTGTTCTTTGGCTTTGTCTTAATAGATAGAGTGCAGCAGCATCTCGGACTACGCTGTGAAAATTGTCAAGGCCAATAAGCTGGATGATGGTGAGTAAATAGAATCGGAGTGTGTGGGGTTTGCAATTTTTTGTTTCCTCGTCACGCAAGACTCTGTGCATAGAATTTGTGTACACTAGTTGACCGGTCTGAATTTAAATGTCCAATTAATCGATGGCGAAATTAGTCGCCAGGAACATCCCTATCAATAACCAGATGTAGACCCTCCTGTCTGTTGGTGGTGCATATTGATTAGCTATTGTCTAGTATCCTCTCTATGATCTCACATGCATGACTATGTTGTCTAGCTGCAGGGCTCCAGACTAACTTTTTGCATTGGTTGCACTGGTGCGCCTTACGAGTCTGATGCTGTCGCTGAAGGACAGGGGCTCGACAATTTTTAAACACACACAACTTAGCACGGTGAACAGGACCACAGCCAATCAGAGGCAAAGAGCTCTGTCTCTTATTGGTTTAGAACACGATATGATCCTACCATGAGGGTGTGAGTTCGATCACAGGAGAACAGAGATGATGTGCTTGCGAAATAAACTGTTTTCACCTGGGCAGTGTCAGGTGCACCAGTGTGACCTAGAAAAATTATTGGTCGCTCTCTTAAAAATTTTGGTCGCACTCTGGAGCCCTGTAGCTGGCTTTAGCATTGGTAGGCTGTATTGCTACAAAGTCTGGAGCCCAATAATTGTGATGTGTGTCTGGTGGTGAAAAGGTTTGATGTGGTGGAGGATGAAGGACAACCCAGTGCTACTGCCGACATAAAAAGTGACTGCACGGCAGCGGTCTC
Source organism: Dicentrarchus labrax (assembly GCF_905237075.1). Taxonomy (NCBI): domain Eukaryota; kingdom Metazoa; phylum Chordata; class Actinopteri; family Moronidae; genus Dicentrarchus; species Dicentrarchus labrax. The sequence goes on from NW_026136722.1 coordinate 21,133,244, forward strand.
TGTTCATCTTTTCACTAATTTCTGTGTTGTGATAGATGGTTTTTGAAAGAGAATAGGTTATTTCAGAATTTTTAACTACCTTCTGTTTGCTCTTCTGTCTCCAGTTGTTACCATCATCAAGGGGAAGGTGGAAGAGGTGGAGCTGCCTGTGGAGGGAGTAGACATCATCATATCTGAGTGGATGGGCTACTGCCTCTTCTATGAGTCCATGCTCAACACAGTCATTTATGCCAGGGACAAATGGCTGGTATGTCAAAACAGTAGCAATTTTACAATTTAATATTGTTATGGCCATTCACTTGAATGTGAAACTAGGCTGAAATATTTCATTTGTGGAGTCAGTGATGTGAATCAAATTCAAAACACTTCTTGTTGCAGTTTGGAAAGAAACATACAGGTAGTTACTGAATTCATCCAAAATCCAGAATCTAAAGCATAAACATATTTTTAACAACTGAATGTTGAATACGTTTTCTACAAAGTTTTACCTTAAGCTTCAGTTTGCTGTTAGGGAAAGTTTAATCATTAATAGAATGTTTCTTACTAATGCTTTTTTTTTTGTTTTTTTTTAAATCCAGATAGTCATATCTAATACTTTTGGTTGTTGCTGTTGGACAGGCTAGATGGTCTGTCATCACACATGTATGTCTAAAGGTCAGTTTTCTGTCTTTATTTCACACTGACAGAAACCAGATGGACTAATTTTTCCAGACAGGGCAACCCTTTATGTCACTGCCATCGAAGACAGGCAGTACAAGGACTACAAAATTCACTGTGAGTAGTCTTTCACCTGACCCAACCTATGCCTATCTCTATCTGTTTCCTGAGTCTGTAGTGTGTTGCTACAGCTATGTGTTGTGGACGAGCATTTTTTTTCCGAATGGGTGCACTTATCAGTAGAATTACTATCGGACTCTTTAGTGAACTGAAACTATGTTTGTGCCTCTGCAGGGTGGGAGAACGTGTATGGTTTTGATATGTCATGCATCAAGGAGGTGGCAATTAAGGAACCCCTGGTTGATGTGGTGGACCCCAAGCAGCTGGTCAGCAGTGCATGTCTCATCAAGGTGGGTGGATCAAGAACTAGTTAATCTGGTGTATCTCTGTTGCTACAGGGGCATTGACTCTGGTTGTTTGCTGTAAGACATTGGGAAATTGAACACATTTGGTCTGACACCATCTTGTGGATGTGTTTGTTTTAGGAGGTGGACATCTACACAGTGAAGCTCGAGGACCTGTCCTTCACCTCACCATTCTGCCTGCAGGTGAAGCGGAACGACTACATCCACGCTCTGGTCACCTACTTCAACATCGAGTTCACTCGCTGTCACAAGAGGACCGGCTTCTCCACAAGTCAGTCTGCTTTCACATGCACAAATACACCTGATGTCTTTACTCATAAACCTTGGCGTGTATTTTGTTGAAACTCTATTGTTAGTAGTAGCTGCCAGGTATGGCACTTAAAAACGTAGCCATAACTCAATAATTTATACGCTAATGACAAAATTTCACGCAAATGTCTAATACAGTAAAATGGTCAAAAGTCAACTTCACTGTCTGTGTGAAGCATACTCGTTTCAGAATTTGTAGCTTCTTTGCAGCATCAATATTTGAAGCATTGTCTGGATTGTATGTGACATACAACTGCTTCCATGTTCATCTTCTGTATGACCGTAAACACAAACAAACTTTACTCACAGGTTAATAGGCTGAGGCTACAGAACTGTGTGGGGCGCTACACACCAGAGCTACAGTAATTCAGTATATTATTGTACTTATACCTGTGTGGGCTGATGTATGATTATGACTGGCGTTGTCCATAATCCTTTAGCTAAACCATTGACCTGTGGGGATGAGCTGTCCTTCACTCAAAGAGTGAGTGATGGCTATTTAGGAGCTGACTGCAGCAATAGGTGAATGTCTCAGTAAATCAGGCGTTAAATTAACACTGACTGCACCCACAAACTCAGTGAAAACACTGTACATTAACACAAACTTTTTGTTTTCTAGCCCTTAATGTCTATGATGGTGGTTTGCTTCAGACTTTGAATTGGTTCGACCTAACACCTCAATTGTTTTAGCAGCAGCAGGCTGTGTTCACACACTTTACTTTCCTCGTATCAGGCCCAGAGTCTCCCTACACCCACTGGAAGCAGACGGTCTTCTACCTGGACGATTACCTGACTGTCAAAACCGGTGAGGAGATCTTCGGCACCATCAGCATGAAGCCAAACGTCAAGAACAACGTAAGTAGAGCTGCAGTGTTCCAAACAAGTCCTCTCCTACTTGTGCTTGGATTTTTAAAGATCCCCTCCAGACATGTATTAAGATGCAGTCTGTGCACTGGATTTTGTGATGTCACAAATCATGCTTGTAGGCCCAGCTCCCTAAAATCAGCTTTTCATTGAGCACAGAAACTTTTAGCAGTTGAATGTGAAAACATCCTTCTGGTGTGTAACTCTGGACATGCATTATTCAAAAACCACGCTATAGGAACAAATAAAAACAGATTTTTGACTGGGCAGGACTTGGTATTTGGATGGTATGGTATTTGTGTCTTCATCACTACCTCTGGTTGCTGTGTACACATTGTCTGACCTGTGGCTGTTGGTTTGCAGAGAGACCTGGACTTCACCGTAGACATCGACTTCAAGGGTCAGCTGTGTGAGATGTCGAAGACGTCAGAGTACAGGATGCGTTAGGTGTCTCTCCCTCCCTGTCTTAGTTTGTGTCTTTAGTAGAGGACAGATTATACTGTTTGACCGGGAGTCTGTACAATAGTTTAATGCTCCCCCGCAGCAACATTTTAAGACTATTTTGTTTTTTCTTTTGTAATTTTCTTGTTGGAATGTTAACAGTATTTAAAAGGTTTTCACATTCTTGGGCTCAAAGTGCATTGGCGTGGTGATTCATTGTGACAGTCACTCAACAAAACGTGTTTGACATGTGCCTGGTGTTTGTGTCCAACATCTCCTTGGGTTTTGCTTTTGGATTTTTGTCCTATGCATGTGCGAAATCCATATAAACATCAACGGCCCTATTGACATGTCTGCATAGTATTACTGTTCCATCACTGGCCCTGTGTATGGTCATTACATGACCCAGCTACTGGTCTCTCCTTATTTTAGATTATGTTGAAGCTGTAGGTATGTGGGTCTTTGGATTTCTGTATACTCAAGAAATCCTGCGTCCTACACTTGTGTACCAGTTAATAGAAACTATATGTAACTGTCATGAAAGCTGTCCACCAAACGCACCATGTTCAGACCAAAAATAACCAAAAAATGGTTGTGTTGGTGTGAATGTGGTGCTCCAGTTTCAAGGAAGTTAACCTGTAGGTTTATATAGACTTAGGCACAACAGGTCATGATCTGTGAAGTTACAACAGCAGTATCTTGGGGGTTGAGTTACCAAGTAGAATTAGTAAAATGAGATGGCTGCAGTAACTGATACCAGTGTCCCAGTGCCATACTACATACTCATTCTTCACAAGATGTACTGCATACTCATCATAGTCTGCTGTTTTAGTACGTAGTATAGAAATGATCAACATACAAACTAGAACCTGGGAAAGCTACTGCCAATTAAACTTCGTAAATGTGTAATACTTGATGTTTGGTTTTTTCCAAGATCGTTGAGCTGTCTCACTACCACCCACAAAATAATTGTCTTTTAGCTCTGAGCTGCTCATCCGTTTGCTTTGTGGGAGAATACCAACCAGAACCAACGGCACTTTCAAAAATAACAATTTGGGCTGAATACCGTTTGTCGAATCAACTTAATTTTGTGGTGTGAACTCACAACATACTACAAACCTTCTTGATATCAGTATGTAGTATGGATCTGGGACACTATGCATTAGATGCTGCATACATGCAAGCAGCACATCCTTTAAGTTGATCCCAACCATAACCAGAAGTGAGCTGCTGTAAACTGGCAACTGTCTCTTACTGGGCTGGTGTGATAGCTGGGTTGCAGCATTTGAAATGCACAAACTATCCTCTTATTTGGGGTTTAACCATTCACACACATGAGCATATTTAGTGTTAATTACTGCTGGACCTGAAGAAAAAAGATGGACTGATGGGACCAGAGCTTGAGGCCTGGTTCCAGCTGGTTCCACAGCTGTCAGGTGTCCTGGAGCCTTCATACAATGTGTACGTGTGTCTGAGGTTGCTTGAATAAATCTGAACAGTGTTGGCACTCTGCAGAAACAGCTCTGACACTTGATTTTTCTCTTTTGTATTTGTTTTTTTGTTGGCTGCTTTTTTTTTTTTTTTTGTTTTTTTTTAAATAAAACTAATAAACTGTAAATGTGACTTGACTTGGCATTGTCTTCTTGGCGATCTGAGGTGTGTGTAGGTGGGTTTTTCAATTTTCATTTCATCTGGAAAAAACTAAGAACATTCAAAAATGTTGATTAAATTCCTTGGTCTTTAACTTAATTACCAAAACTTGGTTTCCACTTATATGCAAATTAATACATATGTGCTGAGACATCGCCTATTTGCATAATGTGTCATTATTTAAAGGTCAATTGTAACATTTAGGAGGCTCCATTGTTGGAAATAAAATGTAATGTTCATAGGTATGTTTTCATTGGTGTATGATCACCTGAATATAATAATCATAGGGTACATCCCTATGAATGGATCGAGGATCGATCTCTGAGGAGCTATGAGCGAGGATACACTGGAGCAGCCTTGACAGAAGTCTTTTACCGACCGAAATGACCCTTTATTGGATATCAGTTAAGTGCTGCAGTTGATCGCAGTCAGGGCTGTTTAATGTTCAATTTTAGTGTAGTCAGCAAGAAACACTTTACCTAATTTATTGTAATTTCCATTCACATTAATAATTTCTGAGTCAGGTTTGATATGAGTTACATCATTTTAATTTTCCCTGAACCGTATAATTATTTTCCAATGTTCAAAACACACCACAATCATATTCTTGGTTATTCAATAATGAGTTAACAATAACAATTAAAACAGGTGCATCTAATGGACAAACAATATAAACACATTCTGCCAGTAGAAATGGTTCCTGTGCCTATTTTATCCTGACTGTAGTACATGAGACAGATAATCTGAAAAAATCAGGTTCCTCTGGCTCGTTGTTACTTCCCTAATAGCATTGGCAAAATCCACTGCACCCGGACAAAAACAACCAGTCAGAGCCAAAAAAAGCTATAAAGACACTTTGGGTTGGAAGCTTGAAGATAGTTGATTGCGGAGTCAAATTCCCAGGGGCACAAAGCATATGTATTTGTGGGTGGCTGTGGCTCAGAGGTAGAGCAAGACACTGAACCCCAATTGCTATGAGTTTGTATGATTGATTAGTTTCTGTTATTTAGTTGGCACCCTGCATGGCAGTGTATGAATGTGTGTGAATGGGGTAAGTGTGGCATGTAGTGTACAGCGCGTTGAGTGGTCGAAAGACTAGAAAGCCTCAACAAAACTCAACAATCAACTACCTTCCTTTGCTGTGATTGGTTGTTTTCATTCAGGCCTGGTGGATTCTTGAAAAACTTTGGAAATTTGGAGATTTCTACAAATTAGACGTTGCATTCTCTCAAATAAAAAGCATATAGAATTAACCTTCCTCTTGTGTTAGGGTCGCCACCGACCCGTTTTGGTTTTTAAATGCAAAAAATGTACCACTTAAAGTTGTTTTTTGCTTCAAGGCTTTTTGACTTTGTCAGTCACCTCTATTTTAACAAAATTAAAAATTAAAAATCAATTTCACTAAATTATAAAAGGCTCTGGTGAAAATTATAACCTTTGTGTTGTTAGGGTCGGTTTCGACCCAGTTATAAAAACACTGTAAGCCAACAGCCCCAATGTCACTTCAGACATTTCAAATGATATCAAGAGTCCTCAGATTTGACAACAGAGATAGGAGAGCAAAATCTGACAAGCTTGCTCCCATCAAGGATGTCTGGGAGAGATGGGTGCAGCTCCTTCCACTGATGTTCAACCCAGGGCCAGAGGTGACAGTAGATGAACGTTTTATCCCTTTCTGTGGAAAATGCCCCTTCCGGCAATACATACCCAGTAAGCCAGGCAGATACATCATAAAAATCTGGGCAGCCTGTGATGCGAAAACAAGCTATGCATGGAATCTCCAGATTTACACAGGCAAAGCTGCGAGTGGCATCCCAGAGAAAAATCAAGGAAAACGTGTGGTCCCCGATATGACCACTGGACGGGGTCACAATATCACGTGTGACAATTCACTCAGGAGGAGACTTACCATGGTGGGCACAATAAAAAAAAATAAACCTGAGCTATCCACTGAAATTGTGCAGGTGAAGAACAGGGCTCCACTTTTACAGACACCACCTCTGTTGTTTCATAGTTTCCTAGTGTGATACTAATGTCAACTTTTCACAAAGATGCAGCTGTGTCATCAGGAAGCGACAAAAAGCCCATAATTATCCTGGACTATAATAAAAACGAAGGAGGAGTGGACAACCTGGACAAGCTGACTGCCACCTACACTTGCCAGCGAATGACCAGGAGATGGCCAATGGTTGTGTTTTACAACATTCTAGATGTGTCTGCATGCAATGCATTTGTGTTGTGGACCGACATCCACCAAGGGTGGAACTCAACCAAAAAAAACAAGCAGAGAATGTTTCTTGAGGAGCTAGGAGGTTCCCTTGTCAAGGTGCACATTGAGCGAAGGGAACAGGTGCTCCGAGACCCAGCCGCTACAGCCTTGGTCAGACAGCTACAGAGCTCACCTAGCACTCCGTCCACACCATCAGCAACACGAAGAGCATCAGCGCCAGCATCCTCCTCTGCCTCAACATCAACCAGCACAGCCAAAGCCACAACCCCACTGAGGCAACCTGATTCTAAAAGAAAGAGGTGTCAGCTCTGTCCAAGTAATAAGGACAGAAAGACAAACGTATTGGGCTTCTGCTGCAAAACATATCTGCAAATAACACACTAAAAGTGTCACTTTTTGCCACACATGCATCTAAAGATACACACATACACATGCATGTTCTTGCACACAAAGACTGGAACTAGTACTTCATTTCTATTGGTTTGATTTGCTCGATTGGTTGTTGTTTGTTTGTACATCTACATTTTGTATTATTACTTGTTCTGCTTTTCATTTCAAGTTCTATTCTTGAAAGAAAAAAGCCTTTTTCTTGAAGTAAATATATATGGGTCAAAATCGACCCGTAACACCATAGATGTTACTATAGTTAATAATATTAAAATGAAATGTGTGAATGTGTATGAATGACTTTCTGTTTGATGGACTTTTCCATCGCTGAGTGAATGTGTGTAAAAGGGCGAATGTGGCATGTAGTGTAAAAGCGCTTTGAGTGGTCGGAAGACTAGAAAGGTGCTATACAAGTACAGGTCCATTTACCATTTACCATATCTTTGTTGGCTTTCATTGGTTGTTTTTGTTCAGGCCCAGTGGATTCTTGCAAATGCCATTAGGAGCACTAGGAGGAGCCAGAGGAACCAGATTTTTTTTAAAGATTATCTGTCTCATGTACTGTCAGGATATTGTGAAAGTTTAGACAAAAAGTTATTTTTATAAAATTTAAAATTTAAAAATTATTTCTACTGCAGCTTTAAGCCCAGTTTGGACCAAAGATTCACAAGACTAAAGAATTTCAGAATGTTGCAGGAGAAGTTGCAGAGGTGTGTATTTGCATATATCTATATTGTATATTTATATGTCTCAGCTCGACTCAAGCTGGCTGGTGGGGTTGTGTGCAACTCAGCTGGTTGGTTTTAGAGCTTAAGGCACGTTACCTGTTTCAACAGCCAATCAGCTCATTGCAAAGTCAAACTGTCAGATGGTTGAAATGGCAAAGTTTTGGACAGAGGAAAGAGAGGATCACCTGAGTAAAGCAGTTACCCTCAAAAACGCCATAGAAACCGTGTCTGCCCCGAGACCACTTACATTATTTTAAGAGAAAGCAAACAGAAGATAGAACCTAATAAGAAATAAAACCAACAATTCTGCAATCGCATAAAATAATTAAATGTGGACTATTAAAGATCAGATCTATCTCTAAAGCTGTTCTATGCTGATGCATGAATTAATGAATATCAGATTATGATATTGATTTAGTGTGTCTTACTGAGACCTGGCTGTATCATGAAGAATATGTTAGTTTAAATAAATCCAGTCGCCCCAGTCATGTTAATACTCACATTCCTCGAGAACGGCCAGTGTCTCGGAGGTGGAGTTGCAGCCATATTCAGTTCAAGCCTAACCTTTAAATTATAACTACATTAAAACTCATGTGAAAGCCTTGTTCTTAGTATTTTACATCCGACCTGGTAAACACAAAATCATTTGTTATAGTGTATAGCGCTCCTTGCCTGTACTGTGATATTCTATCTGAATTCTCAGTTTTTATGAAGTTTAGTCCTTAAAACAGATAAAGTAAATATTGTAGGTATATGATATCGAACATTTAATAGTCTTCCCACATAATCCTTTTTATCTGACCATTATTTAATAACTTTGAATTCTTATTACTGGACTACAAACCATTAGGTAAAACCTACTACACCAGATGTCTATCTGATAGTGCTGTAGCTAAAGTTAAGGAGGTGATTCCATCTGTATTTCATTCAGTGCCATGTGCATTCAGAGCTGTGATAACCTTAGTCCTTTTCAAATTGATCATCTTGTTAATAGTGCTGCAGGCTCACTGCGAACAACGCTGAACTCTATATTTCCCCTCTACAAAAGAAGTTATAGAAACATAGGAGGCTAGCACCATGGTATAATCACCAAACAATTCAATTAAAGCTAAAAGTGCGGAAATTTGAAAGGAAATGGCGTTCTACCAAGCTGAAAGAATACTGTTTAATCTGGGAAATTACTCTTAAAACATATAGAAAGTCCCTACATAATGCCAGAGCAGCCTATTATTCAACATTAATAAAAGGAAATAAGAACAACCCTAGGTTCCTCTTCAGCACTGTAGCCAGGCTGACAGAGAGTCACAGCACTGAGCCATGTGTTCCATGTAAAAACACCTAGCAAAATCCAGCTAGTCCATGAACATTTTTGTGGTTGATTAAATGTTAAATGGTAAATGGACCTGTACTTGTATAGCGCCTTTTTAGTCTTCTGACCACTCAAAATACTTTTACACTATGTGCCACATTCACCCTTTCACACACATTCACTCAGCGATGGCAAAGTCCATCAAACAGAAAGTAACACATTTATACACATTCGCACACAGGGGTCTGCCCACATGAAGAGGTTTGGAACCACTAATCCTCAGCATACAGAGCTTAAGCAATGGTTCTACATCGCAAGGTTGATCATTTTTAACATTAACAAACCCTTTTAGCACTGTCCCATTCACCCAAAAATAGAAACTCCCCCCAAGCGCCACCTCTTTTTGGATTAGCCAGAACCATCCACACTGATTCACAACAGCTCTTCAGAAACCTATGGGTGACTTCACAGAGACTATGGCTATTTTAATTATACAGTCTACGGTGGATTGGTTGCTCATTTTTCACCCCACATATTATGGTAGTCACCTTGAAGTTTTTTATGTTTACATTTTGTCTCATGTTTTTTCAGTTCTTTATATCTTTTTTCCAAAGAATATATATTTAGTTTAGCTTTATTTTTCTTCTTGAATATGTCTCCACAGAGCACATAATGTCAATGGAAAATTTCAAAGGTTGTAAACCAATGGGACTGATAATACAATTGGCTAATTTCTTGTTTAGTTCTCAGATGACATCATACAAAATGGAGATCCGTGTCGCTCCGCCTCCAGTCCTTTAACTGCCCCCTTGGTTACTGCAAGCAAAAATAGCAGGAAGCAAGTTTCCTGAGTTATCCAGCTACCCTTTCCTGTACTGTCTTCTTAATCTCCCATTGTCGCTTTCAAGGCCAACACACACACACACACACACACACACAAACACACACACACACACACACACACACACACACACACACACACAGGAACAAATTGTAAACACTGTTATCGTCTCTGCAGAGTAACACACAGTGTCACTTCCCACAGAGCAAAATAATGCTAAACTAGGCCACAATGTTATTTCTAATATATACATTGATATCAAGAATGAAACAGTAGTCCTATATTCACTTTAAAGGCTGGAGGAAGGCTGTATGTTCTACGGTTTAAGTGACAGGAAGTTTGTGTGGAACTCATGAGACACAAGTCAGTTAACCTTTTACCTCCCACTGTTCTACAAGCAGGATACTGGCAGTGTGTGGGACTTCCATGGACTGCATGTGATCAGTCAGGAGGTGGCAGTAACAGATATGAGGTCTTCAATTCCACTGATGTGGGCATTCGTGGCAATGGTCTAAATGATAAAAATAGGCAATTTGTTTTCACTTAGTCAGCCACCATGGGTGTTACAGGGTTTAAGGCAGTCCGTGCAAAGTCCTCAAGGCAAGCAGTTGCCTCCCTATCTAGTGTATGGAGGCTGACCAGTCCTCCATTTAGTCTTTGGAAAGGGCAAGCTTCAGTGATGTGTTCCATTGTTTCCTCCTTCAGTCAATAAGCCACTGGACTTTTTTAATCGAAAACTCGATGTGTATCGCCAACAGGCCGGTCAGTGAGCGCAGCATCAGTAAATAAAAATGCACAGTTAGCCTCGTACAAACACCGCCACATCGCAAGGTGCAAAAAACCTCACACGATAGCAGAGGAGCTAATACTCCCGGCAGCATTGGACATGGTCACAATCATAGGTGAAAAAAGTGCTGAGACACTGAATACTGCCTCTCTTTCCAATGACACGATCGGGAGACTATATATATATATATATATATATATATATATATATGACAGAAAATAATTGAGAACCATAATGTATGTTGCACAGCTGCTACAGATTGTGTATGGAGTGCGAGTGACTGGTGTCACAGTTAACAATGTTTTTCTGAATGTTACATAACCTTTAAAGGTCCAGTGTGGAATAATGAGGAGGATCTATAGGCAGAAATGGAATATAATATAATCACCTGAATGTAGGAATCCTTATGTTTGTGTTGTTTAAAATGAAGGGACAAACTCTAGATAGGCACGTTGAAAGCCACCGTAGTTTCTCCTTCATGCTTGGAAGGGGAGGGTGAGGTGACAAAGTTGGACTCTGCATCTACACCACTACACACTGGACCCTTTAAGGCAAGTCACAGCCAAGGTCCAACCAGGTGTTTGGGGCATCCTTGGACTCCCATTACTTTTTCCAAGCAGTTTGGGTGGTAACGTTGGTTGGTCTCCAAACTGGTCGTCCAAAAAGGAGAAAGATAAGTCTGTTCCCAAATCAAGTTTTCGCAAAGTAACTTTGTCCAGTGTGCCAAGCTATGCTAAGCACAGAGTTTGAACTACTCTGTCCGAACTCACCAAAAAGGTGTCAAAGGTCAAGGAGGACATCATACATCTGACACCAGAGAGCATCTTTCCCCATATATCACAACCTGTTATTGGATGACCACTCAAGTCACGTGATTATGCTGGAGCAAGTTCCATTTGCTGTGTGAATACTGTGATTCTGATAAGCTAATAAATGGACCTTTAGGCTTATTAGAAAACAAATCATGAGTCAAAGCTGATGTTGAAATTGTGTTTGTGTGTGTTTCCTTGAACCTGTGAGACCTGAGAATTCCACAGAGGGAGGAATTTGTTTTAATTGTAACTTCCTTGTTTTAAGGAAATGACTACAGCGTTCCTCTGTGGCTGCAGTAAACGCAACATTGTTGATCCTGCACAACGGCTCTCACTAAGCTGCTAACCAACATTGCTCACCTTTATCTTCCTTGGCTTGCGGAAAAATTTCACCATGGCATCATAACATAGACGTTTTGACACAGGAGGCCTATTTATTGAAATCTTCATGCTCCCCAAGTGCTCTTCTTGCAGCCTGTTCCCACATTCACAGTTTAAACTGTGTTGTCCTAGTTCACACTTCACAAGAGTGAGCTCAAAGTTAAGTTCACATATATTAAAATGAACTAGTTTGTGTTAATTTCTTTTCTTTTCTGAATAAAACCTGCTAACCCTATTCCAATGAGTTTGACTTGGGTGCTATGTTCTCTTTACGTATGTTAAATTTTTTATTTTAAAAAATTAGTGATATAATATTTGTAAGTATGTTTTAATTAGTGTATAATCACCTGCATATAGAACATTTTATGTTTTTGTTACTTTAGAATGAGCCTTTTACAAACAGACACTTTAGCGTATAGATAGCCGCTTTAGCGGCCTCCGTTTTAAAGCTAGAGTGAAGATCCTGATATCAAATGAAAGATGACCTAACACATCCATTGGTACCAACCATGTCATGCTAGCATATTGGGGGCTAAATAACACTCCAAAGTTAGTCAAAATTTGGTAATAGAAAAACTGGCATGACCACTTTCAAAGGGGTTCCTTGACCCCAGACCTCAAGATATTTAAAAGGGTTTTATGGATACCCATACATTTCCCCTTTGCAAACATGCCCACAATCACATGCAGTTTGGGGGGAAAACATGCAGTGTAATTGAATATTTCTGCATACTGATGTCTATCAATAGTTTTGGAATTGCATAAATTGGGAATGACTGGAAAGCTCAGACCTAAATTTTTTTGGCACTACCCTAGTCAAAAAAGTTTGGAAACGCCCCTGCTTCTAGTGTACATGCATCATTCATCCAAGATGAACAACTGATTTTTGAGTGGAAGGGGACTTTAAGGTATTTGTACTTTTGTATAAACCTACAAAAGTTTTGCTTAGTAAAGGAGTTGAGTACCTCTACCACCACTTCTATCCAACTAGGCAGTAAGGCATTACTAGTAATAGTATTACAGTATAATATTACTTCCCCCAGTAACTAGTGTAACTAATTACTAATACATTTGCACTAATACATCAATGGCTGTGGCTCAGAGGTTGAGCGGGTCGTCCTCTAATTGGAAGGTTGGCAGTACGATCCCTTGTCCTTGAGCAAGACACTAAACTGCAAATTGCTCCTGATGCTGTGCATCGGTGTTAGAGTGTGTATGAATGATTAGTTTCCGTTCTGGTGAGCAGTTGGTACCTTGCATGGCAGCCACTGCCATCAGCGTATAAATGTGTGTGAATGGGGTGAGTGTGATATGTAGTGTATAGCACACTACATGCATATATAGTGCATGCATATATAAGTACAGTCCATTGCTTTGGTTGCTGATTTTAATGTGTTATTGCCCTTAGTGTTTTTTGTTATTTTGTTTCTTGGTTTCTGTAGCACTTTGAGATTCTTTTATGAAAAGTGCTTTACAAATAAAATGTATTATTATTATTATTATTATTATTTATCACTTACATTTTAGTAATAATATTACAGTTACCCCGCAAAAATAATTAGTGGTTATTTAAAATCCAACAGTCCAATCAGATCCTTGGATTCATTTTTGTAATCGTGGAGGAAACTAGTTTGGAAAATGGAAAAGTTTACATTCGGCAGCTGGAAATTTTCCATTTCTTTGATTTTAACACATTTAAAATCGTTGCAATTTTAATTGTTGCAAATCTGAATTTTGGGGAGAAGGGGCACAGTTACCAATTTTGTGGGGAGTAGCAGAAAAAGTAATATAATTTGTAGTGTAACTAATTACTGTTGGCAGTTAGTAATACGTTTTCTGGTGCAGCAAGAGGACCCCCTCCCCAGCTGCGATTAGGGGGGAGAGAGTAGAGACTAGAAACTTCACAATAAACTGGACTGGACAGACCACACTGAGGCCCTCTACAGGAAAGGACAGAGCAGGCTGTTCTTTCTGAGGAGGCTCAGGTCCTTCAACGTGTTCACTCGGCTACTACAGATGTTCTACCAGTCTGTAGTGGCCAGTGTCCTCTTCTTTGCAGTGGTTTGTTGGGGAGGAGGCATCGGGACTAGTGGTAGCAACAAGTTGAGCAAGTTGGTGAGGAAGGCCAGCTCAATGGTGGGGATGGAGCTGGACAGTGTGGAGGCTGTGACTGAGAAGAGGATGAGAAGGAAGCTTAAAGCCATCATGGACAACCCCTCTCATCCTCTATACACTGAGCTGAGGCAGCTCAGGAGCACTTTCAGCCACAGTCTGACCCAGCCCCGAGCCTCAAAGCGGTTTGGAGGCTTGTTTGTTCCATCTGCCATCAGACTCCACAATGCCACAGCACCCAGTACCTCCAAGTCCCGCTGACTAAGTCTGGTTTAACTTCAACCTATGACGCACAAACTATTTGCACAAACAATTTATCCTTCAATTGCGCATGTACAGTTTAAAATATTTTACACTCCATTTTACTGCATATTGCATATCATGTATATATTTTCATTAAAGTCTATATTTAGGGACCGAGCACTGACCAGTGCAAGGCCCTATTGTAATTGAAGGAATTATTATTATTAGTGACCAAGCCAGCGACCGCTGGAGGTCCCTATTGTTTTTGCTCGATTTCTTACCTATTCTTCTTCTTCTTATTAGGGACTGAGCCAGCGGATTTTAACAGGATAAAAAAAACAGCAGCCCCGGCGCCACTTTCACCGATATGTACGAAACTTGGTAGGCACGTGTAAAATGCCGGGACGTACAAAAAAGCCTCTTGGACCCATACCCGAAACTCCACAGGTAGTCGGCCATTTTGATTTTCATTCAGTTTTGGCGAACTTTTTGCGTTGTATTTGAATGATTGATGATTAAAAGTTGTGCTATTTGTGACTGTACGTTAAAGGGCGTGTCCGTGGCGTTCCTTCAAAGTTGGCCAGGTTGAATCGAATGTCAAACTGCGATGCTATTTCCGGCATTTAAGGGCTTCTGTTTTAACTAACTCCTCCTACAGATTTTATCAGATTGACTTCAAATTCGATCACTTCAATCTACACACAATGGTTATCAAAAGTTGTGCTATTTGTGACTGTATGTTTAACCGTGTGCCAGTGACGACGTGTCGAATTCCACCGATTGGCCATAAAACAGATGGTACTTGGTGTAATCTTCAGTGTACAATCCCACCTTGAACACATCCTCATAACTTCAGCGTACATGATCCAATCTCAATGAAACTTCACATGGTTGATAACAGTTCCACCTTGAACACGTCTACGTGACAATATTCAGACATAGTGATAGCGCCACCTACTGGCAACAGGAAGTAAGCGCTGCGTGGCAATTTTGAGCTGAGTAACGTGAAATGACCGTGCCAGTGACGACTTGTCGAATTCAGCCGATTCGCCATAAAACAGCACTCATAACTAAAGTGTGCAATGTCCAATCTCCAATAAACTTCATATATTCTGTTACAGTCTCGCCCTGAACACGTCCTCATAACTTCAGAGTACGTGGTCCAATCTCAATGAAACTTCATGTGCGTTACAACAGTCCCACCCTGAACACGTCTACATGACAATATTCAGCCATAGTGATAGCGCCACCTACTGGCAACAGGAAGTAAGCGCTGCGTGGCGATTTTGAGCTGATTAACGGCAGATTTTCATGTTGTGGTCCGCACGTGTTACGATGTCATGCGACGTGGCTGCAGCCCAAGTTGCGTGGAGTGCAAGGTCCCGTCCAACGCTGCTTGCAGCTTTATTTAGGGACCTCGTAAACGACCGCTGGAGGTCCCTATTGTTTTTGCTTCGTTTTTTCTTCCCTATTATTAGGGACCGAGCCAGCGACCGCTGGAGGTCCCTATTGTTTTTGTTCGATTTCTTACCTATTCTTCTTATTATTATTTTTAGCCCCCTTCGACTGCATTTTTGCCCCCCTGAACATATACGAAAAGTCAGTTTTATTTGGCAAAGTTGTCAGGCCTGGTGAAAATGGGGATATTCTATGCGTCGCTTTCGGGTTGGCCACTAGGTGGCGCTACTATCATAAAAAGTGCGTTTAGGCTAATAACTTCTGCATAGTTTGTCGCACATTCATAAACCTTGTATCCACGTGTTCGGTAAATGGAGCTGAATCTCCCCATATAGGCCCCGCCCACTTCCGCCTGTAATTTTTTTTCGTTAGAGCAAAAAATTTCCTTAAACTACTTTTTCGTGTTCCTCCTACACACTTTGTCCGATTCGCACGACATTTTACACCTAGCACCTGGGGACTGCCCTGGCAAAAAGAGTACATTTTTGCCAGGGCAGAGAGAGAGAACATTTTTGAAATTTCAAAAAATAAGAACGCTATAAAATTCCAACTTCCTGTAGATTTTTCGTCAAAAAAGGAAGACTCACTTTTTTTAGTGAGCCTCAGGGAGCCATGGGGAAGCATCGTACCAAGTTTCATCTTAATCACACATACCGTTGTAGAGATATAAACTTCTTCATTTTAAAGAGCGCCAGCTTGTGGCGATGGCCTGAAATTGTGCACGATGCCTAAGGAAGACATATGGAACTATGGACCCAAGTTTGGTGTCAATCAGACATACCAATGTGGAGAAATAGTCCACTTCCTTTTTTGACGAAAAATCCACAGGAAGTGCTAATTTTATAACGTGCTGTTTTTTTGAAATATCAAAATTCTGTTAATCACTTTTTTTATTATGAGGGTCCTCAGATGCTATGTGAAAAAGTTTGTGCGAACCGGACAAAGCACATGGGGGGAACACGGAAAAGTAGTTTATGGACATTTCGCGCTCTAGCGGAGAAAAATTATATAGTGGGCGTGGCC
This sequence comes from Dicentrarchus labrax, assembly GCF_905237075.1. Classification (NCBI taxonomy): domain Eukaryota; kingdom Metazoa; phylum Chordata; class Actinopteri; family Moronidae; genus Dicentrarchus; species Dicentrarchus labrax. The sequence continues at coordinate 21,149,901 of NW_026136722.1, forward strand.
TATATGGGGAGATTCAGCTCCATTCACCGAACGTGGATATGAGTTTTTTGAATGTGCGACAAACTATGCAGAAGTTATTAGCCTAAACGCATTTTATGATAGTAGCGCCACCTAGTGGCCAACCCGAAAGCGACGCATTAAATATCCCCATTTTCACCAGGCCTGACAACTTTGACAAATAAAATTGAGTTTTCGTATATGTTCAGGGGGGCAAAAATGCAGTCGAAGGGGGCTAAAAATAATAATAGGTAAGAAGAAGAAATCGAGCAAAAACAATAGGGGCCTCCAGCGGTCGCTGGCTCGGTCCCTAATAAATAAAATTTTTTTGAGTAACTAGCCCAACACTGTTCATATCTAAATGTGTGAGTCCGTATAGTTGGGAGAGTACACTGAGAGAGGCTGGCTGACTGCAGCCGGCAGTTTGTGGGCCGAGCGGATAGGAGGCTGTGGGAGGAGCCGCAGTATGCACAGCTGACCCGGATCTCTGCGATCAGACTACCCGGCTACCCGCAGGATGAAGGAGCTGGAGAGAGACCGGGACGGAGGAGGTGGAAAAGCTGCAAGTAAGAAAGAAAACGATCAGGTATGTGTGCGCAGGAATGAACGGTGCTGCCTGTTGAACGTTGATCCGTTGCTCTTTGGTTGATAGCCTACATACAGCTGTGGCTCTCTCAGCTGGGTACAGACAGTTAAAGTGAGAGCAGATGGAAGTTGTATTTGGTTATAAAAATGGTTATGCTGCTGTGCCAGTTAAGACTTGTAAGGGTGAAATGCCTCAGGCTGACAGTGTTGGTATGAAGTGTGAGGGGACCTGACTTGAAGCAACCGCGTTTCTTTTTTTATTTGACTGTCTCTCACTCAAATGAAAAACACATGCACTCCAAATCATTTACCGCTCCCTTTTACAGTGGTAGCCTAAAAATATAGAAACAAAGGCAATTCAAAACACAATATTAGAACCTGTCATTACTCTCAAATTGACTATCAAGTCTAGCGAATTAATAAATAACATACATTCACGTTTTATATTGTTGATAAAGGTTTGTGTATGGGTGATTACATTGTAATGTTTGCTGAAAGAAGCAAAACAATAAGCCTGTATTTTACTTTCATAGCAGGTTTGGGGACAGCAGACTTAAAAGTCCCATCCTGTTTGTTGTTGTGGAAACAGAGAGTGAAGAAGCAGCCTATAGGCAGGACTAATGCACAAACTCTCAGTTAAAGCTGCAGTAGGTATATAGGTCATATTTACTGAAACTTTCACTATATCCTGACAGCAGAACATGAGCCAGATAATTCAATTCAATTCAATTCAATTTTATTTGTATAGCACCAATTCATAACAGAAGTTATCTCAGGACACTTTTCAAATAGAGCAGGTCTAGACCGAACTCTTTATAACATTAATCTGTGTATTGATGCCTTGTATTTGTATAGGAACGTGCTTCAGTGATGGGTATTGGGAGAGATTAAAATTATGAGAGGGGGCGCCTGGTTAGAGCTGGCGACCCATATACGGAGTTGCTGCAGCGGCCTGGGTTCGAACCCGACCTGTGGCCCTTTGCTGCATGTCATCCCCTCTCTCTACCCACCCTTCCTGTCCATCTACAGCTGTCACTATCAAATAAAAATTATGAAAGGGATTTTGAGCAAGGTTCGCTGCTTGGACTCCCAATAAGCTCTATTGGACCAAATGTTTCTGTTCATTCATGCACACAGAAGAAGCAGTTTAGATATAGTAGATGGGTTATACCGATCCAGGTAACAAATATAATCTATGATCTGCAGTATTGATGCAAGATGTCCACCATAACACAGCATCTGGGACAACTCATGACGTCCAGACAAAAACACTAATTTGTCAGAATGTTTGGCCTTCTCTCACCTAATTGGACAACTTGTGTGACTTGTTAGGTGACCAATAGGATCACAGAGCACTATTCAGTTGTAAACGTAGAGAGGAAATAGGAATAATGTTGGATTTTAACCTGTAATCATTGTAAGCATTATACCAATCACCTATGTCTGCTGCTCACACACATACTGTGTATTGCAGTTGTGCTGTCTCAGCCTTTAGATTAAACTGGTGACGTTCAATTTAACCTTGTGGTGTGTGGGACAGACTGCTGTTTGTGACTTTTAAGGAAAACCTGGGTGTTTATTCAGACATAAGACTTCAATCATCAAAGTTAAATGCACAGTATGTAATGTGATAATGTTGTGGGATCATGGGAGTTGTCGTCTTAGAATAGAATAGAATAGAATAGAATAGAATAGAATAGAATGCGTTTATTGTCACCATACACATGTACGATGAGATTAAATAGCCAACTCCAATGGCAGTGCCAAAAACAGTACAATTATCAAAGTAGATACAATATAAACACAGGACATGAAGAAATAATACAACAGAGGGAGGTAGGGTGTGCAGTCCTGAGGAGTGTGTACATTTCCAAATAAATATGGTGCTATATACAGTGTAAGATATATATATATATATATTGCACATTATATATAGCCCATTTATGGTGTGTAATATTGCACATTGAATGGTATTGCACAGTAACTATCAGTACTGGAATGGAGAGCCGTAAGCCGCTGCAACCATGCGAGCCGCCATCTTGCTGCTATAATTTATAATATAATGTAATAATATAAAATAATATTGCTTCACCACCACTGCCGTCATTGTAGTCAGCTTCTCCTGGTTAGGATTTCTTCAGTGTTCATCATTCAGGAGGTTTCTACTGGGAGCCCATTTATCCACAGAGATCTCCTCTTCTCCAAAACAAGCTGGTTAAAACTGCTTAAAACACTGAATAAAGCAGTTCCACCTTAAAAATCTTTTTTTTCCCATGCTGTTGGACAGACAAAGGACAGTGCAGCCACGTACTGATCAAAATGAAGCACACTGGAGAGAATGCGGAAAAAATATGTAAAGCGCAGCATAGAGGTGGGCGATATATATCGTTTGCGATAATATCGTCATTGTTGTTTTGACGATGTGCAAATTTCCATTATCGAGTATTTAAATTACTTCGCCCAAAATATTGAAACGCACGCGGAAATTCCTCACATCCACTTAATACACAGTGCAGCAACGCTCTCTACAGCATGGCAGGATTCAGTCACAGGACTAGTGGGCCTACGTGATCACATGACTTGATCACATGACCTCTCGCTAGCATCCTCCTTGCAACAGTTTAGCAGCGCGTTGTGATGGTAGAGAGAAAATGCAAACACCTCCAGTCCCTGAAGCTACCGGTACTTCAGATGATTTAGTGCCGAGACGTGGGTCTACCTCTCTGGCATGGAAATGGTTTAGTTTCGAAAATAACTTTTTTAGCGCAGTGCTCAGAGCGCTTCAAGTTGAAATCTGTTCAACTTTTAACACCGCTGGGCGCTCGGAAAATTAGTTTTTGAGTGCTCTCAGCGCTAAAAGTGCATTTGGTGGACACAAGCCCTAACTCAGACAATTCCAATCACATTTTAAAGGATATCGACTGATTATCGTTATCGCCAAAATCCCCAAAAAATAACAAGATATTATTTATTGCCCATATCGCCCACCCCTAGCGCAGCACCATCTAATAAATCCTACAATGCAACATCAGCTGAGCTAACACCAATAGGAGAGAGAGAGTACAGAACTCCCTCTTGAATGCAAACAGCCTGATTGTCAATAGGCAGACAGGTTGAACCAGTTCCTGCTCAATGATCTCAGGGATGGTTAAAAACTAGTTTCACAGAGCCTAACTGGTAGTTTCCCTCCCCTTTGGAACTCTGCAATCATGCCTCAACTTGAATCCTTCTTTGCTCATTCCTGACATTTCTCTCATTCTGTGCTTGGCTTTCATCTTGTGTCTGCTTCACTTCACTTCTGTCCATTTTTTCCAGACAATTTCCACACCTGCCTCCTTTTCCTGCCTGTCTCTCTCTCTGTTTCCTGCCGCCTTAATCCTTTCTGTTTGATCTCAGAATCTTACAGTACATTCCTCTGTCAACAATTACATGGAACCACACATTCCCCCACTCAGCTTCCCATGAAATTCCAAGGAGACAGATCTAGAGATTTCTGAATCTTCTAAACATTAAGCCTGATATTAAAGGATCAGATGTGGGCAGTAACAAAATATAAATATTTTGTTGTATTAAATAGTTCTTTCAGGTCTCTTTTTTTTTCGGACAACTTTTTAGATTTTTACGCAAATATCTGTACTTTCTACTCCTTACATTTTCAAGACAGGCTGGTTATTTTTGTTTTAATGCTTTTGAGGATGATTATGAATTATTATTATCGTCATGTTTTGCATCATCGCACGCTTTCCCAACATCAAGACTAGTTCATGTCATGCATGACAAACGTACAGCTGGTAGAAATTCAGAGAGACCAAGAGAGTACTTTTTACTTTTATACTTTTATCACATTTAAGAGCCTGTACTTTTTCACTTTTATTTGAGTAAGCAAGTTGAATCAGTACTTCTACTTTTACCAGTCTTTTTTACACAAATATCTCTTAAATAATAAGTAATAATGTGTGTACTTCTGCCACCTCTGATCTCAATACATCACTCACATGCTTATATGTACATTAATGGAGTTACTGTTGTTCCTCCTCTCCATGCTAGCTGTGAAATCCATTCCAAATGCGGCAACAGTGGAGGCCAGTTAGGTTAGTTGGTAGTGTTTGTCTCAGAAAAGGCTGATTATTTAGACTTTATAGATTTTGGCAGATTTTGTGGTTTCTATAAATCGGGTTAGTGAGAAACCTGATTCACCCAACAGATGTCTTCACCATGTATGAGACTCAGTCACACAAATCAGGATGCAACATATAAAAGAGCTGAAATAACATTGACCTAGGGGAGAAATGTGATACTGACTTTCATGTGCGAGTGGATATGTGAGTTTTATGCATAATTATGACTGTGTATCTTGGTTTCTTAGTAAATGTACTAGTCTTCTCACTACAAGATGCCCCAACAAAACACAATGCAGAAAGTAGGGCATCCAGGAGAAAGACCTCAGACCCAGGAGCAAACAGAGAGTGTCAGTTACATATCAATATAGTCAGTAGTACAAAACTGGTGACGTAACACTGATGTTTAAAACTCTGCAAGCACTTCTTCAACAGTTTGTACACTACCGTGATGGAGACAGGTTTGCCTTTTTGAGGGCTTATTTAGCAAATGTTAGCCTCAAATCTATACAACATAGATGGTTTCACTACTAGAATTGTTCTGAGATTCCTCTGATGCTGTTTAAAAGGTGGTATCGGGTATTGGCGAATATATGTGTCTATGCACTGATCCAATACCACATGATTTATTAGCCCTGAAACGGGACCCTGCTACTTCCTGGTAGTATCCAGTTTGCGCTTGTTTCACTGCACCCACTTGAATCATTGTGCTTGGTCCAAGGTATTGTTCTCATATTTCTTTGTACTTGTGATTCTGACAAACTGTTTTCCTTCTCACAGAGCTGGATTCCCAAGATCATAAAGAAGCGAGTGTGCAGCACTTTTGTTGAAGACTCTTTCAGGTAACCTCTCCTTCTCTGACATGTCTATAATGCAACAAAATATGACCTGAACATTGGAAACATGGATTATTTTTTATAATGAAGAGTTTAATGACCTGGCCGCCTCCATTAAGCATATGCCGAACATTTAGGACCTATTTTTCATTCTATTAATTTACTCTCTCTTTACCCGCCTGAGTGGCAGTTATACAGAACAGCCAGACTGATAACTGGAACAGACAAGAGTTTTTGGAACTGATCTTAATGTTTAAGTCATTATTTTTATAACACTCCTTTGGAGGACTCCACTAAACAACTGTGAGCTTTTGTGTGAATATGTTCCTGCACTCAACCTCCAACCTTGCAACAAAACTCTGCTGTAGTCCCCCTGAAGACTAGAGTCTAGACTGAAGGAGAATGTGGATATGGCGGCAGTGCCCCATACTCTGTTTTATATTTGACTTGACTTAGAGAGATAGAGTTGTACCAGTAAATAACTTATAACTTATAATTATTATAATAACTGTATATATAATATACCATAAACAAAAAATAAAATAAATAAAAATCATTGTCTCAGTTGTCTTTGAAATGGCTCATAAACCACAGAATAACAGCTTTGTTGGTTTGTGTGTCAGTAATGGAGCGTTGTGTCAGTGTGGTGGTGTGCGGGAGCTGCATGACTCTGTGGCAACAGGAGACTTCTTTGGAGCAGCTATTGTCACACAGTGGGACAGCAGGCAGCACTCTTCAGAGTGTCCCACAGACGCCTTTGGAGAGCTGGAATTTGCCGGTGCTGGAAGAAGACACAGCCATGTGAGTGGCAGTGCTGAACACACATACACGGTCAAAGATGTACCAGCGTACCATTTGGTCGACTAGTTCTGCCTTGAGATTGATGAATTGAACCCTCAGGTCACCCAACAAAAAATGTAAAAATGAATCCAGGAGGGCAAACACACCCTTTAAAGCAGGGGTCTAAAACTCAAACTGGCTTGGCGCAACTGCTGGTAGGCTAATGTCATCTTGTAGGAGGGACACTTCAATGTAGAAGTACTACAAGAAAGTGCAATATTCTGAAAATATTTCCATTACTACCATCATACTTAACTACTTAACTAACTACTACTACTACTACATACTAAATTAATATAAAAAGCAGTTTCTATACATTGTTATATTATGATTTTATATCATCTTTGTTGTTCACAGCCAACCACCAAATGAAGGCCTAAAACCTGTTCTTGTTCATTTTCTAAAATACAATTTTCTTTTTATTAGGGCGCCGCGGCCCATGATGCGATATAGCCCCCATGACGCATTTTGCCCCCGAACATATAAAAAGCAATTTATGGCAAAGGATCAGGCCGGGAAAATGGGGATATACAGCGCGGTCGCCACAGGGCGCACTATCATAAAAAATGCGTTAGGCTAATAACTCGCATAGTTGCGCACATTCAAAAACTTATATCCACGCGTTCGGGAAGAGCGAATCCCCCATAAAGCCCCGCCCACTTCCGCCAGAATTTTTTTTCAGAGCGGAAATGTCCGAACTACTTTTCGGGTTCCCCTACACGCTTGTCCGATTCGCACAAAACTTTCACCACCACCTGGGGACCGCCCGGCAAAAAAGTCATTGAACCTTTTGAAATTTAAAAAATAAGCACGCTATAAAATCCAACTCCGTAGATTTTTCAAAAGGAGTGACCACCCACATTGGTATGTCCGATGACACCAAACTCGGGTCCATAGTTCAACATGTCTTCCTTAAACATCGTCACAATTTCAGGCCATTGCCTCTAGGTGGCGCTCTTAAAAGAAGAAGTTTATATCTCTACAACGGTATGTGTGATTAAGATGAAACTGGTAGATGCTTCCCCGACTCCCTGAGGCCCCTTAAAAGGAAAAACTAAAACGCCACAGGTGGCCCTTCAGAAAAATCACTGTGCGAATACCGAATAGTTATGAATATGAAATCACAGGGCACGTGTAGAGTAGTGCCTGAAGCTCACATACCAAAAACGTGTTCGTCATTTGTGTAGCGCCCCTACAGGATAAAAAAAGAAGCCCCGGCCCATGTTTCACCGATACGAAACCGGTAGGCACGTGTAACATGCGGGACGTACAAAAAGCCTCTGGACCCAACCCCAAACCCCACAGGAAGGGCCATTTTCATTTCATTTCACTTCGGCGAACTTTTCGCTTTATTTGAACAAACTCCTCCTAGGGAATTTATCAGATCTGCTTCAAAATGTGTGAGTACAGTCCAAAAATGGTCCTGATTAAAAGTTGTGCTATTTGTGCATGTACGTTGAAGGGCGTGTCATCAAAGTCAGCCATTTAGATTTTTTGGTCATTTTCTGTGATTTTCGCGTTGTATTTGAACGAACTCCTCCAGGGAATTTATCGGATCTACTTCAAATTTAATCAGCGCAATCTAAAGACATTCATGATTAAAAGTTGTGCTATTTACGACATTCCGTCAAACGGCGTGTCCGTGGCTTGGCATCAAAGTCAGCCATTTTGCATTCCGTGCTCATTTTCTGTGATTTTTGCCTTGTATTTGAACAAACTCCTCCTAGGGAATTTATCGGATCAACTTCCAATTTAATCAGCGCAATCTAAAGACATCATGATTAAAAGTTGTGCTATTTACGACATTCCGTCAAACGGCGTACCCGTGGCGTTGCGTGAATTTCGACCACACCAAAACAGAAGTACCAACTTCAGTGTACAGTCCCACCCAACACGTCCTCATAACTCAGCGTACATGATCCAATCTCAATGAAACTCACGTGTTGATAACAGTCCCACCCTGAACACGTCTACATACAATATTCAGACATAGTGATAGCGCCACCTACGGCAATAAGAAGTAAGCGCCGGGCGATTTGAGCGCGTACGATTTGAGCTGCATTACGTGAAAGGACCGTCCGGTGACACTTGTCGAATCAGTGTATCCGCCATGAAATAGCACCATAACTTCAGTGGAATGTACAATCTCCAGTAAACTTCATATATCTGTAACAGTCTCGCCCGGAACACGTCGAACTCAGCGACGTGGTCCAATCTCAAGAAACTTAAGGTTGTTACAACAGTCCCGCCCGAACTTGTCTACATGACAATATTAAGACATAGTGATAGCGCCACCACCAGCAACAGGAAGTAAGCCTGTGTGGCGATTTTGAGCTGATTTACGTAAAATTTCATGTTTTGGTCCGCACGTGAACGGCGGCATGCGACGCGGCCGCAGCACGCCCCGAGTTGCGTGGGTGCGAGGTCCCGCTCCACGCTGCTTGCAGCTTTAATTTTAATTGTATTTGAAGAAGTAGTTTAAATTGATATGAAACAACCAGAAAATAATAATAATATTTATTATTGATTAATGTATTCCTCCTTCTGGTTATCTGTCAGACACTGCAATCCTCTCTTTGTCCCGTCTAGTTTCTGCGGCTGTCATGTGACACATCGCCTCAGATCATCTACACCCTGATGACGGCTCACTGGGGCCTGCCCTTACCCAACTTGGTGGTGTCTGTGGTGGGGGGCGAAGGCCATGAGAAGATCAAAACATGGGTGAGAGATGTCCTGAGAAACGGGCTGGTTAGGGCTGCACAGAGCACAGGTAAGAACCCATAGTTTACATAAGGATCAATAGAAACCCTTTGAGAATGCAGCATGGAGCAATTTTGTATGTAAAATGTAAAATATTGTTTGTGTGAGGTCTTTCCTAGATATTAAGCAGTTTCAGCAGAAACATTTTATAGCAAAAAACTAAATAAACAGGACTTCATGTGTTTTAGTTGTTTAAGGACATGTAGTCAGGTCGGTTAAATATTTAACCTGAGACCACACTATGCTGTATGTTTGTGCAATCGGTGAAGGAAAGAAAGCAAAGTAAATAAAGTGATTTGTCATAGTGGCTGTAATTTGAAATCTAATTGCAATGCTTAAAATGTTTGACTAAAAGCTTGTGTGACACATGTGGCTTAAGGTTGGCCCAGCCGGCCTTCCTTGAACGACCCGACCTCCGGCACGGTGTGAATGTGAGATGTAGTTTCGTTCGATGGACTGCCACACGAGGAAGGAAAGGGATGGGCACGTAGTAAAAGCGCTGAGTGGTGGAACAAAAGGCCAAGCAGTCCATTACCATTTACCATTTACAAGTAGCTCGGAATAATTTGACAAATACAGATGAGCATCTTGGACTACTTTTTAATATTGAGGTTTCAATGATCAAATAAAATTATGTATCTATAATTGGGATCAAAATAGTAAATTAAACGTCCAGTATGTAACATTTAAGAGGATCTATTGGCAGAAATGGTTTTTGTTACCTTAGAATGAGCTGTTTTTATCTATAGAGTCCTGAGGGTTGCCTTCTATGGAGTCTGCCATATTGAAATGCCATGTTCAGAACAGGCAAACTAAACGCTGGTTCTAGATAGGGCGTTTTTCGTGGCCACCATAGTTTCTCATATGCGATTGGAATGGGAGAGTGAAGCAAGGGAGTTACAATCTGCAACTACACTGCTAGATGCCACTAGATCCTACACACTGGACCTTTTAGCTCAGTCTTAATTTAGTCTTAAATGTGGCCATAACAGATCATTAAATTATATGTGTTAATTTCTATTTAAAAAAAAATAATTCAAATTAATCTAAATTAAAATAATACATTTGACACCAATACCGAGGTGGCAGCTGCCCCATGCAAGCCCTCTAGACCTGCCCCTGTCTATTGGCAGAAATGGAATACAATATGCATACGTATGTTTATATTAGTATATAATCACCTAAAAATAAGAGTTGTGTTTTCGTTACCTTAGAATGAGAATGATGAACAATTTTCAAGGCAATGTTAAAAATATACTCTGTAAGCTCAAGTTTGTCTTTGTTTAAAAGTACCTTTCCAGAAAATCTTATAATACATAAATACCATTAAATGGACTGTACTTATATAGCGCCTTTCTAGTCTTTCGACCACTCAATGCGCTACACTACATGCCACACTCACCCCATTCACACACATTGTGTGCGGTGGCTGCCATGCAAGGTGCCAACTGCTCACCAGAACAGAAATTAACCATTCATACACACTTATATGTCAATGCACAGCATCAGGAACAATTTGGGGTTCAGTGTCTTGCTCAAGGACACTTCAACATGCAGCGAGAGGAGCTGGGGATCGAACCTCCAACCTTCCGATTAGTGGACGACCCGCTCTACCTCTGATCCACAGCCTAATTAACGACCCTAGTATATACACTGTATGCTGAATTATTGAAAACCTAATTTTGTGTGCCCCACCACACTACTTTTCTCTTGCCCAGGGGCCTGGATCCTAACTGGGGGCCTCAGGGAGGGCATTTCCCGCTGTGTGGGCGAGGCGGTGAGGGACCATGGGGCCGCGGCTCCAGCTCTCTCCCGGAAGAAAGTGATTGCTGTGGGACTGGCACCATGGGGCCTGGTGCACAACAGGCAGCAGCTTGTCCAGGCCCAGGTACTCATCATACAGTAGGCTTGCTATAGTCCACTATACAGCCTTGACCTTTTGCTTGTCAGAAGGCTCCCTCTGGTTGGCCTCATCCTGATACTAGATAACACAAATAGATAATTGCAAAACAAGTTGTTTACCCTCAATTTGTCAAATAGGTCAATACATTTTACACTACAATTTTCCTTCATTCATGCATAAACAACTGCTTCCTTACTTACTATCAACTAGTGCAGTGCCCGTAGGAAGTATGTATTGCTATAGAAAATGGGAGGTTAAGTAGCTTTTTCATGGATGGCCAAATGAGGTTGTGTTTGAAGGTGGGACGTCAGGGACATTTAGGTTTGTTTTGAAATGTGTAGATTGATAACTATTGTGTTTTCATATAATTTGTCTTTTAGCAAGGACACTGTAGGGAGTTGAACCCCATTCCACTAATGTGAAAGTACCACACCTCATGGTCAGCGCATATAAATTCTGAAAGAAGAAAGTGAACTACATCTGAAATGGGATGAAACCTGGCAGCATAAACAGACTAACTTGTAGCATAGCCTAGTAAATGAACTGGGCAGGACATATTATTTAGCCCTGTAATATAGGCTAGCATACATCAGAGAGAGAGAGAGAGCGAGCAATGGCAGTAAGGGTTTCCAGATCAAAAAAATGTTTTGAAACTACCAAAATAGTGTGAACGCATAAGCCGACGGCGCGGAGCGAGGGCGTGTCGGTCAGACAGTCTGATAACTGCACAGGTCTCTCACTCAACTTAATAAAGAGAAATGTCCCACAAAGCAACGTTACAGGACCAAACAACAGTAACGTAGTAACTGTAACTGTCTTTGGAAACTTACATGAGGAAAAAAAATACCACAGATGTACGTGGAGAAGCGTCTGTCCTCCTGTCTGTCCTCTCGCCTGTCCTACCGACTCTTCCGTTACATTTCTGCCCGAAAAACAGCATCTGTCACCAGCGAAAAACTCACTCACAGTGTTTGTGATCAAAAATTACTGCGACCGCCAGCCCTCCGATTATGTATAATTATGTAATTTAGAGTGAAAAACATAACTTCGTCACTTTCCAGGATGTTTGGTGGGTCAGGATCTCAATCACTACACATTAGGGCTCTGCAGTGATTGGCTCTGGTGCGCACGTGGCTATGGTGGCTATGGTAATGCTAGCGGAATTCTACATTATTTATGAAAGAATTTATTAACTGTATCTTTGTAGTCCAAACAAAGCCGACGTTGCACACCCTTAAACCACACAGCAGCCATGTGGAAACTCTCAGGTCAGTCTGATCCTGATCTGCAGAGATATTTGAGCCACACACACACACACACACACACACACAACAGACAGACAGACAGACAGACAGACAGACAGAGATTTCTTGCTTTATAGAGAGATAGAGAGATAACTAGTGATTAGGAGGTTGTTGAGGGAAAACCCTTGGCCTAGTAGTTGTAGAATATGCTCATGAAAAACAAGGCATTAATATGGACTTTATAATAACTAATTAAGAGCCAGTATGCTGCTAATATAAACAACTAGTTAATATATCTATAATATTATAATGTGTACATTAAAGCTGCGATTTTTAAAATAATTTTATAAAAAACATTTGTCATATTTGCTGAAACATTCACTATATCCTGACCAGTGTTGGGCATCTTACTTTAAAAGTAATTAAGTTACAAATAAACTGCAAACATGTGTTCTGGCAGTACAGCTCAAAATCGCTTTGCAGCACTTACTCCTGTTGCCACTAGGGGCTATCACATTGTTCAGTGCAGGACCTTATCAGACATGAAGTTGGCCATTGGACAATGTACACCAAGTTATAGCAACTTTGTGTTCTGGCGGTACATCAAAGTTTGACGCCACCCACGGACACGCCCTGTAACAAAAACTCACCACAATCAAGAAATATCATAAGAACATGTTTTCCATTTTCTGACTAGATTTCAGCTTGATCTGATCATCCTACTAGGAGTAGAACATGGAAGTATAAAAAAAATGACATTTCCTTTCACCACTAGGTGGCGCTCTCACTTTTACTGAATATTATCACATAGACGTGTTCAGGGCGGACTCTTATCAGACATGAAGTTTGGAGCCCATTGGACAATGTACACTCAAGTTATACAAATTTTTGTGGCGGTACATCAAAATTTCCCGCCACGCACAGACACGCCCCCCCCGCAGTCATCACATAACCTTGACACGCCCTTCAACGTACAGTCATAAATAGCACAACTTGTAATCAGCAACATTATTCAAGAGTACTGTCAAGTTTTGAAGCAGATCTGATAAATTCCCTAGGGGTTTGTTTGTTCAAATACAAGATCACAGACTTCAAAATGGCCAATATGTGAAGTTTCATTGTACACTGAAGTTGAGTACTATCTGTTCATGGTGAATGGTCAAAAAATGCAACAGCGTGTCATGTCGTAAATAGCACCACTTTTAATCGTGACTGTTTTGAGCGCCAATTTAATTTGAAGCAGATCCCAGAAATTCCCTAGGAGGAGTTCGTTCAAATGCAAGACGAAAATTCACAGAAAATGACCGCAGACTTCAAAAATGGCCAACTTTGACGGCACGCCACGGACACGCCCTTCAACGTACAGTTACAAAATTGAACAGCATTCATTCAGCACCATGTTTTGACTGTACTGACTGTACTACAATTTTGAAGCAGATCCGATAAATTCCCTAGGAGGAGTTCGTTCAAATACAAGCCCAAAAAGTCAAAATGACCACAAAATGATGAAAATTAAAAACTGAAATTGCAGACTTCCTGTGGGTTTTGGGGCATGGGTCCAAGAGGCTTTTCTGCTTCTTTTATCATGATACACATGCTTAGCAGTTTTCGTACATGTGGGCCTTACGTGTCTTGGGGGCTGATTCTGGGGGGCGTGACTTAGACGTTTGGCGGCGCCCGTGCACGGGGACAATGTCATATCGGTATTTTTGCTACGTTTGAATTTTTTGCAAATTTTCATGCCATTTTGAGCATGTTGCGGGGGCCAAATATGCGGTCGAAGTGCCAGAGGTATAATAATAATTCCTTGAGGAACAATAGGGTCCTTGCACTTGTTAGTGCTCGGTTCCTAATTACTTCTCCCAAAAAGTAATTGAGTTAGTAACTCAGTTACCACATTGTAAAAGTAATTAGTTACTCAGCAAAGTAACTGTGACGTTATTTTTTATGTTCTATAACGCTATTACATTCTATAACATCTTCTATAACGTCAAAGATGTTTCTAATAACTGAATGAAGAATAAAAACACTATATACAGTATTTTACAACATTTGGTATTTATTTGAACTCAATAGATTGCAGCTGGCCATATGCATAGAAAGAAAAAATTATAAAAAATAAATATTGAAAATAAAATTCACACTTTGCATTCAAGTGCAAAATTAAGACACACAAATGTAAACTTGGGTAAAAAGAAACAAAGGAAAATCTGACCATCATTAAGTAGTGCAAATCTCTGTAACTGTATATTAGGCCTACTGCACAATAAACAGAACACTATCCTACTCTTGAATATTCCGTAAAGCAACGAAATGTGGCGTGTTAGCATGTGTTGCTGTGAGGTGCTTCATAAGATTTGAGTTGCTTGAGGCAGACGTGGATAAAGTCCTTTTTCCTGGGCAAAGCGTGCATGTTACATAAACATTCTTGTCTTTAACTTCAGTAAGCGAGAAGTAGTGTCGGTACTTCCAGTTTGAAAACGCAACCTTTGAATTTCCCTAGCTCGTCGCCATTGTCTCTGTCTTGTGTTTATAGTAGTAGCTAGAGTGCAGTGAGACAGCATGAGCAGGGCATCCGCCCACCCAGCCATTCATCATCGCATTCGCAACGGTGTCATCATCACCACCCCTGCTCTCTCCCGGCAGCAGATGTGTGGCTGTCAGAAAGCCTGACACCGCTGCGCTTCATTCAACCAAATTGTAGTAACGCGCCACTTTACATTCTCAGTAACGGTAACGGCGTTGCAATGTTTGGAAAAGTAATTAATTAGATTACTCCGTTACTGGAAAAGTAACGCCGTTATACTTAAACGCCGTTACTCCCAACACTGATCCTGACAGTAGTGCATGAGACAGATAATCTGTGAAAAAATCAGGTTCTTCTGGCTCCTCCTAGTGCTTCTAATGGCAAACAACCAATCAGAGCTGAGAAGACAGTTCATTGTTAAGTCTCATTCCCAGGTCGTCGAATACCAATGCTGGAAATGAGACTCGACATCAACTATCTTCAAGCCACCAACCCGAAGGATGTTTCAGAAATTATCTGTCTCATGTACTACTGTCCATATATAAAGTTTCAACAAATATGACAGAAAGTTGTTTTTATAAAAGTTACCTAATACAGCTTTAACATAAAGAGTAACCGAAACTTCAAAATACTTGGAAGCGCTAGTAGACATTTTCACTTGTTCAAGAAAATAAGGCTTCAGTGACTCCACCAGCCAACCAACTTGAACATTTTTGCAGTGGCAATATGTCAGTAA
The DNA here is from genome assembly GCF_905237075.1 of Dicentrarchus labrax. Taxonomy (NCBI): domain Eukaryota; kingdom Metazoa; phylum Chordata; class Actinopteri; family Moronidae; genus Dicentrarchus; species Dicentrarchus labrax. The sequence goes on from NW_026136722.1 coordinate 21,165,447, forward strand.
GAGCACACAGAGAACATAGTGAACTGAAGAGGAGAGTATGGAGCATCATGTCTGTAAGCAAACACTGCAACGCCCCGTCTTCTTCCAAGAGAGTACTTCAAAAAACATTGTACCCCAGTAAAAATACAAAAGGTTCAGAGTATTGTAAATTAGTAGTAGTAGTGTTAATGAGATGTAGAACTGTGGTTCCCAACCTTTTTCCTTAAAGGACCTCCATCATTGAATAAACTGACTCAGTAACATATTTTATGGATATTTTGTTATATATAAACAGTAACAGTAACAGTACAGAAGAACTGATATGTTCAACTGTGCAATAAACCAAAATAGTGAACACTGTAACTGCAGGAAGTTTGTGTAAAATGAGAGATTTGGATGAATTTTGAGCAGATTATTTCCCATATTGCAGTTTTCCTGAATTCTTTTGAATTTTATACAATTCTCTGTCTTCTCTGTCTGTCTGTATTGTGTTTTTTTTAACAATAAGTCATACTTAATAGATTTCTTTTTTGATAAATTCCATGTATTCTTCTCCCCGACCCCTTAAAATCAAGAAGAGTTTGTGACGCCCCTTGAGACCTTAGTGACCCCTATGGGAGGTCTAAACCCCCAGGTTGGGAACCACTGATGTAGACTATGAGTTGTTGTAAATGAAAACAAAGCATGGTGATGATTGCCGGTGTCAGCTGGTGTTACACTGTGCTTGCTTTGTGTAAATGGATAATACTGTTGACCAGATGCTCTTAGCTGAGCTCAGATCAGCAGAGGAGTAGCAGTGTAGATTCCACCCCTCCCTCACTCACATTCTCTCTGGTGTTGTCTGTTTCAAGGGAAGTTTCCCTGCTCGTTACTACGTCCAGAACACATCACGCGACTCCTGCTGCTTGGACAACAACTGCCAGGCTTTCCTCTTGGTGGATGATGGAAGTGTTGGCCGCCGGGGGGGAGAGACAAGCTTTCGTCTTAATCTAGAGGACTACATTTCCCATCAGCGTACTGGCATTTGGGGTGAGACAAAGACATACAGGCCGATTGACCCTACCGAAGTCCCGTCCCACCACCTCACCTACCTCTATGTTCTAGGCTCCTCTATGTTGACAAAACCACATTTTTAAGATGGTTAAAAGATAAAAGAGACATACTGTGAAACTTAAATTAAAAGCAAGGCCCCAATTACAGGCAGGTCTGCTTTACTAGCCTGATGTGGCTGCATGTTCTGATAAATAAGGCCCACCAGATCACCTGCTTGAGGGAGTTCTAAGCAGCTTAGATCACCACAGAAATAGAAACTTTTCATCAATATGGACATGCTATACAGCGTCAGTTAGATTCTCCACAATTCAGTCCATAATTTCATTTTATAGAAATCATCGAGGACCAAAGTATTGAATAAATTATTGGTAATTGATATGTTATTCGACAGCCTAATGTTTATATAGTAATATTAATACTGTTTGAATAAACAATTTGACAGTATTCCCTATCTTCTTCTGTGCAAAAGGAATTAAAGACCTGCCCCATATAGAGGCCTCTTCTAAATAAAGACTGAAGCAAATAAAAGCCTGGGCTGTTGTTGGCTAGCTAACTATCTGATCTTCATCAATCATTAGCTAGCTAGTTAGGTGGCTAGTTAGCTAGCATTTTACTATAGAGTAAAACACTAGCCAACTAGCTAGCTAATCTGCATTAATCATTAGCTAGTTAGGTTGTCTTTTCAATACTATTTATTAGACAGTAGAATGCTCCATATATTACTCAGTTACAGCAATGCATTTAAAAGTTATGCTTTGGCTTTTATATTCCACTGACATGTCCCACTGAGTGCACTTTATACTTAAAGACATATCTCAATCTGTGTCATACATTGCAGCTCTCAATCAAAATCCAAGCTTCAAATTGCTTCTCAAATAAATTGTTAGATATACTGGATGTGTGCAGCTGTGTGATGATAGAGCACTGCTCCTGTTTCCAGCATACCCTGGATAAATAAAGGCCAAAATAAAGGGATCCAGAATGCTGGAAGGTTTTATGGAAGCTGAAAGGTTTCAAATACCTACTATAACTTCAACTTATGATTACAATTATAGTGCACTTTTGGAAAGGTTGTGGGATATCAAGAGAAAGCATTTACTTTTTTTTCTTTGCTTAATACAATGTTTCTGCAGTGAAACTGTCTTTTTCTTCTGACTCCTTATCCTGTGCCAACAACAGGTAGTGGCAGTATTGAAATCCCTGTTCTATGCATGCTCATCTCAGGAGATGCCTGTATGCTGGAGGTAAGAAAACTGTCAAATACATTCTCACTCTACACACTCACACTATAATATCCAATCCAATCCAATCCATTTTATTTATATAGTACGACTTTATAATATTAATAGAGTTTTGGATTTTACTGGAATATGCCACAGGTAGTACAGATAAATAATTTGTTCTTAGGTCTAGGGAGTTTGATTACTAGCTACTAACAGGCCACAAGATAGGCTCAAAGCCATACCTGTCCTTCAATACCTTGTGTTGTATAATGATAAATACATTTCCTTAATCCTTGGTCACCTGAAAATAAGAAAAGCCATGTTCATACTGTAGCCTAGAACGGACAAACCAAACACTGGGTCTTTATGTTTAGTAGTAGTTAAAATTAATGATAAAATTTATACTTTCTTCTTGACCATGGATTTTTCCTCCCAGCATCACAAACGTTTTTCCAATACCTGTACAGTATGTTTGTGATTATAAAGGCAGGTGTATTAGTTTGTTTCAGCCTTGCTGCTCCCTGTACCCTGCACTGATTTATAAAGCAGTGGCATATGATATTTGTATTTTTAAGATCAATTACCCTAGGGGTCTCAAACTGAAATTGACTTCAGGCCACTGCTGATATTGTCATCCCATGAAGTGACCCTCTAGGTCACTTCAACATTCAAGTACTACAAGAAAGCACAATATTCTGAAAATATTTCCATTACTAACATCATACTTGCAAACAGCAGCTTGTCGTTTCAATTGATATAAAACAACAACAGAAATTAATTCCTGTGGGCTGGGTTATATTATATTTTTGATATCATGTATTGGGCAGGAGGGGGGGATGTAGGGCCAACAGTTTGAGACCTGACTTACCCAGTTAAGTATCTGACTGTGTGACAGTTGTGTGTTTTGTTAGCCATGTGGATACGTTTCAGTTTACAGCTCTTATAAAAGAGAGATGTCCATCTCACTGCTTCTTGTGTACCTTCCCTGGCTCAGAGATTAGATGCCTCCCTGAGGAAAGCTACGCCCTGGCTGGTTCTCGCCGGTTCTGGTCCAGCTGCAGACCTTATCAGTGAGCTGCTGGGCAATCTCTCCTCTGCTTCCCTCAGTCCCACCTCTCCTCCAGTAGAGGGCGAGGCTGCTGAGGGTCTTAGCCCGGAGCTCCGTGACAGGGTCCGTGAAAAGATCCAGAAATACTTCCCAGCTGAGGCAGAGCTGGACAGACTGGTGGATAGAGTGAGTCAGACAGAACATGTTTTAGTGTGTTTCTTTGCATGTACAGTAGCAAAGTGAATGGCATTGCAGTTTGCAGTTGTTACAATTCTATTGGAGAGAAAGACACAACTATAGGCAGGTACAGGAAACCATAACCTCCACAATTTTTATTTAGGAGATTTTTTTATCCCCATTTCCTCCCAATGGTTATAAGCTCAGTTTCCTTCATGTTGCAGTTCTTTTCACAGCTAACTATACCAAGGGCACAGATGTCATTGTAGCTTAGGGGGACCACATCAGTGTGTAAACTACTTCAGTATAACCCTTACGTACACTTAAAATTACTTAATAAGCAGCTCAAAATAACAAACCACATGTATATTGATAATAATGAATAAATAAGTCTAATAATTAATCCTTTTATAGACATAGATCCCAGTATTATAAGGTTTTATTTGAGCAAATCATCTTTGACTGAATGAATACTTGGGGAAACTTTGCAGATTTGGTTTCCTTCACATTATTGATGGACTCTTTCTCTGAGTATGTATAAAATATAAACAGTGTGTATAAAAGTTGATACATAACCATACAGTAGTAAAGAGTGAGTTCTACAGCATATTATCCTAATTAACATGTATCACAGAGGTTTTGTGAGGCGAGTTAGAATCTGGCATTCAGGTATAAAGGTTCCTGGGCTGAGTGAGCAGTTTGGTTCAAACCACTGAACAGGGTATGTGGAGGGTACTTAAGGACAACTTTCAAAAAGTGTTTTGTTTTACGTGTGAATTATTTCAAAATTGGAGTCAGCTTGGATTATTTATATATTTTCAATTACATAATTTATTAAGAAACAATTGATGTGGGGTCTGCGCCCAGGAACTGTACTGTGATGAGCAGGTGGCAGTGCTACCAGGATCAAACCTCTGCAGTAGTGGATAAGAACTTAATACCTGCTCTCTTTCACCATTTTTGCTAAGCTGATTTTTAGCGTCAGTAATTTGATGAGCGACCATTGTCTGTGGGAGATATAAACCTACACATTTTGCTAGGGGTGGCTATGGCTCAGAGGTAGAGCAGGTTGTGAAATAATCGGAAAGGTTGTTGGTTCGATCCCTGATTCCTCCTACTGCATGTCAATCCACCCCAAAAAACCTTTTCCAAACACTGATTTCCTTACCTCTGTGTGTCTAGGCTCTGAGTATTTATCAGAACAGAGAGCTCATCACCGTTTTCCATGGGGAACAGGAGGGTTCTGATGATTTTGATACAGTCCTTCTCAACGCTCTCGTTAGAGGTAAGTAGGTAAATACGTTTATTTATATTAGATTAGATTAGATAGATACTTTATTCATCCCCAAGCGGAAATTCACAGTTTCCAGCAGCATCCACAAACTAATAACTAATAACACAAACTTAAAAAGAACTAATAAAATAAAGTAGAATAAATAGCTAAATAACGAGCATTGGGTAAGTGTCCTAAGGTACATGGTCAAATCCAGTGCTTGAAAGGCCTAAGGTGCATGAGTAGGTGGTCACATAATGCAGGGTGCACTGCGTCAGGTGGTATAGTTTGATACAGGGCAGACATTGGAGTTTAGAGTTTTTCGGTTTTCCTCCTTTTGGTGGAGTTGAAGAGCCTCATGGCGTGGGGGAGGAACGATCTCCTCAGTCTTTCAGTGGAACAGGATAGCTGAAGCTGCTCCTCTGCCTGTAGATGGTGCTGTGCAGTGGATGCAGTGGATTGTCCATGATTGACAGGAGCCTGTTCATTGCCCTTCACAAAAAAAAAAAATAAGGCAGCCAGACAAGGCAATACAGACTTAAGTAACAAAAAGACATACATAAAATATTTTAAAAAGAATAGTTGGGGCTTGTCGTTGATCAGTGCGTCTGTCATGGAGCCTTCGAGGTCCTCATACTGCTCAGTAATTTGCCAAGTAATTGAGTACATAGCTAAAAGGAAATTGATCAGTAATTAAGAAAATTGTTCAATTATTGAACTATTTACAGATTGCTCAAAGTAACAAAAAAAATAGGAGGAGGAACGAAAAAAACAGATTTGGACAACATTGAGGCCAAATGGGCATAGCTTATATGTGTATATCCGTCTGGACCCACAAAGTCCAGAGAAACGAAGACTTTTGTTTCTTATTTAAAGTGTGTGTGTGTGTGTGTGCGTGTGTGCGTGTGTGCGTGCGTGTGTGCGTGTCTGTGTCTGTGTGTGTTCAGCCAGTAAACGTGTGTCCAGTGAAGCCAGTGAGTACACTGAAGAACTGAAACTGGCTGTGGCCTGGAACCGAGTGGACATCGCCAAAACTGAGCTCTTCAATGGAGACATACAGTGGAAGGTCAGAATCCAAGTGAATGACAAATGTGATAAATCATTCTTCTGTACTAACTATCCTCTATACAACTGGCTTCAACAAAGATTTGGGATATAACAGTGTACCAGGAGCAAGCTCAACGTCCAATGCCTCATTAGTCTTTGGAGGCTACAGTGTTCATTACGCCCCACAATACAAAAATGAACAGAACAACCACCATATTTCAGTTGGATACAACTTAACTTAAGTCAACAGTACCAAAGCCTGAGCACATTAGGAGGTTGGGTGCATGGATGGAGCTCCAGCAGCAGACACTGTTGGCATGAACATATCAGCAGAGTAGTAGTGAGAAGCGTCAGTTTATAATGGCCATGCTGTACACGCTGTGTAAAAATATGATTGGATGTTACTAGTCAGCTGGCAGCCAAACAGCTGATTACTGAGCCAGTACCCTGCCTGAACTAATGTGATCTTCCACCGATGCCTTTGCTAGTCGTAGAGCCTTACCAGTAATGAGCTAACGATATGGGGCTATGCTACTGATGAGGTGATTGTATTTTCAGTATGAGGACCTCGAAGACTCCATGACAGACGCACTGATAAACGACAAGCCCCAGTTTGTGCGTCTCTTCTGCGAGAATGGTCTAAATATCCTGGACTACCTGACATACCGCCGCTTGGAAAGCTTGTACCACTCACTGTCCGACAGCTCGCTGGCCTATGTTCTGCTCCAGAGGCGACTGAGCGAGAGGCAGGGCCTGGCTGGATCCCTTTACAATGTGGATGGAGATGTGACAGTACCTCTGAAGAGTTCCCAAAGTGCACTAACTGGACCTGCCTCAACAATGGAGCTCAGCATGTATGAGGTGAGGAAGGGGAGGGGAGGGAAGGATGGGCAATGGGGTAGGAAGAAAGAATCTTTAATATAGGTTAATGGTGTACAGTTTGTGTGCTTGTATTGATTTGAATTACTATGTATTCTTTTACATGTTAACAATGAATCCTCCATGCACATTAATGTCAGTCACAGAGTTCTAGAAGGTGCTTAAATGATAAATGCATAAATGCTTACTTTAGGCAACATTATTAGGAATCACTCCATATAACTTTAATTGTTTTGCAGATGATGCCCAATTATACATTATCTATTGATCAAGCCAGGTGAAATTAATCAATTCGCTAAATTAAAAGCATGCCTTAAGGACATAACAAACTGGATGACCCGGGCTGTGGGCTCAGAGGTAGAGCGGGTCGCCCACTAATGGGAAGGTTGTTGGTGATATCTTTGATAACTGGAAGCCTTTTTGGGGAAAACCTAGTCTGATTAGGAGAGACGGCATCCATCCCACTTTGGATGGAGCGGCTCTCTTATCTAGAAATATGGCGAAGTTTATTTCTAAAACCTGACAGTCCAGAGTTGGGACCAGGAAGCAGAGCTGCTGTCTTACACACTTCTCTGCGCTTTCTTTAGAACAGTCACCCACCCAAAACCCCATAGAGACTGTGTCTGTCCCCCGACCACCTAAATTATTTAAAGAAATAAAAACTAAAAATTAAAAATTAAAACCAACTCCTCAGTAGCACAAATGTGGGCTGTTAAATATCAGGTCTCTGTCCTCTAAAGCTGTTTTAGTGAATGAATTAATATCAGATTATGATATTGATTTATTTTGTCTTACTGAGACCTGGTTGTCCCACGAGGAGTATGTTAGCCTAAATCAATCCACCCCCCAGTCATATTAATACTCACATTCCTTGAGGCACAGGCCGAGGAGGTGGAGTAGCAGCCATATATGATTTGAGCGTTTTAATGGACCCTAAACCTAAACTAAATCATAATTCATTTGAAAGCCTTGTTCTTAGTCTTTCTCACCCATCCTGGAAAACACTGCAGCCAGTTCTATTTGTTATAGTGTACCACGCTCCTGGACCGTACTCTTATTTTATATCTGAATTCTCAGAGTTTTTATCAAGCTTAGTCCTTAAACCAGATAAAGTAATTATTGTAGGTGATTTTACTATTCATGTGGATGTTAACAATGACAGCCTTAGTAACGCATTTATCTCATTAATAGAGTGTAAATAAACCAACTCATTGTTTTAATCACACACTTGACCTTGTTTTATCATATGGCATTGATATTGAACATTTAATAGTCTTCCCACATAATCCTTTCCTATCTGACCATTATTTAATAACTTTTGAATTCATACTATTAGATTATTAGCCATTAGGCAAAACTTCCTACAGCAGATGTCTATCTGACAGTGCTGTAGCTAAATTTAAGGAGGAGATTCCTTCAGTGTTTAATTCAATGCCATGTCTGAATTTAACAGAGTCCTATAACAACTTTAGTCCCTCTGAAATTGATAATCTTGTTGATGGTGCTGCAGGCTCATTACGGTCAACATTAGACTCTATCGCTCCTATAAAAAGGAAATTATTAAAACATAGGAGATTAGCAGCGTGGTACAACCACCAAACCCCCCAGTTAAAGCAAATAGCTAGGAAATCTGAAAAGAAATGGCGCTCTTCCAAATTATCAGAATATCGCTCAATTTGGCAAGATAATCTTAAAATTTATAGAAAGGCCCTCCGTAATACCAGAGGAGCCTATTACTCAGCTCTAATAGAAGAAAATAAGAATAACCCTAGGTTCCTCTTCAGCACTGTAGCCAGGCTGACAGAGAGTCACAGCTCTATTGAGCCACATATCCCCATAAACTTAAGTAGCAATGACTTCATGAGCTTCTTCCACAATAAAATTATTACTATTAGAGAGAAAATTAATCACCAACTGCCATCAACAGTTATCAGTGGCTCTCCAAGTTCAGGGACTTTTGCTAATGTAAACTTAGATATATATTTAGACTGTTTTTCTGCTATCGATCTTCATCAGTTAACTTCAATAATTTCTTCATCGAAGCCATCAACCTGTCTGTTAGACCCAATCCCAACTAGGCTGCTTAAAGAAGTTGTTCCTTTAATTGGCACTTCTTTACTGGATATGATTAGGCTTTCTTTATTATCAGGATATGTACCACAGTCCTTTAAAGTAGCTGTAATTAAACCCCTTCTTAAAAAGCCCACTCTTGACCCAGGGGTTTTAGCCAACTATAGACCAATCTCTAACCTCCCCTTCCTCTCTAAGATTCTGGAGAAAGTAGTCGCCAAAGAGTTGTGTGACTTTCTACATAATAGTTTATTTGAGGATTTCAGTCAGGATTTAGAGTTCATCATAGCACAGAGACAGCTGTGGTTAAAGTTAATAATGACCTTCTGATTGCTTCTGACAATGGACTTGTCTCTGTACTTGTATTATTAGATCTTAGTGCTGCATTTGACACCATTGACCATGATATTCTTTTACAGAGACTTGAGCATCAAATTGGCATTAAAGGAACCGCACTAAGCTGGTTTAAGTCATATTTATCAGATCGTTCACAGTTTGTACATGTTAACAATGAATCTTCAAAAAATACTACAGTTAGTCATGGAGTTCCACAAGGTTCTGTACTTGGACCAATACTATTTACTCTATATATGCTCCCTTTAGGCAACATTATTAGGAATCACTACATTAACTTTCCCTGTTATGCAGATGATATGCAGTTATATCTATCGATCAAGCCCGATGAAATTAATCAATTATCTAAATTACAAACATGTCTTAAGGACATAAAATCCTGGATGAGCTGCAATTTTCTGATGTTAAACTCAGAAAAAATGAAATTCTTGTTCTTGGCCCCAAAAACCTTAGAGACTCACTGTCTAAAGATATAGTTACTCTAGATGGCATGACCTTGGCCTCTAGCACCACTGTCAGGAATCTTGGAGTTATCTTTGATCAGAATTTGTCTTTTAACTCCCACATGAAGCAGACCTCTAGGACTGCCTTCTTTCATTTACGTAATATTACAGAAATTAGACACATACTATCACAGACAGATGCAGAAAAACTATTCCATGCATTTGTTACTTCAAGGCTGGATTACTGCAACTCTTTATTATCAGGTTGCCCCAATAAGTCCATTAAAACGCTCCAATTAATTCAGAACGCTGCAGCACGAGTACTGACAGGAACTAGAAAAAAGGATCACATCTCTCCTGTACTAGCTTCTCTGCACTGGCTCCCTGTAAAATGTAGAATAGAATTTAAAATCCTCCTCCTCACCTATAAAGCTCTTCATGGTCAGGCCCCTTCATATCTTAAAGAGCTCATAGTACCCTATTACCCCACTAGAACACTACGTTCTCTGAGTGCTGGGCTACTTGTGGTTCCTATAGTCTCTAAAAGTAGAACAGGAGCCAGAGCCTTCAGTTACCAAGCTCCTCTCCTGTGGAACCAGCTTCCAGTTTTGGTTCGGGGGGCAGACACCCTCTCCACATTCAAGAGTAGGCTTAAGACATTCCTCTTTGATAAAGCTTATAGTTAGGGCTGGATCAGGTGAGTCCTGAACCATCCCTTAGTTATGCTGCTATAGGCCTAAACTATCGGGGGATTTCCCATGGTGCACTGAGCTCCTCTCTTCCTCTCTCTTTCTGCACTCATTCATGTTCCATTAATGCATGTTACTAATTTCACTTCTTCCCCGGAGTTCTTGTACTTTCTCGTCTTGCAGGTTCTTATCGGTTCTTATCGATCCTGGTGGAGCCTCCTGCCATGGTCCTGCTAGATTGCCATTGCCAATACTGTTGTTGCTGTGCACCTGTCTGTCTGTCTGTCTGTCTGTCTGTCTCTCTCTCTCTCTCTCTCTCTCTCTCTCTCTCTCTCTCTCTCTCTCTCTTTCACCCCAACTGGTCGAGGCAGACGACCACCCACCTAGAGCCCAAGGATCTGTCCTAGGTTTCTGCCTTTTAACAGGCAGTTTTTCCTTGCCCTTGTCGCCAAGTGCTTGCTCATGGTGGTACTGTTGGGTCTCTGTAAATAATGTTTTAAAGAGTTCGGTCTAGACCTGCTCTATTTGAAAAGTGTCCTGAGATAACTTCTGTTATGAATTGGCGCTATACAAATAAAATTGAATTGAATTGAATTGAATTGAATTGAATTGAATTGGTTCGGCCAATATGCTCCCGATGCTGCGTCATTGGTGTGGGAATATGTATGAATGAGTTAGTTTCTGTTCGATGGGTGTTTGAATGAGTGAATGTGCCTCAAAGGGTGAATGTGGCATGTAGTGTAAAAAGCGCTTTAAGTGGTCGGAAGACTAGAAAGGCGCTATACAAGTACAGGTCCATTTACCATTTACCAATTTTCTGATGTTAAACTCAGACACAACTGAAGTGCTTGTACTTAGCCTCTACACCTCTAAAACACATTATCTAATGATATTGTTACCCTAGATGGCTTTACCCTGGCCTCCAGCACCACATTTAAGGAATCTTGGAGTTATCTTTGATCAGGATATGTCCTTTAACTTAAAACAAAGCAAACCTCAAGGGCTGAGAGAGTGTTCCCAGAGCCAGATTTCATCAAAATACCAACAACTTGCTTTGCGCTGCCTCATTTGAACAAACCTACCACCTGTTTGCTCCTCTCCTCCTGCACAATGCATCAAAATACTTATGTTTTGGTAGAATTTTTATGTTTTGTTTGATGGTGGTGTTCAGTTGAGTTTAGATCTGGTGACTGTGAAGGCCATAGTATATTTAGTCATATTTATCACCCATCTGTATCTGCAGGTCTGAAATATGCAGTTGCATTATCTTCTGGACTAATGATCTTTTTAGAAATAAAGTCGCTAGAGTGATTTGAGTCACTGAATGTAGCAACAAAGTCAGGCTGAGAACTATTTGCACCTGTCTTACTTTCACTTCATTTCCCTCAGTCCACTGATTCTGATAAACAGGGATATACATATACATGGGATTTAACTATTTTGAAATACAGAAACTGTGATTGCTTTTCGTTGGTCTGCTTCATATTTAGTATCCTTGCTCCATATGCAGTAGTTGTGAAGTGTGTGGTAATGCTATAGGTATCCCGCCTGCTGTGGGACCTGTTGGGTGATGTCTGTCAGCCTTTCTACTATGGACCTCTGGGCCTGGACCACAGCATCAGTACCAGGAGGGCTCTTAAGGTCAGTGAGCATATGCAATATGAAACATCAAAGTCTTTTTACACATCCTTGGGGAGTACTGCTGCATATGTGAGAACAGTTGTATGAAGTATTTGGGGCTTTTGTAGTTTGAAAATGAAAACAATCTGGGGGTGTGGAGTAGGAAAGAAGTGAGAAGTGAGCATGCCTACAGCCTTTTCCTCATCTCTGCGTGAGGCTAGAGGCTCCAGGCTACATATAACACTACTAGCATAGCATACATTACACACCCAATGAGTATGATGTAGCACCAGGTTTTGATGGAAAATAATCAGGGCTGTCCTCAACCAAAGATGTTCTTAGTTGTTAGTCGCACATTTATGATATTTATTTAAATATATATATTCTTGGGGCATAGTTCTGGGGATGAGAAAGAATGTTGTAAGTAACATAGTTAACTAGACATGGGACAATATGAAAAAAACAATAATGAAAATATTTTTAAAACTATTAATATAGCACTCAAATCACTAGACAGAGAACACATATATGTATTGCATCACAGATAGGAACCGCATCTCCCTGTTCTGTATTTTGGAATCTATACTATTTCCATACATCCAGTTTAAATTTTTTGGGCACAGCGGGCAAGCTGAGCCTTCACCCATGGTGACAGGGTTTGGATTTTGGAATGACTACAAAGATGTGGGCTCCCCCTTGGTCCATTGTTCAAAATAAATTAGGAAATCAATATAGGACTGTATGCTGGAGAGCTAGACAACTTTTTCAAGTCAAGCTTTGTGAGGATACTCTTTCAATGTGTCTTACCTTCAGCAAGTCAATAAGATGCTGCTGGGGGAGTGTATGTACCGGGACCAGCGCTGCCTCTCACCCTGGGCCGCCCTCTTCATCTGGGCTGTCCTGCAGAACCGCAGTGATATGGCTGTTTACTTCTGGGAGATGGTGAGAGTCACCTGTAGAAATTATTATTTTTAGTTTTGTGAATTGACTTTGTTCAGGGCGGCAGTAGCTCAGTGTGTAGGGACTTGGGTTGGGAACCTGAGGGTAGCCGGTTCAAGTCCCACAGACCACAGTATGGAGTGTGGACTGGTAGCTGGATAGTTGCCAGTCTTCACCTCCTGTGCTCTGCCGAGGTGCCCTTGAGGAAGGCACCTAACCCCTAACTGTTACCTGGGCGCCTAGGCTGCCCACTGCTCCTAATTTATATAATAATGTAGGGTCAAATGCAGAGGACAAGTTTCATTTCATGCATGTAAAAGTGCTGTAAATGGTGTATATATACTGTGAATATGACAATAAAAGACTTTCTTCTTCTTCTTCTTCTTCTTCTTTCTTCTTCTTCAGATGACACTGTTTGAACTTGACCAGTTTAAGGTGATGTAACAAACAGGCACCCTGTGTTTCTGTATTTCATTGTCAGGCAGGGGAATCAGTGCTGAGCGCTTTGGGTGGATGTAAAATTCTGAGGGAACTTTCTAAGCTCGAGAGTGAGACTGAGAACAAGCTGGCCATGAAGGAACTGGCACAGAAGTTTGAGAACTTGGCACATGGTAAGTCACCACTAGCAGCTCTGTTCTCCAGCAGCTTAGCCCAAATCTAGGGAGGTCCGGGAGCCCCTGGGGAGGGTGTTATTCCCATTCACAGTAACTATATTTCAAGCCAACTGAGATACTAAAATCTGTCCATTTAGGAAAAGCATGATAGTTGCCCAGGTTCTTCAACTGTCTTCATCATTCTGAAATAATAATAACCCCCGCTCCAGCTCCATCCCTGCAATTCTCTACATGTGTGGAGCTACATCCTTATCTAATCAAGCATTTCACATCAGCCATAAACAAAGTTGAAGAAAATCTCAACCAAATCATACACGTGCAGCAAACCAAAGGCTGTAGCCCTAGTAACTGATCTTTCATTTAATTATAAAAAATATATATCAATTATTCTTTGTCTCCCTCATTTCCTGTCATGTCATGTCTATATTAAAATGCCCCCAAAAATATGTAAAACCTGTTAAACAAACAATTTGTAATTTCTGCTGCTAGGGGGTCTCTTGCATCAAAACAATAACAAAAGATGAAGAAGTTTGATGACATTGGGAAGTAGCATGGGATCATGGGTGTTGTTGTCTTCACCACCATTGATATCATTGCAGTCAGCTTTTCCCAGTTAGGATTCCTTCAGTGTTCATCTGAATAAAGCAGTTCCACCTTAAAAATCAGTGTTTCTTTGACGCTGTTCAGGAGACAAAAAACGTCCTTCACGCGGTTCAAATATAGAGTTAAAAACCACAAAGATCTAAAGAGTGGATGGTAAAAATGTGGCTTAAAACTGGATAAAAAGTGTATGACAGTTTCATGCAGACAACCACAACTCTGATGCATGCACAAATGGGATATAATGCCATTGACCAGCGATATATATATCGATACGATACGATAAAATTACAAATTTCTTTGAGCTTGAAAATTGCTGGAAACATTTGGGATGATGAAAGTACATAACTCAATTATACCTTATCTTGAGCAATTATGAAGAACAAAATAAAAAATGTGTGTGTGTTCTGTGTTATTTGTGTGTTCAGATGTATTCGGTGAGTGTTACCAGAGCAGCGAAAATCGCTCCTTCACTCTTCTCATAAGGAAGTCCCCAGTGTGGGGTGGGGCTACATGCCTGCAGATGGCCATTGCAGCTGACGCCCGCCTGTTCTTCAGCCACGATGGTGTTCAGGTAGAGATGCTGTTTTCCTGAACAAATGCCAAGATCGTGTATGACAACTGAATATTGATGCATGCAGACAGTGTAAGAGAGCGTTATCAAAGAGTGTAATGTTATGTGGGAGCTGTGGTGGTGACGGTGGTGCTCTTTGCTGCAGTCTTTGCTGTCTCAGATCTGGTGGGGTGACATGGAGAGGAGCACTGAGGTTTGGAAACTGGTTCTCACGTTTTTCCTGCCCCCCCTCCTCTACACAAACCTGATGAGCTTCAGGTCAGTGTGATTATTGTGTCATTTTGCTTGCAAGTGCATGTTTGTGTGTGTCAGGGCTCTTTTTTTTGGTTTGTTAGATTGTAAACTCTGCTTGTCAAGTACATTTTATTTTTGCGCTATTTATAGGACACCCTATATCCTTTTTTTTTTTTTTTTTAATTTTGGCAAAAATTAATTTTGTTACACATCGTCTCACTCAGTTACAGCTGTACTACTGATAAAGTCACACATCATATTTTTGAGACTTTCCTTTCTTCAATTATCCAAATGTTGCCCTTCCAAAGTATTTTTATTTTTTTTAAACAATAGGGCATAGTTAACTATATATAGTCGAACATGGGAATCTCTTCACTCCATGGTTCACCAGAGTTCTATGGTAAGGAATACAAACAACCCCATACACATGCATACACACATGGGTACGGAAAGTATTCAGACCCCTTTAAATTTTTCACTCTTTGTTTCATTGCAGCCATTTGCTAAAATCAAGATGGGGTGCTGAGTGTACATTAATGAGAAATAAAATGAACTTTTTTGATTTTAGCAAATGGCTGCAATGAAACAAAGAGTGAAAATTTTAAAGGGGTCTGAATACTTTCCGTACCCACTGTATATCTACCTATATACCTACGCACACACATCTACATATATTCACATACATGCATACATAAAACAAGATCAAACAGAAACTTACATACACATCACTTATTTTTGATGTCAATACCTACATACCTATTGTGTCTAGTACATAAATCCGTTAATTATGTCAAAATCTCTTCAAACATATTGTCAAGTCCATTTAAAATCTGATCTAACTGGTTTGATGTATTCAGTCCACTTGGTCCAAATCAGGTAAAATTTTTCTTTTTGGATCTTGAGGGAAGATGATAATCGTTCCATAATATAAATTTCATGTATTATTTCTATCCACTGATTTTAGCCATCTCCTTGTGACAGCCTTTTAACTTGCTGCCAGAAGTATATGAGCAAGTTTCTTGTCGTTATTACTCCATCTATCTAATTGGATATCACCCATGTAAATAGTATCACATCTGAGAGGAATACTACTACCAAATACATTGTTAACATGTTTATGTATTTCTTGCCAGTAGTGGACAAGAACTTGGCAGCTCCAGAATATGTGGAAGTGGTTGGCATTGTTTTCCCCACAGAGCCTCCAACAACTGCTGCCATCTCCAAAATGTGCTTTTTGCTGTGGAGTAATAAAGAATCGTATAATATTTTTCCTGCAGAATTCACGCCACGTGGACAAACTAGTTGAACTCCATTGTATTGCACACACTCTTTGCCAACTCTCCACTGAGATGTTAAAATTACCCTCTTTCTCCCATTACTTTTTTATATAAAGTGAGTTACCTGATTTACATTGAAGAATACCTTTGTACATTTTGGAGATGATATTGCTGCAAGTCGTGGATTTAGATGCTGACAAAAATAGTTTTAGGATACCTGATTCTTCTGTTTTCAAAGCTTTGTTCAAGTTTTGAACGAAATAGTGTCGAACTTGAAGGTACCTAAAGAAATCGCTCTTTTCCAGGTCATGTTTTTCCTGTAGGGATCCAAAGTTTTGGAACGCCCCCTTGTGGACAAATGTGTAGTAGTTAGTAAGACCTTTTGTGGTCCATTTTTTAAATCTATCATCAGATCTGTTTGGCAAAAAGTTTGAATCGTAGGCACATCATCTTAACAATTTTGCACACCCTATGTCCTTCATGTAAATTGTGGTGGTCAGAAATAAGAATGTTTGGATGTGTGGGGAAATTGTTTAAAACAGATTTTCTCAAAATAAAATCATGACGCTGTCCATTAGATCCCAATATTGCATAAACACATGAACCATATCCAAGGCAAATACTTTCCCATCACAAATTGTGTATATAAAGGGGTTAAATTTAATTCAAATTCAATTCAGTTTTATTTGTATTAGACTTTATGTGAGTTAGGATTCTTGATAGAATTTTACCAATCTGAAAAACTCTGTAACATTTTAAATTGATGGCCTGCTGTAAATTCCAATTACCTTTAGCATAGATGTACAGCCTGTACATTCAGGCATATAATACCAGACCAGAACCCATCCTTTGCACTCCATCTCAGTTTAAAGTCATGTCTGACTTAAATTGCTGTCTTGATTGTCTTGAAGTC
Organism: Dicentrarchus labrax; assembly: GCF_905237075.1. NCBI lineage: Eukaryota > Metazoa > Chordata > Actinopteri > Moronidae > Dicentrarchus > Dicentrarchus labrax. Next base: position 21,182,453 of record NW_026136722.1, read on the forward strand.
TTATTTTCTACCTCACAATACATTTCCTTTCCAACTATTGATTCAATCGTGCCAGTTCAAGTGTTAAATGTATAGTGTACTCAATAGCCGCATTAATTACTGATATACAACATACAACATGTGTAATGATGTAATGTGATATTAATCTGAAAATATAAATTTACTACCCAGTGTTTGATATTCTGGGTCTACTGATTTGACAGGAGTTGAGAGTAACACATACTGCTTCATTACAACAGAAAAACAGCACCCTAACAAAGTCACAAACTAATTCTATTTTTATCAAGTGTCCTGATGGTTTGACTAGAAAATAAAACATGCCAGGTTGTGTATGTTCATGTTACAGGGACCAAGAGGAAGAGGTTAAGTCTTTGGAGGTCAACCACATCAGAGACAATGAAAGTCTGGATGGCAATGATGCCACCGTCTTCTCTCTTGCTGACATTATACAAAAGTAAATACACACACACACACACACATATATATATATATATTTTTTTTTTTTTTTTTTTTTTTTATAAGTGACATAAATATGTATACAAAGTATGTTGATTTTCCTTCTCAGTTTTAACAAAAGTCCCTGATTCTTTGTTTGGGGTTGCAGTGAGGAAGACGCAGAAGAGTTCAGTGCTCTAAAAGAAAACCTGAAAGGTGGGTTTGGATACTGCTCTGCTTTTGGTACTTGCACTCAATGGTGCCTCTCTTAGGTACCATTTTATTTCTGCTGAACAATGCTAGTTGTGCTGTTCTGTCCTGAACTTACTGAAGCTGACCAGATTAATGAGCAGTAATGAAGATTAGGTAATGTGGGTCACATGCAAGATACAACTAGGACGACGACATGGGGAGAATCTTCGTACATAGATACCCCTCTTCCCATTTTTACAGGTATTTTGATGTGAGTACCACAGGACAGTTGCCCATCAAAAGATTTGCCCAGCTGACTTTTGCTCCAGAAGTTCATCTTGTTTTTGTTCTGTCAGGCCTGTAATGTAGTATGTATATAATATATTGCAGGTATATATTCAGGTCCAGACCCCCAGGTTGGAAACCACTGCAGTACAGCCAACTCAGTGCAGCTGTACATATACACAATATATACACACACACACACACACACACACACACACACAGTGATCACACACGTTCTTGTGTCCCAGATAAACGGTACACTAAAAAAGGCGAGAAATAGTCAATAAAGCGCAGAATCTTGATTCTGTCCACTAATTATATTCTATCAGTGGTCTGCACCACTATTCCCTTTTGGATGGAAGTGAATGTATGTGTTTTCTTTGTTAAGTAGACAGTATGTACCTAAAAAAGTGATCACTGAGTATACTGTATTTAGACATATATTTTGTATGACTGGATTTTGACGTCTTTTCCTATTTTTACTCTCTTACTTCAGACTCTTTGCCATCCAGCTCCAAGAGACCATTTATTGTATCCCGTTGGAGACAGTTCTGGTTTGCCCCTGTCACCTCCTTCCTTGGCAACGTGCTGATGTACTTCCTCTTCCTCTGCTTGTTTGCCTATGTTCTATTGGTGGACTTCAAGCCCCCGCCCCCTCACGGCCCCTCCACTCTGGAGTTTGTGCTTTACTTTTGGGTGTTCACCTTAGTATGTGAAGAGATTCGGCAGGTTGGTTCTTAAGACACTACCAGCGCACACATCACCATTTATTAAGCGGCACAGTCTACGTTAGTAATATTTGACACCAACATATAACTATATAGTAGGTTTTCAAGACGTTCTTTGTGTAATGCTTTGGCAATTCAGACTATCTGACCAAGCCATGTCCTTTGAAGGTCACCACCTTCAGAGGTTGTAACTTACAAAGATTAACTTAATTTATTGGCAAAGGTATGGTCTCATTAGCACCAGTCCTTGTGAAAATGTGCTATCTATCCCATTAACTTCCATTTAAAACGATGCAAGTGACAAATTCAGGAATGCATTTGCTGTATTGGTGCTAACTAGATACAAGTAAAACTAATTACGGCAAAACTAAAACTAAAAGTAACTGAGAGGAGTGAGTATTAGAAAAAAAAAATGAAAATAACAAAACTAGACCCAAAACCATGACATACATGTAAGTATGCATTGCTGGTAGCTTCATTTGCCCCCTGAAAACTGTAGTTCTACTGTTTACCTCGCAAAACTCGAGACAGAGGATGAAATGAATTCAGAGTTTTAAAATCCATCTTCATATTTAGATATAGCTTTGCAGGGTTTTGGTGTCTGCTGAACTTCAATCTCATGGATCTGTTAATCTCTGGTACCTGAGGCAACACACCCTACCTGCGCTTTTACCGCAGCCCTATTTTCAGTCTGAATGCTAATTGGACAGCACATCACCCAAAATACACATTTTTCTCACTGACACAGACACACTGTACATTGCACACATCCTTCCACATACAGTGTCTTGACTTTTCTCCCTCTGGCTGACAGACCTTCTTTGTGGGAGGGAATTTTGTGATCCAGAGAATGAGGAACTACATTCAGGATGTATGGAACAAGTGTGACCTCACAGCCATAGCTCTCTTCACTTTGGCTCTATGCTGCAGGTGAGTCTTCTGGCAAACTGACAGGAGGCAACAGAGTACTAAGGCATCATGTATTTGTGCTAACAGGCTTGGAAGCCAGTCAAGATTTTTCCATCATTCAGGATATTTCACTTTATATGTTTCATGGTGTAGATGAATATATTGCATGACATAGGATCGGTGACTGACTGCACTGTTCTGTTTTCCAGAATGTTTCCCTGGTCATATCAGTTTGGCCGAGCAGTGATGGCCATAGATTATATGGTGTTCACTCTACGTCTGATCCATATCTTTGCGATCCACAAACAGCTTGGGCCCAAGATCATCATTGTTGGCAAAATGGTGAGTGCACACACTGCAAAAAAAAATTTCTTGTATTAAGCAAAAAAAATCTGCCAATGGGGAAAGCCAGTTTTGCTTGGCTAGAATTCTTAATAAAAACCTAGCATGGAATCTTGCCACTGAAAGACTGTAACTCAGTTATTTAAGATATACTTTATTAAAATAAGTATTTTGGTCACTTTATTAATAATTTGCAAAAAATTCAAAAAGTGACTTTGGCTGCGTTTCATTAGTAGTTCAACATGCCCTCGTTCACTTGCCCTCGGCACTTGCCCTTGGGGGAATCCCTGTCGCCATCATAAGTGTCGTTCCAATTGTCTGGAAAACTGAAGTGAACTTGATGAGATGGACCCTCGGAGGGCTGAGGGAGCGAGTGAACAACGATGGTCACCCCGAGGTGGATATCACCCACAATGCATTGCAGTTTACGTCATTGACGCTATAACGCCGACGGCTGCCAATGAGTAGGCGGTCCATTGTGACTACTGACTCCAAGGGCAAGTGTGTTTCATTTAAATCCCCCACTCCTCCCCCACCAACTTTCCCTCCACGCTCCAAGTGGCCTCCGTGCGACGTATGCTGTTATGTCATACCAAGGGCTGAGGGTAAGTGAACGAGGGGAAGTGGAACTACTAATGAAACGCAGCCTTTGTAAATTAAGGCACCAGAAGCATTCTCATTTAAGATTAAATTTTTTATTGAAACTATGAAAAAAAGATTACTTTTGTAATGCAAAACCTGCTTGACAATATTACCTTTCTTTTTAGACAAAAATAAGACTTTTTTCCTAGAAACAAGGCTTTTTTACTTTCCTATTTTGTAGTGCACAAATCTCATAAAAAAAAACTACTATGGGCAACAAAAAGCAGGTCATAAAATCTGCTTCTAATTGACATTAATTCTGTGAGTAACTTGATGGCAAGCCGAAATGAATCTTGCCTGTCTGGTTAAAGTGCTCTTTGCAAGCCAGTGTCTGTACTCGCAATAGAGCACCAGCATCTCAGACCAGAACAATGGGCACAATGGAAACATTTTACCTAGCAGATAATCGTAGAACACACAATAAAACTCACCAAAACCATCTCTGTTGGTCTTTCCACTGTCCCAACAATCACCAACTCTGGTTTGGTCGAAATAAATCCTTAATGCACTAAATGCACTAAAGGGCACCTGCTGCCCAACCAAATTTGTAAACAAACCACAGAGAAGCTGCAATAGTAAAACAGGCAGTGTGTGACATTCTCTGCTCAGGACACCATGACCCCACTTTATCTTTACATAGCTAATAGTTCTTTGCTACCATATTGCTGTTTTAAGTCTCATATGTATACCCTTTAGGAGAGGGTCTGTGTTACTGTGATGCAGTATTTGCAGTTGATGCAGGTATTGTGACTTGTCAAACTGGCATATTGTTCACATACAGCACTAAAAAACATGTCTGTCATGGATACCTTGGCTTGTCCCACTGCTAATTTCTTGTTATACATCCACATTCCTCATATAGAAAATGACATCAGTGTTGTCCTAGAGGAAAAAATAACAAAAATAGACAGTTTAACCGGATCAGTGGTGTTATGTGGTGCTAATGAATGTTATCCCTATGATATATCCCTACCCTCCATGTGTTGGTAATGATGGCTGATGGTATTGCATGTAATGTGAACAGTAACTGCGTGTGTAAAAGCTCATGAAGAGATATTTTGCTAAGGTGCTAGTCATACAATCCTGCAATGCTACCTGTAACATGTTCCAAGAGGTCAGAATCAGAATCAGAAATACGTTATTGATCCCCGGGGGGAAATAAGTTTGAGAAACTGTAACAGGCAGCATGAACTCTAGGCGCATGCACACTTGAACAACAGATATAATTAGGACATCACACCAGGGCAGATCCTGTATCATCCATCTCTGGTCTCTCTTTGCTTCCTGCAGATGAAGGATGTTTTCTTCTTCCTTTTTTTTCTGGCTGTGTGGCTCACGGCCTATGGAGTGGCCAATCAGGCGCTCCTCTACTCGTATGATCCCCGCCCTAATTGGATTTTACGCCGAGTGTTCTACAGACCGTACCTGCATATTTTTGGGCAAATTCCCATAAATGAAATGGATGGTGAGTGGCTCAGTCTCTGTTCTTTTTCAGTTTCAGTTCTTTGGTTCCCTCATTGACTAAAGTTTCTTTCATCTAATTCAAACACAGCAAAGTTAATTTAATTAATAAATTATTTAATTAATCTCAGTGGTGCATAAAATAGCACAAAAATAAAATGATGTGTAATTATTGTCTAAAATTTGCCTCCATTCACTTATAATGTGCATATAAATCTAAGCAGTACACATACATACACATACAGCCAAAGTGGTTGGTTTGGTACGTTTTGGTACAGAAAGGGGGGTAAGGGGGGCTTTGCCATTTTTAACGTGCTTTTTATTTATTTGGCAAAAAAGTAGCAAAATTATGGCTAATTATAAAAGGAACATAAAAACTTGATTGTCAAATCTTAATTAAAATTAAAGCTGCAAGCAGCATTGGGCGGGACATCGCCATCGACCCAAGTGGGGGCCTGCTTGGCGGTCGCCCACCAAAGCCGCACCACGGCACATCGCCCCACGCCCATGCCCTCATTGCTGGAAGCCAAGGGAGACTGCACTACGTCGTCATGCGTTAAAGACAACGTGCAAAAGACTTACGCGTTCATAGCAAGACTTTTCATTGCGAACCGAGGAAATTCAGCACCACGCCACAGACACACCGTTTGACGCACAGTAAATAGTTGATTAACTTTTGATCACCAGTGTGTCTAGATTAGAGTGATTGAATTTGAAGTCAATCCGATAAAATCTGTAGGAGGAGTTAGTTAAAATAGAAGCCTTGAAATGCCGGAAATGGCATCACAGTTTGACATTCGATTCAGCCTGGCCAACTTTGACGGCATGCCACAGATACGCCCTTCAACGTACAGTCACAAATAGCACAACTTTTAATCAGCAATGTTTTTTGCCTGTACTGACCAATTTTGATGCAGATCCAATAAATTCCCTTGGAGGAGTTTGTTCAAATACAAGGTGAGTTAAAGCTGCAAGCAGCGTTGAGCGGGACCTCGCACTCTGCGCAACTCGGGGCGTGCTGTGGCCGCGTCACGGGCCATCGTAACACTTGCAGACCACGACATGAAAATCACACGTAAATCAGCTCAAAATCACCACGCAGCGCTTACTTCCTGTTGCAAGTAGGTGGCGCTACCACTATGTCTGAATATTGTCATGTAGACGTGTTCAGGGCGGGACTCTTATTAAACGTGAAGTTTCGTTGAGATCAGATAATGTACACTAAAGTTGTGAGGATGTGTTCAGTCTAGGACTGTTACAGAATATGTGAAGTTTCATTGTACACTGAAGTTGAGTACTATCTGTTCATGGTGAATGGTCGAAATTCAACGGCGTGCCACGGGCACAACTTTTAATCGTGAATGTTTTTAGATTGCGCTGATTAAATTTGAAGTTGATCTGATAAATTCCCCAGGAGGAGTTCATTCAAATACAACACGAAAAATCACAGAAAATGAGCACGGAATTCAAAATGGCCAACTTTGAGGGCATGCCACGGACACGCCCTTCAACTTACATGCACAAATAGCACAACTTTTAATCAGCACAATTTTTTGACTGTACTGACAAATTTTGAAGTAGATCCGATAAATTCCCTAGGAGGAGTTTGTTCAAATACAATGCGAACAGTTCGCCGAAAGTGAAAGGTCTCCGCACAGTGATTTACACTGCCACCAGAGCGCCACCTAGTGGCGGATATTTGTCACATTTCTTAGCGAGCCTCAGGGAGCCGTGGGCAAGCATTGTACCAAGTTTCATTTTCATCACACGTGCCGATGTGGAGATAAAAACGTTTTACTTTGAAAGAGCGCCACCTTGTGGCAGTAGCCTCAAATTGTTCAAGATTGTGCACGATGCCTAAGGACGACATGGGGAACTATGGACCCAAGCTTGGTGTCAATCGGTCATACCAGTGTGGACAAATGGTCCACTTCCTTTTTTGATGAAAAATCTTCAGGAAGTCTTAATTTTATAGCGTGCTTATTTTTTGGAATTTCAAAAATGTTCAAATTACTTTTTTTGCCAGGGCGGTCCCCAGGTGCTAGGTGAAAAAGTTTGTGCGAATCGGACAAAGCGTGTAGGAGGAACACGGAAAAAAATGTTTAAGGACATTGGGGTATGGGTCCAAGAGGCTTTTCGGTACGTCTTGGTGCATTACACGTGCCCACCAAGTTTCATACATATCGGTGAAATGTGGCACTTTTTTATATGCTTTTTATGCTACAAACACTACAAACACCAGTCTACACATGCCCCATGAAAATCATATTCATAACTATTATGGTCTATGCATAGTACCACTTTGTTATTTAAAGTCATTTTTTTTGCCTTTTCTTGGCTTTATTTTTATAGAGACAGCTGTAGAGAGACAGGAAGGGTGGGTGGAGAGAGAGGAGATGACACGCAGCAAGGGGCCGCAGGTCGGATTTGAACCGGGGCCGCTGCAGCAACTCCATATATGGGTCGCCAGCTCTACCGACTGAGCTAACCCGGCGCCCGTTGACACCTTTTTTAGCGAGCCATGCCTAACCATCGTACCAAGTTTCGTTTTAATCACACGTGCCGATTTTTTGAAATATCAAAATACTTTAAATTATTTTTTTTGCCAGGACAGTCTCCAGATGCTACGTGACACGTTACGTGCAAATCGGAAAACAAAAGTGCATGGATGGAACACGAAAATGTAGTTTATGGACTTTTCGCACTGTAGCGGTAAAAAATTCTTGGCGGAAATAGGCGTGGCCTATATGGGGAGATGCAGCTCCATTCACCGAACGCGTGGATAGAATGTTTTTGAATGGAGACAAACGATCCGGGAGTTATTAGCCTAAACCAGGCCTGACCACTTTTCCAAATAAAATTGCACTTTCATATATGTTCAGGGGGGCAAATTAGCAGTCAAAGTTTACTACAAATAATAATTACTTTAGCAAAAACAATAGAGCCCTCACAGTGTTTGACACTGGCTCGGTCCCTAATAATAGATTTTCTAATTAGTGCAAACACAAATGCTGAAATCAAATGGACAGGTAAATACATGCCTTTCTATTCTTTCGACCACTTAATACGCTCACTCACCCCATTCATGCACACTCATACACTGATGGACAGCATTGGGAGCAATTTGGGGTTCAGTATCTTGCTCAAGGACACTTTGACATGCAGTGAGAGGAGCTGGGGATCGAACTGTCAACCTTCCGTTTAGTGGACGACCCGCGCTACCTCTGAACCACAGCCGCCCTGCATATACATATACCTGTTACTCCTTGATGTGCTTGTAAATGTGCTGCATAGATTCTCACATGTTGCTTCATTGATCTTCCATCTAGCTGATAAACTGGGGGACATGAACTGTACAAACGACACAACACGAATTGAAGCAGGAGAGGAGCCCTGTATGAACACCAATGCCAACTGGCTGGTTGTCATTCTCCTTGTCATCTACCTACTGTTTACCAACATAGTTCTGGTCAACCTACTCATTGCTATGTTCAGGTACGCACTGGCATTTAGAATTAATTGTTTCAGTTCCAGTGGTGTTCTACCAATTAAACAGATTTCAAACAGAGAGAATGTCATACATCATGGGAACCCATTGTTCAAGCATTTTAGCTCTCTACAGGCATAATGAGATATTCAATTTACTGTCTGCAGCTATACCTTCTCAAAGGTACAGGAACACAGTGACACCTACTGGAAGTTCCAGCGTTACAACCTTATTGTGGAGTACCACTCGAGGCCCTGTCTGGCACCACCCTTCATCATCATCTCACACCTCCACCTTTTCATCAAGAGATACATCCGCCGCATCCCCTCAGTCAAGAGCAAACACTTTGGTGAGAAATTGCAAGTAGAGCATGCAGACAGAAAATATGATATAGAAGGAAGATGAGCATTTAGCAGGGAGCAGTAAATAAAAGACACAAGTATGGGCAAGGTGATTAAAAAAAGGCATTGTGGCCCCTGGTTGTCAAATAATGAATTAGCTCTTGCACTGGTTCTGGGTAAGTCATGGAGTTTGACCAACCAGTCTATATGTGTTTGGTTAATTTGAAGACGACCTACAGCTGTATCTTGGGGTGCCAGGACAGTTGCTCCAAAGTCATCTGGTCCATTTATAGCCAAGAGAGCTGTCTCTGCATTCTTGGTAGCAAGTCAAGTTGATTGTCAGTTGATGTGGGGCTCTGCCAAGGTTTCATTTAGTCAGCATTTCTGTTAGTTCTGTGTTCGAGGATTGTCCTACTGGCTTTTACTACACAGTGACGCAGGTCAAACCCAGCTGAATGGGACAACACGCGTACACCCCCCATCAAAACTGGCTTTGGTCTAGGGTCATTTAACCGAAAAGAACTGAAAAAAGTGAGGGAGAGAGAAAGGGAGGAAAGGAAAGCATGCAAGACAGGTGCAGAAAGACCAAAGAGGTGAACCTGGCCATTATTGGATGTAATACTGTCTAATTCAGTGGTTTTCTGCAAGCTGTATGAGCTATACTGCAGACTGGAGTCACTAACAATGACAACTGTCTCATATGAATAGGTCCAGTACAGGTTGAATGCACATTGGCACGCCTGTGACATAGGTCTGCTGACTGAAAGTGGTATTTGTAAGCCTGTAACCTGTAGCGCACACTGGGATGGTTGATTGGGAAGGAGTTGGTTTGAGGGTCAGTACCTCCAAGTTTGAGAAACAATGGATTGCCTCATCCAGGTTAGGAGCCAATTGACCCTTCTAAGGTCCCGCCCCTTTTTCTCTGTGCTCCAATAACAGTTGAGCAAGCCTCAGTCAACTTCCTCCTTTCCTGTACTTTGACATGCTATGTGCTAGGCTTGTCTACTTTGCAATGACAACCAGATTTTAAATGTATTGGTATTGGTTATAGTATTGGTATATGCTTAGGAACAGCAGCCTGTTTTTGTGTGGGACTCATTGCCTGAGCAGTTATTTAGTTAGTTGTAATCTTCAACTTCACCGCTAGATGCCTCTAAATCCTAGCCTGTAATCCTCCGATTAGGAGGAGCTCAGAACAGAAGCATGTTGAAGGGATCCAGTTAAAGTGGTCTGACCAGAATGGTCCACAGACTTCTGTGCGTCTGTGTTCCTGTTCTCAATCTCTATAGATATCCGCATACATGCGTATCCATGTGTGCTACTCTTGCCCTCCCACCAGTCCCTCTACTAATCTTCTCTGTCCTCAGTTTTGGAGCTGCGGGGGAGAAAGGCCAGCCGCCTCAACACATGGGAAGCTATCCAGAAAGAAAACCTCCTCTCAGCTCATAATAAGCAGCAAAGGGACAGTGACAGAGCACGACTCAAATGTACATCTGTCAAGTAAGTTGTCTCTGCTATCGGAACATCTGTAATTGTGAGTTAAGGATATTGTTACATCCCGAGCTATGGCCCAACGTCAGCCATGGGATTTTTTTCTATTTAATACAAAACATTTTTTTTAACAAAATACTAGGTTGATGACACAATTTTCTCACATTTTTGTAAAAAACAAAAGTGAGATTGAAGACAAATTATGGATGAAAAATATCCTTTTATTTCTCAAATCAAAAATGTTTTTTTCTTATATTTTCTTTATGAGATTATAGTATCCTTTTTTTATTTCTGAGGTAGGGTATAAATTGTCCAAAACTATGCACATTTCCTTTTCTTGGTAAAAGTGAAACTAATGTGTGCCTTCATTATTGGGCCTAGACACAGCAATTAATGTGAGTGACATAGGATGTAGAAAAAGGTAAAATCAAAAGTAGATAGCGCCCTCTGCGGTTTAAAAAGAGTATCACAATTAATTTTTCACCTCACCTATTTGAAGCTTTACATATTTGTATCGTGATTTAACTGTCTCGAGATATATCTATACATTTGTAGTTGTGACTTTATATAATGTTAAAAGACATGTATGTGTAAGAGCCTAACACAAACTCAAACATAATATAGAACGTAGAATATAGAGCCCAGCATCAGCATTAGGTGATAACATATTGGTACTGGCGTATATGTCAACCAATAACTAAAATGATAATGTGGTTCATAAATGAAACAGTGTCCGCTTACACTGTAAAATGTCTCGCTCACTACATGCAGTACCTTGGCCACAATGCTTTATAGCAGTTTCTTAAAGGTATCCTTGTTTGTTTATATTATGTGTTTGTATAAAATATCACTGACAATGTAATCTTACCTTACCGTTTCAGTTCAACTTTAACTTTTGTTTCTCATTTACTTACAGAAGTTTCAGAAGTACTAAATGCCACTCTGGCCTGTTGAACTAAGCTGAACTCAGACTGACATTATAGCTGAGGTTTGCAGTTGTTTATATTTTGTGGGTGTTTCTTTCTGCAGGGTGGACAGTGTGCTGAAGCAGATGGCAGAGATCCGTGACCACGACCAAAGGTTGCGGCTGCTAGAGACAGAAGTCAGTAATACCTTAATGCACAAGCAAGATCTAGTGAGCCTAACCTGTACCAGTCATCATCAGTTATACTGTAGCCTATAACTGCAATCCAGGGTCTTCTTAAGTCCAGAAAATGTGGTTGTCATTGGTTTGTTTTATCAATTAATTCTTTCATTAAGAAATCTCTTACAAAGATATCTGAGCAAGAGGCTTTTGGTGCTTCTTCAGCACAGTGGAAAACTGAATATTTAACAGGTTGTCCTTGAATCTATTGTATGAATAAAATTTTCCTGATTAAATCCGCTGTAAGTCATATTTGCTGTAACTTTTACAATATCCTGACAGTAGTACATGAGACAGATAATCTGTGATCATCCTAGTGCTTTGCAAGAATCCACCGGGCCTGAACGAAAACAACCATTTAGAGCCGAGAAAAATAGTTGCTTTTGGAGTCTCGTTCCTAGGTCATCAAATACAAATCATTTACGACCTAGGAATGAGACTCAATAATCAACTATCTTCAAGCCTCCCACCCAAAGCGTCAGTATTTGCGCAACCTTGCAATTTTGTCAAAATCATCGCAACTATTCCACAAATTTTTCCAATTATTGTAGTTGTGCATTTCAACAATCATAGCAGCCCCCTGTACAAAACATTGAGCTATACGTCACCAGACTACTAGCTAGAACAATTTTATTCTCATTGGAACAAATTGCCTTCAATTTTATAGTATACCAAAAAATTATTAAAAAACAATTTTTGACATTATGACTTTCTTCCACAATTTAATAGCAAAAATGCATTAAAAAATTGCAACACGCACTGAAATGTTTTCTAAAATCTGCTGTGAAATCAGGCGTTTTGGGACACAACAATCCCAAAGAAAGGCTGTGAAATCTATCTTTTTTGGCTCTGATTGATTGGATTCGTGAAAATGCCATTAAGAGCACTGGGAGGAGCAGAGAAACCAGATTTTTAACAGACTATCTGTCTCATGTACTACTGTACTACTAAGTGAAAGTTTCAGCAAATATGAAAATATTTTTTTATAAAAGTTATCTACTGCAGCTTTAAGTCAAACAAAATAAAGACTCTCCCCCTTTTGGCTAAATTTAGTAGGTGTTTCAGGTGTTCAGGTTTAATTGTGTCTGGTCCCTGTATGTATGGTCAGTATTGTATCTGTGTGTAGAGTTGTGTCTGGTTTCTCTGTAGCTGTCGGCTCTGCCTGCTCAGCACTCATCCGTCTCTGTCTCTCTCCCAGCTGGAATACTGTTGTAGCGCCCTCACCTGGATGACGGACGCTCTGTCTCAGAGCAACCTGATAAAGGCTAGCTGCCCCCCTCCACACCTCAGAGGTAAAGTCACGGGACATCATAACCCTTTAAAGGAAACTGCGTTTAGTCTTTTGTTTGCAATAGTTCACTGGGACAGGCAGCATGAGACCATCCCGCAGGTTGCAGACAACTATTAAAGGTTTTAATAAAATGATGTGATCGTATCCAAATGCATTACAATATAACACAATATTATAACAAATATTTGATTTTATGGGCTATTTATTGCCTTTAATTGATAGAGACAGCCAAAGGTAGACAGGAAAGGGGGGAAGAAAGAGAGAGGGGATGACACAGGGCCACAGGTTGGACTCTGCAGCAAGGACTCAGCCTTGGTACATGGGTCACCAGCTCTACCAACTGAGCTAACCGGGCACCCACAATATTGTAACAAATATGAATAGTAATTGTCAGATTGATTATTCTGTGTAGACACATAGTAATCTTCCAGAGGCACAGTGTCTGTATCTTCTCTGCTGTATTATTGAAGGATCCTATTTGGGATTAATTAAAGGTTTGTATTTTTTCGATTGTAGATACGACTCCTCTGTCTCCAAGATGACTCCAGGATCTCTTGGACACACACACACACAGTTTACTCAGGGCCTAGTTTGCTATTTTGCCAATCATATAATTTGTTTTACTTTGTTGATTTCAGATGTGTATTTTTGTGTATTTTAATTAAGACAAATATAAATGTTTTTACAGTGGCTCCAGCATGCACTGCTGTCTGCTATAGTGCCTCTTTTGACCCTACCAGTAGGAGATGTCAAGGTCTGGAATTTTTAAATGATTTTTATTATTATTATTATTATTACACCCAGGGGCTAAACAGAGCTTTAAGAGCAAAGGTGGGGTAAGCCATTATAGGTAATGCAATTCTAATACAATACACTTTGTGCATATTCAGTGTCTCTCCTCGTAGTCCGCTAGCTTTCCGATTCTAAAGTTAGGAATTGGCTGACTGAAGCTTTGCTGTTAACAGCATCTCCGCTCTCCTGAAAGGTAAAAGGTCATTGCCTGGGTCTCGCAACAAAAACAGCGAGAGTTGGACATAGACAAACATGTCCGACAACACCAACACGTTTTACAGTGCACCATCAAATCTAAAATTGAAAGTTTGGAAGACATTTGGTTTCTATAAGAAGGGACAAAAAAAAAAGATCTGTCAGATCAGACAGCTATTAAGTACAGCGGTATCACGACAACTCTTAACACTCACCTGGTGAGACGGCATGGTGACACCTATGCAGGCCACGAGGAGTCTGTGGATGCTAATACAGCTAGCACAAGCAAGAACACGCAAAACACAGATATTAAAAAATGTTCAGCCACAACTGGGCGAGGTCTAAGGTAATCATGGCAGAAAGTTGGTTTTTTTTTGTCTGTGTCTATTGAAAAAGCAATAAACACAATGACATATAATTCTGAAATTATATATTTGTCTTTCATTTTTTTCCCATAAAGAAAAAAATTCTTGGGACTCCCTGGTATTCTATAAAATATGTGTATTTGAAGGTAAGCAATGACACTTTTATAGAATTGGCTTATTTTAATTTTAAATGGAAAATACATGTCTAGAACTGATTTGATATGATGCAATATGATGGTTCCATATTAAAATGCATCATCTCTGTATCGTATCATAGCCCATGTATCTGGATACGTATTGGGTCATCTTAGAAGGGAGAGATGCACACCCCTAGTAATGATATATCACGAGACAGTTAAATTGCGATACAATTGTGTGAAGATTCAAATTGGTGAGATTAAAAATTAACCTTGATGCTCTTTTATTAACAGCTATCTACTTTTGACTTTGCTTATTCATTGGCGTCTTGTACGTCGACCGCAAGATGCCAGTTTCACAAATAAAAGAAAAAATTGTTTTGCACAGTTTATGTCCTACCTCAGAAGATTCTATAATTTCATTATATCAGGGAGAAATATATTTTGTAGCTTTTTGTCTGAGAAATCATATTGACAAAACAAAATCATACTGTGAACCGAGTATCGTGAATTGTATCGTGAAACGTGAGTTGAGTATGTTTTTACATCACTACTTGTGATGTTAACTATTTTAGCAGTATCGCTGTCTGTCTGAGCTGGTGGGCTGGCTCTGGGAAACTGTCTGCACAGCAGCAACTGTAGCGACAGTTTGCTAATACATAGCTATCCTAATTTACATTACTAGTTGTCGTTGTTTGCACTGTATCAGGGTATTTTTCATGCTATTGGATTCCTTCAGAATCACTTACCCCACCTATAAGTTAGACAATTGTCACCATTTATGAGATAAAATGTTATGATAAATGATAAATCCTCCGGTTTCCAGTCCCCATACTGCTTTTTTATTAACCTTATTTTTCGCAGGCAGCTGTTTTCAGTGACAGAGGTCTGCAAACACTGTACAGTACCTGCACACCATCCAGACAGCTAACAGATAGTTAGAGGTGGCTGCTGAACAACTGTCAAGTAAATGTTATTTTTATATAGCCCAAGATCACAAATCAGAAACAAGATGGACAGACATGCAATAGATAGTACAGAATAGTTCACCAAATATCAAGATAGAAGAGAAAATATATACACAGACTGTTGCTGAAAGTGCTCCTGAGCTGCCTCAGCTCAGTGTATAGAGGATGAGAGGGGTTGTCCATGATGGCTTTCAGCTTCCCTCTCATCCTCTTCTCAGTCACAGCCTCCACACCACAGAGTTTTTAACACCAGCACAAATCTAAACTAAAGGTTATAAATAAACAGTGGATAGGAGGCAAACTGAACATGGCAACAAAAAGGGACAATGAACTAAATATATATATACCTTTCTAGACCTTTTTTACAGCAGCCATTTTGAAATAGGAGGGTAAATACAGGTGTTACCAATGATACTAATTCTGTTCCAATTAAGGTCAAACAGAGTCATGGTGTTGCTACTATTTCATGTCAAAATGACTGCTGTGAAAAAGGTCTATTTTAAGTCAGTTGCTAACCCTTGTGACAAATAAGGCTGCACTCGGTCGAGACAGACGACCACCCACCTAGAGCCGAAGGGTCTGTCCTAGGTTTCTGCCTTTTAACAGGCAGTTTTTCCTTGCCCTTGTCGCCAAGTGCTTGCTCATGGTGGTACTGTTGGGTCTCTGTAATTAATGTTTTAAAGAGTTCGGTCTAGACCTGCTCTATTTGAAAAGTGTCCTGAGATAACGTCTGTTATGAATTGGCGCTATACAAATAAAACTGAATTGAATTGAATTGAACTTCCTGCAGTTGATTCACAATGAAAACCTTACAGTGGTTTAAAAAGCTTTTTAATGTGAAGCAGCAGCAGAAAATGTTCAGTTTCCATTAGCAGTAGCTTAACAAAGCAATTCCAGCTACAATGGTGGCTATGGCAAAAAAGACAGAAAAAAATGATGGCCACTCCATGGACTGTATGCAGCGCCTTGTTGGACAATTGACCCTTCCTACGTCCTGCCCCTTTGAAAACTTCCTCCTTTCCTGTACTTAGATATACTATGTGCTAGGCTCATTTTGAAATGGTTAAAAGATAAAAGCAACATAGTCACATCTTTAGTTAGCTAATAGCAAAATGCTAACTAATTTGCTAGCTAATCTACATCACCAAGGCTTGCTCAACTGCTATTGGAGCACAGAGCAAAAAGGAGCGGGACTTAAGAAAAAAATGACCACTTGATAGCGCCTTCAGTCCCACCACAAAGCGCTTACACTACGTGCCACATTCCCCTTTCACACATATTAACTCAGTAAATGGCAAAATCTGGTTTTCAAAAAAGGAAACTCACCAGGAGCCGGGATCGAACCCACAACCTTCCGAGTAAGGAACACACGCTCTGCCTCTGAGCCAGCCATGTGATCACAGAAGTGATCACAATGTAACTAGTAAATCAAAATCTGGTTTTCAAAAAAGGAAAGAAAAGATGTCAATCTGTAACCCAGTGTTTCACCAAGAAAGGAGCCTATAGTCTGTGAGTGGTATTAACCTGTTGGCTTAATGTCCATAGTGAAATAAGATAGTCAGCTACAGACTAGTGTCAGCCTACATTTAATCACCATTTAATCAGTTCAGGGAAACGTTTAGCAACATATTCATATTAAATCATTGTCCCTGCCCCCTTTAACAGACTTAACAACAGATGAGTCAGCAGCACCCCAGTCTCCCCATCACTGTACCCCTCCCTGTCCCAGTGAAGAAGCTGAGCAACATTGTGTTCAATGACAGGCCAGTTAGCATCATTGCAGGGAGTCTGTGGGGATTTCTCTGTCTCTCTTGCTCTTTATACCATTGCAAAAAGAAAATGAAATATTTATTAATGACAGATATTCAAACACAATAATAATTATTTTCTCACATAATGATCATTATGAAATAAAATAAAAGAACAACAACCTACTGTCTGTACTGGATGCTGGACAGTTGGAAACAGTGAGTAGCTTACCTGAGCCTGCATGTAAGATACAGACAATATTAAAATAATCCAGTTTGATACGTTCATTTAGATTGAATTATGGAATGACATATTGACAATAATAATATAATGACAATAATAATTTATAATAATAATTAATTTCGTTAAGAGAATTTTCCATTTTGAAATGTTCCAATAAAAATACATTGAGACTGTAAAAGATGGCCTTTAGCAAATTTTTTATGGTTGCTTTTAATCTTGCATCAAATAGTGAACTGCATACTGTATGCAGACTTGCATGCATGTACAAATCACCAGCAGTAAATATTGTGCTTTTACTAGTATTGAACTACAAGAAGCAAGACAGTTGCAAGCCTTTAATTAGAGTTATGTAAAACTTTTGATGGGACAGTTAGGTCCTAGAGATGTGGTGACAACAGCTGCATAGAGGGGGCCCCAATTAGATTTTTTTGTCATGGGGCCCAAAATTCCTGGCAGCGCCCCTGTTCACATGTAATAGAAAAACCTGGGTGGTAATGGTGGATGGCTGTCTGCCTCGACCAGTTGGGGTTAGAGAGAGAGCTTGGAGATGTGGGTAGGGGGGGTAGAAGGGTGAAGGTCATGTCATTACTTCCTCCCATTGTACAAAAATAAAGCCAAAATGTCCCAGATATGGCCGCTGCCATCTTTCGCCATTCAGAGCCAGAGTCTGCGCATGTGATCATCATTGTAGCTCAGTGTGTAGGGACTTGGCTTGGGAACCGCAGGGTTGCCGGTTCAAGTCCCACAGACCACAAAATATGGAGTGTGGACTGGTAGCTGGAGAGGTGCCAGTTTTCACCTCCTGTGCACTGCCGAGGTACCCTTGAGCAAGGCAACCTAACCCCAAGAAACTGCTCACGGGTGCCGCTAACATGGCGAGCCCATCACTCCACTATCTCTCTCCCTGTTGCGTGTCCATTAATATTTGAGTCTCATACCAAGAAGGAAATAATAATAATACATTTTATTTGTAAAGCGCTTTTCTAGATACTCAAAGACACTTATAAAAACAGCACAACAACATCAAATAGTAAAACCCTAAAAACAATTTAAACATTAAAAGCAATTTTAAAAAGGTGAGTTTTTGTCAGAGACTTAAATGTTGGAAGGTCGGTGCAGTCACGGATGTGTGGCTTAAGTAAGCAGATTAAATCATTGTCTACTCTCTTATCTGTGAGATCCTGATCTTATATGTATGAGATCTTTTAGCATAATTATGAGATATTTTGTCACAATTACGAGATCCTGATCTTATAGTTACAAGATCTTTTCTTGTAATTCTGAGATCTTTTCTTGGAATAAGGGGAAGATAATTTGAGATAAGAATGCAACCTGAATGCAATGTGCTTCCGTAATTTTCAGCCAGCTCTACATAAATTAATCTTCTTACTCCTTCACGCATGGATGCACACACACACACACACACACACACACACACACACACACACACACACACACACACACACACACACACACACACACACACTAGTCCCCTTAGGTAACTTTATCATGGAAAGTGATTTCCCTCTTTAGACTGTCCTTACATGGAAAGAGCTTGGGTTGGATGTGGCACTGGATCAGATTCAGGGAGGCAAATGAATCCTGCTGGGGAATGTTAGATCTGGTTGATGAATGGGCTGATGCAGTGCATTTGCTGTCATCTCTTCACCTCACAACACCCTGTCAGACACCTTAAATTCTATTTTCTTTTTACCCTGACACGTTGGAGTTAAATGAGGTCCTGCATTAGGGTCTTTATTCAGATGTCAACATCTGCCCCAAGCTAAAGCAGACAGGCCAAATGGTATCACATATGCAACAGCAATTATTCCAAACTGATGATAACTGACATGTGTTCTTTAAGATTGTATGGGAAGGATGGATTAAACAGTAGCAGCAGTTAACTAAATGGGTCAAGTGGGTCAATGCAGGCAGAGTCAGTGGTCCAAACTAAGAGAGAAGAAATGTCTTTGGCATGTCTGAGCTCATCTCCACTTTCAGCCACTTTGCAGTCTTCATCTCGATCTGATCTCCTGCTCTTTGCTCTTTCCAACTCAGCTGTTTTTGACTGCCACTACTCTATCACCTTTAGAGACTTCATTTCAAACTTGTTCTCAAATCTGTTCTTTTGTATCACAGAATATGTGCTATCTAAAGCTTTTAATAGTGCTGGGTTGGGATTTGTTGGCAGTCTGTAATCATCTTTTGCACCTGTTGTGTTTGCCTTAGGGATTAAATGAGAATTTAGAACAGTATAATATGTACAAAGATTATATACTCAACCAGAACTGTTTTTTGTAATAAAACTTTTTCTTCATGCATCTGTAGGTGAGAATTGACAGCGACTATGCGATACTGTGCTGGTCCCACACAGACAGAGCCAGGGAAGCTCACATTACACTGACTCTGACAGTGTGCGGTTTTAAATAGAGTAGTTGTCAACTCCTCATTGCACAAATCCATCTATTTTGGGTGCAGTGCATAGGGGGAGGGACAGACAAGTCGATGGACTAGAGATCAGTGTCTGGGTTTGGCCTATACCCTTGGTAGTGCATACACTCTGGCTGCATCAGCATGATGCTGATGGATATACTGAAGGTATAAGACATTTGCAAAGACAGTCCAGAAGCTTGGATATAATAATTGTGAAGACCAGCAGTCTGTCTTCTACACGCTGCAATGTTACAGTGTGATAGTGTTGGACAGAACACACAACAAAATTATGACTTAACTATTCTTGGAGCTAAAAGTGTTTCTCTTGAGGGCAGCAAAAGGTCCTATGGTCATTGAAATTCCAAAAGGTTTATCCTCTTAGGACCATTAATGTGCTCAGCAAATTTCATGGCAATCTGCCCATAAGATCATGGATCATCACAGGTGATATCCCTGTGTCTCTAGGATTGCCCTTTGGATAATTGTGCAGAGAGCACCACTGATGTTCAGTGCCAATGGAGGAAGTAGGGTAAGCTTTATAGCAAGGTAGATCGTATTTGGGTCAGCACGCTGTAAACTAAGTCCTTTTTATATTGTCGAACAATATAAAACAGACTTTAAAGACTGTCAGTGACTGGCCAGGTGTGTGGAAATGGGAAAAAAGAGGGCTGTCTTTTTTCATTTAGACTACTACTACACCTACTTCTGTCACTTTCATATGTACAAGTGAGTGTGACACCATGAATGTCTTTGAGGAGGGACCATCTGAAAATGAAATATTATCCTCCTTTGAACAATAATTATGTCTTGCCCCTCACTCTGACAGCGAGCTTTTTGCCCCGCCTTTGACCGAAGCCATTTGAAACAGCTATAAATACTTTTGCCTTTAAGCGTGGTTGGACGACACTTCATATGAAGTAGTTCATTTCAAACACACCCTAGTTTTAAGGTCAGGGTGTTGGGTCGGCAATGTAGCATCTCTAACTTTAAGTTAGCATCCCATTACAGAAGAGCAATTAATGTTGTTTTTTTTAACTGTGTAACCATTACCTTTCCCTGGTGTATTATTTGTCTAACCCAAACATACCTTTACCACAGTTATTGGCCATAATCATGATGATAATTATCTTTCCCAAACCTGTTGTATTTGCTATGCATGGCTATTCTGACATTTAAAAAAATCCAAAATGTTGGCATTGAACCTTTAAGAATTGTCCAGTATCAATGCCCAGTGTGGTTATATAGAGTTGAGAGAACAAAAATGCTTCTAAATGGAGAGGGCTCATCCAATGAAAAGCACCAATGTAAATGTTCAAGAATTCAAGATGTCACCCACTCTATTTGAAAAGTGTCCTGAGATAACTTCTGTTATGAATTGGCGTTATACAAATAAAACTGAATTGTATTGAAAACTACAATTATACAACTATAAACCAGGTCACCAAGAATATCAAGGAAGTTTTCCTAGATTGGAGGGTTTGTCTAAAAGAAATGTGGGGCTCATAGTACTCTAGAGGAAAGGGTCAGTGAGTCACCAAAATAATTAATATTCAGCATCTGAGCATATTTATCTACACCAAATATCAAAGAACTCTGGCCAATACAGATACCTTATAGACAAACTGACTCCCAAATCTATCCATCCAAACTATCAACATCGTTATTCTGAGGCCCTGCTAGAAAGTTCAGCCACCTACTCCGAAAGGAAGTAGTAACAAATGACCAGTCTGGACTGTGTACAGCTACATGTCCAATACTATCCCAGCTCTATACCAATATTGCAGAAGCTGAGAACTGCCGTGTATCAATTTCTTTTTTAATGCTATTATTTTGAAATCACAAAGTAATTATTTTGTTATCTTGAAATAACGAGATAATCAGCCCTTTATCACAAGAAAAGAAAAGGTTAGGGATAGCTTTTGTTTTGTTTTTGTCATTTTATTATGTGTATCAAAGATCAGTGCCATGCATGAAAGAATCTGGACATTCCAGGGATCTTTGACCTCTTAAAATATCTTCTACTGATATATTTTGTCAGTATTGCGCATCATTTGCTAGGAAATCAATAGCCTAAATGAAGTCTCAGAGTGTAATATCTCTTTCCCTTCAGTTATGAATCCTCCCCAACGGTCAAACAGTGATCTTGAAGGATGATCAAATGAACCAGACACTCGTTCTCGGGTTCTCCATAATTATGCCGTGAACTCAGGAAATCTTTTGTTTTCTCGAGATAATGAGATATATTAACTTGGGATCTCAACACAATTACAATAAAAAAATTGCAAGGATGGCCATTCTCAGTTTCTATACAATATATCCTCCTTTCTCTCACAATATATGGTCACCACTGCCTGGGCCTACTTCTGATGTGGTCCTCTCCAAAGTTTGCTTGAACACTTGTTCTAAAGTTAAACTTGAACATTTGATCACGATGGAAAAGCAAGTATGCTCCACTCGTTCCTTATACCCCCCTCTGATTACTCCCCTCTTCTGTGACTAGCTTAACTTATGGATAGTGCAGGCCTGCCCACCACCATTTGCCCCTGTCAGTCAGCCACACTGCCCCCCTTCTTCTTAGCTTACCCCATAGGTTGGTCTAACTCTTTTTCTGTCGCTCTCACATTAGTCCTGTCTGTGTCTCCAACGTTGTCCAGTTACTGACGGCTCTCCTCTCAGCTTCTTATTGCAGTCTTAACTGATCACACAACTGCTGCACTGGACTAAAAGACACCCTGTCTTGTTGTGGTCCCAGATTTAAAGGAAGGACACCTGCCTTTCTAAGGATAATCTTTGCCTGGATTTGGGAAGTGTCTGGATCTCAACTTGGAATATCTTCTCTGCACTGGGCCTTGTCTGTTGGATGCCATTATAACTGGTGTCCATTTCCTACTGTAGCAATCTATCTGAGTGTGTTCCTTTGAGTGGGTTTTAAATTTGTGAGGTTGTTTGTGTGTGTGTGTGTGTGGGACAAATAGGCAAAGAGCTCGCTGCAGTGCTGGACTCCTGCAGTGATTCCAGGTTAATTCCTCATTAGTTGGCCCGGTCCTGACTGTGAACATGGCGTCGTTGAGAAGTTTGATTCTAGCGCTGCTGCTGGCCCTGCTCTGCTCCTTCCACACCCCACTGGCTCCCACCGCCAAGGCACAGGATCTGCCATTCCGCTCCGAGCAAGGTCTGGTTGCTGATGATGATGATGACGACGATGACGACGATGACGATGATGACGACGATGACGACGATGACGATGATGACGACGATGACGATGATGACGACGACGACGACGACGATGACGATGACGATGACGATGATGATGACGACGACGATGATGACGACGATGATGACGACGACGACGATGATGATGATGATGATGATGATGATGATGATGATGACGACGACGACGATGACGACGACGACGACGACGATGATGACGACGATGATGATGACGATGACGATGATGATGACGACGACGATGACGATGACGATGATGATGACGATGACGATGATGATGACGACGATGATGACGACGATGACGACGATGACGACGATGACGACGATGACGACGATGATGATGATGATGATGATGACGACGATGATGACGATGATGATCATGAAGGTCAGTCCCTTTAAATATGCAGTAGTATAGATGTTCTCATATACCTTTGTCTCTTTCTGTGTTAGCATAGCATCTGCATCTGAAGCACATATCAAACTGGGTACTGTCAAAGCATCAGTTATCACTGACTTTTGAATTTGAATGACAATAGGCTGTTTGTTTCAGTGATTGGCCTTACAAATTGCCAAAACACAGCCCAGAAACAAACTAGACCACACCTCTGATGCAACAATGTGGAACCTGTGTTATGTTACAAGCTGTGAGTGAGGACCGATGCTTTGCCATGCAGTTGGCAATGCGTTTCAGTGCACGTTACATTACAGGACATTGTGCGGAAGGGGAGGAGCTAAGCTAAACTTTAGCCACTCCCCTCTCGTTAACATTCTTACAACCTCATCATCTCTTTGTCAGTTCTTATTTGACTGTCTCAGAGCTCATAGGTAATCAAAGTCCCTCCTCCACCCCTTTCCAGCTGTCCATTTCTCTTGCTGTCTCTGACACTGTGTTCTTTTCCCTGCTTAACTAGAGTTATGAGCACTCTGGGGAAATTGAACTGGCCCATCTGAAGTCCAACTGTCCGAAGTCCTTCGTACAGTACACTAGATATGAACTTGGGGACTGCAGAAGCATTGATTTGAGAGAGAGAAAGAACAAAAAACCAATTTCACACAAACCAAGCCTGACTTGGGAATCAGTCATTGGGGTCACTAGTCTGAGATCGTTTGATTTGTGTTTCGTTTGAAAGAATGGTTCCTCCACTAGGATCTTCCTTTCTCATTTGTTTTGGATCAGATTGACCTGCATTTGTGTCTTTATGTGAACCTACAGAGAAAGAAAGAGAGACAGTGATATTGGGGGTGGGTTAGTGGTGCTGCAGAAAAAGACAGAGGGAGAATAAAGCGCGAGGGGAGGTGCAGGAGGGCAACTACCCAAATACATTCATTTAAACAGATGTAAAGTTTCTCTCTTTCTCCATATCTCTCAATCTCTTTCTTTCTCTGTGGAGCATTTATGCTGCTGTCTGCTAAAGAGGCATGTAATGCACAGAATTTATTTTTCAAGTCTGGTGTGTGCATTTGTAAAATTGCTACAGATAAGATAATAGAATAACTTTCAATGTTTCTATGAACAGTGTTATAATCATACCTCTTTTTATTTTCTAAAACGCTGATGTTCTGAACCATTAGATACAATAATAACGTTTCATGCACATGTCAATAGCTTACATTAATGATCAACATTTGTTTTGGGTATTATGTAATTTTCCCCTTACTATTTAATGCTTAGATGGCATCGATATCTTTTCATTTAATACAAATATTTTGAGTCATTTGTGAAACTGAACAAATGTATAACTCCTCATTTGTCATGAAATGTTACAACAGTGGATTTGCTGATCTTCAGACCTTCAGGGAGAGAGTGTTTGGGAAAAGAGAGAAACGTCTCTTTCTAAAGAGGAAGTCAAAGAGCCAAAGCTCTGTCAAATGTTAAATTGTCAAGAGATGAAATGGTTGTCTGCTTTTTTCTCTTCTTATTTGGAAAAAATGGGATTTTGTGATGACTGTGAACATTTATGTGTGGAAAATATGTCCATATGTCTTTAACCCTACTTTCATTCATTAAATAAATCAAATGATCATAAACTGCCTATATGCAAATCTGTTACCAAAGGCAGAGGACTTGTATTAGAGCTGTAAAAATACACAAAGAACATCATGACGTTTATCAGAGACCTGTAAAAATGAATTTACCTGTATGAGGACCAGAATGCAGAGCTACAGACATTGAAACTTGTGAGTATCTGTTCTGACCACAGCATGTTCTATATGAACTGTGTTTTCATGAGTGCCTGGGATATTACAGTAGTTTGGGAACATTGACTGCCACAGTCTTAATTAAAATGTATGACAGATTTAAACATCTGGGTGAAACATTGTCTTTGCTGATTTTAAAAGAGAAAAACCATTTCCCAACACAATGAAACCATCACCATGATTTGCAACATATTTGTATTGTATGTGGTATGGATTTATACAGTGGTTCCCAACCTGGGAAGCCAAAGCTTTGAGCAAAGTTGCTTTCTTGATTTTAAGGTGTAGGAAAAAATATATACTGAAAAAATATATACAGTAGGCCTATATATCAGCATTCATTCATTACTGTGAAGATAACTAAATAAAATTGTAATCTTTAAACTTTAATTTATTAAGTCCTGAACACAAGCTATATTCACAGAGCCTTCACTCTGATAAACAGCGTCATCCTGCATTAGAAAAGTATGCAGTTAAAACAGACAAAGAGCAAATAGAACAATTCGATACAATAGAATTCAGTAAGATAAGATTACTGAAGATAAGACTATACAATACGACCCAATACAAGACAATATGATGATACAATTCGTTGCAATACCACATGACACACCACAATATATCTGCTGTAGACCAATATACTGTTTGTTCCCTTCACTCCTCCATTCAAGCCGCTCAATATCACTTTGTGCTCAACTCAGATTTCAACCTGCTCCTCTAAAATTGAGGAGGCCCAGCCTCGTACCCTACACTGTACTTACAGCAGAAATTTGACGTATAAGCATCAATCAGGCTTAGGAGAAACAAGGCTATTCTTAATATATAAAATTATTGTCATAATTCTGAGGAAAACTAGTAAAAAATTATGACTTATTTTCCTGATTTTATGTTTAATTCAGAATTAAGACTTTATTCTGAGAAGTTTTAGTTTTTCCTTTAACTATGTAATTCAGACTTTTCTCAGAAGTAATCTAACAACTCTTTTTTAATTTATGTAGTCATTTTTTTAGGATATTGCAGGTAAACATGCAATTTGCTTTAAATGTGTGTGTATATATATATATACATACTGTATATATATATATCTATATATATATATATATATATATAAAGTTAACTGAAGTCAGATGTATTCGGTCACTCCCCAGGATCCCAGTCCTGTGGAGCCCCAAAAAAGAGACACATCTAAACATATATATTTTATATCCTGCCTTTATATGGACATAATTTGTCTTTCAAATAGTTACTGAAAATGTTCTAAATGTCAACTATAATAAAATATTACTTTATGTCTACATTATCAGTGGCGTACCATGTATTTTGATGTTGCATTATTAAGAGTAAAAGTCATGTATTTATCATCAATATTATGTGCAGATGATGATGACGATGATGATGATGATGATGATGAAGACGATGGTGGTTATCACACAGGCTCTGTGTGCTCATATTGTGAATTCTGTGAGGTATGTCTGACATTAAATTGAGCTTCGATGACTACATTACATTTCTCCAGTCAGAAAAGAACACATTCTAACTGAATGTGTCTTCTTCCAGCACTGTGACAGCTGTGACAAATGTCCATGTGAAGAGGGAGACAAGTCTGAACACTGCGATGACTGCAAGGTGAGAAAATACATATTACCGATTGTGAAATTTGACCAACTTTCCTCTTACTCCAAAGGAAATTGAAATCTTTAAAGCGTCAAAGCTTTATCCTTTCACACTTTTATATATTGAAAGCGATGTGCTCTTCACACACTACATAAACATCAATGACGGCTGGTGGTGATTTTGGGTCGGTGGGCTAACAAATGTATTACACTCATCAATACGTCACACAGCAGCAACAGCAGCCACAGTAGCATCACATCAAGTTACAGCAACAACATTGTATACTTTGTTATAGCAAGTGCTCTATGGCAACACAAGATATACCCAAAAGAATGACCTAATGCCAAGAAAAACTCTCTCTCTCTCTCTCTCTCTCTCTCTCTCTCTCTCTCTCTCTCTCTCCCACATCAGCACATGCCAATTGCGCTACACCAACATTATAGAAAAGTACCAACAACAATTTACAATACCATGTTCCAAAAATAAAATCTACAAAACCAAAGCAAAAATAACAGTATTTGTAGAAGAGAGAGCTGTTTCAGAGCTTGGGCATATCTTATTTAAAAAGCAGCTCACATCAACGGCCTTTCTGTGATGCAAACAGGTTAATCACCATGTCATTAAAGTCTGCAGATTTTTGGATGAAGTCCCGCTCAATAGACAGCATAGCCAGTGTGTTTAGCCTGTCCTGTCCCATTGTGCTTTGAATAAAGGACATGATCCTCTTCAGTGTACTGAAACACCTCTCTGACTCTGCAGTTGTAATAGGGATTGTGATGGCTATTTGGGTTACTTTCAGTGTTTCAGAAAAAGTGCTCTGAAGATTGTTCTCAGTCAGCAACCTCAAAAGTGACATTGCGGACGTGAGGCCCGCAAACTCCACACTACTGTACACCATCATCAGCTCACCTTTCAGTTTCTCTCTGCAGATCATTGGGTAAAGTTCACATGCAATGTCCAGCTGCTTCTGCTGGAAAGTGCTCTTAAACAGCGGATCGAGTTCAGGGTCAATAAGTTCGAAAGACACCAAGAGCCTTTGACTGCTCGATCATTATGTCAAAGCACTGTGCGGCTACTGACACATTACCAGGGCGCCGCATCCTGTGCGGCGTTGCAGCCGTTGCAGCCGTTGCAGAGGCTGCAGCTGTGTCCGCATCTGGATGTGGCTGACTGTCATCTGAGGTCAGCTTGTCATCAGTTCAGATAAGGAGCACGAAAAATTCTCACTGGCCTTTGGGCTGAATGAATTTAGCCCAAATGGGCAGCATATGAAGGGGGCGTGTCACGACACCTGTCAATCAAAATTGAATGGCAGCTTACACTACTGTGCTTGGGCTGAATGAATTTAGCCCATTCACAGGAAAAAACCCAAGATATATCATATATTCTGGGTTTTTTCTCACTGTATGATGCTGTTGCTGCTCTAGGTTCCACCAAAATTTGAAACAATATGTTTTTAATAATAGTTTTTCATCTTTACTTTAAAAGATAGAGTAGCCCATATATACCAGCCGTCCCTGATAAAGATTAACACATATGCTGTTTTTATGTGATGCTATACATTATTTTTAATCAATCTATATCAATCTATATAAATAAAATGTGTATAAATTGGTTTAGGGTTAGACAAAATCTAATGGGCAGATGTTTATGAATATTCATGTTTCCCAGCAGATGAATCTTAACTGTCCCTCACCAGCAGGTTGACATTAGTTTAGGAAAAGTGTTTTGACAAATATGGGATAAATTACTATGGCATTTGTTGCTGACATTCATGTTCATGATTTGTCATCAGATCGCCGTCATCAGATAAAAATTTGAATTTGTCCAATTCTTTAGTTTATGCAAGGTAATTAATTGTCAGTTTGTATAGTTGTATAATGAAATTCAGGTTGTTGATCCCTTTTTACTCTTAATGTTTTTGTGTACAGTAAAAATCATTCATTTATTCATTCATTAAAAAATATTTTGAATGGTGAAGTGCTGAGGAGGAATTTATGAATTTATGATCTCAGCTATACTGTTTAGTGCTATTTAGCAAATATTAACAGGCTAACACGCTAAACTAAGACAGTGAATATAGTAAACATCATACATGCTATATAAAGGGCATACAATGTTACTTGGAAAACTTAAGGTTTTGCAGGTTAACAGGCAGGAGTAAGTCACATAAGTGTCATTTATTAACCAAAAGATTACTGAAACAGAGGCACTGCAATCAGGGGCCCCTATAGGGGGGAAAAGTTAGGACAATTCCAGGGGCCCATGACTGACAGGCCCCAAAAAATAGGTAAAAACTAATACACAATTATTAAACCATCATCATCCAGTATATATATTTCAAATATAATAATAAAATTAATGATCTCTTTGTTTTTACTTGTTGTTGGCAGTAAAAGTTAAATATCCCCACTGACCAAAAAGTAAACATCCATATTGACCGACCACCCCCCTGTATCTGCATGAAATGGTTTGGTCCTGCCTTAGCACTTATCAGTGACGTGTTTAGTTGCAGTCAGTAGATGCAGAACTACAGTGATCACAATGTTAACTAGTAAATCAAAATCTGGTTTTCAAAAAAGGAAAGAAAGAAAACAGAGAGAGGAAAGACAAAGGAAAGGATGTCAATCTGTAACCCAGTGTTTCACCAAGAAAGGAGCCTTGAGACTGTAAAAGATGGCCTTTAGCAAATTTTTTATGGTTGTTTTTAATCTTGCATCAAATAGTGAACTGCATACTGTATGCAGACTTGCATGCATGTACAAATCACCAGCAGTAAATATTGTGCTTTTACTAGTATTGAACTACAAGAAGCAAGACAGTTGCAAGCCTTTAATTAGAGTTATGTAAAGCTTTTGATGGGACAGTTAGGCCCTAGAGATGTGGTGACAACAGCTGCGCAGAGGGGCCCAATTTGATTTTTTTGTCATGGGGCCCAAAGTTCCTGGCGGCACCCCTGACTGCAATGAATGGCATTTTACCTTCTCCTACCTTCAGCCCTGACAAAAGGTAGCAAAGGTTTATTTATTTGATTATAATCCAATACATTCTTCAGAAATGGGCCATTCTACACTTTTACTTAAGCAAGGTTTTGAATACGATACTTTTAGTTGTATGTGAGTATTGTTACACTGTGTTATTGCTATTTTTTAAGTAAAAGATTTGAGTAGGCTACTTTAAACGTATGTTTAATTAAATGCTGCAAAAAAACGTTTCAACACTATCTTTAATACTGACTATTAAACTATTACCTTATCATTACTCACGGAAGTGTAACAGAGCAAGATTACAGAGGACCACAGAGTAGTATCTTATTTTCAAATTAATTAATTGAATCTGCAATTGGATAAAAAAGATAACGATACTGATAATTGAAAAAACATGTTCTCATATTGTAGATAGATAACACAGTAACAGAATCTTGCTTCCTATTTGATCAGCACTGCCTAGTTTACAGTTTGATCTGAGTTTGGTGCGTTGAGCTGGAAGTACTCACTGAGAGTGACTTCTCAGTCACAAGGTAGCTAAAGCCTGTTTTATGGTCTGTTTTACTCTAAATGGGACCACCATTTACTAAATGCTAAATTTACAAATGCTGTATGGAGGAAGACTGAAACTAGACTGAAACTAGACATTGAGACCATAAACTCTTCAGATAACTGTTTACTGAGGTTTAGAAATCTTATTATTTATTTGACTTAGTGAGTCAAGTGTTGACATAGTTTTGACTTAGCATGAGTATTTTTATGTATGCCATTCCAAACATTTGATTTATTTTTTGACAGAAAAACAAACAAATCGGCTTTTACACATCTAACATATGAGCACACACATGCAGATGTTTTTGTTACTGTATGAAGTGCAGCAGTTTAGTCTCACTTTGTAAAGGAAGCAGCTTGGAACAGGCAGTTCAAGGGTCAGACAAATGGATTCGGCATCCTGTGACACTCTGGAACGGTTTATATTTCTGACTCTACTTTTCTGCCTCTTTCACAGATGTGCAGTTTCTGCCATGTGTGCCCTGTGTGCTCAACCCTTTGCCAGCCTGGTGAGTAACTGCAGAGCTGCCACAGCAAGAAAAAAAAACATTTTTATAGTATCTTATAGATAAGAAAAGTTTTCTTGTTGCTCATTTTAACTGGTCACTCCTATTATATAACACTTTTGAACTTGAGACTTGATTCATAGTTCTAAAGAAAACAGGATCTCCTCACCTACACTGATGGCTGAAGAACTTAACAAGACCCAACAGGACCTCCCACAGGGAATAATACGAATGCTTGTTCAGAAAGAGGAGAATTTTGAGTGCCCGGTTAGCTCAGTTGGTAGAGCTGGCGTCTCATGTACCGAGGCTGAGTCCTTGCAGCGGCCCAGTGTTCGAATCTGACCTGTGGCCCTTTGCTGCGTGGCATACCCTCTCTCTCTGCCCCCCTTTCCTGTCTGTCTTCAGCTGTCACTAATCATATAAAAAAGGCAATAAAAGCCCCAAAAACTATTTAAGTAGAGAATTTTCTTTCCCATGCAGCAGAGTAGACCACTGGTTCCCAACTGGAGTTTCCAAAGCATTAAGGGGGATCACAAGGCATTCTTGATTTTAAAGGTCCCGTGTGTAACATTTCACCTTATGATGAGAATTGTTGTGTTTTTGTTACCTTAGAATGGGCCTCTACAGGAGGAGCAGGTCCTCTTCTACGGAGTCTACCATGTTTCTACAGTAGCCCAGAAGGGACAAACCAAACTCTGCATGTTTCACAGCCACTGTAGTTCCTCCTTTGCTCTTGGAAGGGGGTGTGAAGCGACGGAGTTGCCGTCTGCAACTACAATTCAATTCAATTCAATTTTATTTGTATAGCGCCAATTCATAACAGAAGTTATCTCAGGACACTTTTCAAAATAGAGCAGGTCTAGACCGAACTCTTTACAACATTGACCCCTGAACCACTGAATGCCACAAAATCCTAAACACTGGTCCTTTAAGGGGTCAGGGAGAGGAAAACTCCCAATGTATCAAAAAAGAGGCCTATTAAGTTTGTATGATTGTTAAAAATAAAATAAAAACTCAGTACAGACAGAGAATTGTATGAAGTTCCTTAAAATATCAGGAAAACTCATATTTGTTCAAATTCATCCAATTTTACACAAACATTTTGCAGTTATTGTGTTCACTGTTTGGGTTCATTGTACAGTTTATCAGTTGTTCTGTACTGTTATTGTTATGCAATGAATATAAATATCCATAAAATATGTCAGTTTACTCAATGATAAAAAAGGGGTACCTTAAGGAGAAAGATTGGGAACTAGTAGAGTAGATTAAAACTGGCTATGTGTAAATTAATCAGAACTGAATGTTTTTGCAACATTTTAAATAAAAAAAAATTGAAGAGGAAGTTAGAATTATTTGATCAGTTCTTCCATTTGGACAGTAGAAAGTCATATGAGACTGCAAGGCAACAATTGTAGTTCTGATGAGAAATGATGGACTTGCTGTTCGCTGTCATCTTTCCTTTGTCTTTTTTCCTCAGGGGGTTTTCTTGATGAAGTGACTGGATCAATCTACAAGTAAGTCATAGCCACACTGAGCTAAAACCCTGCTCAAACATTTAAGGACTACAGTATGTAACCTCTGCATGTCTCTCCATCCACAGGACTGTAGCTGATGTCTTCGATGATGATGACAACTGAACCCAACCATATGTTGCCACCATGTGGCCAAACTAATAGGTTTCACCTTCACTTCTGATTTTCATTGTTATTTTTGTCTTTTCCTTGAGAACATTAAACATTTCCTCACCAATGACTGAATAGAAATTGTTGTGTTGAATAACTTAATATATTTGTGTACTGTTGTTAACTGACAGGTCCACGCTGTACTTGAAAAATGAAAATGAAATATTTGAAGTCATATTTGGGATATGTTAAATAAAAGAGGGGACATTTCCACTGATTGATTTGTTGATTTTAAAGTGTTCACTACATTGAAAGTGTCTGAAGTGCTGTATGCAGTGAAAGAATGGATCCTGTCAGTAAACAGGCCGTTTTCAGCAGTGTAGTGATAGATAGAGGTGAGGACTCAAGTAAGTGAGTCATTTGCACAACTGACTCAAAAACTGTTGCTCCACTTTGATTTTAACACCAATTATGACTTCACTTGGACTTAAATATGTACTGTAAATATGTTGTTATAAAACTGTGTTCTAAGAGACAACTATTGATTTTCCTGACAACAGTTAGGACCAATGTGATTGAGTGGTATCTAAATGATCGTCTTAAAGAAACAATACAGGCTTAGTGTTATTAACAGTGCAACAGCATTGCGACAAAAGAAAATAAAGACCTGTACATTAATGATGGTCTTAATGAGCCAAAATATTACAAAAAGAAAATGTTAGCAATTGTCTTAATGAACAGGCATAGCTAATATATTTTTTAAAGGGAAAATATATATATTTATCATTGGTGGCAGGGACCAGATATGGTGCTGGTAACGTGAGGAAAAATTAAACATGTAAATATTGTACTATACTTCATGCACTTGAAGGTAGGGGTGCAGCCCCTTGAAGCACCTGTACTTCCTGTGACTATGAGCTCAGCCTTCCAAGTATGCAGAAGAAACTACAGTGGCCGAAAACCTGCAGAGAAGTCTAAAAGCCCCATCTACAGCCAGTGTTTGGTTTGTCCGTTCTGGGCTGCTGTAGAAACATGACGTTTTAACATAGCAGTAGAAAAGAACTTGCTCCCTCTATAGATAAAAACAGCTCATTCTAAGGTAACGAAAACATAACACAACTTTCAGGTGATTATACATTAATGAAAACATACCAACAGTATGTATATTACATTCCATTTCTGACAAAAGATCATCCTAAATGTTACACACTGGACCTTTAAATGGGTTGTTATTGGAGACTGAGGGACAGTAACATGAAGTCACGATGTTACACACTCTAATAAAGAAGTTAATGTTAATTTGTAATGTTAATGTTAAACACCAAAGAAGAAGAAGAGGACATAGCGTTCCACAGTAAGGAAACTTCTGCTTTTGTTGTAGTTCCCAGTCACAGAGGTGAGATATGTGAATGAACTTCAAATTTCTCTTTTGGGGGCATTTTGCCTTTATTTGATAGTAGAGCTGAAGATCAACAGAAAAGAGTGGGAGAGAGAGGGGATGACATACAGTAAAGGGCCACAAGTTGGATTTGAACCCAAGCCCACAGCATAAGGAGCAACACTTTGACATCGAACAGCCAACTTTGTGAATAGTGGACAACCCACTCTGCCACAGCTCCCTAGACGGGCGGGTGGCATGAGGTGGCAGCTCCCACCACTTAAAAATGCCTTGCCACTCCAGATGCCATCCCAGCTTAGTGTGAATGCACTAATTTAGATTATTTAAAAAAAAAACGTGTTAAAAAATTGTGAAATAAATATCTAATCTCTTCATGTGGGGGCTTTTCCAAGCTAATATATAATCACTATATGTGATCGTTTGTGATTAAATCAGAATATATTTCTGCCACACCTTAAAGTCTCAATGCTACCTTCTGGGCGTCCATGAATATAGATAGATAACTTTATTAATCCCACAATGGGGAAATTCACTTGTCACAGCAACATTTGAGTGAAATAAATACAGATATAAAAAACAGGAACATTTGGTCCAAGGTCTTATTGTCTCTGGTGGTGCATGTGACAAACTGGTGGAAGGTTGGGAGTGTGGATGAGAGAGAAACATGGTTGAAGTACCCTGTGATGCTGTGCACCTGTCTCTCTCTCTCTCTCTCTCTCTCTCTCTCTCACCCCAACTGGTCGAGACAGACGACCACCCACCTAGAGCCGAAGGATCTGTCCTAGGTTTCTGCCTTTTAACAGGCAGTTTTTCCTTGCCCTTGTCTCCAAGGTCTTGCTCATGGTGGTACTGTTGGGTCTCTGTAATTAATGTTATAAAGAGTTCGGTCTAGACCTGCTCTATTTGAAAAGTGTCCTGAGATAACTTCTGTTATGAATTGGCGCTATACAAATAAAATTGAATTGAATTGAATTGAATTGTGATGATGATGATGAAGGCCTCCGGGTGTTTCGTTTCGTAGTCCTGCAGTCTGGATGACGTCACACGCTGCTTCTGCCTTCCCAGACAGAGGAATATAGACAGTGATGATGATGATGATGAAGACCACTGTGATGGATATAGACAGTGATGACGATAACACTGGAAAGTTCCCGTGGCAGATAACATGGACAAAGTCCAACGGCAACGAGCTCGATGTCCGGGCTGCAGACGCTCTTTCCCAGAGACGTGCCCGGCGTTACACCACCTGTTGCAAATGCGACCAAGTGCGACCATGCCGGTCGCGGTGGTGTCCCTGTCGGCTCGAACCGTCTGGAATCCGGGAATGGTGACGTTGTAGTCCGGTATCTGCTCGTGTAGCCACGTTTGTAGGGTTTAAAGCTCCTCTTCTTCATCCTCCGTTTAACCCCCGCTCTGCAGCCTCACCGTCTCCTCAGCTCCTCCGGTATGGAGGGTCTCTCTCCGGTCAGGATGCTAGGGGGCCTCAGGGCGATCATCTGGTCGCGGGTGTAAACAATGCGACTCCCCGTCGCCATGGAGACCCGTGCAAACAAAAAATAAAAAGTGCTCAAAAACGTCAAAAAAGTATTTAGGCGACGTGAACAAAGTAGTAAGAAAGTAAGACAGTTAGAAATAGAAAAAAACACACTGAAAACTACAACAATGATAGGAGCCATGACAGGCTGCCGCTGTAACAGGCGCCATTCCAGAAGGGAAAGTGAATAAAAATTAAATATGTCTTTAGATCCGACCCTGCTAGGGTACAAAGTCATTTGAGTGGCACCCTTCGCCTTAACAGGAAGCATCCCGATGAATATTGTCAGGTACCAGAAACTAGGCTATAGAACATAATATCAGAGAAAAGGGGCATGATGCAAGTGATAAGATTATAGCTAACAGAAGCAGGATTTAGGAGAATATCCAGTATTAGTAGTGGTGGAAGAGGACAAAGCAGGAGACGTTTGGTCAGCTTACTAAATCAGAAATTTTAGGAGAAACAAATCATTATTAAATAGGCTACATAATAATGTCTGTTAATTAACAGCCCAGGATAGAACATGGAATTGTATATCTACTCTGCCCTATAAATATGCGTTGCCTTACAAAATTTTAAATTATTTAAAAGAATACACAGATATTATCCAATAAATAAATATATATAATAAATATTTGCCAATATATTTCAAATATAGAGGAAGTGCTCTTTCTCTAACGATATTGTGGAACAACTAGAACATTTCAGCAGTAGCTCAGTCTGTACGGACTTGGCTTGGAAACAGAAGGGTTGCTGGTTCAAGTTCAGCATGGACTACAGTGTGGAGTGTGGACTGGTACTTGGGCACTGCTGAGGTATCCTAGAGCAAGGCACCAGACCTTAACCGCTCCCAGGGTACTGTTACATTCAGTGTCTATAAGCCCTTGTTACACACCGCTGTTTGCTTGAGTGTACCTGTCACTGTTTGTAGTGGTATGCTAATCAGGCTGTGTGGTTCCTTGCTGAGGACTGGTCTGGCCACTGCCAGCCCCGCCTATTTCCGGCTGGTTGCCCATTGGAGCGGCATCCCTTCACCTTCTCCATTCCTGATGCCAGTGATGCTGATTGGCTCGGCGCTCCACCGGTTCCTCCAATCCAGAAGCTGCCAGCAAGACGCTCCCCCTTCAAATAGGCTGCAGGCCTGCTGCTCACTGCAACTCTCATTTGTGATGGGAATTCCGGCTCTTTGTAGAGAACCAGTTCTTTTGGCTCGGCTCACTAAAATGAGCCGGCTCTTTCGGCTCCCAAGTGACTCCTCAGATTTTTTGTTGCTTAAATTAATTTATTACCAAATTATGTGTAAAATGAATATCTAATGTAAATACATACATTATATCAAATGTTTATTATTTATATGGATTTATTAATATACTCAACATGGAACAGAGTGCTACAAAAATAAATTTTAAAAAACAAAGACCCATCTCAATTAGACAAAAAGCTGCTCAATATGAAATTTTTAACTATGCACAGTGTACACTCTGCCTTTGAACCGTCTATTACATATATACATATATGTCCAAACTTTACTACGTTTCCTGTCACTCATTTTCCTCACCTTTCCAGTGTGTAGTCTCTGCCTATGTAGCAAGTTCTCTTCGCTCTGTCACATCTCTGTCCCACCTGTTCACATGCTCACTGTGCCTTGTGTGTCTGTAACCCCTCCCTCCCCCCTCCTGCTCAGTGTAGATACACAGACGCCGCCACACATCTTGACCAATCACGCAGCTTAAACAGAAAAAAACGAGGAAAAACAGGGAAAAAATCCGGATCTGGCTCCCAATCAGGAGCCGGCTCCCGTCATTCACTTCAAAGAGCCGGCTCTAAGAGCCGGATCGTTCGGGACCGACCCATCACTAACTCTCATTCCTGTGATTAGCTTGCCTTGTTGCCACTTGTGTGATTAGGTTGATTGTGTTTGAGTGGAATTGTGTGTGTTAGCATTGCTTCTAGCAAATAGATTGACTTAGTGTGGTTGTTTTGTGTCCTCCTCTCAGGAACTGGACCAGGATTTACTTTTGATACTGATTCTATTTGCACACCTGTAGTTTCACTTTATGTTAGTCTCACTAGGTTTAGGGGTGCTGTGCTCTTTGTTTAGTTTGAAGTAACCAGAGAGGGTTTTTGTTTCATGCTTTTGTTTTAGCCGTTAGTCCATAATCTCGTTTTTCAGAGATCTCTTTTTGTTATATTGTTTCAATTGTTTACACAGCACCCACTTGCCCGTTTCTGTTAGTTGGAAATCCCTTTTGTTAAACTCTCTGTACAAATAAACAACTTTAACTTACCAAAAACCATGGTTTATGTTGCTTCCCTTTCCCCTTCCGAGCCGGGTCGTAACAGCCCTCTATGTACATAATTGTGTTTAGGCCCACTATGTGTGTAACACTTGAGTGAAGAATTTCCCCATTGGCGAAGTTAAAAGAACCATTTGTTTAGTCACTGTGTACATGTGGCAGTATTTTGGCTGATTTTCAGTTCTTAAAACATCTTGAATCATATTTAGAAAAGAAGAATATTACTTAAATAACATTTGTTATTAAGATTCATTAATTTTAATTTAGCCACCAATGAACAAAATAATATTGTTATTTTAGCAACATCACTAGTTTACACTGAAAACCTGGACTTAATATATAAGTAATAATATATAATAATTATAATAACATGCTGTATTGTATGTTTCTTCAAGTTTTGTGTTTAACATATTTTTCTGCTTGTGTTATGTTTGTTTATATGTTTAATGTATTTTTGTTTTATGTTTCGTGAATTTTTTGGTTTTGTGTTCTTTTTCATGTTTGTTTTGTGTTATGTTTGTATTGTGTGTTTAATGTATTTTTGTTGTATCTTATTTTTTGTTTTTATGGATAATTTTGCCATCTCTATTTTATACTGAAAACTGGACTAGTAAATAACACATGAGACATGATATATATTGTATGGTCTTAAAATATCTATTCACTACAAGTTTTTAAAAAGGGAAGAGAGACCGTCCACAAGATGGCAGTAATGCAACAGCTAGGACGCCAGCTGCAGCTAAAGCTCACAGAAGAAGCAGAAGCAGTAACCTTCCGCTTTGCCGTTACAGTCCGGTTATAAAACCAAAACTGAGCTACAAAAACACTCAGGACTTTAACTTTCATTGCGTTGCGGTGAATGGAGTTCGACAAGTTCTGCAGTGTGGACAGTTCCGATCCATTTTGGGTGAGTTTATTTCCACCACCTTGCTGTTTTTTTCCCTTATCTCAAAAGTCTGTGTTGTCGTTAGCTACCCGGCATGCTAATAGACCTGAATTAGCCGGTGTATTTTCCATTTCTTTGCGGAGGCCAACAATGTACGAATAGTAACCGCCCTCTGTAACCGGTTTGATCGCTTCCCGGTGTAGTGTCTGTTCCCCCGTCGAGATGTGTTTAGGGTCAGGAAAAAAGCTGGGGTGAGGGGGAGGTAAGGTGAAACG
Source organism: Dicentrarchus labrax (assembly GCF_905237075.1). Lineage (NCBI taxonomy): Eukaryota > Metazoa > Chordata > Actinopteri > Moronidae > Dicentrarchus > Dicentrarchus labrax. The sequence continues at coordinate 21,221,179 of NW_026136722.1, forward strand.
CATCTCAACGGGGAAACAGACTTCGGCACAACACCGGTGTAACTTTTCCCCCGGCAATTGTCCACATGTTGTCGTTATACTGACTGTTTCAGTAACGTATCACTGACCTGTCAGCAGACTCTGAGAGAGAAAGGGGAAAGTATCATCTCCTCTGCAGTAGTGCTTCCAACATTCGCCCATATATATATATATATATATATATATATATAACACAATAACTGGTGCTATCCATTTGTTTCGTAAATCTGACGCGAGAATGTGACGTAATTGGCTGGCTTGTACCAGAGCCCGTCTACGGAGAGCCTGGCCTCTCTCTATTAAGTCCCATTGTACCGAATACTGGTTGCAGTTCCAGCAGAGTTCCGCTGGGGGCGATCGCCCATGAGTGCAGAATGAATGGGAGCAGATGGAGCTAGACGGATACATTTGTCTCTTTCACCTGATTGTGGTTGAGAAATCTCAGATTTGATTGTAGTTTTTAAAGTTCAACATGGGTTATAGGTCGAAAGTTGACTGAACGAGTTCTTATGTCCTTTCGATTTCTTACAGGTTGAGTTGTTGTTGTCCATAACACGCTAGCATTCTGCTAATGAACACTGATTGGTCAGTGAAGGACTGATTACGACCAGAGATCCCGCTTGATGGCATCGTGGCATCCGAAGCGGGACCAGAATGTTAAGGCGGATTTTTTCGTCCAAGTTCTTTTTTTTTAACACAGGAACTTTTTTTTGGGTTGCTGGTACTTTTATCTGCCTATCGTTATGTCTGTGTTGTCGATGCCTCGAGAGAAAAGGAAGTGCCGAGTGCGGAAGCACAAAGTGACTCGAGACTTGCCGTAAAGCGGTATCTCTGGCCGTACGATGTGTATGACGTCATTGACATTTTAAAAGACTTTTTAAAGCAAATAAGTGACTCTAAAAAATCTAACACCCAGCAATGTGTCATTTCTATGCATCCCCTTTCGAATGCAACATTCAAATTACTAGACAAAAAATGATATCCTGAGAAAAGTGGATTTTGAGGGGTATAGCCCCACAGACTGCCATTCATTCTGCACTCATCCTGTGAGCGCCCTCATATGGAGCCAGAGGGGAACTGCAACAGTTCAGAACCCGGAAGTATACCGAGAGTGGAACTTCTCTCCTTATTAGACATTCTCTGATTGTACCACTTATAGCGTTCCATTTGTCTTTGGGCATTACGAGTCGGAAAGAACGTGGACGCCACCAGTGCAGCAGCTGTGTTGTTATTGTTTGTGGCTCATCTAAACAAGATCAATGTGAAATAATATGTTTTTCTACAGAAACACTAACATTTCAAGTAATTCCGTTATTGCAAGTCTTACATTTTAATAATATTTTGCCATTTTCGCCTATTTCAATTTCAACAAGTGCTGTGGTGTTTGTCTCGAGCCACCAGGGGCAGTGGCGGGCTAGTGTTATTGTTAGCTACATTAGCCTATTTAGCAAACCAGCTCGAAAACAAAACTTTACATTGTATTGCAAACACAGCAACACCGTGCAATGCATAAATTGGTGACCGGACTAAAACAGCAATGTAAACAAGTGTGTAGGAGCATTTAAAATCGACATTAAAACGACCAACATAGTACAAATACAAAGAAAATACATCTCAATATGGGCGCAGCCATCTTTGTTTTGCGGGTCGTACGTTCCCCCTCGTTTATGCTGCTTTCCATTTGTCTCGTGAACTCGGAACCCGAGTTGTTCTGCCGCGAGAACGTGACGTCATTGCCTGGCTTGTACCACTTATAGCGTTCCAGTTTGTCTTCGGGCATTACGAGTCGGAAAGAAGTGCAGCAGCTGTGTTGTTATTGTTTGTGGCTCATCTAGACAAGATCAATGTGAAATAATAATACGTTTTTCTACAGAAACACTAACATTTCAAGTAATTCTGTTATTGCAAGTCTTGCATATCAATAATATTTTGCCATTTTCGCCTATTTCAATTACAAAATACAAAATACAATTACAAAATACAAAATAGTACAAATACAAAGAAAATACATCTTAATATGGGCGCCGCCATCTTTGTTTTGCGGGTCGTACGTTCCATCTCGTTTAGCTCGGTGAACTGTGAGGAGCCCCGAGCAGGACGGCTGGAATTACAACCAAAGGGTCTCTGTGAAATGTCGCGAGATATACTGCTTTCCATTTGTCTCGTGAACTCGGAACCCGAGTTGGAAAGTGTAAATCTCGCAGCTATCTCGCGAGATTTCACCGAGACACACCCCCTTTTGGTCGGAATTTCAGCCGTCCAGCTCGGGGTGCCTCAGGGTATCCCGAGCCACTGCCCCTGGTGGCTCGAGACAAACGCCACAGCACTTGTTGAAATTGAAATAGGCGAAAATGGCAAAATATTATTAAAATGTAAGACTTGCAATAACAGAATTACTTGAAATGTTAGTGTTTCTGTAGAAAAACGTATTATTATTTCACATTGAGCTTGTTTAGATGAGCCACAAACAATAACAACACAGCTGCTGCACTTCTTTCCGACTCGTAATGCCCGAAGACAAACTGGAACGCTATAAGTGGTACAAGCCAGGCAATGACGTCACGTTCTCGCGGCAGAACAACTCGGGTTCCGAGTTCACGAGACAAATGGAAAGCAGCATATAGCTGCGAGATTTACACGTTCCAACTCGGGATGGGGGTTTACGAGACAAACGGATAGCACATGACTAAAGTTAGCTAACCTTGTTGTGACAGTGGGGATTTCTTCTACTGTACTAAAGCACCATTAATGTTAGGGAAGGTGTCATAACAACGACAGTATAGCTGTGAAACATGTTACCACATACTTGTATAATAAAGTACAAAATGAAATTCAGGCTTATTGTTTTTGAATAACTAGTTCAGTGCCCGTAGGAAGTATGTATTGCTATAGAAAATGGGAGGTTAAGTAGCTTTTTCATGGATGGCCAAATGAGGTTGTGTTTGAAGGTGGGACGTCAGGGACATTTAGGTTTGTTTTGAAATGTGTAGATTGATAACTATTGTGTTTTCATATAATTTGTCTTTTAGCAAGGACACTGTAGGGAGTTGAACCCCATTCCACTAATGTGAAAGTACCACACCTCATGGTCAGCGCATATAAATTCTGAAAGAAGAAAGTGAACTACATCTGAAATGGGATGGAACCTGGCAGCATAAACAGACTAACTTGTAGCATAGCCTATTAAATGAACTGGGCAGGACATATTATTTAGCCCTGTAATATAGGCTAGCATACATCAGAGAGAGAGAGAGAGAGAGCGAGCAATGGCAGTAAGGGTTTCCAGATCAAAAAAATGTTTTGAAACTACCAAAATAGTGTGAACGCATAAGCCGACGGCGCGGAGCGAGGGCGTGTCGGTCAGACAGTCTGATAACTGCACAGGTCTCTCACTCAACTTAATAAAGAGAAATGTCCCACAAAGCAACGTTACAGGACCAAACAACAGTAACGTAGTAACTGTAACTGTCTTTGGAAACTTACATGAGGAAAAAAAATACCACAGCTGTATGTGGAGAAGCGTCTGTCCTCCTGTCTGTCCTCTCGCCTGTCCTACCGACTCTTCCGTTACATTTCTGCCCGAAAAACAGCGTCTGTCACCGGCGCAAAACTCACAGAGTGTTTGTGATCAAAAATCACTGCGACCGCCAGCCCTCCGGACCGAGACATTAGTTTACTTTCCACCGAAAAACATTCTCCATCTTGCGAGTGAGGGAGTCAGACAGCGTCCAGTTCACTGCTGGTGATTATGTAGAATTATGTCATTTAGAGTGAAAAACGTAACTTCGTCACTTTCCAGGATGTTTGGTGGGTCAGGATCTCAATCACTACACATTAGGGCTCTGCAGTGATTGGCTCTGGTGCGCACGTGGCTATGGTGGCTATGGTAATGCTAGCGGATTTCAAAATAATTTATGAAATAATTTATTAACGGTATATTTGTAGTCCAAACAAAGCCGACGTTGCACACCCTTAAACCACACAGCAGACATGTTGAAACTCTCAGGTCAGTCTGATCCTGATCTGCAGAGATATTTGAGCTAGACAGACAGACAGACAGAGATTGCTTGCTTGATAGATAGATAGATAGATAGATAGATAGATAGATAGATAGATGAAGAGTTGATAAAGTTTTTCTGACAGACAATGCTGTGAAAGAGCTGCTGCACCAGCTGAGGGGTACTACAGGCCCAGTTGTTTTTACATCATCATGATTTTAAGTTTTTCAGTGAAAATTCAATTTGTAATGCAAAAATGAGAATTCTCACACTAATCATATCGCAATATCTGTAAAAATAATTGCAATATGATGGTGTAGGTGTTATCTTACAGCCCTACTTCAGAAGAAACCATCGGAGAGATTAGACTCAATTAGTTGTTTCATCCTTTTCAATCGTAAGTGTCTGTAGGTGTCTGTAGGTGGGAACAGGTGTGGGATCATATCCTTGTAGAACTACCAGTTGATGAACTTCAAGCATGTTGTTGGCAGGTGGTGAAAGATACAGGTGGCAACACTTTGTTCTGGTTAACAGCAGAGTCAGCAGTGATACAGACTGTATGAGTAAGAAAACTGGCCATAACAAATAGAGAATTAACTGAACTTTTTACAAATAAATTGGAATATAAGGCAAATAGGAAATATAGGGACAGTAAAAAGCAGGTGTAAGAAATATGTTTTTGCTGACTGACGGATCGGCTTGTCTATAAAGAAGATGGTATTCACTGATATCAATGGCTGATGTTTATCTGTTGTGTTGCATCTATTTGCGCTGGTTAAATGTTGTATTTTTTCACCATAACAGCAAATTGGTAAATGGTAAATGGACCTGTACTTGTATAGCGCCTTTCTAGTCTTCCAACCACTCAAAGCGCTTTTACACTACGTGCCACATTCACCCTTTCACACGCATTCAGTCACACACACAAAGCCCATCAAACAGAAACTAATGCATTCATACACATTCCCACGCCGATGCACAGCATCATGAGCAATTCAGGGTTCAATATCTTGCTCAAGGATACTTTCGACATGTGGCGGCAGGAGCCAGGGATCGAACCAACAACCTTCCGATTAAAGGAAGACCCGCTCTGCCTCTGAGCCACAGTCGTCAAATTGACTAATTAAATAAAGCAATGAACACAGCAATGTTTCAAACATAGTGGAATAATCAGAAAACATATGCCTATAAAGCCATAAGAAGATAATTTGTGCGCAAGATAAAAAATATTTCCTTTTGGGGACTTTAGGGGGTCCGTAGTCTCATATACTACTGTCAGTTTATAGTGAAAGTTTCAGCAAATAACCTACTGCAGCTCTAATGTGTGCTCAGAAGTGTGCTTTTGTTGGCTTTATCCTCTTCTTCTTTCTTGCCTCCACCAGGATTGGAACCGTACATGGTACACTGCTAACCCAGACCTCACCCAGTGCTTCCAGAACACTGTCCTGGTGTGGCTACCATGCCTCTACCTCTGGATGTGTGCCCCCCTCTACCTCCTCTACCTCCGTGGCCATGACCGTGGCTACATATGCATGAGTCACCTCAACAAAGCTAAAACTGTGAGTGATGTGACCCTTATTATATTATTTCTGCCCGCCAAATGTCTTATCTTATTGAAGAAAAAAATTACATTCTAATACATCGTTAATACAAAATATGTATAAAAGTGTCTTATACTGTAAAAGAAGTTGGTTGTAGGACGCGTTGTCCGACCACGTCGGATATCAAAAGTGTTAATTTGTTCCAAAGGGCCTTACTGGAATATCCTTGAAATATGGGGATAATAGAGCACATTTTCACGATACAGGGGTTACCATTCAATATACTGCGATACTGTAAGCAAGCTGTTATATTGCCATTTTTGTCTAATTTCAGGAAAATTGTCATAGTATAAATTACACACCACCATATGCATAAAATAAGTCATAGAAAGGTTTCTTCTTTGATGCAACCAGAACAATGGGTTCTGCATTTATTACGTTTACGTTTTACAAAACTGCTATCTAGCAGTCGGGCTTTAATCACAACAATTGATTCAATATCACCCCAAAAAACTATCGCAATACGATATTTTGTTATATTTTCTTACACCCCCACTCCTGAAAGCCTTTTATAGTGTTGCACTCGGCTGTTCACATTAAAAGTGACAGAAATAGCTACGTAACCAATGGAAGTTTCAACCCTGGCTCTATTCTTGGCTCCACACAGCTGACCAATCCCTGTGCGAAGTAGGGATGAATGTCAGACTCTACAGAATCCAACATTCCATCTGTGAATGTTGAAGCTTTTACTTTTTTACTTACTATATTTTATGTCTTATTTCTTAAGCTTGTGTTTACCACAGACCATCTTACTAAAAAGCCATTCACAAAACCCACTGACTTCAAGGATAGGGAACCAGAATTGCTAAAATGCTAACTAATTTCCTGGATTTGGGACTCATTCTTGCAGCACTCTATAGCAGTTGATGTTCCTGTACTTATATATGCTACGTGCTAGACTCGTCTACGTTGAAAAGCTCTACTAACTAACTAACTAACTAACGTTAACGCCGTTAATAAAACATTTAACTGACAGCGCTAATGTTTTTATTTTTCTGAGAAAATTCCTCTAGTTTTAATTGCACTTCTTCTTATTTCAAGAATGTTCTGTAACATGTCTGTGTATTGAAACAAGGCTGAATCAGTGCTCCAGCCCAGTGTACTGTGGTTCCTATAGTCTCTAAAAGTAAAACAGGAGCCAGAGCCTTCAGTTACCAAGCTCCTCTCCTGTGGAACCAGCTTCCAGTTGTGGTTCGGGAGGCAGACACCCTCACCACATTCAAGAGTAGGCTTAAGACATTCCTCTTTGATAAAGCTTATAGTTAGGGCTGGATCAGGTGAGTCCTGAACCATCCCTTAGTTATGCTGCTATAGGCCTAGACTATCGGGGGATTTCCCACAGTGCACTGAGCTCCTCTCTCTTTCTGCACTCATTCATGTCCCATTAATGCATGTTACTAACTTCACTTCTTCCCCAGAGTTCTTGTGCTTTCTCGTCTCGCAGGTTCTTATCGATCCTGGTGGAGCCTCCTGCCATGGTCCTGCTAGATTGCCATTGCCAATACTGTTGTTGCTGTCTGTCTGTCTGTGTCTCTCTCTCTCTCTCTCTCTCTCTCTCTCTCTCTCTCTCTCTCTCTCTCTCTCTCTCTCTCTCTCTCTCTCTCTCTCACCCCAACTGGTCGAGGCAGACGATGCTTTTAATGTTTTAAAGAGTTCGGTCTAGACCTGCTCTATTTGAAAAGTCCTGAGATAACTTCTGTTATGAATTGGCGCTATACAAATAAAATTGAATTGAATTGTACTCTAAATACTCTGAAATAGCCTTTCCCTTAGTGTCTCACTTTGCAAAGTGGACTCACTCACTCAATCTAGCAATAATGCATCAATTTTGTAGTGTTAGTTTGACATCAACCAGAATCCAAAGGCAAAAAGCTGTGTGCTGTTTTTCTCCCCACAGGCTGTTGGCCTTCTATTGTGGATTATCTGCTGGGCAGATGTTTTCTATTCTTTCTGGGAAAGAAGTCATGGCAGCAGAGTCCCTGCACCCGTCTACCTAGTCAGTCCAACCCTACTGGGCCTCACCATGGTGAGAGTTTATCTTTGTCATTGATATCGAAAAGGTGTCACCTCTCTTCGGAGCAAACCAAAACTTAGTTTGGATTTATTTATGGGTATATTTTTAAAGGTCTAGTGTGTAACATTTAGGAGGATCTATTGTAAGAAGTTGAATATAATGTTCATGATTAATATTCGTTGGTTCATAGGTTTTTAATCACAAATAATCACCTGAAAATAAGAATTGTTGTTTTTGTTACCTTAGAATTAGCCATTTTTATCTTCACATGCTGCAAGCTGCCTTCCATAGTCTGCCATGATCCAATGGTAGCCTAGAAGGGACAAACTAGATACAGTTTACAGATCAGTGTATGAATGTGTGTGAATGGGGTGAGTGTGGCATGTAGTGTACAGCTATACAAGTACAGTCTATTTACCATTTACACTGGCTCTAGATAGGACACATATCTCAGCAATCATGGTTTATCTTTCATGCTTGGAAGGGGAGAGTGAAGCAAGTGAGTTGTGATCTGCAACTACACCGATAGATGCCATTTAAATACTACACACTGGACCTTTTTAATAGGTTATATATATGAAATTCACTGGCCACTACATGCTGTACTAGAACACCCGCATCTCAGACCTTTTTAAATACATTTATTTAGTTTAAACTTTTGTTTTCCAAAAATACTAGTTTTTATGGTAACACTTTATTTGGAAAGTCAGATAGTTTATAAAGTATTTGTAACATGTCAACAGCTTATTAGTTGAGATTTAACAGTTACATTACACTACTGTAGTTGTGGTTTGGTCAGGTTTAGGCACAAAAACCATCTTGGTTAGGGAATGTTCATGCATTGTCACATATAGTACTAATAGTAATATAAATAATCAGTTAATAATCTGCAGTGCATGAAATTGTGATTAAAGAGAAATTTAGACTGCGTGTTATCTATTAATGTAGTTTAATTACACACAGTAAACATGAAATGCTTTTTTTACGCCTTTTTTTTAATTTGATAGCAAAGCTGAAGACCAGTACTGGATCATAGTCAAGCTTGGAGTAAATGGTAAATGGACCTGTACTTGTATAGCGCCTTTCTAGTCTTCCGACCACTCAAAGCGCTTTTACACTACATGCCACATTCACCCTTTCACACAAAGTCCATCGAACAGAATATAAGTCATTCATACACATTCACACACCGATGCACGGGAGCAATTTGGGGTTCAGTATCTTGCTCAAGGATACTTCGACATGTGGCACCAGGAGCCAGGGATCGAACCAACAACCTTCCGATTAGTGGACAACCCACTCTGCCTCTGAGTCACAGCCGCCCGAGTAATAGAGTTGTGTTTGTAATATTGGTATGTTATATCAAGAACCATGTATAAATGTGTTTAAATTGTGCGTGTGCTCCAGTTGCTGGCCACCATGTTAATTCAGTACGAACGTATGAAAGGGGTTCAGTCGTCTGGAGTGATGCTGATCTACTGGCTGCTGGCACTGCTGTGTGCCACAGTAACCTTCAGGTCCAAGATCCTGCAGGCCCAGGACCAGGTCAGTCTAATACAAGCATGGCTGAATTAGATTTGGGTGAATTAAGTTGTAATAAACCTCTGGATAACATATAATATGTAACTGCCTGGCTTGAAATGACACTTTATTGTCACATACATTCCCTTGGAAAAGTATCCACCCCCCTTGGCTTTTTACCTATTTTGTTACATTACAGTCTTTAGTTCAATGTTTTTTTTAATCTGAATTGTATGTGATGGATCAGAACACAATAGTCTAAGTTGGTGAAGTGAAATGAGAAAAATATATACATGAAACTATTTTTTAGAAATAAAAAAACTGAAAATTGGCATGTATATATGTATTCACCCCCTTTGTTATGAAGCCCATAAAAAGCTCTGGTGCAACCAATTACCTTCAGAAGTCACATAATTAGTAATAGTGTCACATGATCTGTCAGTACATATACACACCTTTTTTGAAAGGCCCCAGAGGCTGCAACACCTAAGCAAGAGGCACCACTAACCAAACACCGCCATGAAGACCAAGGAACTCTCCAAACAAGTAAGGGACAATGTTGTTGAGAAGTACAAGTCATGGTTAGGTTATAAAAAAATATCCAAATCTTTGATCAGAATCAGAAATACTTTAATAATCCCAGGGGCAAATTATTTGATGATCCCCAGGAGCACCATCAAATCTGTCATAACCAAATGGAAAGAACATGGCACAAGAGACGGCCGCCCACTAAAACTCACGGACCGGGCAGGGAGGGCATTAATCAGAGAGGCAGCACAGAGACCTAAGGTAACCCTGGAGGAGCTGCAGAGTTCCACAGCAGAGACTGGAGTATCTGTACATAGGACGACAATAAGCTGTACGCTCCATAGGCTTTATGGCAGAGTGGCCAGAAGAAAGCCATTACTTTCAGCAAAAAAACAAAATGGCACGTTTTGAGTTTGCGAAAAGGCATGTGGGAGACTCCCAAAATGTATGGAGGAAGGTGCTCTGGTCTGATGAGACTAAAGTTGAACTTTGTAGCCATCAAAGAAAACGCTATGTCTGGCGCAAACCCAACACATCACATCACCCAAAGAACACCATCCGTGTGAAAACGTGGTGGCAGCATCATGCTGTGGGGATGTTTTTCAGCAGCCGGGACTGGGAAACTGGTCAGAGTTGAGGCACAGATGGATGGTGCTAAATACATGGATATTCTTGAGCAAAACCTGTACCACTCTGTGCGTGATTTGAGGCTAGGACGGAGGTTCACCTTCCAGCAGGACAATGACCCCAAACACACTGCTAAAGCAACACTTGAGTGGTTTAAGGGGAAACATGTAAATGTGTTGGAATGGCCTAGTCAAAGCCCAGACCTCAATCCAATAGAAAATCTGTGGTCGGACTTAATGATTGCTGTTCACAAGCGCAAACCATCCAACTTGAAGGAACTGGAGCAGTTTTGCAAGGAGGAATGGGCAAAAATCCCAGTGGTAAGATGTGGCAAGCTCCTAGAGACTTATCCAAAGCGACTTGGAGCTGTGATTACCGCAAAAGGTGGCTCTACAAAGTATTGACTTTTGGGGGGTGAATAGTTATGCACATTGACTTTTTCTGTTATTTTGTCCTACTTGTTGTTTGCTTCACGTTCATGTTGCAAATCCTCAAACAATCCATGTTAATTCCAGGTTGTGAGGCAACAAAACACGAAAAATACCAAGGGGGTGAATACTTTTGCAGGGCACTGTAAGAATATACCTTGAGAAGAAGTAATATAGCGAATGTACCACAAACAAAGCAATTTCTTACAGCAGCCAATTCTGTGGGTTAAAAGCTTGATCTGGTTTGTTTTATTTGAAGCTATCAGCGGTGTATGTGTGGAGGTACACCACCTTCTATATCTACTATGCTCTGCTGCTGGTTGCTCTGTTCCTGTCCTGCCTGACGGACCAGCCGCCCCTCTTCTCGCAGGCTGTTAAAGACTCGGTGAGACTACCTCACACTGTAAATCCTCATTCCTCTCCCTGATCCTCTTTCTCAGTCTCTCTCACTTATTTATATCAAGTGGTGGAAACTTTCTACATTTTTCTTTTAATGTTCACTTAATGTAAATGTTGATTTGCACAAAATGACAGTCCTTACTTTTGAATTCCCAGTTTGATGTTGCACTGAGCCAAGTTTGATAATTATGTCTCATCATTAAAGTTGTACGAACAGAGTTGGAACCGTGTAATGGGGCTCCTAGAGCCGCTGTTTTCTGACAGTGCTGGCCCCCCTCAGACAAATCGAAACTACGTATAGACTGATTATTGGCCTAGTCAATTATCAGATCCAGTATTCAGCACTTTTCTGATAATCAGTTTGTAATTTATTTTCATCCAATAGCAGAAAACCAGCATGACAATCACTCCACCTGGCTAAATCTTTGCTAAGGTGCTGGAATGTGTCCAAACTTAAGGTGACGATTTCTGCACACTTAGATCCATGCAGTATATCAGTATATTACAGTGTACCACAGTGTCTGTCAGTAATTCTGTTACAAGTAAAAGTCTGTTTAAAATCTAACTTCGGGTACTCTGAAGTACTGCAGGGGAGTTCTTGACTTAAAAAAACAACAACCCAATTCATTAAAAGGATATCAGTTATGCATAATTACTAAAGATTATACTTTAAGTTCAGTAAAACAATGCAAATGTAAGTTTGATAAACCACATTTTATATTCAGTATTTCAATGCAATTGTTGACTGTTAACTGTCAACTGCAGTAAAACTGCGGTAAAACCTTTACAAAATATGTTTTCCGCTGGTCCTTGGGTGAAAAAATATTTCAAAGTGGGTACATGAATGAAAAAGTTTGAGAACCACTGGCTTAATCTATAATAATACAGCATCATTTATTTGTGTGTTTATATTTTGTGTGTTAATAATGTGAATCTGCAAAGTAATGTAAGTTATCAAATATATGTGGTGCAGTAAAAAGTACAATATTTGTCTCCAGTGTGTAGTGGAGTGGATGTATAAAGTAGCAAAAAATGGAAATACTCAAAATGCAAGTACCTCAAAGCTGTACTTACGGTACTTGAGTAAATACATAGTCCCACTCCATCACTATTTTAAATTTTGACACTCAGATTTTCATTTTGACTGCAAATGTACAGTATATTGGTTCCAAATATCAGTTATTGGTTTCCTTGATAACTAATAAAACTGTATCTGTATCGTCCCTGTAAAAAACATATCGTTTGATCCTTAATGGAGACAACTGTGCCCATCAAACCTTAAAAACATAATAGATCTATAACGAACATCTTTGTTTCTATAATTTCTAAGCAGATTTGTGGACACTAAACTAAAAATATGTTTACTATTTCTGTGTATTTAGCTTTGACTTATGACATGGATTGATATCATCTATGTACACCTTCTTAATGCAGATAAAAACCTAATTCTTGGATCAGTATGTCAGCAGCAGAGAAATCTTTTGGCTCTAACTGTAATGTGTGTTTGTCTTCAGAATCCCTGCCCTGAGCTTGGAGCTTCTTTCCTCTCCAGAATAACTTTCTGGTGGATCACAAAGTAAGCAGACGTTTAACCTTCCTGTAGTGTGGATGTTGTGATGATGTGATTGTTGTTGGTGATTGTTGGAACAGTGGAAGGACTAGCAAAGAATGTGAATGAAGACATGATGTTACAATGATATGTGAGGTAAAATTACTGTTTTTGTCTATGGTAAATGGTAAATGGACCTGTACTTGTATAGCGCCTCTCTAGTCTTCCGACCACTCAAAGTGCTTTTACACTACATGCCACATTCACCCTTTCACACACATTCACACAGTGATGGCAAAGTCCATCGAACAGAAACTAACATTCATACACATTCACACACCGATGCACGGCATCAGGAGCAATTTGGGGTTCAGTATCTCGCTCAAGGATACTTTCGACATGTGGCATGTGTTCCGATTAAGGAACGACCCGCTCTGCCTCTGAGCCACAGCCGCTCTATGGAGTCTAGTTTTGAGCTATAGTGATATTACAGCTGTTTCTGGTTAAATAAAGGTCTTTCTCTGTGGGGATACTTTACATAATGTTACCAGACACTGGAGTCAGTGGCAAAAACAACAACTTTTAGTGGACTTACTTTGATGGGAGCCGGTGTTTGCTTCTGTAGTAACATGGCATTCATTGGCCGTCGCCAAGTGCTTGCTCATGGTGGTACTGTTGGGTCTCTGTATATAATGCGTTAAGGAGTTTGGTCTAGACCTGCTCTATTTGAAAAGTTTCCTGAGATAACTTCTGTTATGAATTGGCGCTATACAAATACAACTGAATTGGCAGACTGCATGGAAGTAAATGGTAACTGAACTGTGCTTTCACTCAAGGCACTTTTGCACTACATGCCACATTCACCCATTCACACACATTCATACTGTGATGGCAAAGCCCATCAAATTCAGTCACATTCATATACTGATACACAGCATTGGGAGCAATTTGGTGTTCTTGCTCAAGGACACTTGGTGACATGTGGTGAAGGAGACGGGGATCAAACTGCTAACCTTACGATTAGTGGAATACTGGTAGCTCTACCTCCTGAGCCACACCCTCCCTGTACATATGAGAGGCTCATTCTAAGGTAACAAAAACACAACAATTCGTATTTTCAGGGGATTATACATATGCATACATATAATTAAAAACATACCTATGAATATTGTATTCCATTTCTGGCAATGGATCCTCTTAAATGTTTCACACTGGACCTTTTTAAAGTCTTTGGGTTTCCTTTCTTTAGCTACCGTTGCTTCTTACACTACATGCCACATCACTCAGTGATGGCGAAGTCCATCGAACAGAAACGTATGCATTCATACACATTCACGGGAGAAATTTGGGGTTCAGTATCTTGCTCAATGATACTTCGACATGTGGCGGGAGGAGCTGGGGATTGAACCAAGAACCTTCTGATTAGTGGACAACCCGCTCTGCCTCTGAGCCACAGAGTTCACATTCTGAACTACACAGACTGTAGCTTTGGGAGATGTCCAAGACATTTGTTTATATTAACTTCAGCTAAACTTTGGAATATATTTTTGCACAGAACGAAGGATTTGTAAATATAAAGTGGTCAGGAGGAGGTGAGGCTTTTTATTCCCACAGTGTCATATTACCTCTTCTATTGAAACAGATGGTAACAGAGCAGATATCTGATCTCTACTCTTTTTCTTTGGTCTAATTGGTACAAAATAACTTATATATACTGGAACATTGTAGGTTGTACATGTTGTTCAGTTCTACCTAATTACCTGGATTTGTCTTTTATAGGTCTAATTTTGGTTTTATTGTATTGGCTCAGAGGTAGAGCGGCTCGTCCACTAATCGGGTTCGATCGTGTGTGTGTGTGTGTGTGTGTGTGTGTGTGTGTGTGTGTGTGTGTGTGTGTGTGTGTGTGTGTGTGTGTGTGTGTGTGTGTGTGTGTGTGTGTGTGTGTGTGTGTGTGTGTGTGTGTGTGTGTGTGTGTGTGTGTGTGTGTGTGTGTGTGTGTGTGTGTGTGTGTGTGTGTGTGTGTGTGTGTGTGTGTGTGTGTGTGTGTGTGTGTGTGTGTGTGTGTGTCCATTTACAAAGACTTCAAAGTGAAACTGAAGCTTTCCTGAGTCATATCATTCATTGGGGAAACCAGATGTGGAAAAATGAAGAGTAAAGGTTAGGTGCTTGTCTCCAGTATAAAGCATGATCACGATAATGGAAATTCACCACAATTTATGTAAGGAGTGTTTTTCTTATTGCGATATGTTATTTATTTTATTATTTGCCCTTTTTTCCCCAATAACATTACATAATAATTTATTGGTTAAGTTATATTTTGTGTTTATAATGTGTATCTGTATATTGCCTAATTTAGCAAATGAATCATGTGCAGTACATGCCTCAAAAATGTAGTGGAAATGAATGAAAAAGTTAAATATTTAAAAATGAGTATTTAAGTAAGTGTACCTAGTTACACTCTAAATTTTGACTTAGATTTTTGTTTTTACTGTAAATGTATATTGGTTGTCAGTTTCCTTGATTCCGAACGTATTACCCACAAAAACATATTCATCAACCCCTATTACAGTTGTTCATCTAAAAGCGAGTGCAAACTACACTGGTGATGGAGGTGTGTATCGTGGTACCTACATCATGCGACTGAGCTCGAAGTCACATACAATCTGTGACCTCGAGCCTTTTGATATTGTCTTCATTTGGCCAGTCATGACCCTCCTGCTCAGATTCCAAATTCTTTGTGTTAGTCTCTCGACGTAAATGCTTCTCTCCTCCTCCTCCTCCCTCCCCTCTTGTGTCTACTAGCATGATGATGACAGGCTACAAGCACCCACTGGAGGAGAAGGACCTGTGGTCTTTGAACCCAGAGGACCGCTCCCATAGAGTGGTTCCACAGTTGGTGTGTCGCTGGAATGCAGAGTGCCAAAAGGTCAAAAGGTCAGGAGTTCAGTACAGCAGGAAAAGACTATGGCTTGAAAATATATACAATAATGTTCATCATTGTGGGCGCCCGGTTAGCTCAGTGGGTAGAGCTGGCGACCCATGTACTGAGGCTGAGTCCTTGCTGCAGCTGCCCAGGGTTCCAATCCGACCTGCGGCCCTTTGCTGTGTGTCATCCCCTCTCTCTGCCCCCCTTTCCTGTCTATCTTCAGCTATCTCTATCATAAAGGCAATAAAAGCCCCAAAAAATACTTTATACTTTAAAAAAAATCATTTATTGTTCCACATTGTTAAATGATAAAGCCACCTGCACCTGCTAGATACCCACCAGATTTGATACATATGGGAACAGCAATATTTAGCTTTTCCTTGGTACAGTATAACTGCGTACACAAAGTTCTGGATAGAGTATATGTGTTGATTTGTTGGTTGTTTATTAGCAGATTCTGTCTTAAGTCTCAACCAAATTGTAATAACTCTAATTTTCACTTTTGATTCAATTTCTTTCTGATGGAAATTTGATCTTGAACTACAATTATTAGAGGGCCATTGAGTGGTGAAAAAGTTCACACAAATCATTTCTGACTCTCCTCAACAAATTTTATTTAGAAGATTTCATTGAAGCAGTCTACCTTTCCTTCCTTCTCCCAGGGCGGAGGAGAAAACTTTGTATTCCCCCAAGCAGGTCCCGCACAGCGAGGACAAAGATGGCCGAGCTGTGGAAGAGTCTGAAATCTTGATTGTGAAAAACCCCCAAAAAACAAAAGAGCCCTCCCTGCTCTGGGCACTGTGCCTGACCTTCGGGCCCTACTTCCTCATCTCCTGCCTCTATAAGATCATCCAGGACATCCTCATGTTCGTTGGGCCTGAGATCCTCCGGTATGAAACCTCAGTTTATCTCAAACACATATGGTAGGTAAATGGTAAATTGAAACTGTACTTATATTCTATCCTTTCTAGTGTTCTGACCACTCAAAGCGCTTTTACACTACATTCACTCAGTGACGGCAAAGCCCATCGAACTCATTCATACACATTCACAATTCGGAGCAATTCGGGGTTCAGTATCTTGCTAAAGGATACTTCGACATGTGAAAGGAGGAGCCGGGGATTGTACCAACAACCTTCTGATTAGGGGACGACCCGCTCTGCCTCTGAGCCACAGCCACCCATTTACACACTTAGTAAGATGAAAATGCTGTGTAGCATTATTTGATTTATATGAAATGAAAATATATCATTGATGTGTCTGAGATTCATATATGCACCTTTCAAAATCTAGAATAGGGCTGTCACGTTAACGCCAATAATGAAATACAGCACAAGCTAACCACAAGGGATAGCAAGCCAGTATCACAATATTTTGTTTTTGTGATGTATCGTATGTTATTGTATGATGTAAATCCAGATTTTACTCACAATGTACTGCCTTGCTTATATTATTGCAATATATCGCAATGTGTTGAATGTATCCTATCGCCAGATTCTTGCCTGTACGCATCCCTGTTATCTACCAGACAGCCTGAGCCTCCTCACACAAAGTATGCCAGGAGTGTAGCTCCCTGAGCCCCCGAGGTTTCTTAACCTTGACAATACATACATTTCTTCATATCCAAAGATTTTTTTCTACCACAGAATAAGTGGTGATCACTACAGCCCTATGTCACATCTGTAGGCTGGCTGCCTTTTGAAAGAGGCAAAGTCCTTAAGAAGCCCTTTAAGTGACGTACTTTAAGCACAGCTCAAAAAATTGTTCTGAAGAGTGGATGAACAACCGTTTGTTAGTGATTTAATTATGGCTCAGTGTAAACATGTCCATTATGTTCACTTTCTTTACTTGATCCCGTCTAGGCTGCTGATACGCTTTGTCAACAACTCCAGTGCCCCCTCCTGGCAGGGGTACTTCTACACCGCTCTGCTCTTCATTTGTACCTGTGTGCAGTCCCTGATCCTCCAGAAGTATTTTCATGTTTGCTTTGTCTCAGGCATGCGTCTGCGCACCGCCATCATCGGAGCTGTTTATAGGAAGGTACAGGCAAATTTGAAATGCTGTTTTAAATTGATTTCAGAATGTCTCTTCTCTGCTTATTGTAAAGACTATGGAAATAAAGTAGTGAGCCCCTGCAAGATATTGCTAGGCTAGTGCTAGAACAGCTACAGGATACATTAACTGACAGCACACCTGGACCAACTAGCAGCAGTATTCACTGTATCTTTAACCTCGGGCTAGAGCAGGATATAGTCCCTACCTGCCTTAAATAAGCTACAGTCATCCTGGTGCCCAAGAAGGGAGAAGTGAATTGTCTGCCCAGTTGCTCTGACCCCCATCATTCCCAAGTGTTATGAAAGACTGATTCTCTACCACATTAAGGCTGCCATCCCTGCTGATCTTGATCAGTTTGCATGTTGGATCAACAGTCATAACAGCTCTTCACACAGCCCATATATATATATATATATATATATATATATACATACATACACCTTAGGTGTACTCCTCAGACCACTCCTCTACTCCCTCTTTACGAATGACTCCCCATTCACCTCTCCAACACCATTGCCAAGTTTGCACCATCAACACCACCGTAGGACTGATAACAAATAAAAATGTAACAGCCTACAGGGATGAGGTTCAACAACTGGTTGAGTGGTATTCCCATAACAACCTGACCTCAACACAACAGAAACCAAGGAGATGATGATAGACTTCAGAAGATTGAGGAGAATTGAGCACCCTGCCCTCTGAAAGGAGGTGGACAGATCTTACATAGACTGCGAACATCTCTCACCAGGTGAAGAAGGCCCAGCAGAGACTTTACTTCCTTAGGAACTTAAACAGTGCCACCTCCCACAGCAGCCACTGGTGAACCTTTACCACCATCAAGAGCCTCCTCAGCTACTGCAGCACAGTGTGGTACGACAGCTGCCCTGGGGACCCCTCAACAAGTCATTGGGACTACATGACCCTTGCCACCCTGTTTACTGTCTGTTTGCCCAGGTACAGGACAAAAAAAGCAGAAACGTCTCACTGAAAAACAGCTTCTTTCCAATAGCTGTATCCTCCCACTGCCCAAGATTGAGAAACACTGACTGACTGCTATCTAACCACCATTGTACTGTTAAGGTCACTTATGTATATACAGCAATTAAGATATTTGAGCCACAGCCGGCCTTACTCCGAGTCCCTCGCGGATGTCAGAGCTTCTCACCCTATCCCTAAGGGATACCCTTGGGGCTTGTACCCTGGATCTCGTTCTTTCGGTCACGACCCATCTCTCATGACCATAGGTGAGGGCAGGAACAAAGATCGACCAGTAGATCTTTTCGTGACAACAGTGCAATACAGGGACCGCAATACCGCCCCTGCTGCCCCGATTCTCCGGCCAATCTCCTGCTCCTTTCTACACTCACTCATGAACAAAACCCTGAGGTACTTGAACTCCTTCACTTGGGGTAAGGACTCACTCCCTACCCGGAGTAGACAATCCACCGATTTCCTGCTGAGAACCATGGCCTTAGAGGCGCTGATCCTTATCCCAGCCTCTTGACACTCAGCTGCGAACCGATCCAGTGAGTGCTGAAGGTCACAGGCCGATGATGCCATCAGGACCACATCATCCGCAAAAAGCAACGATGCAATTATCAGCCCACCAAACTGCAACCCCTCTCCGCCACGACTACGCCTCGATATCCTGTCCATGAAAGTCACAAACGCTGTCCCTGACTTCCACGCAGTCTTGAAAAGGCGTGTCAACCAAGACAGCCCCTCAACACCCAGAGCCTTCAGCATTTCTGGACGAATCTCATCAATCCCCGGGGCTTTGCCACTGTGGAGTTATTTGACTACCTCAGTGACTTCCCGCCGGGAAATTGATGTCGATCCCCCATCACACTCCAGCCCTGCCTCTATCACAGAGGGTGGGTTTGTTGGTCTAGTCGGGTTCAGGAGTTCCCCAAAGTGTTCCTTCCATCGCCCAATTACCTCCTCAATTGAGGTCAGCAGTGTCCCATCCCCGCTGTACACAGCTTGAATGGTTCCCCGCTTCCCCCTCATGAGGTGTCGGACGGTTTTCCAAAAGCGCCTGGGTGCCGTCTGAAAGTCCTTCTCCATGACTTCTCCAAACTCCTCCTCCTGTTTTGCTTCCCTCACAGCTGCGGCTGCAGTCCTTCGGGCCTGCCGGTACCCTGCAACTGCCTCGGGAGTCCCCCGGGATCATCAACCACTCCAGTTCGATGTCCCCCGCCTCCACAGGAATGTAGGAGAAGCTCCGCTGGAGGTGGGAGTGGAAGGTCTCTCGGACAGGGGCCTCCTCCAGACGTTCCCAGTTCACCCGTACTACACGTTTGGGTTTACCAGGTCTGTCCAGTGGCTTCCCCCAACACCTAACCCAACTCACCACCAGATTATGATCAGTTGACAGCTCCGCCCCTCTCTTTACCCGAGTGTCCAATACATGCGGCCTCAGGTCTGATGATACGATCACAAAATCGATCATAGACCTTTGGCCTAGGGTGCTCTGGTACCACGTACACTTATGAGCATCCCTATGTATGAACATGGTGTTCGTTATGGACAATCCACGACTTGCACAGAAATCCAGCAACCAAACACCACTCTGGTTCAAATCGGGGTGGCCGTTCCTCCCAGTCACGCCCCACGAAGTATCTCCATCATTGCCCACATGTGCGTTGAAGTCTCCCAGGAGAACGATGGAGTCCCCTACTGGAGCCCTATACAGGATTTCATTCAGGGTCTCCAAGAAGCCCGAATATTCTGCACTGCTGTTTGGTGCATAAGCACAAACAACAGTCATAGTTCCACCCCCCACAGATCATAGGTGTAGGGAGGCGACCCTCTCGTCCACCAGGGTGAACACCAACGTAGAGGCGCTCAGCTGGGGGCTAGTTAGTATCCCCACACCAGCCCGGCACCTCACACCTTGAGCAACTCCAGAGAAGAATAAAGTCCAACCCCTATCCAGGAGTAAGGATCCAGAGTCTCGACTGTGCACCGTAGAAGTAAGCCCCACCAGATCTAATTGATAGCGCTCCACCTCCCGCACCAGTTCCGGCTCCTTCCCCCCCAGCGAAGTGACATTCCACGTCCCTAAAGCCAGCTTTTGCTGCCCAGGTCTGGTCTGTCTAGGCCCCCTGCCTTTACTGCCACCCATTTGGCATCGCACCCGATCCCAATGGTTTCTCCCGTGAGTGGTGGGCCCGCGGGATGAAGATGTATAGGTAGTTATGAAAAAAAAAAGACAGAAAGTTCAGTGGGAGATCAGGGGGAAGGGGGGTCTCCTCGATACAGAGTTTAGCAGGCTGACAGCTGATGGGAAAGAGCTGTTCCTGAGTTGCTAGTTGGGAACGGAGAGACCTGTTGCACCTCCCAGAGGGGAGGAGGGCAAACAGTTAGTGACCTGGGTGGGAGGTGTCCCCAACCATGCTGCGCGCCTTCGGCATCCGACATTGCTTGCTCTGGACAGGACCTCAATGGTGGGGAGAGGTTAGCCAGTGATTCGCTGGGCAGTTTTCACTACCCTCTGCAGAGTTTTCCGGTCCGAGGCAGAGCAGTTTCCATACCAGACTGATGCAGTTGGTAAGAATGCTCTTGATGGCGCAGCGGTAGTTCACCAGAATCTGAGGAGACAGATGGGACTTCTTGAGTCTCCTCAAAAAGAAGAGATGCTGATGAGCCTTCTTGACCAGGGCTGAGGTGTTCAGGGTCCAAGAGAGGTCCTCGGAGATGTGGACACCCAGAAACGCATCTCCTTTTATTTACATTTTCTTTACATTTTCTTTTACGTTTTGAACAATCACAATAAAGACCTATTCTAAAGAAAAATAGAAAAGATGTAAAGGGACAGATTCAGTAATGAGCAATCAAGTGGATGAGTCTTATTAAAAACTGACAAACAGTAATTTAATGTTGATTAAAACTTACAGTAACATTCTTTAATTTGTGGTTTAATTACACTCATGATCAGTTTGTGGATGCTTTGACTGTGAGTCTACGGATGGACTCTGAGCTTTTTCCTCCCTGGATCTTCTCTTTCAGGCTTTGGTTATAAGCAGCGCAGCCCGCCGCACCTCCACGGTGGGAGAGATTGTCAACCTGATGTCAGTGGACGCTCAGCGCTTCATGGACCTCATCACTTACATCAACATGATATGGTCTGCCCCTCTGCAGGTGGTGCTGGCCCTTTACTTTCTCTGGCAGGTAGGATTACAGAGCAACTACAGACTTTCACACAGGTCCAAGTTAACCATCATAACCAACATAATCTCTATGCCGAGGTAGTCTCACATGAGCACATTTGAGAGGTAACATAAGCGTGGCAAACCATACCCATACCAAAACTATAATATTTTGTTACTTTACTTTCTGAAATGGTTTAAGTGAACATGAGTGCTTATCCTAACATAACCCTGTCCAATGTTGGTGGAAATGTTTTTATCTATTGCTGTGCAGAACCTGGGTCCATCCGTGCTAGCTGGAGTGGCTGTGATGGTTCTGATGGTTCCTGTTAATGCCGTCATTGCCATGAAAACCAAAACATACCAGGTGGGACACAGACAAACATCTTCATTCCCTTTTTCTTAGCTAAGCCTTTATGACTAAGTCCTCTTATTGGCCTTTCCCAGTCGTTTTAATTTTCAGATAGCTCAAATGGGCATATCCAACATACTATATTGTATGTAGGCAAACAACCATGGGGCAGTAATTCTAGTTTACATTCATACATACAGAGGCCCTACCTAACCAAGGTGTCAGTTTGTAGTATTGTCAAGTAAAATTGTATTTATATATTCCAAAATCACAAATCACAATTCTCGTCAAGGGTCTTTACAGTCTGTACAGATATGACACCATCTGTCCTTACACCCTCCTATTTAGGGCATGCTTAAAATAGGACGGACTGACATGCAATAGATGTCATATACACAGAACCGACCAACAAAATCACTGTATATACAAGTTTCGATGACAAAATGTACATGTGAAGATTGTCTGATTTGTTTCTCTTTAAATACTTTGTGCGTGTTTGTGCTGAGCAGGTGGCTCAGATGAAGAGTAAGGACAATCGCATTAAGCTGATGAATGAGATGCTAAATGGCATCAAGGTGCTGAAACTGTACGCCTGGGAGCTGGCCTTCAAGGACAAGGTGTCTGAAATTCGTGAGAGTGAGCTGCGGGTCTTGAAGAAGGCCGCCTATCTGGGTGCAATGTCCACCTTCACTTGGGTCTGTGCACCTTTCCTGGTGAGTCCAAAGAAGTCTATAGTTGCTTTCAAAATTACACAGAACCTCATCATGTTGTTCAGCTAGCACAGACACCCAAGCCAGCCCCAGCATCTATACATACTGTGACACTTATGCTCTTGTCATTCTGTCACCCTGTCCAGACTGTCTAAAAATAATTTACTCTTTACTATTACTATTTAACTATACTGCAAATAAAAACTATGTATGTCATCAGAATAAATTGAAAAGAGCTGTAATCCCATTACTTTCTCCTTACCGCTGGGCTGCTCCACAGGTTGCCCTCTCCACTTTCACTGTGTACGTGCTGATTGACGAACACAACGTGCTTGATGCCCAGAAGGCCTTTGTGTCACTGGCACTCTTCAACATTCTCCGTTTTCCTCTCAACATGCTGCCAATGGTCATCAGTAGCATGGTGCAGGTTAGTGTGCCTCCACTTTCATGATCAGTCACCATCACTTATCTCCACTGTTCTGCTGGATAGCATTGCTTTTTTTATGTTTGATTATCAAGTAGTAAGAAATACGGTATGGTCGTAGAACTAGAAGGTGTGGCAAAGAAAGGCCTTCAACTCGCTTAAAATGAAGGCCTTCTGTCAGAGCAAGCAGGAGAGATATAAATAGCAATACCTAGATCTCTACGAGTTTCATTTCCAATATTATAAAAACATTCTTGTTAGCCCATCAATGGAGAAATTGGCTCTTTAGGTGAAATGACACACACGACTAAATCCAGTGCAGAACTCAGAATGTCTTTAAGGGCTGAAATCAAAAGTTTTGAGATTTCTACCTCTACCAGAGTGGAGGTGAATGGAACTATGGTGCTGCTCAAAGCTATAGATAGAACGATTAATCAGTTATCTGGCATTTTGACATAATTGACATTGGCCAATAAACAAAAGAAAATGTCTGCAGGCAGCATTGTCAGTGTGGCTGTTGTGCAACAATGTTAGCACTCCCCTTTATGACTTTTGGGAAGGTGGCGATTAAGTTAGTTTGGAGTCCTGTACTATAACAATCATAAATCCTGCTGTAAACATTTTGCTAAATTTCCTCAGTCATCTAAATGTGAAAAAACTTTCTAAAAAAAAAAAAAATTCTACATGTTAACACATATTTCCTTAATGACAGCAAATCTTATCTAAAATTGTTATTGGCTAGTGTTTTTTTTATATATATATATATATAATGTTATGATAAAGCAGCTGATTTCTCTATCCCGCTCTTAAATACCTAGATACCTTTTATCTAGCTGCACTTCATTCAAACTGGGGAATTTGTTGATGAGTGTATGGTAGCATACCTCTGCTGTAAGCTTAGGGCATCGAGAGGCATGAGGTTGGTAAGATTTAGCAAGGATTTGATGCTGTTGAGGGTAAAGGAGAAAAGTTAAACTGTCCTTCTATTGTTTTGGGGTTTCAGTGTGGGCAGAACTAAAATTTTAACTTAACCTCCCCCTCCCGGTCCTTGTGGGGTTTCCTCCCTCTGTCTGTCGTCAGGCCAGTGTGTCCTTGAAGCGCCTGAGAGTGTTTCTATCACATGAGGAGCTGCAGGAAGACAGTGTGGAGCACAAAGCAGTAGCAGGCTGTGAGTCTTTGGTTTTCTTTCTGTTGCTGTGTCTGTTGTGCCCACCCTCTTCTACTCCAAGAATTGTACAATCCCCTGTTCTTTGTACGTATGTACATGGAGGTATTTCACATTCAGTCTATTAGTACGTCTCTTCTTTCTTCCTCTCAGCCCCACACAGTATCTCCATAGTGGATGGAGTTTTCAGCTGGTCCAGAACTGAATCACCAATACTCAAGAAGTATGTAATTTTTTCTCCAGGATGCTTCAGTGCATTCACATACACCGATCAGCCATAACATTATGACCACTGACAGGTGAAGTGAATAACACTGATTATCTGCTTATCATTGCACCTGTCAGTGGGTGGGATATATTCGGCAGCAAGTGAACATTTTGTCTTCAACTTGATGTGTTAGAAGCAGAAAATATAGGCTTGGACTTGTGGGGTGTTCCCGGTCTGCAGTGGTCAGTACCTATCAAAAGTGGTGAACCAGACACAGGGTCATGGGGGGCCAAAGCTTATTGATGCACCTGGGGAGCGAAGGCTGGCCCGTGTGGTCCGATCCAACAGACGAGCTACTGTAGCTCAAACTGCTGAAAAGGTTAATGCTGGTTCTGATTGAAAGGTGTCAGAACACACAGTGTGCCGCAGTTTGTTGCGTATGGGGATGGTGGAAATAGATACAAAAAAACATTAAAATAATTTGGTGTTCAAAATAGTGGCTTGCCCACACTACCTCATTTTAAAGGTAGATTCACTATTTTTCAGCCGTCTTAAAACAATACTCAGATGCCCATGTGTACAATGAAAAAGTTGCTGGAATTGACCCTTCCTAAGTCCCGACCCTTTTTGCTCTGTGCTCCGGTTAAGCAGGCCTCAGTCAGAACATCGGTCAACTTCCTCCTTTCCTGTACTTAGATATGCTATGCGCTTTTTATCATTAGTCATCATTGTTAATGTTTGATAAAGAATTGTTACTGAAAATTTTTTGGCTTCTAAAGATGGAAAGAAAAAGTTTGAGAACCACTGCCCTAGAATGAACCATCTTTATAGAGGGATCGGTCCTCTTCTACGGAGTGCGCCATGTTGACACACCATGCTTCTACAGTAGCCCAGAACAGACAGACCAAACGCAATGGATAGGGCCTTTCATGTTTTAGCAGCCACTGTAGTTTCCCCTACGTGCTTAGAAGGCTGTGGCTCAGAGGTGGAGCAGGTCGTCCACTAATCGGAAGGTTGGCGTTTCATCCTCCTCTTGCTGCATGTCAAAGTGTCCTTGAGCAAGATACTGAACCCCAAAGTGCTCCTGTGAGTGTGTGATTGCAGTGAGCAGTTGGCACCTTGCATGGCAGCCACTGCCATCAATGTATGAATGTGTGTGAATGGGGTGAGTGTGGCATGTAGTGTACAGCGCACTATATGCGTGGTCAAAAGACTAGAAAGGCGCTATACAAGTACAGTCCATTTACCATTTAAACGTGTATTCAACACCACTAGACGGCACTACAGCCTGCACACTTTTAAGTTAGCTAATGTTAGCAAAACGCAAGCTAGCTAGCTAATGATTGATATAGACTAGCTAGTTAGATGATAAAAGCGACATATACTGTACAAAGTCACAAAAAATGCTAACGAAGTACAGCAAAGGAAGAAGTTGACTGAGGTTTGCTCAACTGTTAAAGGAGCACAGAGCAAAAGGGGTGGGACTAAAGAAGGGCCAATTGTCCCTCTTGTCTATCCTGAGGTCCCTTCCTAAACAAATTTGTTTTGTACAAAATTCCCACAGCAATAAAATTGATTCTGAAGTGAGTTAAATGTCCCTGTGTGTCTGCAGGCTGACTGTGCATATCCCAGAAGGCTCTCTGGTGGCCGTGGTGGGACACGTGGGTTCAGGAAAGTCCTCACTGCTCTCTGCCCTGCTCGGAGAGATGGACAAACTAGAGGGAACCGTGACTGTCAAGGTGGCTGACACAGTGAGGCACTCAATCACAAGTGTGCTCTGAAGACTCTGTCTGCTGCTTTTTTCAACATTGATAATATCATGAGATGTTAGGCTTGAAGTAGCACAGGCCATTAAATAAGACTTTTAATCAAAATAGTAATTGCTCTGTCTTTCACATTATGTATACATTTTTGTTTGTAATTTTTTTTTTTTAATAGTTTTTAATTTCAATTTTTTTGTTATTTAGTTTTTGTCTCGTTTTTCCCCCCATAGTTTTTGTTGAAATGAATGCTGACCCTTACCTGAATCTAATCTGCAATGTGTTTGTGTATGTTGCCCTACAGGGTTGGGTGGCCTACGTTCCCCAGCAGGCCTGGATCCAAAACTCCACACTCAAAGAAAACATAATGTTTGGTCAGGAGAGGAGAGATTCCTGGTATCAGTGTGTGGTGGATGCATGTGCCCTTCGGCCTGATCTGGAGATCCTTCCTGCTGGAGACGAGACCGAGATTGGAGAGAAGGTATCAACTCATGATCACAGTCTGTTTATCTGTTGAGTGGGACCAATGTATATAAGGTCTAGTGTGTAGGATTCAGTGGCATCTAGCGATGAAGTTGTAGATTGCAACTAATTGAACACCACTCGTGTCTGTATTTGCGTCCTGGGAACAGGCTGTGAAGTGTGTAGGAGACACTACAATGGCTGCAAAACTTTGCTCTAGAAAAGCTTTATCTAGAGGCAGTGTTTGGTTTGTCCCTTGTGGGCAACTGTAGAAACACAGTGGGCTCCATGGAAGGCAACCTGTAGCGTCTGTAGATATAAAGGCTCTTTCTATTCTGTTCAGGTGAATATACACTAATGAAAACATACCTATACCTTTTCCGACAATAGTTCCTCCTAAATGTTACACACTGGACCTGGACTGGTAGGATCAAGTGGTTGAAAGTCCCATAGCTGGCAGCAGTTTTTGGGACGAGAAGGCCCCATGTCTGGCTCTATACAGTTTTAAAACTTACCTGTATATGTCTCTCTTTTGTACAGGGGGTGAATCTGTCTGGAGGTCAGAAGCAGAGGGTGAGCCTGGCCAGGGCTGTCTACTGTGACCGTGCTGTGTACCTGCTGGATGACCCACTGTCTGCAGTTGACGCTCACGTGGGAAAACACATCTTTGATCAAGTCATTGGCCCACAGGGACTGTTGAAGGACAAGGTTTGTATGATCTCAAGCTTAAATCCCCTGTGAGCAAAAGCCTTACTATCGCCTCGTTTCATTGACTTTAAGGGAAATCTGACCGAATCGGACCTGGTGGCAGGCATTAAGAATAACTACAGAAAGAGTCAATCTCTCCAATGTTTGTGCCAACCTAGAATGAATACAGTAATGATTTACTGATTTTAAAATGGTAGACCTTTTACAAACCAGCATGTTAAATGTGTGTATGTCTGCAGACTCGTGTGCTGGTGACCCATGGGCTGAGCTACCTGCCCCAAGCCGACCTGATCCTGGTCATGGTGGAGGGACAGATCACAGAGATGGGTTCCTACCAGCAGCTCATGGCCACAGAGGGAGCCTTCTCTGAGTTTCAGCGAACATACAGTGCTGTCGACCACACTGATAACAATGGTGAGACACACACATACACTGAACTCTACACAGCCACAGTGAGTGTATATCATGGATGCCTGCTGGAAATGTAAAAATACAGCAAAGTATTTTATCATTTCATAATTGCAATGCTAAGACTAAAACAAAATCTCCCCCTTGAACATTAACTGTGTTTTTTGGCTCTTAGTTGTTTGTTGCAGTGGTGGCAGGTAATATTTAGGGATCAATCTTTTGTCATAAAAAATGTTTTTTCCTTCTTTCATTTAGAATCTGTACCAAAGAGTGGAACGAAAGGAATAGACAATGGCAGTGCGACTGCTTTTGTTGGGTGAGTAAATCTGGCACAGAGAAATTAGATCTTAGATCAGGCTTTAGATACACAGACAATATACCTCTTATTAGAGGTTATTAATTGTTTGTTTGGCACGTGGGATTTGGTAACCTCGCAAGGTAGCTGGAATCGCAAGATCACAAAATCATAAGATCAAGCAAGAATCCATCTTGCCAGGCTTTAATCTTTACGTCCTATGAGGAGCTACTGCTCAAGCTGTAAGCGTGGTTTAACTGTATTGGTGAGTGAAAAGTGACGAAAACAACAATTGCCACTGGTTAAGAGGTTAGCGTAGATGCTGCTATCAGTGATATCAGAACTAGGGGGTGTAGAATTGGTGTGTTGTGGTTAGGGTTGCAAAGGGACGGACATTTTCCGGTAAATTTACGGAAACTTTCCATGGAAAGATAGGCTGGGGAATTTTGGAAACATTCCAATTTGGAAACTTTCATGGGAATTAATAGGGAATTAATGGGAAATTAACTGGAAAAGTTGGGTAATTCATACAATATTGAAATGTATTTTCTTTGTATTTGTACTATGTTGGTCGTTTTTAATGTCGATTTTAAATGCTCTTACACACTTGTTTACATTGCTGTTTTAGTCCGGTCACCAATTTATGCATTGCGCGGTGTTGCTGTGTTTGCAATACAATGTAAAGTTTTGTTTTCGAGCTGGTTTGCTAAATAGGCTAATGTAGCTAACAATAACACTAGCCTGCCACTGCCCCTGGTGGCTCGAGACAAACGCCACAGCACTTGTTAGAGGCCGAGCCAGTGACAACTGGAAGGTCCCTATTGTTATTGGTCCATTTATTATTACGTTTAGGATCTTTCACTGCATTTTTGACCCCCGGAACATACAGTGGGTACGGAAAGTATTCAGACCCCTTTTAAATTTTTCACTCTTTGTTTCATTGCAGCCATTTGCTAAAATCAAAAAAGTTCATTTTATTTCTCATTAATGTACACTCAGCACCCCATCTTGACAGAAAAAAACAGAAATGTAGAAATTTTTGCAAATTTATTAAAAAAGAAAAACTGAAATATCACATGGTCATAAGTATTCAGACCCTTTGCTCAGTATTGAGTAGAAGCACCCTTTTGAGCTACAACAGCCATGAGTCTTCTTGGGAATGATGCAACAAGTTTTTCACACCTGGATTTGGGGATCCTCTGCCATTCTTCCTTGCAGATCCTCTCCAGTTCTGTCAGGTTGGATGGTGAATGTTGGTGGACAGCCATTTTCAGATCTCTCCAGAGATGCTCAATTGGGTTTAGGTCAGGGCTCTGGCTGGGCCAGTCAAGAATGGTCACAGAGTTGTTCCGAAGCCACTCCTTTGTTATTTTAGCTGTATGCTTAGGGTTATCGTCTTGTTGGAAGGTGAACCTTCGGCCCAGTCTGAGGTCCTAAGCACTCTGGAAGACGTTTTCTTCCAGGATATCTCTGTACTTGGCCGCATTCATCTTTCCTTCAATTGCAACCAGACGTCCTGTCCCTGCAGCTGAAAAACACCCCCATAGCATGATGCTGCCACCACCATGTTTCACTGTTGGGATTGTATTGGGCAGGTGATGAGCAGTGCCTGGTTTTCTCCACACATACCGCTTAGAATTAACGCCAAAAAGTTCAATCTTGGTCTCATCAGACCAGAGAATCTTATTTCTCATAGTCTGGGAGTCCTTCATGTGTTTTTTGGCAACCTCTATGCGGGCTTTCATATGTCTTGCACTGAGGAGAGGCTTCCGTCGGGCCACTCTGCCATAAAGCCCCGACTGGTGCAGGGCTGCAGTGATAGTTGACTTTGTGGAACTTTCTCCCATCTCCCTACTGCATCTCTGGAGCTCAACCACAGTGATCTTTGGGTTCTTCTTTACCTCTCTCACCAAGGCTCTTCTCCCACGATTGCTCAGTTTGGCTGGACGGCCAGGTCTAGGAAGAGTTCTGGTCGTCCCAAACTTCTTCCATTTAAGGATTATGGAGGCCACTGTGCTCTTAGGAACCTTGAGTGCTGCAGAAATTCTTTTGTAACCTTGGCCAGATCTGTGCCTTGCCACAATTCTGTCTCTGAGCTCCTTGGGCAGTTCCTTTGACCTCATGATTCTCATTTGCTCTGACATGCACTGTGAGCTGTAAGGTCTTATATAGACAGGTGTGTGCCTTTCCTAATCAAGTCCAATCAGTTTAATTAAACACAGCTAGACTCCAATGAAGGAGCAGAACCATCTCAAGGAGGATCAGAAGAAATGGACAGCATGTGAGTTAAATGAGTGTCACAGTAAAGGGTCTGAATACTTA
The DNA here is from genome assembly GCF_905237075.1 of Dicentrarchus labrax. NCBI lineage: Eukaryota > Metazoa > Chordata > Actinopteri > Moronidae > Dicentrarchus > Dicentrarchus labrax. The sequence goes on from NW_026136722.1 coordinate 21,251,808, forward strand.
TGACCATGTGATATTTCAGTTTTTCTTTTTTAATAAATTTGCAAAAATTTCTACATTTCTGTTTTTTTCTGTCAAGATGGGGTACATTAATGAGAAATAAAATGAACTTTTTTGATTTTAGCAAATGGCTGCAATGAAACAAAGAGTGAAAATTTTAAAGGGGTCTGAATACTTTCCGTACCCACTGTATACTTTTCGTGAATTTTATTTGGCAAAGTTATCGGGGCTGGTGTAAAATCGGATATGCGTCACATTCAGGTCGGCCACTACTACTATCAAACAAAAAATGCGTTTAGGCTAATAACTCCTGCATACTTTGTCTCACATTCAAAAACCTTGTATCCACGCGTTCGGTGAATGGAGCTGAACCTCCCCACTTCCGCCTAGATTTTTTTTCCCCGCTAGAGCGCGAAATGTCCAAAAACTATGTGTTCGTGCTCCATCCATGCGCTTTTGGTCCGATTCGCACAAAATTTTGCACGTAGCATCTGGAGACCGTCCTGACAAAAAAAGTATATTAAAGTATTTTGATATTTCAAAAACTAAGCACGTTATAAAATTAGCACTTCCTGTTGATTTTTCGTCAAAAAGGGAAGTTGGTCATTTCTCCACATTGGTATGTCCGACAGTTTATTATGTCTTCATTATGCATCGTACATAATTTCAGGTCATCACCACAAGGTGGCGCTCTTTAAAATGAAGACGTTTATATCCTCGCAACGGCAAGTGTGATTAAAATGAAACTTGGTAGGATGGTTGCCCATGGCTCCCTGAGGCTCACCATAAAAGGAAAAAAAAATCATGCATCACAATCATAGTGGTGCTCTGGTGGCAAGGTAAATCACTATGCGGAGACTGTAATAGTTATGAATATGAAATTCACAGGACACGTGTAGACTGGTGCCTGTAGCTCACATACCAAAAATCGTGTTTGTAGCGCCCCCTACAGGATTTAAAAAGCAGCCCCGGGGCCACATTTCACCGATATGTATGAAACTGGGTAGGCATGTGTAACGTGCTGAGACGTACAAAAAAGCCTCTTGGACCCATGCGCCAAAACCCACAGGAAGTCTGCAATTTGCAGTGGTCATTTTGACTTTTTGGGCTTGTATTTGAACGAACTCCTCCAAGGGAATTTCTGGGATCTGCTTCAAAATTGGTCCGTTCAGTCAAAAAATGGTGCTGAATGAACGCTGTTCTTTTTGTGACTGTACGTTGAAGGGCGTGTCCGTGGTGTGCCGTCAAAGTTGGCCGTTTTGAATTCCATGGTCTTGTATTTGAACAAACAAACTCATGGAATTTATCAGATCTGCTTTAAAACTCGACCGTACACTTAAATATGTTCCTGATTACAAGTTGTGCTATTCGTGACTGTACCTTGAACAGTGTGCCCGTGGTGTTGCATTGAATTTCGACGATTCGCCATGAAATAGATAGTACTCAACTTCAATGTTCAATGTCTAATCTCCACTAAACTTCACATATTCTGTAACAGTCCCACCCTGTACATGTCCTCATAACTTCAGTGTACATGGTCCAATCTCAATGAAACTTAATGTTTGAGAAGAGTCCCGACCTGAACACATCTACATGACAATATTCAGTAATAGTGATAGCGCCACCCGCCATCATTTTTATACTTTACTGTATATCTTCCAGCAGATTGACCAGATCCAGCTAAAATCCTGTCCGAACTCCCTTCGGATGATGACAATGACATCTTGTGAATCTTAACAATAAGCAAAATGTCTTACCCACACCCCCCAGTAAGCCCATAACCCAAAGTCCTGCCCTGAACACATCTACATGACAATATTCAGATATAATGATAGCACCACCTACTGACAACAGGAAATATCAAGTTTTATAATTTTATGTTCTACTCCTATCAGGTTGATCAGATCCAGCTCAAATATGGTCAGAAAATGCAAAACATATGGTTATATATTTATTTATGATAAGAGTCACATCTATGTGATCGTATTCAGTAATAGTGATAGCGCCACCTAGTGGCAACAGGAAGTTATCATAACTTCAGTGTACATGGTCCACTCTCAACAAAACTTCACATTTGATGAGAGTCCCGCCCTGAACACGTCTACATGACAATATTCAGATATAGTGAGAGCGCCACCTACTACCAACAGGAAGTAAGCGCTGCGCTGTTGTGGTCTGCACGTGTTACGACGGCACGCAATGCGGCTGCAGCACGCCGCGAGTTGCATGGAGTGCGAGGTCCCGCCCAACGCTGCCTATTGAAATAGGCGAAAATGGCAAAATATTATTGAAATGTAAGACTTGCAATAACGGAATTACTTGAAATGTTAGTGTTTCTGTAGAAAAATATTATTATTTCACATTGAGCTTGTTTAGATGAGCCACAAGCAATAACAAGACAGCTGCTGCACTGTCTTTGATTTTCTTTCCGACTCGTAATGCCCAAAGACAAATAGAACGCTATAAGTGGTACAAGCCAGGCAATTACGTCACGTTCTCGCGTCAGAGCAACTCGGGCGGGGGATTTACGAGACAAATGGGTAGCACCATAAGTAGTAGCCCAAACCATTGACCTTTTAGCTTAACATATGATGGGAGCTAGCATGCTGCCTTTGATTTACTATGGCTATGGTTATGGTTATATGCGTACAATACAATTAACCCAAATAGGTTAATAGCAATGGGTTATGCATTACCCCCCCCCAAAAAAAGAAAAAAACTCCCATATTTATATATGTGTCCAGAGATATCTTTTGTTATGAATTGGCGCTATACAAATAAAACTAAATTGAATTGAAAGATAACCAGAGAACAGCACTAAAGGCGTTTCTCCATGAAAAAGATGTTTTCTCTCTTTGGGCCAGTAGGTGTTTGACTACATTATTTAGTTAGTGAATTGAAGTTCACCCATGATAGACAGATTTTTTTAAAAGTGCCTGCCCTTTACTAAACAGTTTCCAGAAACAAATTCCCTGTTGCAGTCAGGTTAGTCATTCATACCACTAAGAGCTTTGTGTAAAGTATATGAGGCTCACTTAAATGTTAATTCACCATGATGTATACTAACGTTAGTTGTTTATCTCTTGTGTGTTTTTCATTTTCATTGTATTGTTTCATGTGGAAGCAGCAGTCCGGGTGTCAGCACTGTGTCCAAACTATCCCAGATGGGCAAGGAGGACAAGGTGCCGAGCAAGAAGGCCAAGAACCCTGAGGTGGGCAAGCTGACAGAGGCTGACAAGGCCAGCACTGGACAGGTAGGTAAAGGTCTTGACATGCTCATCCACATCTGAGCAAAGAATTAATTATCACATATTCAATTCAATTCAATTCATAACAGAAATTATTCAAATAGAGCAGGTCTAGACCGAACTCTTCAACATTATTTACAGAGACCCAACAGTACCACCATGAGCAAGCACTTGGCGACAAGGGCAAGGAAAAACTGCCTGTTAAAAGGCAGAAACCTAGGACAGATCCTCCGGCTCTAGGTGGGTGGTCGTCTGTCTCGACCGGGAGAGGGGGGGAGAGGGAGAGGGAGAGGGAGAGAGGAGAGAGAGGGAGGGAGAGAGAGAGAGAGAGAGAGAGAGAGAGAGAGAGAGAGGGGAGAGGGAGGGAGGAGGGGGAGAGGGAGAGGGAGGGGGAGAGGGGGAGAGGGAGAGAGGGAGAGGGGGAGAGAACCATGGCAGGAGGCTCCACCAGGATCCATGAGAACCTGCGAGATGAGAAAGCACAAGAACTCTGGGGAAGAAGTGAAGTTAGTAACATGCATTAATGGGACATGAATGAGTGCAGAAAGAGAGAGGAAGGGAGGAGCTCAGTGCACCATGGGAAATCCCCCGATAGTCTAGGCCTATAGCAGCATAACTAAGGGATGGTTCAGGACTCACCTGATCCAGCCCTAACTATAAGCTTTATCAAAGAGGAATGTCTTAAGCCTACTCTTGAATGTGGTGAGGGTGTCTGCCTCCCGAACCACAACTGGAAGCTGGTTCCACAGGAGAGGAGCTTGGTAACATATCCACATATATCATACCAATCAACCTGAGCCCAGCTGGTCTTCTCTCCCTTTCCAGGTCAAGCTGTCAGTGTTCTGGGCTTATCTGAAAGCCATCGGAGTGCTTCTGTCCTTCATCAGTCTGCTGCTGTTCCTGGCCCATCACCTGGTCTCCCTTTTCTCTAACTACTGGCTGAGCCTGTGGACTGATGACCCTGTGGTTAACGGCACACAGCCTAACAGACTGATGAGACTTGGAGTGTATGGGGGTCTCGGCCTGACCCAGGGTGAGGAGGGGTGAGGGGAGGGAGAAGCAGATGGACAATCTGTAATTTGTAATTTAAACATTGTTATTATTCAAGTGCATCTTAAGAACTCTTCAAGGATCCCTAATGAAAGTCTTAAGGCCCCCAACTCTTAAACCTTGTATCTAATCTTTTAGGTGCAGACTCCCGGTCATATGCACACCATCTTAAAACTCTGATAGCCTCTTTTAAATCATTTTGTGCTATTTGGCAAACAAATCTAACAAATCCTAAAACAATCAAAGGTTCTACGGCATATCTAACTTTCAGAAAACCATTATTCATAATGATACCAGTGGCCGTTAAGTGACCTGCAAGTAAGCATCATCCTGGGCATCAGCCAAATGTGACAATACACTAGACTGAACGCTGGAAAATGACCAACCAACTAAAAATTACAATCATATTTAGAGTAACGTAACTATCTGCAACGTTCCTATATTTTTATTTGGACCATTGACTCCATGCTACTAACTACCTTGCCGTTTACAAATCACCCCATCAGCCAACGCGATGAAGCAACCAACGCCAGACCCACACCGCACAGCCAAGACGCAGCCAGCCAGACAACCCCAGTTCAGCTTAGCTACAGTTAGCTAGTTGGATGCCCCTGCCACACATCGCTTGTGGCTAATAGAAAGCAATTGTTAGCTTTGTATTGTTACATCATTTATTGTTCGCTAAAATCAACACCATTTGTCATAATACATAAGTTAGTATCATGGATCATGTTAGCGGATTAAGTAGTTTTGCTAACGTTGGCCAACTAACATATCCACTGATATAGTATTTTGTTTGTGATAACTTTAGTGACCAAGCAAGCTAAGTTTAGCCAGCCAGCTGCAACCCAGCCACACTAAATAGTGTTATCTGTCCACTGGCTGCCATCCAATGCCAGCTGGCAAAATAACCTGCAAATGGCATGCCAGCCAGATCAGCTGATAAGGAAATCTTTTGTTCTCCTCCCTTCATATCAATCACCTTAAGATCCTGCCTTGTTCTTCTTTCTAAAACAAAGGGTTTGCAAACTGCTTCATTTTTTCCTGACCTCACTGTGTTTATATGTGTGTTGAAATCCATACAGCATATACAAATTATCTTACCCTATAACTCACTGTTCTCTTGCAGGTGTGGCAGTCTTCGGTTACTCCCTCTCCATGTCCATCGGCGGCATCCTGGCATCCCGCTACCTCCACGAGTCCATGCTGTATGACGTCCTGCGCTCCCCTATGTCCTTTTTTGAGCGAACCCCCAGCGGAAACCTGGTTAACCGCTTTGCAAAAGAGATGGACACCATTGACTCAGTGATCCCCAGTATTATTAAGATGTTCATGGGCTCTATGTTCAATGTGATGGGTGCTTGTGTTATCATCCTGATCGCCACACCACTAGTTGCTATCATCATTCCTTTTCTTGGCCTGATCTACTTTTTTGTGCAGGTTAGTTGGAAATTTTTTAGAAGGCAAAACAACTAGTTTTTTCCTTCCTTTTACACATGTTCAATACATTTTGGTCCCTAAAACATGGGGGACGATGCTGATGTCATCCTCAAAGCATCAAAGTTCTACTACTTTCTAGCTACATTGTATGAAATTGATTCTAACAGTTTAATTGATATGCTTGAAGTTATCAAACGTCTCTGTCCTTCCTCTGTCCAGAGGTTTTATGTGGCGTCATCTCGCCAGCTGAAGCGTCTGGAGTCAGTCAGCCGTTCGCCCATCTACACCCACTTCAATGAAACTCTGCTGGGAACCTCCGTCATCCGAGCCTTTGGTGAACAGGAGCGCTTCATCCGTGAGAGTGACCAGCGGGTGGACCACAATCAGAAGGCTTACTACCCCAGTATAGTAGCAAACAGGTTTGTTACTACTTACTCTTACTACAGATTTTTAAGAATTATTTTGATGTCTTCAAATACTGTTTCCACTTCAATTGTATCGATTGTGATTCCAACAATAGTCTTTCTCTCATTCTGCTGATGAATCTGTAATTCTATAGGTGGCTGGCTGTTCGCCTGGAGTTTGTAGGAAACTTCATTGTGTCATTTGCTGCATTGTTTGCTGTCATAGCCAGAGAGAGCCTCAGTCCAGGCATCATGGGGCTGGCTATCTCCTATGCCCTCCAGGTAAACACTCATACTCACATCTGTGTTACTTGTTCCAGCTTGCATCTTCTTCAGTGGCAAAGAGAAGCGTCTGACTCAATAACTGTGTTCCTTGTATTATTTTAATGGAACCGGTTATGAAACGTCTCAGTTTAATGCTGATACGGCTAAATGACCTGTATAAATATAGCATCACCATCAGCAAGAAGATTGGCTTTTTCTATTTCCCAATGTCTGCCACCGGGTCGGATTCCTCTTGAAATCAATGAAACAAAGCATTACAAACACTACTGCTTTTGTCCACAGGGGTCACCAGAACCAACTCAAAATGAAAGTTCCTTGAAAATGAAAGTAATAAAATATGAATTTGTAGGTTTTCATTAGCATGTAATTACCTGAAAATAAGATTCCTTGTGTCTTCGTTACCTTAGAATGAGCCTTTTTTATCTTCTGCGGAGTATGCTATGTTGAACTGCAATGTTTCTACTGTAGCCCAGAATGGACAAACCAAACACTGCTCTAGCCTTTTTGCTCAAGTTTCACAGACAGTAGTTTCTCCTACCCACGGTATACATTGTATTCAGTTAGTTGCCTTCTAAAAATTCACCGCAAGATTCCACTAAATCCTACACACTTGTCTTTTAAGAAAAATCTAATTTTCTGAGTTAATTTGTGAGTATTGCCAGCAGGAATTCACACGTGAAATTAATGACCACTATTTGATTAGGCCTGTTGATTATCTGAACACGCTAGCTTTCTAGCTATCACAATCTAGTGCTACAATGCATTAACCTCCATTGTATTGGGGTAGAGGCAGAAGTCTGAGACAGATCTTAAAACTTGGGGCGTGGAATGTTTTTGAACTTCTGAAATAAGTTTTTGGTTCTAATCCTCACCTTGCCTTCCTCTATCCCATGTGCAGCTGACTGCCTCTCTGACCTGGCTGGTGAGAATGTCCTCTGATGTGGAGACTAACATAGTGGCTGTGGAGAGAGTGAAAGAGTACAGTGACACAGAGAAAGAGGTACGAAGAAACAAAAATTCCAGGTATCTAACTAATGTGTTCTGTGCAGCAATTAACAGCATTTGATGGAATTTCGTATTTCTTTGATGAAAGACCACTGACACAATTCATGCCTTTTTAGTTAAGGACCTAATTCAGTTTCCTATCCCGTTTCCTGCAGTTAGAGCTGGGATCCCAATCAAAAGGAAATGGGAACAGATTGTAATTTTACTTTTGATATTTTAAGTGCATTTTGTTTCATTTTTTACATATATATTTTTCATCTTTCAACTTCTTCTCCTTTTATTATGTGAAAATCAAATAAAAGATCTGCATTTAAAGCCATAGAAATAAAAGTGTCAGAGTGCAGGGGTGGCCTGTGGAATTGTGGGGGATGTTCTAATTTAAATGTATATGCTGACCATCAGGCTGAGTGGAAACAGGAGTCCTCCAGCCTCCCTCCAGGGTGGCCCACTAAAGGCTGCATAGACATCAGAGGCTTTAGCCTGCGCTATCGCCACGATCTGGACCCGGCCATTCACAATATCAACATCAACATCAATGGAGGAGAGAAGGTCTGCCTTTATATCACTACACTGAAGCAGTGGTTTACAGGAATTTACAATGCTCTACTTTTGAGAACTGAAGTGTGTGTGTGTGTGTGTGTGTGTGTGTGTGTGTGTGTGTGTGTGTGTGTGTGTGTGTGTGTGTGTGTGTGTGTGTGTGTGTGTGTGTGTGTGTGTGTGTGTGTGTGTGTGTGTGTGTGTGTGTGTGTGTGTGTGTAAGGTGGGCATTGTGGGACGCACCGGAGCGGGGAAGTCGTCCCTGACACTGGGTCTGTTCCGGATCATTGAGGCAGCTGAGGGCCACATCTTCATCGATGGCGTGGATATAGCTCAGCTGGGCCTCCATGACCTCCGCTCTAGAATCACCATCATACCACAGGTCAGTACAGAGAGGACACAAATGACACCTGAATGGTCTGCCAGGGATGGAAATGATTGCTAGCCTCTTATCAATTTGAAATATGTCATTATGGCTACCAGACACTGCACCAGTTGTTTAGCCTGTGTTAAGTATTTCCAAGCTAAAGAAACAACAGCTGTGTATCAATTTAACCTTTCTTATTCCTGGCCCTTTTTTCGCTGTCCTTCAATAACAGAGAGAGCAAGACTCTTTCAGAACCTTGGTCAACTTCCTCATCTATGTTGAAAAGACAACCACATTTTGAAGATGGGCAAAAAGATAGTGACATATAGCCAGCTAGCGTTTTGCTAACATTTAGCTACTAGATGTATCTAGCTAGCTAGTGTAATGTAGACTAGCTAATTAGTGTGTGTTTTGCTAACACACAATGTGACTATATATGTCTCATTTATCTTTTAAGCATCTTCAAAATGTGGTTGTCTTTTCAACATGGACAAGAAAGTTGACCAAGGTTCTGACTGAGTGCTCAACTTTTATTGGAGTACAGACCAAAAAGGGGCGGGACTTAGCAAGGGTCATTGTATCCATTCTAAATGTAGCCTTATTTGGTTGAATTTGTGGGATACATACATACATACATACATACATACATACAGAAAGTATTCAGACCCCTTTTAAATTTTTCACTTTGTTTCATTGCAGCCATTTGCTAAAATCCCCCCCCATCTTGACAGAAAAAAACAGAAATGTAGAAATTTTTGCAAATTTATTAAAAAAGAAAAACAAATATCACATGGTCATAAGTATTCAGACCCTTTGCTCAGTATTGAGTAGAAGCACCCTTTTGAGCTACTACAGCCATGAGTCTTCTTGGGAATGATGCAACAAGTTTTTCACACCTGGATTTGGGGATCCTCTGCCATTCTTCCTTGCAGATCCTCTCCAGTTCTGTCAGGTTGGATGGTGAATGTTGGTGGACAGCCATTTTCAGATCTCTCCAGAGATGCTCAATTGGGTTTAGGTCAGGGCTCTGGCTGGGCCAGTCAAGAATGGTCACAGAGTTGTTCCGAAGCCACTCCTTTGTTATTTTAGCTGTGTGCTTAGGGTTATTGTCTTGTTGGAAGGTGAACCTTCGGCCCAGTCTGAGGTCCTAAGCACTCTGGAAGACGTTTTCTTCCAGGATATCTCTGTACTTGGCCGCATTCATCTTTCCTTCAATTGCAACCAGTCGTCCTGTCCCTGCAGCTGAAAAACACCCCCCATAGCATGATGCTGCCACCACCATGTTTCACTGTTGGGATTGTATTGGGCAGGTGATGAGCAGTGCCTGGTTTTCTCCACACATACCGCTTAGAATTAACGCCAAAAAGTTCAATCTTGGTCTCATCAGACCAGAGGATCTTATTTCTCATAGTCTGGGAGTCCTTCATGTGTTTTTTGGCAAACTCTATGCGGGCTTTCATATGTCTTGCACTGAGGAGAGGCTTCCGTCGGGCCACTCTGCCATAAAGCCCCGACTGGTGCAGGGCTGCAGTGATAGTTGACTTTGTGGAACTTTCTCCCATCTCCCTACTGCATCTCTGCAGCTCAGCCACAGTGATCTTTGGGTTCGTCTTCACCTCTCTCACCAAGGCTCTTTCTCCCACGATTGCTCAGTTTGGCTGGACGGCCAGGTCTAGGAAGAGTTCTGGTTATCCCAAACTTCTTCCATTTAAGGATTATGGAGGCCACTGTGCTCTTAGGAACCTTGAGTGCTGCAGAAATTCTTTTGTAACCTTGGCCAGATCTGTGCCTTGCCACAATTCTGTCTCTGAGCTCCTTGGGCAGTTCCTTCGACCTCATGATTCTCATTTGCTCTGACATGCACTGTGAGCTGTAAGGTCTTATATAGACAGGTGTGTGCCTTTCCTAATCAAGTCCTATCAGTTTAATTAAACACAGCTGGACTCCAATGAAGGAGCAGAACCATCTCAAGGAGGATCAGAAGAAATGGACAGCATGTGAGTTAAATGAGTGTCACAGTAAAGGGTCTGAATACTTATGACCATGTGATATTTCAGTTTTTCTTTTTTAATAAATTTGCAAAAATTTCTTCATTTCTGTTTTTTTCTGTCAAGATGGGGTGCTGAGTGTACATTAATGAGAAATAAATTTTTTTTTTTTTTTGATTTTAGCAAATGGCTGCAATGAAACAAAGAGTGAACATTTTAAAGGGGTCTGAATACTTTCCATACATACATACATACATACATACATACATACATACATATCTATCAGTGGTGAGACCTTAGAGGCCTTCTCAGGAAGAAAGCCAGAAATGGGGTACAGATAATAAAGACCCTCTCCCCTTTTCCCAGGACCCAGTGCTGTTTTCAGGCTCTCTGAGGATGAACCTGGATCCTTTTGACAGCTACTCGGATGAGGAAATATGGAGGGCTTTGGAGTATTCCCATCTCAAGAGCTTTGTCTCTAGCCTGCCTAACAAACTCAGCCATGAGTGTAGTGAAGGAGGAGAGAACCTCAGGTATAACTGCTTTATCCACAACCATGAAAACTACCAAAAACGTAATTTACCTTGACTGCAGAGAGAACAAGTTTGAAACAGGTTTATACAAGAGACATACTGTACGTATATGCACTGCTTCCGTTTATATTTGCTCTTGATGCAAACGTTACTCTTCCTCTGTTTACCTGTTAATTTCAAAGCAATAAATCAATATAACAGTGATGTCATACTCACCACTCTTGTTTTAATACTTACACTGTTCTTACTCACTAGATGCTGCTATTTTGCCATTGTTTTCATTCAGTGTTAAGCTGCTATCAGTGACAGTCAACACTGTCTGCACAGATATTTCAAAGTAAAAGCCTCTTGCAGCTTCAATGACAATCTCCATGTGTCCTGGTATATTGTAACGTGAAACATCTTCAGGAAGTGTTGAATTTATTTGAATGAAGCTAAACACTGGACAAAAGAACACAATAAAAGAGCCCAGACACACGCTCTGTTGCTCTGTTTGCAGATGTGCTGCTTCCAGCTTGTTCAAGCATTTCTGTGTGTTTTCCCTCCAGTGTGGGTCAGCGGCAGTTGCTGTGCCTGGCCAGAGCTCTGCTGAGGAAAACACAAATCCTGGTTCTAGATGAGGCAACAGCAGCTGTGGACATGGAGACAGACAACCTAATCCAGTCCACTATCCGCTCTCAGTTTGAGGACTGCACTGTCCTGACAATAGCTCATCGCCTTAACACTATAATGGACTACACAAGGTACCGTACACTTTAACAGTCATTATAGAATACTCTCATACTGTATGTATAAGAAGCATCTGTAGTCCTGGTACTTCTTTCTGCTACTTGTAAAGAGAAATATTTATCAGTATTGTTTCTCCTCTAGGGTCCTGGTGTTGGACAAGGGAGAGACGGCAGAGTTTGACTCCCCCTCCAGTCTCATCGCTCAAAGAGGTGCCTTTTACAAGATGGCCAGGGATGCTGGGCTGGTCTGAAAGCAGGAGGTGCCTCACTTTGTCCAGCTTCTCCTCTGAGCCCCTCCCAGCTCCTCTGGCTCCCTCCCATGGAGGTCCTGAGTTGAAGAGTCAGAGGGAGATCAAGTAGGGGAATTGAGATTTCAAGTGTTTGACTATTTAAGCAAGATTGTTGATGAGAAGAGCGGGTTTGGTTTGAGCTGCCCCACCTTACACTTCCGTCCTCATTTAACCAGACAATTTTATGCTGACTGTCCCAAATAACCTTGCTTATGCCTGTAAAGCTAGATCAGTCTATGAAGCCTCTGTTTCTTCCTGCCCTTTTCACATTTTCACTGCCATTTCTGCCATGAAAGAGGGGGTGACAAGTTCTAACCTGAGACAGTGGTATGTGTCTTTTATTTTGACAGAGCATTGTACTTGTTCTCGAGCAGGGAAGGGGAGTTTTGCTGCTCTACAGACAGAATTTCCTGTGTATCATAAATAGAAATGGTTCACTCCTGGTTGTTGTAACCAATGCTGAAGTTGGTAGAGGACTCCATACTAACTGTATATAGTATGTTCTAGGGCTGCCCTGATTTTTCTCATCCACTGGTAGTCAAATGTTAACAGAAAAAGCAGTAATGATGAATGTGTCAGAACAACCAGCAAGGAGACATTGAACATTTAGCTCATTTATTTCAACACAGTATAACATCAACAAGTCTCGTTCAGAACACGGAATAAATAAAATCCAACTTTACTAAAACAAATACAGCAGGACTTATCGATATGATGAATATATCACTCAATCATCATCAAATTGACTCGCTACAAACTTGCTCCTCTTCCTCTGTTTATTTCCTCTCCTGTCGCTGCCTGAACCCACCGTGTCTTCATTCCCAGTATAGTCCTAGTCTGAGCTGCTGTAATTCAGCTGGCCTCCGTTGAGGCTGTAAGCCACTGGATCCCCCGCTCCTACACTAGTAGTGTTTAAACTCCCCTTGTCCTTCCAGCTCCCAGTTCGGGTCCAGGTCCAGGTGATTCTTCTGAGAGGGCAGTGGTCATCATCAGAAGGATGTGAAGGTGTTGGCAGCTGATTGGTCAACAGTATCAGTTACGCTGGTGATGTCACAGACCCAAGAAGGGGTGGTTTGTAACATTAAACATCAGCACATATAAATCAACTACAACGCACAAACAGATGGAATCCGTTGGATAGATTCCACTCGACTGTTACTTTACGTCCAGCACTGATTGTTTATTTATTGTTTGTTTGTGCTCTTTCAGCTTTAAATTAATGTGTTCATTCAAGCTGCTGTTCTGGTCGTGCAGTGATTTTCAGTCTCCAAAGTAAACTTTTGGACTTTCAGGGGAAACTCAGTTCTCTTCTTTGCCCGTACTCTGTACTCTTGGTGTGGAGATGGGCGGCTGCAGAAGAACAAAATAGAGTTTTATTTTAGTTCAACTCTAATGAGGTCATAAGGTACTGAATGTGCACTAAATGAACTTTCAAACTTTCTGGTTCATTTTTTTTAAATGTACACATTACATATGTTTTAATTGTTTACAGCCAAGTCATGCTTCACACAAACAAATGGACACAGGCCAAAAGATTTTTTTTCAAATCTCCCATATTGACATATTTCTTTGCATTACTGTCATTTTGTTAGTGAGTTACTGTGTTACTTTTAGTGAATAAAGATATATTGATTTGAATGAGTGTTTTAACAAACTACTGTGTATGTAGAGAGTTCTTGAACTGACATGCAGAAAGAAATGCCAGTTTCTAGTGTGCACTGGGAATAGTTCAGTGCGCATTAGGAACTCTGCTTATAGTCCTCAGAAATGAACGCCAAATATATTATAACTTGGTTATAACAGTGATCATCTAGTGTTCCGCCAAACATTCTTCACATGCTCAACTTTGAGTAGTTCTGCTTACAAGTGGCAAATGATATTCTGTCTTATTGTTCTGCACAGAAGAGACAAGATGTATTAGCTATATTTTTATCATGGACCTCAGTATAAAGATATTGCTGCTTTGCTTTGCTTTGCTGTCAACACAACATTATCTCGAGAGGACATTTGTTGCCTTCTGCTGCCACCCTGAACACTCTAGAATGAGATTAAAGTTTAAGGAGCACACCCAAAATGTCTTTTTTCTTGTGCACATTGTTTCTAATGTGCACTTCATTCAAAATGAACAAAAATTCTGACATACATTTTCCAAGCTATACCTACTGGCAACACCTGCCATACAAGGTGTTTATAGTGTGAAAGGAATACAGGAATATTAAGGCATCGTCAGTGTCACATTTGTTACCAGCAAAGTCTCCACACTTCACATACTGATTCTGCAAGTGTTTTTCTTTCTTTCCATTTGTGGATCTGGAGTAGATGTTTTACAGAAGCGAATGGTCGAATGGGATAAAAAAAAAAAAGAATTCTGAGAAAAGACATAATTTTTAGTTTGAAGTAAGTTAAAGAACCATTCTGGAGGTATTTGAGGGAGAATTAGTTTTCTCAAAATTTAGTTTGTTTTTCACATGCCCCTGATCCTCTTTTTGGGCCCCTGATCTTTTTGCTCCAGGGACAGAACAGTACATCTCCTAGATTCCCTGTGTCACTGCTGGTCAGACTGGTTGGCTGGTGTGCGGGTACTGCACCTCTCTTACCAAGTCATCATTGTGGCTTTACATTGTTAACATCTGTAAGTAGTTCTGGGAGATTTGGGGCCAAATAAAGGTTCTCCTGTCTGGTGAAAAGCTGATAATAGCTTTGCCAGTGTTCTTAGTCATTATGTCCTCTAAAAGCTGTAAAAGTTTGGCTTGTGGTGATCTTGTTCAAATTATTGAGACAAACTTTGGTTGTGTTTCAGCAAATGATTTAAAGCATCTTGAGATTGAATAAAGAATACCTGTGTGACATATTTATGATTACAAAGTCAATATTTGCTATTTTATAATGCATTTCTTGGTTTCTGTAATCAGTTTCGGAATAAAATCGAGGTATGTATAAAAGCAATCGTATGAGGGTTTTTTTGTTCGATTATATAAAATTGCCTTTACAAAAATTGATAATGCTGACCCACCAGGTAAATGCAGTAAAATTATTTCTGTAATCACTTAAATCATTTATAAATAATATATACACTAATATATATATACCCACTATAGGCCTTATATATTCACATATATATTAAGTGCAAGTGGCTTTTTAATAAATGTTTGAGATCTACAGGAAATCCAGAAGAAACATCAATGATTTTGTTTATAATATTCAACAGCATATTGCTGCTTTTCAATTCTTTCCTTGTTCTTTCATATCATTTTGCATAGAAATCAAAAGGAGACGCAGAGCAGTGACGTATGACTAGGCACAAAACTATGTTTCCCATCATCCTTTGTTGCCCGGTTAGGGGGGAAGGAAGATGGCGGCGATTGATGGAATGGGGCTGCTGTTGCGGTATTAAAATGGCAAAAAGCAGTTGATGATGTCTTTTAACGGTTGAGTTGATGTCATACAAAGAGACAGCGGTAAATGTAAAACGGAGGCTGCAATCCGAGACTGCTGATCACCGCACTGAAGGTGAGTCAGTAGCGTACAGCTCCTCTGGTTCCCTTTAGCTAGCTAGCTACTGGAAGCTAAATTAGCTTGCTAGCTAGCTCCATACCTGCTGCCGACACATCCTTACAGAGGCCGGGAGAACGTAACGTTACATCGAGTGCGTTTTATGAAGCTCGACAAACCCGGAGTACAAAACATTTGGTTAGTTAACGTAGACAACGTTAGCTACAAAGATATTCAGCTACATACCTTCATGTCAGCATTAGCATGAATGCTAACACTGGCTGAGACTGAGCACTGACGATAATTACCGCAAAATATCTACCACCATAACTAAACACTGACCTTTTTCCATCAGCAGGGGTCAGAAAACATTGAGTCAGTAAATGGTTCATAGAAGAGAAAATACGAGTTATTAGAGAAACATCATAGTAGTGTCTTATTGATTTTGTGTTGTTTATTTCCCCTTTCTTGTGGAGCCTCCATTGGCACATTAACTTACATAACCCGACCAATACTGGATTTAAATCATATCATATCGGTGTTTGAGAGTTTAACATTTCAGATAGAAATACATTTTAAATTTTTTCCGACATAAATACACAGCATGAAAGCGTTTTTTTTTGTAGGAGCTCTTACATGTGTTTTGCTTAACAGTTGTGACCAAGATATGTACTGAGTAAGACATTTGAAACACAACAAATAATAAACCAGCTGGTATAGACTATGTAATGGAGACAATGTTTTCAACTCTTTACTGACTCTACTTTCTTTGAACTCATTGGCTGATGTGTGTGAAGTGTTCCAGATATGTTTGTGATGAGCTAATATCAGCAGATAACATTGGTCATGTTGTAGTGTTGGATGGGGTTAACAGAAATTTGTATCACTGTATTTTTTTAAGATTCTGGCGGTTTCACTGTGTATTATGTTTTTTGGCATGACTGGACCTTCATATAGGTTTATATGGGCTTATTATACTGTCAAGATTACATTTAGTATATAACCATTTCAATGTCACCATTAAGGCTTTGGTTAACTTACTATTAAGTTGCTGCACAATTTCCAAATCGCTGAAGCTGCAGTTTGTTTGATAAAGGAAAAATGTGTGACGGACAGCATTAGAATATAGTACTTTAGTGCAGCAGATATTCCCTGGCCTATGAATCTTTAATATTGAGTTGTTTACCGAACAAAATATTTTAGAATACATTTATAAACGCTATAAACTGACATAAAATACTCAAACTTTGATTTTTCAAAGAGATATTTCTCAGATGTTCCATTGCACAAGAAACAAATGAGGTACAGCAGTTGTTTCAGCTGTGCACTGGTACAACAGTATATGAAAAATTATAACACCCAGCACTAATGGGCTCTAATATAGACAAAGAGGATCTTATGGAAACGTATTGCATTCATTTGAAAAGTAAATAATTTCTTTTTAACACAGGGTCGCCAGCACGGAGACAGCCTCCAGCAAGCAAAAAGAATTATGAGATAGTAACTTGTTAATTTAGAAAAACTGAGCATTTTTCTTCAAGTAAATGCAATGTGCTTTCCTAAGATCTCACTCATTATCTAAAGAAAAATAATTCTTTAGTCAGACTTAGTCAGGCTAATAAAAAATCTTGCTGACTGAAATAAACTGTAATTGATCCAAATGAACTAGCTTATATCCCTGCACACTCTTACATTGTCCACAGATGATGCCACAGGCTGCTTTGCCTTTGTCGTCTCAGCATTTATTTCTCGTGAGATTTTCATTGTGAGATAAAGACTGCATGTGTCCTGTCCTTTCCACTAGGCTTATTCCTGGATCCCTTTTTTCTGGCGTAGCCTTGCCCATCGCTGCCAACCTCCAGGTCCCGCTTCTGCATCACCAGTTTTCCTGGCCCATGGACTTGACTCCAGCATCGGGCTTCAAAAGGAGGGCTGTTGCCTCCTCTTCACCAAGTGGAGTTAGAGAGATTGCCAGGAGCCCTCCTCCCTGCTCACCCTCCTTGTCTCCATCATCTACTTCATCTGATCCATCTTCACCCTTGTCAACGTCCTCCTCTGCCTGCGCCAACTCATCAGTTTATCAGAACCATGTAAAAGATCAGACCCAGGGGACAGAGGTGGCCAGGGTGTCCTCCACTTCTGCCTCTCTTGCAGCGCAGTCTCTATCCACACCTACACCCAACACCCCCTCGTTGGATTCCTTTCCTCACACGTCAGTGCAGCCGAGTGTTGATTGTGAAGAAGAGGACAGGGAAAGGGAGATGTATGATCCGTTTCATCCAACTGAGGGAGTGAAGGAGGAGGATGAGGGGGAAGGGGAGAAATATGACCCCTTTGACCCCACTGGTTCTCCAGCATCAGACGCAGATGACAGGAGTGGCAAAATGAGGGGGATGAAGAGAAACACTGTTGAGAAAGAGGAAGAACCTCCAGATTCCACTGACACGTTAACTGACCTGCCAAGTCCAGGTCTGGCCACCCAGCTCCCTCTGAGGAGGAGGGTGGACTGCAGCACCACCAAAACTGGAGAACAGAGGGACTTTGCAGACTCTGATCACTCTGAGATAGAGGAGGGGGAGATAGTTGCTGCTGCTGACAGAGATGGAAGCAATAAAAGACCAGCTGGAGAAATCCTCCCCCTGAATTCCCCCAGCGTCTCCTTCTTTGGTTCAAAGCCAGAGCGCATCCTCCGGGTGCTGGACGGAGATGGCTTTGTGTCCGTACGTACAGAGGGCTGTTGGGAGGTGGATAGGGAGCCTGAGGATGAGCCTGTGGTGGGAGTGGAGGATCTGAGACGGAAGCTGGTCAGCAGACGGAAAGAAAGATATCTCTCTTTTCCTGCTACTTCCCCGCTCTCTCCTCAGCCACCACCTCCTCCCTCCCATCCTCCAGCCTCTGCACCCTCTTCCCCTCTCACGCCTTCCGTAGAGCAAAGTAGCAAGAACCGCAAGCCCTCCAAGAGTTCCAAGGACCACGACAGACAGAAAAGCAAGGACAGGAAGGCTGGGGAGAAGGAAGAGAGAAGAAAAAAGAGAAGAAAGGACAAAGAGGGAGGTCTGGAGAGAAGCAAAGAAAAGGAGCAGGGGCACAAGGAGGTTAAGGGAATGAGGAGCAGCAGGAGCAGCAGCCGGAAGAGGAAGAAAAGACGCCACAGCAGCCCAGAGGCCTCACGATCCTGCAACTCTTCAGGAAGAGGGGGCCACACTAGACACTCATTTTCAAGCCTGTCTGAAGAAAGAAACAGAGAGAGGGAAAAGGATAAAGACAGAGACAGGGACAGAATTAGAGATAGAGACAGGGATAGGGATAGAGATAGAGACAGAGAGAGGGATAGAGACAGAGGAAGAGAGAGGGACAGGGATAGAGAAAGAGAGCAAAATCGCACCAGTAGTTGTAGAAGGGATGAAAGAGATCGAGATTCTAGCTCTCGAAAGAAGGAGATGGAGAGGAAGAGAAGACAACACTCAAGCAGCAGAGAGCGGGGCATTTCAAAGACGTCAAAAAGAAGCAGGGAAAAGAGGGAAGGGGACGGGGACAGGCAGCAAGAGAGGGAGCGGCGAAGGGATGGTCGCCCTGTAGTCCCACCATCTATCCAAGACCTCAATGGGTCTGACCTCTTTGCCATCAAACGAACCATCACAGTCACCACGACTACAACCACCACCACCGTGCCCGGCTCTCCAAGACTGGCCCCGACCTCTCCCTGTCGGCCCACGCCAGAATCTGATAAGCCCCGCAAGAGGAAGAAGAAGAGAAAATGGCACTCAGCTGGAGAGCTGGAAGACCGGGGAAGTTGTCACAGCCGATCACAGTCGCTCTCACCACTAAGGTATCACAGTTATGAGTCTGACCACTATTCAGACAAACTGGAGATCGACGTGTTGTCTTTGGATGGTGAAGCTTTGGACTCAGACTACCCATCTTTGGAGGATACACCCCCTGCTGCCCTGCCTCCAGAACCACCTGCCCCCAGCCCCAAAGCTAAAACGGGCCCCAAGACCGGACGATACCACCCGAAAAAGAAATCTCGCGCCTTAAAGAAAATTGGCCAGTCTGAATCCTCGTCCTCCTCTTCCAATAGAACCAAAAGCAAATGCCTCTCCTCACTGACTGTCACTTCAGGCTCTGCCCCCGTCTCATCTGGCCTCCCCTCAGCAAAGCGAGCCAGGAAGATAGGAAAGGACAAAGACCGGGACAAAGGCAGCAGAAAGGATTTGGGTCGCACCGGCAAATCCAAGAAAGAGAGTGCTGGTAGTCGGAAAGGCAAGCTTCAGTCCAAAGTGTCTGTGCTAGTGCGGGAAGGTGTAAGCAGCACCACAGGGGCTTCAGTTGGCTCTGGAAAGCTTGGCATGGACCTCCTAGGGCCAGGAGGTACAGGGGGCAGTGCTGGGGGCTCTGTGGTGGGTGGCTCAATTGCTGTAGTCTTCTGCAGAGACAATGAGAGCAGATCTCCATTCCTCAAACCTTGCTCAGAGCCGCTGACGCTGGCCAGCCGCAGTAAAGATTTGGCCAGTATAGGAAAGCGAAGCAGCCTGGCAGCCCCACCACCATCATCCTTAACCAGTCCTGCAGGACTGAAATCCAAGAAAACAAAACCAAGCTCCATTACATCCACTTCCTCCTCTGCCTCCTCCCCCTCATCATCTTTGGCTACCAAACGCCGCCGTCGCCTGGCCAAGAAGACAAGAGAGAAAGGTGGAGCTGCAGGGCTTACGGCTAGAGACGGCAGCCAAACACAATCATCTGAGGGCTGGGGTGGAGCCTCCTTAGATGTTCAGTCAGCCACTGGGGATGGGAGCAAGTCAGTCAGTCCACATACTGGCCAAGCAGGTCCCGCACCCTGTTCCTCCTCCTCTTCCTCCTCCTCATCATCCTCCACCAGTGTGCCCCCACCATCCTCCTCACCACCCCACACGCCTCCACCCTCTATGGCTCCTTTGCGAGACACCAGAGAGTCTTCGCCAGACTCCCAGACTGTTGACAGCAGCTGTAAGACCCCAGACCCTTCGTTCCTAGCCGAGGACTGTCCAACTCAGACCAGCCCCACACTCCCAGCTTCCAGTCCATCCAGCCTGTCCACCCCCCAGGGAGCTAGCCTCAGCATCACCTTGTCTACGCCCACTGCCAAGCCCCCTCCTCCAGATGACGCACCCAAATCCCAGGCCTCACCTCCTTGCTCGTCGTCTTCGACAGGATGCAGTCTCACTTCCCTTTCTCTGCCTCTGTCTTCGTCAGACCCTTCCTCCTCCTCTGTGTCCTCCTCGTCTGCTAGTAAGCCTCCTCCTCCTCCCCCTCCAGCAGCGCCCGCCCTCCCATGGAGTTTGCAGACTGGGGTGGACTGCACAACCGGAGGAGTCCTAGCATGTGAGTTCCCACCAGAGATGTAGAAAAGTTTGCCATGTTCTTATCAAACATTCACACCTTGAAGGGACTGCACTATAAAGTTAAAGGTTATTTTTCTAAGAAATGTACTTGAAAATAGACTAGGGCTGCACAAATAATTGAAATATTATGACATTATGGCCAAGTGCAATATCCAAATGACAGAAGCTGGATTTTTTTGGTAAATGTAACATGTGTGACAAACAGCACTATAAAGAACTGTGCAGCAGAGATGACCTTGCCCACTAATCTTGTCATACAGAAAACATAAATGTTTTAGTACAGACCCTGTATGTTTCTTTTTTGTTTTTTTTATGATGCAAAAGTGATTTCCACACTCATTGTGAGTTTATCTATTTATTTATGGTGCATTTGATGGGGACAAACAGACAGATTGAAAACAGTGATCCAATGCAGGTATCATGGTGTCTATAGTTGGTGCTAATTTGCAACACCTGTCACTAGAATGGCTTTTATGAAAATAAGAGGTTAAGACAGTTAAGAGTAAACAACAAGAGGATACATTTAAAAACTATACCTGAGATCATGTTTAATGCCTATTTAATTAAGATTTGGTAGTAGGGGCAAATTTCAAGGTTCAGGAGGCGATTTCTGTAAATTTGCTCATCTGACAGAAAATGCAATCTGAGCAAAAGATGTTTCACAGAATGGGACTATACAGTTGACAATTGAAGCTGCTCTGATGGATGTGCTGCAGCTTTGGTAGTCTCTTGCTGTATTTGCACAGAGAAGAAATTATATTGCAATCACAATATCTGCCAAAACATGGCTGGACGGCCCAAAAAATATTGTGATTATTTTAACAAATATTGTGATATGATTGGCAATTAGTGGATCATTAGTGATCATTTTTACGTCACAATTTTAAGTTTCACTGTTTAAATTGTGAATATATGACTTTTGTTAGGGTCTGTACAACAATAACAAAATAAAAAAAATGTCTTGCATCTGGAGAACAAGATTGGTAAGCCAGGGAATCTCTGCAGCACTACATTATATTCCTGTTTTAACACACATTATCAAAAAATTACAGTCACTTGGCAATTATGATAATATATAAAACAAAATAAAAGTCACCAAAACAGGCAGTGCTTGTTGTTTTTACTAACAGACTCAGATTGTTATTTTATGTGCCGGAGCATTATTATATACACAGATGGACCTTTTGTTTAACCAGAAATGTCGTCGCCACCAGGCTCCATATACAAATTGGTAATTTAACTTATATATCATTGTAACATCATAACTTCATTAAAAGTGAAGAGAAACTAAATAAAACCCACCAAAACCATCTTTATTAGTCTTTCCACTGTTCCAACAATCACCAGCTGTGGTTTGGTGGAAATAAATCCACAGTTTCAGTCATTCTACTCAGCTGCACATGGAGCAGACCGTCTATGGAACAAACCACAGAGAGGCTGCGATAACACACAGGCAGAGGGAGTGGGACTCAATGACTTCACTATACCTTTACCTCTCTTTTGCAGGAACATCTGGATCACATTAAATACCTTTAAAATAAAATACCATACCTTATTTTACTGACTGCTATTAGTTTTTGTTCATTTGTTTATCTTAAAAAGACGACTTCAGAGACTTGTGCTGTATGTGTAGTACAGGAGTATTTCTGATGGGGAAAGAGGAGTAACTTTGTTCTTTATTGTTTATCATCATAAGTATCTGTCCATTATTAGGCTCTTTGGGACCACCACCAGGTCAAAGCTTTTCTTTCATGAAGAAGTTTTACAAGATCATGCGTTACATATTTCGCCCACATCCAGGCGCTGTCTCACTCAATCTTTCTCTCCTCCTGTTATGCATTAGTATTGTATAGTTACTGTGGCTGCTTTCACATACTGTATGATGGCCTTAGTTCTGCTGTAGTGTAAAAGGCTTGAGATATAAGTTATCCCAGCCATTCAAATGAGAGCAAAAACACTGAATGTTGGCCAGCATTTAGTGCTTATATAGTTTCTATTAGCACTTTCACTCTGACTGACTTCCGGCGTCACTCCGTCTGCATTCAATTATTATTATCAAGTATTGTTCCCACCTAGGGAGGAGTGAATGTTCCCAAAGTTTGACCAAAACACTAAACATGCTTGATGTCAAATCCTATTTTAAAATACTCCTTAAACAAATAGAAATCAGAATAAATAATAATCAGATGTTGCATTGTCATGTATGTTGTGTTATTGTATAACCCTAATGATCTCATTCTTCCTTCTTTCTCAGTGACTGCTCTGCTCTTCAAAATGGAGGAGGCCAATATCGCCAGCAGAGCGAAAGCACAAGAGTTCATTCAAGCAACCAGCCAGGTGACTGTCTCTCTGTCTTAAGTTCTCCTTTCTACATTTGAAAGGAGTGTTTTATATATATGTTATTAGGAGAAACCTTAAAAACAATATTTCTGTAATCTAGCTTTGTCTGTCTGATTCTTTATATTTGAAACATATTTTGTTTTGGCGAGTTGCTGATTATTCGTCAAAGTAATTGATTACTTTAAGGATTACTGTGCGATTTCCATTTTGATGTTTGTATAAAAATGTGTTCTCCACCATTTTTAATATTCAAAATGAATATGCATTAATGCATGGGTTTAAATAAGAAAAATAAACCTAATATAATGAGACTCACCCCCTATAGTTAGGTCAGAGTTCCAATTTTTAAAACAAATAAAAGGGAACCTGTGACCACAAAATCAAAGTAACCATCAAACAGCATTTCACATACCATTGCGCTATATGCACACCAGTAATTCAATCCAAAAGTGGTTAGGGCAGGAATAGAGTCAAAACAGGAAATAGTATTGATAGGGTTGTAAACATATGGTAAACTGTACCCCTTTACCACCTGGTTCGGAACCAGTACCTGATCTCAAACTAGTTCTTTGCGTTTCAACCTTGTTTGCGTGGTCTAGAACCAAGAACCTTACAACAGGACCCCAGCAGTCTACAAAATAAATTCTGTCATATAATCAAATGTTTTACTATCATGAGCACCATCTCTTTTCTGGTACTTTATTATTTTGCTGTGCAGCTACAGAACAAGAATATCAACCGACCCACCCCCTCTCAGGCCTTGAGATTTTGGGGATTTTGAGATGATTCAGTCTGTGACTAGAAGCAAATGTGTTGCACTTAGAAATTAAGTATTAGGGGGAAATTAATTCCAGTCTGACTGTGTCCTTACTTTGTCTCATGTCTCTCATGCAGATCCTCTCACAGGCTAATCAGAGCCAGTCACAGCAGCATGCCCCTCCCTCCTCAGCCTCTTCCTCCTCCTCACAGATTCCTCCCCCTCCTTCTCTTCCTCCACCACCGGGTCTGAGCCCAGCCAAGTTCATCCTCCACAGCTCCCTCCCATTAGTTGGCTGCACCAAAACTCCACCCTCTCTCCTGCACCCATCCATAGGTGGTGGATGTGCGCAGACTCCGCCCCCTATCATGCCTGTGGGGCTGTCGGGAGTGACTGGGAGCTCTGGTGACACTGGATGGGACAATGACAGCAAAGACCCTGACAAGGTAAAGTTGACGTTCATGGAGAGATCAGGGCAGTTGCTCTCCTTTCTCAATTCAATTCAATTCAATTCAATTCAATTTTATTTGTATAGCGCCAATTCATAACAGAAGTTATCTCAGGACACTTTTCAAATAGAGCAGGTCTAGACCGAACTCTTTAACATTAATTACAGAGACCCAACAGTACCACCATGAGCAAGCACTTGGCGACAAGGGCAAGGAAAAACTGCCTGTTAAAAGGCAGAAACCTAGGACAGATCCTCCGGCTCTAGGTGGGTGGTCGTCTGTCTCGACCAGTTGGGGTGAGAGAGAGAGAGAGAGAGAGAGCAGAGAGAGAGAGCGAGAGACAGACAGACAGACAGACAGGTGCACAGCAACAACAGTATTGGCAATGGCAGTCAAGCAGGACCATGGCAGGAGGCTCCACCAGGATCGATAAGAACCTGCGAGACGAGAAAGCACAAGAACTCCGGGGAAGAAGTGAAGTTAGTAACATGCATTAATGGGACATGAATGAGTGCCACAACTGGAAGCTGGTTCCACAGGAGAGGAGCTTGGTAACTGAAGGCTCTGGCTCCTGTTCTACTTTTAGAGACTATAGGAACCACAAGTAGCCCAGCATTCAAAGAAAGTAATGTTCTAGTGGGGTAATAGGGTACTATGAGCTCTTTAAGATATGAAGGGGCCTGACCATGAAGAGCTTTATAGGTGAGGAGGAGGATTTTAAATTCTATTCTACATTTTACAGGGAGCCAATGCAGAGAAGCTAGTACAGGAGAGATGTGATCTCTAACTGTCTGTCAACCTAACTGCACACTGTAAAGCAACTGGGGATTTCTCTTTATTATTAAAAATTGATTGGATTAATGATGTTACATTTTTCATTCTCACTTTTAAATGTGTTTTGGAGAAACATTTGTATTGATCACACTGTACAAAGTAGAATAATTAACCCAACCAATACCAATTTGTACTTCACTACAGTTTCAATGTGTAAATCTGTAGAATATGTCACAGACATGGATATATGATAGAACTCAACAGCTCCTGTATCTGTTTCGGATTAAAAGCTCTGTTGCATTTTTGTAGATGGAATCAATTCATATGTTAAATGGTAAATGGACCTGTACCTTTCTAGTCTTCCGACCACTCAAAGCACTTTTACACTACATGCCACATTCACCCTTTCACACACATTCACTCAGTGATGGCAAAGCCCATCAAACAACTAAACTAACGCATTCATACACATTCACACACTGATGCGCAGCATCAGGAGTAATTTGGGCGTCCATATCTTGCTCAAGGACACGAAGAGATCGAACCAACAACCTTCCGATTAGTGGACGACCCACTCGTCCTTTGAGCCACTGCTGTCCCGTATAATAATAATAATAATATAATAAGTACTGTGGAAATGTACATTATGCTAATTTTATCAAGACAACGTGTAAATGGAGCAGGAGCTGAGTTTTTTATTAACTGTGGAACAGTGGAAATTAGAAATAAAGGGCTCCAGATCTTTGATAAGTCTGTTTTAAAAGGCCAGTTTTCTCTGCAGTTGAGGTAAATACATTTACAGAATTGTAGGATGTGTTTTATTGATGTATCTTTTTTTAAAACTTGTGTAGCACTGTGTTTTTAAAAGCACTGTAAAGATTAAATCGATGTTTAGAGTTTGCTTATGCTGTTGTGCTGACATTTATATCACTCATTAGTTGGTTTCCCCCATCGTTGTTGATGATTGGTTCATACTGTGGGGTGTTGGGCCTGCATTTTAGAACCACTGTATTAATTTAGCATGTCTGTTATTTGAATTTCCCAGTACCTGAAGAAGCTGCACACCCAGGAGCGGGCAGTGGAGGAGGTGAAGCTTGCCATCAAACCATACTATCAGCGCAAAGACATCAACAAGGACGAATACAAAGACATCCTCAGGAAAGCTGTGCACAAGGTCAGCCTCAGCACACGCATAGTATAGAAAAACACTAGTAGTTCACAGTAGTTAAATGTTAGTATATAGAGTTTGCTTAAAGGCACACTATGTAGAATTTTTAGTGCTGTCAAACGATTAAAATATTTTACATTTACATTAATGTCAAAGTTAACTCGCAATTAATCGCACATTTTTATCTATTCTAAATGTCCCTTGATTTCTTTTTGTCCCATTATTTTTTCTCATTTTAATGCTCTTATCAACATGGACAAGTGGATCGGCTTGCTTTGTTCAAATGTTGTTTTTATTGAAAACAACATTGGCATATACTGTAGTGTTCAGTTTCACACTAACATTATCACTTGGAGCAAATAATCTCTCACACAATGTAACATTGTCCATCAATAAAAGGGTGAAAAAAATACTTTGTCACACAAACAGCCCCTTCAACAGCCCTTTCTAAGGGATCAAAACAGGGCGATACAAAATAAAATTACAAAGTGCACATGTAAGGTAAACTAGGACTCAGCCTATAGTGCAGTTAAACCATGGCTTAATACTTTTCTCAAGTTTGCTTTGAACATAGCAGTCAGGCTACTGCTCTTTATTCACCAGAGGCTCAACCCAGCCTCTTATTTCAGAAAGAATGAACAGTAACGGTTACCAATAAAAGGTAAACCTACTACTTCTTTGCTTTGAGCCAGTTACTCAAACAGACAAGCCTGTTGACATTTTCAGACAACAAGGAATCTATCCATTTCGGCATCTCGCGCTCGCCATCCACTCAAAACGTAACCTCTACTACTCTTAAAGAACTGTTGTTCTGTTTCCGGTCTAGCTAGATCCGGTGTGGTGTTGTAGTTTTTCTAACGTTACTAGTTGTTGCAACAGCATGTGAAAAAACTACAAAGTGTGCTAGGCGTTAATCTCACGATACAAAAATTGACGCTGTTAAAATGGGTTTGCATTAACGCCGTTAATAACGCGTTAAACTGACAGAACTAAGAATTTTCCTAAAAAACAATGTATATTCATATGAATCATCACTTATGACCCACTGGCAGTGTGTGGCAGTGTTTGTCTGCAGACACCTTGCATCCTCTGTCTGTATTTTCTTATGTTGCTGTGTTCTGGATGTTTCTGGGCATTGGTGTGTAGCCCCCAGCCAATAACACGGATACACAATCATTTTTGGGACAAATAAATTATTGGCCAATAATGGGAAATGTATATAATTATGAAATATTGGGATAGCATTTGTAGAGTCAGAACTGTTGTTGTTGTTGTTGTTGTTGTTAGCAATAGTTATGTTAGTTAGTTTTGGTTAGGCCAGAGCTATGGAATATTAAATCATCCATTTTGCTCACAACACCTTTGCCTTTCATACCCTGTGTCAAAAAACTACAGGTTATGAACTACAAATTGTGTGGAGGTGTGGCCATGAAATCACCAGAAAATAACGTTTTATTGATCTGATTCACTGCTTTGTTTTCACCAACGCTATTGCCCCTCCTCATTCACTTTATAGTTTGCTCAACCACCGCTGCTGTCTCACTCGTTCTCTGTCATTGAGACGGCCAACTTTGAATGGTTACGAAGAATAACTGACAAATCCTGCATAAAGTGCCTTTAAAAACAAGTCAATCTGGCTGATAAAGCAGCACTAGTGTCTATTCCTACTACACTCCTAACCCCATGAACCAAATGTAAACTAATATCCTTGTTCTGAAAGAGGCTGTTTAATCACACTGTCTTTCTCTCAGATCTGCCACAGCCGCACTGGGGAAATCAACCCTGTCAAGGTCAGCAACCTTGTAAAGTTGTACGTCCAACGCTACAAGTACTTCCGGAAACACGGACGCAAAATGGATGAGGAAGAAAGGGATGACCGGGAGCCAGGAGCACTGCATTCCTCTGCTTAATAGGAGACATTTTAAATTCGTCCCCCCACAACGCATTCTGCTCAAGATCTGGGCCATCCACTGTTTTTGTCTAATATTTTTTTGTTTTCACAGCCCACCTTGTCTACGCTTTTATGTGATCTTATGGAAGTCTATCATTATCTCTGTGATCTCACTGTAAATATGTCTCACATAGAAAATGTATCATGTATACAATGTTCAGGAAGTGGATGCTATCATGCACAGCTGTGTGATCTAATACAGTCCAGTACACCAGCCCTGCCATAAATACTACCTTGGTGGAGCTTCTAGGTTTTTGTTGATCCTGTTCATTAGAAGCTTCACAATAGTGGTACCAACTGCAGGGCTATTTTTTCAATAGCATTGGATTATGTGTTTGTCTACCCCATCCCCATGTATGTCATAATCCAGGCTAAGGGGAGATGTAATATCCAGTTGCATACACCAAAATATGTTGTACAATACTGTAAGGACACTATACCACTCCCCCCCTGCCTCTCTGTGTCTTTACAGACTGTATGTAAGCTGGAGCTGTCAGTTAGTTGGACAGCTGAATGATTCAGTGATGGTTCAAATACAGACACTTGACCTCTCAGTTCTTTGATTCGGCTGTCTGTGTTTTGTGTGCATGTGTTACTGCGGTTGAGGAAGTTGCTAAATATCTTTATAAAATGACTAGACCAACGAAATATAAATGTTGCTTGAAAACAGGTACACAAATGAATGGTTCTGTCTGTTTTCTGTATTTGCATTACATGTCCTCAAGTGCTAATGGGATAAATCTCAATAATCATTGCTGGTGTAAAAAGCGTTGGCTTGAGAGCATAAAGCAGTGCAATTATAGGTAGACTAACTGTCTGTAGTAATCCAAAAAGATCAACAAAGGCTGAGTTCCCTCGGCTATTTCAACAGAATTTATTGCACATTAAAAAAAGTTAATAAAATAATTTTTCGGTATGCTTGTAGCCTTTATAGTATAATTTCACCATTTACCAAAATGTAATAGTATTTAAAGGCATGAAAGTGAAAAATATCTTAGGTGCAGGTTTCTGAGGGATATTTAAACGGTAATCCCACCATAAGAATGGATTAGTGGTTGTATAGACATTTCTTCTTAATTTAAAAACAATCCTATTACCCAAACCAGTGGTTCTCACCCTTTTTGGTGTCAAGGACCCCCAAATTGATACACATTAGACAATGGACCTGTATTTGTTAAGATGTAGTTTTAGGGATCCCCGTCTGATAAGAATTAGGTATTTCATAATTGTCTATACCAGTGGTTCCCAACCTTTTTCCTTAAGGGACCCCTCATTATTTATATATTTTATAGATATTTCATGTTCTATTTAAAATTATACAGTGAACCTAAATAGTATCACACAAGAACTGTTATTTGGATTTCTTGTTTAGGGAACAATTACAATCCTTTGTCTGGATAATGTATTTTTTTTATCATTTTCATCAACATCATGCATACTTACAAGACTTGTTTTTTTTGTTGTTTTTTTGACAAATTCAGTGTTTTGTTTTCCCTGGCATGTGGCCATTGTTCTATTAGACAATTTACATTTACTTTTCTTCACAGAATTGAACCAAATGCTGACATATAGGCCATCTGTGTATATTTTTAAAGTTTTCTTATTAAGCCTTAAAATCAAGAAGGCCTCACAACCTCCCATGAAGCTTTGGTGACCTCTTGTGCATGTCCTGATCCCCATGTCCATATAAAGGGAATGAAAACCTTTTCCTATAGAATTCCTATTGGATTTTTTAAAAGTGATGGGAATCTTAAAGGATTCTTTTTAAAAAGATGAAAATCCTATATATAGGACTTTTTCACTAGGGTTAATGTAAAAATGATTTGGGTTGAATTATTGAGAATTAAGTATTTACATCTTAATCACATATGCTTCAGAAATAAAAATCATATGTTTGACACTGCACTTGAACTTTGGTTAAAATCCGCTCTGATACAGTATCACCAGCTTGGTGGTGCTTTGTGCTGCATTGACTCTGACCCGCTGGTTTTACGTCAGGTGACTGCGATTTACGGCAGCCCGCCATTTTACTTGCGGAGAACAGCAGCAGCAGCTCGCACACATTCAGCTACCTGTCGCCACACGGTCTGGGCGCCCAGCGCGGTCCGCTTTTAAGTTCATTGTTGTACACTTTTGCGTTAGTCATTTTGTCCAGGAGACCGGCATATATCATACCCGCGTTCCTCTGGTCCATTGTCTGACATTTGTCCAGGCACTGGAGGAGAGAAGGTAAGAATCAAACTCGTGGTTCCTTGTTAGCATAGTTAGCTTGATGGCTAATGCAACGCTCTACTGAATTCTCGATACTAGCTAACGTTGCGGTGTTGATAGTTGGTTAAGCTGTTGATGCTAGCCGGAGTGCTAACCATTGTTGTATAGTTTCTATCTTTAATGTATACGCAGTTTGTATGTAAACAATAGCGTGAGGCTAGTACGGTAGTCGTCGATAAAGACAATAATTAGCACATGAAGCTAACCACCGTGAGTGCTTCCGCTGTTGGTGTTGGCCTGCCATCTATTGCTAGAAGCTTGGAACGTGTCCGGTGTGCTATCATGGTTATGGTATTCATTAAGCCTCTACTGGTTGTTTAGGTGAAAGATGACGCAGTTTTTACCCCCAAACCTACTGGCCCTGTTTGCACCGCGGGACCCCATACCTTTCCTGCCCCAGCTAGAGAAGTTGCCCCATGAGAAGCATCACAACCAGCCTTACAGTGGCATCGCACCATTTATCAGGCACTTCGAGGTAAATATTTAACCATGTTTAATGTTCGTGTTCATTGTTTTATGCACATTTTCTTCTTAAGTGCTACATTGAATATGCACTGATATTCCCTTTGTGATCAGGACCCCAGAGATGCCCCTCCACCAACAAGAGCAGAGACCCGGGAGGAGCGGCTGGAGAGAAAGGTAAGTTCCCCAATCATGGCCTGTGAAGATGCTGCTTCTGGCTGCCGATGCTACACATGTGCTATGAGACACTATTGGCTTTCTGTCTATAATCAGAATACAACACTGCAGTGACTTAACAAAGAACAGTTCCCTGGCTGGTGTATGTGGTGATGAAACCTTGACTCCAGTAGCATAGTAAAAGTAATTGCAGTTTCACTGACTTGATCATTGTCAGCAAAAGGCACAGACTTGATGAAGGTTGTGCTTCAGTTCTTACAGCACTGATCTGAAGTTAGTTATGGGCTAAAAAACATAATTCACTTACTACTTTTGACCAACATTGACAAGACAGTTGAAGTCCTGTGTAGCGAGAATAGCTCAACATTTGACACACTGAGCAACAGAGTGCAAGAGATTTAAGGGACGCCATCGCTATGTTAAAGTACTGTAGCAGAACTCAATAGCGTGTAATTGAACAACTGAGATTAGTAAAAATACAAATGCTTACAGGAGAGAGCTGTGAGTGCTGGAGCAGAACAAGTGTAAGTTTAAATGAATTTCGGGTAATTATTTGCTGTAAAGAATAATAGGACAAGTGTAAGTGGTTTGAGCTACAGCAGCAAATCTACGCTGCTGGCAAACAAATGATACGCTGACTGTAGCACATCAGAGAGGGTCACATCTTTTGGTCAGTAGATGGCATAGTTATGTATTGGTTTATGGGCATAATGCACAAGATTACATTTTTGAATAGACTTGTGCAACATAATCCCCTTTGACCAGCTGTAGTGAGGTTTCCTCCCTGTAATGTTGTCTTACCTTTTTTAACATTAGCTGTTGCAGGTTTGTTTGGTCATATACGCTTCTGTCTGTTTTAGTAGTCCTATTATCTCTCATGCTTTAAGGTATTTTGCTCCTTATTTATTCATCCAAGTTGTTGGTATGAATTCACATTTAAAAAAAATATATAGCAGAGATGGGATTTATCCAGATAATTCCAGATTTATGTTGGCGTTTGCAGAGGAATTATGTTCAAATAGTTTTGGTCTATTTTGCTTGCATTGCTTGTACTTCACAGTGAAAACAGCAGTTAGCACAGTTGTGTTGCTAGGGATTCATTTATTTTTACATTCAGTTTGTTTCACTATCTGTGGCAGAAATAAGAGCGAGAGAGACATGTTATCAGCTCACTAGGATTGTGTTCCAGCCTCAATACCTCCTCCTCAAGATCCTCAATACCAGTTACACTGGTTTTGCAGCTGAAGCTATAAGACAGAAGACTGTAGGGATAAGATAAGCAAGGTTTGATTGGTCGGAGCAAATAAACAACTGTCTGATGTAGGGAGAGACTGTTGGTCAGATTGTGTGTGGCTGTGGCTCAGAGGAAGAGCGGGTCGTCCCCTAACCAGAAGGTTGTAGGTTTGATCCCTGGCTCGTGGTGCCACATGTCGAAGTATCCTAGAGCAAGATACTAAACCCCAAATTGCTCCTGATGCCTGCATCTGTGTGTGAATGCGTTAGTTTCTCTTCGATGGGCTTTGCCATCACTGAGTGAATGTGTGTGAAAGAGTGAATGTTGCATGTAGTGTAAAAGAGAGAACTTTGAGTGGTTGGAAGACTAGAAAGGCGCTATACAAGTACAGGTCCATTTACCTTGCTGCAGTTTTCCAGCAGTTAATGGGACTGCTGCACATAGACAGGAGCAGTGATCCCAAGCAAGCACTAGCATCTTCATGATACATTTCCAGATATCTCTCCCCAGTGATTGACCATTTCCTGCAAATCTTTTGCTCATACAGAGGCGAGAGAAGATTGAGAGGAGGCAAGCAGTGGTGGAGACAGAACTCAAGCTTTGTAAGTTTTCACTAAGGCATACACTACAAACTCTTTTCACTGTATGTGGTTTCTTGGCTTCAACTAATTATGCTTTCCTTACTGCATTTTGTCAGGGGATCCCCATAATGACCCCAATGCTCAAGGAGATGCCTTCAAGACATTGTTTGTTGCGCGGGTGGTAAGTATGTTAAAATCACACATACTTTTCCTCCCCAAGTTTCCTTACACAAGCTCTGTGGATTAAGCAAATATGATTTAATAAGTGATTATGTCCACTTGTATTTTGTCTTTGTTCTAGAACTACGATACTACAGAGTCCAAGCTTCGTCGTGAGTTTGAGGTCTATGGCCCCATCAAACGGGTACGTTTCACTGATGTTTCTCTCTTGTCTAGACCTATTAACTTATTTAGTTACTGTACAAACTACACTTTAATTACACCCACTCATTCTATATTGTAGAAAACAGCCCTTGATTCACATTCCCATCTAGAACTCTTACAGATAGACTGTTCAAAACTTAACCTGAAACCTCAGGGACCCATGACCAGCAAGGACAAAATATCTGTTTACACCTGGTATTAAAATGCCATCTGTATCCAGACACATTATCCATTCAAAAAAGCGGATACGGCAGAAATCTTACATTACAGAGCGTCAGTGAACGCACCACTGCAGATGTCACTAACGTTATTTTCGGTTTGGACACACATGCGGCGCACTTGAAAACTGAATCACGGGTGAGTTTATGAAACGTACTGCTGATGGCCACCGCAGCAGTTACACTGTCTTAACGAGAGCAGTCAAGGGGGCGAGCGTGTCGCGGTTCTGTCTCTCTGATCTGCGACAGGAGACCGTGGACTTTTGTGTTGCGATTTCGGTCTCAGTTTCAGAACCGTTACAGCCCTAATAAAGATTATATGCATTAACAGCAGCTCAACTGCGCAGAGGACATTCTCAGTAGTTGTAATTGAAATTGGATATGAGCATATGTCATACACAGAACTCAAACATCTAAATGCACAGGAAAGGCTGGTGAAAGCCGGTGTAACACAACTCGCATTTATTTTTATATTTAAAAAAAAAAAAAAATAAAATTGGTGTTTGATTAAACTGTCGTTGTTTTTGTTAGAAGGTTGTGGTTTTAGATTGCATGACACTGACATTTGTGCTGGATGGTATGAAGATGATGGTAGTTTCACTGTATATCAATGTATATTTTATTTTTTTTGCAGGACTCTACCTTTTTTAATATATAGGTTTTTAAATGGTTTATTTATGGTCTGGAGTACATAGCATATAAACGCATTGTGTATACTGAATGATTCATTTACTAGAGGGTTTTCTTGGCCCCATAAAATGTATATGAAGAAATCAGACTGTATTGCAGATTAGTATTAGTAAGGGGGGGTATGCAGTTAGGGCTCCCCTGTCAATACACGCTGCACAGCTTGCCCTGACTGGGGCACTCCTTAAGGCAAAATCACTGCTGCTTATTGAAGAGTTACAGCAGGTGTTTCAGCTATGCTCGGCTTCTGTGCTGAAAACACCGGTATGGCAGCATTAGTTGGCATGCACATGATGTGATGTGTAAATGTACAGGGGGTGTTACACGTGTGTGTGTGTGTGTGTGTGTGTGTGTGTGTGTGTAATGATGAATCACACAGCTAACCAATGTGCCCATGCCTGTTTGTTCCAGATTTACATAGTCTACAACAAGAGGACGGGGAAGCCTCGGGGCTATGCATTCATCGAATACGAGCACGAGCGAGACATGCACTGTGAGTACCACTGTACAGCGTTGAGCCAAAACCTTTATTTATGATCACATGTCCACAAAGACTGACCTCTGTGACATGCAAGGTGGCTCTTCAGTTGAACCCTCTTTCCTTTACTCTATGTAGATATTTATATAATGATACTGGGGTGGTAGCTTTCTTTAACACCCCACTGCCTAATGAGCAAATTAATGCTTATGGCATCAAAGGAATCAGAGTACATCTTAAAGACGTATGTTGCATGTTGAAATCCGAGTCTGGTGGTTGTGTGATGTGTGTCTGTGTTTGATGCGTGTCATCAGTTGACCGATAGTCATGAAGGGGAACTGCTTCATTCAGTGGGGCATCATGGGAAAAGTAGGAGGACTGTCTTTCATCTGTGAAGTTGAACATCTTTGCCTGTCAAAGGGCACATTGTCTTTTAACTGTTAGGCGTTGTAGCTCTGTGGAAGAGCAGCTCTCCTGGTTGGACTCTTAATGGTAAGCACAAGGTCAGGCTGGTCACCAAGCAGTGAATGGGTTTTATTTTATTTTTTTCGACTAGAAATGTGTCATGGGCTGTATGGAAACCCATCTTTTGTGTATGATTAGGTATTGAGCTTGTTTGTCTAGTTTTTATTGGTGGTCTTCAACCCTGGTCATGGTGAGATTAGTTCAACGTCACCACACTAGTGAGATATTTTAAGCTGCTGGTGATGCTACAGTGAATAACAGAGTACTGTCTTATTAGACAAGTGAATGGTGCCATCTAACACAATGACACCATTCTGGGATATTTGTGCCATCAGCTCTTCAAGACCAGAGTTGCTAAATCACAGCAAGCATGTAGTCATAGCAGGGGGTGAACTGAGGGGGGATGTGGGGCTAAACAGTATATTAACTGTGTGTTGTTCTCATTGCCACTGCAGCCGCCAATCTGTGATGGCTATTGGCCAGAGCTGGCTGGCAGATGATGATGGTTATGATACATCTACACCCTACTACCACAGCTCAGTATATGGTTGGTATAATGGGTTTGTATGATGGGTAAGATTTCTTTCCACCCTCCATCTCCTACATAGGGAAGAGGAGCTACGTTCAATGGGTAAAGCGTATTTCTATGCAAGCCCTAAAGAGCTTTCAGTGCAATTACTACTACTTGGATCTTAGGCTTTGACCATTGAACGCACCCCTGACTACTAGAGTATTAATGTTGCCCAATGATTCTGCCCTTTATGTGAAAGCCACCTCAGGTCACTGAGGGATCACACTTTGCAGTAGCAACTTAGCTGTATAGAGGGCCACAAGGTCAGTGAACAGGAAAGACAATCCCACCGGCTTCTGGTGGAGTTTGTTGTGATTAATGCTGTGCAGGTTGACAGAACTTGTTGCAGCTCTTCAGAAAAATAGTCCTATTGCTTAGTACTACATTGCAGTAATGTGTAAATATATCTTGGCAGAGAAGCCACCTATCTAAACACTTCACTCCTATCATAATAGAGCTTGGAAATTATTTATTTTCCTTCAAATGTTGTGATAATGTTTTAAACCAGTGCAAAAAACGCCTGAATGGTCATATCAAGATTTAAACTAATGTAATAATTCGGGGCTATACAGCTGCTTAAACCAAAAACAAGCCCTGAGTCACTTGAGTTAACAGAATGCCTCAGAATCTGTGATGACGTTTCACACAGCAAAACTGTATGGGTCTTTTAGTATTTAAAACACTTAAAATGAATAGAAATCCTAAATCCGTTGAGTGAAAAAACTCTTTGGTGTGTTCATTAGTATTGTGTAACTGTTGGTAGCTTCTTGTCTGCAGGTGAGTAACTGGTAAAGTTTTAAAATTATAACACCTCATCATGTCTGTTAGGCTCCAATATTCTGCGATATATATGTGCTAATTAAAAAGCCATTGCAAGATGTAAATAATCAAAGCTAGGTATTAACTCAACTGTAAACAGCTGCCTGTGCATGTCAATCCATACTGTTGATACGATTAATACACATTTCTTTGCCAGTGCATTCCCCAAACTGCAGTAAGTAGTAGTAAAACCTTAGGAGGCTGGGCGGTTGTATTACTGTAATACAGTTCACACACCCATTTTAACCTAGAAAAAGTTCAAATCTCACCTACGGTTGGTGCATAATACTAAAACTAATCCATCTGAGCTGGCTTTAACAGAAAAGGCAGATGAGGGGAATTTTCTTGGTAATTCTGCTAAATGGGCTATTCATACATTATTTATTCACTACATAACTTAAGTTAGATACTAGTTACTGTAGCCTTACAGATGAATTCATAACAATAGTATGGTCAAAGAAATAGTTCCTACACTTTCAGTTTATGACATGTTAGTGAAGTTTAGACACTGTACGCCCTCAGTTTAATATTTCAGGCCACTTTAGATCTCAGACATAACAGCGTTAGGAACATGACTTCATTGAATTCTTGGTACAAAAGTTCTTTCTCATTAGTTGGTTGGGGTTGTGATAACACAACTCCTGAAAGGAAGGTAGCTAGTTCTTTATTTATTTATTTTATTTGTTTTATTTTATTTATTTTTTACTTTTTCCAGTTGGTCAGTTTTGGTAGGACTGGTGGGGGTTTGGTAAGGCCCTATTATTGGATGGGATGTTGTCATCCTTAGTGAACACTGGAAGCGGAGGGGTTCTGGTAAGGCCCCTGATAGAGGTGTTGTGACAGTATGTGCATTCTGGTGCTGAGGGGATTTTGGTAAGGCCCGAAGACTGGGGCAGAGACTTTCATAAGACCTGTAAGTGAGGGATCATGGTAAGACCATCAACTGTGTAGAGTGAGGGAGTTTGGTAAGGCCCTCAGATTGTATATGTGAGGATTTGGTAAGGCCCTCAGACTGTATGCTATAACTGATGGGTTTTGGTAAGGCCCTCCTCTTGGACTTGAAGGTTTTACCCTCAGGGATCATCACCACATCAGACCAGTGTAGCAGCCAGGATGAGCCACCTGGATCTCGCCTTCCATCATACAAGATGGATCTAAAGACTGTTGTGTGGTATAATGGGATGAGGTGTGGGGAGTGTACATGTGGTTGGAAATGCTCATACTCCTGGTTGCTTCCATCATGTTGCTCCGTTATGAAGCTTGTAAAAGGTTTCAGTAGATTAAAGCCACTGCAACAGAACAGCCTACTGTCATAATATTGGACGGAAAGTCCTGTACTGTTACAGTGTTATAGTGCAAGATAAATATAATTTGGCTGACTAGTGATGTGCTGTTCTGTGTGTGCACAATCACTAATGTATTCTTAAGCTTTTGTAAGATATTAAAGGTTAAAGCAAGTGTCAGGACATGGTACAAGCTGTAGATTTTACTTATTCCGAATCCAAACACGAAGCACACTGCTTGCAATCTTGGAATATATATTTGTCACAGCTAGTGAATTCACTGTTACACAATACAATGACGATAACAGCAGTGCTTTATTGTAAATAAAAACCGTGTCAAGTGTTCCAGCAGGTTGGGTTAAGTACAGCAACTGTTTTAAGACTGTCACACTAACTGCAGGTTGAGTGTTTTAGTTTGCCACAGTCAAACCTGTGTGAGAGATCAATATTTATCAAAATGTCTCGTCATTCTGCGTGTTTAGTATTAATATATTAAGAAGCTGCACTCTAAGTAAATTGGAAGTCTAATCCACGCAATTCTGCGATTCCTGCCGTTTTTAACCAGAACGACTTAAAATGGCTGGGTAGGTTAATGGTGCAGCTAAAACGTAACATATCAATCACTCATCGGGTGGAAGGAAGTCTACTCCCATTATCCTTCGGCTTTTACCCAGAGAGCAGCCATCTCGGCCTCGCCTGCTCCTGGTCAGTATAACGATGCACTGTTTGTTTCCTTGGCCACATTGATGTAGTCGTACTACTATCTCACCTCTTGTCTTTCCTTTCCCATTCCTCTTCTCCAGCCGCCTACAAGCATGCGGACGGGAAGAAGATTGATGGCAGAAGGGTGTTGGTGGACGTGGAACGAGGACGCACTGTCAAAGGATGGCATCCTCGCAGGCTAGGTCAGCAGCCTCTTTTGTATTCACATTAAGTTTTTATTTCACTATTGGAGCATCTCTAGTAGCAATGCATCCACACACCAAAGCAGCTTTGTGCTTTTTGATGCAGTGCTGTTGTGTCTGAACACAACCTGACTGTAGCTCAAAGGGGTGTGTGGACTTGACACGTTTAACTTTATTTTCTGGTTTTTCTTGGTTTTTTTGTAACTAGGTGGTGGATTGGGTGGCACTAGAAGAGGTGGAGCTGATGTCAACATTAAGCACTCTGGCAGAGATGATGCATCACGTTACGATGATCGCCCCCTGGGGGGGTGAGTACTTTCATGGAAGACCTGTGGTTTTGTACAAAAGTGTGTTCTGCTGTGTATAACAGTCTTTGGTTTATCCTGCTCATAGTGATCGGGAGCGCGGAGACCGGAGAGAGCGCAGCCGGGAGCGCGACCGGGACAAGGACAGAGAGCGCCGGAGGTCCCGATCCCGCGAACGACGCAGACGTACCCGTTCACGGGAGAGAGAGAGGGAGAGAGAGAGACCGATTGGAGGGGGAGAAGACACTGGAGTTAGTAGCCGGCGTCGAGAGCGAGAGAGGGAGCGTGGGGGGGCAACGGGAGGAGACAGTAGGAGTAGAGAGAGGAGTAGAGAACGGAAGAGAAGGAGCAGGAGCCGAGATCGCAAAAGAGACAGGGAGAGAGGCAAGGGACTGGATGGAGAGGAGGTCAGCCAGGGAGATGGTGCCCCTGAGGGTGGGGAGCGTATGCTGGAGGAACATGAAGGAGAAGTGGGGGAGGGTGTGGAGGAGCGCAGAGACAGGGAAAGAGAAAGGGACAGAGACCGCAGGCGCAGCCACAGGGACAGAGACAGGCGCAGGGGAGACCGTGACAGAGACAGGGAGCACAAGAGGGAGCGCGGGGACAGAGAAAGGGGGGACCGCAGAGAGGAGCGCCACGGCTCCCTACGAGACGACCTTGGGCCCCAGGATGACATTGGCAATGAGGATGAAGGAGGAGCACCGCCCCACATGGAGGAGTACAGTCAAGACGGGATGATGATGGACCAGCAGTCAGTGCCATCGGGTGACGGCTATGGCTCCAGTGAGAATGGCTACAAGATGGAGGCACCAGGAGATGAGTACTGATAAGGTCCCTCTCCCAGCGGGCCCCCACTCATAAATAAGTTGTTTCATACTTAAACATGGCCCATAACTGTTTATCAAGGCACAGGAAGCCTAAATGATGTTGGGGCTTCCTCAGCACCAGACCTCTAGCTAGCTTTCTCCTATCTGTAAAGAACCTGTTGAAATAATTCCAATTGATACTGTTGCACACACAGTTGACACATAACTGATTTTGATCTCACTAAAGTTGCAGTTTTCCTGTTTTGCCCAACTAATCCGTGCCACTAAATGTTTTCAGATTACCTTAGTGATTCAAGATAGGTTTGTATGTTTTTGTTTTTTTCACTTTGCTTGGGATGAACTGTGTAAACCAGAGCTCTATTTGTTTTTAGATGGGTAGATTGTGTTGTCTTTTATTTACAGATTCATAAAGCAGTTAGATTGTATGCTCATTTGGACCCAGTGACCAATTTCTGCTCAATGTATGTGAAATTGAAGGAAATGTAGTATTATGTGACATTTGAGGGCTGTTCTGTTTATTCATTCTGGAATAAAAAAAAAAAGTAAATTATATCCGTTTGTTAGATTTGCATGGTCAACTTGATGTCATGTCTCCACAGCCAGATTTTCATACAGCACAAATGGAAACCAGTGTCTGAGATGTACCGTATCCCAAAAACCATATGTAGTAAGAGGGCCACTGCAGCTAGAATCTGCTAAACAGGACTACAGCAGGTGAACACATTATAAACCAATAATCACCATGAAACGTCCACAGCTGATTTTAAGACAATTCTCTTTTTGTATTCAGGTTTTCTGAAACTATATTAAAATATGCAAATTTGGCAGCCTCTACTTAAAATGTGTTAATTTGCATTTATTTCAAGAATAGAAGTGAGAATTGTTTTCATTTTGTTCACACATTGGAGTCAACATTTTTACAGAGGGAATTTGGATATCTTCATTTAGCAGAAAATTATGGTAAACAGCCATTTAAAAAAATGATGGCCATGTTTTTATTAATAAAATCATCAAGTCATAAAAATGGAGATATGAATGGTGTATGACGATAGCCCTCTGTAAAAACCTTCAGAATAAAGAATAAAACGGGAAGGTGTGAGGTTTAAATATGTTGAAAATGTTTAGTAAAATAAACAAATGCTTTGTATTTCCAAAAGTCTGAAGAAGAAATGTGGAAGAAAAATAGCTCAAAATTGACGTGAGAGGAAAAAAACGGTTTTGTGTGTGTGTGTGTGTGTGTGCGTGCGCGTACGTAGATAGTGATTATATAGTGTTCTTATTATACAGTCAGTACGTAGTGAAGCTGCTGCGTCTGCCTGTGCTGCCTGATCCTCACTGTAGCATCTCGGTCCTCAGTCCATCGTCTCCAGTCTGCTGACCGTATCATCCTAAAAGATGGACCACGCCTCGCTGTAAGCCCCATTTTCTGCTCATCTACGCAATTTAAATAGGGGAGCAGCCTGGACGCGGAGGAGCTCACAATGATGTCCTCTTACTACCATCCTGCCAAGGAAGCCGACATGGCGGCCATGACAGAGCCGCTCTGTCTAGAAAGAGGTAATGCATAGTGAGCCGCACAGCTTCAGCATAATCTCCTGGCTAATATCAATGTATGTGTATTACTTAAACTGTGGCATTGTGTACAGTTACATTACCTAATGACATTGACCACAAAGAACGGTGTTTTGTTCTAACGTTATTATACAAACTACAAATATTTTTAACCTTATGTTTGAGATGGTTCGGCCTATCACGCGACCTATAGAGCGCCCCACGCTCGTTTCTTTCTCATAGTAAACGTCATTAGCTGGAATCCATTCACAGTGAGCCAGCTAGCGTTAATGTTCACATCCTTTATGGGAACATGCTCGGAATGCCCCTGCGCACGGGTTCCTATCGTACGGGCCTTGACAATATATGATTTAACTTGTGTGTGCTGCCGCACTGTGCAACGGTGTGAGTAGAGCCCGTGCCCCGGACGCGTTATAGGTGCGGTCAAGCACGGGCGAAACAGTCCCGTTACACGTTCGTTTAAATGAAGGAGGAGTAAACTGCACTGTCATTGTGATGTCATCTAACTGTTTATATGGCTCGTGATTCTAGGGGTGGAGCCACAGAAATAATCATGGGTTGTACTTTAAATACGGAAGCCCTAAAGGGCCATGTATTCATACATTTTATTTCCTCCGTTTTCCCGTGATAACAGTTAATTATCTCGAGATCTCGAGATAACAAAACTTTGTTTTCCTGAGATAACAATTCAACAATGAAATTCCATATTTGTACCTGCTTACCTGCCTTTGTTTTGGCATTTCTCCACATTGGTGCAGTAGAAATGCTTGATATTAAGTATGTTTTTTATTCATCATGGGCGCATGAAACACTTTAATGTAACATATTTTATTTGAAATGTAGGTTCGAATTATAGCTAACTGTTCTTGATACCTTTATTTTGAAAACCGGAAGTGAATACACTGTAAATTTAAGTGCGGCTGATTTGACCATGGATATCACCGTCGTTATCGTAAGATCTCAAATTAATTATATTGTTATCTCGAGAAAATTAACTCTGTATGAATACATGGCCCTTCCGTATTTAAATGGTAAATGGACTGTACCTATATATCGCCTTTCTAGTCTTCCGACCACTCAAAGTGCTTTTACACTACATGTCACATTCACCTATTCACCCATTCAAACCCAGTTGGCAACAGCAGCCATGCAAGGTGCCAACTACTCATCAGAAACAGAAAATAAGGGCATTCACACACACTCATACACTGATGCACAGCAGGGTTCAGTATCTTGCTCAAGGACAGTTAGACACAAAAATATTTTTTTACAATTTTGTTGGCTTCCTCTACAATTCAGTTACATCCTTGGATTCAATTTGCAACCATGGAAGATGGAAAAGTTTACATTCAGCAACTGGGAATATTCCATTACTTTTGATTTGAACAAAAACACAACGGGATTTTTATTTTAAACTGTGGTGGCCAGCAGCAGCTGCCACCCTTCTAGATCCGCCACTGTGTGTTTTGCCCATTGACAGGAGTTTATTTGAGGTATGGTTGCATTCCACAGTTGTCACCATGCTTTTAGAGGTGTTTCATGATCCCACATAGCAAAATTTGTCTGGCCAAGTCACGGCCCACACAGCCCACTTACACTCGTCCCAGATACAGCAATGAATTACAGTGCACATGTGGGCCAGATCTGGTAGCCAGTAATGGCCTATGATGACTATGGGCCTGACCAATTTAGCAGTTATGGGGTTTTTTTGTGAAGTGGGATGGTGGATTTATGAAAAGCCTGTCCTGCTTTAGTAAAATACACAG
The DNA here is from genome assembly GCF_905237075.1 of Dicentrarchus labrax. Classification (NCBI taxonomy): domain Eukaryota; kingdom Metazoa; phylum Chordata; class Actinopteri; family Moronidae; genus Dicentrarchus; species Dicentrarchus labrax. The sequence continues at coordinate 21,295,000 of NW_026136722.1, forward strand.
TTAAAACAACCAAAGAGCTAATAGAACAAGTAAAAGAAATTTGTCAAAAATAAGACTATAAAGTTAGTATGATTATTAAAAATGTGATCCTTAAAATATCAGGAAAATGAATCACTAATCAGTACTCACAGGACCTAATCTGCTCAAAATTCATTCAAATCTCTCATTTTACACAAATTTCCAACAGTTATTGTGTTTTGGTTAATTGTACAGTTGTTCTGTTATTATTGTGCATTGAATATAATGAAATATCCATAAAATATGTCACTTAGTCAGTTTACTCAAGGCTGAGAACCACTATTCTGTGGGCCCCTCCATGCATCCACGGCTATTTATCTTAGTATCTTTGTTGGCCCTCCTCACACGAGGTCGCTGTATACTCAGTATACTCAGTCACCCGTTTCTCCCAAGTCCTACACTCCTGCGCATTTCTCCCAACCCATTTTACCCAGCCCAAAGATTCTAACCAGTATTCCTGTACTGAATGCGCAAATGTTGCTGCGTCAGATCAGTTTGTGATCATTTTATTTCTTACAAATATGCAAAATATTGGCATAATACTAGATCTTAAATATAGGGCCCCACTACAAGACAGGACTTCATGATTTGGTAGGCGTCACCTTAAAGCTCTTTACGTTGTACTTTTTTATTGTGCTTTTGTTATCATTTGCAATTAATCAAAATACTTAAATGAATGAATTATCATTGCTACTCTGTTTTGTTGCTCACTGTGCAATGACAAAAGGAATAATAATATAATTATAATAATAGTAATTGCAAACCCCTGGGCCTGTGGAGCCCCCTGAGGATCTGGGGCCTTCAGGGACAGTTGCCTGCTTTGCTTTGTTGCTAATCCAGCCTGGTTTGTGGTTTGTGTTTTAGATGTGTGCAGAGTGATTGAGCTGCTGGACCGGCTGCAGCGGAGCGGTGAGCTGCCTCCTCCCAAACTGCAGGCCCTGCAGAGAGTCCTACAGAGCAAATTCTGTGCTGCTATCAGAGAGGTATGCACTTACAGCAGAGTGTGGGGGTATTTCCACATCTTAATATTTCCCTCCTAATGTAGTGAGGGTATGCACATGGTGTCACCATGGTTAGTCCAACACTCAGCATCTGCCTTTTGTGCACGTTAAACAAAAGCCTAGAATCTAAAGCATCCATTGCTTTTTACAGATCTTTTAACTGGGGTTCGCCATGTTGAACCACAATGTTTCTACAGTAGCCAAGAACGGACGAACCACACACTGGATCTAGATAGGGGGTTCGCATTTTTTGCGTGCTTGCAGCCATCATAGTTTCTCCTTCGCACTTGAAAGGGGAGGGTAAAGTGAAGAATTTGCACTCTTTAACTACACTGCTAGATGCCACTAAATTCTACACACTGGACCTTTAATTAGGGACCAAGCCAGCAACCGCTGGAGGTCCCTATTGTTTTTGCTCAATTTCTTCTTCTTACCTATTATTTTTAGCCCCCTTTGACTGCATTTTTGCCCCCTTGAACATATACGAAAACTCAATTTTATTTGGCAAAGTTGTCAGGCCTGGTGAAAATGGGGATATTAGATATGTCGCTTTTGGGTCTGCCACTAGGTGGCGCTACTATTCAGAAAAGTATTTTGACTTTTTTGTTACTTAATAACTCCCACATCATTTGTTGCACATTCAAAAACCTTATATCCACGCATTCGGTGAATGGAGTTGAATCTCCCCATATAGGCCACGCCCACTTCCGCCTATAATTTTTTTTCGTTATAGCACGAAATGTCCTTCAACTACTTTTTTGTGTTCCTCCTACACACTTTGTCCGATTCGCACAAAGTTTTTCATCTAGCACCTGGGGACCGCCCTGGCAAAAAAAGTAATTTGAACATTTTTTAAATTTCAAAAAATAAGGACGCTTTAAAATTAAGACTTCCTGTAGATTTCTCGTCAAAAAAGGAAGTGGACCATTTCTCCACATTGGTATGTCCGATTGATACCAAACCTGGGTCCATAGTTCCTCATGTCGTCCTTAGGCACCGTGCACAATTTCAGGCCATCACCGCTAGGTGGCGCTCTTTAAGATGAAGAAATTTATATCTCTGCAACGGCACGTGTGATTAAAATGAAACTTGGTAGGATGCTTGCCCATGGCTCCCTGAGGCTCACCTAAAAAGGAAAAAAAATCATGCCACTGGGTGGCGCTATGGTGGCAGTGTAAATCACTGTGCGGAGACCGTAATAGTTATGAATATGAAATTCACAGGACACATGTAGACTGGTGCTTGAAGCTCACATACCAAAAATGGTGTTTGTCATGTTTTTAGCGCCCCCTACAGGATTTTAAAAAAGCAGCGCCGGCGCCACATTTCACCGCTATGTACGAAACTTGGTAGGCACGTGTAACATGGCGAGACATACAAAAAAGCCTCTTGGACTCTAGACTATCGGGGGATTTCCCACGGTGCACTGAGCTCCTCTCTTCCTCTCTCTTTCTGCGCTCATTCATGTTCCATTAATGCATGTTACTATCTTCACTTCTTCCCCGGAGTTCTTGTGCTTTCTCGTCTCGCAGGTTCTTATCGATCCTGGTGGAGCCTCCTGCCATGGTCCTGCTAGATTTCCATTGCCAATACTATTGTTGCTGTGCACCTGTCTGTCTGTCTGTCTGTCTGTCTGTCTGTGTCTCTTTCTCTCTCCCTCTCTCTCTCTCTCTCTCTCTCTCTCTCTCTCTCTCTCTCTCTCTCTCTCTCACCCCAACTGGTCGAGGCAGACGACCACCCACCTAGAGTCAAAGGATCTGTCCTAGGTTTCTGCCTTTTAACAGGCAGTTTTTCCTTGCCCTTGTCGCCAAGTGCTTGCTCATGGTGGTACTGTTGGGTCTCTGTAATTAATGTTATAAAGAGTTTGGTCTAGACCTGCTCTATTTGAAAAGTGTCCTGAGATAACTTCTGTTATGAATTCGCGCTATACAAATAAAATTGAATTGAATTGAATTGAATTGGACCCATACCCCAAACCCCACGGGAAGTCGGCCATTTTGATTTTGACTTTCACTTTCGGCGAACTTTTCGCGTTGTATTTGAACGAACTCCTCCTAGGGAATTTATCGGATCTGCTTCATAATTTGTCAGTACAGTCAAATAATGGTGCTTGTTAAAGGTTGTGCTATCTACGACATTCAAATGGCGTGTCCGTCGCGTGGCATCAAAGTCAGCCATTTTGAATTCCGTGCTCGTTTTCTGTGATTTTTCGCCTTGTATTTGAACAAACTACTCCTAGGGAATTTATCGGATCAACTACAAATTTAATCAGCGCAATCTAAAGTCTTTCATGATTCAAATTTGTGCTATTTACGACATTCCATCAAACGGCGTGTCCGTGGTGTGGCATCAAAGTCAGCCATTTTGAATTCCGTGCTCATTTTCTGTGATTTTTCGCCTTGTATATGAACTAACTCCTCCTAGAGAATTTATCCAATCAACTTCAAATTTAATCAGCGCAATCTAAAGACATTCCGTCAAACGGCGTGCCTGTGGCGTTGCATTGAAATTCGACCATTCGCCATAAACAGATAGTACTCAACTTCAGTGTACAATGTCCAATCTCCATTAAACTTCACATATTCTGTAACAGTCCTAGCCTGAACATATCCTCACAACTTCAGTGTACATTATCTGATCAAAACAAAACTTCACGTTTGATAAGAGTCCCGCCCTGAACACGTCTACATGACAATATTCAGACGCAGTGATAGCGCCACCTACTGGCAACAGGAAGTATCACGTTTTATACTTATCATGTTCTACTCCAAGCAGGATGATCAGATCCAGCTGAAATGTACGTATAAAATGCAAAACATATTGTTGATGATATGTGATGACTGTGGTGAGGGCGCGTGTCTGTGGCATGGCGGGAAATTTTGATGTACCGCCACAAAACACAAATTCGCTATAACTTGAGTGTACATTGTCCAATCGGCTCCAAACTTCACTTGTCTGATAAGAGTTCTGCCCTGAACACGTCTACATGACAATATTCAGACATAGTGATAGCGGCACCTACTGGCAACAGGAAGTAAGCGCTGGGTGGCGATTTTGAGCTGATTTGTGGGACATTTTCATGTTGTGGTCCGCACGTGTTACAACAGCAGGTGATGCGGCCGCAACACACCCCGAGTTGCTCGGAGTGCGAGGTCCAGCCCAACGCTGCTTGCAGCTTTAATTATTAATTAATTCAGATAGATTGGTAGATAGATACTTTATTGATCCCTTATTGGGGAAATTCTTCTTTTCACTCTTTTTTATTCTTACACACACACACACTGAAATACTGAAATACACACTTCATGCACTGTGGACATGCAACAGGGAGAGAGATGGTGGAGTGATGGGCTGCCACGTTAGCAGCGCCCCATGAGCAGTTTCTTGAGGTTAGGTTGCCTTGCTCAAGGGCACCTCGGCAGTGCACAGGAGGTGAAACTGGCACCTCTCCAGCTACTAGTCTACACTCCATATTGTGGTCTGTGGTCTGTCACACTGAGCTACTGCTGCTCAACTAAGTAATGAAAAAAATATCATAATAAACAAACCAAATACAACATGTTAATTAAAGCTGCAAGCAGCGTTGGGCGGGACCTTGCACCGCACGAAACTCGGGGCGTGCTGCGGCCGCAGACCACAACATGACATTTTCACGTCACCCCACTCCCAAGCCCTCATCGCCAGAAGCTGAGGGAGACCACTCTACGTTGTCACACATTTCAGACACTGCAAATGACTAACACTTAGAGATAGAGATAGATAACATAGAGAGAGTCTTCACTGCGACAGGTGGAAATTCAGACGGACAGTAAATATTTGATTAACTTATGATCACCAATATGTATAGATTGCAGTGATGGAATATGAAGTCAATATGATAAAATCTGTAGGAGTTGGTTAAAAGTCCTGAAATGCCGGAAAGGGCATCACAGTGGCTGACTTTGGCGGCACGCCACGGACACGACCTTCAACGTACAGTCACAAAAAGCACGGTGTTCAGTCAGCACCATACTGTACCATACACTGTACTGACCAAATTTGAAGCAGATCCGATAAATTCCCTAGGAGGAGTTCCTTCAAATACAAGCCCAAAAAGTGAAAATAACCGCAAAATAGCCTACGACAGTGAAAATTAAAATGAAAATAGCCGACTTCCTGTGGGTTTTGGGGCATGGGTCCAAGAGGCTTTTCTGTACGTTTCGGCACGTTACACATGCCTACCGAGTTTTTTTTATACATATCGGGGAAACGTGGCGCCAGGGCTGCTTTTTAAAAATCCTGTAGGGGGCTCTACAAACACGACAAACACAATTTTTGGTATGTGAGCTACAGGCACCAGTCTACACATGTCCTGTGAATTTCATATTCATAACTATTATGGTTTCCGCAGAGTGATTTACCCGGCCACCAGAGCGCCACCAGGTGGCGTGATTTTTTTCCTTTTCAGGGGAGCCTCAGGGAGCCATGGGCAATCATCGTACCAAGTTTCGTTTTAATCACACTTGCCGATGCGGATATAAACTTCTTCATTTTAAACAGCGCCACCTTGTTGCGATGACCTGAAAATGTGCACGGTGCCTAATGAAGACATAAGGAACTCTTGACCCAAGGTTGGTGTTAATCAGACATACCAATGTGGAGAAATACCCCACTTCCTTTTTAAAAATTAAGAAGTGCAAATTTTATAATGTACTTATTTTTATATCAAAACTTAGTAAATGGTACTGGCTCGGTCCCATAGTTTCATTAGTGAGCTTTAGAGGTGTGGGATGGTGTGACAAACCAACCTATCAAACTTTGCGGACAGAGCCACCTAGGCCTAGCAAATATCCAATATTACCCCCCCCCATAAAAAAGGGAAGCAAAAAAAAAAAAAAAAAAATTTCCCTTTTTTTTTTTTTTTGCTCTTTTTTTTTTTTTTTTTTTTTGGGGTTGGGTTTTTTTTTTTTCCCTGCGGACAGAGCCAGGCTAGCTGTTCCCCCTTGTCTCCAGTCATGCTATGCTAAGCTAGGCTAACCACGTCCTGACTCCAGCTCTATATAACACATTGACATAAAAGTGATAAGAAAGCAAGTAGCCATGTTTCCCAGAATGGTGAACTATCCCTTTAACTGTTCACCCCTTGTTTGCTTTGAAAACTCGTATATCAAAGTACTAACAACGAGACCTCTTGGGCACAAAAATCACACCATCTCACCATGGCTTACCATCACATGTATTTGGAATCGTGATTTTTTTTAATTGAACCTGACAAGTTTTGTCAGGTTCAATTTGTTTGTTTTGAATGTTTGTAATGTCCATCATCTATGTATCCAGTGTGTATCGCTTTAATGCTGGTCCAACTCACCTGTGCTCTCCCCTGCTGTCCTTCAGGTATATGAACAGCTATATGACACTCTGGAAATTGTCGGAGGACCGGAGGTGCGAGCACAGGCAACAGCCAAGGTATTACATGCAAACTTATAACTAAAGAGCACTTCAGTAATGCACAAAAGGAATTATTTTAGAGATATCAGGCCATTTTATTTGCACAACTAGCACAGCAAACCAGTGTAAAGTGCTAGTTCCTGGGTGCACGGACTGTGGGTATGTCCTGGGGTTGTGCACTATTAGTCAACTAGTTGGTTACAAGTTACTGATCTCGCTAGTCGAGACCAGAAAAACTAGTCAGTTAAACTAATTATCATATTTTACAACATCGGTTAATTGCGTCTTTACGCAGCCACCCACCACCAGCCAGGGATACAGCCCCTGCAGGCGGCAGCCCCTCACCCCTGTTCTAATACCACCGTCATTTTTGTCCCACTTAACTTTACATCATCGCTGATGCCATCATCTGCGTTTGTCGTTTAGAAAAAGTGGATCCAGCCAGGGGTGGAGAGAATATAAAATGAAAACTTAAAAGGCATCATATATTAGGTTATCCCACAACCATCAATCAGCCAGGAGAGCAATCTCTCTCTTCATCTAATAACACAAATAGTGTCTTCATTTCATTTATAATAATCTATGGCGCTGTGTTATTGGCCATATGTTGCCAATTTTAGTAGTATCCCAATGTGTTTACTGACAGAAATGCCGATAATGTAACAAACTGACCCCACGTCAAATGCGTATAACCTATATCCTTCCTTATTCTGAGATAATAGATAATATAGGCTGTCAATCAATCAATCAGTCAATCAATCAATGACATATCAATTGTTTTCTGAGCATTTAATTACCTAGACTAGTCAACTAGTCTAAACTAAAATTTTCATTTGATCAACTGCAAAATTAGTTACCAGGAACATCCCTAGTGTCTCCTAGCTCCCCTGTTATTTTGGTTAGGCAGTGCAAAGTGCATTGTAGTAAACTAAAATAAAAATAAAAACTAGAGGTCAGAATAGTAAAACAACAAATACTTATTACTTTAGTAGATATACATGAGTATACAGGAGTAACGTTGCATAGGGATCATAGTGTACGTTTAACTGAAAGTTAAAAATGGTTGCCACATGCGTAGCTGAATGGCAGATCTTTTCCAACTGTAAATAGTACAAAACATCTGTGATCCAGTGTCCATATGTTGGAGGTGAAGAGTCCTTCCATTTACATGAGTCTTCAGGCCAGACATTAGCTAAAGGCAACAATATCGGTTTGAGCTCTGCTTAGGTTAACATCTGGGGGAGTTACTCTAAATAATGCAATGGATGGAGCAACAGACTGTCCAAAAATCTCCAGTGTGTAACATTATTTGTCAGAAATGGAATATAATATTCACAGGAATGTTTTCATTTGTGTTTATTCACCTGAATGTAGGTAGTCGGCCATGTTGAACCGCCATGTTACTACATTTTCCTAGAAGGGACAAACCAAACGCTGGCTATAGATAGGGCCTTTTGCGGTTTTGATATTTTTTCACAGAATGAGGGCTGTGGATTTCATTCCGAATTGCTTCCATTGGAAGTATGTTAGGAAGGGATTCCTTCCAGTATGAACAGGAGCACTGATTACAACAAGCTGTACAAATCTACACTGGTGCTGTTTCAGTGTACAGTTGGGTTACCCCAGTTTCAACCAAGGCACTGCCTCATTTAAATGAACCGCCCACTGTGTACTGTGTGCTGTACCACACAGATGAGCAACGTCGATGTCAAGGTCAGGAAAATATAAATTCAGGAATGTAACTGGAGATGAAAGGCACACAAACTCATTTTATAACCATTTTCATGTGGAAATATCACACTGATCATACAGTGTCCTCCTGACAGGCCACAGTGGCAGCCTTTGCAGCCAGCGAGGGCCATGCCCACCCAAGGGTGGTAGAGCTGCCCAAGACGGAAGAGGGCCTGGGCTTTAACATCATGGGGGGCAAAGAGCAGAACTCCCCCATCTACATCTCCAGAGTGATCCCTGGGGGGGTGGCTGACCGCCAAGGAGGGCTTAAGAGAGGAGACCAGCTGCTGTCTGTCAATGGAGTGGTAAGACTGAAGCACACTGAGAGGTTAATTTTAATGCCAGTTTTAAAACAACATTAAAAGGATAAACCATGAATCTTCCCCAGTTGAGAGTTAAGAATTTCATATTAGTTTTCTGAGATTGCTGGTTTAAATATGCAAATGAGGCATTGTCTAATTTCAATGTTCCAATTTGCATACATTTCCAGGAAATACAGGAATGTGAACATTGAAGACTTGCATAACATGATATACGCATGTGTTTTATATCAAAAGACTTAAGCTATCTATAGAATAAGGGAATATTTGTCCTGTGTGTAGTCTGATTTCTGAAATTATTCAAATCTCTTGTGAAAACACACCTTTACTTGTGTGGAACAATTGTTTTGGTGCTTTGAATGGGTTCTAAAGTCTTAAGTTCACAAAAATAGTGGAGTATTTAAACTTAAGTTAGTTTCTTACCAAAGACACCCATCAATTAGGCACGCTGAAAGGCAGACATTGCTCTCTTCTCTTCCTCTTAGCGCACTGTAACCACGTACGCTATTACAAGAATATAGATGCGGAGAGACTACAGATCAGACAGTATCGCAGAGATATTAATAGAAACATTGCAAAAAAGAGCCAGCTCATTTGTCAATTCTCACCATGTTTTTGGTTATAAAATATTCCACAAACCAGGCCTCTGTAAAAAGTTTCAGAATGTAGATAGGAATAAAACTTAATGGTTTTGTGTATGTAAGTGCTACTGAAGTATAGATTTCACAGACAAGGTAAAAGTGTAGTAAAATAAACACCTAAATGTGTATTTTGGGCATTTTATTTCCACTTGTCTGAAAAAAGACACAATTGCCCAAAATCTCAAAATTGACCAGTGTGTTTGCCTGTAGTGTTTTGCCTTGATATTCACGCTCAATGTAAATACTTGAGGTTCTAGATGATTAATGATAGCGGAAAAAATATCAGCCCCAGTAGTGACTGATATGAGTGGCACCCTGCAGACCTTTGGTCCCTCACAGCATGCGGTCTGAGATTCTTGTGTGTTGGTGTGATGCAGAGCGTTGAGGGGGAGCACCATGAGAAGGCGGTGGAGCTGCTGAAGGCTGCCCAGGGTTCAGTCAAGCTGGTGGTACGTTACACCCCAAAGGTCCTGGAGGAAATGGAGGCTCGCTTTGAGAAGATGAGGAGCGCCCGGAGACGACAGCAGCACACCAGCTACTCGTGAGGCTGCTCGTTAGTCTGCACCCCGTCACCACTGTTAATATATGTACGGGTACACACTGTCAGCGTGTGCCAAGTCTATACTACATGTTAATTCTAAACTACTTGTAGTACATACTAATCATCACAGCATATAGTTTCAGTGATTAACATATTGAAAATCATCATACTGCAACAATACATACTGGAAGTTCTCTCCTTGGGTCTGTGTGGGTTTTCACTTACAATTCAAAGACATCCAGGTTTGATGCATTGGAAAGTCCAGACACCATTTCCACTTGTCTTATAATGTGATCTGTTTTAGGATACATTATTGGAATAATGATATCTGATCACAGACCTTTGCAATTACACCCGCTCTTATTAAGTGCCCCATCTTTCCCAATTCTGCCTCCATTATGATCAGATCTCAGTTTACAAATAAGATAGGTGGAGAGCTGGCACACTTGTCTCTGGTTAAGGAAAGACTAGGAAGCACTAAGATATGCAAGGTAAGGGTGTGGTGATGTTGATGAAGACAGCTGAAAGCCTCTGTAGTCAGAAAGTAATCAATACAAGCGGGCCCCTGTCTGCCAAGACACTTCTGAAGTGATGTGGCTATATGGGCTCTAGAAGTGCAATATATGCCCCATGCATTTACAATTGCATTATAACATGTATTATTCCTGATCCAGATACAGATATATGATCTGTATCTGGATGTGATCACATATAGGTGGAAATGGGGCCTAAAGAATGTGTGTTAACAACGTAAGAGCGATCACCATTTACTTAATGTATGGTTAGATGTTCTTCTCATAGCATCCGCAGGGACGTTCTACACAAGGACTAGCACTAGCAACATGGTACTTTAGCTGTGGTTTAGTGATTATTATGGTGGCCGTATGTCTCGGAAGTTATTGCAGTATAGTTTAGTGCATGCAGCGTAATGCTCTGTCTCTCTTCCTGCAGATCTCTGGAGTCCAGGGGTTAGCTGACCCAATGCCTCCATCCAACTCATCGTCCAACCCTCCTCACTCTTCTGTCCCAGGGGGAGGCGAGACTGTAGATGAGAAGCAAAAAACCAAAGTAGCCTGCCAACACCTGTTACCTGAACTTGTTCATGAAGCCAACACTGCAGTTTAGGATTTTGTCCCCTCCCTCTTTACCCATTTCTTAGAGAAATGCAGAGTAAGCTTATTGTCGGACCATGCCTGTAATTTTACCTCCCCAGTGTGAAACCATCCTGTTACATAAGGGCAACACATTCTCTTTAGTGTGGCTTAACTGGAACCTTACTCTCATGTTTTACTTTTGCATTCTCATGTAGTGCACTGCACTCCTCAGCAGTGTCCACTGTCTGCAGTTAGAGCTCAGTAGCAAAGGAAACGTGTTAAAGCTGACGGATGTCCCAGCTAGAGGGCTAACCATTAGCATTATGAAGAACTACAATTAAATCAGTGGCTGGCAGGGGCCATCGTAGTCCAGGTTTTGAGAATTGTTTAGTATTAATTTATTTGTGTATTCATTTATTGCATAATTATTTGTGAAATAAAGTCTAACTGTGTAAACTAAAGGCTGGCTTTCTCAGACATAACAGGACTTTTGCTGGTTCTGTTTAAGAACTGAGAGATTTGTTTGCTAACAAACTTGTTTCTTTTTTCTGAAACACTTACAGTATGTCTATACCATAGTTTGATAAGATACTGTATCTAGAGACTATAAAGAAAGGAACATCATCATAGCATGACTCAGATTGGATACACAGGGTTAGATGACACTGTTTGTGCTTGGGAAAGGGACCAGTGACAAATGTGGGAGCTGTGGAGTTAAAGAAAACAAACACATTGTATTGCACCAAGCAGAAAGAGAACGACTGCATCATAAAGTCTGAGTGGAATCTAGGTAGAATTTAAGAAATGGGGCACCCTGATACCTCACCTGGTAGAAAATGCTAACCCCCCATGTACCGAAGCTGAGTCATTGCTATAGCGGCTGTGGGATTGACTCCGACCTGTCATCCCCTCTCTGTCCCCTTCAGCTGTAATTATATGTATGTACCCATACATATAACAGTTACATACATACATATGTAGCATGATGTTACACAGTCAGTCGGTAGGTGGCGGTGTGCACCTTGAAGCTGCCAGTTAACAAAGAAAGGAAAAAAACAGGAAGGAGGAAATGAGGGAAATTTAAAATAGAAACAGATGATATCCGTCCTGAAACCTTCGGATAACAAGACGTTTAGATAATTGTCAGAGAGAGAGACAGCCTGAGGTCTGTATGAGAGGACTCTTTCTGGCCGGACTGAATCAGGTAAGTTAACGTTAACTTAACGTTAGCACAGAGATAAGTTCGGTTGATGATGTGTTTGTGTTAGCGGCTAACTGTAGCTAACGTGTCTGTCCAAACCAACAACTAACGTTACTGTCAATGGTCCAAACAGACACCAAGTACTGAGCTAACTTTACCTTTATTTAACACGGGAGTGTATCAGGAATTAGCTAGTCACTAAAAACTCAGCAATTGAAAACTGTTAGCGTTAGCTTACTTTATTCACTAGCTAACGTTACCAAGGCAACTAGCCTCGTCCTGGTCATAAACTGGCTGAATGAGTTGGCTTTATAATAGAACGTTAACGTTAGTAACTTTGGTAACTAGTCTGTTAACGTTACTTAAACTACCACCAAAGGCTAACTGGCGTCCTCACTGTTTAGTTCTATCCGGCCGGAGGATAACGTTAACAGGTGTTTTCACATTACACTGTTTCCCTGCTAAAAATATATGTAACTTATGTATGCAAGTTAACTTCAGTCAGTTTAGTGATCTAAATATTACAATACCAAAACTTAATATGATCAAATTAAAACAGTATTGCATAAACGGTAAGTAAGGGATAATCACCGAGAGGCAGGGCAAGAAACAGTTTGATATGCCCGGCTCGTGGACGGCTTACCGCCACCTGCCTCTCGATGATTATCCCGTTTATTCTACTTCTTGCTTGCCAACATAATAAAACAATTCAAATACTTTAATAATTATGCTTTTTCTTATTCGTATTGCATGTTTATTAAATGTATACTCTGTTTGAGTTCATCTCCCTCAAAAAGTAACGTTAGTCCCCTTTAGAACTCCGGCGAATAACGTTAGCTCAGCTGTAGCTAATTAATTTCTATAGCAACCACACAAGGCTGCATCTGATCACTAGTTTAATAACGTAGTTGCTACATTGTATCAAGTCAGCTTTAATTATGATCGATCAAACATGCATTCCTTATTCCAAATAGTTTTTATTTGCAATAAATGTATAACAAAATTAGTGCGATCAGGCGATTTCTATATGTGTATTAAACTGGACACCATTTTTAAAACGCTGCAATGTTTAGAACTACCTCTGGAACTACGGTGAATAAAGTTAGCTCAGCTGTAGCTAATTAGTTTCTATAGCAACCACACAAGGCTGCATCTGATCACTAGTTTAATAACGTAGTTGCTAACGTTACATTGTATCTCGCTTGCGAAACTATGTATCGACTGACCCTCCGATAGATTTCCGACACATTTTAGAAACTTTTTTAAACAAGGTTTATTTTTACAATGGACCTCATGTTTGAAATTTCTGTGATAGAAAAAAAATACAAGCGGCGTATTGATCTACTATTTGATGACGCTGTGCTCAGTCAGCAGCATGTACAACCGACAAGTCAGCGGGCAACCTGCCGGGTTAATGCCCTCCTCCCAGCCAATTAGAATCAAGCATTCTTAAACGAACTATAATAATAAACAATCAAACATTTCCATCTCAGTCTGTCAAAATGCCAGGGGCCTCTTTTGTCCAACCAACACTCCAAACCCACAAATATCCGTTAACTGTGATATAAAACAAAGACCACACAATGTGACACACTCGAGAAGCTGGAATGGGGATATTTCGTTATAATGTTGAGATGGTTTTTTTTTGTCTGTTTATTTTGAATTTCTATCTATTTGCTGAAAGCTGCTGTAGTGAAGTTTTATGAAGATAACTTTTTGTTGTGTTTGCTGAAACTTTCCCTATATCCTGACAGTAGTACACAGAAAGTGTGAAAGTTTCAGCAAATACGACAAAAAGTGAATTCTATAGAAGTTACCTTCTGCAGCTTTAATGTTCTCTCTTTGTTATTCCCCTTATATACTTCCTTTTTTCTTTCTTTATTTACATCACTTTTTTACTTAAATGTTGTAATTTGTGTGTGTTCTCTGGTGCTGTGTGTCATATATTAAAACTGATAAGGTGTTTGTATTCATTAGTTATTAAACGGCGATGCTGATGTTTACAGTACAGTTAAAGTTAGGGAACATTAAAGACAAACGTGTTCTTTAAAGTAGTATTCCACTGGAAATCAGAAACAAGTCTCACTGTTGTATCCTTTCAGGATGAGGAGTTCCTCCTCCCTCCTCTCTCCTCCCCCTTCTCCTCACCCTCCTGCCCCCCTCCCCCTCTCCTCCTCCGCTCCTCTGACTGGCTGTCCTGATCTCGACCTGTCCATCACACTCAGCCCTGCTCCCAAGACCTGCAACACACAACTGAAGCTCCGCCCACAGAAGGCAAGTCAGCAGAAGCCCCTCCCACGAGGTCAGGTGGGAAGAAAGGGTAACACACAGGTGATGACATCATCCTGTAGTCCTGGTGTGTGTGTGTGTGTGTGTGTGTGTGTGTGTGTGTGTGTGTGTGTGTGTGTGTGTGTGTGTGTGTGTGTGTGTGTGTGTGTGTGTGTGTGTGTGTGTGTGTGGTGACATCATCCTGTATCCTGGTGTGAGTGAGTGATGACACTGTTTTTTTCTTGCAGGTGTGTTTTGAAGAGCCGGTGGTCGTCAGGGTAACACCGGAGCCTCACATCTCAGTGAACAAAGACTCCCTGCCTCAGCAGCCAATCAAAGGTCAGAAGAGGAACAGTGGACGTCACCATGGTAACTAGAGTCCGACAATTTGTGTCCCCTGTTTACTAGACTAATAAATAAAATGGTATTTATGTATCGATATATTGTAGTGTATTGTATTGTATTACTTTATTAATCCCACAATGGGGAAATTTCCTTGTCACAGCAGCAATTACTTGAAATAAATAAATACAGACATAAAGAATATGATAAAAACTAAACTATGGTATGGTGGTAATTTAAAAAAAAAAAACAGACTATGGTATGGTGGTAATTTGAAAGAAAAAAAAAACAGAAACTACAACATTGATCAGGTGTTGTAGAGTCTGACAGCGGCAGGGATGAAAGACCTGCGGAACCTCTCCTTCTTACACCGTGGGTGTAACAGTAACAGCTGGGTGTAACAGCTGAAGGAGCTACTCAGGGACCCAACAGTGTCATGTAGGGAGTGAGAGGTGTTGTCCATGATGGATGTCAGCTTCACTAACATCCTCCTCTCACCCACTTCCTCTATGGAGTCCAGAGGACAGTCCAGGACAGAGCTCGCTCTCCTGATCAGTTTATTGAATCTCTTCCTGTCCCTGTCCGTACTGCCCCCTCTCCAGCAGACCACAGCATAGAAGATGGCTGAAGCAACCACAGAGTCATAAAAAGTCTTAAGGAGCGCCCTGCTTACTCCGAAGGACCTCAGTCTCCTCAGCAGGTGCAGGCGAATCTGGCCCTTCTTGTAGAGAGCATGGGTGTTGTCAGTCCAGTCCAATTTGTTACTGAGGTGAACACCCAGGAATTTATAATTATCTACCACCTCAATGTCCAATCCCTGGATGTTCACCGGGGTGCAGTGGGATGTTTTCCTCCTGAAGTTAACGATCATCTCCTTCATCTTGCTAGTGTTTAGTTGAAGCTGGTTGAGCTCACACCAGCTGACAAAGTCCCTGATGACAGTCCTGTATTCCAGTTCGTTCCCCTCAGAAATGCATGCAACAATGGCTGTGTCATCTGAGAACTTGTGGATATGGTGGAGTGTGGAATTGAGGGGTAAAGGGTGAAGAGGAAGGGAGAGAGCACCGTACCCTTAGGGGCACCTGTGTTGCAGAGCACAATGTCAGACACACAGTGTTGGAGCCTCACATACTGTGGTCTGTTGGTGAGATAGTCTATTGTCCATGCAGCCAGGTGTTGGTCCACTCCCACACTTTCCATCTTCACTCTGAGCAGTGATGGCTGGATAGTGTTGAAAGCACTGGAGAAGTAAAAAAACATGACCCTCACCGTGCTCCTGCTCTCCAGTTTCCTCCTGTAGCTGTCCTTTCCCTTCCTGATCTTTTGCCGGAGTTCCTTCTGGACTCTGCGCAGCTCCTCTTTGTCCCCCGATCTAAAGACCCTCTTCTTCTCATTCAGCAGGCCCTTAATCTCGGAGGTCACCCAGGGTTTGTTGTTGGGAAAACACCATACCAACTTGGAGGGCACAGTGTTCTACACACAGAAATTAATATAGTCCGTAATGCAGTGGGTCATACTGTCAATGTCATTTCCGTGGGGGCTGCAGAGTGCTTCCCAGTCTGTTGTCTCGAAGCAGTCTCTGAGCCTAGCACTGGTCTCCTCAGACCACTCCTTCACAGGCCTCTTCTCAGGTGGTTGTTTATTCACCACAGGGGTGTAGTCTGTGATCAGATGGACAAGGTTGTGATCTGAGCGACCAAGCGTGGGGAGGGGGGATGAGGTGTATACATCCTTGATGTTTGCATACAACAAGTCCAAAGTTTTATTGTCCCTGGTGTGGCATTTCACGTACTGGGTGAAGGTGGGGAGAGCAGAGGACAGGGAAGCATGGTTGAAGTCACCGGAGATGAGGAGGGATTGGGGGTTCTGGTTTTGAAGCTGGGAGACGACAGTGTGGATCTGATCTGTAGCTGCAGCAGCAATGGCCAAGGGAGGGATGTACACAGATACAGCAATAACATGTGAAAACTCTCTTGGAAGGTAGTACGGCCGCATGCTAACTGCTAACAGCTCCAAGTCTCTGGTGCGGAGTTGCTCCTTAACACTGATGTGTGCTGGGTGGCACCATCTTTCATTCACAAACACAGCGATTTCTGCTCCCTTCTCCTTACCGCTCTCTGTTGCTTTCCTGTCTACCCGTACAATTTGAAATCTGAAAACTCAGTTTTATTTGGCAAAGTGGTCAGGCCTGGTAAAAAAAATATATTCTATGCCACTTTCAGGTCGGCCACTAGGTGGCGCTATTATCATAAAGTACGTTTAGGCTAACAACTTCTGCATAGTTTGTCGCACGTATATCCACGCGTTGGGTGAATGGAGCTGAATCTCCCCATATAGGCCCCGCCCACTTCCGCCTATAATTTCTTTTCGTTAGAGCGCAAAATGTCCTTAAACTACTTTTTTGTGGTCCTCCTACACGCTTTGTCCGATTCCTACGAAATCTTTCACCTAGCATCTGGGGACCGTCCTGGCAAAAAAAGTAATTCGAACATTTTTGAAATTTCAAAAAATAAGCACGTTATAAAATTAACACTTCCTGTACATTTTCCGTCAAAAAAGGAAGTGGACCATTTCTCCACATTGGTATGTCCGATTGATACCAAGCTTGGGTCCATAGTTCCTCATGTCTTCCTTAGGCATCGTGCACAATCTTGAACAATTTGAGGCCACCGCCACAAGGTGGCTCTCTTTAAAAGTAAAATGTTTATATCTCCGCATCGGCACGTGTGATTAAAATTAAACTTGGTACGATGCTTGCCCATGGCGCCCTGAGGCTCACTAATAAATGTGTCAACAATCCGCCACTAGGTGGCGCTCTGGTGACAGTGTAAATCATAGTGCAGAGACCGTAATAGTTATGAATATGAAATTCACAGGTCACGTGTAGTCTGGTGCCTGAAGGTCACATACCAACAATCGTGTCTGTTTGTAGCGCCCCCTACAGGATTAAAAAAAAGCAGCCCCGGCACCACGTTTCACTGATATGTACGAAACTCGGTAGGCACGTCCAACGTGCCGAGACGTACGAAAAAGCCTCTTGGACCTATACCTTAAACCCAACAGGAAGTCGGCCATTTTGGATTTTGTGGCGATTTGCACACATTGTATTTGAACGAAGTCCTCCTAGGGAATTTATTGGACCGACTTCAGATTTGGACACAGCAATCTAAACACATTCACCATTAAAAGTTGTGCTATTTACGTTATTCCGTCGAACATCGTGGATGTGGCGTGGCGTGGCGTACCGTGGCATGCAATATGTGATAATATTCAGAAATAGTGACAGCGCCACCTAGTGGCAACATAAGGTATCACGTTTTAGACTTTCATGTTCTACTCCTAGCAGGATGATCAGATCCAGCTGAAATTTACTTATAAAATGCAAAACACATTGTTGATGATATGTGTTGACTGTGGTGAGGGGGCGTATCTGTGGCGTGGTTGGAAATGTTGATGTATCGCCACAAAAAATGAATTTCCTATAACTTGAGTGTACATTGTCCAATCGGCTCCAAACTTCACTTGTCTAAAAAGAGTCCTGCCCTGAACAGGTCTACATGACAATATTCAGAGATAGTGATAGCGCCACCTACTGGCAACAGGAAGTGTTGAAAGCGTGGTGCTTTAAAGCTGATTCACAGGAGATTTTCATGGTGTGCTCCATACGTGTGACGAAGGTTAGTGACGCGGCCGCAGCACGCCCCGAGTTGCGCGAAGTGCGAGGTCCCGCCCAAAGCTGCTTGCAGCTTTAATTAATATTATTATTATTACTACAGTTACTATTACTACTATTGTCACTTCTCATTGTCCCCAATCGTCGCTGTTGTCGTCGTCGTCATCATCTACTTTAGTGTGGTTGTCGCTAGGGATGCACCGATCCACATTTTTTCATTTCCGATCCCGATACCTGAATTTGGATATCGGCCGATACCGATACTATTCCGATACCAGAGCTCTGTTTTCTTCAATATTATTATTATTATTATTGTTGATTTTATATGAGATAATGTGAAAAAACTCCTCAACAGGCAAGTATGATATGTACGTATGTATGCATCTATGTCCCAAAAGCAGGGCCAGCCCAAGGCATTAGCGAACTAAGCAGCTGCTTAGGGCCCCGTGACCACTAGAGGGCCCCCAAGAGCAATTAACTCAAAAAAGTAATTAATAATTTTTTTCCATGTGTGAGTGATGATGATTCATATATGATCAAATGTACATTCTTGTACAAAAAAAACCCCCAAAACCCAACAACAATATGATAACAGAGTGTAGTTTCCTACTGCCTCTCTGCTCGAAGTGTCAGAGCTCTGTTAGTAACGTGTGCAGTGCCGTGTGCACTGAGCATCCAGGAGCTAGGAGCAGGTGAAAGATGTCACAACAAAGGACTTAACGTTACCTTCAGGGGCAGAAAGAGGAAGAGGAGAAACAACGACAAGATAAAGGTATGTCTTGGTAATGTAACATTTGGTGATATTTTGTTCCAAAGACATTAGCCTATAATAGCAAATTTGCTAGCTAACATTAGTTCAAAACGTCTTACCACTTCTCTGTTATGGGTTAGATATAGGATTATATAGGTTAGATAGGATTATATAGGTTAGATAGCTTACTATTCAAGCTAACGTTGTTGTGTTTGTGTAATACTTTGAATAAGTTGATTCTCAGTGTATATATATTATTCTGGGTCGCTTTTTGGCATCAAAACGTTTTTGATAACAACGTTTGATAGCAAATGTTTAATAACTAACATTAATTATAAACGCGGTGACGTTTGCTAGCAATATGGTTTTGCATTAATGAATTCATTTAGTTAACTTATAGTTTGAGGTATGTTGTTTGCAATTGTTTGCAGCAGAGCACAGTAATTTATGTGAGTAAATAAACATATTCCTTTTACATCAAATCCCTATTATGCTCATACGTTAACGTTATATGAAACTTCCCCAGGAGCACTGTTAAAGTATTTTGGAGGAGGCACTGACTCAGCCCAGGGGCAAACAACCTCCTCAGGAGCAGCCAAGGCTGATGAATCAGGTGATCAAAAACCATATATATTTAATTTCTAGTCAAATTATCTCATTAAGATATACTAATATAAGATATAATCATAGACAAGGGACATGTTTTCATTTCAGGTCCATCTCTATCCTCTGCTCCATCCACGTGCCCACTGTCCTCTCGCAACCTCAGCTGTACCTGGTAAGTTAACAACAGAACAGCCTTTATAATGCTCAGTGTACTGCAGAATATTCTGAGATGAATAATTTTGTCCAAAAATATTATTTAATTTCCCTAAGGTCCTTCATCTTTGGTCATCGAGATTGATGTGTCTTCTTCAGCATCCAGTTTGGAGCAGGGATCAGCAGCTCCGCCAGTTGACTCAGCTGAGTGTCCCTCTTTCCTGTCAGACTCAGAAAGGACGAACAGGTATTAAGAGGGCCACTGCCTATAAAGGACACATTCACATTCCTAAAAAGACACGATGGCAAGCTTCCACCATCATTACACATACAGACACCTAGTAAATGGGGAAAAGTAAAGCAGACGGCTCACATATTCAAAAAGTAAAATGTGGTCTATTGCTTTCGCAAATTATATTTACCATTTGTGTTACCTTGTTTAGGTGCCTTTGATTTACATCATTATTTAAGTATTGTCTGATATTTTTAAATTAATTTTATTAATACTGTCTGGTTTTGTACATTTGGTGTTGCAGTTTATTAAAAAATAATAATAAAGCAGATTGTGTTAACAGTAAACGATTAGTTTATTTGTTACTTTAATTGGCCTAGATGACATTCGGTATCCCACTAGTACTATATCACTTGAATATTAAGTGTTAATCAACCCCAGGCTGCTCTTGTAGCTGAATTTGCTGCCATTTCAGATTTAAAAACCATAGATGGGTAAAACATGTCGGGCTGCTCTTAGGTTTATGTATTGATTCTCGTGTGGCCTGTAGGGAGAGTTGCTGACTTTGCAAATATTAATTGAAAGATTTTTCTGTAAATTTGCAAATCTGGTGTCTGCTTTCATGGCATTAATTACTGTGGATTACAATCTAACTACAACAAAAAGTTCTCACATTTAGTTTTACAAGTGTATTCGTAATGACAGAGTAGAATACGTAGAATACGTTTATAGTAGGTGTGTGAATGATCAATAATCATTATTATTGGTAGTAATAGAGGGCCCCAAAATCAAATTTTGCTTAGGGCCCCATGGAGGCTTGGGCCGGCCCTGCCCAAAAGGCAACTAAAAGTCAGAAAAGGAAGTCAGAAAAGCAGGAAGTCCTGTTAACAGGAAAAATCCCATTCTGAAAACAAATATGCAACTGTAAGGGTTTCAAATTGATTGTCATGTCAATATTTATTAAATTCCCCAAATGTCAAATATTTGAGTCTTGAAATATAAGAAAAGTGCAATAAATGTAAACATCTTACACACACACACTATCAATAAAACAGTGTGCATCTGAACAGCACAAATCAAGTACACTGGCTCTTGTAGTATCAACAAATCAAGGTTTTAAAATGTCAATTATCTGAAATATAAGAAAAGTGCAATAACTGTAAACATCTTACACACGCACACACACACACACACACTTGGTAATCCCTTTAGCTTTCACGTTGTCTGCCTGGAGTTTAACTTGTTTTTGGAATGACTCTAGAAGTGATTCCTGACAGCTCGCCTAAAAAATCCTCGTGCTGTTTCGTGTGGTTAAGTGTTTGATTGCATTCGTAGTGTTGTACGACGCGAGGGAGCTTCCGCGTCTCTGAATTACGGCTTTGCAAACATTGCATTTTGCTGTCTTGCTCTGCAGTGTTTCCAGTGTAAAGTATTTCCACACAGCGGACATGTTGGCTAGCCACAATGCTGCTCAATGCTATCCTGCTAGCTGGCTGCAAACTGAGGAATGGAGATCCTGAGCGGAGGCGTGTCTCTTAACTCTGTGTCTCATTGAGCCGCACCTCCGTTCAGGAAATCCATTCCACAGTTTGCAGCCAGCTAGCAGACTGGCCGGCAGGAATCACCTGTGGAGTCATTTCAGCAGACAATGTTAAAGCGCAGACATGGCTCATGGATATCGGAAATCTGCGCAGGTTGGATCGGGAAATTCCGATACGTGAATTACGCTGGCATCGGTCCCGATACCGATACTGGATCGGATCGGCCCCATCCCTAGTTGTCGCTACTGTTGTTGTTGCTGTGCAACTGTGTCTCTCTCTCTCTCTCTCTCTCTCTCTCTCTCTCTCTCTGTGTGTGTCTGTGTCTGTGTCTATCTGTCTGTCTCTCAAATTCAAATTCAAAATGGGCTTTATTGGCATGAAAGTTTTTTAAAAAACAATATTGCCAAAGCAAAGCATTCAAATACAATAAATCAAAGATATATACATTATGACATTATGAAAAGTATATTAGTTATATACTGTGTGTGTGTGTGTGTCTCTCTCTGTGTGTGCGTGTGCCTCGATCACTCACTGTCCCTCAGGTTGTGGCATGTTAATACATACTGGGCAGCAAGGTGTGCCCGCTCTCCTTCTCCGAGGAGTATTTTTAATTTGGAGAGGTCGTTCAGCTCTTTGAAATAATATCGTCATTGTTGTTTTGACGATGCGCAAATTTCCATTATCGAGTATTTAAATTACTTCGCCATAAATATTGAAACGCACGCGGAAACTCCTCACATCCACTTAATATACGGTGCAGCAACATGACCTTGCATCCTCCTTGCAACAGTTAAGCAGCTCGTTGTGATGGTAGAGAGAAAATGCAAGCACCTCCAGTCCCTGAAGCTACCGGTACTTCAGATGATTTGGTGCCGAGACGTGGGTCTACCTCTCTGGCATGGAAATGGTTTAGTTTCAAAAATACTTTTTTAGCACAGCGCTCAGAGCGCTTCAAGTTGAAATCTGTTCAACTTTTAACACCGCTGGGCGCTCGGAAAATTAGTTTTTAAGCGCTCTCAGCACTAAAAACGCGTTTGGTGGACACACGCCCTAACTCAGACAATTCCAATCACATTTTAAAGGATATCGACTGATTATCGTTATCGCCAAAATCCCCAAAGCTGAACTTGTTCAAATACATTTTTCTAGTAGTATTTAATTTTGTACATTGTAGGAGAAAGTGCATCTCTGTCTCAACCTCACCTGTCAAAATTTTTTGTTTTCTTTTGGTTGCCATGATTTGTGTCTTCCTGTTTCGATTGCCAGTTTGTGGTCACAGAGCCTGTACTTGGTTAGGAGCTGTCTCTGCTTTCTATCTCTGACAGTAGAGAGATATTCTGCTAATTCATATTCTCTTTTAAGGGCAAGATAACATTCCAGTCCAACTTTGGCTTTTAGTAGTTTCTTCCCAATGGTCCAGATAGCTTTCTTTACATTGTGCTATCATTTGCTTTACTCTGATTACTGTTTGTAGAGCAGTGTTGTTGTGAGGCTGGTCAGAGTGTGTCTGAGAGGGGGCAGTTAGCCTCAGTACCAATTGACATAGGGGACTCTTTTCTGGGCTCAGCTCTTGGGTTTGGAGGGCTTTGGAGTGGAGGGTGTCTCTGGGGCTGGATTTCAGGTGGTTAAAAAAGTTGAGCGTTCTCTTCTGAATGTTAATTATCAGTGGGTATCTGCCTAATTCTGCTCTACATGCATTTGTTGGTGTGTTTCTGTGTACGTGTAAAATGTATCTGCAGAATTCTGCATGTAGAGATTCTGTTGGATGTTTGTCCCAACGGGTAAAGCTCTGATGACTGAGTGGACCCCATACTTCACTACCGTACAGCGCAATGGGCTAGATGACACTATCAAATATTTTAAGCCAGATTTTATTGGAATATGGAAATTATAAAATGTTCTTAATTGCATATAGCTTTTTCTTTTAGTGCATTCATTGCCATGTTGAAACTCCTTGATGCTGTTATACCAAGGTAGGTATAACTCATGCTGTGTTCAATGACATGATTATTGATGGTAAATTGGTGTTTGTTTTCATGACACCGTTTTCGAAAGATCATGACAGTACTTTCCTACTACGTCCAGCTGTAGCTGTAGTCCCTGTTCAGTAGGAGACAGTAAAACATGATCATCAGCATAAAACAGAGACTTCACCTCTCTATCTAGGAGGGAGAGGCCCGGAGCAGCACATTTATCTAACTCAACAGCCAGTTCATTTATATACACATTAAATAAATATAATAATGGGGGAAGAAATCAGTTGGTTTGTCTCCAATTTTAACAGCACACGTTTTCCAAATACATCGATTTAACCAGATCATACATTTTGCCACCTATACCACATTTTAAAAGTCTGTAATAGAGCCCTTCATGCCAAATAGTCGAAAGCTTTCTTGAAATCAATAAAGCAAGTGAATATTTTTCCATTCTTAGTTTGCTGTACGTTTGTTGATTGAAGTGTGAAGAGTATATACATGGTTGGTGGTGCGGTGTTTTGGGAGGAAGCCAATCTGACTTTTACTTAAGACTGACTGTTCCTCAAGGAAGTCTAGTATTCTTGTATTAAGAATACTACAGAATAGTTTACCTAGACAGCTGCTGACACAGATGCCACGGTAGTTATTAGGGTCTGATTTGTCCCCACTCTTATAAATGGGGGAAATGAGCCCTTTGCACCAGATGTTGGGAAAACATCCTGCCTGTAGTATAACATTGAACAAATGTAACACTGCACCCTGCATTTCTGGGGTGCTGCTTTTGAGCATTTTGTTTCTAATGCTGTCTGGACCACAAGCTTTTCTTGGCTTCAGACATTTTATCTGTGTGTTTTTTTCTTCCCAAGTAATTTCGAAATCAAGGGGGTTTTGGTGGTCTTTTAATTGTTTCTTCTAATTTTTGGAGTTTTTCTTTCATAATACCCTTTTAACCTATCCGGTTTCTGCTCTTCTTTGTGTTGAACTTCCACATATCCCTGAATTAATTTTGGTTAAGGCTCTCAATATCTTGTTCATTGGGTATAATTGTTTTTAGGTCATTCAAAATCATTGTATCGAAGCGAGCTTTTTTTTTTTTTTGTTTTTTTTTTTTTTTTTTTTTTTTTTTTTTTTTTTTTTTTTTTTTTTTTTTTTTTATAAAAACTTTTTTTTTTTTTTTTTTTTTTTAACCCTCCCCGTTTTTGCTTTATGAGGTCAGCCCTAATAGCTGCCTTATGAAATATCATATTGATATCCTCAATGGCCTTGTTTACCCCATCTCTGGTAGGGACATATTGATTTTGAGTATATATTGACATGTAATTCATCAGATCAGGGGAGTTTAAAGCCATGATGAATTTGTCTCCACTGTCTGGGGCCCATCTGTAAGAAGGATTTAATTTATACAGCTTACTGGGTTCCCTTTTTGTGTCACTAATTTGACCTGACAATTTAAAGAACACATTAATTTGGTTGTGGTCTGAAAGGGGGGATTGCTGTCTGACAGTGAATTCACTGATAGTTGAGGGGTCCATGTCAGTGATTGCATAGTCTACAACACTAGACCCAAGAGCTGAGGAGTATGTGAACCTCCCTAAAGAGTCCCCTCTGAACCTACCATTAACTATGTACAGGCCTAAGGCCCGACAGAGATGCACTCTCAATCTCCCTGCCACTTTGATTTACTATTGAGTCAAGGTTATTCCGACGGGTGATGTTTGGTGTGGTAAACAGGGGGGCCTGACCAAATACATGGTTGTTGCCCTGTGTGTCAATGATATCAGGTTCAATTCCTGTACGTCCATTCAGATCTCCGGTTAGAAGTACATTACCCTGGGCCTGGAAATAGGCGATTTCTGAATTTAGGGTGTCAAAAATGTCTCTTCAAAATAAGGAGAATCCACTGGGGGGTATGTGAATTGCACAGAGGTATAGATCCCTATCGGTTATGCCTAGGGTTTGATCTAACCTCAACCAAATGTGCGATTTACCCTGTTTTACTGGTGAGATCTGATTGCAAAGATCTCCTTTATACCACACCAAAATCCCCCCCGATGTTCTACCCTTGTGTATGTTTTTTAGTTTTATGCAGGTTACCATGACTTCATTATATCCTGGGGGACAGTGAGTGAGCAAATCATCTTGACACCATATTTCTGTCAATACAACGATATCAACATCTTTGATAGATTTCATGAACTCAGGGTTTCCACTCTTCAGCTCAAAGGTTGAGGAGTGGAGACCCTGAATATTCCAACAGCTAATATGAAATGAACATTAAAATGGGTGTGCTGCATCTCACTGATGTCTCTCAGCTCACAGGTAGCAGGGGGAGGGGCTGTGACAGCAGGCCGGGCTACAGCTTCAGCATAGCTCTGCTGCTGTGGGTGGGGAGGGGGACGTGCTGCTCCATGGCTCTGCTGCCGATACTGTATAAGGGGTTGTTGGGCAGGGACTGAGGAGGGGGAAAGTGGCCTCAGCTGGTTCTGTTTTCACAGTGGTGAGGTGGGCGTGTGGGTAGTGTGGGGTCCGGGCTGAGCTGGTGTGTCTCCTCACAGCAGGGGGGATGATCCGGGGCTGGTGATGGGGGGGAGGAGGTCTGTGATGGTCTCTGAAGCTTCTGGTAGAAGAGAGGGTGGAAGGGCTGCGTCCTAGGGCCGTGTCTTTGAGGGTCTTTGCAAAGATATTCACCTTCTCTCTGTGTAGATGGAGTCCATTGTAGAGGTCCCAGGTGCCAATGGTTGGATGGAGGGCCAGGTGGACGTTGGGTAAGGTGGCACAACCTCTTCTGATCTCCATATTGGTGTCATGGATGACTTGAGGAGGGGTGTCTGTTCTAGGTAGCAGGGTGGAGCTCATGATGCGGGTGTTGTTTGTTCCTGTGTGGATCACCAGGCATTGAGGGCTCCCGAGGGTCTCCTTTCTCAAAAGCTTCATTGCCTGGCCTGTGGTGCTGCAACGTTTAGACAGCACTTTCTTAGAAGGAAAAAGCTTGTTGGTGTCCAGGAATTTCCCGTTTGAGTCAGCCAGCAGGACCACTTGTGGGGCTTGTTCTTCAGGCTGAGTGGAGGGCAGCTGGGATGGACAGAGTTGGCTGTTGGGAGCTGGCTGTGTGGGTGTTGGTAGGGTGCAGAGCAGAGATGGTGGGACAGAGACAAGGCAGGGGTTTGGAAGACTAGCAGGGAGAGTCTGTGTCTCTGTCTCTGTAGTTGTCTTTGTGGGGACTGTTGGGAGTTGGTCTGTCAGGTGTCGGACTTGCCTGGTGAAGTTCCTTTCTCTGTTCTCAGCGTCCTCCTTCACTTTGGCTAACTGAGCCCGGAGCACACTGTTCTCCTGTTTTAGTGCCTCTACACTTCCTCTTAGCTCAGATGTCGAGGCCTGGTTGTCTCTCTCGAGCTGCTGGAGCTCCTCTTGAAGCTGCTGCACAAAGTTGTCTAGGGGGGCAGACAGCCTGGCCTGGGTCAGCTCTTTGAATTCAGCAAAGTCCAGCTCCAGCCGGGCCATACTCTCCTTCAGCTGGTTGGTGGATCTGGCAGGTGTGGGAGGGGCAGAGATGGACATGGTGGTAGGGTTCTCTGTTGGGCTCTTATCATCTTCACTGTCACACGGAACATTGCACCTCATGGTGTCCACCTCAGCTTTGATCAGGGAGAGAACTTCTTCAAAGGATTTCAAGTTTGCTTCGTCCCCCTTGACCATCACCTTTCCCTTTGTGTAGTAGGTGATGGTGAGCAGGGGGTCATCCTTGTTCATGTGTTTATCCTTACAAATCTTCAATCGACCTCCTGAGCCGATGCCCTCACTGGAGATGTAAGGATATTTCTTGCACAGACTTTCCTTCCAGATGTATATGGAGTCTGTGAAGAATATGAGGTTGTTCTTCTTCCTCCCTTCTTTGTGTAGTGCATAGTCCGTGAACAAGACTACTTTGTTCTCCTGAAGTGTCTTTTCCTTAAACTTCTCCCTGGCTGCTGCACTCTTACAGAGAGCAGGGTATTTAACCTCCCTGCTCTCTGTTCTCTGCTTGGCTGTTTCCATGGTGACCACTTTGTTAATTCTTTACTGTTGCTAGCTTTTTTAGCCTTTAAAGACAGTTATTAATGTTATGATTTTTGGTTTGTTCTTTTCTTCTCCTCCTTATCTTCATAAAACACCTCTTCTGTTATCTTATTTAGTCTGGTTCCTCCTTAGAAATGTTCTACACTGTGGCAGGTGGTAGCTTACAGCAGTTGATACACAGTTGCCAGCTAGCTTTTGACAGTCAGCTGGTTGTTTTCATTTAAAAAAATATATCCAAAGATGGTATTTTCTTTCTTCTGTTTTGCTAATAAAGTATTTACCTTTTCTTTAGAGTCCTTTTTTGAAGAAAATTCTGATGTTTTTTTTTGCAGAATGTCCCACTGTTTAGGTCCATGTTTGAGATGAATTCAGGAGCACATTTTTCATGCTCGCTCTCTCTCTTAACAGGCAGTTTTTCCTTGCCCCCGTCGCCAAGGTCTTGCTCATGGTGGTACTGTTGGGTCTCTGTAATTAATGTTATAAAGAGTTCGGTCTAGACCTGCTCTATTTGAAAAGTGTCCTGAGATAACTTCTGTTATGAATTGGTGCTATACAAATAAAATTTAATTTAAACATGGTTAATAGCGTCTTTTCCGCTGTCTGCACTTTACTCCCGCTCTGCATCCTCTCCTCCTTCGCCGTATCTCCAAGGGGATCTCCAGCCTCTCCACGCAGCAAAGGGGTGTGTGGCACAGGGCT
The DNA here is from genome assembly GCF_905237075.1 of Dicentrarchus labrax. Taxonomy (NCBI): domain Eukaryota; kingdom Metazoa; phylum Chordata; class Actinopteri; family Moronidae; genus Dicentrarchus; species Dicentrarchus labrax. The sequence continues at coordinate 21,323,271 of NW_026136722.1, forward strand.
AACACAGGGCTTGTGACTAGCTGCCACTCATGCAGCGCTAACATTCTGAAATTCTAAAACTTGACAGGAGATTCAAAAATATAAAGCCTACTTTGTGGACACACAATAACAGCTCTGAGTTGGGGGTAACATTCACAACATCATCAGTACTGACGTTTGTGTAAAAGCCCAGATTACTCTCAGTGACGTGAAAATAATTGGTAGTACTCATTAGTGTACCCCGTCACTCCACCTTTATTACATTAAAAGCTTTTGATCGCTAATAGATTGTAGAGCAAAGTAAAAAAAAGGCTAAATGTAACATGGCTCCTCCTGTGGCTTGTAATATTTGTAATAATCATGGATTATGAAGTTAGGAGTAGAGTATGTCGTTCTGTGTCAGAGACCAGAGAGGGAGACTCAACCCTGTTTGAAGCTTTGCACAGAAACAGCCAGTAGAAATGTCCTTCATAGAAACAAAGAGGACGTTTTACTTGAACACATTTCAGATCCTGTACTTTTTCCCTTGAGTTAATTCGTTTCTTATTTTTTTTACCTAAGTGTCTTTACTTCTACTTGGGTAAAGAGTGTGTGTATTTTTTTTTTACCAGTGCTGGTCTTCAGTACTATTGTAGATAGTAAACTAACACTAGCAGCAGCTTACATTAGAGCAAACGAACACACTGTTTAATCCATACAAAAAATCTCTTTTTTCTTCGACATGTTAAGTACAAAGTTTGACCTTAACAGGGGCAAAGATCACGTGATAGACGGAACGTAACCTGATAGGCCAGAGGTCTGACAGGGAATAGATAGTACACACAGAGAGTATTCAGGCTCCATTGATTTTCCTTAGTATCCCAGATGTTTTTTTTATATTGAAGTACTTGAATATTTCTCTTTGAAATTGTAAACCCTAAAACATGTATATACTTATTTATACTAAAGGTTTTAAAGGTGACTATTGAATATTTGGAAGAGGGGATTTCAGATAGATGTTTGTCTTTTTAAAGGCACACTATGCAAGATTTTTACCATAATATAACAGTTTCGAAGTCATTTCGATGGTAAACGAACTCATAGTATAGCGAATCATCCCGATAGCAAAGCAGGAGAGGGACGCCGCTGGCAGCACCAGAAGTCTGAAAGGTGGCGCCCCGCCAGATCTTGCGAGAATCACGAATTGTTTTACGGCGTGACGTTACATACATCAGTGACATAAGAAGCAGCCTCAATAGAAGACAATAGCAGGCATTCGCTACTCTATTTGAAAGTGTCCTGAGATAACTTCTGTTATGAATTGGCGCTATGCAAATAAAATTGAATTGAATTTGCTCCGACGTTACCTGGTCAGTAGACATCTTCGGAGTCTATCTTTGCCTGTTCAATGTCCGGCGCGTCCATCCTACTGAACATGTACCGGTATACAGGGGGGAGGGGATCAGGCCGTGAGTGCAGAGATGCAGAGCCGTATATAGAGACGGCTCTGGTGAGTGGTATTTACGACAGTTAACGTTAAATACGCAGTGACTCTAGAGGTAGCTGTTTGACAAAACCGGAAAACTGCATAGTATGCCTTTAAGGTCAAATATTTAATTGCTATTAATTCAGTGGTTAAATTTCAACGTTAAGAATTGAGTAGTGATTAAATTTCACAATTGGGAATCCAGTTGCTTACAAGAGTCAAATCTTGATGGCAGTTATTTGCTTCCAGGCTTGCATATTGTATTGATTCTGTTCTGCACAGTTTAAGAAGTTGCATATTTATAATGCATCAGGACACAGCAGCACAATCTTATCTAACACACGTCAAATGTTTTCCTTTATCCATCTTTGTTAAACAACATCAATAACAATAAGTTTACAGTGTTTTTGTTGTCTCCAGTAGAGTGTATTGATTTCTAGTTCCTCCTCATCGGTCAGACTGTCTCAGTGGTTGCTGATTAGTAGATTGATCAATAAAAGTCGTTTTTCTTCCTCTCCTCTGCTTGGTGTAGCCCCCAGGCAGTTGGTGGACCCTCCTGCTGCAGCATCTAATCCAGATCCACGCTGTCTGGAGATGGCAGAGCTAAACACCACTTTGGCTCTGAAGGCAGAGCTCCAGTCACTGCAGGTTCACACTGTTTTTTAGTAGATCATGTTTATATTGTCACTGAGCTGACTAACAGCTGGCTAACCATTTGTTTGTCCTGCAGGGGGTGGAGTTTAACTCCCGGAAGGCTATTCAGGAGACTCTACAGAGGTCAGAGAGGACCAAAAACCTGATCAACACCAGAGCTACTGAAGGTAACACACATGCACAGGGTGCTTCTCATTCGCCTCATTTTATGTCTCCTCCTCCTGATGGCGAGAATCGAAGACCTCTCACCTCCCTTATTTCTGTTTGGAGAAGGGAGGAGGCTGCCTGGACTGTCCCTCACTGCAGTCTCTTATCAGACACCCCCCTTTATTAGAGCTGAGCTAGTGATTTATTGATTGATCTGATACTAGCTAGATCTCCCCACATTGAACTTACTGAGCACCAATTTAGTTTAAAATAATGGAATCTGTGCTAATTGGACTTATTTTTGTCTTCATTTACTTTGGGTTTTTAGATTTCACTTCAACTCTAGTTTCAATGAACATTTTGCATTTCACAACCTTGTTTAAGTTTCTACTGTCTCTCTCTCTCTCTCTCTCTCTCTCTCTCTCTCTCTCTCTCTCTCTCTCTCTCTCTCTCTCTCTCTCTCTCTCTCTCTCTCTCTCTCTCTGTCTGTAGTAGTGAATGTCTCCCCCGCTCAGCTTCTCTTCACCTCATTGGTCAGCGTGGATGTGCAAGAGGATCAGCTGATCAGCCAGGTGCTGCAGGACAGGCTGCTGCTGGCCCTGCCCCCCCGCTGCCATGGCAGCAAGGCAGCTGCTCGCCCCTCCCTCCTCCCCTTCATGACCTCTGACCTCCTCAGACAGAAGCCCCTCTCACCAGAAGAGGAACCAGTAAACTACAAGCTCCACCCATCAACACGACACCCTCAATGGACTTTTGACCTCTACAGACAACGGAGACGTTATGAGGCCACGCCCTGACAAATACACAGGAGAGTTCTGATTGGCTGGGGGTACTGAGGCTCTTATTGGCCAGACTGTGTGATGTCTTTGAATAATAATGTTCATCATCAGTTTTTAAATTATTAATGTAAACTAAAATCTGTTTTTATTCAAGTAAAGAGCCAAATCTATATATATATATTTTCTCTCTTGGATGATGTCATGATTGATGCTGTGCTACAGGACATCCAATCAGAAGGGTTTATTATAGATACGGAGCAAAACATGGAAGTGTAACTCGGCTGAAGTGAACAGAACGTAATACTGTGTCCTGCATCAGTAAAGGCCTGTACACACCAGGAACCAATAAACAACGTAGAAATGCAAAATAAACAACGTGGTGTATGTTGAGGGGCCAGTGGAGTATTGTCTCTTGAAGCAATGTCTCAGAAATTGTCTATTTTCTTTTGCATATATGAAAATATTTTCATTTCTAAACCTTTAAAATGATCTGGTGTTCTGAGCAAAAATCTTTAACTTTGGTAAGAAAAATATATCCCCATTATAAATTTAAAATCCCTAAATAAAACAGATTCAATATCATCCAAAATAAATCAGCCTTTTTATTTAAAGGATTTGATTGAAGGTTTAACAAGTCTGAATACAGAAAAATGGCATGAAGTTGTCCAAATGTCCAAGAGCAGGATGTCTCAATCACATCTCAAAGAATTTTTAAATGATTGGTATTGGCTATACCCGACCCAATCCTTCATTTTATTTACACGTGTTTTTATTTGCAAAGCTTTCGTGCCCAGTGCAGCCACTGTCCACTCTCTCTGCTGTCTCTCCTCCACTCTGCTTGTAGGAAGAGAGACAGACAGCAGTGAAAGCCCCGCCTGCTTTGTTACATTATAAAATCTAAATTTAATTGGGATAACTTCGATTGGATCAGGGGAAACCTTGATCAGGATTCTTCATCCCTAAGTAATGAATGCATTATCTGGTGATTCCTTCCAACAGGTTCTTCTCTCACATCCTGGATGTGAACTCCACTCTCCTGACCAGAGACCTGTTCACCTCAGATATAGAACGACAACCTACACACACACACACACACAGAGAGAGAGAGAGAGGTCTTAGAAAGAGTGTGTGTGTGTGTGTGTGTGTGTGTGTGTGTGTGTGTGTGTGTGTGTGTGTGTGTGTGTGTGTGTGTGTGTGTGTGTGTGTGTGTGTGTGTGTGTGTGTGTGTGTGGGGGGTGGGGGGGTGTGTGTGTGTTTTACCTGACAGGGCCATAGCCAGTCTCAGCTCCTCTTTCAGAAGTTCCAGAAGGTCCGTAACTCCCTGTTCCCCCTGCACATGAACACATTCCTTTAGTTGTGTGCCACATTAGATCAATTATATTTAGATAGATAGAAGTTTTTAATAACCATCTTTATTTTTGAGCTAATATTGGTAAATGGTTGGTTACATGCTAATCACTTTAATGACCAAAATTTGAAGTGGATCTTAATTTCAAAATAGAGAGACAGATCAGAGTTCACTTTCACATATTCAGGGTGTCTGTGGGTTCTTAAAAAGTCTAAAATCCAATCATTAACAATAAAATGTCTTCAGTCTGGCTTTTAAATCTATTTTTGAGAAAAAATTGTAAGAACAATTGTAACTGTAACAAGTACTAAACGAAATTAACATGGAACCAATACTGATTTTCTTTTGTACTTCTTTAATCAGTATGGAAAGTGTGTAACATTTAGGAGGATCTATTGGGAAAAAATGAATATATGTATAGGTATGTTTTAATTAGTGTATAATCATCTTAAAATTATTATTTTTTTTACCTTAGAATGAGCTGTTTTTATCTACAGACCACATGGGTCACCTTCAGTGGAATTCACCATGTTGAAGCGCCATGTTTCTACAGTAGCCCAGAACAGACAAACTAAAAATTGGGCCGATAGCACGTTTTCGTGCTCACCAAGTTTTACGTTGCAATCGGCAACTGCACCACTAGATGCCACTAAATCCTACACACTGGACCTTTAAGATTAACCTGTTGAAACCAGCAAAATGCCTAACAGTGTTTGGGCTAGTGTTGGCCAAAAAATTAATTCTCTACAAATATGACATCTGAGTGATTGGTGTTGAGACTCTGAGCCACCCTCCTAATCCAGCCTAATGACACTGTCTATGAGTGTGCTGCTTCACCTGACAGGCGAGGCCCCACAGCACCGGTCGGCCAATGAAGACGGCCTTTGCTCCCATAGCTAAAGCCTTCAGGACGTCTGTCCCTCGCCTCACTCCTCCGTCCATGTAGACATCACAGCGACCCTGCACTGCCCTCACTACATCCTCCAACACATCCAGCTACACACACAAACACACACACTTAAATTGTCAGATACAGTACATTTAAATGTTGTCTGGTCGGAAACGAGTGGATTGGATTTAATGTTTTTTTTAACATTTTCATTTATGATTGTTGTAGGCCTGTTGTAGTGATTCTTACATTCTCCAGTTGTAAAACTGTGTAGCCATTACACACCAAATTAAAAAAATTGGCTAGTTTGCTTTCACCCCGAAAGCCTGTTGTCTTACTAGTGTGTTTGATCTGCTGGGGGAAATTATCATTATAAGACTCAAATATACTTTGCAGCTCCAGACAGATTTTACATTTATTTTTTGTCAAAGATGGCTACTTTGATAGCAAAGGTCGCTGACCCCTGGACTGGTGGCTTAGGGGAAATGCAGAAAGAAGACACTGTTCATTAAACATGGTGGCTGCTAAAGAAAACAATAGCGCAGATGCTGGTAACATCAGTTCTATCAGAACTGGAGAGTATTTCTTCATTGAAAGAAAACGGCATTGAAGGTTTTTCTCCATGGAAAGTAGTTTGACTGTTATATTGTTCGCTGATCTGTTTGGAAAAGGGCAAGCACTTCCAGAAAATACTTTATCGATTAGAAGAACCATCTGTCTATCACCGTCTATCACAGGCGAACGCTTCCAACTGCGACCTTCTGAGACAGTAGGAACCAGTGGACTTGAGTGCCACAGATAGGATAGTCAGAAAGTATCAACAGACCACCAACACATTTGGGGAATGCAACAAGGGATTTGTTGACAATACGTAAGTATAGAATAACACTATAAATATATTTTAAAGACAGAGACCAGAGTGCAGCTATATTACAAATACAAACATTACAAACCAATTAGGACGAGTTTAAATGCCATATTTAAGTTTATTGTCTACAGTCTACAATATGTCATTTTTGCAGTATAAAACAGAAGATTGAGATTATGTTAGTAATCATAAATAAAGTAGTACAGTCTTAAAAGAAGATTTTCTGGACTGCAGCTGTTCAGTGAAAAACACTATCATGTCAGAGATCATTTCTGAGAGATCAGATTCTGATACTCTTTATTTCATAAAAGAACAACACACACACACACTGACCGTGGCAGGAACTCCATCCAGTTGTCGAGCTCCGTGATTTGACACCACAATGCCATCAACACAGTAGTTCACAGCCTGGATGGCATCCTGACCTGAACACACACACACACACACACACACACACACACACACACACACACACACACACACACACACAAACACTCAGCTGACAAGTGGATCTTGGACCAAAGTCAGGCATGTAATATCTGTGAGCGCTGCTAAAAGTAATTACAGATCAGCAAATAATTAGGAGGAATATAAAGGACAGTATTTCCTTTGCATTCTTGTTAGCACGTAGAAGAATATTGTTGGAAGTCACCATTTTCCCCCAAACAATCTCGAGGGCTCAAAACCTGATGATGCTCTTAAATTTGGAGAAAATTAAGAACAATTTGAGGGGGTCATCTGGAAAGTTTGAGTCTGTTTGGAGCCCTATTTTTAAAAACACTACAGGACCATTGAAGCATTCACCAATGATGTATACATCAATACATGTCAATATAATTCTAACCATGTACTGTACTTTCATTTTGCAACTTCTTCTGTTTTATCACTGACTTAACCACTGTTAAGTCACTGTTAACAGGAAGTGTTGAGTATCATTTTTTTTTTATTTTACTGTGCTGCTGTCGCCAAGTGCTTGCTCATGATGGGAACTATTGGCTTTCTGTAAATATGTTTATGATTTGGCGCTATACAAATAAAATTGAACTAGGCTCAATTGAATAACTTGCAGAAATGTTGTGTGGGACCAGAGTGACAAAAATGTAAAGAAAAGAGCTCTTAATGTGGATTGTATGTCATTATACCTGCCAAATGAATAAATACATTTAAAAAATTATAATTGGCAAGCTTGATGTGGCACCATTAAGCATTTTTTTAATTCAGGAAGGCAAATACCAACAACACTGAGCACTGAACTTAATGACTTACTGTTACTTTACTGTGTAGAGGAAAATCAATTTGCAAATGAAGTCCAAGATTTTACTTTTGGGAGAATCACATTAAAATCCATCTAACACACTGTTGAAATTGGGGTAATCAAAAGGTGTGTGTGTGCGTGTGTGTACCATTCAGTACTCCTTTCACAATCACAGGTAGATGTGTGTGTTTTTTCAGCCAGGTGATGTCGTCCCAGCAGAGAGTGGGGTCTATTGCTTTTGCAACATAAACAGCCAAACCGCTGTTGTTGCCATAGTTCCCCTCAGAGAAAGCCAGGGAGGCTGTTGAGAAGTTAGACATGCTGGACACACACACACACGCACACGCACACGCACACGCACACGCACACGCACACGCACACACAGTGAGGGATTCATACATATCATACATTACATTATATTTTCCTCTACTCCTGCTGGTGTGTTTGGTTCCTACCTCAGGTGTGAGGGCAGTTTAAAGCGGTTGCGCATGTCAGCCCATCTCCTGCCTAGGTACGGTGTATCCACGGTAACAAAGATAGCCTTATAGCCTGCCTCCTCTGCCCGACGGACCAATGATAGTGTGAGTTCTCGGTCTTTATAAATGTAAAGCTGCAGCCAAAGGACACCACCAGCACCCACTGAGGTCATAGCTGACATCACTTCCTCTATGGTGGAGGTGGCCCAAGAGCTCAGCATCATACCTGTTCCTACTGCTCGGCATGCTGGGTAGACACACATATATAGTGTCCAGAGTCAGGAAACATCACTGTCGACCATCACAAACCTGCTCTAACTTCTCCCCTCTGATGCCACTACAAAGCACTGTTAGCCAAAACTACTACACACAAGAATAGTTTCTATGCAGAGGCCATCATTTTCATTGTGTGTGTGAGTGTGTATTTACCCCTCGCTGTAGCGGTCTCTCCCTCAAAATGAGCCATCCTCTGCATTGCAGTAGCTGCCACGCAGAGAGGCATGCTGAGCTTCTGGCCTAGCACAGAGACAGACAGATCCACAGTGGACACATCCCTCAACACCCGAGGGACAAGATACCACCTGCACGTGCGCGCACGCACACACACACACACACACACACACAAAAACACACACACACACACACACACACACACACACACAAAAAAAACAAAAGTGCTTTTATTAAAACGTTTAATTTCTAAATGTCTTATGCAGAATTTGGGGTCTATGATATGTCTTTGTTCTGTTATTGCTCTGAGATGTTTGTTGACCTGGTGGCTCTATGTTAAGCACAACCTGCACTGTAGTCTCACACTTTGACCAATTTTGTGTGCATATTTTGAGTGTTTTGATATGATATTGATATGTGTACAATACTGAGCTGTTTGAAATATGACTGGAGTTTGTAATGGTTGAGATATGAATACAATGGATGGCTATGGTATTATTTTTCAACTGTTTTGCTCATCAACTCCTGAGCAGGGAATGTATTCTCATCTGCTACGGCAAAAGGGACCAAACCCCTGATAAAGCAAGCCCTCCTCCAGTATGATAATACACTTACTGTAAGAGAAGATGTATACCAAAACAACAATCTTTCCGAAAATATCTTTTTCACATTTTAATATGGGGCCTTATGGAGCTTGACTTACTTCTGGAGCTAGTCTCCAAGTGGCCAGTAGAGGAACTTTCTTTGTTACTGCCACATTTTGAATTAATTCCACAATTATCTGTTTTCTTTTGGGTCCTGTTGCTTTGTCTGCTGTTACTTTAGAGGCACAGTGCTAACTGTAGCTTAAGTGGAAGTTTGACTTAATGCTAAAACACTGCCTCCAACAGAGCTTCTCATTGTGTGTGTGTGTGTGTGTGTGTGTGTGTGTGTGGTGTACCTGTTGAAAGCAGCAACATTGTCAGCCAGTGTCCTTTGCTCATCAGCTCCAGAGCAGTAGTAGTCATACACAGCTTTAGGAAGAACCTTCCTGGCTTCCTCCTCAAAGTCAGACACACACACATGCTGCCCTGACATTGCTGTCCACTGACTGACTCCAGAACACTGCAGAGGCTCACTGTCTGTCACTGTGTTTATCACAGCCTGACCTGCACTGTGTCAGAGCTGCTGTAATCATTAACCTGCTGGAGGCTTCATTGGCCCTAAACCTCCTCTTCTTTATTCAAGACTTCAGAGTATATTTCTGCACTGCTCTGCTAAGTTTACACAAGATAAAGACAGGTTATGAAAACCAGAAAAAACAACAATTTAGGATTGTAGGTATTGTGGTTATGACCATCTGGACCTTTATATCCTGTGTGTGTTCAGACTGTTACTAGGTTATGAGATAGTACTGGCTGCCAGTGAACTTTGAATCCTCATGTTAACTCTCACATATATTCAGTCAAGACCATAGACAACTGTCAGTACTGTGGACACTACAGTGGAGAGTGCTGTGTTATGTTTCAGTCATGATGAAGTCAGTGACATTGTATGTACATGTAGTAATGTTTATGGACCCCAGTGTGCAGAAAAAATCAAATACAGTAGGAAAAATATCACATTTACTACCTGGCCACCCTAGTGGTCATAATGTTCTGCAGCCTCATACCAACAAACTGTGACACACTATGTGTTCTGACCCCGTTCTATCAGAACCAGCATTAACTGTTTCAGCAGTTTGAGCTACAGTAGCTCGTCTGTTGGATGGGACCACACGGGCCAGCCTTCACTCCCCACCTGTATCAGTGAGCCTTGGCCAACATCTTTTTTGACAATGGGACAGTCCCTGAGAGAAGGGAATAATTCTGAAAGATTAGTGTGTTTTAGTGCCATTTCTGGGTTGTGTTTGAGAGTCATTCTGCTTTATGCCATACTGACAAAACAAAAGTTATAATGCAGCAAAAGCAAATTTTGGCATGTTTAGTGGTATGACCATTGATGGCAGAATATCTACTAATCTATGGGTGTTAACTATATTGTTAGTGTAAATTAGTTGAAGTAATTATTAATAGTAATAGTGCATGTGTCCATGATTAGTTAGGAGCTATGATGGTAAGATAGTAAGTGGGGGTAAAATGTTTCAAAAACACTGCAATGTTTGTGCCTCCAAAAGGGAACAATTTGGATGATAATAAAACAATAAATAATCTTCTTATTAAAGAATAAAGAATAAACCTGTGTGAACTGTCTGCAGCTGAATAGGGTTGCTCTACACTGCTGTATTTTAACAACAGTCATAATTTTTTCTGAGGTGATACGAGGTGTAAAAAAATGGAAAAACACTGGCTTAAATAATGCACCACACTTTAATACATTTTAACTGTAAGCCCATTTTAATCTACTAAATTTAATCAACTAAAACTAGACCAAAACTAAAATTCTTCAGATGACTAAAATATGACAAACTAAATGGCATATTAGTCAAAATAACACTAAACCTAAATCAAAATTTGCTGTTAAAACGAACACTATTCCCAGCCTAGATCAGGTAAGTTTTTTTTTTTCTTCTGTATAACTTTTTCCCTCATGAAATACCGGCACCACTAAAAGTCCTACAACTGAAACAATCTGAGAAGGAAAACTATGTTCACACTAAGGCCATATCCTGTGATCAGCAGTAACAAGAATAAGAGGTGGGAAGTAACAAAGTACAAATACTTTTTTACTTTGAGCCCCTACATTTTACACAAATATCTATATTTTCTACTTCATACATTTTTAAAACAGGCTTATTACTTTAGTTTTAACACCTTAACGTCAAGAGACCAGTGTATATTACACAACAGTTTTCAGAGAAACCAAGAGTACGTTTTGCTTTACTTTGAATACATTTCAGAAACTGTAATTTTTCACTTTACCTTGAGTAAAGTTGTTTTAGTGCTTCTACTTTTATCACTTTTTTTTTTTTTTTACCTATTATCTGTATTTTCTACTTAATTAAAGGACGTGTGTCCGGGGCAGCTGTGGCTCAGGAGGTAGAGCAAGTAATCGACTAATCAGAAGGTTGGCAGTTCGATCCCTGGCTCCTCAGTGTCCTGGAGGAAGATACTGAACCCCAAAAGGCTCCCAATGCTGTGCGGTGGTTTATGAATGTGACTGAGTGAGTTAGTTCCTGTTTGATGTAGTGTAAAAGAGTGGTCGGAAGACTACAAAGTGCCATACAAGTACAACCACCTCTGATAAGATGTTTATTTAGAGAAAAAGCCGTAGTGCTTGTGCCACTGAGGCATTAAGAATAACTATACAGAAAAAGCCAATCTTCTTGTTGATGTAGATCATATAGAGGTATCAGTATTAAACTGTTTCAGAACCAGTTAAAAAGCCCTTGTAGTAGGTTCAAATAAAACACTCACTCACCATTTCTCAGTTCCATTTTTATTTGGCATCCAACAAAATCCATTAAAAGCTTTAAGAATTAACATTTTACACCATCACCAAAAACATAATTTCTCCCACTAAAAAAGTAAAACTAGAAGGTCAAGATTCATAAAATGCAAGCATTAGGGTTCGGGAGTGAATACATATGAGGCAAGCAACAGCTTCTGACAGGCAAGTCAAAAAAGGCAGAAATCTACTCCTACAGTTCTATCTAAAGAAGGACTGAAGATAGTTACAAAGCACAACACAGACAGAAGACCGAAGAAAAACAATCAGACGGAGGCTCTCCCTCGTCTAAGGGACGTCACCTTGTACGTGTCCAATCCAAGCTCACAAATGAGCCCTCCAAAACTATTTCACATGACAGGACGTTTTCATTTTATCCACAAAAGTACAAAGAACCTTCCTGAGAAAACAACTCCACTTTTATTGTGGGAAACACTTCAGAGACGTGTCAAAGTCTTTACTGTTCACCAATCAAAGTACAGTTGGATTATTGTTTTCCACTCCAATTTCTTTTCATTTAAGGTTTCAGGTGGGTGTCCGAATAGCCTTAAGAATCCTGCTGAACTTTTCTTTCTCATCATTCCCGCCCAACCGTGTAACCCACTGGCCAATCAGAATCAAAACACCCGTTGAGGAAAAGGTTAGAGAAAAACAAGTGTGGCCAAGTACATGCACCATACATCTGAGCCGCAGCTCTGGTGAAGTCCCACCCACAGCCTGTCAGCTGTGTGCTTCAGAGGGAAACGGCTCACTTCCTGCTTCATCCTGCCCTCAGCTGGAGTTTGATTGGCTCAACAGGATGAAGTGACGTTTATGGGTACAACTTGATAGTGAGCTATGCAGGTGAGGGGGGAAGGTATTTCCAAGTGGAGGGTGAGGAAGCCTTTGCCCTCCTTCCCCCCTCCCCCATTCGGCGCTGCTTTGCCTAGTCAAACCCCAGAAAGGAAGGCGGGGCTGCAGGCCCACTAAGCGTTGTGTTAGCCCGATCGCCGATGGTTGGGGGAGTGTGGTTGCAGCGGTGCTACGAGGTCGCTGCCCCAGTTTGGGTGCCCAGGAGTTTGGGAGGGCGGACTAAGCATCCGCTTCCCATTTCCTCCCCCCAGTGTGGTCTGGTACTGCTGTTTCCGACACCCCAGACCCGCTGGACTCTGGTGGATCTCCAAGCCTTCGCTGGACCAATGACGTGAAGCAGCGTAGCGTTCACACCCAGGCCGTCCAACCCTCATACAGCTGGGCCAGGTTGTCCATGTTGGTGGCCTCCTTGATGACATAGTCCACCTGCAACACAACAGTATGACAGTTTAACAAATAGCCCGTGTCTCATTTTTAGAGATGGGAACAATGATCTGAGAGCACTGCTTAGTACTAGTATTTGACAGAGTAAAGAATAAAAACAAATATATGTACAGCAGGTAAATGCAAAAATAAAATGTGTGTGTGAGACAGTTGGCGTGGACACTGCTACTCAATTTATTCTAGTTTAGACTGATGGGATGGTTGTACATCAGGCTTCAATCTGCCATGAGAGCCAGTGTGTCCTGTGTTACCTGCTCAGTGACGCTCATCCTCCTGTTGGGATCGATGTCTCTGCCCTCCAGCTTGGCTTTTACTCTCTTCCACACACTGACCGCGTACGAGTTCCTCTCCTGGACGGCTTTAACACAGCAAGCAGCAGGTTCAAGGCAGTGCAGTGCCATTTCAAACAGATCCCACCCCTGATGTGATGCTTAACGTCACGCTTAGGTATATTTTGAGGATGATGTACATGTAAGGTACAGTATATGGTATCAAGGTATTGCTTTGTAGTGTCTGGTACCTTAGGTGTAATATTTATTGAGCATGAGAGGTGTGTAATAGGATTCCCAACCACAGACCAGTGAAGAGAGTGAAGAACAGTTACCTCGTCCAGTTTTAGGGTCTCGTACAGCCCTCTTGGGGCTGGGGTTGAGGCCTTTGCTGTTCATTAGCAGAGTGCTGGGTGGGGTGTCAGTGGGAGTTCCCAGGTTACGTGGCAGGGCCTTGCGTGCATTCTGGGACATTGAGTCTGGCTGGGTCTTCACCCCACTGCATCTAACAGCTGAAGTCAAAGCACATGTACTTATGATCAGTATTAGACACATGAAACATAAATAGTACATAAACATTTCATCTGGGCCCTGTACACTTGAGCTGTGGACATAAAGTTTGGTAGAGAACGGCTGCTGTCATCAGCTTTAATTCAGTGAGTAGTTAGTAGTAAGTTCCTCTTGTTCCAGGAAGTGGGGAGCCACAACAACTAACCTAGGAATTAAATTACAAAATGAGAATCCCAGTTCTTGTTTGTTTCCACCACATTTAAAAAATCATGTAAAGGAGAGTGTTGAGGTTGAAAAGGAGACCAGAGTGCGTGCCTCCACAGGAGATTTCTCTCCACGAAAGTTGAATTGTGTGCCCTAGCCATGAACGCCATGTCATTAACAAGCTTCCTCCACATGCGGCTCACCTGCTTGTTATAAAACATACTACTGAAGAAACTCAATAGACACATACAGGCTGAGAGTGAGAAAAACAGGAAGAGTAGGTGTGTATGTGCGTAGTAAAGAGTACTAAAGGGAAAAGCAAGGTGAGCAGATTAGAGTAGTATGTGAGTTAAGTACTGAATAAAAAAAATAAATAATAAAAAGGGGCATGTAATATATTCTTCTCAAATTCTCAAATATTTTCAATGGATAAAAATCCCATATCAGTCGGGCTCTGTAGAATTTTGCTGCTGTTTAGATGGTTCTATAGATCTTTTTTCTGCTGTGACAACTGCTCCCACTGGAATCCTTTGTAACTGAAGACAGCTGCTGTTCTAAGCCAAGAAGGAAACAGTGTATTTACAGCCACCTTCAGAGACCACAAGACAAGAAGGAAACTGTATATTCCCGTAATCCATACCTGCTGCAAAGCTCGTCTGTGCTGCAGAAACAGGACTGGCACATTCACTGTCTCTGTCTGTCACCAGCGGGGAGGCAAAGCCCACCAGGCCATTGTACACACTGTAGACACACAGAATATTAACACAGGGAAATGTAATGCGTGTGTAATGGTATACTTGTGTGTTAGTGAGAGTACCTCTGGCTCTGTGAGTGCAGTTCCTTCAGGGTAGCAGGAATCTCCTCCAGCAGTTCAAGCTGCTCCTGGTTGCGAGGCTGCCCGCTGGCCTGAACCACAGTGAATAAGACCAGCTGGATATTGTCCTGCCATGCTTTGTACTCCAACAGGAAGTGACGCACACTGCCCTCATATGCCACCTCTTCACCATCTGCCAACGCTGCCTCCTCGTCCTGTATGACAGAATTAACACAGAGGATGACTACTGGTCCCAGCTGATACACACTCATGGCTCAGGATGGAACATAACTGCATACTGTAAGAAACAATGTCTTTAGATTGTAACACACTATGCAAAGCCCTTTGTTTAAATAAAAGTAAATCAATTAAAAATGACAAAGAAAAAAATCAAATGCAAATGTATTAAAAATGCATGTGTGAAATAGCTGTGTGTTGAGTGTACCTTAGCCATGGCTCTCAGCAGGTGTTTGACGTCAGCCAGCTGGCGGTTGTGGTTGGACAGAATGGTCTTAATGGAGTCGACCAGGAGCTGCAGTGTCTCTCCACAGGACTCCAGCTGCTGCTCCCGCTCCTCCTGAGTCCTCCGCTCCAAGCTCAGCTCCTCCTCCAGTTGTCTCTGGGCACAGCTCAGCCAATCAGGACTGCCTATGGGCAGGTCCAGCACTGGACTCTGTAGGGATCAACAAAGATCTTAAAAAGGTACCCTGTGGTGTTTTTAATCTCCGGTAGCACTACGGAGCAGAGTGGGTCCCTGTTTTGCACACAAGGACGCACACATCCATAATGCAATGAACATTCCTGCCAATGGTTTCCCACCATTCCACTGACCTACAGGTGGCGGTATCATATGAGATATACAGCAATGTGCAGGAAAAGGCAGGGAGGGAGAAGACAGGCTCAAGATAGCTGCCAACTTGTAGCCTACCGTTCATGCCGATGCACATGGTTCTATTTATACTACAAATGAGGGTCTGTGTTCTTACTAACTTCACTTTTTCCCCGGAATTTGTGCTTTCCCGTCTCGCAGGTTCTCATGGATCCTAATGGTGCCTGCTATCATGGTCCTGCTCGACTCCCACTGCTAATGTTATTCATCTTTATTATTCTTCTTATTACTATTGTTATTATTATTCATTCCCCATCATTGTGGCATCATCATCATCATCATCCTCAGTTATTTCTACTAGTATAGTTGTTGCTATTGTTTTTGCTGTGCACCTTTTTCTGTGTCCTCCTCTCTCCCTCTAACCCCAACTGGTCGAGGCAGACTGCCACCCACCTGGAGCTGCTGTCGCCAAGTGCTTGCTCATGGTGGGAACTGTTGGGTCTCTGTAAATAATTTTATAAGAAGTACGGTCTAGACTTGCTCTATTTGAAAAGGGTCCTGAGATGAACTGGCGCTATACAAATAAAATTTAATTTAATTATCTGGAACATGCACTGTTGGCATGCTTGATATATGTTAAGTCCGCATGGCAACAAATATTGGCCTACACATGGACATCGGCATTTACATTGTGCTGACCAAAGCGGACACTCACGGACAGCATGAATTGGCCTTAAATGCTTTCCGTTTCAAATAGAACTTCCAAGCATGATAAATAAAGATGATTTTAAGTTTCTTTTTTTCTTCTCGTAACATTTCAAGTAGGAAGCAGAGCATTAAGTACTTCTGGTTTTACCATCAGAAACAAAATACTTTTAATAATTAACTTAATAAGCTAATGAATCATCTAAATTACGCTAAAATATTATTAATCTATAAACATGTAACAAAACTTCCAATGAAAGGTCAGAGGTCAAACCCACCAGTCTGTGCAACAGTTGGAGCTCGAGAGGAGAAACAGTGCTGCTGAACTGGGCAGCATAGGAACATGTTTGCTGGCAGCGCTTCAGCAGCTCAAACAGTGCTGCATCCATGTTGAGGGCTTCGGGGGTTCGGGTCCGAAGACCCTCAAAGTTCAGGATGGTAGAGCACAAGAAGGTGACCTGCAAGGAAGATAGCAAGGAAACATTCTTCAGCATTGGTCATCTATCAAGTGCAAGGGAGGGTAAAAAGAGAGTCACTGAAGTTTTACAAATGGTAGATGGATAGATCATTGTCAAAACACGGGTCTTACCTGGCTGGTGTGCTGGTTCTCTCTGGCCACCATGGCCCGTCTCTCCCTGATGGTCATCTCAAAGTCCTGCAGAACAGGGGCCAGTGCCGGGTTGGCTCCACCAGCCCACTTAAGGCGCTGCTCAATGCTTGCCTCCAGCGACACCAGTTTCTCCTGAGAACACCAGCAGTCAAACAACACAGGATTATTTTATTATTACATCTTAGTGCGGCATTTGACACCACTGACCATAATATTCTTTTACAGAGACTTGAGCATCAAATTGGCATTAAAGGAACCGCACTAAGCTGGTTTAGGTCATACTTATCAGATCGTTCTCAGTTTGTACACGTTAACGATGAATCTTCCATAAATACTAGTTAGTCACGGAGTTCCACAAGGTTCTGTACTTGGACCAATTCTATTCACTTTATACATGCTACCCTTAAGCAACATTATTAGGAATCACTCCATTAACTTGCTATGCAGATGATACCCAGTTATATCTTTCGATCAAGCCCGTTGAAATTAACCAATTATCTAAATTACAAACATGTCTTAAGGACATAAAAACCTGGATGTGCTGCAATTTTCTGATGTTAAACTCAGAAAAAAAACAAAATTCTTGTACTTGGGCCCCAAAAACTCACTGTCTGAAGATATAGTTACTCTAAATGGCATTACCTTGGCCTCTAGCACCACTGTCAGGAATCTTGGAGTTATCTTTGATCAGGACATGTCATTTAATTCCCATATAAAGCAAACCTCTAGGACTGCCTTTTTTCATTTATTGAATTATATATTACATATACATTGCAAAAATCAGACACATCCTGTCTAATCCATGCATTTGTTACTTCGAGGCTGGATTACTGCAATTTCTTATTATCAGGTTGCCCCAATAAGTCCATTAAGACGCTCCAATTAATTCAGAACGCTGCAGCACGAGTACTGACAGGAACTAGGAAGAGATCACATCTCTCCTGTACTAGCTTCTCTGCATTGGCTCCCTTTAAAATTTAGAATAGAATTTAAAATCCTCCTCCTCACCTACAAAGATCTTTGTGGTCAGGCCCTTTCATATCTTAAAGAACTCATAGCACCCTATTATCCCCCTAGAACACTACGTTCTCTGAATGCAGGGCTACTTGTGGTTCCTATAGTCTCTAAAAGTAGAACAGGAGCCAGAGCCCCCAGTTACCAAGCTCCTCTCCTGTGGAACCAGCTTCCAGTTTTGGTTCTGGAGGCAGACACCCTCTCCACATTTAAGAGTAGGCTTAAGACGTTCTTCTTTGATAAAGCTTATAGTTAGGGCTGACTCAGGTGAGTCCTGAACCATCCCTTAGTTATGCTGCTCTAGGCCTAGACTACCGGGGATTTCCCATGATGCACTGAGCTGAGGAGTTCTTGTGCTTTCTCGTCTTGCAGGTTCTCATGGATCCTGGTGGAGCCTCCTGCCGTGGTCCTACTTGACTCCCATTGCTAATATTACTGAATTATAATAATAATTAGG
Source organism: Dicentrarchus labrax (assembly GCF_905237075.1). Classification (NCBI taxonomy): domain Eukaryota; kingdom Metazoa; phylum Chordata; class Actinopteri; family Moronidae; genus Dicentrarchus; species Dicentrarchus labrax. The sequence continues at coordinate 21,341,715 of NW_026136722.1, forward strand.
GACAGAGCCAGCGACCGTTGGAGGTCGCTGGTCAGCCACTAGGTGGCGCTATTGTCAAGAAATTGCATTTAGGCTAATAACTTCCGCATCTTTTGTCACACATTCGAAAACCTTATATCAACGCGTTCGGTGAATGGAGCTGAATCTCCCCATATAGGCCACGCCCATTTTTGCCTTGAGTTTTTTTTTTGCTAGAGCCCAAAATGTCCTTAAACTACTTTTTCGTGATCCATCCATGCGCTTTTGTCCGATTCGCACAAAATTTTGCACGTAGCATCTGGAGACTGTCCTGGCAAAAAAGGAATTTAAAGTATTTAGATATTTCAAAAAATAAGCAAGTTATAAAGTTAGCACTTCCTGTTGATTTTTAGTCAAAAAAGGAAGTGGGGTATTTCTCCACATTGGTATGTCCGATATACACCAACCTTGGGGTCAATAGTTCCTTATGTCTTCATTATGTATCGTTCACAATTCCAGGCCATAACCACAAGGTGGCGCTCTTTAAAATTAAGAAGTTTATATCTCAGCATTGGAATGTGTGATTAAAATGAAACTTGGTACGATGCTTGCCCATGGCTCCCTGAGGCTCACTAATAAATGTGTCAACAATCTGCCACTACATGACGCTCTGGTGGCAGGGTAAACCACTCTGCGGAGACCATAATAGTTATGAATATGAAATTCACACGGCACATGTAGACTGGTGCCTGTAGTTCAAATACCAAAAATCGTGTTTGAATTCCGTGCTCATTTTCTGTGATTTTTCGCCTTGTATTTGAACGAACTCCTCCTAGGGAATTTATCGGATCAACTTCTAATTTAATCAGCGCAATCTAAAGACATTCATGATTAAAAGTTGTGCTATTTACGACATTCCGTCAAACGGCGTGCCCGTGGCGCTGTGTTGAATTACAACCAGTCACTATGTACACTGAAGTGGAGTACACTGCAAATTATCTGGCACTTGCCAAGATTAAAAATCTAATTTCTAGACATCATAGATAATTTGCATTGTTTGAAAAGTTATTATTCACTTATTTTTAAGTCATCATTTTACATTATAATCTTACCCTTTCACACACATTCACTCAGCGATGGCAAAGTCCATCGAACACAAACTAACATTCATACACATTCACACACTGATGCACGGCATCTGGAGCAATTTGGGGTTAAGTATCTTCAACAGGAGCCGGGGATCGAACCCAGTTCCGATTAAGGAACGACCTGCTCTGCCTCTCAGCCACAGCCGCCTGATTTAAGAATCACATATAACGCATCGATGACTGACTTCAAACATGTTGAAACAAAAAGAAACTATACAACCTTAGATACAATTACACATTTTCAGTAGAGATGCAACAGGCAACAATCAGATCCTAATCTGGTTAAAATAGCTGATTCTGTATTATTTACATTTTTTGTATGATTTTCACATGAGCTATGATATTTTTATGTTGGTGACCGACAAGCAGGCTGCTCCCCCTTTTTGATCAAACCCCTTATGGCAAAGTACTTGTGTATCAGAGCAAAGGTCATCATCAGGGATCATCATCTAGGGGTCATTATTGAAATAATTTAGATGAAAGGGATATTTTAAATAAATAAACAGAAAATTTGAACTGATGGTGGTAGAGCAGAGATCATGGGGTCAATAAAAAGATAAAAACTACTGAAAATACATTAAAGTCTGAGCTGAAGATGGTGCTAAAGCAAATGTCATGAGCTCACCAAAATACATTGGCTTCATCCCTAATAAGGACTTATCAATGTGCACTGTAAGTTTGAAAAAACAAACAAACATGAAAGCTATGCCAGATATTGTGCTAACACGAAAACTGAGATGGTGAGGGTAAAACCCTTAAAACCCCCCCAAAAAAATCCAGATGAAAGAAATACTGTTTGAAAAAACCATCACACCAAAGTTTTGCAAACCCAAATAGTGGGAGTGGGATGGGGGGGTCGTTGTCCATTCGCTTGGTGGGCACGCAGTCGTCAAATACAGATTTTAAGGGTAAATGTGGTATTTTTTAGTATTTTCTGCGCATTCTAAGTTCATGATGTCAGTCATTTGTGTCTAGCATGGTTGAAGCGATTTCCCGCTTTGAAAGAAATGACACCGCTGAAAAACTTCAACGAGGGGAACAAAAATTCAAGGTAAGTACGTTAACCTACTTAATCCAGGAACGCCTTGTTATTTTGAGACAAAACCGCGGTTAAAAGTAACTGCATTGTAATGCACAGAGGCGGCTGGTCGCAAGCTAGCTATCATTAGCCTTTGCCCGCTTTTGCTAACGTTAGCTTACTCTGGCTGTGTATTTTTTGTGGAAAGCGAGACGGAAAGCTCCGATAACCCAACATGGACGAGTTCGAGGACACCATATTGTCGGTGTTGGAAGGTAAATCATGTTTTTCATTCATGTTAACTGATTAGCTGAGCAACATTAGCATCTTTATTTGTCTGTATCTTTGAAAGGGAGATTGTTGACGTAATAACTAACGTTAGTGTGCTGTTAGCACAAAATTTGAGAGTCATGTTAAATGCTAATAGCGAGTCATTAAGTAACTGTTCAATGCATATAATTTAATGAGTAATTGTTTCAATAATAGCTCTAACGCACATATAATGATAAGTGAAGAGCTGCAAACATTCTGTCTTTGACTACCATAAAACTACAGTTTACACCAGGCTTTTATGCTTTTAGTCTATTAACTTGTCTTGCTTTTAATTGGGATAGGTGTAAGGATGGGGCCGATCCGATCAAGTATCGGGACCGATACCAGCGTAATTCACGTATCGGATTTTCCCGATCCAACCTGTGGAGATATCCGATATCCATGAGCCTTAACGTTGTCGGCTGAAATGACTCCACAAGTTATTCCTGCCGGCCGGTCTGCTAGCTGGCTGCAAACTGCGGAATGGATTTCCTGAACCGAGGCGCGGCTCAATGAGACAGAGTTATGAGACACGCACCCGCTCAGGAAATCCATTCCGCAGTTTGCAGCCAGGTAGCAAAGCCGTGATTCAGAGAGGCGGAAGCTCCCTCACGTCATACAACACTACAAACGCAATCAAACCTTTAAAGAAGCACGGGGCTGTATATGAAAATTCGAAGCAGTAACATTATCCTTAGAGTGACTTCCTGAGGAGGGCAGTAATACGCCTAGCGTCTAAACTGCCGGAAATCCATACAAAGACGACGACGAACAGCACAGGGATTTTTTAGCCAGGGGGCAGAAAGACAAAAGTAGCTTCCAGGGATCACTTCTAGAGTCATTCCAAAAACAAGGTAAACTCCAGGCAGACAACGTGAAAGCTAAAGGGATTAGTGTGTGTGTGTGTGTGTGTGTGTGTGTGTGTGTGTGTGTGTGTGTGTGTGTGTAAGATGCTTACACTTATTGCACTTTTCTTATATTTCAATTATTTGACATTTTGGGAATTTAATAAATATTGACATGACAATCAATTTGAAACCCTTACAGTTGCATATTTGTTTTCAGGATGGGATTTTTCCTGTTAATAGGATTTCCTGTTTTTCTGACTTTCTTTTCTGACCTTATACTTACCTCAAGTTGCCTTTTGGGGCATACATACGTACATATCATACTTGCCTGTTGAGAGGAGTTTATTTCAGCCTCATATAAAATCAACAATAATGATAATATTAAAGCAAACAGAGCTCTGGTATCGGAATAGTGTCGGTATTGGCAGTTATCCAAATTCAGGTATCGGGATCGGAAGTGAAAAAATGTGGATCGGTGCATCCCTAGAGGTGTCTAAATGAGACATTAAAATATTTTTGACTGATTGGTAATCAGTAATTGTGATGTTTAGAATTTTAGTAAAAACTGGGTGCTTCATTTCACAGACAACCAGACAGACATATGTATATGTGTTTATAACATGCAACCACAACCAGGCAACGATAAATATATTGCAACTCCTCATGTGACTGGGAGCTGGAAAATGTCTCATCTAAAACTAGAAATGTTTTATCAATTACAGCCGCCGGCATTGATGAGGAGGCTTTGAAAAACCTTAGCCGGGATGACCTGAAGGATCTTTTTCCTGGTCCTGAGAATTTTCTCAGAAGAAAGAAGCTTTGGGATTTTATCAATCAAAAGGTAAATACACATGTGATGGGATTTACTGTACAAATGTTCTCACATGATCAATGCTCTTAATTGTTTTTATTTATTTATCCCCAACAATTGTAATAGTGTGAAAGAACTGACCAAGATACCAGCACTTGTAGAGGAAGTTGGATTATAGCCTCAACTAGTGCCATCCCACCATGCCAGCCTCAAGCTTCCACTCCCATATCCAAAACTGCTGACAAAACAATGAAAATGCTAGTTCATGGGAGAAGAAGTAGAATACCCCTCCAAAGTTGAAATGAGAGCAATGGCACAGAAAATTGTGGTGAGACAAGTCACGACACAAGTGGCGACACAAGTGGTTCCAGTGTTGATACCATACTACTTGAGAGCAACGATGACCTCAGCGAGGACAACTCCAGTGCTGGTATGTTCTTAAAGTTGGGAAAAGTGAAAGTGTGCAGTCACCGTACTGGTTTCTGTAAATCCATAAAAAACATTTAAACCTGTAATGAGACTGCATGTATGTGCTTTCCTGTTAGTTTTCAAATACTTACATTTAAATTTTTTTCAATCATTTTTGCCACAAAAAAGCATCCCCGCTCCAGCTACCCTCCAGTGGTAAGGAAGCCCAATAATAGCAACCTTGCTTCAGTGCTATCATCCAACTCATCCACATTATCCAGGACTGCAACAGCTTCACCAACTACATTTGCAGAGGATGTTGGTAAGCTTCACTCTTTGCCACCTTTCAGCCTGCTATTGATGATAGATCTTGATCTTTAGATTAAATTACTTCCAAAAATATATCGGCTCACAGTCATTGTCTACTTTACTTTTTGGCCTAACTTAACTTGATTTGACCCATTATTTTACAAACAAGCATCTCAAACATGCATTTAACCCAAGTTGTGCATCATAATGCATTATTTTTAACATTAGGGCTAATGAAATTAATAAAGTAATTTTCTTTAATTTTTAATACTTCATTAAGAAATTTTACTTGAGTTTGGTAGAAATATTACTTCTGATAGTGTACCTTAATATGGATTTTGTGAAGTCTAGTGGGGGGACTAGCTACAAATAGAAAAATAATTTTAAACATGCTGGATTATAGCATGTCTGCTAATTTGCCCAACGCTGCTTGCAGCTTTAGTTCCATGTTAATTTCCTCTGTTTCAACATCAGTTTGAGCACTCTGTTGATAGTGCACTTGATGCCATTCATTTGCTGCAACCTGATCAGTTAATCAATGACTGTGTTCAGTGAACATACTCTTTTAAGCAGTTTTGATGCACAGCATGTTCACACTCTCCACCATATTGTCCTTATCGTTCTGTTCCAGCCTGGCGAGGACCCTGGGCTCTACCTGGAGAAGCGGCCTCTCTCCTCCCTGGTGCTACTTTTTGATGGAACGATCAGCATCGTTGCCGTGGGAAACAGGCCAGTGTGCAACCTCCCCCAGGAGGATTTTTGGGAAGGAATTTTGGTGTTAATGGCATACTACTACACTTTGCACTTGACATACCCAAAATGTGTTGCAACAGTCCTCTGTCATTCAGTAATTGGTGATGCCATCCACGATCAAGACGCCACTGGCGCATATAAAAAAGCAATAGCTGAATGGAAGTCGTTCATTGACAAATAAGTGAATGGTGAGAAGGACTTTGACAGGTCAGTTGTTTTGCTTTTTGTTTGCTGTGCCTTAGCTTGTTTTGTTCATAACTTCGTATGGATAACGTGTTTGATTTTATGATGCTGGAACCCTGACAGTGTTTATTAAATGTGGATGTTTATCATGCAGTCCAGGCTGTGGTTTCAGTGTGTCGGTCAAGACGTGTAGTCTTGTAATAAGGACAGGTTTCAAGATTTTGGGTCTGCTTATAATATGGATTTAGTTTCATTTTAAGATGTGACAACTTGTATCAAGATACAGCTTGTTTCATTTTAAGATGTGACAACTTGTATCAAGATACAGCTTGTTTCATTTTAAGATGTGACAACTTGTATCAAGATACAGCTTGTTTCATTTTAAGATGTGACAACTTGTATCAAGATACAGCTTGTTTCATTTTAAGATGTGACAACTTGTAACGAGATACAGCTTAATCAAACTATACTTAAACTGAGTCATTTTTACTTAAAGTATAATTAGGGACCGAGCACTAAAAAGTGCAAGGACCCTATTGTTCCTCTAAGAATTATTATTATACCTCTGGGACTTCAACCGCATATTTGGCCCCCGCAACATGCTCAAAATGCCATGAAAATTTGCACAAAATTCAAACGTAGATAAAATACCGATATGACATTGTCCCCGTGCACGGGCGCTGCCGAACGTCTAAGCCACGCCCCCCAGAATCAGCCCCCAAGACACGTAAGGCCCACATGTACGAAAATTGCTACGCATGTGTATCATGATAAAAGAAGCAGAAAAGCCTCTTGGACCCATGCCCCAAAACCCACAGGAAGTCTGCAATTTCAATTTTTAATTTTCATCATTTTGTGGTCATTTTGACTTTTTGGGCTTGTATTTGAACGAACTCCTCCTAGGGAACTTCAAAATTGGTCAGTACAGTCAAAACATGGTGCTGAATGAACGCTGTTCAATTTGTAACTGTACGTTGAAGGGCGTGTCCGTGGCGTGCCGTCAAAGTTGGCCATTTTTAAGTCCTTGGTCATTTTCGGTGAATTTTCGCCTTGCATTTGAACGAACTCGTCCTAGGGAATTTCTGGGATCTGCTTCAAAATTGGTCAGTACAGTCACAAAATGGTGCTGAATGAACGCTGTTCATTTTTTGACTGTACGTTGAAGGGTGTGTCCGTGGCGTGCCGTCAAAGTTGGCCATTTTGAAGTCTGTGATCTTGTATTTGAACAAACAAACCCCTAGGGAATTTATCAGATCTGCTTCAAAACTTGACAGTACTCTTGAATAATGTTGCTGATTACAAGTTGTGCTATTTATGACTGTACGTTGAAGGGCGTGTCTGTGGCGTGCCGTCAAAGTTGGCCATTTTGAACGAATGTCACACTGTGATGTCATTTTTGGCATTTCAGGGCTTCTATTTTAACTAACTCCTCCTACAGGTTCTATTGGATCTACTTCAAAATTGGTCAGTGCAGTCAGTTTTTTTCGTCCAACATTGTGCCCGTGGCGTGGCGTCCCGTGGCATCCAATTTCAAACCTTTGCCATGAAAGAGGGATTCTTCATAACTTCTGCGTACATGATCCAACTGCAACGAAACTTCACATGTTTGATAAGAGTCCCGCCCTGAACATGTCTATGTGATAATATTCTGTAATAGTCAGAGCGCCACCTAGTGGCAACAGGAAGTATCACGTTTTATACTTTCATGTTCTACACCAAGCAGGATGATCAGACCCAGCTGAAATTTACTTATAAAATGCAAAACACATAGTTGATTATATGTGATGACTGTGGTGAGGGGGCGTGTCTGTAGCGTGGCGGGAAATTTTGATGCATCGCCACAAAACACGAATTTGCTATAACTTGAGTGTACATTGTCCAATGGGCTCCAAACTTCACATGTCTGATAAGAGTCCCGCCCTGAACACGTCTATGTGATAATATTCAGTAAAAGTGAGAGCGCCACCTAGTGGTGAAAGGAAATGTCATTTTTTTATACTTCCATGTTCTACTCCTAGTAGGATGATCAGATCAAGCTGAAATCTAGTCAGAAAATGGAAAACATGTTCTTGATGATATTTCTTGATTGTGGTGAGTTTTTGTTACAGGGCGTGTCCGTGGCGTGGCGTCAAACTTTGATGTACCGCCAGAACACACAAAGTTGCTATAACTTGAGTGTACATTGTCCAATCGGCTCCAAACTTCACATGTCTGATAAGAGTCCTGCCCTGAACACATAGTGATAGCGCCACCTAGTGGCAACAGGAAGTAAGTGCTGCGTGGCGATTTTGAGCTGATTTACGTGAGATTTTCATGTCGTGGTCCGCACGTGTTACGACGGCACGTGACGCGGCCGCAGCACGCCCCGAGTTGCGTGGAGTGCGAGGTCCCGTCCATCGCTGCTTGCAGCTTTAATTTATTATTATTGTTGTTATTATTGTTGCTACGGTCACTGTTGATGCTGTGGTCGCTGGCTCCTCCCGCCACATGTACACCAAATTGCTCCCGATGCTGTGCGTCGGTGTGTGAATGTGTATGTATGTGTTAGTTTCCGTTCGATGGTTTGCCATCACTGTGTGAATGTGTGTGAAAGGGTGAATGTGGCACGTAGTGTAAAAGCGCCTCGAGTGGTCGGAAGACTAGACATTCCAGTATGAGTGTTAAATTTTTTTGTCATTTTGTTTCTCTTAAATTTGAGACTTTAAGCTGAGAAAATGGCATTTTCCTGAACTGAACTCCATTACAATACCATGTCTCGGTGAGGACATTTGACTGATGGATTAAACATGGTGTCTGGGGCAGGACACTGACCTGAATAGCCACTATGGCTCCCTCGTCCTGACTCAGCTTGTACAGCTTCTTTTTCATGTTGCTGAGGATGACGGAGCGAGGAGGAATGCTGACACTCAGAGGTTGGTTACTGGGGCCCAGAACATCCTCATGCTGCCACTGTAGGTGGACACACACACAATACACACAATTTTTCCCTTTATAATTTACCTCAATACAAATAATATCACAATTATATCATATTTACACCCACACACACACACACACACACACACACACACACACACACACACACACACACACACACAGAAATAAGTGGTACTAGTCCATGATAACAGATAATTAACCTTGTAAACTGTCATACTACAAGCAAGCAACATTTTCAGTGTTGGTAAATATATGACAAATGTGTGAATATGTGTGCTCATTTCAACCTTTGAAGAGAATATAAACACAGCTTACCAGAAACATCCACACACACAAACACACTTCAGTCTGTACCTGAAACATGGCAATGTGCAGCTGACTCCTCTGCAGGCTGGCCTTGGTGGCTTCCAGGTTGGCGTCTAACCTCCTCAGCAGATCTACTTTCTTCCAGGCTGTGTCATAGGAGGAGGCCAGCACCGTGGCTCTGTTCAGCAGCAGCTGGGAGACCCGGCCTGACGCCAGGCTCTGCTCCACTGCCTTCTTACAAAGCTCATCCAGGGACACCTGAGGAGTCAACACAGACAGTGCTTAAGTCATAATAAGGTCAGATACTGACTGATATGTAGGGATCTTTTTGTACACTGAAACAGTAAAAGGGTCTATGAGTACTATCCAGAACCATACCTATACAGTATATAAGTTATAATGCAGTGCCTCAGGTACAGGCCTCTACAGTACAAGTATCTGACTTGCATATGCGATTGCACTGTGCAAATGAGAAAAATGATTTGGGCACACACATGTGAATGACTAGGGATGTCCCCAAAAACCCAGTTCTGAATTGGAACTGGTTCTAAATTGTAATAAAAACATAAGTAAAAGGTCAATAAAAGAAAAAACAAAAACATAAAAAGCAACTAGTGCTGTCACCTAACAGTTGACTAAACCATTAGTCGATGAGCAGTCTTAGTCAACGCACTTTTCGTTGGTTGGATAGTCAACAATTGTCCTGCTCTATTTGAAAAGTGTCCTGAGATAACTTCTGTTATGAATTGGCGCTATACAAATAAAAATGAATTGAATTAAATTGAATTGAATTGTCGTACCTTGCTCTCTGCACCAAAGTCTTTTGCCTCCACCTGGGCAACAACGTCCAGGCCGAGGGCAGACAGGGTGCTGCAGAGGGCCAGGCCAAGGGCTTGGCTAGGCAGACCCATGAGCATCTGCCGAACAAACTCTGCTGTGAAGGCCTGGATGGGGCGAGTCATCTGCTCCTCACTGACCACCGTCACACCTGAGCCTGCTGCACTTGGCCGCCGGTACAGAGGCTTCCCCAAGCAAACTGGTCCATTTGTAGGTAACAGGTCCTCAGCTGGGGGGCAGGTACCTAAACACACCAGAATTGTCACAGTCTTAATATAATACGAACTGATACATTTTTTTCAATTCATTTTTCAAGCAAAAATGTTAATTATTTGCTGGTTCCAGCTTCTTCAGTGTAAGGATTTTCTGCTTTTCTTTGTCATGTTTGTGATGATGTTATATGAACATTTTTCACATTTAGTTCGACATTTTATAAACCATTAGGCAGATTAATCGATAATGAAAAGATTTGTTAGTCGCAGCCCTTCTGAAAAGCTAACCAATGAACTCTTAACACTGATGGTTATTGACCATGAATACAATTTCAATTTTAATAAAATCTGCAAGCAACGATGATCGGGTAATCGCACTCCACGCAACTCGGGGCGTGCTGCGGCTGTGTCACGTGCAGGCGTAACACATGCAGACCAAAACATGAAAATTTCATGTAAATCAGATCAAAGTCGCTGTGCAGCGCTTACTTCCGGTTGCCAGTAGGTGGTGCTATCACTATATCTGAATATTGTCATGGAGACTTGTTCAGGGCGGGACTCTTATCAAACGTGTGAAGTTTCATTGAGATTGGACCACTATCTGTTTTATGGCCAATTGGCGGAATTCGACACATCGTCACGGGAACGCGGTTAAACGTACATTCACAAATAGCACAACTTTTGATCACCAATGCGTCTAGATTGCAGTGATCGAATTTAAAGTCAGTCTGATGGAGAACCGGATGTGCTTTGCCGTGTGAAGATGTGCATGCGGAGGCTCCGTGTAAAAGTTGTAAAAAATATTAATATCACCATACTTCTATCAGTTTGGGGGAGTGACCGAATGCTGTTCTGTTTCGGGAGCTAACAAGTGCGCTTTTAGTGCATTTTAAGACCGAAAATGACTTCTCGATCGACTCGAACGGGTGGAGAGAAGCAGCAGGTGGTTAGCAGCATGGCCTCCTCGGCTAGCAAGGACAATGTTAGCCCATCACAAGCCGACGGCATACCTCAGTGGGCTAAGGACATATTGTCCGAGATTAAAAAAAACAAAGCTGGGGTTACGAAACACAGAGAGGAGACAAAGACCGAGATCGCAAAGTGTAAGGAAGAGATAGAAAAAGGAAGAAAAGAGATGATGAATGAGATGGAAAAATGGACCACGAGTTTGGAAGAGAGCACGAAAGCCCAGTTTGAGTTGCTACGCGGGGAGGTGAAGCTGATCGGTGACAAAACTAGCAGTCTGGCTGATAGGATGGACGAACGAAAAAAGGAGGTAGATGAAACGTTAAATGATCAGTCCAAAACCATAACCAACATGGGGACAAGACTGAAAGAAATGGAGAAGGAGATACTGAAGGGACTGAGGGACGTCGAGTGAACGATCACGGCGCAACAACATACGTATCGTGGGGGTAAGAGAAGGGGCTGAGGCAGACAAAAAGCCGTCGGAGTTTGTGGCGGGCTTACTGAAAGAAAAGTTGGGTCTGGCAGCAGCACCGATGCTGGACCGAGCACACCGGGCACTCGGCGCGAGACGAGACAGGAACGGAGTTCCACCGAGAGCATTTGTAGTGAGATGTCATTACTACACAGAGAAAGAGGAGATATTGAAGAGGGCGAGGGAAATGGAGAGAACACCCGAGGGTCAGAGCGGACGGATTCACATCTTCCCGGACTTCACCCAGGAAGTGAACAGTAAGAGAGCAGCCTTCAGAGAAGCAAGAAGCCTCTGCGGACCTGCACAGACGTCAGATACGGGCTGCGTTACCCGGCAACACTGGTGATTATGCCAGAAGGAGGACAAACGACATACATCAAGAAGGAACTGAGCCCCGGGTGAAGCTTAATTGTCTGATTTGTTTCTGGCTAAGTAGAAATTACACATGCTTACACTGTTGAAATGGTGGGATTAATATAGGCAGGATATTGTTGACCAGCCCTGACAATATTGACAAAATATTTGGTTTCAGTGTATATTTAAAGGGAAGGTATATATATATACAACACACTACTTTACCCTATTCAGGATCTCATTGTTGAGAGCTCCCCATGTTTGTTGTTTCCATTAGGTGAATAAGTCAAAAGGGTGATGTTATATTTTTCAGACTAAGAGGGTGATATGCACGGAGCTGCACACGGTAGGCTTGGTGTGCAGGAGATGGTGGACCGGTTGGCCACGAGGGAGCTCGTTAAGAGCATTATGTTTGGGTTAGCATTCATATGTTATGTGTTATGTATTGACTGTGTCTGTGTGTGTGATGGCAAGTGATGAGCTGGAATGTAAGGGCGATCAATAAGCCAGCCAAACGGAGTAAGGTATTTTCACATTTGAGAGACCAGGGAGTAGAGATAGTATATTTACAGGAGACACATTTGTTGAACAGGGACCACCTCAAGCTCTGCAGGGGAGGATTTAATCAGGTTTATCACTCAAATTTCAATAGTAAGAGTCGGGGAGTGGCCATCCTCATACATAGGAATGTACAATTTATAGAAACAACTACTATAAAAGATAAACATGATCGGTATATTATTGTAGTTGGAAAATTATTCAATATGCCAGTGGTGCTGGTAAACATATATGCACCCAATTGGGATAATGTTAAATTTTTTAAAGGACCTATTCTCATTATTACCAAATCTGGATACTCATAATCTGATTCTAGGGGGAGACTTGAATTGTGCCCTAGATTCAACTCTGGACCACTCTAGCCCAACATCCAATGTAATAAGCAAATCAGCACAATGCATTAACGCCTTCTGTAAGGTATATGGTATATTTGATCCATGGAGATACGTAAATCCAACCTCCAGGCAATGCTCCTTTTACTCCCCACCAAATCGGACGTATACTAGGATCGACTACTTCTTATTAGATAATAAACTGACCCCTATAGTAACAGGTATAGAATATTCTGGTATAGTAATATCCGACCACAGCCCAGTCATATTGAAACTTCACTTTCCTGAGAACACGCCACCTCAGAGAATGTGGCGCCTTAATAACAGGCTATTGGCAGATGATCATTTTACAAAATTTATAAACTTGCAAATAGTCTTTTTCTTAGAGCTTAATGATACCCCTGACATAAGTAGTGCCACTTTGTGGGAATCCTTAAAAGCTTATATTTGAGGACAAATAATTTCATATAATGCTGGTGAAAGGAAAAGAAAGATGAATATGATATCTTAATAAATCAACCCGAGGAGGATCTATATGTTAGGTCGAGACAGGATATCTACGAGCAGGGTGAGCGTGCAGGTAAGCTCCTCAGCCACCAGCTGAAGAAATCAGCAGCTGCTGGTATGATAGTGGAGATGGGGGATAATCTGGGAAATAAAATTATAGAGCAGAAAGGTATTAACCTATTTAAGTCTTTTTATAAGGATCTTTATACTTCAGAAGTAAATGACAGGGAGCGAGTGAAGAATTTTTTTTGAAAATCTGGAAATGCCATCCCTAGAGAGGGCAGCTAGGGATAGATTAGAGGGGCCCCTGACTACAAGGGAGATAGAGAATGCGATTCGAAATATGAAGACAGGTAAAGCGCCAGGCCCTGATGGGTTCCCGAGTGAATTTTATAAAACATTTGCTCCTAAACTGATACCCCTGCTCTGTAGAGTATATAAGGAGGTTCTTGATAATAAAACTTTACCTCAAACAATGTCACAGGCTATGATCTCTGTGCTCCTTAAGAAGGATAAGGATCCACTTAAATGTGAATCATACCACCCAGTGAGTTTACTTGGATGTGACTATAAGATATTGACCAAAGTACTGGCAGCTAGGATTGAGCCTGTTATAAGATAATACATACTGACCAGACAGGGTTTGTTACTGGCAGACAGCTTTCCAGTAATCTCCGTCGCCTTTTTAATGTGATATATACTGCTGAAGATAACATTGAGCCCGAGATTGTGATAGCCTTAGATGCCCACAAAGCCTTTGATAGAATAGAGTATTTCTATCTGTCATGGCCCTTGAGAGATTCGGATTTGGTCCTAAATTTCGTTCATGGATTGAGATAATATATGCAAACCCCCAGGCTATGGTAAGAACAAACAATATAATATCTGAACCTTTTCCTCTGTTTCGGGGAACAAGGCAGGGGTGCCCTTTGTCACCCCTGCTCTTTGATGTGGCAATTGAGCCCCTTGCAATAATGCTGAGGAATGCTGCTGGCTTGGGGGGAATACGCAGGGGGATGCAAAACCATAAACTTTCGCTATATGCTGATGACCTCCTCCTTTTCCTGTCGAACCCTGTCACAAGCATTCCGGTGGCTCTTGGTATTATCAGGGACTTTGGGAGGGTTTCGGGCTATAAAATTAACCTAGAAAAAAGCGTTCTTTTCCCAATTAATAAATAGGCGAGGAGACTATCATTCCAGGCCTACCCTTTTACAACACATAAAGATAAATTCATCTATTTAGGTGTTAATGTAACAAGTAAATACAAAGACTTATTTAATCATAACTTTAAAGTAACATTGGATAAGGCAAAATTAGATATGGAAAGGTGGTCATCCCTCCCACTATCATTAGCAGTGAAAATAAATTCTGTTAAAATGACTGTAATGCCTGGATTCCTGTATTTGTTCCAGACAATACCAATTTTCATTCCTAAATCGTTTTTTAAAAGAACTGAATAAATGTACATCTACCTTTATCTGGAAAAAAACAGTCCCCTGGATAAGAAGAGAGTTTCTTGAGAGACAGAGGGAAGAGGGAGGCCTGGCCCTTCCAAATTATATGCACTATTATTGGGCGGCTAATATACATAAACTGTTGTTTTGGGTCTCACAGTTAGATGATGATGAAACCCCAGTGTGGGTACATATGGAAAGATATGCATCTAGTCCAGTATCCCTACGCTCCCTGATCTGCGCCCCTCTGCCCTTAAGCAAGCATCTTTACACAAACAACCCTGTTGTACATGGCTCTATCGATATCTGGGTTCAATTCAGAACTCATCTTAAAAACAGAAACGCCCTCCTATCTGCTCCCGTTTATGGCAATCACTTGTTTTTCCTCGGCCCTTGGGGGAACAGCGTTTAGGGATTAATGTGTTAAAAATCTTTTTAAAGATGATGTATTTACGTCTGCTGCTCAACTGAAGAAGGAATATTGAATCCCCTCAAAGACTAACTACCTCAGATACTTTCAGATTCGAGATTTTGTGAAAAAGACATTCTCCTCATCCCTAGAGTTACCACAGAGTGGGTGGATAGATGGGCTATTGGACATGAACCCGACTATTAAAGGGATGGTTTCTATGCTTTATGTGAATAAGCAGAAGGTGGCTTCCCCATCCCTTGATTACATAAAGAAGAAATGGGAGAAAGAGTTACAGTTGGACACATCGGATGTTGAATGGAGATGGGCAGTAGAACTAATACACACTTCTTCTGTATGTGTTAGGCATGGATTGATACAGTTTAAGGTGTTACACAGACTTCATTTCACGATGGACAAACTGGCAAGAATCTACCAGGGAGCTGATCCGACTTGCCCTCGATGTAAACAGGTGCCAGCCAACATAAGCCACATGTTCTGGTCTTGTCCCAGGCTCAAAGAGTTTTGGACCAAAATTTTCAAAACCTTCTCATCCATTTATAACAAAAATATAGAGCCCGGTCCTCTGGCAGCCATTTTTGGTGTGGCGCCGGGGGAAACACAACTAACGATTGCTCAAAGGAGAGCAATAGCATTCTCTTCATTGTTGGCCAGGAGATTGATCTTATTTAACTGGATAAAGGCAGCACCGCCAACTCACAAACGATGGGTAGAGGAGGTGATGGCACACCTTAAATTAGAACATCTTAGATTTACTTTGCAGGACAACACTACGAGATACTCTAAGATCTGGCAGCCAGTTTTCATCTGCTCCAACATAACTGGCAGCTTCTGACGGACACGCCCTTTAATGTACATGCACAAATAGCACAACTTTTAATCAGCACCATACTTAGACTGTACTGACCAATTTTGAAGCAGATCCGATGAATTCCCTAGGAGGAGTTCGTTCAAATACAACGCAAAAAGATCGCCGAAAGTGAAAATCTAAATCAAAATGGCCGACTTCCCGTGGGGTTTGGGGTATGGGTCCTAGTTTCGTACAAATCGGTGAAACATGGCGCCGGGGCTGCTGTTTTTTATTCTGTAGGGGGCGCTACAAACACAACGATTTTTGGTATGTGAACTTCAGGCACCAGTCTACACGTGCCCTGTGAATTTCATATTTATAACTATTACGGTCTCCGCAGAGTGATTTACCCTGCAACCAGAGCGGATTGTTGACACATTTATAAGTGAGCCTCAGGGAGCCATGGGAAAGCATCCTACCAAGTTTCATTTTAATCACACGTGCCAATGCTGAGATATAAACTTCTTCATTTTAAAGAGCGCCACCTTGTGGCTATGGCCTGAAATTGTGCACGATGCCTTAGGAAGACATGGGGAACTATGGACCCAATCTTGGCGTCAATTGGAGAAACCAATGTGGAGAAATGGTCCACTTCCTTTTTTGATGAAAAAATAAAAGGAAGTTCTAATTTTATAACATGCTTATTTTTTAAATATAAAAGTTCTTTAAATTACTTTTTTATAAAGGATGGTCTACAGATGCTACGTGAAAACTTTTGTGCGAATCAGACCAAGCGTGTAGGAGGAACACGAAAAAGTAGTTCATGGACATTTTGTGCTCTAGAGGAAAAAAAAATTCCGGGGGGTAATGGCCTATATGGGGAGATTCAGCTCCATTCACCGTACGCGTGGATATAAGCTTTTTGAATGTGCGACAAGCGATGTGAGTTATTAGCCTAAATCAATTTCCTGTTGCCACTAGGTGGCGCTCTCACTATTAGTGAATATTAATCACATAGATGTGTTCAGAGCCGGACTCTTATCAAACATGTGAAGTTTCGTTGCAGTCAGATCATGTATGCAGAAGTTATGACGAATCCCTCTTTCATGGCGAAGGTTTGAAATTGCATGCCACAGGATGCCATTGTTGACATTTCTTAGCGAACCTCAGGGAGCCATGGGCAAGCATCATACCAAGTTTCATTTTAATCACACGTGCCGTTGCAGAGATATAAACTTCTTTATTTTAAAGAGCGCCACCTAGTGGTGATGGCTGGAAATTGTGCACGATGCCTCAGGAAGACATGGGGAACTATGGACCCATGGTTGGTGTCAGTCAGACATACCAATGTGGAGAAATGGTCCACTCCACAGGAAGTGCTAATTTTACAACGTGCTTATTTTTTTTAAATATCAAAACTCTTTTAATTACTTTATTATTAGGACAGTTCCCAGATGCTACGTACAAAATTTCATGCGAATCGGACAAGGGACATGGGAGGAACAAGATAAAGTAGTTTATGGACATTATGCGCTCTAGAAAATAAAAAGTCGAGGCAGAAGTGGGCGGGGCTTATATGGGGAGATTCAGCTCCATTCACCGAACGTGTGGATATGAGTTTTTTGAATGTGCGACAAACGATGTGGGAGTTATTAGCCTAAACACACTTTTCATGATAGTAGTGCCACCTAGTGGCCAACCCAAAATTGACACATAGAATATCGAATTTTTCGCCACGACTGACAATAATAATTCCTTGAATTACAATAGGGCCTTGCACTGGTCAGTGCTCGCTCCCTAATAATAATTCCTTGCATTACAATAGGGCCTTGCACTGGTCAGCGCTCGCTCCCTAATAATAATTCCTTGCATTACAATAGGGCCTTGCACTGGTCAGTGCTCGCTCCCTAATAATAATTCCTTGCATTACAATAGGGCCTTGCACTGGTCAGTGCTCGGTCCCTAATAATAGGTAAGAATAAGAAACAGCAAATACAATAGGGACCTCCAGTGGTCGCTGGCTCGGTCCCTAATAAGAAACATAGCAAATACAATAGGGACCTCCAGCGGTCGCTGGCTCGATCCCTAGTAAGAAAAAGAAGAATTCCTTAAATTACAATAGGGCCTTCGCACGGTCAGTGCTCGGGCCCTAATTAAAACAACCAAGTGGGATAAAATTGACTAAGACTCATTTTCCCTGCCTGAGAAACACACCTTTGATTTGGTCTAAAAACAGCAGAAATATAAAGATAAAATTTTTTTAATTTTACAGTATAAGGATTAAAAAAAAGGAAGAAAATCTTTTTCTGTCTTCCACAGCACTTATCAAGTCCAGTCCAAGTTCCATTTTAACAGGTGACTTGTGGTAGTGCCAAGCACTATGGGTGAATGATTTTTAATTGGTTTAAAAAAACCTTAAAAACTAACACCGTGATTCCACCCGGTACGGCTCTATAACAGCTTGTCCTCCACACAGCTTCATGCCCCACCAGGAGTGTTTTGCCTGCCGATTTTGTGGATTTGGACTTTATCCCTAGACTTATGTGCTTCTACCCTGGGTAATTGTTCCTTTTTTTTTCTGTTTTTACAACTGGGCGTCTGTACAGGGTGTTTTATTTTGAAAATTGACTAGATTCTTTACACTGTTTCTTTGTCTGACTTCCTGCCAGCTGAAAATAGACCAGCTGGGTATTCTCCGTGGAGCAGAATGGAGAGATTCTTCTGATGGAACTACAAGCAGTGTCTATAAGGGCTGCGACGCAGGCATGACTGAATCAAGTCTTTAGCTACTATGATGCAGTGAGGAGTTCTTACCAGACAGAGTCTGAGCGAAGGAGGCACACAGCCTGAAGAAATCCCTGATGGTCTGCAGTCTCTTGAGGAAGAACACCTCCTCCATCAGCTGCCGCTGATTAAGGCTGTCAAAGAAGTGGAGCTGTGTGGCCCGTGCCTCCTTGAGAACATCTACCTTCCTCCAGGCCGATGGCACCTCCAGAGAACTCAGCTGAGGACAAAGAGGAGCAGTAGAAAATGGGGTTAGAGCGCCGATTGGTCACTCAGGGAAAAGCTGATCAATATTTACCACTGGCCTGTTTAAGACCGTACCACCCTGCACCAGCATTGTTTTTTGCCACAATGCTGCCACTCCCACAATCCACAAGTTCAGTTGCAAGCCAACAATCTAATAATTTTTTTTGTCTGAAGTCCTTGAAAAACTCTTAAGTATACATGATAATGGCTTCGGAGTGTAAATCGAAGGGTCTCATGGAAAATGCAGACCGACTGGCCCGCACAGACCTCTAGCCTGTGGTTTTTACGTAGGATTGAGGGCTTACATATAAATTAACAGACATGACACAGGGAAGAACATTCTGTATGTCATTCAAATGCTATTATTACAGTTATCATATTTGAATACAATTTGGAAGTTACCTTCTCTGTGAGCTGCCCAAAGGCAGTCTCTAGCTGGGTAAACATGCCATCAAAGGCCACCAACAACATCTGACCCGCAGACATCTTTGGTGTGTCCTGGCCTGGTCCATCCATGCTGCGAGGCTGAATCAGCTCAGAGTACTGAGCACGCAGCATCCTGAGCAAAAAAAATATTTTCATAGGTTTGTGTCTGCCAATGCTGTGTCTGATCATGACAAGTAGAACTCAATCCACAAACACAGCAACTACTTACCTGGTGATGTGCAGGCAGTGGTTGTGCCCGTCGTGGTCCAGGCCTGTGGTGGCCTGCAGACTGTCGGCCAAACCTTGCAGGCCGAGGCCGTCGGAGCTCTGCTCCACCAGCTGCTCCAACTCTGCCAACATTGACTCCAGGGTGGGCTCTCCTTTCACCATACAGCGCAGAGCTTCTGGAAAGATGATCTGACGGAAGTTGGTGTTTAGTTCCTACAAAGGAGACATTAGTCAGAAACCCCTGTACAACAAAACAAAAACATGACGGAAGCTCATTTCCATCCACAGAACAGCCTGCTTCTGGCTGTCAACGGTTGAATTCACCATGTTTTGGGGGTGCGCTTACCTGCAAGCAAGTGTACACAGCGTTGGCCAGGTACACAGCTTGTGTGGTAGCTGAGGGTGCAGGCAGCTCCAGGTCGTGGGGCAGAAGTGGGCAGCGTTGTAGCAGTGTTGCCAGGGCACTGACATTTCCAATCATACTGCTGAGCTCCTCCAGGAACCACGCCCCATCCCGAGATGTCAGGTCTACCAGCTGCTCTCCAGCACTGGCCGCTGCACCCTCCATCACCAGGTTCCGCCTGGAGAACAAAAAAAATGTGATCTCATTCTGTTCGACTGCAAATTTTATCTTTCCCTTTATTTTCTGAGTTACATGTTCCAGAAGCACCACATATAAATAGTTTGATGTTCTGAACAGAAATACAGATGAAAATAGCTTAGTTTAGCACTTCGTAGGATATTTTACCACCAACTGGACAAACAGCAGAGTGAAATGTGAACGAAAATTGGTTAAACCTGCAGAGTGTGCAGAGGGCAGAGGTGATGATTCCAGCCATGCTGAGGGAGCCCAACTCGCCATTCTCCCGTAGGTAGACTGTGATGCAGTGCTCAATCTCCTGGAGCTGCTCCTCGCAGGCTGCTGCAGTTGTGCACTCAGCCTTCAGTCGCTCTGCTTGGTGCATCACACGCTCGTTAGTGTCAGCCACTTGGTGCTGCAAAGTCAGCTCCACGCTGGACAAAAACTGGCAGGAGGCTGCAGGAGGCTGGGGAGCAAACAGCACCTCATATCTGTAAAGGGAGGAGGAAACAAAGCTCAATGATGAGTACAACAAAATGACATAATCTTAATGATAATGATATGATGGTGCAGAGGCAGAGCGGGTCGTCCCCTAATCAGAAGGTTGTTGGTTCGATCCCCGGCTCCTCCTTTCACATGTCAAAATATCCTTGAGCAAGATACTGAACCCCAAATTGCTCCCGATGCTGTGCATCAGTGTGTGAATGTGTATGAATGAGTTAGTTTCTGTTCGATGGACTTTGCCATCACTGTGTGAATGTGTGTGAAAGGGTGAATGTGGTATGTAGTGTAAAAGTGCTTTGAGTGGTCGGAAGACTAGAAAGGTACAGGTCCATTTACCATTTACCTTTTTCACAGCAGCCATTTTGACATAAAATAGGGTAAACTCAGGTGCTACCAATGATCAGGGTGCTGTTATTGTGGCATGTTAGCTCAGTAGAAAGGATCTGCTACACTAAATGGAAGTGGATTATCCTGAGGATAACATTTCTGGAAAGAGATGCTTTTTAGGGTAAACAACCTTGAGTAGGACAACCTGTTGCTTAGTAACAGTGACAGACAATAGCGTTTCAAGAATTTGCAAGAATCCACCAGGCCTTAACAAAACCAACCAATCAGAGCAGAGAAAGATAGTTGAGTCTCATTCCCAGGTCGTCAAATATTAATGTTGGGAATGAGACTAATCAATCATCTTCAAGCCACCAGCCCAAAGTGTCTTTATATCTTTATTGGCTCTGATT
Organism: Dicentrarchus labrax; assembly: GCF_905237075.1. Lineage (NCBI taxonomy): Eukaryota > Metazoa > Chordata > Actinopteri > Moronidae > Dicentrarchus > Dicentrarchus labrax. Next base: position 21,363,129 of record NW_026136722.1, read on the forward strand.
GGTTGTTTTCGTTCAGGCCCGGTGGAATCTTGCAGATTCCATTAGGAGCACTAGGAGGAGCCAGAGGAACCTGATTATCTGTCTCATGTTCTACTGTCAGGATATAGTGAAAGTTACAGCAAATATGACAAAAAGTTATTTAAAAAAACCTACTATACCTTTAATGAATGAAATAGAAAAATACATTGCTGTAGATTTCAGAATGCGACTGGTCGTACAGTCATATGAAAATAAACCACACCTTTGAACAATTTAGAAATTTGCCATGGAAATAGTATAAGGGTTCTTAATATTTTATATGATACCATAAAGGAAAAGCTTGCTGGAGTTCCTTACTGTCTGCAGACGTGCTGGCATTGCTCCGCTGTCATGTCTCTCAGCAGTTCCTCCAACCAAGCCTTCCACTGGTGGGCGCGATGGAGCAGCACGGTAGCCCGTGGGTACAACAGAGCCACTGTGGCATAGCTGTGCAGTTGCTCCAGGCAGCCATGAAGGGCCCCGCGGCGCTGCTGCAGCAAGGAGCTGACCTCTGTCTCCAGGCTCTCGCACTGGCTGATCAGGTGGGCCTGGCCTGCATTCTGCAGAAAGGCTGTAGCTGGTACATAGCTAGGAGGACCTGGAAGAATTGAACAACCAAGAACAAGATGTAACACAACTCAAAGAAACTACAAAAAATTGCTCAATATGGAATTTTAACAATACATTTCACCACACTTAAAGACATGAAGTTAGGCCTTAAAAAGTAGCAGCCTTTAAATTGTATTCTACTCTGCATGCTGGCAGGATGATCTTGGTGGAAATTTGCTTGATGACCCTCATAAGTCTAATAAACACCCAATGGTAGCTAGCTAATTAAATACATCATATCCAGGAATGTGTATAAAAATGGGGAAGCACATTTTACATAAAACCAAAGAAAATTGATTCTTAAAAACTAATTCATCCATTGCTTGCATCAGTTCCAGTGGCACTAACCAAGATCTATGGGGCTGCTGATGTCCTGCAGCAGGCTGGCCAGTTGGGTGGCCTCCAGGTTGGAGAATGCTGCCTGGTACTGGGAGATCCACTGGTCCAGGTCAGCCAGTTTGCTCTGAATGGCCTCCTGCACAGTCCGCTGCCGCGACTGCAGCTGAGTGTGCTCAGAGTACCTGTGATGAGGAGGGCTGGGTGAATAAGCTTTCATAAAATGGTGCTACATACAGTATTTATGAGCCACCTGCCTGGCTCCTCCCTGTATATAAAGAAGAGAAAATCCATCTCAAGTCTTAAGCATTTTGTGAAAGTCAGTCTTTGTTGAAATTACCGTATTTACAGTTATTGGTCTGTTTATTATTATTACGTTTAGGACCTTTCACTGCATTTTGACCCCCCCTGAACGTATACTTTTCGTGAATTTTATTTGGCGGGCCTGGTGCAATATCGGATATTCTATGCGTCACATTCAGGTCGGCCACTAGGTGGTGCTACTATCATAAAAAATGCGTTTAGGCTAATAACTCCTGCATACTTTTTCTCACATTCAAAAACCTTGTATCCATGATATGCAACGAAACTTCACGTTTGATAAGAGTCTGGCTCTGAACACGTCTATGTGATAATATTCAGAAATAGTGAGAGCGCCACCTAGTGGCAACAGGAAATTGTTTTAGGCTATTAACTCCCACATTAAATTAGCACTTCCTGTTGATTTTTCGTCAAAAAAGGAAGTTGGGCATTTCTCCACATTGGTATGTTCAATTGACACCAAACTTGGGTCAATAGTTGATTATCTGTCTTCATTATGCATCGTACACAATTTCAGGTCATCACCACAAGGCGCTTTAAAATGAAGAAGTTTAAACCACCGCAATGGAAAGGTATTAAAATAAACCTCGTTAGGTTTTTCCCCCCTCCCCCTCGGGCCCCAAGAAAGAAAAAAAAAATACGAATGTGGCGCGCAGAAATCCTACGCGGAGACCGTAATAGTTATGAATATGAAATTCACAGGACACGTGTAGACTGGTGCCTGTAGCTCACATACCAAAAATCGTGTTTGTCGCGCCCCCCTACAGGATTTCAAAAAAGCAGCCCAGGCGCCACGTTTCACCGATATGTATGAAAACTATTTGAATGAACTCCTCCTATGGAAATTCTGGGATCTGCTTCAAAATTGGTCAGTACAGTCAATTTGTGACTCTAAGTTGAAGGGCGTGTCCGTGGCATGCCGTCAAAGTTGGCCATTTTGAAGTCCGTGCTCATTTTCGGTGAATTTCCGCTTTGTATTTGAACAAACTCCTCCTAGGGAATTTCTGGGATCTGCTTCAAAATTGGTCAGTACAGTCAAAAAAATTTGCTGAATGAACGCTGTTCTTTTTGGGACTGTACGTTGAAGGGCGTGTCTCTGGCGTGCCGTCAAAGTTGGCCATTTTGAATCGAATGTCAAACTGTGATGTCATTTTTGGCATTTCAGGGCTTCTATTTTAACTAACTCCTCCTACAGGTTTTATCAGACCTACTTCAAAATTGGTCAGTACAGTCAAAAAATGTTGCTGAATGAACGCTGTTCATTTTGTGACTGTACGTTAAAGGGCGTGTCCGTGGCGTGTCGCCAAAGTTAGCCATTTTGAATTCCATGGTCTTTTTTTCGAAGTGATAAAACACAAACACCCCTCCACTCCCACCAGCCACATCTACAAACAATATTTCCTACGGAGTATTGTTCGTGGAATATTGTAGGAAACCGCTGGAAGTCAAGTATTAAATTGCAAGATAAATAGGGGACTTTACGTCAAACTGCGTGCCAGTGACGACTTGTCGAATTCAGCCGATTTGCCATTAAACAGTACTCATAACTTCAGCGTACGTGGTCCAATCTCAATGAAACTTCACGTGTTTGATAAGAGTCCAGCCCTGAACACGTCTACATGACAATATTCAGACAGTGATAGCGCCACCTACTGGCAACAGGAAGCAATCGCTGCGTGGCGATTTTGAGCTGATTTACGTGAGATTTTCATGTCGTGGTCCGCACGCGTTACGACGGCACATGATACGGCCGCAGCACGCCCCCAGTTTTGTGGAGTGCGAGGTCCCGTCCAACGCTGCTTGCAGCTTTAATTTAGAAATGTATTTCCCAAAATCCATGACCAAGAACAGACAGAGACTATGTAACTCGACATATAGAGGCCAAAAAGATTGAGAATTCTACCGGGAATGTTAATGAAGACGAAGGAGTGAAATGAGGTGAGCTGGGCGATATGAAGACGGCCAATTTACCAAAGATTCACTGAACAAAAATGCTGATGTGGTACATGAAAATTTAGCTAAAAATGTGGAGAATGCAATGCAATCAAGCATTTTGGGTGATGTCTAGGCAAACGCCGGCAGCAGAGCAAAAACACGGGAGGCTACCTTATTTAGAAATTTAGTTTACAGCATTCAAGACCAAGAACAGACATTCAATCAGGAAATGCAAGTTAAACACAATAGCACACAGAAATTAACATAACACGCCACCGAGTCCAACAAGCAAGTTACCGGTAGCAAGTTCACCATCCATTAAATTCTTCGTCCTCCGTAGGGCTAGGCCTACATAGTTGTATAACGGCTCTGGTTGTCACAAGCCTAGAGCGCCTTCTCGCGGCTGTGGACGGTAATGTTTAGGCTACTCCTCGTTTCATGTCGGAATTATTATTCATAAACATGTTAAATTTCATATATAAGTTGCACCTGACTATAAGTCGCAGGACCAGCCAAACTATGAAAAAAAGCACGACTTATAGTCCAGAAAATACGGTATTTCTTGTGTCTTCTGTTTTGATTCATTTTAACTTGGATTTGGAGTAAATGAATATTGTGCTGTTAGACCTTTGCTCGAGGGTGAGGATTAGATGATCTGGATGGTTCTCTGCCCCCTCCAGGAAGGCCATCTCCTCCTGAAGTTTGGCTTGTAGTTTTTCCCCCTGGCAGAGCAGCTCCTGCAGGACCAAGTACTCATCCACTGCCTCTTCCACTTGTGGCAACACTGCCAGCATCTCGTCACGATTCTTAAACCAGTTTACCTGCACACAGTCCACAGTCACACTCAAAATCCTTAAATGCTTTGCTTCTAGATAATTTGTGTGAAGTACTTCAATAAATCAAATGGTCTATCTTTGTAGGGGATACTTTCCATAATGTTGTAAGACACTTAGAATAGGAATATGAGCCTGTCAGTGGCAGAAACAACAACTTTTAGTGGACGTACTTTGATGGAAAGACTAACATTACAAGGAAGCCATAGTATTTTCTCATCTAACTCAGTGACTTTTGTTCAAACCAGCATAGGTGATTGTTGGAACAGTGGAAATACTAACAAAGACAGTTGTGGTGAGTTTTATTGTTTTTGTCCAGTTTAAATTGACTTTTAAAATTATTCAATTCAATTTATTTGTATAGTGCCAATTCATAACAGAACATATCTCAGGACACTTTTCAAAATAGAGCAGGTCTAGACCGAACTCCTTATAACATTATTTACAGAGACCCAACAGTTATCTGCTAGGTAAAATTACTGGTTTTCTCAAAAGGAGTCTGGTCAGCAGTAGCATGGCAAGTACATTTTGTATATATAACCCTTTAAATGAAATAGAGGGCATACATTGTCACCTCCCGAATTTCATTCTATTCAGACTGATTAAACATAATTTAGACAATTAGAGAAAATTAAAACTTTGCAGCAGTCAACTCTTGTCATGCCCTCACCTTAATCTCAGCCACCCTGGAGGAGAAGAGAGAGCGTGTGATGTCTCTCTCCATCTCCCTCTTGCTCTGCTTGCTGTCGGCCTGTTGGCCTCCTCCTCCATACACTGCACCAGCAAAGCCCACCTCCCCCCCAGCAGTCCAGTCCACCAGGGGATCATAAACAAAGGCCTCCAGCAGGGTGAGTAGGGTCTCTCTGCCCCGACGCATCATCTGAACCACCTGAAATGACACATCTGACTTTAGCAATTACTGCAGAGCAGCAGCTATCTGCAAGAAGCAGCAAACATTTTTATTAGAGATCAAGACTAGGTCCTGCACAGTCTTTGCCTTAAGGTTATGCATTTCAACAGGTGTATAAATGGTTTTACGATGAAGTCCTGAATGTGTGTGAATGTGATGTGGTGTCACCTGTTCGCAGGACAGCCTGAAGATACCCTCCACGCCAGTGACTCCCAGAGCAGTCTCAATGTTGTGGGTCATTCTGAATGGGACCTTCTCTGGCACCCGAAGGCTCTTCCCTAAACACATGCAAAAAAACATGCATACTGTCTTTTCTTATGGGTAACAGTTTGCTCAGGACTATTTTTATGACCTAATTTTTGATCAAGTAAGACATAATCAGCAGAAACAAATGAAACAGTAGCTCATAAGACAAGGCAGAGCGTACATATTGGACATAAAGTGGTTCTTAATGTCATTCTGATTACAGGTTAAATTTAAGACTTTAAGATGTTTTTAAGACCATTATGACTGCAATTTATGACCCATTTTACATCCATACTGGGAAAAAAAAATTACAAAGATATGAAGAAAAAATGGTATTGGTTCCATGTGGTTTTGTAGTTGTTGCAGCATTATCAATACAAATTTCTACCAAAAACACATTTAAATCTGTACCAGAAAATGAAAGTAACGTTAACTTCAGTAATCCCATGAATTTTAAAAGACCTTTCAAAATCATATTTAAGACTGTTGGGATCCAAGGATACCTTTAAATATGAACTTCATTTGTTCATTTGAAGTGTTTAACAGAAACACAAAAGAACATGTTGGAATATGGCCATGTGCTCAGGAATTCTCCTGAGGCCTGTATGTACCAGTAAAAGCCTGATTGTGGTAGTCTTTCAGACAAAGGGAACACGCCCGCCAGATAAGAGACCTCAAGTGGGGGTCACGGAATGCGGGGTGTGTTTTAAAAGCCATAAAATGACCAAACACCGGCCTGTCACCAAGGCTATTTAAGCCAGAGAGATGATTCGGTTCTCCCTCGCTCACACCCACACTGGGTGATAAGTTCTGGACCTCGGTGCAGCCTGACCCACCGACGACACACGACAATAGGATTATAGCACGGCACAAAGGCCTGCTTTTTCCTGTGATACCTGCACCAGCGGACATCGCACAGCAGACTGTTTGGACTTCAGAACCACAATTACTACTGGCTGACCCACGCAACTCGACCAAACTCTTTTTCATCTCCATTGGACTGTTGGTAACGTACTGGGCATAGACAGACAATTTAACAGAGTTAACGGATAAACAAAGACTGTTTAATTATTGTTAATGTTGCTGATGTGTTTTATTCAGGTTACTGTGGTATTGTGATGTTGATTTGATTAACTGAGGTTACTGTAGTAACTGTAGTCTTTGAGACAGTGCCAAGGTGCTGTTAGTTTAATGCTTCACATAGACCTCGTCTTTGCATACACCAACTCCCTTAAGGCACCGTTAAACTAAAAATCACACACACATATTTGGTCTAAGTACACGAGGAGAGGGATTCAAATCCTCCCGCTTCTTCTATCTCTCACCAGCATGTGTTTCACATCCTGAAACATCTGGTCAGAGGACCTTTTATGACACACACACACACACACACACACACACACACACACACACACACACACACACACACACACACACACACACACACACACACACACACACACACACACACACACACACACACACACCACCCCCCACCCACACCCCTTTAGTTCTTTTAAGTCGGACTGTATATTGTGTATCTTTCCTCTGTTTGCTTTTATTATATCTGGTTAATAAATGTTTGTGTTTACATAGCTGGCCTATTTAATTTCGTACAAGAGTGAGTGATACCAACCTCTTCTATGTAGAACTCCAATAGCTCCCACTTTAGCTATTATTAATGATTTTGGTTGTAATTATTAATTTAATTATTAATCTGATTTCTGAATTAATAGTTTAGTGTAATTTTTATGAGACTGATCAATCGATTATTGGTTATCGTTCCCTTATTTAAGGGTGGTGCCCTGAGGAACTTTAATATTAATTAAAGTAATTTTCTATTATCTTCTGATAATTATAATTTTTGATAACCATTAATTGATTAAACCAATACAGTTAGACCACTCTACCACCCTACGTCGTAGAGCCCGACAAGACATTTGAAGGCCTAAAAATCAGATAATTGGAATTTAGACCCTGCAGACACCCTGGATTAAAATGACTCAGCACACAGTTAAATAAACCAGTTGAAACTGACCTTTTTCAAAGCATACATTGTAGTCAATGTGCACCACCTCTCCAGTAGTCATGTCAATCAACACATTGTCAAGGTGGCGGTCGCCAAGGCCGATGATGTACCCCACCATCGACATAACAGCAGTGGATCTGGCATAAGACTGCAGCATGAAAGAAAAGGAATATCAACAAAACAGAAAATTCAGAGTGGACGCTTGAGCAAACACTGGACATGCTGTATTTTTTTTTTATGGTAAAGATTTTGTCATGAGTAAAAAAACAGTTAAATGTTTGATAATGCAAACAGCCGTGACTACCTGAGTGACCCTCCACCACTCACTGGGTGTGGTGCAGGAACACCACAGCTCCTTGGCCAGCAGGTTGGAAGGTGTGGCCTCCATTAACTCTTTCAGCACCTCCTTCATGACGCTCAGGGGCCAGTCTCGTCGTGTCACATCTAGACTGAGCCCCACTGCCTTTAGAGCTGGACCAATGCGGCTGTAATAGAGCTCACTAGGGCGGGGCACTGGAGGCACTGGCTGTTGCTGGAATGAGTCTTGGGCCTGGTCAGGACAAAAAAAAAACAAGTCAATGTAGTCAGAAAATGTCCTGGTGCAGTTTTGGTAAACAAATTGTGAGCGAGTGCAGAGGAGAATGTTACCTTCTGAGTCTGCAGCACAGTCTCTCTCTGCTGCCAGCGCTTGTAGAGGCCAAACAGTGGCGTGGCTCCGTCCACCCACTGGATAAGTCCTGATCTGGTTCCGAGGGGGGTAACAGAGTAGTGGCGGGCATGGAAGTGCGGCTGCTCCTGCTGGTTGATCTTGGTGAACATGGTGTTGACAATTGACAAAAACTGCATAATGCGCTCATCCAAATGCAAATCCTCCAGACCTGAGGGGACAAGATTTGAATCATTATTATCATTAGGGACCGAGCCAGCGACCGCCTATTGTCCCTTAGGCAGTGACATCTTATGAATCTTAAACATTTTTAAAGAACCATGTTGCCATGGCGAGGTGGCAAAAATCAGCTTTTGTGTTAACATTTGAACACTTTTTGGGGGGCTAAAACATTCCAGAAAAACTCATGAAACTTTGCACAAAATTCAATCATGGCGGAGGCTAAGGTATTGTCTTGGCCCCGCAGATGGGCGTTGCATAATGGCCCAGAATCAGCCCCCACGACACGTACGACTGACATGTACAGAAATTGGTACGCATGCGTACCATGATGGGACAAGCAAAAAAGCCTCTTGGACCCATAACCCAAACCCAACTGGAAGTCGGCCATTTTGAATTTCGTGTTCATTTTCGCCGATTTGCACACGTTGTATTTGAACAAACTCCTCCTAGGGAATTTATCGGATCAACTTCAAATTTAATCAGCGCAATCTAAAGACATTCATGATTAAAAGTTGTGCTATTTACAAAATTCTGTGCCTGTGGCGTCACATTTTAAGGATTTGCTATGAAAAAGAAGTTGTGATAACTTCAGTGTACATGATCCAATCTCAATGAATCTTCACGTTTAATAAGAGTCCCGCCCTGAACACGTCTAGCTCTAGTAATAGCGCCACCCACTGGCAACAGGAAGTAAGCGCTGCGTGGCAATTTTGATCTGATTTACGTGAAAGTTTCATGTTCTGGTCTGCATGTGTTACACCAGCACATGACGCGGCCGCAGCACACCCCGAGTTGCGTGGAGTGCGAGGGCCTGTTCATCTCTGCTTGCAGCTTTAATTAGGGACCGAGCCAGTGTCAACACTGGGAGGTCATTATTGTTTTTGCTAAAGTTATTATTATTTGGGTTAGTGTTAAAAGTAGGTTTAGGTAGGGGCGCCCAGTTAGCTTAGTGGGTAGAGCTGCCGACCCATGTACCAAGGTTGAGTCCAGTGTTGCTGCAGTGGCCCAGGGTTCGTGTCATCCCGTTTCTGCCCCCCTTTCGTGTCTATCTTCAGCTGCCACTATCATAAAGGCAATAAAAGCCCAATTTTTTTTTTTTTAAAGTAGGTTTAGGCTAATAACTCCTGCATCGTTTGTCTCACATTAAAAACACTATATCCACATGATAAGTGAATGGAGCTGCATAGGACACGCCCATTTCCGCCTAGAATCTTTTTTTGCTACAGCGCGAAAAGTCCATAAACTACGTTTTCGTGTTCCATCCATGCACTTTTGTCCGATTCGCACAAAACTTGTCACGTAGTAGTTTATATCTCCGCATCGGCACGTGTAATTAAAACGAAATATGATACGATGATTTCCCATGGCTACCTGAGGCTCGCTAAAAAATGTGTTAACAATCCGCCACTAGGTGGCGCTCCGGTGGCAGGGTAAATCACTGTGCGGAGACCGTATTAGTTATGAATGTGAAATTCACAGGGCACGTCTAGACTGGTGCCTGTGTCTTACATACCAAAAATTGTGTGTGTTTTATTTGAACAAACTCCTCCTAGGGAATATATCGGATAAATTTCAAAATTGGTCAGTACAATCAAAACAAACTGTAGATAAAAAGTGCTATTTGTGACTGTGTGTCAAGCGGCATGCCCATGGTGTGGCGTCCAATTTCAATGACTCGCACGAAAAAGGAAGTTGTGTAATGGTAGATTCAGTTTGTTTGTTTTGGCCACTGCAGATGCCCAACCTCCCCCTTCCTAACACAAGATGCCAGGTCCTTTTGCGTTTTGTAGATTGTGATGTCTGGACTCGGCTTTGCACCTGAATGCAAGATCCTGCAGGACGCCTCATATGCAAAACACACCAGCAGGGGGTCGGCCCCGATGCCTGCAGGGGGCAGAGGGGTGTGAAAGCACTTCTTGGAGGGCCAGACTCCTACAGCAGACAAAGGGGTGTGAAAGAGGTGGTCCTCAGGTATAAATGTTTAGATCTCCCCATGTTCGGGGTCTTTGACCGCTTGCATGTTGATTGACCTTTTCTTTGCAAAAAAATTAAAAACTTCTGCTTCTTCTATAGGCAGGGCTTAAAGTTTGAAAAAACCCTGAGCCTGAACTTTTTTCGACAGGGGGGGAAGAGGGTAGTGGATCCGACGCATACGCTAGGTGATTTGGCAAATTTTGGCATTGTGCTTGGTAGGGTACAAGATGACCTACCTTCGTGACGTCGTGCCACTAGTAACATATATTAGCTTCTTCGCGCACAACACACAGAAACAAGCACCTGGCTCTCTTAATTTTTGGCACCAGCTACCAAAAGGCTTGCTGTCTCCGCCCCTTTCTTCTATCCACGCCCAGCGCCATTTATTTTGAAGACCTTTTTCAGTAAGCACGTCTTCTTCAGGCTTCATGAATTTCCCCTCCATCTTTGGATTTCAGTGAAACAAACGCCGGCCTGGATGCTGCGTTTAAGACCACTCAGAGGTAACCGAGAAGTCATAGTGTACGCGCTACAGGTTAAGTCGGAAGAGAAAAGCGAAGTGTGGCAAATTGTCACTATCCGCTGAACACTGAAAACCTATGCAGCAGCAATTCATGCTTATTTTGGAAGAAGATGAATATACCTGTAATTTCCGAGTTTGACGCTGATCAATTCATTTTCCACAATTCACAGCCCGTTTTTCCCGAGTTGTCTGGAACGCAGCATCACCTGCTGCTGGCCTCCCGTGGTTACTGTTGCTATGTCTGTCACAACCTTCGGAGTACATCCACGGTCACAGCAACCGTAACTATGCACGTCATTGCGTGTGCATAGTTACGATTGCTAACTTTGGATTGGACAGTAGCGGTTTGAGGGAGGGGCTTGACAATATCCTGCATCAACAGGTTATTTTTTAATGTTTACTTTTTTTTTTTTAATGAATCGCGGTCAAACTCCACACTGGCACGGTGCTGGAATACTTTAAGCCCTGTATAGGGGGGAAAAAAAAAGGAACCAGTACATGAATTTTTGTATTGAACATCCAAATTCGATTTGACACACAAAATTCGGATAAGTCGGATACAGTCCTAATTAGGGACCGAGCCAGCGACCGGCAAGGTCCCTATTGTTTTTGCTTCGTTTCTTATTATTAGGGACCGAGCCAGCGACCGCTGGAGGCCCCTATTGTTTTTGCTCGATTTCTTCTTCTTACCTATTATTTTTAGCCCCCATTGACTGCATTTTTGCTCCCTGAACATATACCAAAAGTCAATTTTATTTGGCAAAGTTGTCAGGCCTGGTGAAAATGGGGATTTTCTATGCGTCGCTTAAAGTGCGTTTAGGCTAATAACTTCTGCATAGTTTGTCGCATATTCATAAACCTTATATCCACGCGTTCGGTGAATGGAGCTGAATCTCCCCATATAGGCCCCGCCCACTTCCGCCTATAATTTCTTTTCGTTAGGGCGCGAAATGTCCTTAAATTACTTTTTCGTGGTCCTCCTACACGCTTTTTCCGATTCGCATGAAATTTTTCACCTAGCACCTGGGGACCGCCCTGGCAAAAACAGTAATTTGAACATTTTTGAAATTTCAAAAAATATATATAAAATTCCAACTTCCTGTAGATTTTTCGTCAAAAAAGGAAGTGGACTATTTCTCCACATTGCTATGTCCGATTGACACCAAACTTGGGTCCATAGTTCCACACAGCATCGTGCACAATTTCAGGCCATCGCCACTAGGTAGCGCTCTTTAAAATGTAGAAGTTTATATCCCTACAACGGTATGTGTGATTAAGATGAAACTTGGTACGATGCTTCCCCATGGCTCCCTGAAGCTCGCTAAAAAATGTGTCAACAATCCGCCACTAGGTGGCGCTCTGGTGGCATGGTAAATCACTGTGCGGAGACCGTAATAGTTATGAATATGAAATTCACAGGGCACGTGTAGAGTGGGGCCTGAAGCTCACATACCAAAAATCGTGTTTGTCGTGTGTAGCGCCCCCTACAGGATAAAAAAACAGCAGCCCCGGCGCCACATTTCACCGATATGTACGAAACTCGGTAGGCATGTGTAACATGCCGGGACGTACAAAAAAGCCTCTTGGACCCATACCCAAAACCCCACAGGAAGTCGGCCATTTTGATTTTCACTTTCAGCGAACTTTTCGTGTTGTATTTGAACGAACTCCTCCTAGGGAATTTATCGGATCTGCTTCAAAATTTGTGAGTACAGTCAAAAAATGGTGCTGATTAAAAGTTGTGCTATTTGTGCATGTACGTTGAAGGGCGTGTCCGTGGCGTGCCCTCAAAGTTGGCCAGGTTGAACCAAATGTCAAACTGTGATGCCATTTCCGGCATTTTGCAGTGATTTTCAGCATTTTTTTGCGCTGTATTTGAACAAACTCCTGCTGTGCTATTTGAGACTGTACGTTGAACGTCTATGGCGTGAGGTCAAAATTGGCCACTTTGAATTCTGTCGTCATACAAACTGAAAAGTTGAGCTGTGACTGTACATTAAACGGCGTGCCAGTGACAACTTGTCCATTTCAGCAGATTCGCCATAAAATAGTGCTCATAACTTCAGTGTGCAGTGTCCAATCTCCAATAAACTTAATATATTCTGAAACAGTTTTGCCCTGAACACGTCGCGTAACTTCAGCGTACGTGGTCCAGTCTCAATGAAACTTCACGTGTGTTATAACAGTCCCGCCCTGAACTTGTCTACATGACAATATTAAGACATAGTGATAGCGCCACCTACTGACAACAGGAAGTAAGCGCTGCATGGCAATTTTGAGCTGATTTACGTGAAATTTCATGTTTTGGTCCACACGTGTAACGACGGCACGTGGCGCGGCCGCATCACGACCCGAGTTGCGTGGAGTGCGAGGTCCCGCTCAACGCTGCTTGCAGCTTTAATTAGTTAATGGTTACTGTAGCCATGTAGATATATTTTTGACAAGTATGTTCTATAAGTATAAAGGCAAGAGTGCAGTTGATGTTAATGTCCCCCTTAACAAATAAGTATAAATCTAGTTCAAGGAAATAAAACCATTCTCCTTTAAACTGCAATGAAACTGCGCACAGTGTAACTGGATTGAATGTTGAATGTTCTTCGGGTGAGATAAAGGCTATTCTTGTAAGAACCCTTTTTATTTGTTTCCCCCCCCATACTGGCTGCTGTGAGCTGTCTCCTACCTTTAAAAAGGTATGGGTAGCTGCGTCCATCTGAGCCCAGAAAGAAGAGCTTCTTTGGCTTGGTCTTAGTGGGCAGGATGGTGATGGTGTTGCCCACGTTCTGTATGGTGACGGCGTCTGACGCAGACACCTCGCCTGGCAGGGCCATCTCGGTTTTGGTCATAGACACCAGGCGAGGGCTGATCTCATCCAGATGAAGCAGATAGCTGGCTCGCTTCTGAGCACGCTGCTGCAGGCTCATCATGATCTGACAAACACCCACAACACTTAGTCAAGCTTGTTGTGTTGTGTACAATGCATAATGATTGTATTGATGATTGTATGTATAGAAAGAGTATATAACTATCATAAGCCTAAAACCATGCTTACAGGTCTCTCTGACACACACCTGCTTGAAGGGGAGCCAGCTGCTGGCGGGGTTGGCAGGGTTTGCAGGGTTTCTCAGTCGCTCCAGGGCAGAGACAATGGCATTACCATAGGTTTGCTGGAACCAGGTCTCATGTGGAGTCTCTGCTGGAGCTGCTGTGATGCTGCAGACGTGATCCAGGGCAAAAACCACGGGCCGCATAAGAGCAGAGTGCTTCTCACGCATAATGGCAATCTTTTCATCCCTGCAGCACAACAAAGAGTATAACTAGACTTGCAAGTATAATCCAGGCAGCCCAGTGCAATTTGGACCTGGAAAGCAAGGGCTTTAACAGGTGGTTTAACATCAGTGATGAAGTTGCAGAGTTTAGGCAAACCAATGGAAGCTTCTTGGCATCGCGATTAAACTCTGGATAGCATCTGTTTAACTGATATTTCAAGTTGACTTTAAATATTGTCTGATCATTGGCCTGCAGAATGGGAGGACTGCCGTTTGCTGCAATGCCTCATTTGGTCTGAATACAGACCTTAAAAAAGCTATACTCTTCACAGACACTCCAGAAGGCAGCATGAATTGTCATATTTAAATTTGATTGTGTTTATTTTGAATGAAAAAAACTTGTTTTCCTTTTTAATTAACATGACCATACTTTTAATACATCCTGCATAAGCACATGAATTTCAGTGGCATTTGGAGCACTTTTTAGATCTTGGTGGTTTTTATATTTGAACCGGATGAAGGATTTTAGTCTTGATCTTAAATTGTCATAATCTGAACCAAAATGAGAGTCAAAATGAAGACAAAACCGAAGGGAACATAGAAACTGTACTTTCAATTTAGACTAATAACTACCAGAACATAGACTCACAGGTTAAATGCAGCTGTTAGTGAGAAATTGCCTACAACTGAGGATCTCGGTTTCTAAGGTCTATGTAGGTCAGCCTCACCTGCGCAGTGTGTTGTTGTTCTGCACTCTCTTGACCTCATCCTCCAGCTGCTGGATCCTACGCAGGACGTGCATGTGTTGCTGTTGTAAGACGCCCAGCCACAGCTCATCCCACAGTAAGGTCACTCTGCGCAGCTCACCCACCAGCTGCTGGACCTGGTTGGCACACAGGACTGGTTACCAGCTTTTCAAGACTACAGCATGAATCTTATCTGCAGGCCCTGTATGTGTCCACCAACATAGGTGTTTTGTTTTTTATCCTGAACAGGACTCAGGACTGTGTGGGCACGTACACACTGTGCTTGACTGCTAACTCCCTCACTCTGAAAGTTCCCTTTTGGGAAGTTCATGACTGATGACTATATAGTCTTGTAATATGGATGCTTTTTTCAGCTACAGCTGATATAAGTAACACGAACAGTGTAATGCTGGTATTTTGCAAATAATCTTACATAGGGCTTGCCAAAGACTGCAAGAGCTGGAATGTTTCCAGCATGAGACTGGAACAAACTCTCTGTGTAGCCTCCTACCTGAAGCACCATGGTAGGGTTTGCAAAGGACAGTTTCTCCACAATCTTGCTGTAACAGTCCTGCATCATGGCTTGATCTTGACTGGAGCAGAAGGTTGCGAGCTGTTCTCCAGATCCTTCTTGTCCGCCACTCTCTGGCTGCTCCTCCCCCTCCCCACCCAGGCCCTCTTCCTGCATGCTGCCCAAGAAGGTGGGCAGAGCTGACGGCAATTTACTCCCTGTCAATACATTTGATCTTAAGTTAAACAAATCTACAGTATATACATATCTATTGGTATCACAAATAATTTTTATTGTCATTAAGGCCACTAAATTGATATTTTCACTTAAATACCATTTTGTATCAATTTTGACCAGTGGTGGTCATCTGTTCCACTGTTAACAGAAGCCAAACAGTGAAGATAATGAGAATAAATCACTTCTAATAAAATTAATGAGACATGTTAACTGCACACAGCCAGGTCAACAGAGTTTCAGAATACCTGCATTCTGAGCCTCCCCTCCCAGGGAGAGTGAGCCCACAATGGCGGGGTAGAGGATGAGATGCGGAGAGTCCTGGGCCACTCGACAAAGCAGGCTGCATATGCTCTGTCGGATGTAAGCCTCTGGATGGTTGAGGCGGGAAAAGAGCTGGGGGATGATACCTAGGGAAGGACACACGTTATCACATAATGCAGCAGTATGCTACAACAGAAAGGTGAGGTGAGAAACTGGTCGTCATAGAGATGGGGAGGAAGCGAAAACTGTTTATACACAGGGATATAATTGTTTAAACACGGGATAGCGACACATGTTCATGGTGTTACTGTACTCCACGGTTGAAAACCTTAAACTCTGAGCAAATTAAATGTCACACTGTAGCCGCCAAAAAAGGAAACGTTCGCTACGGAAATAAAAGCTTACTTGAAGTTTAGACAGATTTACCAAGGTCGAGGGATAATACACAATGACAGTCATTCTCTCCTCACTCACACTTCACTGGAAGAAATGGCAATTGTCGCCAAAATGTGGCTGTAGGTGTGTGTGACCAATCGGTAGGTGTGCATATTCTGACCCTATGGGCTGACCAAGAGCCAGTCAAATCAAAACTAAACCTTTCCTGCATATAACCAGCTTTTGCCTACTCCTCTTTTCTATTCTGTTCATCTGATATACATGATTGCAACAGCCAGTGCATCGATGACTCAGATAGTTAATCTTATTCTTGTGCACACAAGACAAGAACAAACTCTCCTTTGGACACTATTTGTATGGGAAGAATTCACTTGTGGATGCTTATTATGCATTAGAACATACCCCTCCAGGGTGCTGTAGGGGTTGAGGCTAAGCCTAGCTCAAGCCCTTCCCTCAGTTCACCAGCATGCTTCACCAGCAGACGGAGAAGACGCAGGGTTGCCATGACGATCACATCGTCATTGCTCTGTTTGGTGTTGTGACAGGACAGCAGGAGTTTAGGGTCATCCTCATCAATAGGGACCTAAAACACACAATACACACTTACGAAGGACTGAGTCATAGTCAGCCACAACATAACAGCAACACACTGTTTGTCATTAGGTTTCACCTGTCCAGCATTCAGCTTGAGGAAGGTAAAATAGGCCTGGCAGGACACCCGGTACAGGCCGAAGATGCGGTCCACCACCCGTCTCCAAACCCGGATCAGACCATCTGTGACGGGCTGGCCCGCCTCTCCCAGCCAAGGGCACGAGGCGATCAGCTGCCGCCAGATCACTTCCACCATGTCGTCCTCGTCTTCCTGCTGTAGAGCCATGTCCTCATCCTGACACACAACAAAGTAGTAGGATCAGAACAATCTGCACTGCTGAGCAGTGATCTGTTAATAATGCATGTAGTGCACACGCTGAGCATTAATGCAGCTTCTTGCAGTTGCTCCTGCTTGCCTTCTTATTATATACTGTTATATACCCTACCTGTATGCCAGTGGGTCGACACATGGCCTGTCCGAGAATGCTGAAGATGGTGTCTTTGTCTTCTTCACTGGTGGTTGCTGGCAGCAGCTCCTCTATCTCCCTTTTCTCCCCAGGAAGAAGAGGCAAACCCTCTCCTTGGCTGGAGAGAAAAAAAAATTTCAATTAGAAATATTACTACAGAATGCTGCTTACTGGCTTGGAAATACAAACAATGAGTTTTGAAAGGAAGTTTTCCTTGCCGCTGTCGCCAAGTGCTTGCTCATGATGGGAACTGTTGGGTCTCTGTAAATAATTTTATAAGGAGTTCTATTTTGAAAAGTGTCCTGAGATAACTTCTGTTATGATTTGGCGCTATACAAATAAAATTGAATTGAATAAATAACAACAACATTATCAATGTGGTATGGTAGAGTTAACTGTAATAGATCATAAAAGGTGAAGCTCCAAGCTGGTAACTATACATCTAGTCCACTGTCTGCACATACCTGGCATTATCCACCACCTTCCTGCCCCAACGGTAAGCCCAGCTGGCCAGGGCTGCCCAGGACTTTGCCAGCTCTGGAGCCAGGCTGGTGGAGAGCTGGTAAAGTTGGCCCAATACGAAGTCTGGCTCCCCAACACCAACACTCACTGCACAGGGAACACCACCAAGATTAAAATTTAAATAGAATGTAATCAAGAACTGTTAAAATACAGCAGCGTAGGCCGACCCTATTCAGGTACGGACAGTTCACCTAGGAGACAGCTTTATTCCTAATAAGATGATTATTGTTTTTGACTGATGTTGAATCCTGAAAAAAAAAAAAAAAACAGTTCAAGAATGAGAGCTAATATGGAGGAAAAGCAGTCCTCCCAGTCCATACTTCTCTTCCCAATAGTTTACGTCTGGAGCCATGATTGCATTGTGTCATTTTACCTACAATCACTTTTCAACTCGTAACTAATCATGGATGTATGTGCATGCTATGTGCATGAATGTGACTGCCTAACTGGCCAATATTGAAACAAAATATTACAGGAAATAAAAACTTATATTAAAGGGGATCTATTATGCTAATTTCAGCTCTATATTCTCAGTCTGAGACTTCACTAGAGTAGCTTTGCATGATTCACTCTTTAAAATCATCCTTATTTATCTTATACTCGTCCTTCATGCAGCCCTTCAGTTCATCCTCTGTCTGCAACAGCCATCTCTTTAAGCAGTCTGAATTCTGAGCTTTTTGCTTACAGGGATTACTTTTACATACGTTTACCAAATTTTTTGACACTTTGGCCTCCTTTAATATCAATATCTAACATTGTAACATTATATGACAGAAAACAAGGAAAAGGAAATACCAGTCCTTTAAATAACATTTCAGTGAACTTATAGTACTGTCATTAAAAATTTTGTAGTATTATTTTGACAGTGTTGTTTCATCAGTTATAACGAGTTCGGTCTAGACCTGTTCTATTTGAAAAGTGTCCTGAGATAACTTCTGTTATGATTTGGCACTATACAAATAAAATTGAATTGAATCAGTTTCAATAATTATTTATTTTTTAAATCAGATATTCCTCTTTGTACCACTAGAGGCAGCTTGCGTACCACCAGTGATACACAGACCACTGTTTGAGAGCCAGTGATCTAGAGGTATGAAGACTTTAACATGTGTCGGGTATGAATACTTTTCTATCTTATTAATCTAGGTGAGTTTGTATTGTAAATGTTACCTGAGGTCTCAGCGACGATGTGAGGAATGCCCTGTTCTTCGAGGGGAAACTCCAGCAGAGCAGAGATATTCCTGCTCAGAGGTGACATGCTGCTCACAGCATTGGATGAGTTTACTGCTCCTGGCTTCTTTACAACCTAGACCAAAACATCACCAGTCCTTATAGGTTATTTACCCCCCCTTAATAATACCACCACTTGTTGTAAATGAGGACTAAATTATAATAAGGAAAACAATTCTTGTGTTTGACAGCTAAATAGCACTGTGTAAAGAAAGTAAACAAATCACTGCTGTGTATTTTTTTTACTTTTACAAAAAATGATCAGAATATTCCCAATACCAATAAACATCTCAGTAACATCACATACATTTCAAAACAGTGAAATTGAGAGCACATTAAAGGTAGAGCTGTATTGAAAGGTAGGCATGCCTGTTTAAGCTGAGGTGTCATGTCCTTCCAGTCAGCCAGCAACCATTTGCAGAGTGTCAGCAGTGAACGGCAGGCAGCTCCTTCATTCTTCCCCACATGGCAGTAGGACAGAGCAGCCCTGCTCAGCATCTCCATGGCTGTCATGGACTGGCCTTTAGACAGAGACATTGCTTAGAGGAAACTGAGGACCGTGTTCTGAGCAATACATTTAAAACACAATTGAGAAATTGACGTGTGCTAATGCGTGCAGGCTCATTCACTGTGAGATGTATTTACCATGAAAGGAAAGATTAATGTAGAACCTAACATTATGGTGAGTACTGTTATTCTTGTGGATGTTAAAGTCACTCTGGACAGATATGATGGAACTTCCTAGCTTGGTCCTTGCCAAAAATCACCCTTATATTGCAGCAGCAATATTTCAATGTCTCCTGTTCCTCACCTGCAGTTCTCAGGACTTTGGCTTTTTCTATCTGCAGCTCTGGTCCCCATTTCTCCCCCAGAGTTCCCTCCAGGGTAAGTCGCCTGAAGGCCTTGCTTAGCTCGTCCTGGTGCTCCTCCTCTTGTGTCCCATCACTGCACTGGCTGAGCAGGCGGGACGCCAAGGCAATGTTGCCTTTTTTCCGAGCAAATTTGACAGCAGTCAGACACAGCTCCATTAGGTGGCCATCTATGGAGGAAGAGTAACCTGGACAAGAATGGAATCAGAATTTGGTTTATTGCCAGGTAGGTTTACACATACAAGGAATTTGTCTTGGTGCATAAAATATAGAAATCACACAAAAATATAGAAATCACACAAAAATCACACAAGAAGAAAGAACTTTTAAAATATAAATAAATAAATAAAGATAAGAAAGATAAGAAAAGATAAGAAAACTGTACACAAAACAGGAGTGCATTAATGTAATGCATACTGTATATACAGGGTGGGTTTAAGAGTCAGTGTCAGTGGGGGGTTGGGGCCTTGTTAATGAGGCCAGCTGCAGATGGAAAGAAATTGTTTTTGTGGCGTGAGGTTTTGGTCCTGATGGACTACCTTTGATCTTGTGGAGGAGTTGTCTCTGGAACATGGTGTATCTGAGGGCCTGAAGGAAAGGCTGGACATCCTGCTGCTTACAAGAGCTCAGAGCCTCGCTGGACAGGGGAATCACGAAGTCCTGCAAAGAATAGAAACAGCTTGTTTTCTATGGTCAGAACAATAGTTCGTTTTACTTTGTTGATTTTTTTGGTGCTGTTTACTTTAGGTAAACACTGCCTCTGAACAGGCCAACCAGGGCTTACGAAGCAAAATAGGCATTCATTTTCCAGCAGCTCCAATTCAATAAAATGTTATTTGTATAGCGCCAATTCATAACAGAAGTTATCTCAGGACACTTTTCAAGTAGAGCAGGTCTAGACCGAACTCTTTAAAACATTATTGACAGAGACCCAACAGTACCACCATGAGCAAGCACATGGCAACAGGGGCAAGGAAAAACTGCCTTTTAAGAGGCAGAAACCTAGGACGGACCCTTTGGCTCTAGGTGGGTGGTCATCTGCCTCAACCAGTTGGGGTGAGAGAGAGAGAGAGAGAGAGAGAGAGAGAGAGAGAGAGAGAGAGAGAGAGAGAGAGAGAGAGAGAGAGAGAGAGAGAGAGAGAGAGAGAGAGACGCACAGCAACAACAGTAGCAACAACTACACTAATAGTAATGACTGATGATGATGATGAACATGAAGAAGATGGATGACGACAACAACGATGGGGGACAATGAGCAGTGACAATAGTAATAATAGTAATTGTAGTAATAATAATAATTAAAACTGCAAGCAGCGTTGGGCGGGACCTTGCACTTCACGCAACTCTGCTGCAGCAGCACCGCATGCTGTCGTAACACGTGCGGACCACAACATGAAAATCTCATGTAAATCAGCTCAAAATCGCCACGCAGCGCATACTTCTAGTTGCCAGTAGGGGGCGCTGTCAATATGTATGAATATTGTCATGTAGATGTGTTCAGGGCGGCACTCTTATTAAACACGTGAAGTTTCATTGAGATTGGACCACGTACGCTGAAGTTATGAGGATGTGTTCAGGGTGAGACTGTTACAGAATATATGAAGTTTATTGGAGATTGGACATTGCACACTGAAGTTATGAGTACTATTTTATGGCGATCGGCTGAATTGGACAAGTTGTCACTGGCAAACGGTTTGACGTACAGTCACAAATAGCTCAACTTTTCAATCAGTTTGTATGACGACAGAATTCAAAGTGGCCAACTTTGACCTCACGCCACAGACACGCGTTCAACGTACAGTCTCAAATAGAACAACTTTTAATCAGCACCATTTTTTGACTGTACTGACTAATTTTGAAGTAGATCCGATAAATTCCTTAGGAGGAGTTCGTTCAAAAACAACATGAAAAATCATAGAAAATGAGCACGGAATTCAAAATGGCTGACTTTGATGCCATGCCACGGACACGCCCTTTAATGTACATGCACAAATAGCACAACTTTTTAATCAGCACCATTCTTTGACTGTACTCACAAATTTTGAAGCGGATCTGATAAATTCTCTAGGAGGAGTTAGTTCAAATACAACGCAAAAAAAAAAACTGAAAATCATTGCAAAATGCCGGAAATGGTATCACAGTCTGACATTTGATTCAACCTGGCCAACGTTGAGGGCACGCAACGGACACGCCCTTTAATGTACATGCACAAATAGCACAACTTTTAATCAGGACCATGTTTTGACTGTACTGACCAATTTTGAAGCAGATCCGATAAATTCCCTAGGAGGAGTTCGTTCAAATACAACGTGAAAAATCACAGAAAATGAGCAAAAAAATCAAAATGGCTGACTTTGATGGCATGCCACGGACACGCCATTTAATGTACATGCACAAATAGCACGACTTTTAATCAGCACCATTTTTTGACTGTACTGACCAATTTTCAAGTAGATCCGATAAATTCCCTAGGAGGAGTTTGTTCAAATACAACGCAAAAAATTCACCGAAAATGCGCACAGAAATCACTATGGCCAACTTTGAGGGCACGCCACGGACACGCCCTTCAACGTACATTTTCAACGCGAAAAGTTCGCCGAAAGTGAAAATTAAAATCAAAATGGCCGACTTCCTGTGGGGTTTTGGGTATGGGTCCAAGAGGCTTTTTCGTACGTCCCGGCATGTTACACGTGCCTACCAAGTTTCGTACATATTGGTGAAACATGGCGCCGGGGCTGCTGTTATTTTACCCTGGAGGGGGCGCTACAAACACGACAAACATGATTTTTGGTATGTGAGCTACAGGCACCACTCTACACATGCCCTGTGAATTTCATATTCATAACTATTACTTCCTGTTGCCACTAGGTGGTGCTATCACTATGTGTTCAGGGCAGGACTCTTATCAGACATGTCAAGTTTGGAGCCGATTGGACAATGTACACGTAAGCTATAGCAACTTTGTGTTCTGGCGGTACATCAAAGTTTGACGCCACGCCACGGACACGCCCTGTAACAAAAACTCACCACAATCAAGAAATATCATAAGAACATGTTTTCCATTTTCTGACTAGATTTCAGCTTGATCTGATCATCCTACTAGGAGTAGAACATGGAAGTATAAAAAAAATGACATTTCCTTTCACCACTAGGTGGCGCTCTCACTTTTACTGAATATTATCACATAGACGTGTTCAGGGCGGGACTCTTATCAGACGTGAAGTTTGGAGCCGATTGGACAATGTACACTCAAGTTATAGCAAATTCGTGTTTTGTGGAGGTACATCAAAATTTCCCGCCACGCTACAGACACACCCCCTCACCACAGTCATCACATATATTCAGCAATGTGTTTTGCATTTTATAAGTAAATTTCAGCTGGGTCTGATCATCCTGCTAGGAGTAGGAACATGAAAGTATAAAACGTGATACTTCCTGTTGCCACTAGGTGGCGCTCTGACTATTACCGAATATTATCACATAGACATGTTCAGGGCGGGACTCTTATCAAACATGTGAAGTTTCGTTGCAGTCGGATCATGTACGCAGAAGTTATGACGAATCCCTCTTTCATGGCAAAGGTTTGAAATTGGATGCCACGGGACGCCACGCCACAGGCACAATGTTGGACGAAAAAACTGACCGCACTGACCAATTTTGAAGTACATCCAATAGAACCTGTAGGAGGAGTTAGTTAAATTAGAAGCCCTGAAATGCCAAAAATGACATCACAGTGTGACATTCGTTCAAAATGGCCAACTTTGACGGCACGCCACGGACACGCCCTTCAACATAGTCATAAATAGCACAACTTGTAATCAGCAACATTATTCAAGAGTACTATCAAGTTTTGAAGCAGATCTGATTAATTCCCTAGGGGTTTGTTTGTTCAAATACAACATCACAGACTTCAAAATGGCCAACTTTGACGGCACGCCACGGACACGCCCTTCAACATAGTCATAAATAGCACAACTTGTAATCAGCGACATTATTCAAGAGTACTATCAAGTTTTGAAGCAGATCTGATTAATTCCCTAGGCGTTTGTTTGTTCAAATACAAGATCACAGACTTCAAAACGGCCAACTTTGACGGCACGCCACGGACACACCCTTCAACGTACAGTCAAAATATGAACAGCGTTCATTCAGAACCATGTTTTGACTGCACTGACCAATTTTGAAGTAGATCCAATAAAACCTGTAGGAGGAGTTAGTAAAAATAGAAGCCCTGAAATGCCAAAAATGCCATCACAGTGTGACATTCGTTGAAAATGGCCAACTTTGACGGCACGCCACGGACACGCCCTTCAACGTACAGTGAAAAAATTAACAGCGTAGATTCAGCACCATTTTGTGACTCTAGTGACCAATTTTGAAGCAGATCCCAGAAATTCCCTAGGAGGAGTTCGTTCAAATACAAGCCCAAAAAGTCAAAATGACCACAAAATGATGAAAATTAAAAATTGAAATTGCAGACTTCCTGTGGGTTTTGGGGCATGGGTCCAAGAGGCTTTTCTGCTTCTTTTATCATGATACACATGCGTAGCAATTTTCGTACATGTGGGCCTTATGTGTCTTGGGGGCCGGATTCTGGGGGCGTGGCTTAGACGTTTAGCGGCGCCCGTGCAATGTCATATCGGTAAACCGCTGGAAGTCAAGTATTAAATTGCAAGATAAATAGGGGACTTATCAAATCTACTTCAAAATTGGACAGTACAATCAAAACAAACTGTATATGAAAAGTTGCGCTATTTGTGACTGTATGTCAAACTGCTTGCCAGTACCTCAAACCACGTGCCGGTGAAAACTTGTCGAATTCAGCCGATTCGCCATAAAACAATACTCATAACTTCAGTGTTTAATGTCCAATCTCCAATAAACATCATATATTCTTTAACAGTCTCTCCCTGAACACGTCCTCATAATTTCAGCGTATGTGGTCCAATCTCAACGAAACTTCACGTGTTTGATAAGAGTCCCGCCCTGAACATGTCTACATGACAATATTCAGACATAGTGATAGTGGCACTTACTGACAACAGGAAGTAAGTGCTGCGTGGCGATTTTGAGTTGATTTACATGAAATCTTCATGTTATGGTCTACACGTGTTACGTCAGCATGTGACGCAGCATGCCCCGAGTTGTGTGGAGGTCCTGCCCAACCTCTCCCTCTCTCTCATGAAAGTTTTTTAAAAAACAAAATTGCCAAAGCAAAGTATTCAAATACAATAAATCAAAGATATATACATTATTATTATATGAACATTATATTAGTTATATACAGTGTGTGTGTGTGTGTGTGTGTGTGTGTGTGTGTGTGTGTGTGTGTGTGTGTGTGTGTGTGTGCGCGCCTCCATCACTCACTGTCCCTCAAGTAGTGGCATGTTAATATATACTGGGCAAGGTGTGCCCGCTCTCCTTCTCCGAGGAGTATTTTTTATTTTAATTTGGAGAGGTCGTTCAGCTCTTTGAAATCTTGTATCAAAGAGCTGAACATGTTCAAATACATTTTTCTAGTATTATTTAATTTTGTACATTGTAGGAGAAAGTGAATCTCTGTCTCAACCTCACCTGTCGAACAGTGACCACATTTTCTGTTTTCTTTTGGTTGCCATGATTTTTTGTGTCTTCCTGTTTCAGTTGCCAGTTTGTGGTCACTGAGCATGAGCCTGAGCCTGACATAGGGGACTCTTTTCTGGGCTCAGTTCTTGGGTTT
The DNA here is from genome assembly GCF_905237075.1 of Dicentrarchus labrax. Lineage (NCBI taxonomy): Eukaryota > Metazoa > Chordata > Actinopteri > Moronidae > Dicentrarchus > Dicentrarchus labrax. The sequence continues at coordinate 21,388,567 of NW_026136722.1, forward strand.
GGAGGTCTTTGGAGTGGAGGGTGCCTCTGGGGCTGGATTTCAGGTGGTTAAAAAGGTTGAGCGTTCTCTTCTGAATGTTAATTATCAGTGGATATCGGCCTAATTCTGCTCTACATGCATTTGTTGGTGTGTTTCTGTGTACATGTAAAATGTATCTGCAGAATTCTGCATGTAGAGATTCTGTTGGATGTTTGTCCCAACGGGTAAAGCTCTGATGACTGAGTGGACCCCATACTTCACTACCGTACAGCGCAATGGGCTAGATGACACTATCAAATATTTTAAGCCAGATTTTTATTGGAATATGGAAATTATAAAATGTTCTCTTAATTGCATATAGAGCTCTTCCCCTCTCCCCCTCCCCCCCTCTAATCTATACTATTGGTAATACTGTAACTATGATTGACTCAATCACAATCACAATCAATCAATCTCAGTCAATAAGTAATTAATTACAGTGACTCAGTTTGTGTCAACTAAAAATGTCATTAAAACAGTAGTAAAGTAACTACTAACTAACTACAGTTAAAACAAGTAGTCTGTTGTCAAAGTAACAGTAATAACAAATTATTAAATATATCTAAAGCAAACCTCTAGGACTGCCTTCTTTCATTTACGTATTATTACAAAAATTAGACACATCCTATCACAGACAGATGCAGAAAAACTAATCCATGCATTTGTTACTTCAAGGCTGGATTACTGCAACTCTTTATTATCAGGTTGCCCCAATAAGACCATTAAAACGCTCCAATTAATTCAGAACGCTGCAGCACGAGTACTGACAGGAACTAGAAAAAGAGATCACATCTCTCCTGTACTAGCTTCTCTGCACTGGCTCCCTGTAAAATTTAGAATAGAATTTAAAATCCTCCTCCTCACCTATAAAGCTCTTCATGGTCAGGCCCCTTCATATCTTAAAGAGCTCATAGTACCCTATTACCCCACTAGAACACTACGTTCTCTGAATGCTGGGCTACTTGTGGTTCCTATAGTCTCTAAAAGTAGAACAGGAGCCAGAGCCTTCAGTTACCAAGCTCCTCTCCTGTGGAACCAGCTTCCAGTTGTGGTTCGGGAGGCAGACACCCTCTCCACATTCAAGAGTAGGCTTAAGACATTCCTCTTTGATAAAGCTTATAGTAAGGGCTGGATCAGGTGAGTCCCCTCCTTTCTTTTTTTTTTTTTTTTTTTTTTTTTTTTTTTTTTTTTTTTTTTTTTTTTCCTTTTTTTTTTTTCTTCTTTTTTTTCCCTCCTCCTTCTTCATTATTTTATTATTTTTTTTTTTTTTTTTTTTTTTTTTTTTTTTTTTTTTTTTTTTTTTTTTTTTTTTTTTTTTTTTTTTTTTTTTTTATTTTTTTTTTTTTTTTTTGGGGGGGGGGCCACTCTGCTCTGCACAGATCATTTGGTGTTTTTCTCTGCACCTGCAGGATGCTCTTACAGAACTCGGTGTGGAAAGATTCTATGATTGTTTTGTCCCATTTGTCAAATTCATTATTTAGTTTTGGTCCCCAAATTTTGCTGCCATATAGAATTATTGGTTCTAGTAAAAATTGGAAAATTTTAAGCCAGACTTTGATTGGAATAGAGATTTTAATGTTTCTCTTTATTGCATAGAAAGCTCTCCTTGCTTTGTCCCTCAGATCTTTCAAAGCCATGTTGAGGTTTCCTGTGTATGTAATGTTGAGGCCAAGGTAAGTGTAGTTTTTTGTATGTTGTAATTTAGTGGTGTCTAAATAGAAATTGTGTGTAACCTGATTTCTGTATTGTTTCTGAAAGATCATTATCTTAGTCTTTGCTGTGTTTATTGTCAGGGCCCAGGTCTGACACAATCTCTGCTGCAAACCTTCTTTAGTAGGTGAAAGCAACACTAAGTCATCTGCATATAGCAGACCTCTGATCTCTGTGTCGTTCAGGGTGAGACCAGGTGCCGTGGAACGCTCTAGTTGGTTCGGTAATTCATTGATATATTGGCAAGAAGCCAATTTGGCATTTATGCAGAATATTGTGGTCATCAAGGAAGTTGACAAGTCGTTTATTAATGATGTTGCAGAATATTTTTCCCAGGTTACTGGAGACACATATTCACTCTGTAAATATCTGGATCATATTTATTTCCGGATTTATAAATTGGGGTTATTAAACCTTTGTTCCTGATGTCTGGAAAAGCTCCAGTTGACAGAATAGTATTGAATAGTTTTAGTATAGCCAATCTGATTTTATGGTCTGAGTATTTGATCATTTCGTTGAGGATTCCATCATGGATTACCACAAGCCTTTTTTCCTTTCAGGGACTGGATGACTTCTGTTAATTCTTGTTCTGTTACTGGGTAATCTAGAGGGTTTTGGTTGTTTTTTATCACTGCCTCCAGAGTTTTCCATTTCGTGAATATCTTGTACTGATCATAATTTTTTGTAACATTACTGTATAATTCACTAAAGTGATTAATCCAAATATTTTCATCGTGGATCGCCAATTCATCCTGCTGGGTTTTGTTTAGGTTGTTCCATTTCTCCCAGAACTGGTTGGATACGAGGGATTCCTCAGTTTCACAGAGCTGGTTCTTGCTGTGTTGTTCTTTCTTTGTTTTTAGGGTGTGCTTGTATTGTTTCAGAGTGGCCTCATATTGACAGCGTATGTTGTGGTTATCTGGGTCTCTATGCTTTTCATTTGATAATTTCCTTAAAGTTTTCCTTAGGTTTTTGCACTCAGTGTCAAACCATTTGTTATTGTTCATTTGTTGAGATTTTGGTTTGGAGGCTTTCAAATTAGACAATAGAGCCAAATGATGAAAAATTTAATTGATTTTGTCCACAGCAGAATTTACACTAGAATTATTATGGGGAAATGTTTCGGTTAGAAATAAATGAGTTAAATCATATGTTTTGATTTTCCAGTGCCTTCTGGTACGCCCCCCATGCTTTCAGTGTCCTGAGATAACTTCTGTTATGAATTGGCGCTATACAAATAGAATTGAACAGTGTTAATATCTTAGTGTTTAGCAAAGCGTGCAGGGCCTTTGTTTGTGCTCTTTTTTGTGATTTACATTTGGTTGTGACCAAACCAGTGAACACTTGAATAAAACAACAAATAAAGCATGACAAACATTCTAGTCTAAATTCCATTTATATTACAGTCAAATAGAAAGTGTGGGTATACATACTTCTTGTCCAGTGAGTGTGTTCTCCAGGGTGGCAGTGCAGTGGAGCTGCAGGGTGGGCAGGGTGGGCAGGGCGTCAGACAGAGTGAGGGTGGACAGGCGAAGAGGACCCAAGCAGATCCGTCCAGTCTGTTTCAGGCAGCGCACTAAAGTACTGCAACATTACATCATATGACTCAATAAGAGACTGCATAACTCTGACATGCAAAAGTAAAGAATGCTCACATCAATATTTACCAAGCAAGTCCAACAATGACAAATCTTCTTGGTTTTAGTGAGGAATGCTTCTGAACATTGACCTTTTTCTCAGGCAGCCCCCTAACAGTTAACTAAATCGTTTGTTCATGAGAGGAGTCTAAATTGACCCACTTTGCATCAGTCAGACAGTCGCTACAGTATACTGATATGTATATCCTGTATCATGATATGTATCACCAGACTCTTGCCAATACACAGCCTTATCCCTGAACCCTTGAGGACCTGATACTGGTTTCTGTGTCCAGCACACCTCAACATCTATGACACACATTAGTGTGAACACTCACTCTGTATTGGATGTGTTCCTCTGCTCTTGCTGTTGAGTGAATTTCGTCATGGCGCAAACAGCGCTCCGAAGGAGCTGCACCTCGATGGCTCTCTGCAGCTCAGTTGGATCTGGACTCATAGAGGGAAGGAGCCTCTTCAGATCTAACATGCACACACACAAACCACAATTTATGTTGTTTTGAGGTGAAATGGGAATGTTTGAAGACTGGTGATTATGTTCAATGTTATTCTGTTTTGTTGTTGATTCTAAAATAAAATCATTAATATTTACAGGACTTGAATGTTATTTTCTAGATTGTGTCCTATAATGCACATACCTAGCTTATCCTTACTGCTGGAGAGCGAGCTGTAGTCCTCTCCAGGCAGCAGCTCCAGCTGAGCCCCGCACTCTGCCAGATCTCCGTCCTCAAAGCAGCTCAGGGCCTGGATGTAGTTGAAGTCAGTCCTCAGGTTGATGTTGACTGGATTGGTGGAGCTCTGTTTGAGGGAATGGACGGTGGCCTGCCACTCTTTAACAGATGCCCAATCACAGAGTGCCAGGTAACACTGACACGCTTTGTTGGCCAGAAAGTTGATCACCTCAGGAGAGCACTCGCTGGACTTTAGCAGAACTGTCTTCCTGCTGTCACCTTTTCAGAGAAATACACCACCAGAAAATCCCACTCTGAGCAGCAGTCTTACGAGACTAAACATTAGGAAACATGATTAGTCTTTTAGAATTAGATATCCGATTAGATATCAGGAGCTGAAATATTAACACTATCGAGCCCGTTGTCCTTATACGCCCACTAAACAAGCTGCATAGGGCCCTGCCCAAAGCAAATGGGTGAAATACAACTATTTATACGTTTGACGAACACCAACAAGCAACAGTGTTAATAAATAGCTTGTGAACGATAACATACTACCGTGTTGTGCTTGAATGTGCGTTCCAGTGTGCATGCACAAAATGAAACTTGCTGTGTGTGTAATGCTGACTATATAATATTGTGATGACTGGGATAATTACCAGGCAGCAGAGCCAACGCTCAGTGTTATATTTTTTCATTTTATATTCAATTATATACAATTTGTTAATGTTAATATTCACTTATCTTAAAAGACAGAAAATATTCTTTTCAATAAATACTGTTTGTTCATGCCTCATTCTGTTCGGTGTAGGTCTACTTATTCTTAGACCTGACAACTGGTTTCGCTCCATCTGTTGGTCTGATAGTTTGGTAATGACAAATGGTTTACATGACTTACATGTCAGATAGGAGGGCCCCTAAGAACCGGCCATCATTAGGGCCCGGGCACTGACCGTGCGAAGTATGCAATTGTCCCCAAAAGTCCCGCCCCCCAGAATCAGCCCCCAAGACGCGTAAGACCGACATGTATGGAAATCGGTACGCATGTTTATCGTGATAATAGAAGCAGAAAAGCCTCTTGGACCAATACCCCAAACCCAACAGGAAGTTGGCCATTTTGGATTTAGCGGCCATTTCTGGCGATTTGCACACGTATTTGAACTCCTCCTCCTCCTAGGGAATTGATTGGATCGACTTCAGATTTGGACACAGCCATCTAAAGACATGCATGATTAAAAGTTGTGCTATTTAAGACATTCCGTCGAACAGCGTGGCGTGGAATTTCAACGACTCGCCATGAAAGAGGGATTTGTTCTGCATACATGATCCGATCTCAATGAAACTTCACGTTTGATAAGAGTCCCGCCCTGAACAGGTCTATGTGATAATATTCAGTAATAGTGATAGCACCACCTACTGGCAACAGGAAGTAAGTGCTGCATGGCAACTTTGATCTGATTTACATGAAATTTCGCGAGATCCCGCCCAATGCTGCTTGCAGCTTTAATTATTATCATCATCAGTATAAAGAAAGAAAAATGTCCACATTAACTCTTGTAAGTGGGAAAAGCAATATTGCAGTGACTAAAGTTACTACAAGCATCTTCTCAACAATCTCTATATCCATCTTGAATTTTGGGGTCATACATCTCAATTTAGACATAATGACTGAAGTGCAAATACAGGTGGACGTTGTAGTTTATCGTAGTTGGACTGCACTGAAGGTGGATATTTGCTGCTTACCATTGCTTGTGTGTTTGGGGCTGCTTGTGTTGCTGGAGAATTTGAGCAGACAGCATTCAGAGCTTTTGATGCTGCAGTCCATCCCGGTAACCGCAGACAGCTGATCTTGATACTCCAGAGCTGACTTCTCAAACCTACACACACACACACACACACACACACACACACACACACACACACACACACACACACACACACACACACACACACACACACACACACACACACACACACACACACACACACACACACACACACACACACACACACTTACTATTTCAGAGAGGACAACCAAATAGATGAACCACAGACACGTGGAGGTGGATGATTTAGTTATTTGTCAGAGTTGTGAGGACGTGTGGTTAAGTTGGCGTTACTTACCGTCCCTCAGCCTGCAGGGCGACTGACGACAGCCAGCCCAGACTCCTGCCAGTGGTGAGGAGGCTCCAGGCTGCCAGGCCCTGGATGGCCTCAGGGCAACGTAGTTCACACAGAGCCTCTACCAGCAATGTCAGAGGAACCTCCAGTTCTGGACCCTGAGGAACACACCAGAATATATGCTATTCATGTAACCAGATAATATGACTATCAAATAACCACAAACATGTATGTCATAAATTCTGATAGCATGAAGCTACAGAGTCACATATCCGAACAGAGAGATTCTGTGTATCTGCACTGACCTGGGTGCCGCTGTTCTTAATCTCTGTAAGCAGGTCAAAGCCGTGGCGAATGGTTACTGCCGGTTGGCCAGAAAGAAGACCGACCCTCATCAGTGCCAGGCGGATCCTTGTCAGCCAGTCTTGGCACGTCTGACGGTTGGTGTAGAAGAATGTTCTGATGCCCTGAGACACAGAGAAAGAGGGATTCGTCATATTCTTTATTCTTAGATCAATGGCTATTACTAAAGGGATGCGGTTGCCATTTTGGTTATACTCCTTCTGGATTTTTTAAAATTTTACTCAGCAGTAGAATCTGGAGCTTTTCTTTGCACACCTTTGGGGGGGCAGTGAGAGCGTTGGCACAGCCCTCATAGGCATTGTACATGAGCTTTTCCAGGTTCTCCAGGTACTGAAGCAGCAGAGCGAGGCGAAGCTGATTGGAATGGTGACCATCCCCATCACCTCCAGCACCAGCCCACGCTCCAACATCCTGCTCTGGGTTCAAACTGTGGGCAGCCAGGCTTCGGATCATACCTGAAACACAGGGTTAGAGAAGAAAACCTTGAATTACCGGCCATTGCATGCTTCCACCATCTTGTCAAGTTGCAATTCACATCCCTGTCCGTCCAGACTCATAATATATATAATAGTGTATATAAAATGATTAAAGTGTAATTCTTGGCTTAATGGAAATTATAACTATATTGATGATACACTCGTGGCCTAGATGATGACCATTACCCACAATGTCCATGGTTTATGTCAAAGCGGACATTTGTTACATGTCACTACTCATTGGTTGCTCTCCTTGTTTACTGTACTGCCTACCATTAATTCTAGAGCGCTGCAGAGAGTGGCAGCTCGACGCAACAGCTCCCGCTCCGCCTCTTATTTTTTGGCTTAAATCTTACTACTTCTTTATTCATTCTCAAATAGCACTGTGTTTATTGTTGTAAATAGACCGCCAGTGTTGGTAGTTAATTTTTTTACTTTTTTGCCGTAGTTGAACTATACTTCAATTCAATTTTATTTGTAACAGAAGTTATCTCAGGACACTTTGCAAATAGAGCAGGTCTAGACCGAACTCTTTATTACATTATTTACATTTATTACAAACCCAACAGTACCACCATGAGCAAGCAAACAGAGCGGTAAAAAGTCGGGAGGAGGGCTTGCTGTCTTTGTGAACTCTAAATGGTCTAACCCTGGACATATTGTCAAGAAGGCAGAAATCTGCACGTCTGACATTGAACTGCTGGCCATCGGGTTAAGGCCATACTATCTGCCCCGTGAGTTTTCAGCCACTATTGTTGTCATTGTTTACATTCCTCTATCAGCAGTAGCGGCGCACACCTGTAACGTCATCCACTCCACCGTTGCAGACCTGCACACCATCCCAGCCCATTAACTGACACAACCCATTTTAACCATGCCAAAATCTCAAAGACCCTGACAAACTTTACCCAGTACGTCACCTGTAACACCAGAGGGTAAAAGACCTTGGATCTGCTGTATGCCAATGAAAAGGAGGCATACAGCACTACCGCTCTCCCCCCTCTCGGCAAATCTGACCACTGTCTGATACATCTCAATCCTACATACAGGCCTGCTGTTAGGAGGAGCTAAGAGGCAGAGGAGGCCTTGATGGAGTGTTACAGTACAACCGACTGGGAAGTGTTCCAGGAAGACTACGGAGACGACATCGAGGGTCTCACCCAGTGTGTCACAGACTACATCAGGTTCTATGAGGACAGTGTTATCCCCACCAAGAGGACTCGCTGTTTCCCCAACAACAAGCCATGGATCAACAGAGACATCAAAGCCCTGTTGAACAGAAAGAAGATGGCTTTCACGGCAGGAGATGAGGATGCCAAGAAAGACATTCAGAGGGAGCTGAGGAGGGAGTTGAAGAGGGCCAAAGACTGTTACAAGAACAAGATAGAGGGGAGGCTGCAACAGACCAACACGTGTGTGTGTGTGTGGGGGGGGGAGAGATGAGGAGCATTACTGGCATGAAAAGGTCAGTAGGTTCAGTAGAAGGGACAAAGGGACGTGCCACAGAGATAAACCTGTTCTTCAATAGGTTGGACTCACAAACCCCCCTCCACCTCCTCAGGTACCCCCCATTCACACCCTGGCTACCCCACCCTCCACAGCCCGTATTCCCCATGACAACAGTAATGGTGCTATCCATTTGTCTCATAAATCCCCTGCCCGAGTTGCTCTGACACGCGAACGTGACGTCATTGCATGGCTTGTACCACTTACAGCGTTCCAGTTTGTCTTTGGGCATTTGCTACACGACGAGTCAGGAAGAACATGGTGCCAGTGCAGCAGCTGTGTTATTGCTGGACGTTTTCCTAGAACACGAGAGCAAGCTTGTGGCTCATCTAAACAAGCTCAATGTGAAATAATATGTTTTTCTACAGAAACACTAACATTTCAAGTAATTCCGTTATTGCAAGTCTTACATTTCAATAATATTTTGCCATTTTCGCCTATTTCAATTTGCTGTCAAGTGTCAAGTGCGTTTTTCTTGAGCCACCAGGCAGGCAGGCTAGTGTTATTGTAAGCTACATTAGCCTATTTAGCAAACCAGGTCAAAATCAAAACTTTACATTGTATTGCACGCACAGCAACACCGTGCAATGCATAAATTGGTGACTGGACTAAAGCAGCAATGTGTGTAAGAGCATTTAAAATCAACATTAAAACGACCAACGTAGTACAAATACAAAGAAAATACATCTCAATATGGGCGCAGCCATCTTTGTTTTGTGACTCGTATGTTCCCCCTCGTTCAGCTCGGTGTACTCTGAGGAGCCCCGAGTGGGACGGTTGATATTACGACCAAAAGGGGGTGTGTCTCGGTGAAATGTTGCGAGATTTACACTTTGGCGGGGGATTTACGAGACAAATGGATAGCACCATAACACCACCCCCCTCATCTACCCTAAACCCCCTACACTCCCCCTATCCTCTCCATTTTTCCACCCAACAAACCTCCACCTCCTCCCCCCACCTACCTCTCTCCGCTACCTTTTCCAGTGCCTTCGACACCATCCAGCGTCTCTGGCTGGCAGAAAAGCTCTCTGATGCAGGTGGATCAGGTCCTCGTGGCCTGGATCACTGACTACCTCACTGACAGACCACAGTATGTCAGACTGCACAGCTGCTTGTCAGATGTTGTAACGAGCAGCACTGGTACACCCCAAGGAACCGTACTGTCACCATTCCTGTTCACCCTCTACACCTCTGACTTCTGCTTCAACTCTGGAGAGCGCCACCTACAGAAGTTCTCTGATGACCCTCCATTGTCGGCTGTATCTCAGATGATAGGGAGGAGGAGTACAGTGACCTGATTGAGAACTTCATTGGATGGTGCGACAGGAATCACCTATCGCTCAACACAGGAAAAACCAAAGAGCTGGTGGTGGACTTCCAGTGGAGCAAGAGGACCCTCTCCCCAGTTGAGATTAGGCGGGAGAAGGTAGAGATGGTGGAAACCTACAAGTTCCTGGGGGTGACACTCAACAATAAACTGGACTGGACGGATCACACTGAGGCCCTCTACAGGAAAGGACAGAGCAGGCTGTTCTTTCTGAGGAGGCTCAGGTCATTCAACGTGTGCACTCGGCTACTATGGATGTTCTACCAGTCTGTAGTGGCCAGTCTCCTCTTCTTTGCGGTGGTCTGTTGGGGGGGAGGCATCGGCAATGGGGGTGCCAACAAGCTTAGCAAGCTGGTGAGGAAGGCCAGCTCGGTGGTGGGGATGGAGCTGGACAGTGTGGAGGCTTTGACTGAAAAGATGATGAGAGGGAAGCTGAAAGCCATCATGGACAACCCCTCTCATACTCTCTCCACTGAGCTGAGGCAGCTCAGGAGCACTTTCAGCTACAGACCGACCCAGCCCCGAGCCTCAAAGCGGTTTGGAGGCACAACTGTACCATCAGCCATCAGACTCCACAACGCCACAGCACCCAGTACCTCCAACCCCCGCAGACAAAGACTGGTTTAAAACTCCTACCTATAGCGCACAAACCTTTTGCACTATTTATATTTAAATTCCACTTGTACAGTTTAGTTTTAGTCAAGTTTAATTTTCTGCTCATATTTTGCACTCCATGTCCTACTTGAACAATGCATAGTGTATATACTTTCATTTATAGTTTTATATCTTCTAATATCTTCTAATATTAGTAATATTTTTATTTGTGATATTCTTTGTTCTCTGTTTTTGCACTTCTTTGCCCTACTGCTGCTGTGTCAACCTGAATTTCGGTCTAGACCTGCTCTATTTGAAAAGTGTCCTGAGATAACTTCTGTTATGAATTGGCGCTATACAAATAAAATTGAATTGAATTTCTCCTAAGGGGGATAAATAAAGCAATATCTAATCTTATCTTACCAAGTGAAAATGTGACTTATTTTAAGATTCTTTTCTTAAATAATCGTCTATTGCATATTAATCACAGGAAATACATACCAAGGTGTACCCATACAGAAAGCAATGGGCTATGCACAAGGTACGCCCAGCATGTCCATCATATACTTTACAAAAGCTCATCATAGTATCCCAAGAATTTTGTTAAGTTCTGTTAACTATGAACACAAACTGAATCTAGACTGTTTACCCTCAATTGTCTGGAAGGTATCCTGAGCTCGGCCCAGCGGCGTTCTGAGTTTGGACTGTACAGTAAACTGTGCGGCCTCCCACACAGCCCACTGCCACAGCACCGCCTCAGTTTTCAACAGCGTGCGTGGCACTACACCTGGCCGGCTGCAGTCCACACCTCCTCTGCCATCCCGTTTCTCCAGCCGCTGGCAGCTGTAGTACAGGCGCTCCAGCCAGGGGTCTTTGCTGTGGATACACAACTGTGGAGCTTAGAAACAGTGACGCATGCCACCATGAGGTACACACACAGTGGTACAAACTGACAGAATGAATATACTTGGATACAGAGAAATAAATTATACACATGAAAAAATATTGAAGAATATCATACCCCAACTGCTAAATAGCAGTGTTGTAAACATAAACTGAGGGCTATGATGTTGGATGTTACAGATCCCACTGTAAACTAAAAAAGTAGACTTTTTAAACTTTTATCCCTCGGACTGCAATAACAATTTGTATACAGTCTATGCAGCTGATCAATCCGTACCCTCCACGGTGCAGGACTCCATATAAGATGAAGCTGATGAGGTCGCTGAAGTCCTGGGGGTGGAAGGTGCTGCTTGGCGCTCGGCTCATGTGGTGGCGGATGGCCAGCGAGATCTCCCTCATCTCAGGGTGGCTATGGTTACTGTGGACAAAAATCACACAGGCAATAATCAGGCATACACCTTAACCAGCATTATAAAATGAACTATATGAGAGATTAGATTAAAAACTAAGAAATGATTGACTCCTCAGAACATGAGTACTTCATTCGGTTTGAACTTTCAAATCAATTCAAATCAAATTGAATTGTCCACTGGTGAATGTCATATATACACACACAAGATGTCAAACTTGGTATGCAGAGAACAGATCCATTTTACTGCAGATGCCCCCCAGTGGTACAATAAGTCTTACCTTAAAGCCACATCAAGGGGGATTGTCCTGAGCAGCTTGCCATAGGCTTGCCTCACCCTCACTGCTGAATGGACCAACTGGACTCTGCACACATCCACACACCTACACACACCCACACACACACACACACTTTAAACTCAGCAGGACAGGCAGTTTTCTCCCCTCATGTTTGCAGCAAAGTGCAGAACAGCAAGAAAACATGACAACTTTATGGACCATGTTAAGTGTACAGGCATTTTAAATACAGTCTGAAAGTGTGTGTGTGTGTGCGTGCGTGCGTGCGTGTGTGTGTGTGTCTGTGTTTGTGTGTAAGTATGATGTTCACCTCTGCAGTAGCTCAGTAGACAGAGATGAAGAGAGGACCTGTAAGCTGTGGCAGGTCTGAAGGCAGATACTTGGATCTTCATTCAGACCTGTGCACAGAAACAACATTTCTGATGAATGAGTCATACAGGTTAAAAATGATTCACGGGAAATGCTGGATGTGTTGGGCTCACCATTAGCCAGCAGGCCCCTGCAGAACTTGTTGAAGGAGGGCAGGGAGAAGAGGGGGCTATAGGTGTCTGACTTCTTCATCAGCACAGAGATTTCCTGAGCCCAGGTCAGCAGCAGCCTCCTGACACACCAACACAAAATGTATCAGCGCAATTGTATCCAGTAACATCGGTCAATGTTATATAGTTACCAGCACAAACATGATTTGATTTTTGATAGACATTGTGTTTTGGATTAAATAATACACTGAAATTCAAGTTAATTAAGTTGCAGCATTGGGAAATATAGTGCAATAAAAAATAAAAAAAAAGTACAGTGTACATACAATCTTATCACAAATAAGAATATTATAAAATATAATAGAAATTAAAGCTGCAAGCAGCTTTGGATGGGACCTCGCACTCCACGCAACTCGGGGTGTGCTGCGGCTGCGTCACATGCTGTTGTTACACGTGCGGACCACAACATGAAAATTTCATGTAAATCAGTTCAGAATCGCCACGAAGGGCTTACTTTCTGTTGCCAGTAGGTGGCGCTATCACTATGTCTGAATATCGTCATTTAGACGTGCTAGGGGTGGGATATGGCAAAAATAATATCTCAATATTTTTGGGGATTTTGGCGATAACGATAATCAGTCGATATCCTTTAAAATGTGATTAGAATTGTCTGAGCTGGACTTGTCCACCAAACGCGTTTACAGCGCTGAGAGAGCTCAAAAACTCATTTTCCGAGCGCCCAGCGGTGTTAAAAGTGAACAGATTCAACTTGAAGCGCTCTGAGCGCTGCCTAAAAAAACCCCGTCTCCGCGACATCTTTTACCGCTGAAGGCGCAGCGCTCTGAACGCTGAAGCCCATAGGACCCACGTCTCGGCACTAAATCATCTGAAGTACCGGTAGCTTCAGGGACTGGAGGTGTTTGCATTTTCTCTCTACCATCGCAACGCGCTGCTAAACTGTTGCAAGGAGGATGCTAACGAGAGGTCACGTGATCCCGTCATGTGATTACGTAGGCCCACTAGTGGTGTGACTGAATCCTGCCATGCTGTAGAGGTGCTGCTGCACCGTGTATTAATGGATGTGAGGAGTTTCCGCGGGCGTTTCATTGTTTTTGTCGAAGTAATTTAAATACTCGATAATGGAAATTGGCACATCGTCAAAACAACAATGACGATATTATCGCAAACGATATATATCGCCCACCTCTAAGACGTGCTCAAGGCGGGACTGTTATCAAACATGTTAAGTTTCATTGAGATTGGACCATGTACACTGAAGTTGTGAGGACGTGTTATAGAATATGTGACGTTTAGTGGACATGAGTTTATCATGTTAGTTATGAGTACTATCTGTTTCACGGCCATCGGGGGAATTCAACACATCGTCACAGGCACGCGGTTCGATATACAGTCACAAATAGCACAACTTTTGATCAGCAGTATTTTTTAACTGTATGGACCAATTTTGAAGTTGATCCGATAAATTCCCTAGTAGGAGTTTGTTTAAAAAAAAACGCTGAAAGTCTGCAAAGTGCCAGAAATGGCACCACAGTTTGACATTCAGTTCAACCTGGCCAACTTTGATGCCACGCCACGGACACGCCCTTCAATGTACATGCACAAACAGCACAACTTTTAATCAGCACCAATTTCTGACTGTACTGACCAATTTTGAAGTAGATCTGATAAATTCCCTAGGAGGAGTTCGTTCAAATACAACGCGAAAAGTTCGCCATGAAAATGAAAATGGCCGACTTCCCGTGGGGTTTGGGGTATGGGTCCAAGAGGCTTTTTTTGTACGTCTTGGCATGTTACACATGCCTTCCAAGCTTCATACATATCGGTGAAACAAAAATAATATTTTAAAAAATATATATTTTAAGCAGCTTGCCTAAAAAACTAAACTGTACATGTGCAATTTAAGATAAATAATATAAGTTTGCTCAGCTTGTTGCTACCACTAGTCCCGATGCCTCCTCCCCAACAAACCACTGCAAAGAAGAGGACACTGGCCACTACAGACTGCTCTGTCCTTTCCTGTAGAGGGCCTCAGTGTGGTCCGTCCAGTCCAGTTTACTGTTGAGCGTAATCCCCAAGAACTTGTAGGTGTCCACCATCTCTCCCCTCTCTCCCCAAACAGCAACTTGGGAGGGGGGCCTCTTGCTGCGCTGGAAGTTCACCACGAGCTCTTTGGTTTTCCCTGTGTTGAGCTGTAAGTGGTTTCTGTCGCACCATCTAATTCAATTCAATTCAATTTTATTTGTATAGCGCCAATTCATAACAGAAGTTATCTCAGGACACTTTTCAAATAGAGCAGGTCTAGACCGAACTCTTTATAAAATTATTTACAGAGACCCAACAGTACCACCATGAGCAAGCACTTGGCGACAAGGGCAAGGAAAAACTGCCTGTTAAAAGGCAGAAACCTAGGACAGATCCTCCGGCTCTAGGTGGGTGGTCGTCTGTCTCGAAGTTCTAGTGAAGTTCTGGATCAGGTCTCTTTACTCCTCCTCCCTATCATCTGTGGTACAGTCGACAACCCCGAATTGCTATGAATGCGTTACTTTCAGTTCGATGGGCTTTGCCATCGCTGAGTGAATGTGTGTGAAAGGGTGAATGTGGCACGTAGTGTAAAAGCGATTTTAGTGGTTGGAAGACTAGAAAGGCGCTTTACAAGTACAGGTCCATTTACCAACTTGTCGGCACGTCCCTTTGTCCCCTCAACTGAACCTACTGACCTTTTCATACCAGTAATGCTCTGCTGCAGGGGTCTGCTGCAGCTTCCCCTCTATCTTGTTCTTGTAATAGTCTTTGGCCCTCCTCAACTCCCTCTGAATGTCTTTCTTGGCATCTTCATCTCCTGCCATGAAAGCCATCTTACTTTTGTTCAACAGGGCTTTGATGACCCTGTTGATCCTGGGCTTGTTGTTGGCTGCACAGTCCTGGTGGTGATGGGCTGTCTCCTCCTAACAGCAGGGCTGTATGTACGAGTGAGCTGTATCAGGCAGTGGTCAGATTTGCGAGGGGGGAGGGTGGTGGCGCTGTATGCCTCCTTTTCATTGGCATACAGCAGATCCAAGGTCTTTCCCCCTCTTGTGTTACAGGTCACGTACTGGGTAAAGTTGGTCAGTGTCCTTGAGATTTTCGCATGGTTAAAATATCCATTTATTGTAATAAAGGCGCTGGGATGGTGTGTCTGCAGGTCCGCAACGGTGGTGTGGATGATGTCACAGGCGTGTGCGCCGCTACTGCCGATGGAGGAATGTAAACAATGACAACAATGGCGGCCAAATACTCACAGGGAAGATAATATGGCCTTAACCCTATGGCCAGCAGTTCAATATCAGGAGTGCAGATTTCTGCCTTCGTGACAACATGTAATGGGTTATAACATTTAGAGTTAACCCTTTAAGCTCCAAAGTCGCAAAATTGCGACAGGACGCGGTACTGAATCAAACAGCTGTTTTCTCCTAATAAATATAATAATACTCCCCTCCACTAGTTGGCAGACATCCCGTACTTAGACCTTAGCTCAGAAAAACGTCATGTTTCAATACAAAATGTTCGAGGAAGTCCCGTCCAAACTGTTGGGTGAGAAACCGGAAATAGTGTGCCACGGCGCTATTTATGCTGAAGCGGTATTGCTGGATTAAGGAGTTACTGAGACGAAATAAACGAAAATGGCAAGCAAAAAGTTGACACTTAGGGAAGTGATGGGTCTCCTATTCGCAGACTCTGATTCCGAAGGGGAAAATCTACCTTTGGGAGATGACGGCCGGTCGATTAGTGATCGTGATACGGTGCGTCTTTGCACCGGCGCTGCCGGGCAAAGTGAGGTAAACACACAAGCACAAACACACGACCCTTTGCCCAACATAGGTGGGAGTACTACACAAACTCGTAGTATCAGTAAGGGAGCTAATGGATGTGGTAGAAGTAGCGGGGGTGGTGAGAATAGCGCTGGGACCAGCGTTAGTGTTCACTCTTTCTACCGCGCCGGTCACAGTGCCAAAGTCCATGCGCGGCAGTGGCGCAGCAATCCGATGCAGCAGTGTACCTGTCCATTTGTTAGGCTATGTGGTGGGGTCTCAATATTGTTCATATTGTCTCTGTACTGTGCCTTGCAATGAGAGGTTCCACACTCTATCTCATACTACATCTATCTGGATAGATGGGCGCAGATTAGGCCTCTGCAGCTAAAAGATGCCTACTGTTATTATATCATATTATAACGATAATAATAATAATAATAATAATAATAATAATAATAATAATAATAATGAAGAGAATAAAAAAGAAAAGAAAAAGTGTCCTCCAATGGGGGGGGTGGTGGGTAAAAAATCATAAAAAACGCCTACTGTTTACATGAGTTTTGTGGTAGTAATAGTTCTAGTTTACGACTGTTGGCTTACAATTTACTTTTACCTGTTCATTTGATATGTGGACAACATAACAAATAGAGGAAACTGTAAATAAGTCAACTCTTAATTACTCAAAATATCAGGTATTCATAAATTATATAATCCAATATGTCCGTCGCCATTTGACGTCATTATATGCAAATTAGATGGGGAAATTTACTCCCTAGATAAACTTTAGGTCATTCTCAATATTTGTCTCATTTACACTTCGTCTCTATCTCAAACCACTTTCAAGCCAGAGCCTTCTGAAATTTAGATGTCAAAATCTAGTATTTTTAAAAATAAAACCTGGCGCCTAAAGGGTTAACAAATACAGAAAGCCCTCCTCCAAAACCGCTATTTTTCTTCCTGTCTGCCCGAACTAGTGAAAAGCAATCTAGTTCTACTGAGCAGTCTGTTGTATTACCATTCAGCCATGTCTCATAACAGTCAGACATAACATGCTGCACTCCCGATACTCGCGTTGTCTGCTAACCAGGGCCGAGAGCTCGTCCATCTTATTTCATTCCCCATGACAACCGAGGGAAGACATGGCTTATATCTCCACCGCCTCACGTGAGTAACCCCCAGGCGCTTTGTTGTGTGTTGGTCGCGGTGTCCACATTCCTGCACATTGTGTATTGATACAAAACTAAGCTAAACTAAGGCAAAAAACGAAATTACCATCAATGTCGGTCCTATTTACAACCACAAATACAGTGCTAGTTAGAAAGTAAGAAAAAAAGAGCGTAAAGATTAAAGGTGAAAATAGAGAGGGGGAGCAGGAGCTCTTGTGTCAAGCTGCCACTCTCTGCAGTGCCGGAAGTCAGTCAAGTATACTTTCACACTTTCCAACATTACATAGATATCTTAGTCCTCATGAAGTTAAGGTGTTTTTATCACATATTTATATATATTTATTTAGGTATTTTTGGATATTATTATTGGGTTATGGTATTTTAGAGTTTGTAATTTCCTGTAAAACAATAAAATGTTGTTGATGTCTCATCCTGTAATAGAGGGCGTATACTAATTTTGCATCCAATGAACCGCTTTCTTCCTTGTGACAACGTGGAGTGTTTCTGAGGGCCTCACTGATGACACTGTACCAAAGCACAACTTTATAACTTTGTGTGTGTGTGTGTGTGTGTGTGTGTGTGTGTGTGTGTGTGTGTGTGTGTCAAAGACAGAGAGACAAGAACCTGGCCTCGGGGTAGAGGTGCTCCTTTACCAGCAGACCTCCCAGAAGGCTTAGCAGTGTGCTGAAATGTTTCTTAGTTGCCGTGGTCACAGTGCTGATGACAGCACCATCGAACAAGGAGGGAGATGATGATGACAGGCTGGATGAGATGAAGTGATCATGTCTGGATAAGCAAACAGAGGAGACACACATGGCCAGTTGAGAAGAGTAACCAAAGAGAAGCAAGAACAGTTATTCAGTGCATTTCCTTAAGTCCTGACTTTGATTGAGACCCATTAAAAGACTTGAGGAACATGTTATACAGGAAAATGTTTTTAGATGAATTCCTCACAATATATATTTTGTCTCTCACATGTGCTCCAAAGTCAAAGAGCGCAGTATTTGTTTTGTTGGGATTTATTTATTCCGTCTTTTGTGCGATGTTATACTGTGTTAAAATATTCACATTCAGAATCATTACTGCTTTTTTTCCTCTCCATTAGCATTTAACAGGCAGTCGACTATTGGCTTTATCTTACAACTACTAGTCAACTAGAAAAATCCTTCGTCTACTAGGGCTGCCCCCCCCAGTCCCTGTTATGTAAAAGTCACAATGGCAATGTACAAATGCCTATTTCTGTGTATGTGCCCCCCCCCATTACATTGAGAACCACTGTTCTGATGGGTGTGTAACATTCAGAATGCTGTAGTGGACTGTTGCTCACAGTACAAGTGTTTGTGTATTACCTTGTGCAGTGGGAGTACAGGGTGAAGAGTACAGCGTACTGGATGGCAGGGTAGTAGACTGCTAACTCAGAGTGGACCAGCATCAGATTGTGACTAAGCAAAGCAAAGACCGTAGGAGACAACGCCCACATCTAAAACACACAAAACACATTTCAAAATCAACATACGTGGCCAATATAAAATAGCTTCTGTCAGAGCAGAAATGAACACATGCAGATCCTGCTTTTCACCAGCCAACCATTGCGACCAACTACCTTCTGGTAGCCTTAACAATGATGAAAAATTACTGAACAGGTCACTATGTTTGTCTTTTTGCTATATTTTCTATCATGTTAAGCTACCTTGGGCCTGTGTGGACTAGTGAGGTGGTGGGAAAAAGGAGGCCAGATGCTGCAAGGAACAAAGCAAACAGAGACTGGCACTCACCACCTTTCCTGAAAAGCAACCAAGCCATTTAGGTATGCTGCAGCCAGTTAGCAGGTGGTACAGCCATAGGTAATTAAATAAAGTAATAATAAGGTAATAACCTAAAACAAATCATTTAACCAGTCCTGCCTATGCTGGGACATTGAGTGCTATTAAGTGAGTAAGTAAGCAACATAGAAAAAGACAATGGTGCTCACCCCAATGAGAGAGTTCTTGGTGTTGCCGATGGTGGTGAGGGTGCTGAGGTTAAAGATGAGGGTGAACTGGGCCTTCTCCGGGGGTAGGGTGAGGGAGGCAAAAGCAGGGTGCTGGATGCTTGGGCAAGGGCCGTCGAGCACTGTGGCCCTACCACTGGGCTCCAGGGTTGCTGTCAGGCTAGACAGGGCACATTCCATCTCACCCAAAACGATTTTATAAGCTGCCTCCAGTGTTGGAATGTTTTTCAGGCTTAGGAGCGCCTGGTACACACCATGGACAGCTGAGGTCACCTGTGGAGTGGACGCGTGAACAGACACAAACTTTGGATTAGATACATTTCAGGACATTATATTGTTCCATTCTGGTTTAATCTAACCTAATCCCAACCATAACGCATAGCCACACTAACACCCTGTTCACATAGGCTGCCTGAGCAGTGCATGGCATCTGATTGCTGCGTGGCTGCTGCAAAGCTGCTGCTGCCAGCCCTATGTTCCTCTCTACACTTTTCCCTGTATAATGTCCATAAAAATTCAAAATGTTCAGTTTAAGTTTAAACATAAAGGTGAAGAAAGCACATGGGGTTTGTTTACCCGAGAGAGAGAGCGTAGTGGAAAAAAACTGCCCTTCAACTGGAAATTATTTATATTATAATTTATATTATATAAGTCAAGCTGTGGTAAATAAGATTACTACGGTGCTTTTACTTTGAAAAGGAAGTTTAAACTGGACTGAAATATGTGGATGACTACCAACAGGTCCTTTCATTGTGCCCTTTTGGTGGGAGACGCACACCATAAATAAAAATAGGCGAGACCTCGACTCTCTATTGACTCTCGCTGCAGACGTGTCTCTCACACAGGCAGTGTGACCACTTTAATCTGTTAACATGGGCGCCGAAATAAGAATCAAGATGTTCCGCCATGCACACGCCACATAAACACGGTCGGTGTGAACAAGCCGTGAGTCTCTCTTCAACCTTACTCTAGTGCCAGTTAGACCCATCAAGTATTATAAAGCAGTGGTGATTTATATTATTTCACTGGTTGGGACAACCGCAACAGCTCTTGGCACTCTGTATTTCCTAAAAAATAATAAACATTATGGAACAGCTTAAATGCAGGCATATTCTTTTTTCATGCAATGCAGACCTATTCACCTGTATTATCTAGGAAAATATCATAACCACGTATCAGCAGATACTCAATATTTAATGACTGATAGGGACCAAAACAACTTAATCAGGACATCCCTAATATTTGCTATATAGGAAATATGAACCGAGCTTTGCATATTTTCACATGGCCCTATATGTTACCTTGTTATACTATACAGTTTTTTGATAAGGCAACACACACACACCTCTTTCTCTCGATGGAAGCGCAGCTTCAGCAGCTGGGAGTCGGGTGCCAACAATTTCTCAACGAAAGACGCAGGTAGCTTTGTGTTGATCTGGTCCACAATCTGAAAGCAAATGTCAACAATGACTACAAAAAAAAGTTATAGAAAAATATAGAAAAGAAACATCTAACAGCAGTACAGCTCTACTGGTACAATATTGGTTTTCTGTCTGGAAGCCCTCTTCAAATATTTTATGGCTTTGTGGGAAGGGTCGACAGTGACTACGTTCACATGCACAAAATATTCCAGGTTTTGCCCTTATTTTGAAAAAGACAATATTTCTACTACGATGTTTACATGGCTAATAAAAAATAATATTCCACTAATATTCCTGTTTACATGCAGCTGTACTTCAATTAACCTAACTGTTAATGACGTACTGCACATCCTACGTCATGTTGCTCCCGTAGTAAAAGTTGAACAGATGGTGCTGCTGGAGACATTTTGCCTAATGGCCTAATTGAAAGTTTTTCACCAATGGCGGACTTGTTCGGCCGTGCAAACACAGCCTCCTTCTGTCATGTGTTTATCATGCATCTCTACTAGAGCCTTGCAAACCATTGGTTTGTTTACAATGCACAAAAGGCTGAAAAATATCCAGAGAATGCTCCTAAAACCTGAATATCCTCCTAGAAATAAATATCAGTAAGGTTCATCCATCCAAGTTCCATTGAATCATTACACATACATGAGTGGAACTGTAACCAGATTTGTTTGGGCTGCTCAGATGCCAGATGACAAAGATGAACTCTAAAAGCGACGGTACCAGAGTGAGGAGGCTGAGCACTGCCAGATTGTAGTCCGAGCCGCAGGCCCGGCAGCAGTCCAGCTGGTCCAGGCCATAGGCTAGAACAGCCTCCATCAGCTGACCACAGGGCTCCACACTGGCCAGCAAGACACCCACACACTCATTCCCTGCTGTGAGAACTGCCTCAGAGAACTGGACTTGCTTTGCTGTAGTCACACAGGCCAGAACCCGGTTCAGAACCTGAAAACGCAGAGAAAAAAACAATAGAGAGGATCTTTGTGAACATTCATTTGAAGACAACTAAACAACAGTAGTAGGTTGGATGTCGGTAACTGTTTTTCATGTTGTTTTATCTGGAGCTGCATTGCTTTATACTGCATTAACTTTTCTGTTGTATGGAAGCCCGTTTTGCACCATGATCCTTTCCAGTATGTGTACGTTGCTGCTTTATCTGAATTTACTGGATAGACATGCCATGAAGGTAACGATATTGCTACGTGTGAATAGGTATTAATCAAACTTCAGGAATGCATTCTCTTGGAAATGTTAGGTTGCTTTGATGAGCACCCAGCAGCTAGCAGGTAGAAAGCACTGTGGTAGATATAGCTCACTCAGAAAAAGCCGATTTTGTTTCTCAATTGACCTATTGAGTGGTTGAAGAGGAGGTCCAACCAATATTTTCTTTGGTTGACTACAGCCCGAACAATAATTACATTTTCTTACTTATTGGTCAATATTACATCAGCCACCGATATTTTGTGCATCCCTATTGGGAGTTGGGATTCCAAACTCAACTCAACTCAGGGACCATTCTCTCTTCTGAGACATGTATAACCATCAAAGTACTTGACTATAGATATAGTCACCTCAATGTCATCATGAAGAATAGTCAAAAACATGTTCTTCTTGTCTATGGTTATCTTCCAGAGTCTTTTAAGTACAACTGTACTTCCACAGGTGTAAGTGTGTTTCCTGAAACGGTTTCCTTGCTGAGCTGCAGTGGAGGTATTGTAACACAAAGAAAGGATTTGGTGCTGACGAGACTGTAACTTTGGAAGATCTCCTCTTTGTTCAACTCAAACTGCTCATATTAGCAGAGGATTTTACACCCTAGTCACACTAGAAAGGGATCTCTCAGTGTTTTATATTGTATCAAGATAAGTCTTTAAAAACAACCACGTATTCACACAAAATCACTACAACAACATAATCATTGCATTGCAAGTCTCATACTGCTTTCCTAATTTTTCCCACGAGTTGACTGGATCATCTATTTAGTACATATTTTATAATATGAACACTGCTCAGCTCTAAGCCAGGTTCTCCGAGGAGTGTCTCTTACATCAGTGACGTAGACCTCAGTAATGGGTGGTCCTCTGAAAGGGTTGAATCGCTCTCCGATGCTGCGGACCACTGTGCTGAAAACCCTCAGCAAAGCTGCCAGCTTGGGCAGTGACACTGAGGGAGGGGGGATGTCTTCATCCAGCACCTCGCCTGACACCACGTGGTTCAAATCCTAAACAGAGCACAGACTCAGTAAAGTCTTTGACAAAAGCACTCATGAGTTCTGTGTGGCATTTTGAGAAGAGAATATCATTTTAACAAGATTTCTTGAAGATCTTCAAGTATTTACTGTCTTAATCACAAATACAGGGTTTCTGAAGGTCTGTAAAAGTCTAAAATCCAATCATCTGAATTTTAGGTCTTACAATGTCTTAAATTGTATAAAGTTGATGATACCTTTATAAAATAGCATTAACTTTCACTGTCTTGCTTTTAAATGTTGTTTAAATGTGTTTTTGGGAAAAATGGTAATGATAAAGTTCAAGTTTTAATTGTCAGTTATGATCAGAGTTTTTATTACATTGTGTGTGGGCTAAAAATTGTTTCTGCAAACAATACTTTCATGTATTCTGTGTAAGTGCAAGTTCAGGCCTCAGTTCTGGCTGGAGAACAGCGAATTTAGTGCTTGGATGAAGCCTTTGGAAAACAAGTTTGAAGCCTGCTGCACCTTGTGCAAGAAAACACTCAAATAAAAGAACTTTGGGTATAAAAAAGGCATTAGAGTTGTATGGGAAGTCATAGATGTCCATTTAATGTTCCTGTTGAAGGTGAATAAATTAATTTACTTAGTAATTCTGTGAGTCTGATTTTCCCTCATATTCTTCATACTTTTTTTTGCCATTAGGGACTGAAAATAGGTCTTAAAAAGGGCCAGTGTGTAGGATTTAGTGGCATCCAACGGTGTAGTTACTGACTGCAACTCTTTGTATAACTACTTATAACTAGATAATGCATTTTCTGAAGAAATTGTGGGTGTGAATGCTCACTGCTGAACGGCCTACGCCAGGCTCAATTGCTAGCTGTAAAAGTTAAATAATATTAATAATCTGTAAAAAAGGTGGAAGATTTGAAGGTGTGTTGAAGAGCTGTCAATACTGAGTTGCTGACTTTAATTTTTTGGAAGTAATTGAAGGAGTATTGTACTTGGAAAGATGTGAAAGAGTAATTACTATAAATCGGGCTAAAAACCACTGTAGTGATGTCACCCACTCTAGCGCTGAACATTTTAATAGGATTTGAAAGTTGAATAATAGCTAGAATGTCTGAAAGATGTTTAATATTTCAGTGTTTGAATGGACTTTTTAGCTGAAAGCATGAATGAGAAGGTAACAGTTGAGAAATCACGAAAACCTGAGTGAGCATTCACACCTAATAACTAACTTGTAGAGTGAGTCTCTTCTTAATTTAATTAAAACATTTTTCATTGCCTTTTAATTGATAGTGACAGCTGAAGAGTGACAGGAAAGGGGGGAAAAGAGAGGGGAATGACACACAGCAAAGGGCCGCAGGTAGGATTCGAACCCTGGGACGCTACAGCAAGCGACTCCCACACTTCATCGTCCCCTTCCAAACACGATGGACAAACTACAGTGGTCAAAAAACACAAAAAACCTCAAACGCTCCTATCTAGGATCAGTGTTTGGTTTGGCAATTCAACATGCCAGCCTCCCTCTGTAGATATAAACAACTCTCAGCACTGGTTGTAAAGAAGTTCAGTCTGCAGCAGGCTTAACGACTAACTTCACCTCTGCATACGCCTCCATATCCTCCAAGAACTGTCCCAGCAGGGTGGTAGAGAAGGTCAGGTCTGCCACCCAGAACTGTTCCAGACTCTGTAACCAGCCTAAACAAAGACAGGGAGAGCAGACATTAAAAAAGTACCATTAAGCCTTGACACCATGTCTACACAGGCAGTATAGAGAAAGAAGCATGTCAGCAGAGCAGCCACAGGATGTGCTCAGACAGGAATATAGAACAGGCTTGCCCAATTTCATGGCAGTAGGACGGCAACTAACGATTATTTTATTATCAATTAATCTGTCAATCATTTTCTCAATTAATTTATTAGTGGTTTGGTCCATAGGTCAGAAAATGATGAACAATGTTAATCAGTGTTTCCCAAAGCCTAATGTGCCATCCTCAAATGTCAAAAGACATTCAGACAATGTATGTGGTGAACACAAATGTCAATCCAACTTTATTACAAGCAGACAGGGCTGAAGAGTTTGCAATCAGAAGATCAGATACAACTTCTTCAACAACAATCTTTGAGTGCTGATAAAAAAAATCAAACTAACCGGAAACTTGCTGAGTGACTGACTGCTTCTGTGTGTGGTCGATGTGCCAGCCCACTAGGATGTCCACTGTGTCCTGCAGAACATCAAAGGAAAAGGAGCCTGCATTATGAAACAATACCAACCACTGTAAGGCCAGTTGGCAGGCGCCACTCGGCTCATTCTAGCTGGAATCGGTCCTCTAAAGTATTAGCAGGTAGCTAATGGGCTGATCGCTGCTGAAACACTCACCCTGAAGTTGGTGCTGAAGACGTGCGGGTAGCAGCGAGCCACCTGAAGAATACACTTCACACTTTGACAAAGCAGCTCTGGTGTGTCCACATTCTCCAGGATGGACTGCAGGTTGCTCATCACCAGCTGAAACACGCAAAACACTGAATAACAACTTTGACATAAGACTAGTCTAAGGAGGGACTCATCTACAAGAAACTGGCCACAGAATGTCCAGAGCTTTACAGAAATCAACTGAAGCCTATGTCCTTTGCATTGTTACCTGCATGACGTGAGAGAAGGCCTTCCTCTCTCCAGCAGCCTCCAGAGCACGCTGCGCTGCGACCAGGTACAACAGCTTCACCTCGTCACGACTACTTGAAGTCAACTTGAGAAAGAGCCACTTGAAGATGCGCTCCGCCTCGTAGCTGAGCACTGTGCAGAGGAGACCCAGGCAGGCAGCCGCGTCCTGACGCAACTCCCACAACAGCTTGCTGCTACACACGTCAACAACAAAGAGACTACATGTTAGAGACCACGTGGTACATGGGACTAGCAGAGTCTAAGTGTACATGTCATGCTTCTGAGACATGTAGTCAGGACGGCATTACTTGAGCCTGGTCTCCAGATGCCTCAAGTAGATGGACCTTTGTTACAATTTGAGAGATCATTAGCAAGGTTCCCACTATTCTTAAGAAATCAGTTTGAAGGAGCTTGCTCACAAATGTGGTAATCATTTAAGCTCACCTTCGTGGCATGTTTGCCTGTCCTCACCAAAGCAGATTTTTCCACTTTCTGCACTGACTTCAGTTTCTCTCGAACATTAATTTGGCTACAGTTCAGACTAATTATTTCCAGGATATTTAGACACTTTAATCAATTTCCAGGTTTCCATGACACATTAGTCATGAGTCCTGATTAGATTAGGTTGGTTATTAAAAATTATTTATTAAAAATAATAAATTAAAGCACTACACACTGACATGCTTCTAAACTAAACATAATGAACACCATAAAATTATCTTATATTTATTTTGAACTTACAAGCTCCTCTTTTTATAATTGTCAGGAATACAGTATTTGCTGCAGCCAATACAAAATGTATTTTGTTAGACAGCTGTGTATCTATGCTTGGTTGTGATTGTTGCCAGTTTGTGCACTAAGCAAGGTGGTCTGGGATGGCACTGCCTTTGTGTTATGATATGCACATATCCACATCTGTAGGGATGTCCTGGTCTGATCCCAGGGATCGTATAGGGGAAGATCAAGGCATTTTTTAACCCATCAGTACTGGCTTTTCTTAATGCAATGCAGAGCTATTCAAATGTCAAACATAGGACCCATCTGAATACCTTGTATGTACTTGCAACTGTATTATCTGGGAAATTACTATTGAACTACTATAGTATTGGATCAGGACTCCGTATCAGAAGATACTTAATATTAAATGGCTCTGATTGGTATCAGGGGCAAAAAAACTTGATCGCGACATCCCTTCTTCCAGCATTTCCAACATTTCTGAACAACTGATTGAAGAGCCTTTATGCGCCTTCTAAACGCTTTGACATTTTCGCTCCGGCCCAACCCCAGTTCTGACACCTGCCTTCAAGACAAAAAGGCTGGCAGGTGTTTACATTTCTTAGGATTTTTAATATTGTTTTGTAATTTCTATTTTTACTGCCCTGGACTTTTGACCCCACTGGAGTCCCTGACATGTTTCCCACCTGTATTGACAACACCTTCTTCCAGTATGTCCAGAAGTCCTGATTAGGGCTGGGTATTATTAAGAACCTCATGATTTGATTTGATTTTGATTCGATATTGATTTAAATGCTTCGATATCGATTCAGAGCCGACTTCAACGACTCCAAAACCGCTGTCTTTACCTCTGTTTACAGCTTCGGGATGGCAATTTCCATCATGTGTTTGCGTGTTGGTATGGCGTATCGTGGTTCCAGTGTGGATACCATCTCCTTAAGACCCCTGTTTTCCACAACACTGTACGGTCGTAGGTCCTTACATATGAAGACGGCCACAGACTCTGTTATCTTCTGTGCAGAGTTTGGCGGAAGTTTGCAAAGGAAAAATCTGTCGAGTTGCGTCTGTTTTGAATCCACAGGTTTAGCCGCGGGTTGCTGCTGAGCATCTGCATGGTGTTGGCTCAAGTGGTTGCGCAAATTTATTGTGTTATTGCAGTATTTTAGTACTGCCTGGCACAGCTTACACACTACCTTACTTTGGTCTATTTCCTGTGTTCCGGGTTTGCACTGGAATATAAAATGACTCCAAACGTCTGCTTTTAAAGTTGAAGGCGCTGGTTTAACACTGCTGCTACCTGCTTCGGTTACCATGTTGTTTTAGTGTGGTCGAGTGCGGCCTCCGTCCGTACAACGCAAATCACACAAAAGCTGCTCACCGCGCCCCCACTGGCCAGGGGCTTGAATCGATTCAGAGGATTTAATGAATTGATATTGAATTGGGAAAAAATACATTGCAATGCATTGATGAACCGATATTTTTACCCACCTCTTGTCCTGATCGCAATAAAGCTAGAGCACCTATCTTTCTCTTACCTTTCATTCAGAATGTCATTCAAGGTGCTGAGGATGGTGTCCAACTGTTTGACCAGGGTCTGCGTGAGAGAAGACACAAAGTATTAGGACAGTGATGTGTTTGTTAGTAGTCTTATATTATTTCTACACGTGACACACATGACTAATGTCGTTGGGTTAGGTTTTATTTTTTATGTAAATTTTTTTAATTTATATTAGTAAGTATAATAATATAGTGTTACTTTTAGTGCTGTCAAACGATTAAAATAGTTAACTCGCAATTAATCACAATTAATCGCACATTTTTATCTATTCTAAATGTCCCTTGATTTCTTTTTGTCCCATTATTTTTTCTCTCATTTTAATGCTCTTATCAACATGGAAAGGTGGATCGGCTTGCTTTATTCAAATGTTGTTTTTATTGAAAACAACATTGGCATATACTGTAGTGTTCAATTTCACACTAACATTCTCACTTGCAGCAAATAATCTCTCACACAATGTAACACTGTCCATCAATAAAAGGGTGAAAAAAAT
The DNA here is from genome assembly GCF_905237075.1 of Dicentrarchus labrax. NCBI lineage: Eukaryota > Metazoa > Chordata > Actinopteri > Moronidae > Dicentrarchus > Dicentrarchus labrax. Next base: position 21,417,135 of record NW_026136722.1, read on the forward strand.
ACTTTGTCACACAAACAGCCCCTTCAACAGCCCTTTCTAAGGGATCAAAACAGGGCGATACAAAATAAAATTACAAAGTGCACATGTAAGGTAAACTAGGACTCAGCCTATAGTGCAGTTAAACCATGGCTTAATACTTTCCTTAAGTTTGCTTTGAACATAGCAGTCAGGCTACTGCTCTTATTTCAGAAAGAATGAACAGTAACGGTTACCAATAAAAGGTAAGCCTACTACTTCTTTGCTCTGAGCCAGTTACTCAAACAGACAAGCCTGTTGACATTTTCAGACACCAAGGAATCTATCCATTTCGGCATCTCGCGCTCTCCATCCACTCAAAACGTAATGTCTACTACTCTTAAACAACTGTTGTTTTGTTTCCGGTCTAGCTAGATCCGGTGTGGTGTTGTAGTTTTTCTAACGTTACTAGTTGTTGCAACAGCAAAAACTACAAAGTGTGCTAGGCGTTAATCTTGCGATAAAAAAATTGACGCCGTTAAAATGGGTTTGCGTTAACGCCGTTAATAACGTGTTAAACTGACAGCACTAATTACTTTAAACTGTTAACAGATATTATATTGCTCAATTTCAAGTTCAAATGTAAATTAAGGAATGGCAAGTTCCTTAATATCCTCGACCGTCATTTCATGATTCTTTTTTTAAAAAAAAGTATCATCTTTATACGTATCGTTTTAGCACTCAGGGCTCCAGACTAACTATTTGCATTGGTTGCACTGGTGCGCCAAACTTTTTTTTTTTTTTTTTTTTGTGGCACCAGCACAAAATGTAGGTGCACCAAAATTGCCTTTACCGCCATAAGGTCACCTTTTTATCGCTCTCCATAACTTTATATACTGTGAATGATTTTTAAACAAGAATAAGGTGTAGAGAAATGCTTGTCTTTATTTGAAGCACAAATATATATAAAAAGAAAAATAAAGTGTTTAAAGTGCTTCACTGAGCTGAAGTTGAACATTTCAAACTAAAACACTAAGCAAAATAAAACATTTCCAAATAAAAGAGGACCTGATTACTACTATCTGCCGCTGGAATGCAGCTGGGAGAGGGGCCACTTTCTCTACACGCTTGTCACGACATATCGTGTGTTTTTTAGACATGTTATGTTTTTTTAAAGTTTCGATACGAAATGTGTTGACCCGCTCACGAATGCACTATTTCCGGCCATATTCTGACCGCACTCCTGACAGTACACGCAGTGCATTGCGTTACGTCTTTTGTTGTACCTCAGCCAGGGAAATTGTAGGGCTGGTTGTAGGCTTGGTTTTCTTAATGAAAAAACTTTCAATATTTCTGCCTCTCTTCATTTCCCCTCGTTTTGTCGCATTTATTTCATTTTTCCGTTTCAGTTAGTCAGCTATTCTGGTGCTCAGGTCGCGCGCAAAGACCAGGACACAGGTGAACAGGACCACAGCCAATCAGAGGCAAATACCCGCCCGAGCTCTGTCTCTTATTGGTTTAGAACACGATATGATCCTACCATGAGCGTGTGAGTTCGGTCACAGGAGAACACAGAGAGATGATGCGCTTGCGAAATAAATTTATGTTTTCATGTTTTTCGCGTGCGTCAGGTGCACCAGTGCGACCTAGAAAAATTATTAGTCGAGAGAGCATGTGTCTTAACAAGTAATGTTTAAATGCAGAAACATAATGAAGAAGATAATCTGTACACAATCCGACTGACCACTTTGCTTTCGCTGTGACTGATGAATTCCTTCAGCTGTTTGAGGGTGGCCAGCCTGCGGTCGCGATCATCTTCCCTGGAGACTCGGCGCAGGAGGTTGGCCAGCCGAGACTCTTCTGAGTGAGCCATCCCTCTATCTACAATAACATGTGAATAACAATGCACTGACACACTCCATCACATGCTGCATGTTTAACATCACATATACCCTGACATGAGGGAATAGATTTAGCTATGAACTAATATTCTGAACTATAAATGACTAAAGTTGATGCTCATCTCTCATGAATAGATACTAGTGTGGCTTTAAAAAAAACAAAAACAAGCACTCCTGTTTCTGTTGTTATTCCTCAGATGTGTTTACACTTTATATCAGAGGTTTGTTTGTTACCTTAATAGAGAGCTACCACACAAATGGTTAAAGTGACAAAGAAATGACTGTAGTCTGTCAGTAAGAACAGCCTGGATATGTAAGAGTAACTAAATTCTATCAACATATCTTATTCCATCTGAATACTGCAGCCATTGCTGTTTTCACTGGCTCATATGTTAGAATACTGAATGTCAGTAAGAGCTTACCCTGCGATTTCTTCATGTCCTTAGAAGCTAAAGCACGGTTTCCATGCTGAAAAGGAGTCAAATCTGGTGTCACGTCATTGGGCCTCAACTCTTGCCCCACCGACTTCCAACCAAACGTATTATCACAGACACCTTGACCAGCTTCATATCCACCTATAGGAAACCATAACAAACCATGTTGGATTAGACCAATTTATTACACAGAAAGCATAATTTATCTGCATTTCTAGAAACATTGATAATTCCTGAGTTGAGTTTGTCTAATAAATATTTTCCAAAGACACCACAATCATATTCTGGGTTATTCAATAATGAATTTACAATCACAATAACAATTAAAGCAGCAAGCAGCGTTGGGCAGGACCTCGCACTCCACGCAACTCAGGGTGTGCTGCGGCCGTGTCACGTACCGTCGTAAAACGTGCGGACCACAACATGAAAATTTCACATAAATCAGCTCAAAATCGCAACACAGCGCTTACTTCCTGTTGCCAGTAGGTGGCGCTATCACTGTCTGAATATTGTCATGTAGATGTGTTCAGGGCGGGACTCTTATCAAACACGTGAAGTTTCATTGAGATTGGACCACGTACGCTGAAGTTATGAGGACGTGTTCAGGGCGAAACTGTTACAGAATATATGAAGTTTATTGGAGATTGGACATTGCACACTGAAGTTCAACGTACAGTCTCAAATAGCACAACTTTTAATCAGCAATGTTTTTTGACTTTACTGACCAATTTTGAAGTAGATCCGATAAATTCTCTAGGAGGAGTTCGTTCAAATACAACGCGAAAACTTTGCCGAAAGTGAAAATGAAAATCAAAATGGCTGACTTTCCGTGGGGTTTGGGGTATGGGTCCAAGAGGCTTTTTTGTACGTCTCGGCAGATTACAAGTGCCTACCGAGTTTCATACGTATTGGTGAAATGTGGCACCGGGGCTGCTTTTTTGCAAGCATAAGGGAGCCATGGGCAATCATCGTACCAAATTTTGTTTTAATCACACCTGCTGATGCGGAGAGATATAAACTTCTTCATTTTAAATAGCGCCACCTTGTGGGGATGGCCTGAAATTGTGCACGATGCCTAAGGAAGACATGTGGAACTATGGACCCAAGTTTGGTGTCAATCGGACATAGCAATGTGGAGAAATGGTCCACTTCCTTTTTTGATGAAAATCCACAGGAAGTGCTAATTTTATAACGCAACAAAAACGCAATCAAAAGTGCTAAAAATAATAATAATAATAATAATAATAATAATAATAATAATAGGTAAGAAGAAACAAAGCAAAAACAATAGGGACCTCCAGCGGTCGCTGGCTCGGTCCCTAATAAATACAGGTGCACATAATGATTAAAAAACAATATAAAACAAATTCTGCCAGTAGAAATGATTCCTGTGCTTATTTTTTGGCAGCTTATCTTTATTTATTCTGTGTTCTATTGATGAAGCCTATGAGTGTTTTCTTAATTTACGATAATGATTAGAGAAGATGCTTTCGGTCATTTTAGACATTTCCATCAATGCAATAATGTCACTGCAGCAAATAACATTAACCAGCAAAACTTAAAAACTGTTAGAACATTGACAGGACATATAAACTCTCCAAAGTAAACATAGGAAAGTCCTCCTGATAAACTGTTTTACTACAATTTCCTTGTATGAACCTGGACTATGTGTGGGAACTTCTGGAGGTGGAAATTAACAGACCATTATGCCCTCACCGTGTCGGACATTTAAATAATGAAGTTATGCTGCTGTGCTTCGTGCGGAAATGTGCACAGCCTGTCTCTTAATGGGGAGAAACTTCCCTACCCTAATTCAGTCCCAGTCCAGCTGCTATTAATCATAATGTTATCCTAATTTTATTAACCCAACTGGTCAGATCGATCTCAGTGCTGCGGTTTTAACTGTGAACAGGTGATAATTCATGTGCAAGTGTTTGTTAAACAGGTAACAGGCTGCTGCTCTGCCACTGTTGACCATGTGTCTTTATTAATATTAGCTTATAATATTATAACTTATATAGCGCCTTTCTGTCTTCCCAACACTCAAAGCACTTTTACATTCACATACATTCACCCTTTCACACACATTCACACAGTGATGGCAAAGCCCATCCAACAGAAACTAACTCATTCATTCTAACACAGACGCACAGCATAGAACAATCCCCAACAGAGATTGAACCAACAACCTTCCGATTAGTGGACGACCCGTTTCTAGCTCTTAGCCACAGTTATCCAGGTGATGAGTTTATGGTCTCAATCGCTAGTTTCAAGTCTTCTTCAATACATTATGATGTTCATTTAGTAAATTATGGTCAACTTTAGACTAAAATAGAGGATAAAGTGACATATGCTTTTGGGCGGGGCAACCTTATGATTGACAGGTTATTCTCAGTGGGTCTGTCCAGCGCAGCAGCCCAAACAAACAAACTGTCAAACTAGGCAGTGCAGATTAAATATGAAGCAAGATTCTGGCGAGTTGCCATCATTTCCTGCTACGAATGAGTTAAAACTGCACAGCCAATGATCAACACGTAGTATGTCCCATCCACTGGCTCACGCTGGCTCCGTCTAAATGTCATGGCTTCAAAACGGTACTTGACAAACGAATGGGTGACATAACAATAAGTGCACACTCGCATGAGATCCACCTTTAGTCATGCTGTTGGTTTATTTGTCATTTCATAAATGGTAAATGGACCTGTACTTGTATAGCGCCTTTCCAGTCTTCCGACCACTCAAAGCGCTTTTACACTACGTGCCACATTCACCCTTTCACACACATTCACTCAGTGATGGCAAAGTCCATCGAACAGAAACTAAAATTCATACACATTCACACACCAATGCATGGCATCGGGAGCAATTTGGGGTTCAGTATCTTGCTCAAGGATACTTCGACATGTGGCACCAGGAGCCAGGGATTGAACCCACAACCTTCCGATTAAGGAACGACCCGCTCTGCCTCTGAGCCACAGCCCCCATAACAGGGGTCACACAATGAAATGTAAATTGTAGTACGTTCATGTTACACACAAAGTACTTAAGTGAATGAATGAGTTAGTTTCTGTTCGATGGACTTTACCATCACTGAGTGAATGTGTGTGAAAGGGTGAATGTGGCACGTAGTGTAAAAGCACTTTGAGTGGTCGGAAAGACTAGAAAGGCGCTATACAATAGGGGTGGGCGTTGTGGGCAAATATCAATATCTCGTTATTTTGGGGGATTTTGGCGATAACGATAATCAGTCGATATCCTTTAAAATGTGATTGGAATTGTCTGAGTTAGGGCTTGTGTCCACTAAACGCGTCTTTAGCGCTAAGAGTGCTCAAAAACAAATTTTCCGAGTGCCCAGCGGTGTTAAAAGTTGAACAGATTTCAACTTGAAGCGCTCTGAGCGCTGCGCTAAAAAAATGTCTCCGCTGACATCTTTTTACCGTTGAAGGCGCTTAGTGCTCTGAACGCTGAAGCTCATAGGATTTGTATTCAAAATAGGTGCTGCTAGCACTAAAAACGTGTTTGGTGGACACAGACCCTTATCACTCTTTTCGAAACCAAACCATTTCCATGCCAGAGAGGTAGACCCACGACTCGGCACTAAATCATCTGAAGTGGGACTGGAGGTGCTTGCATTTTCTCTCTACCATCACAACGCCCTGCTAAACTGTTGCAAGGAGGATGCTAGCGAGAGGTCACGTGATCACGTAGGCCCACTAGTCGTGTGACTGAATCCTGTCATGCTGTAGAGAGCGTTGCTGCACCGTGTATTTTAGTAATTTAAATACTCGATAATGGAAATTCGCACATCGTCAAAACAACAATGACGATATTATCGCAAACAATATATATCGCCCACCTCTACTATACAAGTACAGGTCCACTTACCATACATTTTCTATTAACACAGGGCTCATGACAAAGTGACACAGGTTCATTACATGTAGGTGGTCAGTGTTTCAAGACTCTCTGTGTTAGCAGGACACTATGTTTGCCTGCTTTCTGTCTCTGGTGATTTACTACAGTTTTCCTCTAACCCAGGTTACGTAGGTGATCTGAGAGAGGGGCTAAAATTCAATTAAAATTTTCCGTGACAGCATAGATTATTTGCAGGATATTTGGTCATTTTTATCATCAATTTCCAGTCTCTCAGGGCGCATGGGATCCCTGCATATGTAACAGACCTTGATGTTTTATCATGGTTAGGTCAGGGTGACAGAACTTTCAAATCCAAACAAATACAAGCTCATTTTCAGCAGAAAAGGCTATTTTTCCACACACAATATATTTTGTTGGGGAAGAAAATCACCTTAAGATTTCATACCAACAAGAATCTGTGTTACGTGTACAGTGTAAAAAAACTAATGTAATGTTGTGTTCCTATTTAATACTATTTAAGACGTGCAGATACACTGTGCACATACATTGTAAAACTACTTATGATCCTGATGACCATAAGGTGCTAGCAGGGGCCTCACCCTCTTCCTGGTGTGTATCTGCAGCAGCGTAGGCATCGCTGGGCACCACGGGCTGGTCAGGGAAGCTGGAGGGCAACACGTTGTACAACGCTGCTGAACCAAGCTCTTTGGTCTTCGCTCCGTCCTGGCTGGATGACACACTGTCAACTCTGAACGCATGGACACAAAAAAAAGACAAATCCTATGTATGGGTTCACATTGCCTTTGGTGTTTAGGTTATAATCTTATTGGTTACAATAATATTTTACTCCACAACTGAAAGGGTTAGATAGGAATATTTGGTGGGAGCGATTCTTCAGGATTTAATTCAGAATCAATTCTCAATTCAGCAGCAATTCAACAGGTAGTCAAATGGCAATATAAAAGAGGAAGCTTAGCTAAAAAGGTCTTCAGTGATTTCCCTAGACCTCTTTGTGGGTGCTGTTCTGAAACATGAGTTAACCTCTGCCTGGGAAACTCTGGCATGAGTGTATGGGATGCAGGTGAGCTAACATGACTTTTGCACCGCCTAACAGAGAAAAAGATGTAAAGCAGACGGACAACCATATATATTAACGTTTTTCTCCAAAACTCCAGAACTAAGCAAGGAAATAATTCTAGTTAGAAAGTAAGTTTCACTTTCATTTGCTGGTGGAGCTGTATTTCCTGTATTTTTAAATCAATTTCCAGATGTCTTCCTGACTGGAAAACTAGTCTCTAAATTTGCTGGTTTTCCAGTATAAACTGCAGACCGCCTGCTGCGCCACGTCAATATGCCACCCTGCTCGCCTCAACATTAGTCTTGCTATCAAGCAAATAAAGCAGAGAGATAGTTGTGCAGTATGCAGATTTTCAATGGGAAAAATGTGATATATATGTGGATATGCAAGTCTTAAGCCTGCAAAATAATAATTGACTGAAAGTTTCTACCACTACTGGTGGGAAGTCTTGGTACTTTTGTGCAGGAATCAAAGCCCTCCACCGTGTCTGCAGCAGTGGAAATACCCTGCAACACTATCACAAGGAAAACACATTGTTAACCAAGTACGGGCACATGGCTTTTAAAAAAGGTACAGAAAGTGGTTATTTTCTTCGGCCAGTCGGAGTTGGCTGGAAGTTGGAAGAACTTACTTGGCCTACTTGCTCGTTAGCACTGGACTTTGAGAAATTGGGATGGAAATATTTCACTGTTTTGAAATTTTTGTTCTATTATTAACAAATAATCTAGAAAATTATCTGCAAAAAAAAAAAATATTAGTTGCAACCCCACTAGGGTTCCTGAATGGAACAGACCTTTAATTAGTATCATTGCTAACACCTGCATTTACCCTATTATTCAAAATGGCTGCTGTGAAAAAGGTCTATTGGTGACACTTAAATTACACTGTACTCAAAATTTATTTCGAAATACGTACACTGTAACTGGCATGGAAAGATTTCACGTCATGATTATCTTGGCCAAAACAATTGAGATTCACACTATTATTGGGATAATCATTAAAAAGAAATGCCTGAAAACATACTGGAATCACTTTTCCTGACATTTTGTTAAAAAAACTAATTGCATTACAGACAGGAACCTCACCTCTCTTGTCATTCTTTAGTTTGAAATTCATAATATTTAACTTTTGGTGGGGAATATAGTTGGCAAGCTGAGCCTTCAGCCATGGTGAAAGAGTGAAAACTTGATTCCTCCTCGTCCCCTTGTTCAAAAGAAATCAGGAAATCGGTATAGGATAACCAACACAATAGATGTAGTTGGTCCCTGGACTCCTGTTTGAAAACCACTGCATTGATGAGCTAGATAGCTTTTTCAAGTCACTCTTGAAGATATTCATGATTATCTCTTAATAGATCATTCACTGGGATATTCTTTTCTGAGTGCTTATTCGTGATACACAATAAAATTGTTTATTGTCCCATCCCTACACTGTCAGCATTATGTCAACTATTAAGGCTGCAGTAGCAATATCTTTTTGTCATATTTGCTGAAACTTTGACTCTATCCCGACAGTGACCTGAGACAGATAATCTGTGAAAATTCCTCTGGCTTGTGGTGCTCCTAATAGCATTCATAAGAATCTACCAGGCCTGAACGAAAGCAACCAATCAGAGCCAAGAAATATAGTTTATTGTTGAGTCTCATTCCCACAGCATCAACTACAAACACTCTGGGATCCTGGGAATGAGACTCAATCAATTATCTATCTATACAATGCCATTAGGAGCACTAGGAGGAGCCAGAGGAACCTGGTTGTTTCATAGATTATCTGTCTCATGTTCTACTGTCAGGATATAGTGAAAGTTCCAACAAATATGACACAAAGTCGTTTTAATAAAAATGATTAACTTTAAATATTATCACTAGACTTTGACACAAGGCCTCAAGATTCGGTAACTAAAGATACAAGAACCAAAATAAGATTCTTAACGATTACATTCAGTCAGTGGTGCAAACAAATATGCAATGGATCCAGTTTCTACAGACTAACTGCCACCAGTGAACCTCTGGCTCGGTGACCCCTGTGAGTCCAGGGCCCTGGGGCAGTTGTCTACTAAAAAGGAATAAGTTACACCTGTTACAAACCGTTTAGAGACGAACGTTAACACACGTGAGGCTATCTCAGTCCGACGCGTCAGTATTGTTGAGAGTTAACTTAAGTTACTTCTTATCATATCAAAAAGGTTAAAAGACCACCACTATCACACTTTCTGTAAACGTTTTATAAATATACACGGAAGTTCTTTGGGAAGTTGATAACATTACAGCAGGGTGGCGTCTTCCCCGTGCTAGCTGGCTATCGTTAGCCAGCGCCACCAGTATCGTGGTAATGCTAGCCAGCTAGCCAAACTAACACAGCCCATTGACGATTTCTGTCACCTTGTGGTTGACACCAATTCAAAATCACTCACTTAGTTCATCGTCGCAGTTTATGTGGCCTTATTATCGTTCTTGCTAACGCGTCTTGTTTTGTATGCTGTCAATTAGCCATTAGCGTCAACTGAGTTAGCAGAAGGCTGACAGCATTTAGTTAGCTTACCAATGCTGTGAACCAACTGAACTAACGTTAGCGCCGGGCTCACCGCTCAGACTGCGAGGCGGAATTGAACCCGGGATAAAACGCTTTGGCTTTGTGTAATTTACACTCCGTGACAAACTGGGACAAGATTGCGTCTTAAAAGAAAGACCACTGTGAGTATTTCAAGTTGTGGTAAATAGAGGCAAAGTATGTCCCTCCTTCGTGGTCACAACTTAATAAAGCAGCACAGGCCCAAAAGAGTCCCCGTTTTATTTCAACCAGCCTCCCACAGAGAAGAACACCAACCTGGGCTGCCAGTCATTCCAGTGTGGCTGCAGTTTGTGGGCGCCGCTGAGCCGAGACCCTGAGGCTTTACGGCTCATTACCTTTTAGAGAGCTGCATGACCCGCTGGCAGCGGTAACCGTGCCTCTCCTTAAGGGTTACTTTGTACTATTATGTTTTGTCAAGTCTCACAAATCGGTTAGCAAGTCGTCGGTAAAGCTAGCTTACGGTAGTGTTTCTTCTTCTTTGGGGTTATACGGCGGTTGGCATCCTTGACGTTGCATTACTGCCCTCGTCTGGAGTTAGTTCACTCCTACAGTGTCCTGTTGGTCAGGGTTTCCCATCAGTCCTGTTCACGAACCTCTCTTCATGGAATATTGTTTTTTATATTAATTATAATATATGTCAGTATATAACATCCCTGTAACACCTAGGGAGTGTACAATACCCTCTGGAGTTTTATGCTGTTTAAACCTCACCTGTCCAACAATTGCTCTTGCTATCTCCAACATACACTCCCAAAGGCAAAATTAGTTTTTTCAGTTATTCTGGTAATAACAACAGATCTATAAGTGGTCATTCTACAGAAACGTCCACTTTTGCAATGGGAAGATGACTTAAAATGTATTTATTTTCTAACATTTTCTAAAACTTATACCACATTATTATATAATTACTTAAGTTTATGAATACACATAAATGATAAATCTTTTTTTTTTTTACTGGTTTTAACAGATAATATCACATCACCCCAATCCTGCCTTTTCTCCATTGGCTCCCTGTTCCTTTTAGAACTTATTTTAATATTTTACTGATCACTTTTAAAAGCACGTTGACCCCTTATTTGCACCTGAGGTGCAGGTGGGTGCATCTGGATGTTACAAAGTCAAAGCTTAAACCTAAAGTTGGCCGTTCTTTTGCCATTAGGGCCCTTCGACTTTCGGATGACCTACCTGTGGGAAATCAGTGACTTCTTTAAATGTTTTTATTTCTTTTGAAGGTGACAGCCGAAGAGCAACTGGAAAGGGGGGAGAAAGAGAGGGGATGACACACAGGTTGGAGTTGAACCCATGGCTGCTGCAGTAAGGAGCCAGCTCTACCAGGTGAGACACCCTCATAATACCCACTCTATTTTTAATTGAATGTAAATATCTTCCCCTGCTTTTGCCACTCTTTATTGATCTTTTTTTACATTTTGAGTTTGATTTCTATGTGTACTTGTGTTTACAACAGCTTGTGTGTCTAGTTGGTTCCCATACGAGCAGGAACCCTAATGAATGTGACCTCAGTGCCTTGTTTTATCAATCTACAATACATTGCCATTCTATCAAATCAGTCTTGGCAATAAATGCATGCACCTGACTTAAGAAAGAGCATAGATTGAGTGGATTTAGTCTTTCTCATTGTCAATTTCAAATCAGTCCTGTTCAGGTCTGCAACTAATGATTTTTGATTAATCTGTTGATAATTCTCTTGATTATCAACTAGTTGTTTGGTCCATAAAATGTAAGAAAGTCATTGCAAAGACCCTGGTGACGTCCTCAAATGTCTTGGTTTGTCCACAACCCTTGGGGACTAAAGAAAGAATATTTTTTTATTTTAATAATAAAAAAATAAATCAGAAAATTTTGACTTTTTTCTTAAAAAGAAAATCAATTATCAAAATAGTTGGCAATTAATTTAATAGTTCACAACTAATCAATGAATCGTTGCAGCTTTTGCCCTGCCACAGAAGAGAACTGATAAATTGCTTAATGAACCCACATAATGAACACAATATCAGAGTTAAGTTTTCCTGATATTTTTAGGGACATTTTTAAATACAAAATATTACAGTTCCTATTTTTTTTCAAACCATCATACAAACTCAATATTCTTTTTTTCTATACATTGTTTTCTTAGCGCTTTGTTTTCTTTGTAACTTTTGTAATGCTGTACGAGGCTGTTTATCAGAGAGTGAATATAGCGTGTGTTCTTCACCATGCTCCTATTATGTGAGATTTCTTTGAAAGTGTATATCTAAAATAATAATAATAAACTTTAAAAGTTTAAATTTAATTTAATTTTCTTCACAAACATTAATGAAATGCTGAGATATAGGCCTACTGTGTATATTTTTTTAAATGTTGTTACCCTGGAAGGCCTAACGACCCTCCATGAAGCTTTGGTGACCCATACTGGGGGTCCCTTACCATATACCATTTTGACCCCCAGTTTAAAGCATACTTTTTTTAACTTGTGAGTCAGCTACATCAGAAGGAACATCAAGAACAGAAGCTGATATACAACCCTTAAATAGCATAGACATAACAGATGGATTAGGCGATGACAAACTGTTTATGAGTTTTAATCATATTTTTTTGTGCACTCCAGTGAACATCAATCAAACTGGTGTTAGTTTTTTAAAGGTCCAGTGTGTAACATTTAGGATGATCTATTGGCGGAAATGCAATATAATATTCAGAGGTATGTTTTCAATAGTGTATAATCACCTGAATATAGGAATTGTTGCATTTTCGTTACCTTAGAATGTTTTTATCTACAGACTCCATGGGTCGCCTTCCATGGAGGCCGCCATGTTGAATTGCCATGCTTCTATAGTAGCCTAGAAAGGACTCTCATGGCCACCATAGTTTCTCCTACACACTTTACAGCCTGTTTTCATTCCCAGGTCCTCAAATACAGACGCAAGCAGTGTCCAGTAACATTACTTCTGAATGGCACTAAGTCCTACGCACTGATCTTTTAAGAATGGCATTTTTTGCATCTTTTCTTCCCTCCTTGACACCCCCACCTCCCTCTTCTCTTCTATTGAGTGGCTTTGTTAACTACTATTCAAAAAATATAGAAACCATGGTTAAATGCACTTATTGTAAGCCAGTGTAATGTAAATGTAAAGCATAAGAAATGGCTATCACATGACTGCACTGTAAGCAGAGGTAAAAGGATTTGGGATGTGTCTCAGCGTGCCAGGGAATCACACTGCAGCAGATTGGCCACAGCTTTGGAGAACACTTCCACCTTCTATGGAACGAATCAATGAATGAGTACAGGGCCATGTGTCCACTGGCACCTATAAGGGGATAGATTTTTATGTATTTAAAATGTTTTAAATCATTCTATATAATTCACTCAGTTTCTGTTCTGTGTCATTACCTTTATCACTGACTATGTTTTATGATCCAATATTTATTTTAATTCTCTTAAATACTTAATTATACAACGTACAGTGCACACTTTAGGTCTTTTTCACAATTAGTAAAGCAATCTAGGTATGATTTACAGCTCTGTAGCTCTGCATCTTTTTCTAGTTCCTGTCAGTACTCGTGCTGCAGCCTTCTGAATTAATTGGAGCGTCTTAATGGACTTATTGGGGCAGCCTGATAATAAGGAGTTGCAGTAATCCAGCCTAGAAGTAACAAATGTATGAACTAGTTTTTCTGCATCTGTCTGTGACAGGATGTGTCAAATTTTTGCAATATTACATAAATGAAAAAAGACAGTCCTAGTTTGCTTTATGTGGGAGTTAAAGGACATATCCTGATCAAAGATAACTCCAAGATTCCTGATGGTGGTGCTGGAGGCCAAGGTAATACCATCTAGAGTAACTGTATTTCTGGACAGTGAGTTTCGGAGGTGTTTGGTGCCAAGTACAAGAACATCAGTTTTGTTTTTTTGAGTTTGACATTAGAAAATTGCAGCTCATCCAGGATTTTACGTCCTGAAGACATGCTTGTAATTTAGATAACTGATTAATTTCATTAGGCTTGATTGACTGATAAAGCTGGATATCATCTGCATAGCAATGACAATGACTTAATGGAGTGATTCCTAATAATGTTGCCTAAGGGAAGCATATACAGTTAGGCCCAGAAATATTTGGACAGTGACACCATTTTCATGATTTGGGCTCTGCATGCCACCACATTGGATTTGAAATTAAACAACTGAGCATGCAATTGAAGTGCAGACTTTCAGGTTTAATTCAAAGGGTTGAACAAAGATATCCTATCAAATGTTTAGAAATTGCAACCATTTTTAAACAAAGTCTCCTCATTTCAAGGGCTCAAAAATAATTGGACAAATTAACAATACCATAAATAAAATGTTCACTTTTAATACTTTGTTGAGAATCCTTTGCAGGCAATGAATGCCTGAAGTCTGGAACCCATGGATATCACCAAACGCTGGGTTTCCTCCTTTGTGATGCTGTGCCAGGCCTTTTTTGCAGCTGTCTTCAGTTGTTGCTTGTTTGTAGGTCTTTCTGCTTTAAGTTTTGTCTTAAGCAAATGAAATGCATGCACGATCGGGTTCAGATCTGGTGATTGACTCGGCCATTGCAGAATATTCTACTTCTTTGGCTTAAAAAACTCCTGGGTTGCTTTTGCAGTATGTTTTGGGTCATTGTCCATCTGTACTGTGAAGCGCCGTCCAATCAACTTTGCTGCATTTGGCTGAATCTGAGCAGAAAAAATATCCCTATACACTTCAGAATTCATCCGGCTTCTACTGTCTCCTGTCACATCATCAATAAACACTAGTGACCCAGTGCCGTTGGAAGCCATGCATGCCCATGCCATCACACTGCCTCAACCATGTTTTACAGAAAATGTGGTGTGCTTTGGATCATGAGCCATTCCAAGCCTTCTCCATACTTTCTTCTTCTCATCATTCTGGTACAGGTTGATCTGTCCAAAGAACGCTGTTCCAGAACTGGACTGGCTCCTTTAGATGTTTTTAGCAAAGTCTAATCTTTCTATTTTTGAGGCTGAATAATGGTTCGCACCTTGTGGTGAACCCTCTGTATTTGCTCTTATAAAGTTATCTCTTTACTTCCTGGAGGGTGTTCTTCACTTGGGTGGATGTTGTGAAGGGGTTTTTCTTCACCATAGAAAAGATCCTGCGATCATCCACCACTGTTGTTTTCCGTAGACATCCAGGCCTTTTTGAGTTCCTGAGCCCACCAGTGCGCTCTTTTTTTTGTAAGGATGTACCAAACTGTTGATTTGGCCACTCCTAACATTTCCGCTATCTCTCTGATGGATTTCTTCTTTTTTTGCAGCCTAAGGATGGTCTGTTTCACATTGATTGAGAGCTCTTTTGACTGCATGTTGTGGGTTCACAGCAATAGCTTCCAAATGCAAATACCACACCTGGAATCAACTCCAGACCTTTTACCTGCTTAATTGATGATGGGTTAACGAGGGACTAGCCCATGCAGCCCATGAAATAGCTTTTGAGTTAATTGTCCAATTACCTTTGGTCCCTTGAAAAAGAGACATATATTAAAGAGCTGTAATTCCTAAACCCTTCCTCCAATCTGGATGTGAATACCCTCAAATTAAAGCTAAAATAACAGAACTTGTGTCAGGGTCAGAAAATATATGGACCTAACTGTATAAGGTGAACAGAATTGGTCCAAGCACAGAACCTTGTGGAACTCCATGACCATATTAATGTCTCCTATATGTCATAAACATATGACACATAAACGACATTACAGGAAACCATGGGAAATGTTATACACAAGTTAAATATCTCCAAATTTGATCATTTTTTATTAAAAAAAGTATTCTTTCTTAAAATTTGATAATATGAATTTGACTTTTTATCCAATGTTTTCAAGGCCTGCTTATAAAATGATTCTGCTGACTGTAATGTGTCCAGCTGGTCAAACAGTAGTTCATGTGTGAGAGGATCATGGCGTTGATGTACAACTTTGAGGCCTCCACAGTTAGTGTGTCTAAAAATTGCCTGATAGAATTTGATTCTGTTTGCAACTTTTTTAACTTGTGTTTTGAATGTGAGTTGTATATCTATTATGATACCTAAATATTTAAACTATAAATTTTGCATACTTTGAGAACATACATACAGTTTTGCTGATGTTGAGGTGTAAACATGAGTTTGTTAACCAATTAGAGATACTGATCATTGAAGCTAACAGTTCTTCTGCAACAGGTTTCTTACTTCGGGTAGGTCATTAATATACAGACTAAATAACAGGGGACCCAAAGTTTAACCTTGAGGTACAACAACATAATTATCAATTATATTTTTTGGTCTAGAGAAACACAAGGTTTTATATCTGTAAGGTATTTATTAGGAAGACAGCCCTTACTACACCTCCCTGGTCCAATTTAGCCTATTGTTTTTCAAACAAAAACAGTTGTCATCGGAACTGTGTTTTGCAAACCCAAATCGCATAGGATGCAATGAGAAGGACATAGCATTTAAATGACATATTATTTATTCAATGATCCATTTTCCTGCAATTTTTTATACTACTGGAAGGGTACTGATGGGTTGTTAAGTACTAATGACCATGTGGTCAACCGATATCAACACTGGTGTAATGATTGCAGTTC
This sequence comes from Dicentrarchus labrax, assembly GCF_905237075.1. Taxonomy (NCBI): domain Eukaryota; kingdom Metazoa; phylum Chordata; class Actinopteri; family Moronidae; genus Dicentrarchus; species Dicentrarchus labrax. The sequence goes on from NW_026136722.1 coordinate 21,433,550, forward strand.
TCCAAGTGCTTGGAAACACTCCTTCATTAATGAACCAGTTAATAATTTTTGCAAAGGGAGGAATGAGTGCCTCCTTATGAGTTTTGATCAATACAATGTCCATCCCCTATACATAATTTGCCCTTAAACAATTAAGAGAGGAAATAATCATGCACACTTTGGAGTTGGTCACTGACCTAAAAGTCAGGCTGTATTTAGAGGAGTGACCGCTCCTATAAGACTGAGCAATTAAATTCAGTTAAATTCAATTTTATTTGTATAGCGCCAATTCATAACAGAAGTTATCTCAGGACACTTTCCAAATAGAGCAGGTGTAGACCGAACTCCTTATAACATTATTTACAGAGACCCAACAGTGGCAGGGGGCTCCGCGAGGATCCATGAGAACCTACGAGACGAGAAAGCACAAGAACTCCGGGGAAGAAGTGAAGTTAGTAACATGCATTAATGGGACATGAATGAGTGCAGAAAGAGAGAGAGAGGAAGAGAGGAGCTCACTGCATCACTGGAAATCCCCCGATAGTCTAGGCCTATAGCAGCATAACTAAGGGATGGTTCAGGACTCACCTGATCCAGCCCTAACTATAAGCTTTATCAAAGAGGAATGTCTTAAGCCTACTCTTGAATGTGGTGAGGGTGTCTGCCTCCCAAACCACAACTGGAAGCTTGATAACTGAAGGCTCTGGCTCCTGTTCTACTTTTAGAGACTATAGGAACCACAAGTAGCCCAGCATTCAGAGAACGTATTGTTCTAGTGGGGTAATAGGGTACTATGAGCTCTTTAAGATATGAAGGGGCCTGGCCATGAAGAGCTTTATAGGTGAGGAGGAGGATTTTAAATTCTATTCTAAATTTTACAGGGAGTCAGTGCAGAGAAGCTAGTACAGGAGAGATGTGATCTCTTTTTCTAGTTCCTGTCAGTACTCGTATTGCAGCATTCTGAATTAATTGGAGCGTTTTAATGGACTTATTGGGGCAACCTGATAATAAAGAGTTGCAGTAATCCAGCCTAGAAGTAACAAATGCATGGATTAGTTTTTCTGCATCTGTCTGTGATAGGATGTGTCTAATTTTTGTAATATTACGTAAATGAAAGAAGGCAGTCCTAGAGGTCTGCTTTATGTGGGAATTAAATGACAAATCCTGATCAAAGATAACTCCAAGATTCCTGACAGTGGTGCTAGAGGCCAAAGTAATGCCATCTAGAGTAACTACATCTTTAGATAGTGAGTCTCTTAGGTTTTTGGGGCCAAGTACAAGAATTTCGTTTTTTTTTTTAGTTTAACATCAGAAAATTGCAGCTCATCCAGGATTTTATGTCCTTAAGACATTTTTGTAATTTAGATAATTGATTAATTTCATCTGGCTTGATCGATAGATATAACTGCGTATCATCTGCATAACAGTGAAAGTTAATGGAGTGATTCTTAATAATATTGCCTAAAGGGAGCATATATAAAGCAGGCACCTCCCACCATGTAGATTCAGTAGGGATGCATTCAGCCAAAATTTAGCAAAACATTTATTTACCTAAGTGCACTCATTTTTTAAATATGACTTTGTTTAATTCAATTCAATTCAATTCAATTCAATTCAATTTTATTTGTATAGCGCCAATTCATAACAGAAGTTATCTCAGGACACTTTTCAAATAGAGCAGGTCTAGACCGAACTCTTTAACATTAATTACAGAGACCCAACAGTACCACCATGAGCAAGCACTTGGCGACAAGGGCAAGGAAAAACTGCCTGTTAAAAGGCAGAAACCTAGGACAGATCCTCCGGCTCTAGGTGGGTGGTCGTCTGTCTCGATATACACATTGTTGCTGAAACTGGAGCAAAATGGTTTTCAGATTTAACGTGCCCCAGGTTTCAGTAAGCAGGACTGGACTGTTACCTAGCATATAGGTGGTGCCTGTTACAAGAAAAGGCTGAATGCAAAAGAGGTATGTCAGGCAGTGCAGGCACAGTGTAATATGTGGGAGACAGTAATTCTCTTTGGTGTGGACTTTGGGTTTTGTCATTTTTCAGACCTTTTACATACATAAAAAAGCTAATAAAAGTACGGGTAAAACCCCCAAAAGCAAAAATATGGGCTCTTTAAGATGCACAGTGGGGCAATTTTGACAGTGGTCATTTCAGGAGCAAAAATTTGTTTTGGTCACTGGGGGGCAGCAAAAACAAGTTTGGAACACAACATTGACTTGTCATCACATTTTAAGCTGATAATATGTTAAGCAGTTGCTTATTTACACATCCAGCAGTTATGGAGAAACATTAATTCATTTGGAGTCGTGTTTCTGGCCATCTGGAGAAGTCCAGGTATTCATTCCCTTTTAGCTCTGGTTTTGGTGCCTACCAACTCCTAAAGGAAAAGTGTTAGCTGTTAAATGTTCCACTGTGTTCACCAGCTAGTCTTTAACTGTGTCGCTCTGTCATTTAACGATGAGCAAGTAATGTGTAGTGGGAAATTGGAGAGCAAACAATGCTATGAGAGTGCTGAAACAGTAAAGTTGGAGGCCAGACAGATAAAAAATTAGCTGAAACTCTTTATGCAGTTCTGTAAAACTGAGGGAAGCTGCACATTTGGGTGATATTTCGCTGTAGGCTCATGATTATGAGTGACTCCTTTCACATTGTCACATTGTTTTGACATCATTTGATACATTATTCTAAAAATATTGATTATAGATGCTTTCAGGGTCTAGATTATCAGCTTTTGTTGAATTCACTGACTTCTACACTGTGTTCCAAATTATTATGCTGTTTTTGTTCTTTTTTTCCTAAATAGTCTATATAATTGGCAGTCAATAGGATTTTTTTATTCATCAACAGTTATATTGTAATCTGGATTTTATTAAACAAAATTGCCAATGATGACAAGTCATTTTTTTGCAAAATAACTCAAAATGCAGCGTTCCAAATTATTATGCAAAACAGAGTTTCAAAACACTCAATAGTTTCTAAAGGCGTTGTCTTGCATGAAAATGATTTTACCGGAAGGCACGGTTCTTTTTTCTATACCATGGTAGGAAATGGGCTGTTAGGGACTCCACATATTTTGCAGAGGTCATTTTGACACCTTCAGGCACCTTAAAGGGGCCTACCAACTCACTTCCCATGATTCCATCCCAAAACATCATCCACCACGTCCTTGCTGACGTCGCAGCCTTGTTGGGACATGGTGGCCATCCACCAACCATCCAGAATTCGCCCATCTAGACCATCCAGTGTAATAAAATAAAACTGTTAAAATTTTAACTGACTAAAATTAGTCTTCATGTATTTCCGAACCCACTGCAATCGTTTCTCCTCGTGGGCATTGTTTAAGGGTGGCCGAACTACAGCTTTATGCACATCAGCAAGCCTCTGAAGGATCCTGCATCGAGAGGTTCTTGGGACTCCAGAAGCACCAGCAGCTTCAAATACCTGTTTGCTACTCATCAGTGGCTTTTCACAGTTGCTCTCTTAATACGATGAATTTGCCTTACAGAAACCTTCCTTAACACGCCTTTATCTGAACGAGCCTGTCTGCACTCTGAATCAGACACAAATCTTTTTACAGTACGATGATCTCTCTTAATATTTTGTGAAATCCAGTGTTTTCATACCTTTTGCAAGATACTGCATTATTTCACACTTTTAATTTGCAGGAAGATCTTTCTTTTTCCCCATATTGCATGAAACCTGTAACTTGCTTAATAATGTTGTACAACCTCCTTAAGTAGTTTCCCGTTAATTAGGCTCACTAATTACCAAACCTTTCTGAGATTGATGTCAGTGATCTAAACAGACATGGGAAGCAGCACAATTGAAAACTTTCATTGAAAAACAAAACAAGATATCAAATGTTTGTTTGGAACACAGTGTACATACACATTCCACTTATGATTTATCCCAGTGTGGATCATATTATAATGTTTGCATGGAACATACTGTAAGTAACCTGGTTACATCTGTGATTACTGAACAGTGATGCAAGCAAATGAAGCTCACAGCTCCATGCCAGCAGTTCAGAGTTCAGTGCTTTGCTCAAGGGCCCCTTGGTTAAAAGCTTACCTCCCTCGTGTATATTTTGTGTGCTTATCCAAGTTCTAAAGCCTGCCTTTTTTACACTAACTTCTTTCCAATGGCTGCCGTATGCTTCTTGTTATACTCCACACATATGGCCAATCAACATCTACTGAGCTGTAGCTTGCAACGTTAAGTAGCCGACTTTGTGTCTCTGTCCTTTATGTCCCCAAGATGTTTTTAGAGTTTCAGTGAAGCCAATCACACATCACAGATGCCATCACTGATATATCTTTCGGTTTCTGTCGTGCAGAGACTGCAGCAGTATATTCTCAATATATTCTATATGAGCCACTCTAACACTCTTAACATGTGCAAGCCAACACACATGTGCGCAAGGACTGACACTGTGTATTTAGTGTTCATGAAAATCTGTTATATATATGTTTTGAACATATTGAGAATGTAGGTGGATTGCAGAGAAGTGCTTTTTGCAGCAAAAATGGTTTGTGGAGGACATTCAGATTCTTGGATAGTTACCAATAGAACAAATTATAACTGCTGTGATGAAGGAGAGTCAGTCCTTGGGATAGTGGATTGTTGAGTCTCATTTCCAGCTTGTCAAATATGCTTTCTGTAGGGTCTGATTGCAGACGTGGTAGGGTGTTTTTGTCGCACATGAAAGTAATGCCGGGGTCATTGGTTTCCCACTCTTTTTGGGAGATTTTCCAGGATTTTTCCAGGACATTTTCCAGGAGTTTTCTTGACAATACAGAATAACACTTGCTCACAAACGGTCATATAATTTACTGATAAACCTAGTTTACAGTTTCCCAGTTTTATTCCTCCTTTTTTAATGATGCAGGGTTCATGATGAAGTGATGCAGGTAAGAGCCAGAACTAGCTGTGCATTAATGGTATTAAAGGAGCATATATATAACCTCTATAACCTCAATATAACCAGGAATTATGTTCTAAATAAGCAGAGAAAAATATGGAAATATTGTACATGCACTGTAGCTGTACTGTAAAAAGTTGCTCTGAATACACATAGCGCTACTCCATACTTGTGAACCCTGATCTACCTGCTCCCTACATCTGGGAGAGTGGCTCCAGCATGTATGTTTCCCACCAATCAGGTTTTCTAATTAAAATAATAAAATATTAAACAAACTTCTAAATATAGTTGTATATGTTTATTTACAAGTTGTATAGTTGTAAAAAAACATAATTCTAAGTTTTTTCTGAAGAATGCAACCAAAATTTCTATTATTTTTTATGTGACCCAAATGGGTGTGAAAATAATCATTTTTAAGATTACAATAAATGTCAAATTTAGAAAATCAACAAATAATATTTATATAATTTATCTTTTGCACAGAATACATCTGCAAAAAAGTTGTATCAGTGGAAAATGGCCACTAGATGGCCAAAAAAATGTCCAGAAAGAAGACAAACAAACAGAAAGAAAAAACAAGTGGGTGTTGTATCCCACAAGCTAATGAAAGCAGTGGGCGCTACAGCAACACCGCGCCATGGCTGACATCAGACCCATCTCAACATCTCATCTTGGTTAGGGCCAACAGGTGGCATACCCACTAAATTGACCTTGAGGTGAGATTAGAATTTGAGTGCTGTACTACACATTTTATGGAGGAAGAAATTGAACATAGATTTATTTTTATTTTTTTTGCCAAATACTGCTTCTAAGATCAGGAATAACAAGATGAAAAGTCCTTAAGGTGCTTACAATAAAAGAAAAAATGTAATATGTTCGAAAGCTTCAGAACAGCAACTAAATGGACCTTGAAGCAAGGGTGTTTTGTAAATATCAAGATCAGGTGTATTTCTTTTGTCCTGATTTCAAAAGTCTATTTAAGGCTGGGACAAGGGCTGCAAATTTGCTCCAGTGTGACTTCCTGTATATATGACATCTGTTAACCTTTATTATTCCTGATAAATAGCCAGACAAACAAATAAATAAACTACCTACATCCTCTGTGAGCACTTATTATCCTGTGAGTCTCAGAGAGCAAGAACGGTATTCTGCCGTTCTTTCAAAACCTCCCTCCAACCCCTCCTTCCCCATCCGTCCCTTTCTCAGTCCCCTTTTCTCCCATTCTCTCTGTGTGTATCTCTCCCTCTGCTGTCTAATAATACCTCTGTTCAAGCCTGAGCATATAGGCCTTTGATGGAGCCGGCTACTCCAGGCTGCCGTGCGTCAGTCATGACGTCAATGCATCCAAACACACAGGGCTCTGTGTGGAGGAGAAGCCTGCTGTGGGTGGGTTAGCTGGGCCTGTTAGCTGCTGCATCCCCGCCCATAGCCCTGGTAGCATAGCACAGTGAATGGCATAGAAAACAAACAAAACAAAACAAAACAAAACCAAACGCATGAATGGAGCATGCTAGGAAGAAAGGAGGGAGGAGGAGCAGTAGGGACAAAGAGGAGCAGGCAGGAGAGGGAGGCTTGTTATAAATTGCCACTTTGCTGCACTGACATGGTCGCTCTGTTTGCCTCATATGTAATTGACATAATTTTCTAATTCAAAGTCATGATAAATAAAAGTGAAAATATTTTGTGCATGTAAGCGTAGTTCGTGTCTCCTGTATCACTGACATATCGGTTCTTTGGTGATGGCAGAAAAATAAGCTGGACGAACTCAGGCGCAAGGTGGCTTTTCAACATAACACTACAAACTGTAACATTATGGTTTTCACAGAGACTTTTCACAACCCTTCGACCCCAAACTCAGTCATTGTTCCACATTTTTCCAATAATCAACAAACAGTGTCACCCAGATCGATCTATCTATCTACATCTCATCTCTTCATATGTCACTGGATCCACTGGAATTTGCTAACAGGCCAAACAGTTTCAATGGATGACACGATTGGCCTAGCCTTCTACACTGCCATCTCCCACCTGGTCCAGAGGAACACATATGTGAGAATGGTGTTTATTGACTATAGCTCAGCATTCAGTGCCCTCCAAGCTTGTCATCAAGCTCAGTGACCTGGGACTCAACACCTCTCTCTATGACTAGATCCTGAATTTTCCTGATGGGCAGAACCCAGACAGTGTGAGCGGGTGGTAATTGGACGTGCATTTATATAGCAAGTTTCTTGTCTTCCGACCACTCAATGACCCATTCACACATTAATGGAAGAGGCTGCCATGTGAGGCGCCAACTGCTCATCCGAAAGCACCAGAATAAGTATCAGCACATCCTCTACTCTTACTCAATTTCAATTTCAATTTCAATGAATGTCAGAAACAATTACTGCCAAACATGGGAGGAAAAAAAAATACAATTCATTAAAATGACTGATAATACGGTCCATAAAGAATACAGTTCATTAAATACAATAAAATAAATGAATAGATGAACAAAAACAACAAGAAAGTCTAATTTTCTTTAATGTAAAACAGTAATTGTGTGTGTGTGTGTGTGTGTGTGTGTGTGTGTGTTCCATATATATGATAAGCTCATGATAGTAATTTGTCACATTCACTAATGATATTTTTATTATCTGTCCCTCAGTTTGTGACATGCAGTCACATATTGTGCAGCTATGTTTGCTCCAGCTCCCTCTCCTAATAGAATCTGCTGTTTTCATGGTCACCTTAACTTAAAGTTTGGATGAGTGAATGAGAAAGAGAGAGGGGATGACACGCAGCAAAGGGCCTCAGGTCAGATTCAGTCCCATGGCTGCTGCAGCAAGGACTTAGCCTGGGTACATGGGCTCTACCAGGCGAGCTATCTGGATGCTCCAGGGCTCAAAATGTAGTTAAAGGGATAGACTGAGAGACTCTGAGGAGAATTTGAATGCTTCCTTTAGATTGATGATCAATAAGGAAGCTTGTTGCACTGTTCCCATGAAGCATAATCCCAGATTCCGTGTGGTGGTTTGTTAATACAATAAAGAATTTCAGTTTTTCTATGTCTGTAAGAAACAGAAATAGAGGATATAGAAAATGAAAACAATATCCAACGCTGTGTTATGCAGTGGAGTATTAAAGGCAGTAGCAAGAAGAGTAATTATGAATGCAAAAAGAAACAGTTGGAAGAGATTTTGTGAATAGCTGGGCCCTGAGACTCCTATAAGACACATGTGGTCAGCTGTACGCAGTATGTCAGGGCAGTATAATGGAAGATCAATTCCAGTTTTACAGAATGGTGGGGTGGAAGCAGTATCCAACAAAAAAGCAGTGCACAGCTCTGGGAAGCTGGAAGTTGAGAGAGGTATGAAGAGGACCAAACTGATTATTGAGAGAATAACTGAGAGCTGAGAATTTAAATAATTTTAAGCCTATTAGGCCGGGGCTGTCATATGAGTTATTCAAGAATTTGGAAGATGTTGGTCTTATGGTCAGGTCGGCTATGGTGCAGAGGCAGAGTGGGTCTTCCCCTAATCTGAAGGTTGTGGGTTCGATCCCCGGCTCCTGGTGCCACATGTTGAAGTATCCTTGAGCAAGATACCGAACCCCGAATTGCTCCCGATGCCGTGCATAGGTGTGTGAATGTGTATGAATGTATTAGTTTCTGTTTGATAGGCTTTGCCGTCCCTGTGTGAATGTGTGTGAAAGGGCGAATGTGGCACGTATAGTGTAAAAGCGCTTTGAGTGGTCGGAAGACTAGAGAGGCGCTATACAAGTACAGGTCCATTTACCATTTACCATAGAAATTCTAGCTAGTTTAATTTGGTGTGGGCAGAGGGGAATGGAAACATGCAGTTATAGTTCCAATCTTTAAACCAGGCAAAGATCTGACCCCAGTAAATACTGTCCTATAGCCTTAAAATTAGTGCTTTGTAAAATCATGGCAGACACTAAAAGGCTAGTTATTTTTTATAAAGCAAGGGACTTTTTGTTGATTTCCAAACTGGTTTCACAAACTGAAGTTCAACAGTTGCAGTGTTATATCAAGATATTAAAAGGAAATTTGATAATAAAGAAATAGTGGTAAGTGTATTCCTGGATATTGAGAAAACTTGTGATTCTTTGTGAAAGGAGGAACTAATGATTGAATGTATGATTTAGGAGTTAGAGGTAGACTGTAAAAAAGTACAAAAGTACAAAGACATGTAATCAGTCCAGTCCTATTTAATATAATGATAAATTATATATTTAGCAATTTTGGTAGAGAGTTTGGACATTCATTATTTGCAAATGATGGAGCCAGAAATGCAAGCGAGTTTACTTTAAAACAAATTCAAAGGGCTTTAGTTTCTGCAGAGGAATGGGCAGACAAATGGGGCTTTTAAATCTCAGCCACAAACTCTAGATTTATGGTCGGATACAGGTGAAGTGTATAACATTGACTATTTTGGTGTCATGGCATCAGTGGGTGGGATATATTAGACAGCAGGTGAACATTTTGTCCTCAAAGTTGAGGTTTGAAGCAGGAAAAATGGGCAGCATAAGGATTTGAGCTACTTTGACAAGGGCCAAAAAAACAGCAGGCGAAAAGGTCATGGGTCGTGGCCAAAGCTAACCGATGTATGCGGGGAGTGAAGGCTGGCCTGTGTGGTCCGATCAAAAACACGAGCTACTGTAGCTAAAATTACTAAAAAACCTAATGTTGGTTCTGATAGAAAGGTGTAAGAAAAAACAGTGCATCGCGCTTTGTTCTATATGACAGGGAACAAATACAAATTATCATCATCATCAATTAGGTTATTATCGAATGGTTTTCTCAAAGCAAAGAGGGCACTATTTGGCGAATTTAAACTTTCCATTCATTCTAGACCTGTTGTTTCCCTTGCCAGTGCCGCAATAGAGTCCTGCTCAAAAGGGTTTCTTCCTTCCCCCCTGGTTCTGCCAAGCCCGTTCCATTAGCTGCTCTTTAAGGACAGTGGGAATCTCGTTCATCCATTCATCGCCTCACTAATGTGATGACGGGGCAGTCGGCTACTCTTAGAGCCTTTGAGACTCTGGGTTCTTCCAGCCCATCAGGAATCATCGCCATGCTGCGACATGAATCGGACTGCCTGGGCTCAGAATACACTAGACAGTCTGCCAGCCTTTTCATCTTAGTTAGGTTAACCCTCACCTCAGCTGCCAAATGTGGCCCACAGGACTCCAAAATGGGATTCAAGTTTAGCGCCGTCCCTGCTGTCCGACCGCTGCTGCCGCTTGGACTCACCACAGGACTCCCAACAATCCCGCTTCACAATTGATCGGGACAATGCAATGCAAACGCTGTTAACATTAATTACTGAACTATATGACCATGTACGAGGTGAGATACATGATAATTATTACCAAGAGAGCGTGAGTCAGGTTATAACAATACAAGCGGTTTCACCAAATCACTGTCTTTATTTTGATACAGTATTTAATAATCGCCACCTGAGATCTATATTCACCTTCACCCAGCCCTTTTGCAGGTTGCACTGCTGAACATACATGGACCAAATTAGCAGAGGTGTATAGTAATGAAATAGATGTACTTCGTTACACTACTTAACTAGTTTTTTTTGAGGATCTGTACTTTACTTGAGTCTTTTTTTTAATCAAGACTTTACTTTTACTCTACTACATTTAAAAGTAAAAAAAAACTTTACCCGTTACTTGACGTTGCCACCTCATTACCCGTTACAAATTATTACAATGGATTATCGGAATGGGCGTGTCCGAGAGGACGAGAAGAACAACGATGGTACCGCGAAGATTAGAGGTAAGGGCGGGATGTGCGGGGTGGCGGAGATCAACAGGACGACGTGGAAGACGTTACCACACCGACAGCATCTCCTTCGGTAGAAGACGACAGTCACCCGCCGTGGTCATACCTGGCAACAATGTTTGGCTACCTTGGGATGTGGGAAAGTACTAAAACATACAGAATGAAGTGCCTCTTGTTCCTACCAAAGTGCCACAAGATAAAGGCATTTAAGAACTCTCCATCCAACCTTAAGAAACACAAGGGGAGAACCATTTTTGGTTGTTTTGCTTCTTTTTATGCGTACTATAACAATACTTTGTACTTTACTTGTACTTGTACTTTTGATACTTGAGTTTTTTTTTTCACAAGATACTTTTGATACTTAAGTACATTTAATGTGAGCTACTTTAAGACTTTTACTCAAGTGATTTTCTTATGGGTGACTTTAACTTTTACCAAAGTCATTTTCAGTTATGGTATTTGTGCTTTTACTTATTTCTTTCAAGTACTTTATACACCTCTGCAAATTAGAAGGTGCACCTGGAGACCCCCATACAGTTTATGCGCCTATGCGCTTGACTTTAAGGGTGCAAATGATTAAACTCAGGGTGCAATGCATGTTTGACCTCTCGTAGAACCAGGTCTGAATATAAAACGACTATAATTACATATTATATAAAAAAAATAGCAATATGCCCTTCCAGCTTGAATGGGAATGACTCGACTGTCTTGAGTCAACATTGTAATATTACACATCTAAAACAAGATGGCACCAGTGCCTTGATGACGTCAGATTCCATTCCACATATTCAAAGTTTCATTCCATATATTTAAAGATTCATTCCACATATTCAAAGTTACATTTCATATATTCAAGTTTCATTCAATATACTGTATTCAAGTTTCATATTGAATTTGTGTCTGGTTAAATGTAAACAGCTGCGCTCTGTTGGTTCGGAACGCGGTCTGCCTATCAAGTGTTGATCCAGGATGTTGATGGAGCAGGTTTCTGTAAGAAATTTCCCCTGGGGATCACTAAAGTATTTCTGATTCTGATTCTGAATCTGATAAAGATGTGGGTATAACAGTCCCATTTCGTGCAAAACCGGACATCAGCTAGGAGCAGCCTTAAGTCCAAGCTGCATGCCTTCTGGAGTGACAGCACCTGCTGTTGATGGACTGGTCCTGGCCGATGAACGCACAGCTGTTATTATAGTTCACTTGTTTACCAGAGTATAACATTTTAGTTGGTTTAGTTTTATTTTATTTCATATTTCTGTATTATACTTTATTCCTATTTTTTAATTTCTGGATTTTCTGTCTTTATTTCTTACATTCAGATTTTTCTTTTTTATGCATATTTATATGAGCATTGTTGGAGGGTGCCTGAGACCTAATAATTGAATTGCCAATGGCTGCTTCACTGTAGGCCTGACGGTTATGTCAATGTTAATAAAGAACTTGAAAGTGAAAAAGGAGAAAAGTGAACACATTCCCATCTTCCTATGGTATTTTCTAATTAATTGACCAATTAATTAAAAGGTAGCTGATCAAATCATCTTAAAAAATTCCAAGGGCATTTCAAAAAGTTATTTGTTTCTAATTGTTCTAATTTTAGTATCCACTCAATGAACTAGCTAGAGTCATAACACACACGCACACACACAAACCTCTACACTCGGGTTCCTTCCTCAGCAACCGCGCAGTTACTAAGAGACTGATTGCAAAGAGGTAGTGTTGCCATGCCATCAGCGCTAGTGGCTGAGTCATCTTCACTGCAGTGCATGCTCTTACACGAGCGCACGTGTTTGCTTGTGAATTAGAGCTCATTCATTCACATCTACACATAGTTTTGAATATGATAATCAGAATGCTTAAAAACCAAACAATGACATTTTCTAAATGTCTGTGGGACATTAGTGTCAGCAGATGATACCACAGCAGTCTTAATTCTGAGGGGACAAGGCTGATGACAGATGTTTCAATCTTTCTCTGGTGGAAACCAGTGTATGACTCTCCCCAAATCAACTGCTGTATCTTGCCTGTTTGTCTTTGAAAGTGTCCTTTCATGGATTAAATACTGTTGGACAGATGCCCACTGCTCCTTGTATTTAGGATGGGTCAAATGCAGAGAATGAATAAAGGATAACTCAACTCAATTCAACGTTACTTTACTTACTTTAGTTACTGTAATTATTATGAAAAATATTAAATAAATGCTAGAAATTATAATTCCAAGAATGTTAAAGCAGCTATAATTGATATTGTTTCAATAACAATGTATCAAATGACTGTGTGAAAACAGTGTGACAATGTGCAAGGGATCTCTGTTGATGAACATGAAGAGAATTATGACCTTAATCTGCAGCTCCTGTCCGGCCACAGGTAAAAAATATAGGCAATATAGGCAATTAATATTGGACTTCCATTCACCAGGGGGCCGGAAACACGACTTCAAATGAGTGATAAAGTGAACAGCAAGATCAGACCAGGTTCAATACAGCATCCGATGCTGACAGAGGCCAATTTGAGACAGGGAATTTTTGCCGGATTTTCGCCAGGGATGATTTCACTAACATCAGCCTCACAAGCTAACTAGCACAATATGACTGGGAATGTAATCTTGAAGGGTTAAATAGCCATTTTTCACTTCATCTGGACTTTAACCTGACATCACATGCTAACATGACAAGTTCAGGTAAGACTGCAAACTGTTGTTGCTGCAACAAGGGGGTATTTTTAGTGTTAATGTGTGGTAGCTGTGTCTGAGAGTGATAGGCTGAATGGATGAACAACAGCTTATTATTATTACTACACACACACAAACAGGGCAATAGTAATTGTCAGGCTACATTGTAGAAGCCCCCTCCCCCTCTATATATTACAGGCAGTGTTCCTCCCGGCATTATTAATGCAATAGTATGTACACTATGATGTGTATTTCTGGGTTTTTATTAGGCTTTGCTTTGCGCGTGACATTATATGCCGGCTTTTGTTAATGTGTGCATACTGTGTTTTTGTATTTACAGTGTAAATGCATGAATTCACTTTTTGAACATAACATGCAACGCCCTGTGTGTTGTGCTTGCATGCTTGCTGTCCATGGATGCTTTGTGTGTGTCTGTGGGTGTAACTCTTTGTGCCGAAGGCGGTTGGAGGCTGAACAGGCGGGTAGGATTCTATAAATAGAAAGCTCTCCAGCTTCTGGCCTCTTGCGAGAGAGAGAGAGAGAGAGACAGAGAGAGAGACACACACACACACATACACACACAAAGAAAGACACGGAGAGAATCAGAGGCAGCTGTGCTATGCTCGCCTGAAAGATACAGAACAAACAGAGGAGGAGAGGCAGTGAGCCGTAGCGTCACTTCCTCATTGAGGGTGATGCCCATATCAGGACAAATCCCCAGAAGGAGGTGTATGGCAGTGATTCCCAAACTGATTTGCTTGTGCAATGAAGCAACGTCTACTTGTGACCTCACAGCACAGTTACTGCCTTTAAAAAACCCACACACCACCAATTTTGACAATATAAAGGCAAAATAGAGAACATTCATAAAAAATAAATATATTTATGTGTAACCAAAATATCAATTGTTTTACTTATCTCTTTAATGTTCTTGTTTCCCCTAAAAGTTTGGTCCCAACCCCAGGTAGGGAGCCATCAGTTTATGTTTTGGGACATTTAGTCTTTCATTCAATCATCAGTGTCTTGTATTTCTGAGTGTATCTGGACTAAACTACATTACTTATTAATTACCTTTTTAAGTTTATACTCATATTTTGGTAACAGGAATTTGATCACAAACATGAACAGCATTTCCTTCACTGAATGACCTGCTTTGTTGCTGAGGACAGCATTAATAAACTGCAGATAAACGTATCTTAATGAGGAATTTCAAGTGTGTAGGATTTAGTGGTATCTAGCGATGTAGCTATAAATTGCGACTCCATCGCTTCACCCTCTTCTTCCAAGCATGAGGGAGAAATTACAGTGGCTGTGAAACAGACGAAAAACGCAAAGGCCCCTATCCAGAGTTGGAGTTTGGTTTGTCCCTTTTGGGCGACTGTAGAAACATGGTGGTTCAACATGTACCCACGGCATCTGTAGATACAAAAACATAATTATTGATTGATTCTATATTCAGGTGATAATACACTGATAAAAACATACCTACACCAACAAAAAACCTTTAAATTAAACATATATCCATATAAAAAGTACAAAAATCTCAATCCCCACATCTAAAAAAAATAAAAATCTAAAATTCATACCTGACCTCGGGTTCTAGGCTGTTGTCTGTTGTAGTGCATTTTAGTCCTCTGTGGGGGATGTGTGTCTCTCATCTGCATTTCAATAGCCATGTAGCTACATTGCTTTATTTAGAGAAAAAACATTATTCATTTAGCCATATTTTTTCAACATTAAGCCATAAAAATATAATAAAGCCTTTTCGCTTTTCTTTTTTCACCTAAGATTAATCCCTACTGTGGAGCAGATGGACTCAATTGGAGGACAATGCCAAAAGCTGTAAAACTGGCAACTAATTCATTGAAAATTATGGGCCAAAAATTGGCTGTATCGTTGACATGAGCTTATTGCAACAATATCAGTATCAGCATAAATGTCAGCTGATAATAATCAACAAATAATATAGAGAGAAATTTCAAATATATATGTGAAGGAAACATATAAACAGTATCTCTATAGCTTGCAGCTATATCATTATACTTTTTGTACTCTTAAATATTAATATCTGAATTGTCTGAAAAGCCAGATAGGTTGTCACACAGAACAATCTTTAAAGTCGTTGGTTGAAATGGCTTGAAAAAGGGCAGGCACATTCAAAGAGTACTTGGCAGGTGATTGGATAAACCATCTGTCTATCAGCGTCTATAACAGCGGAACTTCAACCAATCAGATCAAAGAACCATATAATGTAGTCAAATTCTTACTGAAGCCAGTCAGGTGAAGAATCAAAACATTTTTTCCATGAAGAAAAGCCTTCAGTGCCATTCTTTGCTCTTTTTTAATGAAGAAACATTCTCAGGTTCCGATATAACTGATGTTTGCAGCATCTACACTAACCTCTATGGGAGCAGCCACTATTGTTGTTTAATGAACAGTGTCTTCTCGCTGCGTCACACCTTGCACCTACCCTTGTAGCTGCCTGTAGTTCCTCAAAGGATACTGATTGGTTTAGTACCACTGTCGTTTGGCCACAAAGATGGATCCTAATGCATTATGGATGCAGATCTATAGACTTGGGCCATCTGACTTGTCATAATGCTATCCATCTCATCCCAACATACAAATCACTTTTTAAGAGAGGCCAAGTCCAAATGAAAGAGAAAAAGACTCTGCTGATAACAATGATCAGCTGGCTAAAACTGTCTCTAACTACATCTGATTCTGTTTGGACACTATCATACCAACAGAACATGTTACAGCCTTCCCAACAGCAAACTTTGAATCTCAAGATCAGTGAAAGATGCACAGCAGAGGAGGCAGTGGGCCCTCTTACACATGGTGAGACTACGAGACTACTAAAATAGTTTAGGAATAAATTGTACTTGTATAATAGTGTTTGGTGTTTTTACATTATTTAAGACTTCTATACCAAACATAATGTAAAATTATGGTATTCTGGAAATATACTGGGTTAGTTACTCAAAATTTTTTATTTATTACTCATTACTCTTTCAAAAGTAATAGTGAATGTAAGTGTTTCCATATTCCAAACTAGTTTCCTCCACAATTACAACAATTAATTCAATTTATAGCAACACTACTAGTTACTGGGGGAAGTGATATTCGATCACTAAAAGAGCCAGAATTCCCATCACAGTCTTTGTATGCCACTGACCAGCCAATGACAGGTAAAGCCTGTAAAGTGTGTGTGTGTGTGTGTGTGTGTGTGTGTGTGTGTGTGTGTGTGTGTGTGTGTGTGTGTGTGCTGGGATGCAGAACAATCAGAAGCTACTGCTGTTACATAAGAAATAGACAGAGTGGCTCTGTGCACAGCGCTGCTCCAGCTGCCCTATCCTATCTCTTTAACTGACAGAGCTGCTCCGCTCTGCGCGTGTGCGTGCGTGCGTGCGTGTGTGCGTGTATGTGTGTGTGTGTGTGTGTGTGGAGGAGAAATTACGAGACAGAGAGGGCCACTCTGTTGTGGAGGAGGACTAGGCGATCGAAAACACAACAGAGAAGTTCTTTTGTACAGAGCTGAAC
This sequence comes from Dicentrarchus labrax, assembly GCF_905237075.1. Taxonomy (NCBI): domain Eukaryota; kingdom Metazoa; phylum Chordata; class Actinopteri; family Moronidae; genus Dicentrarchus; species Dicentrarchus labrax. The sequence goes on from NW_026136722.1 coordinate 21,450,461, forward strand.
GGTTTTGCAGAGGAGGTTGTGCATCGGCGTTTCATTAATTCTGTTTTTGGACCCGGTTACTCTTCTTGTCTCTATGGGCTCGGAAGGCGCATCTCTCACCTCCCGATAGGACATAACGGGCAGGGCTGTCTCCTAATAATTATTTATTTCGCCTTCTCTGCGGCGCAACGTTGGGAGAAACGTGATCGAGAGGCAGCGATAACAGCGAGCTGATCATGGATTAATGCTCGTGTGAATTTTCATCTGAGAGGTAAGGGATGCTGCGGGGGAAAAAGGCCGGACGAGCAGGATGCGTCCATGGGTGCAGGATGTGTGTGCTTGTGATGGATGATGGGGCGGTGGGTTATGGCAGCATCCACACTGCGGCTCTTCCGCTCGGACGAGGTAGAGGAGGCTGCAGGGAGATCGGGGGTGATGTGGGTGAATGGCGCTGGGTGTTCCATCTCTTTGTGTGCACGGTGGGGCCTTTGAGGGACGGAGCTGATCAGCCGCATCGAGCTGCGTATTATTAACAAACACAATGACGTCAGCGTCTGTCAGTGACGCAATCTTTTTCGTTCTCGTTTGTGCAGCGATGTGATTTCTTTCTTTTTAGTCATTTCTACCCGGGTGTGTTATGAGTTATTCTGTGTTTGTCGTGGTTCCACCCCTGCTGCTCTGTCAGCTCTTTTTCAGTATCTGCGGACTCCATGTTTCTATAGGCTACCTTCTAAATAGATGATTATGGCTTAAAGGTCCAGTGTGTAACATTTCGGAGGCTCTATTAGCAGAAATGGAATATAATATTCATAAGTATGTTTTCATCAGTGTATAATCACCTGGAAATAAGAATCACTGTGTGTGTAGAATGAGCCATTTATCTACAGAGGGAGTAAGTCTTCTTTTAAGGTGGCTGCCATATTGATGTTTCTACAGTAGCCAAAAACGGACAAACCAAACACTGGCTTTACCAGATAGGGCCACAGGTTCTACACCAGGGGTAGGAAACCTGCAGTTCTGGAGCCGCACATGGGTCTTTAGGAATAACAGTTCAAATAACAGTAACAAATGTAGGCCGATAACTGATTCTTACATTCTCTATAAGTATAAGCTATAGGCTACAGTACAGGTCCATTTACCATTTCTATTGAGGCCACTATGTTGAACTGCCATGTTACTACAGTAGCCGAGAATGGACAGACCAAACAATGGCTCTTGACCATACTTTCCCCTACACACTTCTCAGCCCATTCTTATTCCCAGGTCATCAAATCAAGACACCAGCAGTGTTCAGTTAGTTGCAATCTCAAACTTCATTGCTAGATGCCACTAAATCCTACACACTGGTCCATTATTAGTGCTTCGAGAGCTTGGAGGATTTGTTTGCTTTCAACACTAACCCTGCTATGCTATACCGTGATGCTTTATCTGTTGTGAGAAATTAGCCTTAGGAGGCTCAGAAATGTTTTCCAGCTCCAGAGCTTTTTGGCCAATAATGCTGAGCCCTGTCCTACACGCCTGGATGAGACGAGGGGTTTCAGTTGGTTTAAAATCTGCTCACTTAGACCGGTGCAAACATGCACCGGCGACTTTAATACATATGTTTTGGTCATGTTCCACTCTTCGCACATTCTGGCTTGCGATATTTAATTCCTTGAGTGAGGTTTTTAGTATGGTTATTGATCCACATCCTTTAATAGCTTTATTTGGTGTGAGATCGGGGGACTGTGACTGGCCATCAAACATGTACAGTGCTGTGGCTTTCACTACCTTACTTGCCCGTCGCCAAATATTGTTAAATTGGAAGAACTCCAAACCCCCATCCCATGTCAGATGGATCAGGGATATTATGTTTGTAAGTTGGAAAAAATTAAATTCACCCTGAGCGGTAATAAGGACAAGTTTAACAAGGTCTGGATGCCTTTTCTGACTTATTTTGATAACATGACTGATGTGACAAACTGGGACTAGTAGTGGATATATTTGCATATGTAGGTGAAGACTGGTATTATTTTCTCTGTTGTATTTTCCTTTCCTTTAGAGGATTTGGGACAATGGGGTGAGGGGGCTGGGGGTGGGGGGTTTAATGTGTACATTTACTGAATCTGTGATTTGTATATATGTTTAATTTCAAATGCCAATAAACAGATTTTAAAAAGTAAATAAATCTGCTCACTTAATGTAAAATATGGCCATAACAGATCATTAATCTAAATTACTGCGTTAAACTTGCCCCTGTAGCAGACACTATAATATAGAAAAAACTTTCCTAAAAGATTTGTATTTGTATTTTTTTTGTATTTGTGTATTTGTGAAATAGTGATGAAAAATGTTGACACAAATGTTAGCTTCCCCTAAAATTTAAGATTAAGATTTACTTTATTAATCCCCTATTGGAGAAATTATTTTTTTCACTCTTTTTTATTTTAGGTAGCAGTGCCCCATGAGCAGTGCACAGGAGGTAAAACTGGCACCTCTCCAGCTAACAGTCCACACTCCATACTGTGGTCTGTTGAACCAGCAACCCTCCGATTCCCAAGCAAAGTCCCTACACACTGAGCTACTGCCGCCCCACCCTATTGTAGAATGGTTGGGCGTGAGGGAGTTTCTGACTGTGTCACGCCAGAAAAACTTTAAGAACCACTGTGTTGAATACTGGATTATCTTGATCTTAAAGATGGACAATCTTCAGTGTACAGTTAGTAATGTTTATGGACAGAATACCTCAAGCAAAACATATATTTTCCACAGTCTCTTTAAAGTCAACTTATTACTGGAAAGATATACCAATGCTGAGGAGACTTAGGCATGGATTGATGCCTTACATTATCCTTTTGTTTTAAACCTACCTACATTTTATGTCAGCACTTTTTTCCTTCATTTAGAGATTTATGAATCCTGATTCCAAATACTACACATGGAATTAGTCTAGCAGGCCGCTTCAGTTGAAGATTGGTGGATTTATGGTTGATGTCATCAGAAGGTTTGCAATTTATTTCAGATGCTTCTCCCTCTTATGTTCAATTGCTGAACACAAAATTATTACTTTTGGGCTGAAAGGTGCCAAAGAAGTTCTAATAATAGAGGGTACTGAAAGCTAAATAATAACATACTGGAAGATAAAATATTTGAAGATTCACTCCAGAAAATACAAACTATCTAGGTGTCTACATGATTGGTTTCAGTCATATTTTAAAATTTAAGATCCGTGTGAGAGAGTTGACAAAGTCATCCCTTTTAAACAACAGAATGGGTATTCCCCAAGGTTCAATCATTGGTACACTGCTTATCAGTCTGTTTATAAATGACCTGCCTACAAGTTGAGTCAGAGGCTTAGTCGCATGCCAGCAGGTATGCTAACTCCATCCTTGGACGATGTCGATCAGTGGAAACCCTGTCTCATAGAAATTACGTTTGTATATTACTAAATTGTTTTCGTCACAACGTAATTCCTGCCTGGATTATGTTCAAAGACAATGTATTTTAAAACACTATATTTATGTAATGCAGTGGTGTTGCAAGGAGTTAGTTGGGGTGGGCGTACAAAGTGTAGGACTGTCACACCACTGTCCAGGGTTCATGTCCAGACTCCTGCATTAAAAACACTGTTTTAATTTAATAATTGGTTTAACAGTTTAGAACATTAGAAAACAGGGTTTGGCTGAAAAGAACTACATACAGGCAGCCCAGTTTCCAATGCACTCTATGATTTTCTCCCATTTTCTCTTATTGTATGACTGTATGAGCTCAAGCATCACCAGCTACAATCACATACTTCACATCCTCATACAATCAGGCACTGAAAATAATGGACAAAAGCCTGTCTGCCACCGTCACATACTAAAAAGATACAATCTACTGTTAGAGATTTACTCATTTTCATTTTTTTTTAATTAGTTGTCAGACAACTCTTTCCAGATATATCCAAAGAAAAGACATTAAGAGAGGTGGTAGGACCATGGTGAATGGCAATTTGAAATACCACATTATAGATCTAAATTTGGAAAATTTAAAGTAGCAATTGGACAAAAATTAAAGGTCAACATTTAGGATGATCTGTTGGCAGAAATGGAATATAATATTCATAGGTATGTTTTCATCATTGTATAATCACTACTAGTATAACCACAGGTGACTACATTCCATGGAGGCCACCATATTGAAGAGTGGCAGTCCACTGTAGCCCAGAAGAGACAAACCAAACACTGGCACCGGATAGGGTCATTTGCATTTTTTTGCACGTTTCTCTGCCACCATAGTTTCTCCTTCGCACTGGGAGGGTGAAGCTAGCAAAATGTGATCTGCAACTACATCACAAGATGGCACTAAAACCAAGTCCTTTAAGAAAAACAGTTCTTTCAAAGAAGAACAGACTCAGGAGGTCTCAGTGAAGAACTTGATAAAAAAATAAAACAATAATTATGCCAATTAAAGGTGTCTTTGTAAGGTCTAGGGCTAAGAGATTAGACAAAAAAAAAAAAAATAATAATATTACATCCCATACTATACTGTAGATGTTAGCAGGGACGGCTGGTATATATGGGCTAACAGGGCTAAGCCCTCCATACCTTTTACAATAAAAATGAAAAACTATTATTAAAACCCTTAGAACATTGTTTTAAATTGTGCTAGAACCTAGAGCAGCAACAGCACTAAAAAGTGACAGACAAAACCCAGGATATATGATATATCTTGGGTTTTTTCCTGTGAATGGGCTAAATTCATTCAGCCCAAGCACAGTAGCGTAAGCTTGCATTCACTTTTGATTGACAGGTGTCGTGACAAGCCCCCTTCATATGCTGCCCATTTGGGCTAAATTCATTCAGCCCAAAGGCCAGTGCCTTCGACCAATCACAGCACAGTAGCTACTGTACAGTGAGGCTAGTTAGTAGTAGAATGTGGAGAGCGGGAAGTGAGCAACTGTGGCAATGGGGGGCGTTAGCATGAACATGAACAAGGTGGATTATTTACTTTATAATCAGTTTTCTTTAATGTCTTTGGATGAAAAATTGGAAGTGAAGAGATTGGGGACACATCGTCTAAATGATGTGCAAATAATACAAAAGAACAAACGACAAAATCGTATCTTTTGTGTTACGTGGTCTCAGCAAACGGACTGGCAAGTGTAGCTAGGAATTCACTTTTCTGTTTCCCATGTTTTCTTTTTGGAGGAGACACGGCTCGAACCCAACAAGGAATTGTGGATTTGAAACATTTATCCGACAAAAGTAGGAAACATGAATGCAGCACGAGCCACATTGGAAATGCTGTAAAGCTGTCATTGCTGGGTAAAGTGAACATTGCCTGTCAGCTTAATGAGGGCCACCGCATCGCTGTACAGAGAAACAACAAACCGGTAAAGAAAAACAGAGAAACAGGCATTCACTATCACAGATTGTGGACTGTATTACAGTTTATGGGGGACACAAGCTTGTCCTGTCCGATGAATCTCCCACTTCACTCCAGCAGGGAGTGTTTCTGGACCTCGTCGACCAGTTCTCTTTTTTAGACAGTCAATTAGCCAATCACCTGTCAAACACACAGGTTGCCAAGTACACATCTAAGACCAGCCAAAATGAGTTGCTTGACAGTATGTTAGCTATTTATGGACAAAAACTGGTGGATGAAATATCGCAGGCATCTTTTGTGGCTGTGCAAGCTGACGGATAAGGCACGCTCATAATGTGTCAGTAGCCGCACAGTGCTGTGACTCGGCTTGCTTTGAGAAAGCCAGGCCCTTTTGAACGTATTGACCCTGAACACTTTCCGCTGTTTAAAAGCACTTTCCAGCTGAAGCAGCTGGACAGTGCATGTGAACATTACCTGCAGAGAGAAAACTGAAAGGTGAGCTGATGATGGTGTACAGTAGTGTGGAGTTTGCGGGCATAACGTCCGCAATGTCACTTTTGAGGTTGCTGACTGAGAACAATCTTCAGAGCACTTTTTCTGAAACACTGAAAGTAACCCAAATAGCCATCACAATCCCTATTACAACTGCAGAGTCAGAGAGGTGTTTCAGTACACTGAAGAGGATCATGTCCTTTATTCAAAGCACAATGGGACAGGACAGGCTAAACACACTGGCTATGCTGTCTATTGAGCGGGACTTCATCCAAAAATCTGCAGACTTTAATGACATGGTGATTAACCTGTTTGCATCACAGAAAGGCCGTTGATGTGAGCTTAAATAAGATATGCCCAAGCTCTGAAACAGCTCTCTCTTCTACAAATAATTATTTTTGCTTTGGTTTTGTAAATAGTTTTATTTCTGGTACATGGGAAATGTTGTTGGTACTTTTCAAATATTGTTGTAGCCAATGGCAGCATGTGGGGGGGGGGGGAGGTTTTCTGGCATTAGGTCATTCTTTGGGTATATCTTGTGTTGCCATAGAGCACTTGCTATAACAAAGTATACAATGTTGTTGCGAACTTGAGGATGCACTGTGGCGCGTGCGCGGGACGTATGATGAGTGTAAAGCATTTGTAGCCCACCGACCCAAAATCACCACCAGCCGTCACTGTATGCTATTATTAGATTTGACCATTCTTATATTGCCAATTGTGGTACTTGTGTTTATGGTAACTTGCATACGAGAGTATGTCACAACGTAATATATTTTTGGAACATTTAAAAAAATTACTCTGTTGATTTATGAAAGTTTTAAAGAAAACTGATGGTGAGCTTTTGCGTTCTGAAATTCTGTTCTGAAGCTGTAAATCTGATGAACATAAGGAAATCAAGAAGTGATAGACGAACAGTAGAATTGTATCTTTGTTTTTGCAAACTTAATTTGATATTCGTTATTGCATATGTATAAAAAATGTATGCACATAAAGGAGAACAAAGTAGGGGTTTGTAGCAACCGATAATGTAATAATGGCCAATAATGTAATACCTTCCAATAACGTAATAATTCTGGCCATTTTAAATGTAATAAAGCCAATAACGTAATAAGTTGCCAATAATGTAATAAAGTTTTTGAGCCAATAAGGTAATAACATTTTGCCAATAATGTAATAAGTTAATGTAATAACTGCAGCCGATAATGTAATAATACAGAAATAGGACTGCATTTCTTGGAAATAAAATATTTTTTTGTAGTTTTTGTGCAGTTTGCTCATCAAAAATAGATATAGTGGATGGCATAGTTGTCATACTCATTCATCAAGGGTATGTATTATGCAGCACTCTCTCTCCTTAAATATGGTTGTATGGGTTGTTGTAAGAGACAATTTGAGAATTATTTGTTGTACAAAATCTATATTTAGAATTTTGTTAATTTTCTTAGTGTGTTTGCTCGGTGTTAAATGAAAATGTAACAACTGGATGTTTTGTTTGGGGTTTTCTGTTAATTTTTAAAATTTTCTGGATAGAACACACACACACACACACACACACACACACACACACATACGGGATGGCTTAGAGGGGCAATTATGAGTTGATTGGGTTTATTTTCTGTGCAGAGACCATCTAGAAATACCGCATGCACAAAGGGAAATATTTTCTGCAGCACTCGCATTTGACCACCAGATGGCAATGGAATAGCTAATTCACGTCAAGCTAGCAAAGCCATGTGACTGACTAGACTGATTAGAGTACCTTAATTGTCTGCAAACGTCCATACTTCAAACATGTGGAAAGGTAAATAATTAACTGATTCACCCTTAATTTTGTGGAATCCTTGTTGATAAATTCTTATATAATTGAGAATCATTAAAGTTAACACAGGAATAGCTAGTCTCATAAGATGTATAGGTATAGATTTATATCTCAGTAGATATTGTTGCAGTAGCATTCTTTTGTATGAATACAAGTTGTTACGTATTGTTGCAAGGAAATATCTGCTATAATAAGACAGCTGAATCAGTGTTTCCTCTATGATGATTTTGGAGCAGCGGCCCGCCGCTGTTAAATTTCTGCCGCCACGGTATCAGAAATGGGGCAGACGCACAATGTAGTCACGGTTGCCTTTTAAATGATCCTGCCGACATAATGCACCCCCGTTGGCTGCCGCTTACATTGCAATTTAACAACAAGTAGAACTATTCAGAGGTTATTGGGGCTGTCCAGTTTAACTCCACATACTGTTGTGTTGATGGAGCTTGTTGTCAAAACGTTCGCTTTCTTCCAAGTCGACTATTAAACTAACAGCTCCACCAAAAACGTCACCACGGTGGGTCCGTTGTAATTGGACAACGTTCAACTTGTCAGTTCTCAGCTCAACGCCTAATTGTGTGTGAATAGAGGTGAATAAATATATTGTTTGTGTTGCAAGTGTCAGTTCTGTTTCACACGTAAAACGCTTGCCGGTGGGACGGGACGGAACGAGGGGGGGGGGGTTTGTTCGGACAGGCCGGCCCCCACTGCTAAAAAAAATATCCTAGAGGAAACACTGGCTGAATGAGCTGAGGTTTATATCTATTATATATATATTTATCTGTAGGTTATGATTTTATTCAGTAATATTCAAGTGTAGGATAAGGAATTAAATGGTGTTAGCTAAACCTGATATAAAAATGATAAGTAGGTCCCTAATGACAAAATAAAAGCTTAGTGAACAATGTGTACTAATCTACTGAGTTCATCAGCATGCTTTACTACGAAATATCAACTATAAAAACTCTTTGCAGGTCACTGTTTAGAGTTGAAAAAGGGAATAACTTTGTCTTTAATACCATTGCAGGTATTTTACAAGCAATCTTTATCCTCTCCTGCATCATTTCGGAATGCAGAGGACATGGACACGGACAAATGTCTGATGAGACCTATACGGTGTCATACTCACTAAAGGGGGAATTTAATGTTCCTGTAGCAGAGAGATCCAAGACCCAGCGCTCTGCACCTGTTCAACTGTGGTGGAATAGGCAGCATTATGCCCTCAGTGAGGATGGTCAGTCAATTACATTTAATGGAAAATTGGTACCCAGAAAGTCAACTATCTCTGCAGTTGTAAATAAGGCTCTTGATAAAACAAAAGGCTCTGGTGTAAGAAAAATAAACATATACCTCGGGAACAGTACTTGGGAATCAGCCGAGCAAGTGGAAAGACACCTGACAGATCAAGATGTTACCAGCTCCATAAGGCAACATTCGGAACAAACCCTCACCAAAATCTATCACGGCCAAAGCAGTTCAAGATCGACACCAGGTACACCTTGTGACAGGCTAAAGGAGGGTCAAGTATGGCCGAGTCACATAATGTAATAGATGTGTTTTGTAGATATGTATGGCTAAGACCACGAAAGGTAAACACAGTGCGGAGATTGCTAGACACCTGAAGACATTTACAATGAGCATGGTCCACCAAAATCATACAGCAAGACCAAGGAAGGAGTTCAAAAGTGCTGTAAGAAAACTATGGGGTCCTTACAAGTAAAAATCATTCAGAGCTCCCATACCATCCCCAGAGCCAGGGTAAAGGGGGAAGCCACGTGTCCCGAGGAAAAAGAATAGACTTAGTCCAATATCAAGAAGGAGGAGGAACGGTTAAGCATTGCCAATTTATGCCAAGATATTGAATCAAGACCCAAAGGAAGTTCGAGTTGAGCCCCTCGGATTTATTATGGAAGACAAAGTCATGCATTGTCCAATCGCTAACTTCTCCAGAGAAGATCTGAAGAACACCCCACCGGCAACAAAACACAGCCCACCCAAAAGCAGAGGCGTTTGTTTGAGGAAACAAACAGGACAGAAAAGGGCACAAAGCAACCAACGCGCATACACCACAGAATCAGATGGAAATTTTAGAGTCTCGTGTACAGGCTAGGGATAATGTGTTGGTCAGGGTCAAGAGTGGCCATCACAGAGTCTCACAGAAACAATTGTGATACCAGGTGTGCAAAAACCCTAAGTTGCAGAAATACAAGGTGATTTCGAATCCAAATAGCCCCACCCAACACAAAGTGGTTCTCAGTGTCTGATGTGACCAGTGTGACAAGACTAGAAGAAAAGCAGCCCAAAGTCTCAGCCCAAATCAGTTCAACAAATGAACCTGCGAATACCTTACTCACATGAGGACAGATTGGAGGAGTTGAATCCCAAACCGAACATTCGCCTGACCCGATCCCGATGGCAACGCCAATTTCTGCAATTTCGCTCAATTGGCCACTATTGGAATTTTCCATTCGCAGAAACATTCGGAAGAAACAGTTGCCAGCCTAACATTTAATCCATATGGAGTGGATGGGACACCCCTTTCGGAGTATGTTGAGGGGACATGGGGAATATTTACAGAGGAGGCACAACATGGTACATAGGTACCACCTAACTCTCAGAGAGCATCCCAGATTTTTAATGTTCAGTTCCTTATTGTGTCGACTCTGGTTTGGATGCCACCCTAATATCACCATCTGGTGATTACTGGAAAACCGCCTCTTTGGTACTTAGACATTTTGTTGAAGGACAGTTGAACATTATGTAAGTTTAGAAGGACCTATTCCGGCTTACATTCAGGTCATTCAGGAGGCAGAGATGCATAGATGTTTTTTTTTTTTTTTGTGTTGTACGGTGTCCTCGAGTGCCCAGAGAGGCGCCTCAATAATTAATGTATTATTATTATTATTATTATAGAGTGTCCCAACCTGCCCCTCTGTCTGACACGAACTGGTGCTCGTCGATGCCAAACCTGCCTCTATGCCTGTTGCCAAACCGCCCTGCCTGATGATGAACCTGGCCTTCGTCTCAGCCTGAACCAGGGTTTTTACCTAATGCTGATGTTCAGTCTCTAGCTAACCCTTTGCTTGACATGGTTGAGGATGCTGGAAATGAGCATGGAGTTCAATACCTACCTTCAGAGATCTTATCAAGAATCTTTGAATTTTTTCTCAAGCAAGATATGTCAATGCTTGGGACATTCAATCGAGTCTCACTCTTATTCCGTGAACTGTCAGCAGCATTTCATCCCAACCTATACATAAGAGAATCTCTTGCAGAGAGCCTACAACTGGACAAAGAAGATGACTGTTCCATTAGTATTATGAAGCTCTACAAGGCTGCTGGACACAGCAGTGGTCTAAACATACGAATAAAACAGTTATTTGGCAACGACAGACGATGGATGAAAGCCTGGATTCTTCTTGGTAATGTAGCTTTTGGGCAGTACAAAATTAAGGACATATACTGGAAGAAGTAATGGCAATTTTATGTTGATGTTTTTCCCTCAGTTCAACTCAACACTTTTTACATTTGTAAATGAGTGTTCATGTTCTGTGTTGTATATTGAGGTTAAGTGCCATATAGTGCCTTATAGTGGTATTCCAGTTGTTTAAATACAGTTTTGAGTTTTAAGTGAGAACTGAATCATTTTCCCTTGAGAAATGTTTGAAAAAAGTTCTAATTAAAAATGTTTTCCAAGAAATAAATGTGGTAAATTAATTTGACAATGCAACATCCAACAGAGGCACTGACATGAAATTCTGAATTTACATATCTAAGCAAATAAACAAAATTCTAAATATAGATTTTGTACAACAAATATTCTGAAATTGGCTCTTACAACCATATTTAAGGAGAGAGAGTGCTGCATAATACATACCCTTGATGAATGAATATGATGACTATGCCATCCACTATATCGATTGTTGATGAGCAAACTGCACAAAAACTACAAAAAATATTTTAATTTCCAAGAAATGTAGTCCTATTTATGTATTATTACATTATTGGCTGCAGTTATTACATTTCAAAGGATTTTTTTAATGCTGTGCCAATAACGTAATAACCAGCCAATAACGTAATAACTTATTACATTATTGGCAAAATGTTATTACCTTATTGGCTCAAAAACGTTATTACATTATTGGCAAGTTATTACGTTATTGGCTTTATTACATTTAAAATGGCCAGAATTATTACGTTATTGGCAGGTATTACATTATTGGCCATTATTACATTATCTGTTGCTACAGGGTTTAATACCTTAGTTTTAAGTTAACTGTGGTGTTTGTGTTTGTTGACTGAGTGCAGGGCTGAGTGACACACAGCTTTGACCCAAATTCTCACAGAATGTCGATCAAATTCCTTAGTACTGACCACTCTCTGTGAGATAGATAAATTCTAGTGCAAAAATTCACTTAAAGAAAGTTGGTAGAAAGCTTATAACAACCATTTTGTAATTTAGATCATAAAGTGTAACCACATTATCTAAGTGAATATGAAAGCATAGACAAACTGGGGGGAAAAAGCTTGTTTGGATTGTACTGTGTGGGAGGAGTTTGATCATGACATGATGGGTAAAATACCATCAATAATTACTGTGTACCAAGATAATTATATGGAGTCAATAATATATACCATCTAGAGAGATACAAATTCTCAGAAGATACAACACTAACAATGAAAATGTAAGGAAGATCATGTATAAGGGTGCAGAGGAACAAAAATACACGAATAGAAGGGGTGATTGAAAAAGACATATATACAGACTCACACATTCATATATTTATATATGTACGGAAAGAGAGAGGGAGAGAGAAAGAGAGAGGGAGAGAGAGAGTAGGCCATAGGTCTCAAAATGACAACTGAACAGCTGAACCATCTCCATGACAACTGAGTATTCCATCCGCCGATGAAGACCATGAAATCTGTTGAAAAAGTGGGCATTGAGTGAAGACTCTTCGTCAGTGACATGCTGCCATGCGTGTATATGCAGATATACTGTGTCAGATGATATATGTGTGTGTTTATGTGTGTAGGTGTTAAGAAGGCTTGCAATTTACATAGATTTCAGGCACAGCAACCACCTTCAGTTTTATTGGACAGCCTACAAAAGCACGTCATATGACCTACTTGTCATAATACTACACCCAACAAATTTGGTAATTGTGTCTTTTCTCTCACAAAATTTAGTCTTCAAACTAGCCTATGTTTTTATTGCAGCCTGTGAATCCATAAAAGTTATAGGCTAGATGAAAAGCAAACCTGACTCAAACTGATGACAAACCACATTATTTTAAACAACTTAGGTTTAGGTTTAGAGGCATAGTCTATCTTACAAATGTTTTTTTTTACCTTCTACCTTTTGTTGCCTGTGACCTGTATTTTCCCAACTATCTGTCTAAAAGACAGTAAGTCAAACATTTCATCTACCAAATATGCAGCTTCATTAGTTCTTTATTTCTTGAAGCCTGCTGTGCATTATTAAAATCCAATTTTGTTTCTTAAAATCAAAGTAATGGAATATTTCCAGCTACTGAATATAACCGCTCCATCTTCCAAACTAGTTTCCTCAACGATTACAAAAATTATTAGTATTTAATTAGTATCAGTATAATTAGTATTATTTGTTACCCTACTGGTTACCTACTGGGTAAGTAATATTATTACTGTAATATTATTAGAAATAATGGGTTACTGCACAATACTGGTCATGTCATCACCAGGACACAAAACCTTAGAGAAGGCCTTTACATTGTTGTCGGTTGGTTTCCTGTGCACGGGTTAGAAATACAGCAGAAGCAGCTGCAGTGAACAGAGCAGAAATGAGAAGGGACTGCACATCTCTCATAATGCTTAATCCTTACTAATATCATTTCAGGTTATTATGATGTATGATTGCTCTGCTGACACAGATAAGCCCAGTGGGGAAGACAGTGTGTCTGTCATGAGTCATCAATTGTAGCATCAGACAGATTGATTTGACTGTGTGGGTCATGTTGATCTGCTCCTTACTGTATTAGCCTTCACTCTCACACTGTGTCAAACAGAAGGGATCCTAACATGACATTTAGTGTCTTCTCAGTCTTCTCCCATAATGCATCTGTGGCATTGCTTTGCTACTTCCTCAATCTAGAGTATGCAAAGTTCAAACTCAGTCCAGTCCTTCTCTTTGTGCCGCCTGTATAGTGAATTATTTAGACAAGCACTAGCCTTTTAATGCATTTCATGGTGTGGTGTCTAAGTTGAAATAACTTTACCCTGTCTATTCTTTTAATCGTGGCTTTATAGAGAAATATTGAGTGGACGTATATAAAGTTAAATATATCTATAAGTAGTGGTAGAACAAATCACATCCCTACTTCCTCCCACTGGCCTTGCATAGACATAAAGTATTTATTTTTCACATGGTTTCTTTTTCACATGGTCTCCCTACTTTAATTTCTTTGTTATTTTTTGGGCCAATATATCATCAAAATGATTTTGAAGCTGTTATTTTAAAAAAATATAGGTAAGGTAAGGTAGGAGGTAGAAAAGTTGCATAATGTTACTTTAAATCCATACCATGTGTCTTTAGTGACCACGGACTACAATAAATTACATCCTGTCTAGTTTATTAACTTGATTAAATTAAACTCTCAACTCCCTGTTGCTACTGGTATTTTAAACAATGTTCTGGTGTCAAAATGATAAAATTGTTTCTCTAATGTTTTTCCACAAAACTTTTATAGTTTGTCATGATGGTGCAGCAGGTAGTGCTAAGCAATAGTTTCTTGGAGGGTTTTGAGGACAGAAGCTCTGGAAATGAAGATGTGCCTGAGGCTACTGATGCTGAGTAAATAGTTTTTGTTCCATTCATGAATCAGATAATTTAAAAGAAGAACTGGAACATGAGAATGGCAAAGCCACATGTTACACTGGTCAATATGCCATCCAAGTAGCAGAGAAACAGCACTGTTTTCAGATTTGTGGCAATGCATTTTCCAGCTAATCCAAGAGGGTTTTTAAATAGTGTATTCAGTTTACGTGGTAGAAGAATTTCATCAACCCATTAAGAAACACTTAATCCTGCAGTTTATCAGGAAGATTCAAGATCAAAATTATCACGTTTGAGTGGTTTTCAGTGGACAGGAAGGATATGAAAAGTTGTAGTCTGAACAGTAACTAGTAACTAAAGCTGTCAGACAAATTAAGTATAGTAAAATGTACAATATTTGCCTCTGAGATAGCAGAGTACTAGAAGTATACAGTTTCATAAAATAGAAATTCAAGTTAACTATTTAAGCCTTTTTTCCCCAAAACCTAATCTGATTTCTTCCAGGTTTCAAGACCCAATTTCTGATACAATGCATGTGTTTGCATGTTGGCTTGATTAGAAAGCATTGCTTCATCCCGCTTATTTCTCAGCAAGTTGTTAAAATCTTTGCCTACATTTTGTCTAAACGTGTAGAGTTGATTGAGCAGCAGCTTCTTACCATTTTCCCTCTTGTTTTATTTTCCCATGAGAATGTGCAGTGACAGATGCTGGCTGTGGTGACTTTGTGTATGCAAATCAGTTTATCATGTCATTCCTCATCTCAATTCATTATCACATATAGCCCATAGTCTGTTATTGAAGGGTTAGTTAACACTGTATTCATTGACACTATTGAAGGCCAGACACTTCTCAGTTACCTCACCCTCTCATTATTAATGCAAAGATACAAATAATGGTTACACATCAGAATGACTGAGCCCCAGTCGACGAACTTCATTCATTGTTTGTATTTGTCAGTTATGTAAGGTAGAATAAGTAGAACTTAGTTTGTCTTAGACATGAACAAGTAATAACAAGTCTCCACCCTATACATGTAGTTATGAAACCGGCCTTACTCCCAAGTCATCAAATACTGCCACATGGTCAGTGGCCTTCCCCTTCAAAATATGCTGCTCTAGGTATCCCTCTAGCATAATTTCTGGATGTGCCAGTCAAGTGACTTAAAAAAAAAAAAAAAAGAGCAAGATAGTCCACATATGGAGGTTGTGAGGTAGATGGATGGCTCATAAAACACAGGACTTTTATTTGTGTTCCATGTGAAACCAAATGTAAACAATTTCTGTTTAGTAACGTATATATCATGTACGTTACATAATTTTGGTTTTATTCATCTGATTCATCATGATCTCAGTTATGTAACGTAAACTTACGATCTTTTAGGAAGTATGAGGAGGAGACGGAGGAGGACCCAAATGCAAATCCAAATCCAAAATGTGGCTGAAGGGAGGGACAAAAAGGCAGTAACGACAAAATGGGTCTGAGGCAACCATCCTGACCCCGAGCTTAACTGCTTTTCAGTTACTTTGTGGTAACTTAACTTAAAGGCCTTATGGCCTTAATTATTATCTAATTCTGAGGCCTTGTCTTGAAGTGGGGCACTAGCTTTAATACTAGAGCTCTGCAGTGTCTTCAGCTATATTGACATTTAAAATGAACGAGCACAGAGGAAGTTAAAGGTGACTAAAGGCCATCTACTAAAACACAGTCCTTGAACTTCACTTACATCATAGATTTGGTAAAGTGAATTTACCTTGAACACACTGAAACACCAAGTTGCCATTTTTACACTCTGGGAAATGTTTTGGAAAAGCTTTGTTTTTGTTAGGAAAAGAGCAATTTAGTACGGACAGTGGATGAAATCAAGATTATGCATTTACAAATTTAGCTGGTTTTATGTGGACATACCCTAAATTACATAATCCAACCCTGGGTGTAGCTCAAGGCAGATTTGTCATTCATTTAAGGGGTTGGTAGTTCGATCCCTAGCACTTAAGCAACCTTGAGTCAGGACATGCAGGCTTTTTTTTAATGAAACTATGTAATTTGATTTTAACATAAGCAAAAAACCCAAATATCCATATTTGTTTTGTGTTTGTGCAGTCACTTGCAGAGAAGCTCTTTGGAGACAGTATGGGTTGAGGAAATCATACGCTGTTGGTAGTGTATGTGATGAATTCAGCCTTACCAACAATTCCGTAAATCATGGAATTCAGATGGACTAAGGAAAAATGGAACTGAGTGATTCATGTGGCTGTGTTTCACAGCCTTTGCATCATAACAGAGGTCTTTTGCAGTGAAACCTCACATTTCTATTTGAAGTAACTGTGACTGTGTTAGTCATCTTTAACCTTAGCCAATAAACACAGTGATAGTGCTCATTTCTTCAACTCAGTTTCCTCTGTGACAGTTAGTCTGTTAGTTTACCAGGGGAGACTCTATTACACAATTAATTCTGCAAACCAATAAACAAAACAGATGCGACAAAACTTTTTTTGCTCCTGCTCACTCTGCGTCTGAGTCTGAGCCAGCTCCAGTGTTGCCAACTTGCCAACTTTCTTGCTAGAATTTAGCAACTTTTCAGACTCTAAGACCCTGATTTATTTGTAAAAAGCGAAAAACTGCTTAAAAAAGCTGCTGCCCCACCGACAGCCGTACTCCTGTTTTGAGGGAGATGTCAATCAAAATGTGATCTGTCATGCCTACACAGTCTTGATAAATGTTTGCTTTCTAATATTCTCTGTTCTGGACACCCTGACTCTTTAGCAAACAGCTATATTCATGTTCTAAATCTCATATATATATATAACCATTAAGGTGAAATACTTAGTTTTTTTTTATACTATCTTCATTCATATCAATTTTTGTATATAACAGGATACACAAAAAACAAGAAACAAACAAGCCAAAAAAAAACAAAAAACACAGGGCATGTTTAAAAAGAATAATTAAGTACACTGCTGCATCACTAGCATTATCTAACATCTTAGCACAAATTCTAAATAATGAGAGGTGGATGGCACTCAATGAACTTCCTTGCTGGTCAGGGTCAGTGTCATATTTAGCAAGGTGAGCCAGAAATGGCTGTTATGTATCCGAAAAATGTATTAAGGTTGTCCATCATGCCGTATCAAACTTTCTCCATATATAAAATACCAGTGAGCTCACTCAACCAAGACTTAAACTGAGGCACAGTATCTGACTTCCAGAGTCTTAGAATCACTTTCTTTGCAATTACCATTCCATACGTAAAGAGAAGAGTGAAGTAGAAGAAGATACACTTTATTGGGGAACACAGGCTAAAATCCACACCTCATGCACTTGTGGACATGCAAGAGAGAGATGGTGGAGTGATGGGGCTGCAACATTACCATGAGCAGGTTTTGAGGTTAGGTGCCTTGCTCAAGGGCACCTCAGCAGTGCACAGGAGGTGAAACTGGCACCTCTCCAGCTACCAGTCCACACTCCATATTTTGTGGTCTGTGGGACTGGAACCAGCGACCCTCTGGTTCCCAAGCCAAGTCTCTACACACTGAGCCTAATAAAGCAGATACTTCCATCTTGTAACGCGCCTGCCAATAGATAAGGGCCCTAGCATTCACTGCCCAATAATAATGCAGGAAATATGGGTATTCTAACCCTCCCATTTCTCCTGGTTTATGTAAATGAGTTTTTGAAATTCTATGAGCTTTGAAGCCCCAAATAAAAGGCATAACTATCAAATCCAAAGATCTGAAACAAGAACGTGCCAAAAAAATGGGTACATTTTGAAAGAGATACAACAAGCTCAGCAGGGAGACCCTTTTGATGGCATTTATTCGACCCACCATAGAAAGACAAAGAGTCCTCCATTTTTCAATGTCCCTCCTCAGTTTTTCCACTTTCTCAACACAATTCAACTTAAAAATTAGCTTAGGGTCTTTTGGCAGAACTGCTCCAAGATACTTCAGTCTATCTGTAATTTTGAATGGGAGATTATGCAAAAATTCAGCATTGAGATCAGCACCCAGCCACATAAATTCACTCTTCCGCCAGTTAATGGTGTATCCTGAAACTTCACCAAATGTTCTTATAAGATCTAGTAGAACAGGAACGGATTACTCAGGTTGTGTTATGAAGAGAACAACATCATCCGTGTATAGGGAAATATGATGCTCCACATTACCCAATCGGATGGGTTCAATAGAAGGGTGGTTCTTAATACTAATGGCAAGAGGGTCAATAGCAATGGCAAAGAGCAACGGGCTGAGGGGGCAGCCCTGGCGTGTCCCGCGGTGTAATAAGAACGGCACTGATCTTTCTTGATTTGTGATGATGGTGGAATATGGATGGGCATAAAGTATTGTAATCCACAAAACAAATTGACTACCAAACCCAAATTCCTCCAATACCTTCACCATGTAGGCCCATTCCACTTGGTCAAATGCCTTTTCTGCATCTAAGCAGAGGGCAGCCACCCTTGAACCCCTACTATACCCATTCAATTCAATTCAATTCAATTCAATTCAATTTTATTTGTATAGCGCCAATTCATAACAGAAGTTATCTCAGGACACTTTTCAAATAGTGCAGGTCTAGACCGAACTCCTTATAACATTATTAACAGAGACCCAACAGTACCACCATGGGTAAGCACTTGGCGACGGGGGCAAGGAAAAACTGCCTGTTAAAAGGCAGAAACCTAGGACAGACCCTGGGTGGGTGGTTGTCTGCCTCGACCAGTTGGGGTGAGAGAGAGAGAGAGAGAGAGAGAGAGAGAGAGAGAGAGAGACGCACAGCAACAACAGTAGCAACAACTACACTAATAGTAGTGACTGATGATGATGAACATGAAGAAGATGATGGCAACGACAGCAACGATGACAGTGATTATAGTAATAATAGTGACCGTGTGAAGTTTCATTGAGATTGGACCATGTACACTGAACTTGTGAGGACGTGTTCAGGGTGGGACTGTTACATAATGAATTCATCATGGGCAGGCGGCTTAACATACAGTGACAAATAGCACAACTTTTGATCAGCAATATTGTTTAACTGACCAATTCTGAAGTTGATCCGATAAATTCTCTAGGAGGAGTTTGTTCAAATACAAGGCAAAAAATTCACCGAAAATGACCATGGAATTCAAAATGGCCAACTTTGACGGATAGCCACGGACACGCCCTTCAACGTACATGCACAAATAGCACAACTTTTAATCAGCAATGTTTTTTGACTGTACCGACCAATTTTGAAGTCGATCCGATAAATTCCCTAGGAGGAGTTCGTTCAAATACAAGGCGAAAAGTTTGGGAAAAGTGAATATGTAAATCAAAATGGCCGACTTCCTGTGGGGTTTGGGGCATGGGTCCAAGAGGCTTTTCTGTACGTCTCGGCACCTTACAGGTTTCTACCGAGTTTCATACATATCGGTGAAACGTGCCGCCGGGCCGCTTTGCTGAAATACTGTAGGGGGCGCTACAAATTGTGCACGATGCCTAAGGAAGACATGGGGAACTATGGGCCCAAGTTGGTGTCAATCGGACATACCAATGGGGAGAAATACCCCACCTCCTGTTTTGACGAAAAATCTACAGAAAGTCCTAATTTTATAGCGTGCTTATTTTTTGAAATATCAAATTCTTTAAATTACTTTTTTTGCCAGAACGGTCTCTAGATGCTACGTGAAAAATGTTCGGACAAAGCGCATAAGGGAAACACAAAAAAGTAATTTATTTACATTTCGTGAAAACAAATTATAGGCAGAAGTGGGCGGGGCCTATATGGGGAGATGCAGCTTTTTTTCACTTTTCATGATAGTAGCGCCACCTAGTGGCCAACCCGAAAGCAACGCATAGAATATTAAATTTTTCCCAGGACTGACATACGTGCCGCGTTTCCTGAATTTTTGAGCACGGGAAATCCTCCAAATATGCGTTTGTTTAGGAGGAAAAAGAAGAAAAAGAAGAATTCCTTCTATTACAATAGGGCCTTCGCATGGTCAGTGCTCGGGCCCTAATAATATCAGTGATATTAGCAATGGCAGTCAAGCAGGACCATGGCAGGAGGCTCCACCAGGATCCATGAGAACCTGCGAGACGAGAAAGCACAAGAACTCAGGGGAAGAAGTGAAGTTAGTAACGACATGTTTGTAATTTAGATAATTGATTAATTTCATCGGGCTTGATTAATAGATATAATTGCGTATCATCTGTATAGCAACGAAAGTTAATGGAGTGATTCCTAATAATGTTGCCTAAGGGAAGCATATATAAAGTGAATAGTATTGGTCCAAGTACAGAACCTTGTGGAACTCCATGACTAACTGTAGTATTTATGGAAGATTAATTGTTAACGTGTACAAACTGAGAACGATCTGATAAGTATGACCTAAACTAGCTTAGTTTCCTTTAGCGTCCTTTAATGCCAATTTGATGCTAAAGTTTCTGTAAAAGAATATTATGTCCAATGGTGGAAGTTGGAAGCAATCAAAAGGTCATTAACTTTAACCAGAGCTGTCTCTGTGCTGTGATGAACTCTAAATCCTGACTGAAAATTCTCAAATAAACTTTTGTTATGTAGAAAGTCACACAGCTGTTTGGCAACTACTTTCTCCAGAATCTTAGAGAGGAAGACGGCAGCTAAGTTAACACAGGGACCCCTACTCCCTCTCCACTAATGAGGACAATGGCTTGTGGAAAACAACAACGAAATATATCCACATATGCACACATAAAGCTGTAACCAGTCATGAAAATGTCTCGGCCAATGTACAAAGTGAAAGTCACATACCAAAGTATGCCATGTCGGCGGATGGGTAATTAGTGTTCAAAAAAAAATTTATTTTTTTTTTTATTTTTAAAATATTTTTTATTAAATTTTTTTTTAATTTTTTGTTTGTTTTTTTTTATATTTTTTTTTTTTTTTTGGGGGGTTGAAAACTACATTTTTTCCCTTTTCTGTTCCCTTTCCCCCCTTTTTATTTTATTTTATTTGGCAAAATTGTCAGGCCTGGTGAAAATGGGGATATTTGCTATGTGCGTCATTTTGCCCCCTTTAAAAAGTCATTTGGAAGTCGGTGAAAAGGACGCACTAGGTGGCGCTACTATCATAAAAAATGCGTTTAGGCTAATAACTTCTGCATAGTTTGTCGCACATACAAAAACCTTATATCCCCACGTTTGGTGAATGGAGCTGAATCTCCCCATATAGGCCACGCCCACTTTCGCATATCTTTTTTTTCCCTAGAGCACCAAATGTTCATAAACTACTTTTTCATGTTCCTCCTATGCGCTTTGTCCGATTCGCACAACATTTTTCACATAGCACCTGTGGACTGTCCTTATAAAAAAGTAATTCAAACTCCCTGAGGCTCACTAAAAAATGTGTCAACAATCCGCCACTGGGTGGTGCTCTGGTGGCAGTGTAAATCACTGTGCGGAGACCGTAATAGTTATGAATATGAAATTCACACTGCCTGAAGCTCACATACCAAGAATTGGTTTGTCGTGTTTGTAGCGCCCCCTACAGGATAAAAAAAAGCAGCCCTGGCGCCACGTTTCACCGATATGTACGAAACTCGGTAGACACGTGTAACATGGCGAGACCTACAAAAAAGCCTCTTGGACCCATACCCGAAACCCCACAGGAAGTTGGCCATGTTGATTTTCATTTTCACTTTCGGCAAACTTTTCGCTTTGTATTTGAACAAACTCCTCCTAGGGAATTTATCGGATATGCTTCAAAATTTGTGAGTACAGTCAAAAAATGGTTCTGATTAAAAGTTGTGCTATTTGTGCATGTACGTTGAAGGGCGTGTCCGTGGCGTGCCGTCAAAGTTGGCCATTTTGAATTCCGTGCGCATTTTCTGTGAATTTTTCGCCTTGTATTTGAACGAACTCCTCCTAGGTAATTTATCGGATCTACTTCAAAATTGGTCAGTACAGTCGGAAAATGGTGCTAATTAAAAGTTGTGCTATTTGTGCATGTACATTAAAGGGCGTGCCCGTGGCGTGGCATCAAAGTCAGCCATTTTGATTTTTTTTGTCATTTTCTGTGATTGTTCGTGTTGTATTTGAACAAACTCCTCCTAGGGAATTTATCGGATCTACTTCAAAATTGGTCAGTACAGTCAAAAAATGGTGCTGATTAAACGTTGTGCTATTTCAGACTGTACGTTGAACGGCGTGTCTGTAGCATGAGGCCATTTTGAATTCTGTGGTCATACAAACTGAAAAGTTGAGCTATTTGTGACTGTACATCAAACCGCGTGCCAGTGACAACTTGTCGATTTCAGCAGATTCGCCATAAAATAGTGCTCATAACTTTAGTGTGCAGTGTCCAATCTCCAATAAACTTCATATATTCTGAAACAGTTTTGCCCTGTACACGTCCTCATAACTTCAGTGTACGTGGTCCAATCTCAATGAAACTTCACGTGTTTGATAACACTCTCACCTTGAACATGTCTACATGACAACTTTCAGACATAGTGATAGCGCCACCTACTGGCAACAGGAAGTAAGCGCTGCGTGGCGATTTTTAGCTAATTTACGTGAGATTTTCATGTTGTGGTCCGCACATGTTATGACGGCACGCGACCCGGCCGCAGCACTACCCGAGTTGCGTGGAGTGCGAGGTCCCGCCCAACGCTGCTTGCAGCTTTAATTTAATTTTTATTTTTTCTGCAGTGTTGTCAGATAGTGGTTTTATTGTGAAGAGCCGGATGTCCTGTTATTGTTGCTTCTGGCGGATCACAGGCAGCACAGACTGTGGATGCCTCAGCATCCCTGCCTCCCTTCCTGACAGACACAGCAGCATGACATAACAACAGACAGAGGAATGGTAAATATAGATTTTGCTGTAGCTGTGTATTTATTACCTTTCGATGAACCTGCAGCACTTTATTTTATCCCGGCCTTTGACATTTCTGACTGAATGTTTTCTTTATTTGTTCCCTGATGAATTAGCCTGACTTTTTTGAAACGTTCGTTTGCTGTAACTGGTCTAGTTTCGACATTGCTGAATTATATAATGGATGAACCAGTCTCCATCCGCTAAGGGACCAACAACAAATACTTTAAAGTGATAAAACATGAAATGCTGCCCGATGTTGTCATAATGAGCCTCTCTTCTTGAGTACTTATACACAGAATGTACTTATTACATGTGTGTATAAAAGTTCATGCAGGTGTTATTAGCACAACTGGTTGTGTCAGTGGAGTGCGACAGAGAGATGCTGTTTTGTGTGAAGCCCTATAGTCAGAATGTTACATAACTGAGCAGTTTGAGCCTGTGAGCTGTCCTCCTGCTGCTGATACAGTGAGATCACAGAGAACAGGCTAGATGAGGCCACGGGCCACAGAATTCATTTACACTATGATGTGTTTTCACTTGGATACAACATCCAGCTATGTTGAATGCAAACAACAAAAGAGAGGCAGCCCATTCAAACAGCATGCTGCTCATAGTTACAGCTGTTTGAGTCAGATGATCACAAACTGGTCCAATACTGTCCTCGTAAAAACTGCTCAAACAAGATGACTTGCTACTTTTCTCTGTGTAATATCCTTATAAATTGAATACTTTTTTCACAGTGTGGTGCCTTTAGAATATTATCTTTTCTCATTGCAAATGAACTCCATTGGGTTGGCATTGGAGATTTAAAATAAACAAATACTTGGAGAGGGACAGAGCCAGCGACCGCTGGAGGTCCCTATTGTATTTGCTATGTTTCTTATTATTAGGGACCGAGCCAGTGACTGCTGGAGGTCCCCATTGTTTTGCTTCGTTTCTTCTTATTATTATTAGGGACCGAGCCAGCGACCGCTGGAGGTCCCTATTGTTTTTTTTTTTTTTTTTATTATTTTTAGCGCTTCAACTGGGTTTTGCCCCCTGAACATATAAAAAGTCAATTTTATTTGGCAAAGTTGTCGGCCTATAAAAATTTATATTCTGTGCAACGCTTTGTTTGCCCTAGGTGGCGCTACTATCATAAAAATTTAGGTCTAACTTTGCATAGTTTATCGCACATTCAAAAACCTTATACCACGTTCGGTGAATTTTATGCTTGGCTAAAGAATTGTCAGGCCTGACTGAAAAATGTTATGATTATGAAATTCACAGGCACTGTAGAGTGGTGCCTGTAGCTCACATACCAAAAATCGTGTTTGTAGCGCCCCCTACAGGAATAAAAAACAGCCCGGCGCCACGTTTCACTGATATGTACGAAACTCGGTAGGCACGTGTAACATGCCGGGACGTACAAAAAGCCTCTTGGACCCATACCCCAAACCCCACAGGAAGTCGGCCATTTGATTTTGATTTTCACTTTCGGCGAACTTTTCGCGTTGTATTTGAACAAACTTCTCCTAAGGAATTTATCGGATATGCTTAAAAATTTATGAGTACAGTCAACAAATGGTGCTGATTAAAGGTTATGCTATTTACGACATTCCGTCAAACAGCGTGTCTGTGGCATGGCATCAAAGTCAGCCATTTTGAATTCCGTGCTCATTTTCTTTTTTTTTTTCTTTTTTTTTAAAAAACTCCCCCCTTGGGAATTTATAAGATCAACTTCAAATTTAATCAGCGCTATCTAAAGACTTTCATGCATTAAAAGTTGTGCTATTTACGCACATTCAATCAAACCTTGTGTCCGTGGCGTGGCATCAAAGTCAGCCATTTTGAATTCCGTGCTCATTTTCTGTGATTTTTCGCCTTGTATTTGAACGAACTCCTCCAAGGGAATTTATTGGATCGACTTCAAAATTGGTCAATGCAGTCAAAAAACGGTGCTGATTAAAAGTTGTGCTACTTGAGACTGTACATTGAAGGGCGTGTTTGTGTCGTGCCGTCAAAGTTGGCCATTTTGAATTGTGTGGTCAAACAAACTGTAGATGAAAAGTCGAGCTATTTGTGACTGTACGTCAAACCGCGTGCCAGTGACGACTTGTAGAATTCAGCCGATTCGCCATAAAACAGAACTCATAACTTCAGCGTACGTGGTCCAATCTCAATGAAACTTCACGTGTTTGATAACAATCCCGCCTTGAACACGTCTACATGACAATATTCAGACATAGGCACCCACTGGCAACAGGAAGTAAGCGCTGCGGGGCGATTTTGAGCTGATTTACGTGAAATTTTCATGTTGTGGTGGACGTGTTGCAACAGCACGTGACGCGGCCGCAGCACGCCCCGAGTTGCGTGGAGTGCGAGGTCCCGCCCAACGCTGCTTGCAGCTTTAATTAGGGATGATTAAAAGTTGTGCTATTTGTGCATGTACATTAAAGGGCGTGTCCGTGGCGTGCCCTCAAAGTTGGCCAGGTTGAATCAAATGTCAAACTGTGATGCCATTTCCGGCATTTTGCAATGGTTTTCAGCATTTTTTTGCATTGTATTTGAACGAACTCCTCCTAGAGAATTTATCAGATCTGCTTCAAAATTAGTCAGTACAGTCAAAAAATGGTGCTGATTAAAAGTTGTGCTATTTGTGCATGTACATTAAAGGGCGTGTCGGTGGCGTTCCCTCAGAGTTGGCCAGGTTGAATCGAATGTCAAACTGTGATGCTATTTCCGGCATTTAAGGGCTTCTGTTTTAACTAACTCCTCCTACAGATTTTATCAGATTGACTTCAAATTCGATCACTTCAATCTACACACATTGGTTATCAAAAGTTGTGCTATTTGTGACTGTATGTTTAACCGAGTGCCCGTGACGACGTGTCGAATTCCACCGATTGGCCATCAAACAGATGGTACTCATATCTTCAGTGTACAGTCCCACCCTGAACACGTCCTCATAACTTCAGCGTACATGATCCAATCTCAATGAAACTTCACGTGTTTGATAACATTCCCGCCCTGAACATGTGTACATGACAATATTCAGATATAGTGATAGCGACACCTACTGGCAATAGGAAGTAAGCGCTGCGTGGCGATTTTGAGCTGAGTTACGTGAAATGACTGTGCCAGTGACGACTTGTCGAATTCAGCGGATTCGCCATAAAACAGCACTCATAACTTCAGTGTGCAATGTCCAATCTCCAGTAAACTTCATATATTCTGTAATAGTCTCGCCCTGAACACGTCCTCATAACTTCAGCGTACGTGGTCCAACCTCAATGAAACTTCACGTGTTTGATAACATTCCCACCCTGAACACGTCTACATGACAATATTCAGACATAGTGATAGTGGTAACAGTAAGTATCACGTTTTATACTTTCATGTTCTACTCCTCGCAGGATGATCAGATCCAGCTGAAATTTACTTATAAAATGCAAAACACATTGTTGATGATATGTGTTGACTGTGGTGAGGGGGCGTGTCTGTGGTGTGGCGGAAATTTTGATGTACCCCCACAAAACACGAATTTGCTATAACTTGAGTGTACATTGTCCAGTCGGCTCCAAACTTCACTTGTCTGATAAGAGTCCCACCTTGAACATGCCTATGTGATAATATTCAGTAATAGTGAGAGCGCCACCTAGTGGTGAAAGGAAATATATATGTTTTCTTTTATATATATCTCCCAGCAGATTTCCCAGATCCAGCTGAAATTCTTTCATCAGTTCCTCCACAACAGTGCGTCTCACTTTCTACCCATCTACATTCGTCCACCAAACTCCTTGCATACCACCAGTAGTACCAATGTGGCATGTAGTGTAAAAGCGCTTTGAGTGGTCGGAAGACTAGAAAGGCGCTATACAAGTACAGGTCCATTTACCATTTACCATTCACCATAGTTTAAGAACCGGTGCTCTACAGTGAATGGTAAATGGACCTGTCTTCCGACCACTCGAAGCGCTTTTACACTACATGTCACATTTGCCCTTTCACACACATTCACTCAGTGACAGCAAAGCCCATCGAACAGAAACTAACTCAATAATTCACATTCACACACTGATGCACAGCATCAGGAGCAATTCAGGGTCCAGTATCTTGCTCAAGGATGCTTCGACATGGGAAAAGCTGGGGATCGAACCAACAGGCTCCGATTAGTTTACGACCGGCTCTGCCTCTGAGCGACAGCCGCTTAGTACTGTAAGGATATTTGAGAGCAGGCCACACATAGCGAGAAGTATGGTGGGTTGTTCAACACTTAACAACTCTGTTAATCCATTTCCTGGTGAAAACTTGGTCTACAAAAACATGTTTGGCTCAGCATTTTGTTTGTATTACTTTATTAATCCCACTGTTGGGTCTCAGTCTAAATTAGTTCTCTTTTTGATCAAAAGATTGTGTCCAACATCACAAATTCTAAGTCCAAATTTGGTTTAAAAGTTATTATCCTTCTGGTTGATAAATAACAATCAGGATTCATCAAAGTTGGCACTAGATTAGAGCTTTATTATCTTAACAGACAAACAAGGCCCGAGTCATCCATGGAAAGACTGAATTCAACCTCACAAAGCTTCTCCTTATATACTCTTGCATTCCGTCACAAGTCCTGCCCAACTTCTACCTTTTCAAACTGCGACATAATGGTGTAAATTCCACTCTGGAAAGACCCTGAAATTCCATTTTTCTGTTCTACTGGTGTCTTATCAGCCCAATTATCCTGCACCTGTTGGGCCTATGTTCTTATCATAGAACCCGCAGACTTCATGGCCTACACCAGTAGGCCATGACATTTTCTTTTTACTCTCCTTTCTTCAGAATTACACCATTAGAATCTAGTTTTCTGTACTTCTATTTTTTAAAAACCATTTATTACCTTTTTCTTACACCATTATGTCACAGATGTCTTTTACTGTATTTTTAAAAAACCTTTATAAACTTTACAAGAAACTTGTGTTACAATCACACACAAACATTTGGTATAATCAGTGCTTGTTTTTTGCTACAACTACACATTCTATATGTTTCACACATTAAATCAAACCTTTACTAAAACCATGGTGCTTACTACTTCATCAACAGTATTTGTGCTTATCATGCTTAAAACATAATGCCTTCATTAACATCATTGTGTGCTTATATAAAATCTATTCTACTTAACACTCAAAATCATCATTACTAAAAACATAGTGCTCTTTACTTGATTTCCAGTTATCTGTGTGAACAAGCCATAGTGCTTACAACATAATATCCAAACTTTCGTGTGATTACTTGATTACTAGCTTATAATATGTACTAACCTACACTAAATTTTATACTACACCACACTGGGGAAATTCCCTTGTCACAGCAGCAATTACGTGAAATAAATAAATACAGATATAAAAAAACTATGGTAAAGTGGTAAAGCTATGGTATGGTGGTAATTTGAAAAACAGAAACTACAACATTGATCAGGTGTTGTAGAGTCTGACAGCGGCAGGGATGAAATTGTTACAACCTACAAAACACTGTTTATACTAATGAACTGAAGTCTGGGGAAAGGTGCGTAGAATGATCCATAGCTGCCCTGGTCACCCAAAGAAAATTTCTTTCAAGAGTCTGGAACTCTTAAACTAAGATGCAGTGTGTTGGAGTGTCTATCACTGCACACTATGCAATAAGTTGCTATAAAGTTTGACTTTAGCTCTTCTTCTTCTTCAGCTGATGCCTCACTAATTACTCATCTGCTTTCAATGAAATATGGAGAGACTGTGTATTTACCTACAGTTATTTTGCTACATTGGAATGACATTGCTTCGAATGTTGGATGTCTTATATAATATTAATCATGTCATTGTTCCGAAGCATTTTAAATTAGTCTTTACAGACAAATTTGTTTGACAGCACATTGTGGGTCTTTTATCTTTCACCAGGTTCCTAATGTTGAACATGTCCACCCCCAGCGAGCTGAAGTCTCCCTGCGTGACTCGCAATGGTATGGTCAAGCTGCCCCCCAGCCAGCCCAACGGTCTGGGCAGTGCGAGTATCACCAAGGGGACCCCTGCTGCCAAGAACCGCCTGTGCCAGTCCTCCTCAGTACCCTCCATCCTGCCTCCTCCACCATCGTCTCTTCCCTACCACCACCACCACCACCTGGACGGTTCCGGTATGCCCACCTCAGCAGCCTCTCTCTTGGGCTCTGATCTGGAGCCTGGAATGCCTCTTATGGGCTTAAAGCCATCCCTTCGTCAGCTTCCCCCTCTCACTCTACCCAAACCCATGTTGCTGGAGCGCCAGCTGGTCCTGGATGAGAAGCTGCTCAACCGATTGCTCTGGTACTTCACCACAGCTGAAAAATGTGTGTTGGCGCAGGTATGCAAGACATGGCGCAAAGTGCTGTACCAACCCAAGTTCTGGGAGGGTGTGACTCCCATCTTGCATGCCAAGGAGTTATATACCTTGCTGTCCAATGGGGAGAAGGAGTTTGTCAGTCTGCAGGCCTTTGCCTTGCGTGGCTTCCAGTCTTTCTGCTTAGTGGGTGTGTCAGACCTGGACATTTGTGAGTTCATCGACAACTACCCGCTGTCTAAGAAAGGTGTTCGCTCAGTCAGCCTCAAGAGGTCCACCATCACAGATGCTGGTTTGGAGGTGAGTCAGGATTTGGTAAAAGAGGGAATTTACTGGATGAAATGTTTACCTGATCTTTGCCTGGGAGAGTAGAGCATTATACTCAGAGCCACTCCAGCTCTCCCTTGCAATCTCAGCAGCCATTAACGCAACAAAGTAGTGTCTGTGGGCAGCAACGGTTGTGAGTAGCCACCAGACACTACTTTGTTGCCTCAATGGCTGACAGAGGAAGAGACAGAAATGCAGAATTGCACAGCAACAATAATAGTAACAACAACATCTATAATAGAAGAAATATGAGTAATGGTAATGATGTTAATTATGATGACAGAGACGATAACAGTAATATAATAATGATGATAATAATAATGATAATATTAGCAGTGGGCATCAAGCAGAACCACGGCAGTATGCACAACCATGGGAGACGAGAAAGCACAAAAACTCAGGTGAAGAAGTAAAGTTAGTAACATGCATTAGTAGGACATAAATGTGTACAGATACAGAGGGAGAAGAAGAGTCCCCTGGAAGTCTAGGCCTATAACAGCATAACTGAGGGATGGTTAAAGACTCACATGAGCCAGCACTAACTATAAGTTTTGTGGAGAGGGTGTCTGCCTCCTGAACCAAAACTGGAAGCTGGTTCCTCAGGAGAGGAGCTTGGTAGCTGAAGGCTCTGGCTCCTGTTCTACTTTTAGAGACTATAGGAACCACAGTTCTTTAAGATATGAAGGTGCCTGACCTTGAAGAGCTTTGCAGGTGAGGAGGATTTTAAAAATTATAATATAAAATTATATTCTGAATTTTACAGGGAGCCAGGAAGCTAATTTTAGTGTTCTTCTCCATGCATCTCGTATAGGCTTCAGTATAACTGGCACCAAAGTCTGACACCAAACAGCATTAGAATGTTGTTGTTATAATGTAATTCTTTTTTAATTTTTGTAAAAAAAAAAAGAAAAAAAAAGGTTTAAGGTAAATTCACCCCTTCTCAAGGTTTTATGCTATACCTTATTAGCCACTGGCCAGTTATTAAGATGTCATTGCTTGAATACTGGTTTCTACATTAGAAATTACAATATTCAGTGCCATCACTAGTGGGATGAAAGTTCAATTCAATTGCAATTTATTTGTATAGCGCCAATTCATAACAGAAGTTATCTCAGGACACTTTTCAAATAGAGCAGGTCTAGACCGAACTCTTTATAACATTAATTACAGAGACCCAACAGTACCACCATGAGCAAGCACTTGGCGACAAGGGCAAGGAAAAACTGCCTGTTAAAAGGCAGAAACCTAGGACAGATCCTTCGGCTCTAGGTGGGTGGTCGTCTGCCTCGACCAGTTGGGGTGAGAGAGAGAGAGAGAGACAGACAGACAGACAGACAGACAGACAGACAGACAGACAGACAGGTGTACAGCAACAACAGTATTGGCAATGGCAATCTAGCAGGACCATGGCAGGAGGCTCCACCAGGATCGATAAGAACCTGCGAGACGAGAAAGCACAAGAACTCTGGGGAAGAAGTGAAGTTAGTAACATGCATTAATGGGACAGGAATGAGTGCAGAAAGAGAGAGGAAGAGAGGAGCTCAGTGCACCATGGGAAATCCCCCGATAGTCTGGACCTATAGCAGCATAACTAAGGGATGGTTCAGGACTCACCTGATCCAGCCCTAACTATAAGCTTTATCAAAGAGGAATGTCTTAAGCCTACTCTTAAATGTGGAGATGGTGTCTGTCTCCCGAACCACAACTGGAAGCTGGTTCCACAGGAGAGGAGCTTGGTAACTGAAGGCTCTGGCTCCTGTTCTACTTTTAGAGACTATAGGATCCACAAGTAGCCCAGCATTCAGAGAACGTAGTGTTCTAGAGGGGTAATAGGGTACTATGAGCTCTTTAAGATATGAAGGGGCCTGACCATGAAGAGCTTTGTAGGTGAGGAGGAGGATTTTAAATTCTATTCTAAATTTTACAGGGAGCCAGTGCAGAGAAGCTAGTACAGGAGAGATGTGATCTCTATAGTTCCTGTCAGTACTCGTGCTGCAGCGTTCTGAATTAATTGGAGTGTTTTAATGGACTTATTGGGGCAACCTGATAATAAAGAGTTGCAGTAATCCAGCCTTGAAGTAACAAATGCATGGATTCGTTTTTCTGCATCTGTCTGTGATAGGATGTGTCTAATTTTTGTAATATTACGTAAATGAAAGAAGGCAGTCCTGGAGGTTTGCTTGAAGACCTTTCACGAGGCAGCTGTGAGAGAACTTGCAAAAACTAAACTATTCCCTTTTAGTCTTTTATTTTTGGTCATTTATAGTTTTTATTTATTGTATTTCTCAAACATCCTGCAATATGACAGTACAACACGTATCTTTCACTCTGTGGTCCACAGGCAACAAAGTACACACACAAAAACCCCAAAATAAAATGAAAACTGAGCAAACATCACAGCACATCAGTATAAGTCACAGCATCTCCCCTTCCCCATAACACATAGCATCCCACATGACATACATTACAGCTTTCTATGACATATTGCAATTAAATGAGCCTCAACATCTGAGGTAGCTACCCCACATCTCAGTGATCCAAATTCACTGAGATGTGGGGTAGCTCACAGAGTATGAGGCTGTAACAGTCATGAATTCAATCCAGTCCTTAGACTGACATAGATTTAACCCAAACTGTACAGCTGGTAAAACAGATGTGAACAGAAGGGCCCCAACCACTCTGGGCGGAAAATGGGGAGACCAGTGGACAGTCCCACATGAAATATAGAAAAATACTCACAGAACTCTTACATTTACAGCACTCCTCGCTTCTACTTATACCAAGTTGTTTAAGGCTGAGTATTACAGTATCTGTGAATTATTTTATGATATAAATTTACTATCCAACTGGCCAACTCATGTTGTGGACAATGGTAAATGGTAAATGGACCTGTACTTGTATAGCGCCTTTCTAGTCTTCCAACCACTCGAAGCGCTTTTACACTACGTGCCACATTCACCCTTTCACACACATTCACACAGTGACTGAAACTAATACTCTTACACATTCAAACACCAATGCACAGCATCGGGAGCAATTTGGGGTTCAGTATCTTGCTCAAGGATACTTCAACATGGCACCAGGAGCCGGGGGGTCGAACCCACAACCTTCTGATTAAGGAACGACCCGCTCTGCCTCTAAGCCACAGCCGCCTCAGACATCTTTGTCAAGCTCACTGCCCGGGTCCCTTTGCCATATTATCCTCTATACAGGGCAGTTACTGACATTTTGTAACATGCAGAGGATGATTGTACATGATGGAAGCTTTAAAAACCTTTACAATATAATGTTCATCCAGTCCTGTATTGTTACCCATAAACTGCACACAGCTGTATAATTGGAGGTATTTTCAGATTCTATCACTCCTTTAGGCCCTGAAAGGAGTAGAAATTTAGTCTGGTTTTGGCTATGAGTCTGTATACAAGTGGATGTGTTTGGACATTAGGCAGCATAAGTACCTGTTGTTTGTGTTATGGTAACAGAGAATATTAGACAGCAGCGGCAAAACAAGAATATTTTTTCTTTCTGTTCTCATAAGCTCTGCCTTTATGCTCTCATATTCCAAAAGAGGCATAATGCTTGCAGAGTGGGGCTGTTCATACCTGCTAGGCTAGGCTGCTATTCTGGGATGAGTGGATGGTTGCTATGGAGAAAGCTGTAATTGTTGGCTACATGATCTATATATGAACTTTCCTGTTGTGTGGTGCTGTTCTGTGCTTTACTGTTTTGTTGCACCTTGAAAATGGAGAATTATAAAAGCACTGGTTTCGTTTGACAGCACAATAATGTGCAAAAGGTATCCATGCTCTGAAAGCCAATTTTTTTATTATCAATGAAATAATCCAAACTCAGCTCTGCATTATGAAATGTTATTTCATGCTGCTTTTTTCCACATTCCACAAATTTCCAAATATAATACAGATCATTACCCAAACCAGACTAAAAGGTCATAATATTTATGTACTCATGTGGCAAATCACTTCACTAAATTGTTGATATGAACATCTCATTTTCATTTTCTCTTAATTGTTTTTATAGTTGGACTTGTTTCTCTAGCGATTCTACTGACTTGGAGTACTGTACATTCTCATATAAAAGGCCAGTATTATAGATCAACTCAAAAACAGCTGACAGGATGAACTGATAAAGACTGGTTGCCCATAAAGGCCTTTTCTTAATTATTTGTTTTGATTGCTCTCGATGTTAACCAACCATAAACCAATAATAGAATAGAATTTAAAATCCTCCTCCTCACCTATAAAGCTCTTCATGATCAGGCCCCTTCATATCTTAAAGAGCTCATAGTACCCTATTACCTCACTAGAACACTGTGTTCTCTGAATGCTGGGCTACTTGTGGTTCCTTTAGTCTCTAAAGTAGAACAGGAGCCAGAGCCTTCAGTTACCAAGCTCCTCTCCTGTGGAACCAGCTTCCAGTTGTGGTTCGGGAGGCAGACACCCTCTCCACATTCAAGAGTAGGCTTAAGACATTCCTCTTTGATAAAGCTTATAGTTAGGGCTGGATCAGGTGAGTCCTGAACCATCCCTTAGTTATGCTGCTATAGGCCTAGACTATCGGGGGATTTCCCATGGTGCACTCTCTTCCTCTCTCTCTCTTTCTGCACTCATTCATGTTCCATTAATGCATGTTACTAACTTCACTTCTTCCCCGGAGTTCTTGTGCTTTCTCGTCTCGCAGGTTCTCATGGATCCTGGTGGAGCCTCCTGCCATGGTCCTGCTTGACTGCCATTGTCAATATCACTGATATTATTGTTATTATTATTATAAGTATTATTATTGCTATGGTTACTGTTGTTGCTGTTGTCATGTTCATCATCATCAGTCACTACTATTAGTGTAGTTGTTGCTACTGTTGTTGCTGTGCGTCTGTCTGTCTGTCTGTCTGTCTGTCTGTCTGTCTGTCTTAGTCCTAAATCTACTTCATGTAAATTACTTGTAGTAACTGTCTAAACTTACATACTGGTATGGCCCTTTACAGGAACTAATTGTAGAATTTTAACATCAAAAGTGTTATAGAATTCAAATAAGAATTATAGTATATAGTATAAAATATAATTATAGTATAAAACCAACTAACAAAACACTGTAGACTAATAGCCTGTGGCCACAGTTTATTTGGTGCAAATGAATTGTTCATATTTTTTGCACAATAAACTGTACAATTATTTATATTGATATTTTAGCATTCTACTGTAACAGATATTCCATGGGGCATCCCGATGGCACGGTGGTCTAAGACGCATAACTTGGGACCTAAACATGGTACATGTTGTGCCATTGTTATCCTTTTTTCCCTCTCTCTTTAGCTCCCATTTCTAGAGAGCTGCTATGTCTAAGTTCCCTTCTAAGTTGTGGCATAAAGTTGACAATGGATGCTCAGCAAATGTTAAACCAGCAATAAAAGAGTCATTGTCATGGTTACCATGCGCATTTGCTTTCTGGCTGGCATGAGCCACATGGCATTGTAGCACATTGTAGTAAGCTAGATCGATAATAAAATATCGTGTCAATAAATTGGGTGTCTATTAGATTACTGAGTCGCAAAATCAGAATCAGAATCAGGTTTATTGCCAAGTATGTTTTCATAAACAAGTTACATGGGTGCATAAGAATTACAATCAATCATAGAAAAATGTAAATAAAAAAAAAATAGAGACAATAAAAAGGAGCAACTATATACAAATATAAATAGTGAGAGAATATGTACAAAATGGCTGGTTACTTAAATAAATGAGTAAAGAGCTGTACAGAAATTGTGTGACATATAATTATAATTGCAATTTGCAACATAAAAAAAACAACAGAAGTGCATTAATGTAATGCATATATACAGGGTTGGTTTAAGAGTTGTGCGGCACACAAGTTGTTGTGTGTCAGAAAAACAGCTGTTTTAGCATCAGTGAGTATAAATGTGTGACATTTTAAGATTTACATTACCTTAGGGGATGTGTAACTATTTAGTGGTTGTGGCCCAATATGAATGCTTGCTCGTGATGGGAACTGTTGGGTCTCTGTAAATAATTTTATGAGGAGTACGGTCTAGACCTGCTCTATTTGAGAGCTGAAGTGTCCAGAGATAACTTCTGTTATGATTTGATGATACAGATAAATTGAATTGAACTGAACTTAGAGTTAGGTTGTAACTTATCTCTGTGGTGCAACCGCTTTTATTTTAGTAATGCATAAATCACAACTTATTAATAATTTACATTATAATTATGATAAGTTTGAACTTTCACTCAGCTGATGCAACAGGCTGCTGGTCCAAAATACACCCACCTTCACATTGGTACTTGTACTGTAACTAATATGGCCACAAGTTGTGAAGACACACAGATGCTGACTCATTACAGTGATTCTCATCTGCTGACCTGTATTTAATAAGATGTAGTCTCAGACATAATTATTCTATAATTGTCTATACTGTAGATTGGCAGAATAGTGTAGAATATGAAACCTATGACCTAAATGGAGCAGAACCTTAATTATGTAACACCTGTGTTTACCCTCCTATTTCATGTCAAAATGGCTGCTGTGAAAAAGGTTTGTTAGAGAAAGGGTAGTTGTGAATAACGCTGCACGTTCTGATTAAAACATTGTACAACCTACCTTGAACTGCACAGTGGTTTAAATGGAGTCCCTTTCTGATGCCTTTCTAATTAGTTGGGTACTGTCTATCTACTATTTATCTCTCTGTAAGCACATTCCACCAGCTACTGAGTCAGACTGGTGGCCTTTATGTTGCAGGTCATGTTGGAGCAAATGCAAGGCCTGATGCACCTTGAACTGTCAGGCTGCAATGACTTCACTGAGGCCGGCCTGTGGTCCAGTCTGAATGCCCGGCTAACTTCCCTCAGTGTCAGTGACTGCATCAATGTGGCGGATGACGCCATCGCTGCTATCTCACAGCTCCTGCCCAACCTATCAGAGTTGAGCCTGCAGGCCTACCACGTCACTGACACAGCCATGGCCTATTTCACAGCCAAACAGGTAGGATGTCAAAACAACAGAAACCAGCTTGGTACCTCGTACACACCTTCTTTCTCATTGTGGATCTCAAGTATTTCTGTTTTTCGAGTGATGTTCTGTTTCTTTTAAGTATTTGAAGTGGCCACGCTCAATGAAGATACAGAGGGTTTTCTCTGGTTATTGATTTAGGTATTGAGCCTCTATATAAAAAAAGTTTTGAATTGCTTTATTTTGAGATTTTGACAAATAACAGTAGTGAGTGCATAGATTGTGAACGGTGCCACATGTGCGGCATATTCAGAATTATATTCCACCTGCAGGGCTACACCACCCACACTCTTCGGCTTCACTCCTGCTGGGAGATCACCAATCACGGTGTGGTCAACATGGTGCACAGCCTCCCCAACCTGACCGCCCTCAGCTTGTCTGGCTGCTCAAAGATCACTGATGATGGCGTGGAGCTGGTTGCTGAGAACCTGCGTAAGCTCCGCAGCCTGGACTTGTCCTGGTGCCCAAGGATCACTGACATGGCCCTGGAATACATTGCCTGTGACCTGCATAAACTGGAAGAACTGGTGCTGGACAGGTCAGTGTGTCTGTGATTCTGTGCTTTCATCATTTTGAAAGGCAGATAGAGATGTAGAAGCTGCAGAGGTGGGTAGAGGAGCCTTAACTGTACTCAAGTCAACATAAAGTACAGTCCATTTACCATTTACCATAAAAAAAAATCTGGTGAAAGTAATTGCCTATATGAAAGGCAGAGTAAGCCATAATTTATTTGGGCATTCTACACATACATATACACGTGTTTATATATATACATATGATATGCCATTTAGGAAATTATTATATATATAACATGAAACTCTGAATAAATGGAATGAAAGTCTGAATATACTGAAAGAAATCTGCCGTCATCGAGGCACTGGTGCCATCTTATGTTTTAGATGTGTAATATTATTACAATGTTGCTTCAAGACAGTCGAGTCATGCTCATTTAAGCTGGAAGGGCCCACCAGATTTTTTTTTTCGTTGCCATTTAAAAAAAAAAAAATGTAATTATGTTGTTTTATATTCAGGCCCGGTTCTACGAGGGGGCAAATATGCATTGCACCCTGAGTTTAATAATTTGTACCCTGTCAAATGACAAGCGCAAGGTGGTAGGTAGCACAGACTGTATGGGCGTCTCCAAGCACACATTCTAATTTGGTCCATGTATGTTCAGCAGCACAACCTGCAAAAGGGCTGGTTGAAGGTAAATATAGATCATAGGTGGCGATTATTAAATACTGTGTCAAAATGAAGACACTGATTTGGTGAAACCGCTTGTATTATTATAACCTGACTGACACTCTTTTAGTGATTATTATCTTATCTCACTTTGTACATTGTCATATAGTTCAGTAAATAATGTTATTGTTAATTGTTAACAGTGTTTGCATTGCATTGTGTTTGACGGATAAAACATGAGACGCTATGTTTGCCAAAACAGAAAGTTGGATGAGGCTATGATAGGCCCTGGTAACTGGAGGTCTCCTTCATAAAAAGCAGAATATCGAGTTCTAGTCGAGCAGTCTGATGTGGGTAGAGCTCTGTATGGTTATATTGTAGCAGCCTGCTGTTGTTTTCAGGCCATTTAATAAAGGTAAACTCAGCGAACGGTCGTGCATAAAGACACTGCGCTCTGGCACGGCACTTTACCCAACTTCACATATATACGTCCATGCCTTCAGATGCTGCAGAGACTTCATGAACTGAATGAGATGCTTTTTATATGATATAAAGCCACTGTGGACAGCACATACTGTAAGAATCACCCACATTCATTCATAGATCAGTGACTGATTTACTGACTTTCCTGCTTTAACCATATTGAACCTTTTGCTGCTTCCTATGCATTGTGTTTGAACATACAGCTGCAGTACAGTAGCAGTGTGAATATTGGCCTGCATTTGCCAGGGTTTTAATTATCTCTTCATTAGTATGGACTGCTTCTGATAGATTCTGTGCAGGCTCACTCAGGCCCAGACTTCTTGTAGTAACATCCTTATGGAATAATATTAGGCCGGTATCGAAAACACAAGATGGTGTTGTGCCTTGATCACGTGAAATTTCATTCCATATATTCAGACTTTCATTCCATATATTCAGACTTTCATTCCATATATTCAAAGTTTCATTCCATATATTCAAGTTTCATTGCATATATTCAAGTTTCATTCCATATATTCAAGTTTCATTCCATATATTCAAAGTTTCATTTTATACATTCAGACTTTAATTCCATATATTCAAAGTTTCATTCCATATATTCAGACTTTAATTCCATATATTCAAAGTTTCATTCCATATATTCAGACTTTCATTCTATGTATTTATTCAATAATTTCCTAAAGGGCATGCCATAAATGTTTTTTTTAAACCAGGAAGTCCCTTGAGATTGAAATCTCTTTTCTGAGGGAGTACTGGCCAGGACAGCATACCAGTTATATAATGTACAAGGATACTTTGACATGAAACAGGAGGAGACAGGGATGAACTGCCTACCTGCCCCATGTGAATTAATTATAGCCTGAATGACTCTTGATATACTCAAGTGACTAACTCATGGTTAAAATGTGCAGTCGATGCACAGAGGACAATACTACAGTAACACATACAGTCATTATAACACATTGCTACAGAACTGTGGATGAAAATAAATCACAGTGTGAGTTGTGTTCCAAGGTAGTAGAGCTCTGTTGGTACTTCTACACTGTAAAAAAAAAAAACTAGTTGTTTCAACTAACAAAAGTTAGTGTCCGGGCTGCCTTAAAATTGAAGTTTGCTGAACTTGTGAAGATTAGTTGAGACAATTGTGTAATGAGTCAAAAAAAATAAACTTTTCTAGTCAAATAAACTTAACCTTTAGTTCACATAACTTAATCAAAATTCAGTTCCTATAGAATTCTTTAGTTGAGTCAACACAATCTTAATTTCTTTCAACTGGAATTCCAAAGCTGAAAATAATTAATCTACAGTTCAGTCTACCTACAATATCTAGTTTACCTAACTTTATGTTATGTCAACTTCATTATACATTTATATTTGAGTCAACTTTCATAATTTAGTTCTGCTTAAGATTAAATTTATACTACATATTTGGTAATTCTCTTTCAACTTTATTTTAGATTATGCTTAAAGATATCTATGGATAGATCTCTATAGGTTATTGGTTGTTCCAAAAAAACCAAATCAATTCCAGTTCTTCAAAGCTTTAATAAACCACATGGGCAAGGTAAACACATCAACACATCCCATCAAGTACAAAAAGCTTTGTCCCCAAAAACAGCACAAGCTTATGGGTAAAACATCTTCTCTTTAGAATGTGCACAAATGAGTACTCTCTACTCATAACTTCTGTCGCTGTCTTTCATAACATATACAAAATATAAAATAACCTCAAACCCTTGTAGACAGAAAGGTTATGACTAATGTCAACTTAGAAAATCGTGGAAAAGGTCTTAAATTCTTGCAACTGAGAATGTCAGTGACCATTACAATAATGGAACAGAACTTAAAAGAAAACTCTCAGTCTCAGTGTAGTATCTACACAGTTTTACGAAGAAGTCTATTCCTCAGTCCATGAACCCTTGCAGAGCAGTGCTCACCGCCGATGTTCATGAGAACCTTCTGAATGACTTCGAAGGTATATTGCAGCTCCTTCGGGTAGTCAATGTTCAGTGCATATAGGAGACCCATTAACATAGCTACCGCATGCGAGTTGTCTTTGATGCCATGCAGAATGATCTGTTCCTCCAGGACCACCGATATGTCAAGAAGATCCTCTCCTTATTTTACTAGGACAATGCCGACATTCATTCCCCTCGTCATGCTGTCCTCCATGTCTGTGGGCTTCACAAAGAAAGAAAAAAATATTTTAGTATTGAGTATTTTTTAGCATTCTTTAGTATTTGTCAAACCGTCTATGAGAACAAGAACATGTTTCGGCATTATGGCATGCCGTTTAGGAAATTAAATATATATGGAATGAATGTTTGAATATATTGAATGAAACCTGAAAACCGGAATGAGAACTGACGTCATGAAGGCACTGGCACCATCTTTCTTATGGGCCTATCAGCTTCTACCTGAAGTGTTATTTCCACCAACATCTCACCTTCAAGAATGATGCATAATGTTCTTTCAGCAATGTTTTGTTGAACATGATTACTCATAAGAGGGTGTCCTGGCTGGGGGCTTCGCAGCCTGGTGCGGCGACTGTGCTGTCCTCGGGCGAGGAGCTCTGCAGAGAGCGGGTCGCCGGGACTGGGCTGCCGGCCGTCTGGGACCTGTACAGCCAGCGCTGCAGGGGGAGGGTGCGGCACATCCTCTCTGGCTCCGGCCATCCCAGCTGCAGTCTGTTCACGCTCCTGCCGTCAGGCAGGTGGTTCAGGAGCATCCGAACCAGGACCAGCAGGTTCAGAGACAGCTTCTACCCGCACACCATCAGACTACTGACCTGCTGAGAGACCCTACTCGCACACACACTCGCCACTACTGTTTACTTTAAATAGAAGTAAAATAACATTACAATTAAGAGAATAGATTAAAGTGCATATGTTAAGAGATAATAAAACAAAAAACAGAAAGTAAACAGTAGAGTCTTAAACTGGCGAGTGTGTGTGTGTGTGTGTGTGTGTCTGTCTGCGTAGGGTCTCTCGGAGATGTTGGTGGAAATAACACTTCAGGTAGAAGCTGATAGGCCTAAACTAAAGATGGCGCCAGTGCCTTGATGACGTCAGTTTTCATTCAATATATTCAAACATTCATTCAATATATTCTAAGTTAATTTCCTAAACGGCATGCCATAATATGGTAGCCAAAATTGATAGGGTGAATAAAATGGGGCCAGTTTTCCACATGCATTGGCATTAAAACATTAACAGCTAGCAACAGAGTTTCATCAATTCATTCAGTAACAATAACTAAGCTTACCTCTGCAGTCCTGAGGAACTTTGAAGGATCTTCACGGAGGAAATACGGCAGGCCCCTCAGAATGACAGCCCTTTTTGTTTGGTTGGAATTCTGTTAAAAGACAGAATACACTATTAAAGCCACTAGCCACTCAAGTAGATGTGAGGATACCTCACTTTAATAACAATCTATGGATCAATTAAGTTCATTTCATTTAACAAGCAACAGTTTGTTCACTCTCTCAAAATGGTGCTCTGAATGAAAGTATATGAATGAGTTACAGAGTGAGACAATGAGGGAGAGATAAATTGTGCAAGGAACAGTAAGAGTGTGTGAGTTAGTGAGGTTGCTGCTGATAACAGTGCTACTACATGTTAGCATTAGTAGTTGTATAAGTTGAAAATATACAATCACCACTGACATGTTCTTCATACATCCTGAGAAGAAAAACAAACGACATCGTACATGCTGGGATTTCTAGTGTAATGATATCACCTGCAAAAAACAATGCATCTGAGCTGGGCTGAAACTAGCTCACTGTTACAACATCAATATTACTACAAGCTGCATTAGCTACTGCTAAGTTAGCAAAAGAAAGACAAGA
The DNA here is from genome assembly GCF_905237075.1 of Dicentrarchus labrax. Lineage (NCBI taxonomy): Eukaryota > Metazoa > Chordata > Actinopteri > Moronidae > Dicentrarchus > Dicentrarchus labrax. The sequence goes on from NW_026136722.1 coordinate 21,492,950, forward strand.
CAAAAGCAATTTAATTAACTCAACCCACATTGATGACAAACTGTGGAGCAGGCACCAGTTTGTTCCTGAGGAGAAACGAGAGTGTCTCCGTCACACTGAGCTCACCTGCCACAGAATCAGCTCGGCCTCGCGCTGCAGACAGGGAGGCGGGGTCACGCGCGAAGTTTAATGGATATCAGAGATATCAAGAAAAGGCTTTGAAAAATATAGTTTTCTCTCTCTTTTATTTTCAAATATCTTTTGATATAGGTTTTGCTGAGCTAGAATTTTGTTCAAAACGACATCTGAACAGAAGCAGGACCATCTGGTTGCTTCTGGTGATTAATGCAAATAAAAGGCTAAACATTTATTATAATATAAATTATAATTATATAATAATTATGTGCCAAACTTTTAGCTATCACTTAAAGCTAGCTATCTTAGTTACCTCAGATTCCAGCAGGGTAATCCAAACTACCGAACAGATTTGGATGTGGTGAAAGAGAGAAAATGGCGGGCAGCAGAAACGTTTTGTTTGGAGACGTTGAACGTGCCTACGTCAGCCAATGACAGAAGCGATTATCCGTACATCCTTTTGACTGACATTCTTAATTTCAATTGAATCATGTTTCTTAGTTTGAAAACTTTTCACTAGTTGAGAAGACATAAACACAAAATTCTGAGTTATCACAACTGTTTCAATAATTTGTAGTCATACTGACAATGAATTAGAAGTTATCATGACAACTAATTTTTACAGTGTACTGAGCTCAGTTCCAAACAGTGGACTTGCTCTTCAATTCTACTAGAAAATGTTGCCTTATTTAGCAACAAGGCTGCAGGGTGGAAATGGGCTCATATGTGCTGAATTTGGCTTATAATGTCCACTTTTTTAAGTACACCTTTCTAGTCATGGGAAGGACTCCCTAGTTGCCCCCAGAACTGCCTGAATTCTTTGTGGCATGGATTCAACAATATACTGGGAACACTGATGTTGTTCCACCTCATTCCAAAGATGCTCTATTAGATGCAATTTGGTAAAAAAAAAAAATTAGATGAAAATATTTTTTTCATATCAAGCAATGTCAATATATGTATCTGACATGACATACATTGATGCAGGTATTTCAGTTGCTTCTTACATTTTTTTTTTTTAAAGGTGGGGTCAGTCATTCTGGGAAAGATTATTGATTGTATCTTACCTAAGCCTTCGGTACCATTCTTTTTCAATGAAGAAATACGTTCTATTTCTGATATAACTGAGGTTAGCAGCACCTACACTAACCCCTTTTTCTCGAATATGTTGTCACACACACCTAGAGTTAAACCACCCCCATACCTCATGGTGTAGTACATGTGGTTGCACAACTGGTACTGGAATAGTGTGGACAACGAGACTTTTTGTCCCCCTACTTTTAGGTGTTAAAGTAACCTCTTCCACTGTCTTTCCGATGATTTATTTTGGCTCTGTTTTTAAGCTATAGTGAAGATACTGATACCAGATGAAACTAGATGCAACCATTACCAACTATATCATACTGGCATGGGTATTTTCAAAGGGGTTCCTTGACCTCTGACCTCAAGATATCTGAATACAAATAGGTTCTATAGGTACCCCTGAGTCTCCCCACACCCACTTTCTGCTAATCCCATGCAGTTTTAGGCAAATACCATGCAGTTTTTGTTTTTTGCCTAGTGTATATCTGCTGGGGTCCATAAACAGTATTGGGATTGCATAAATTGGGTAAGACTGGAAAGTAGAGACACTTGTTGATTCAATGAGCCCAACTGTATTCATGAGTGATGATGTTCCCATATGTAACCATTTCAATGTAGTGAGACCAGTTTTTGGGACTTGACCTCACTGTATAAAATGAGCTACATGCACAAACTAGAGGCCAAAGGCATCCAGAGGATGGATGGGATGGATATATTACCCACTGATTTCTTACCATAGTTTAGTTGCACAAAACCTGTAGGCTAGGCTGAGATTGAAAAGAAGTTGACATGAAAAAAATCCCCCAAAGTTTTAACATCATACAAAGCTGAATGCCATCCCCACTTTGAAACTCATTCTGGCACCATTGGGTTGAACACAAGCACATAGCTTGACGCACGGCAACATGAATTCGCCAAGGTTGGCGGTTTAATCCCCAGCCCCTCCCACTGCATGTCAAACTGTTCTTGAGCAAGATACTGAACACAAATTGCCTCAGATGCTGTGTATTGATAGTTTCTGTTTATGATGAATCTTTGCTGTATGAATCTATGTGAATGGGCGAATGTGATATGTAGTGTACAGCTCTTTGAGTGGTTGAAAGACTAGAAAGGGGCTATTATACAAGTTTGTATACAACCATTCGTGTGATCTCATGAGTCCAGCTGCCTGTATATGTCTACAGTAGTTATTAAAATTGAGTGTACATTAATATTGAGATATATGCTACCAACTATACAAATATATATATATATATATATATATATATATTTTATACATACATATGTCTATAGTGTGTGAAATGGTCATGGTTTACTCAAGTGTATTGTTGTGTATTATGTCTACTTTTAGGTGTGTGCGGATCACAGACACTGGCTTGGGCTACTTGTCCACCATGTCATCATTAAGGAGCCTCTATCTGCGTTGGTGTTGTCAGGTAACACAAACACAAAGATATAATAAAGCTTGAGAAGATGTTTACCATTTGTAAAAATCCCACACTGGATTTTCTTAATGTACATCTATTTATTATGTAGCAACTAAGAAAAACAACTTGGCATTGTACATGAACATTATTTGAAAAACTACTAGCAAGAAATTACATATTTCCAATAAACGGATCACAATGAAGTTAGCTGATTACATACTGACAGGGTGAACCTTATTGGACATTCTGTGTAGCACAACCTTAATCATTCCAACTTTTAGTTAGGCTCTAAGAATAGCAAAATAGTCACTGTTGGAGCTAGTTCCATCCATCTCATCACAATGTAGTTTTTGATTTTCTTTGACTTCAACACACTCTTGTAACTTGTTTACAGTATGTTTTATAATCCATCAGAGTTACCATCTAGGATTGTTGAGTAATATTGCAGTTCAAGCATAGAAAAGTCTGAACTGTATTATCCCATGACAATAATGTCACATTGACATAATTTCATGTTGATGTTTTGTTTTTTTGTCTGCTACTTCAGTAGTTCCCAACCTTTTCCCACCACAGTTCTCTCAGATAAACTCAAGTACCCCCTCATCAACACCACCAGTCATGTTCCAGATGTATTCATCTGAATTTATTTTAAACTGGATGTTATTTTACACTATTGACTATTGGATATTATTAGAATATTTTTCATACAGTTGAATTGTCATTGTTTTTGTCTTTGTTTGCATTTGTACTAGTTGGTTGGAAATAACTTCGCTACTGGATTTTACAACCTTCAAGCATTTATTTAATTGGACAAGTAAAAATGATAACTACAAGAAAATAGCCTCAACTTTAATGATTTAATGTGAATATTGATTTACTGACTTTATTATTTTATTGACTTATTGATTATTTATTGATTTATTAAATGATACAAACAATTGCCCTTTTACTTGTCAGTTGCACAGCTATAATGATCTATTGGAGTTTAATTGGAATACGTGTGTGTGTGTGTGTGTGTGTGTGTGTGTGTGTGTGTGTGCGCGCGCGCACTTGGTTGCAGGTACAAGATTTTGGACTGCAGCATTTGTTTGGAATGAGGAGTCTTCGTCTACTGTCTCTTGCAGGTATGATTTATCTGTCCATCTTTCTCCACAGAAAGTCCTTACTTTTAAAACAATTCTATTCTAACCACACTGAAACGCAGCTTTCAACATTCATCTTTAAAATATAAAACCTGGGTAATGAGTTATACATTGTAAGTAAATAAGCAAACATAAGCCTATATGTGGTTAAGATAGTGTATATAATAGTGTGTGTACATTTTATTTTGTGTTTCAGTAACTGATGTGACTTGAAATTCATCCACTGCACTCACCATAGTCCTTCACTGTATTCAGATCTATCTAGCTATCGAGGACCTGAGCAACAAAGATATAATTTAACAGAAAATGTGGCAGCATGAAAACATTATGAATGAAATCAATCAGTGGTTATTAAACACAAAAGCCTACTTGTTTTATATTGTGGTTTGTTCATCAAGTCTTACGGCTGTTCTATAAATGTGCTCTTTGTACAACTCGACAGCTGAACACTGTATTTAAGTGGATGTTAACACTCACCTGTTCTCTGTTGTAGAGCAAATATATAGTGCCATCTAGTGCCCGCTGCACTGATTTGATTTAAAAAATACAGTAGTATTATAGTGGTTCACACTCTTTTTCAGACACATATACCCACTATCCTGTCAGATGAAATCAGTACCCCTTCCTCAACCACCAGCCAAATGTGTTCACTGATTTTATTTGACACTACTGACTATATAAAAGTGGATAATATTAGAAAATATTTTTCATACAGTTGAACTGTACACTTACTTTTTAGCCATTTATCAATTTTTAGATATTTTTTTTCAATCATATACACATTTTTAGCTAACTATTACTTTTTGCTATTTCAATCCTTTATCCATTACTTTCAGCTAACTATTTAGACCTCTCTGCGTATCACTAACTAGTTTTAAGGCCCTCTCAATTGTATCACCAGCTGCATGTGTTACAGCTCACTCAATATGTTGATATATGTTTAAATTAAATAGTAATTTCTATTTTGTAAAATTAGTTGAGTTACTCCACAATCTTACCCCCTGGCAATTGCAGAACTGCACATACTCCTGATCACCGCCCTAGTTGACCAAAAGTCATCAATTTTGCACAGAAGACATCACATGAACTCTTAAAATCAATTAATCATTATCTTTTAAAGAAAATGCCAAACGTCTCCTAAAAGTTGTAAGGATTTGCTGCTTTTGTTTGACTCATGTGACAAATTGCCATGAAGTTCAATTGAATATCTTTCTTTGTTTTCGACTGTTGATGTGACAAAACAAGACCCATGAGAGAACCTCCACCAGTGCAGTAAAGAATGATCGGCATTACGCTCCCTTTGCGTTTGCTTTGCTGGACCAAACAATGGTGGCGCAATGCATAGAAATGACTGATCCTGTGGACATGTCACATGACATCACTGTTTTTACATTTTACACTTCGGCTCTCTTGCTACCTCCACTGCCGGCTGTAAGCAGAAAAAAATGCCAATTCCCCATTCTGTCTTCTGTCCCCATTTGTACCTTTCCCGCCTTGAACAGGTTGTAACAAAGGGGCTGATGATGTCATGTTGGGCTTTAGGATATTCTTTACATTTCACAAACATTAATTGATTATTCAAGAAAATAATTGTTATAGCAGATAAACTGTCTAACCTTTTGGCGGAATCAGCATCCTTCTTACCCATTCCACTGCTGTGCCCCCCCCCCATCCAGGCTGCCCCCTACTGACCACCACGGGTCTGTCTGGCCTCATTCAGCTACAGGAGTTGGAGGAGCTGGAGCTGACTAACTGCCCTGGAGCCACCGCCGAGCTCTTCAAATACTACTCCCAGCACCTGCCCCACTGCATGGTCATAGAGTAAGACCACTGACCCATCCCACCGACCAACTGACCGACCAACCGATCGCCATACTTCTACCTTCCTCCTCCTTACTCTTCCTCACTCTTTCCTCAAGACTGAACTGCTCCTACTGTACCACACATTCCTCATTACCTGTCCAGCCCCCAACCCCGCCCATCTTCCTCCACACCCCATTGAGCAAGACTGACCCACAGGTGGACAGAGAGGCAGGAAGGCAGATGATGGTACATGCCAGACCCAGAGGATGATGGGATGGCATTCGAGTTTTAATTGAAGAAGATGTTGGAGTGAAGAGCTTGGTGTGACGTCTTGTCTGACAGCAAGTTTCTTATTCAGAATGAAAGGTTTTTGTTTACAGAGAAGAGCTTCTCTAAAGACTTTGATGATTTTCTTCTGAATGGATACCGAAGGGAGCGACACGTGCAGATCCAGGAGCGGAATTCTGAAAAGGGAAATAAAGACTTTTTGTGTTTGAGTTGAAATGGTGGAACTCACACATGCACTCATACACTGTAAACACACTCACACACATACTGTATATGGTTAGTGAAACAAATGTAAGGTCCTCAAGACCACGAGTACTGACGTTTCAATTTCCATCACTCTGTATAATATAACTGCTGTTATTCTTTTTCTCAGAAGGTATCAAAAGCTGAATTTTCTCTTGTTTAGAGGGAGACACCATATGCCAGCTGGAGAAACAGGAACCATAAAGAACTAAACATGCAGTCCAGGAAGTGAATGACAAGGATGGAACTTCTCTCTTTTTCTCCCTTCCTCTGTGTGTGAAGTGTGCGTCATGGACTCACCGGTTCTGGTCTTTTTGGGATGCCCCCCACCTTTTTCCATTTCTGTGTCTTGAAAAAAATTGAGAAACAACAGTTTACAGTGTTGGAGTTGATTGGCTCATTGTTTCACATTTTTTCCCCGCTCTTTTTCCCCATTTTTGATGATTTAATTTACAGATCTGGAAGCTGCGTTGTTGTAAACTGTGAATGTTGTGATTTTAAAAAGGGAAATGTGTCGCTGAGGCAGTGCAACAAGCAGTCGGTCAAATTGAGAGCAGAGTGCACATAAAGCATTTAATGCCTGAGAGCTTCTGTGGAGGATAAAATGCAAGGCGACTGTAGGGCTTAAACTGGAAGTGATGACTTGATATTTCTGGACTCAAACTAATAAATAACTTCAATAATAATAGCAGAGGGAGGTTTGCAAGCAACCTTTCTATTGGTGAGGTAGTTTTGTCCAAATTGGGGGTACAGCTGATTTTGGAAATAAACTCTTGTTTCCATCCTTTAAATGCTAATTGAAACACATAATGTTTAGTGTTGAATTTGAACTTGTGTGGCCCTGAAGCTGCAAATGCGTTGTGTGACCCCCTTTTGTAAGGTGAGGTTACCTCAAAGGTAAGGGAGACTATGGGATTTCAGTATTTAATATTAGAGCAGTTCTTACAGTGTCCTACAGGCCAGGAGCTCAGGACTCTTGTAAATGTGGACGTTTTTAAGAGATGATTTAGTTTGTGGTAAATCTACAAATTTTCTTGCTAAACCAGAGTCAGAGAAACTCAGGAACAGCCTTTTTATGTTTATGTTTGAAATCATATTTAGCCTAGCTTAGCTCAATGAATTGATGTACATGGGATCAGCCATACAATTGTTAGCAGAAGTCAGTGCACTACATGTTTGAATTAAAAGTGACATTACAATTGCCATTTACATTATCACAGCAAACTAAGAAGTAAGTTTATATGAAACTAAGGAAAACTGGGCTTTGTAAGTACAAATGTGAGCTAAAGACAAGCGAAAGATTCTCCCATTTGTTGCTTCTCAACCTGTTACTTGTTGACTCTTCTGATGGGATACACTTGATGTAACAATGTGTGTCTTGGTGAGTGTTTTCTCTCTATAGTGAACAGCATTTTGCAGTAGCCTTTAAGACATGTTTAGTCCTGTTTTGTTGGGCAAGTCGGGAGGAAACCAACCTATGCATGGTTAGAAGCATACATTGATCTACAGAAACACTGCAGTGTTACAAACAGCAGTTTGAAATGTATTGTACGTAAACCTAAGCTTAAAATGTTAATGGGAACTAATGCAGCATACCACCTCTGAGAAAGTGTGAATCATCACTTCAGCCATTGGTTTGTGGAGTGCCGTTTTGAAGCCTCGAGTTCGGCATTATGGCATTATTGATACCATAAACTCATTAAGAAACTGTTTACTGAGCTAAATCAACAAGTAGGCTAATTTTTTATTACATCACATGTTCAACAGTTCCATTGGTTGCCCCCTCCTGGTCATTAGAAAGAATGCAGATTTAAGACACCGCATTGGCATCATTTTATAAATCCGAACACTCCATCCACTATTTATTATACAATCTATGCCTCTACCCTAAATCTAAATGACCATTTGAATAGATGCAGTCTGTTGTCAGGGGTACACAGTCAAGGAGGAGCTTATGCCTGAAAGGTTCACTGTCTTAAAGCAGTGGTTCTCAACCTTTTAAAGGTGTGACCCACATAATAATCGGGTTGATATTTGCGACTCCCCCATCTGCCCGAAACTCTTCATGCATTACTGGAATATAACGTATGAAAGCCACCAATGCAGGAACAGAGGAAGACAATTACTTTGCCCACAGACAGAGGAACAGACATAAGAAGCTTTAATTTTTTTAGATTTACTGAAATAATGGCACAGTCAACAGTCAAGATGTCTGCTTTAGGCCTAAAAGAACAATGATAGAAAGAAGTACATTATCATGAGGTAACTGGGCCTGTTAACAAGTATGACAGAAGAGTATAGCCTATAGTATATAATCCACAATATGTTATTTTATTTTACTCTTCACAACCATTTGATCACCCCTGGAAATTATGTTGCGACCCCCTTGATTCCCTTGTTGAGAGCCACTGTCTTAAAGGATAATTTTATCAGTAATACAGTGTATCCACAAAGCTAGTAGCTAAGATCTGGGAAAGCTACCGCCAGATCATCAGACAGGTTGTAAACAAACAGGTTAGTCACTTATAGACTTACATGGAAGAAGAGTTAAGGTGAATGGTAAGATAGATTCCCATTAGCATCAATTAACTGAGCTAAGCTAAGCTAAGCTTTGCACTCAACATGCATTTGTACTGCTAAACTGATACAGAAGGGCATCCGAAAGTTTGTATGACTATGGGTAAGAAGGAAAAATAGTAAAGTTCCCTAAAAACGAAAGTATTTATTTAACATCAATTATTGATGTTTCAAAGGAAAAACAAATAAGTTTAAAGCCAGTAGTCGTGTTTCTTTCCCGCGATCATCTGATATTAAAAGGAAATTAATGAGCCCAACAGTGAGCCGCTGTGCTGCTTTTTGCCTCTTACGTGTCCTCGGATGTGCTGACTGCCAACTGACAGGATTGGATCAGTGTCAGCCAGTATTAGGTTGTGCCAAATGCATCTGCAGCAGCGCATAAAATGTGGCTTGTTGCCTCTAGCTGATCGCTGACACACTGAAATGGACTGGGTGTGTACTGTACAGACACGGCAGACCATGCATGTTTTTAGTTGGTCTGCGTTGGCTCATTTCAGAGGTTGTTCTGAATCTCTTCTTTGTACATAAGTATATTTATTTATTTATCTATTTATTTATTTAAATTCATTTGTGTCTTATTTTCGTGGTTTATTTATTGAAGAGACATTTTTCAAAGGATTTTGTTTTATGGGACTTGCTTCAAATTTGGGCCTGAATTAGCTTATGCACTGATCACTGGTTTTGTTTTGTTTTGTTTGTTTTTCTGACATTTCAGATCCCTGAGTGAAATAATCTACCTATTACATATTTAACTCTTTTAGACACCAGTGACCGCTAACATCATTAAGACTGACTTAAGGTTTTTAAATCTTCATAATGCACAAGAGTATGTTTTCCTCTGTGCAAATGTGTGTCAACTTTGTATTGCTGTTGGGTCCATCATTAAGAATAAGGGTATAAACAATGGTGACAAGTTATATTTACTGTCATTGTCCTGAATGTGGAAATACAGAGTCTGATATACATAAAAGCATTTGAAGTCTGAGATTGACCTCTGTCATGGCTAAGCAATGTTTACACTGTCCATTAAAGTGACAAAGATCTCTGATTTGGTGAAGATGAGGAATCTATGGAAGCTTATTACTGACAAAATTATTGAAAAGGAAAAATAATTATTTGAAGAGGTTTTGAGCATGATTCAGCAAATTAGCTTTAGCATTAGCTCTGCGCTCACTAGCTATGGTTGGCTTAAGACTTAACATGGCAAGTGTGCTGAAATGCTGATTTTGGATTTGACTTTTATGCTATAAATGAAGGCCACCACCTGGAAGCATCACTAACTGATAGGTGTTCATTACTGTTTCCTTGTTTTTAGTTTGGCCATGGAATTATAAATAATTGGCTGCATCTGATAAAATTATTTTTCTTTGGGAGAACTAAAATGCCTAATTAGACGGAATAATTTATTCTTATTAGACAGAATATTTTATTTTAAATTATTATGTTGTCAGCATGCAAACAATTTTGATGTGAAAAAGTCAAGTCATTATAAACATCAATACCGCAGAGTTGGTTCTTTTGGTCATTCAATTTTATTTTCAGATAAAAATGATTTTCCTTTTGAAATACAATAATTAAAATTGAAATACAATGTGTATTGTATGATGGTGATTTTCAAAATGGTTTGTTTATCATTTTCTATATCATATAAGAAACATTTTAAATCACTAGAAAACTAAACTCTGATGACTGGATGTGGTGATTTACAAGGCAAGAGCGCCATGCCAGTGTGCCAGTGTTGCTTTAGCTCAGACTAAAATGTATATGTAATGGAACCATACACTGATATGACTTTAGACAAGGCAAAACAAGGCCTGAAATCACCAAATAGGTCCTAATTTGATACAACCATAATAAAACATTTGAGGGAAAGTCAGCTCAAATTACATTATACCATTCATAATTTCCTCATATTTGAACGTATCGTCATATTTTTTTAAGGTAGTTTTCAATGGAGTCCTGTTCATGGTCCCTTTTTGACCACGAAAGAGAAAAATCTTAATTGTTGTATTTTAATTAAAATCAAACAATCCCTTGGTTTTTTTTGGTTTTTTATAACCATTTCTGAAAAGAAAATTGAATGACCAAAAGATGGACTGACTGTTGTCAATAATGAATTTGTTTGAAGTGAATCATTTATTACCATAAAAACATTTTAAAATGTGTTCCACACAACAGCTCAGTTCCAACACTCTCAAACCCTCACTCACAATCTGATAACTGATCAACACAAATGTGTTTTCTGCTCTTTCAGTATTTTTGCTTTTAATGAGCTTCTGAAGGATTAAAATGTACGTTTACATATCATGAACTCTGACATGCACAGTCATGCATTTCTCAGCTACAAACAACTAACAACAAACCTTTCTAAGGTACATTTTCTAAGGTAAATAATCCCTGTCACTTATTTTACTGTCTACAGTCTTTGGTCTACATCTGTCACCATTTTGTTACAACCCTTGTACAGCACAACTTTAAGTAAGCAGTAAAATAAATACTGACAAGTTTACTGATAATGTGAAATTGGCAAAATTTGTGTGATTTGTTTAGCCCACCTGTGCCTGTACTGATTTTACTTTGACTGAAGACCACCTTTGCACTGATGACCAGCTTGGTGTTTGTGGTACATGCAGATGTTATAAAGTTTTCGAAAAAAGCATTTAGTCATACGATCACATCACACCAATATGACTTTTCACAACTACAGCCAGTCAAGGACCAAATACAGCATCTAATGCTGACAGAGTGACTGTTGACCTGAACACAGTACAGAGGCGGGTTTTTTTGTGGGTTTTGGCTCCTGCCACCCTGGGGCTGAGTCACCTAACGTTAGCTGCACAAGCAAACTAGCTAATGGCAGCTAAGATTACCATTTGCAGCTGTTAGCTTGTTTTAGCAACAAGTTCATCAGGAAACTCTGTAAATCTCCTTGGTAACGCTGTCGTTATGATGTCCTCTGTCTGTCTCAGAGGCTATGTTCAGTCCTGGTCCAGCCATGTTCACTGGGAGGTTGCTGAGTCCAGTTCCATAAAATATGATCCAGTTTCTCCAAAATTACTGATAAAGTTGTGCTTTGGTACATTAATCAGTGAGGCTCAGCCCCCACAAACACTCCAGTAACGCTCCAATATTAAGCCATGCTGCTGGCAACTAACTAATGAAACTTCACTCTGTTACTCTGCTCTGCTACTAGTTGAAGATTGATTGACAAGTCGATGTCATGATATTATATTACATGTAAATGGTAAATGGACCTGTACTTATATAGCGTCTTTCTAGTCTTCCGACCACTCAAAGCGCTTTTACACTACGTGCCACATTCACCCTTTCACACACATTCACTCATCAAACAGAAACTAACGCATTCATACACATTCACACACCGATGCACAGCATCAGGAGCAATTTGGGGTTCAATATCTTGCTCAAGGATACTTTGACATGTGAGAAGGAGCCTGGGATCGAACCAACAACCTTCCAATTAGGGGACAACCTGCTCTGCCTCTGAGCCACAGCCTCCCACACGTGGACTTAAAGCAAATGAAATGTATCATTGGAAAGTACAGGGTGGCACCACATTGGTTACACATCTAATGACAATATGTATCTTTAGACCAAATATTCTTAACTCAAGGTCTACTTCCTGTACAATCCTTTTCTGGAGCTCTCAACCACATCAACCTGTTCAGTTACAATCGAGTGACCTAGATATAGGCACTATGGTTCACAGTGAACAGGAAAATGATGGTAAACTGCAACAATTTGTGAAGGCTGACAGAAGCAAGAAGACCAGAGTTCACAGGGAACCCTCACAGAGTAAAATCTCACATCAAACATCAATGCGCCTACACAGAGCACAGCAGCAGGTCTAGTGGGTACTCCAGGCCAACAGGTACAAAGGCTGAAAGGGTGGATAATGAGAATCCTGCCCTAACTTAAGTCTCTGAGCCTCTGCCCTTAGCTATGCCCATAGAAGCTGGTTGCATTTCCCACTAGCTCAGCTCCGGTTTAGGCATGATACTGCTTGATACTGGTTTCCCAGGTCTGGTTTTCTCCATCAGCATTTCTGTCCTAGACTTGAGAACGTCCTCCTCCCATGGTCCAAGCACCTGTGCTAACAATGTGATATGTAATAATAATAATAATCTTCCCCGGAGTTCTTGTGCTTTCTTGTCTCGCAGGTTCTCATGGATCCTGGTGGAGCCTCCTGCCATGGTCCTGCTTGACTACAATTGCCAATATCACTGATATTAGTGTTATTATTATATAATAGTATTATTATAGCTATGGTTACTGTTGTTGCTGTTGTCACTGCTCATTGTCCCCCATCGTTGCTGTTGTCATGTTCATCATCATCAGTCACTACTATTAGTGTAGTTGTTGCTACTGTTGTTGATGTGCACCTGTCTGTCTGTGTCTCTCTCTCTCTCTCTCTCTCTCTCTCTGTCTCTCTCTCTGTCTCTTTCACCCCAACTGGTCGAGACAGACGACCACCCACCTAGAGCCGGAGGATCTGTCCTAGGTTTCTGCCTTTTAACAGGCAGTTTTTCCTTGCCCTTGTCGCCAAGTGCTTGCTCATGGTGGAACTGTTGGGTCTCTGTAAATAATGTTATAAAGAGTTCGGTCTAGACCTGCTCTATTTAAAAAGTGTCCTGAGATAACTTCTGTTATGAATTGGCACTATACAAATAAAATTGAATTGAATTGTATTGAAATAGTATTATCCAGTTTTATCAAAATCAGTGATGGTTCAGGACTCACCTGATCCAGCCCTAACTATAAGCTTTATCAAAGAGGAATGTCTTAAGCCTACTCTTGAATGTGGAGAGGGTGTCTGCCTCCCGAACCACAACTGGAAGCTGGTTCCACAGGAGAGGAGCTTGGTAACTGAAGGCTCTGGCTCCTGTTCTACTTTTAGAGACTATAGGAACCACAAGTAGCCCAGCATTCAGAGAACATAGTGTTCTAGTGGGGTAATCCCAATCTGGGAAATAGGCGTCGCCAAAGCTTCATTAGGGGGTCGAGAGGCCTTCTTGATTTTGAGCAGTGCTAGAAAAATAAAAAACAGTAGGTCTGTACCTCCGCCTTAAGTTCACTTCTGTCATGAAATGTAAATGTAAAGTAAATTGTCGAATAGAACAATGACGAAGCATCAGAGACTGGAAAACATGAATTTGTCAAAAAGAAAGTCTATTAAGTCTGTATGATTCTTAATCTTTTTTTCATGTTCATCATCATGGCAGCTCCTATCATTGTTGTAGTTTTAGTGTGTTTTCAGTGTGTTTTTTGCTATTTTTAACTGTTTTCTTACTTTCTTACTACTTTGTTCACGTCGCCTAAATACTTTTTTGGCGTTTTTGAGCACTTTTTATTTTTGTTTGCACGGGTCTCCATGGCGACGGGGAGTCGCATTGTTTACACCCGCGACCAGATGATCGCCCTGAGGACCCCTAGCATCCTGACCGGAGAGAGACCCTCCATACCGGAGGAGCTGAGGAGACGGTGAGGCTGCAGAGCGGGGGTTAAACGGAGGATGAAGAAGAGGAGCTTTAAACCCTACAAACGTGGCTACACGAGCAGATACCGGACTCCAACGTCACCATTCCCGGCTTCCAGACGGTTCGAGCCGACAGGGACACCACCGCGACCGGCATGAAGAAAGGAGGGGGACTGTCCGTGCTCATAAACAACAGGTGGTGTAACGCCGGGCACGTCTGTGTGAAAGAGCGTCTGCAGCCCGGACATCGAGCTCGTCGCCATCGGACTACGTCCATGTTATCTGCCACGGGAACTTTCCAGTGTTATCACCATCACTGTCTATGTTCCTCACAGTGGTCTTCATCATCACCATCACTGTTTACATTTATGATGTCTTATTTATTCTCCTGTACAGCACTTTGGTCAACTCTGTTTGTTTTTAAAGTGCTTAACAAATAAAGTTGGATTGGATTGGATCATCAGTCACTACTACTGTTGTTGCTGTGTAGCTGGGAACTGTTGGGTCTCTGTAAATAATGTTATAAAGAGTTCGGTCTAGACCTGCTCTATTTGAAAAGTGTCCTGAGATAACTTGTGTTACGAATTGGCGCTATACAAATAAAATTGAATTGAATTGAATTGAATTCTTAGTCAGGGGTTGTCAGTTTACTAAATGTTAGAAAAGATGTCCTTTGAGGAAAAAGGTTGGGAAGCACTGGTCTAGATCACTCACTGTCCCTCAGGTTGTGGAAAGTTAATACAAATTGGGCAGCAAGATAGGACCTGTCTCCTACTGAGATTATTTTATTTAATTATTATTTTATTGAGAGTTCATTTAGATAGTTGAAATCAGGGATGTTCCTTATTAATGTAAGGAAAAAAACATCCCTTTAAAAGGCAGAAACCTCAGACAGACAGACAAAAGTGCACAGCAACAACAATAGCAACAAATATACTAGTAGAAATAATACTAATATTTATAATATATATAATTTAGTATTTTGCCTGATGCAGATATTCTGAGACTTAAAGCTGCTGCCAGAGCCTATAGGCTTATGTTTACATTGTATAGCCAAAGCTCAGTGTTATATTTTATTAATTTCTACATTTTATATTTAATAGAATTTCTAACTTATTTTAATGTTAAAATTCTGTTCTGTATAGGTCTCCTTTTTCTTAGACAGACTGATGGAGCAAACCATTTTAAAGGAGGGCAGATTCTAGTGGGAGCAGTGGGGTGTCAGGTGTGACTGTGGCAGGGGCTTACATGACTTACGGGTCAGGTAGGAGGGCCCCTTAGCAGAAATTTGCTTTGGACCGGCTCTGTTGTGAAAACCTAATCCCACACAAAGTGAACAGGGGTTCTTTTGATTCAGTAGGTTCATTACAATGACTTCACACTGGACTGACAAGGTGACAAGTATTTAATTGTAAATCGACAGTGTTAACATGTGTATCATTTATACTATAAAAAAACAAAGACAATAATCAAACTGTTAGTACGCTGAGTATAAGACACATGGGTGGGAGGTTAACACATAGGGTCAGGAAGTTAAGAGGACAGTAACACTGAATATCTGACATGCTGTATTTGATCAAAGTGGAATGCAACTGCAAAGGGTTTGGTGTCACTAGTGACGACAGGTGGCTTTCAGAGGGAAAGTGACATTTTCGATACCAGGTAGTTGAGCTTTGAGTTGAGTTATGAAGAAAAAAATTAAGCAACGTAAAAAGGTGAGACCAATGCTGAGCCTGATCATGCTTGAGTGTTGCCATTTCCCGAGTACTATTCTTAAACACTGCTCATGCATATTTATATAGAGCATCACTCTGAAATATGTTGAGTCAAAGCTGCAGTAGGTAATTTTTATAAAACAACTTTGTCGTATTTGCTGAAAATTTCACTTTATCCAGACAGTAGTTCATGAGACAGATCATCAGATTATCTCTCTCATGTTCTACAGTCTTTTATATATTTTTTTAATATATTTTATATTTTATAAAAGTTATCTACTGCAGCTTTAGGTAACAGAAAGGTTCTCTAGGTTCTCTAAAAATATATTTAAATCTTCATTTATCTACTGAAAGACAGCTGAGCAGGCTTTGCCATCTTAACCATAACAATAATTTTCACAAGCCATCATGTAAAGTTCAAACTGTACAGTGGTAATCTTGACATACTAGTTGCATTTTTGCTGACGAAAATTTTACGTGACACAGTAGGAAAAAGTACAGGTGTAGATAATCACATGAATGATGGCTGAATTCCATTTAGCTCCTTCAGTTTCAGGGTGCAACCTGGCTCACGTCACACTGTCGTGGCTCACTGGGACTCTTGAACAGGTCGCCATGGTTACTTTTCCTGCTATGTAAAAAAAAAAAGTCTAATTATTGTGTCAATAATGCACCATTGTTGCTCCACAAGCCATTTCTATATTAATAACGTTGTTACAAAAGGTAGGGTGGAGCTAGCTAGTTCCAACACCAATAGCAACACACAACTAGTGACACTAAAAATGTAACAGGCCATGCTTACACTAATGTTGATGAATCTGAAAATATATCTTTTATCCATCTGGGCTTTTTCCTCCACACTAAACCAGCCATTTACGACCCATTGAGAGTCGTGTAGACAACTACACCCAGGCGCACCATGCACATTACAGCACTTCACAGTGCACTGCTACATTCACAGTTGGGTGTGGTCACAACTTACCACGCCTGGCCTGTTTAGAGATGCAACAGACGTGAACCTATGAACCACTTTAAGCTGCAGTAGGTAACTTTTATAAAACTACTTTGTTGTAATTTTTGCTGAAACTTTTACTATATCCTGACGGTAGTACACATGACATATAATCTGTGAAAAAATCAGGTTCCTCTGCCTCCTCCTAGTGCTCCTAATGGTATGGCCTGAACGAAAACAACCAATCAGAGAAGAATAGAAAGACGCTTTGGGTTGGAGGCTTGAATATAGTTGATTGTTGAGTCACATTCCTAGGGTCCCAATGTGTCTGTATTTGACGCCCCGGGGAATGAGACCTATCTTTCTTGGCTCTGATTGGTTGTTTTCATTCAGGCCCAGTGGATTCTTGTAAATGCCATTATGAGCACTAGGAGGAGCCAGAGGAACCAGATTTTTTCACAGATTATCTGTCTCTATGCTGTACTACTGCCAGGTAATAGTCAAAGCTTCAGCAAATATGACAAAAAGTTATTTTTATAAAAGTTATCTACTGCAGCTTTAACTACGCCGTTTTTATGCTGTCCCTTTGTTTTAAATGAGCAATGAACGCAAAAAAGAGAAAGAGAGGTCGCATCTGGGGAAGTCAGATGCCTGTTCAAGGGGCTGCAGAGCTGGATAAAAGAATAATAAAAGTCACTAAAACTGAAAAATAATAAATGGAAAACACCACAAATCACATCATCATCAACTAACCTATTTAGAACCTGATTTGGCTGATGAAATTTGAAAAAGATCTTGCAAAGTCGGTGTCCACACCTTCAGCAATCCACGGAGTGAGTCTACGTTTCTGCTCATTTTATCCACTGGTGGAATACTGAGCAAGATTTTTTACTAGTTCACTAGTCCATTATGTGCTCAACTGTTGACATAATGACTAGGGTTGTTCTATGTGTGTCAACTGTTTGGGTGTAGTTACTCTTTAAAAGTGTCAGAGAATGAACAAATAAAGCATTTTTCTGTAGTTTTGGCACTTAAATGTGGACATAAACAGCATCTTCAATTTTATACATGGAATCTGGACATGGAAATGTGAAGGAAAAGGGCAGGCAAATGTGGACACCTGGAGGGGTAAACGAAGGATACAATACAGCATGTCCTCCAGAATCCTACAGTCTAATCATTTAGTTTATATTCCCTACAGTCAGTTATAGCTCAGCTCAGAAGTATAAAAGGCAGCCATCTTTTTATAAAGCAACCAAACCTACACATCGTCCACCTCTCCATAACGTGTTGTCTGACCTGACAACAGTACTGTTAAAAACAGATATGGTCAAAATGAACAGGGCAGCTTGGCGCAGCAAGAGTTTTTGTTAGAGGGGTTAATTTACCTGATTTACATGCTGTGACTATTTTGGTTGCTCTGTGTTCTTAAATTAATTCAAAGCAATGTCTTTAGATTCACATCTAAACACATTTACCCTAAGCAAGAATGATTGCTAAATGTTTACGGACAGCCTTTTCCCACATATGATCTGCTTCTATAACACTGTTGTTAGGTGATACAGTGAGGTCTGGACTGTCCACATTTTTGTGTAGCATTTATATAGCAACATGCTTAGATACCATTGAGAGACTTTGTGCCACATTGTGCTACCTGCTGCTAGCCTGCCCTGTACACTGTCACCATCCTTCCAAAAAATATATATGAGCTCACAGTCAAAAATATATCCATATTTGATACATTTCTTATGTCTTAATGTAAAAACCCAGAATAGAATTTTTCATTTAAAAACAATCCACTAGATGGTCCCATAATGAAAAAAACGGAAAAACAATAAAAAAAAAAATTATTCTCCATCTCATTTTCAAATGTGTGTGTGGTGGGAGTGAAATACCCCCCCCATCTCTCATTCTGACTGGACGAGGAACGTCGGTGTTCGTCTGGCAGGTGCAGGAAGGAGGAGGAGGCTGATGGAGAGATCAGAGGTGGCTCTCTGATTCCCATTTGTCGGCAGTTCCGTTCTCCAGCAGCCAGGTGGACAGGCCCAGTTCACTGAAGTCCATGTTGCTCTCGTTGAGCCGGCGTACGCGGTAGGTCTCGTAGTGGATGTTGTGTGTCACGTCTTTCAGGTCCTGAAGGTGAGACCTTTGCAAAAAAAGAAAAGATTTACAACTTGACGTTCATTTTGCTACTCTCTATCTGATACACTGGATTAAAACAACATGTAATTCATCAAACTCCCCATCATTCTATAAGAAGTGATACATTTTAAATTTATGACATGATGTCATGCCAATCCCTGAGAAATTTAATTAAACTTGATCTAGCAATCACAAGAAATAACTGATCCCCATACAGGACACTTTCCACACTTCAGCCGTGCCTTGAGATTCTGCCCATAAAAATAATAAATCAGCTCAATGGTATATAATGCAGAAAAATGCTTAATGCAGTAATATAATGTAAAATTATTGAACATGTTAAAGAATATTTAAGTTAATTATTTAATAAAGTTATTTGTTTAAGAAAGCATCCTTCTGAGTACCTTTACAGTCATATCAGTGCACAATCCACAAAGAAGAGGTCTATTTTCAAAGATTCACTATATTGGTGAATTTTTCCCTCTAAAAAGATGTACCCTCATATCCTACAAATACTGAGATATATCTATATCCTCATACCCTGTCTCTTTCATCATGAACCAAGTGTAGCACTGTTGCCAAACTTACCTGATGAGTAGATCTCTCAGGTTGGCAAACTCACAGTGCGCCACATTTTCAACTGTGAAAAGAGAAAAATATTTATTTTATGTTCAAAAACAGCCATTTACATAAAGTTAACTGATAATAAATAACAATAATAATAATAACAATAACAATAATAATAATAATAATAATAATAATAATAATAATAATAAAGCTTGTGTTGGACTAATCAGTTCTGCAGATACAGTGGAGACTTGTGTATCTGCCTAATTAAATATGCACATGACCCAATTTGGCAGCAATTCAAATGTTATCACAGCCAATGGGAATTATGATAATTCGCTGACAGGCATTCACCCAGGCGATGGACACCGCGCGAGAAAGAGGAGTTGAATTTTTTCTCCTTTACCCGGCGACCCTGAAAGTCAAAGCTGGGCCGGAATATCGTGTTTTCAACAACCCCAGAGAAGCAGAGGATTTCCTCAACTCCCGACCGATGACGACGCAGGAGAGGTCCCCGCCGGCACACCCGGGCCAACACCTCACAGGCGGCGGCGGCGGAGGACCCATAACAGCCCCTGATCGCTAATGGATGGATATAAGACTCGTCAACTCATAATCTTCCTGGAGTAAGTTAGTCTGTGGACTGATTAAGATTTCATTTTCTCCTTCATTCTTGGAGTCGCCACGGACTATCTTCACAGCTGGCACTCAGCCACTTTCCCTTTTTGACAGGGTGTATGCCACAACGGATTACGGTGGATGATCTTTTCTTTCTCCTCCACACTCAATTATTGTTTCTGACTTTAAGCGCCTGCTCGAGTTGTGGGTGTTATAATGAACACTGAAACAAGGTAACATGCACATAACACTTGACTGCCTTTTTTTTGGACCTTATATTAAAGTGACTGTTTAGTCTCAGGCCTGGGTATCTTCCTAGATGCAGGTTTAATCCCTTGTTATAATACAATCGCACCTGGGGATTTTGTGTTGTTTTCATTGACAGCCTGAGTTGCTCTATTTATTTTGTTTTGCTCATCACAATTCTAGATAATCCCCAGTCACTACGAGTTTCTGTTATTGTCATAAGGTGGTGTCTTCTGTCACGAAATAATTGTGCAATGTTATCTGCTTCGATCTACTTGAGTGTTGTACCGTTTCACTGCAATCATTTCCTGATAGACTTGATTCATCAATAGTTTATTACAAGATTAGAGGAGCATTTCCTCACCCTATGGGGCAGTTTTCAGTTATACTTCTGGTGCAGCTAATGCATATAATGGTAAGACAGCTGCCTTAGTCTCATACTT
The DNA here is from genome assembly GCF_905237075.1 of Dicentrarchus labrax. Lineage (NCBI taxonomy): Eukaryota > Metazoa > Chordata > Actinopteri > Moronidae > Dicentrarchus > Dicentrarchus labrax. Next base: position 21,513,807 of record NW_026136722.1, read on the forward strand.
GAAATGACAGTTATACCATACTTTGTGTTGTATATCGCAGACATTTAAAATAGTTCAGTACATCCCTTTCTGCATGGTTTATGCATCTAGTTTTAAGTATTGAAGGGATGACTTCTTTGGATAGTTTTGCTTTGTAATTTTAATCTGGGGAGGGGGGAGGCTAGCGACTGCTGTCCTATTGCTGCCCAATTTCTGACTATGGTCACGGAGCCAAGTAATAGGGGAGGGTTACTTTCTTTTTGTATGGAGGGAGAGGGGCTTGACTGGATTAAGTTGTATACTTGTCTGTCTGGGTTCATTTTTTCAGATGGTCACAGGTGCTGTCTTCATGTCTCTGTCGGCATTAATTATAGAGGCCAACACCCTAAATTATGCCTGAAATTAATATTTTGAGCTGGAACGCAGGCGGTTTGAATAGCCCTCACAAAAGGATTAGCACTCTGGGTTTATTACGCAGGAGGAGAATTGATGTTGCTTTAGTACAGGAGACGCATCTCTTGGCTGCTGATATTAGACGCCTTGCGTTATCATGTCATAGCTTCCTCCACATCTGGTACAAAGACCAAGGGTGTGGCTATCGTAGCCAGACATAGCTTTAAAATTTAAATCCAAGACACATGGTCTGATACAGAGGGCAGGCTGACAATTGTTAAGACAGAAATTAGTAACAGGAAAATAGCCTTCATATCCGTGTATGCACCAAACTGTTTTGATTTGACAAATAGTATGCTGGAGCTGAGTGATTATTTGTTCATTGTGGGGAGAGACTTTAACCGGTTTGGAGGGCAGCTAATGACAGGACAGGCAAATCTGAGACAAGGGATCAGAAACTGGCGTCCGCAGCTTTACAGGCTTGGGCTAAAGCCTGGGGCTCACAGATTTGTGGCGTTAGACGAATCCATCAATCAGTGACTACTCCTTTTTCTCTGCTCGACACAAATCTTGTTCAAGAATCGACTACATATTTGCATCCCCTAAACTCTTTCAAAATATTCAAAATGTATCTCTGCTTCCCATAGCCCTCTCCGATCATAAAGGTGTGCTTTGCTCAGCGATGCTCAACAGCGCTTCCCCTCGCGCACCGAGAGGGCGCCTCAACACAACCCTGTTGAAACAGGAGGAATTTAGGACACAATTTACAGAAAAGCTTAGGGAATTCTTGGAGTTCAATGTTGGCTCGGTTAGGGATGGGGCCGATCCGATCCCGTATCGGTATCGGGACCGATACCAGCATAATTCACGTATCGGATTTTCCCGATCCAACCTGCGCAGATTTCCGATATCCATGAGCCATGTCTGCGCTTTAACATTTTTCCTGAACGGAGGTGCGGCTCAATGAGACACAGAGTTAAGAGACACGCCTCCGCTCAGGAAATCCATTCCTCAGTTTGCAGCCAGCTAGCTGGATAGCATTGAGCAGCATTGTGGCTAGCCAACATGTCCGCTGTGTGGAAATACTTTACACTGGAAACACCGCAGAGCAAGACAGCAAAATGCAATGTTTGCAAAGCCGTAATTCAGAGACGCGGAAGCTCCCTCGCGTCATACAACACTACGAATGCAATCAAACATTTAAAGAAAGCACCACACGAAACAGCACGAGGATTTTTTAGGCGAGCTGTCAGGAATCACTTCTGGAGTCATTCCAAAAACAAGGTAAACTCCAGGCAGACAACATGAAAGCTAAAGGGATTACCGAGTGTGTGTGTGTGTGTGTGTGTGTGTGCGTGCGTGCGTTAGATGTTTACAGTTATTGCAGATAATTGACATTTTAAAACCTTGATTTATTGATACTACAAGAGCCAGTGTACTTGATCTGTGCTGTTCAGATGCAGACTGTTTTATTGATAGTGTGTGTGTGTGAGATGTTTACACTTATTGCACTTTTCTTATATTTCAAGACTCAAATATTTGACATTTGGGGAATTTAATAAATATTGACATGACAATCAATTTGAAACCCTTACAGTTGCATATTTGTTTTCAGAATGGGATTTTTCCTTCTTTTTCTGACCTTATGCTTACCTCAAGTTGCCTTCTGGGACATACATGCATACATACGTACATATCATACTTGCCTGTTGAGGAGTTTATTCATATTATCTCATATAAAATCAACAATAATGATAATAATAATATTAAAGAAAACAGAGCTCTGGTATCGGAATAGTATCGGTATCGGCCGATATCCAAATTCAGGTATCGGGATCGGATCGGAAGTGAAAAAATGTGGATCGGTGCATCCCTAGGCTCGGTCGATGATCCTATAATACTTTGGGACTCAATTAAAGGTTTTATCAGGAGTAATGCCACACTGTTTGCCTCTAACCAGCGCAAGGCCCAGATTTCTAAGTTACATGAATTGGAATGCAAACTAGCAAAACTAGAATCTGTGTTGTCTGCCAATTTCTCGGAACAGATAGTCTCACAGCGTGAGGTGGTCAAAAAGGATATTAAAATCATCCTCTGACGTCAGAGTTTTTAATCCACAGGACCAGGCAACAGTATTGTTTTCATGGGTCAAGGCCCAGCCACCTGTTGGCGATGAAGATTAGGTCAAATGAGCAGTTCTCAGATATCTCACCAGTCAAATTACAGTCAGGAGCTGTCACCACTGACCCGACGCAGATCAACAACACTTTTCGTAGTTTTTACTCTGACCTGTACACATCAAACATATCTCTCGACAAAGACAAATGTGACAACTTTTTGGCTCGATTGAAGTTAACTCGTCTTGCAGTGGAGGAGGCGAATGATTTAGAAAAAACGATTTCTCTTAAAGAACTTAAAAAGGCTGTGCTCAGTATGCAAAGGGGCAAATCACCCGGGCTCGACGGCATACCACCAGAATTTTACGCAGCCTTCTGGGACCTCCTTGGCCTGTTGCTTCTCAGTATGATCCACTTTTCAATAGAGAAAGGTGCTTTATCTAGGCCCCTTAGTCTGTTGAACGCCGATGTTGAAATATATGCCAAGGCAATCTCCCGCCGCCTGCAACCTCATCTATCATCTAGTTCACTATGACCAGACCGGCTTTATGAAATCGCGTCTAGCCTCTGACAATGTCCGCCGACTGCTGCATGTAATTGATGCAGCAACAGACATCAAAACCCCGGCAGCTGTTTTATCCCTGGACCAAAAGGGTTTAAACCCTTTGGGTGTCTTTTTGTGGTCGGTTTGGGGGCAATGGGTTTTGGAGATGGCTTTATAAAAAAGATACAGTTGTTATATTCAAACCCCTCTGCAATGGTTCTTACAGGTAACATTTGTTCCACTCTGTTCCCAGTACCTAGATCATCTCGCCAAGGCTGCCCCTTGAGCCCGACGCTGTTTGCTCTGTCGCTTGAACCCTTCTCTGCAGATCCGGTTATCGTCGGTTATTAAACCCATAACCGTTATAACACACACCACCGGGCACTTACGCGACGACATTTAGTCTTTCTGGAGACCCGTTGCAGTCGCCCCCACCTTATCAATGTTGGATGAGTTTGCCTATCAGGATTCAATATCAATTGGTCAAAGTCAGCTTCGCCATGAATGAAGTGGTCAAGACCTCGCTTGCCTCCAATATTCCCTCAGTTACACATTTTAAATACCTGGGCATTAAATATTTTCCTCTCTACATCTTATTGTGAAGCAGAATTATACTGAGACACGAACAAAGTCTTGGGTGATTTAGAGATGGGCCAGCCGCCCAACCACCCAGGCACGTATTCTATTGTCAAAAAGAGCACGGAATAAATTTTGTCAGCTCCATGGTCCCCCTCTCTCCCCCTGCGGGATACTGGGGTAAGCTTCATGCGGCTGTTTCAAAATTCATATGGAATGGGAAGAGACCCCCCCCTGAGATCTGCCACTGTCCAGCGCAGGACACTAGATTTGGGGTATTAGCGGTGCCCAACTTTAAACTTTACCATTGGTCCATCACTCTTAGGCCCCTTGTCATATGGTTTGACTCTTAGACGGCAGTTTCTTGGCATACAATGGAAGAAAGAATGGTGCACCCGTGGTCTTTGGCAGACGTTTTATTTGCAAATATTTTCTGAGTCAATTACGTTGCGGCCCCATTGTGACCCATCTGATCCAGGTTTGGCGCTCAGTGGAAAGGATTTATGATATATCTTGCAGATGGCAACTGCAATCTCCAATTTTTAATAATAATGGTTTACTGATCGGGGGGAGACCTGTCACCTACTCTCAGTGGGAAAGGGAGGGATACAGTTTTTGGGTGATATTTTTGGCTTAGATGGTTTACGCTCCTTTCAAGACATTAAGAATAGCTTCAATCTGCCAGGTGCTTCCTTCTTCTTTTATTTACAGCTGAGAGCAGCTCTTAAAGCACACGGTGTACCTTGGCAGCACCCGCTGCCTACACATCCACTTCATGAGTTGATTGTTACTGAAAGAGCTGCGAGGGGAATGGTATCCACTCTATACTTATTCTTGCTTGAGGTCACCTACAAAACGCTCCCAGTAGATAGCTTATGGAGGGGTGATGTCCCCGGACTGGATCAGGATTTTGATTGGGACAAGGTGTGGGTCAATATCAAACTCGCCTCTCGAAATCCTGACCACCAGCAGATCCATTATAATTTCATACACAGGACCTACCTGACCCCTCGTAAGCTACATTTTATGAAAGTTATCAATGATCCCTCATGCACCCTGTGTACATTAAAAACTACTGGCATTTTCCTTCACATGGTGTGGGAGTGCCCCCCCGTTGCTTGATTTTGGCAGGGTGTGGCCGCTGAGCTGACGGCACTCATATCGGAGACAGTGCCTGTGACCATACCAGTGTTATTATTAAATGATCTTTCGGCACTGAATGTCAGAAAGGTGTAATGTTGGCAGGTTTAACAGCTGCTAAGAAAATGATCGCAGTATGCTGGAAGCCCCCTCACACTTTGACCATCAGACAATGGGTTTTAACTTTTCTTGATGTTACGTATATGGAGCTGTCGACAGCCCGTATAAATGGGGCCAAAGAGGCGAATGTGAATATGTGGCTCACTACGGCTGAAGCATTGAAGGGCTCACTCTGATCCTTGTGGTCCGTTGTGTATCTGATCTACTTCACTTGGCATCTTAAATCACTCAATCCCACTCCTTAGCAGATGTTTGCTGTGCATTATTTTTGTTAAGAGTGTTAAGAGGGCGAAGAAGAGTTTAAATTTTTCTGTTTTTCATGTTTTACAGGTGCTTGTAGCTAGTATGAACACAAGCTGTTATATAAATGGTAAATGAACCTGTACTTGTATAGCGCCTTTCTATGAGACAGTAAAATCGCTGAGATAAATTAAAATCTAAAAAATAAAAATTAAATGTGATATAAATCGTGTTTATGTGAATCAGTTTCACTTTTACAAAGAAAAGGAAATATGCATTGTTTGGCAAATCTCATTTTGTAAAAACAAATAGTGAGAAAATTGTATCATGAACCCAGTATCGTGACTTGTATCGAATCGTGAATTTAGTGTGTTGTTACCAGTGTTGGGCAGTGAAGCATTACTAGTAATAAAATCATAATGGTAATGGTAAATGGACTGTACTTATATAGCGCCTTTCTAGTCTTTCGACCACTCAATGCACTGTACACTAAATGCCACACTCACCCCATTCACACTTATCATTCATACACACCCATACACTGATGCACAGCATCGGGAGAAATTGGGGTGTCTTGCACCGGTCAGTTTTTAAACAATGGAGGTCTATGGCACAGAAATTCATTACTATAAAAGGCTGTGGATACGTTCACTGATTGTTGGTTAGTAATTTCTAACACTTGCCCTTTCACTCTCCACTCTACATGCCTGGCATTTTGTCTTTTAGATTCTCTGGTTGAAGATAAGATTATATCTGGACCATCAACATGAATTAATTAACTAAAATTTGGTTGACAATGTGTATACCTAATTATTTAACATGTTAAAGAATAATTAACTCAAACATTCTAGAAGTTACTAACCAACATGCAGCGAGAGGAGCCAGGGATCAAACCACCAACCTTCCGATTAGGGGATGACCCACTCTACCTCTGAGCCACAGCTGCCCCAATAATCAGGTACAATATTACTTTTGTTGTCCCCCCACTGATTTGAAATCCAACAATCCAATCACACCCATTGAATAATTTTTGGAATCATGGAGGAAACTAGTTTGGAAGATGGAACAGTAAGATTCAGTGGCTAGAAATATTCCTACCAGATTCTTGCCAATACAATACCCTGCTGCTGCAGGTACAGATGTCATATCTGCTACTTACACAAGGATGATTCTCATCCCTGTCGGTGTATGAAACTGGATGCCTGACCAAAGTAAGGTGTGGGTGTCGTCTTGTGAGAAATGGTAGTTTAGAACACATGAAGATTTGTACTAAAGAGTCAGAACCCTCTTGTGTGAAAAAAAGTTGATTCAGGTTGCATTGAAGCAGCTGCTATAGCTGTTGAAGCATTTGCTGCACCTACTCATCTGCTGTGCCAAAAGTGAGCTCACAATCTGCACACAGTGGGAACTCTAAGCAGTAAATAATAATAGCAGGTGTGAATAAGGTTACACTGATGCCTTACCTTCAATGATTCCCCACTTTGTTTTACGGCCCAGCACCTTGTTTCCATTCACCTGGTGCTCCTTGTCGGTTCCTACCACAGCAAAGGGAATGCTTTCCTGCACAGGCAATATGAGCATGTCTCAGTCAGGATGATTCATTAATTCATTCAAACATATGAGATCTACAGTATCAGTGCACTGTCAACAACTTGCAGCCTGCAGACACTAATCTCTCATTTAACGTAATTTTAAACTGTTATAATTACAATATTTATTTAAAACCCCCAATCCAGCAGTAGTTTTTCATATTACACTCAGACATTAGCAAGAAAATTGTCAGGATTAGAATTTATTTATATTTTAAATATAACTAAATATTGTGCCTAGAGCAGCAACAGTAGAGTTTGCAACAGAAAAGTCACTATAAACTCAATAAAATCTCAATCGAAACAAATTTAAAAGTAAAGTCAGTGAAATAAATAATATTCCAGACATCAGTCAGTATCATTCCTTCCTCCTGTCCTCTCAGATTCATGGCAGTCTAATATAATAGACCAGTGTTTCTCAAACTTTTTAACCACTAGTGGCAAGTCTGAGAACCAGTGGTTTTGAATCTTGACTTTGGCACTATGCTTTTTTTCCCAATTCATTCATTTAAATTATCATCATATAAAAAAAGATTATTTTAAACATTTGTTTTTTGGGCTTTCATTTGTTGTCTGGCTGTCAACAACAAAGATGATAAAAAATGATGATGTTTAGAAACTGCTGTTTGTTCTAGTATTTGAATGTTGAAGGCCACTGAGATGACAATACCAGCAGTGGCCCTTAGCCAATTTAAGTTTGAGACCCCAGGTGTAAGGGTTCCTGAAATGAAAATAAAAAGTTGAGAACCTGGGCCATAAGATAATGGTGAACTGTTATTGGCCGTGTGGATGTAAACAAACAAACAAACAAAAAATATACTAATACTACTAAATGACATAAGAAACCCGGGAGTGACTGCACTTTGTCTCTGTTTCCTTTCTTGATGAAGTTTCACACATCTATATCACACATCTATATTTAGTATAATGAAGAGTGATCGAAGAACATGTGGACAAGACAACGTTACCCTGATCCTGTCGTTTAGAATGCGTTCCTCCGGATCCTCATCATACTCTTTTTGGGGGTAAACATGAATTCCATTGGCTGCTAGGTCTTGCCTTATCTGTTAAAGGGTCAAAGGTTAAACACAGGTCAAACAGGTCCGGTTAATTGGTTTACACTGAAGGCCCGATGCATGGTGTACTGAAAGAGGAACACAAGAGACCGGATTTTGCACATCATCTGGAGGAAAATAAAGTGACGTGAAGAAAAGAGGCTTAAGTTGCGGGTGTGTATGTGTGGTTCATCACCCTCTCTTTGAACTCCTGTCTTTCCTCAATGGTGAGCGTGTCGGCTTTGGCGATGATGGGCACGATGCTCACTATCTTCCCCAACCTCTTCAGGAACTCAACATCAATGGGGCGTAACCTGGAAACAAACGCAGATTTCCGGTCAGTTTTGACAACAATGGAGGTCTATGGCTCAAAGGAAGAGCGGGTTGTCCACTAACCACCAACAGGTTCATGTGTCCAATAGATTTTCCCCACTCAGCGACACACCCGCTGAGGAAACAACTCTGGTTATTGGTAGCTCAAGGTTAGGAACGTGAAGTTAGCGAAGCCAGCGGCCACAGTTAAATGTATCCCTGGGGCCAGAGCGGGCGACATTGAATCCTATTTAAAACTGCTGGCTAAAGCTAAACGTAAATATAGTAAGATAGTTATTCACGTCGGCGGTAATGACACCCGATAACGCCAATCGGAGGTCAAAAAAAAAAGTGGAGTCGGTGTGTAATTATGCAAAAACAATGTCAGACTCCATAGTTTTCTGTGGACCCCTGCCCAATCTGACCAGTGATGACATGTATAGCCGCATGACGCCATTCCACCGCTGGCTGTCGAGGTGGTGTCCAGAAAACAGTGTGGGCTTCATAGATAACTGGCAGCCTTTTTTGGGAAAACCTGGTTTGATTAGGAGAGACGGCATCCATCCCACTTTGGACGGAGCGGTTCTCTTATTCAGGAATATGACAACGTTTATTTCTAAAACCTGACAAGAGTTGGGACCAGGAAGCAGAGCTGCTGTCTTACACACTTCTCACCCACCCAAAACCCCATAGAGACTCTGTTTGTCCCCCGACCAAAAATAATAAAAATTAAAGAAGAAAAAGAATAAAAGAATGAAATGTGGACTGTTAAATATCAGGTCTCTGTTGTTCAAAGCTGTTCTAGTGAATGAATTAATATCAGATTATGATATTGATTTACTTTGTCTTACTGAGACCTCGTTGTCCCACGAGGAGTATGTTAGCCTAAATGAATCCACCCCCCAGTCATATTGATACTCACATTCCTCGAGGCACCGGCCGAGGAGGTGGAGTAGCAGCCATATATGATTCGAGCTATACAAGTACAGGTCCATCCATTCTTAGTCTTTCTCACCCAAACTGGAAAACACTGCAGCCAGTTCTGTTTGTTATAGTGTACCGAGCTATTGGACCGTACTCTGATTTTGTATCTGAATTCTCAGAGTTTTTATCAAGTTTAGTCCTTAAAACAGATAAAGTAATTATTGTAGGTGATTTTAATATTCATGTGGATGTTGACAATGACAGCCTTAGTAACGCATTTATATCATTAATAGACTTAATTGGCTTCTGTCAGAGTGTAAATAAACCCACTCATTGTTTTAATCACACCTCGTTCTATCATATGGCATTGATATTGAACATTTAATAGTCTTCCCACAAAATCCTTTCCTATCTGACCATTATTTAATAACTTTTGAATTTCTATTACTAGATTTTAAGCCATTAGGCAAAACTTCCTACAGCAGATGTCTATCTGACAGTGCTGTAGCTAAATTTAAGGAGGAGATTCCATCAATGTTTAATTCAATGACATGTCTGAATATAACAGTCCTATAACAACTTTAGTCCCTCCGAAATTGATAATCTTGTTAATAGTGCTGCATGCTCACTATGATTGACATCAGATTCTATCACCCCTATAAAGAGAATATTATTAAAACATAGTAGACTAGGACCGTGGTACAACCACCAAACCCGCCAATTAAAGCAAAAAGCAAGGAAATCTGAAAGGCAATGGCGCTCTTCGAAATTATTAGAATATCGCTCAATTTGGCAAGATAATCTTAAAACCTATAGAAAGGCCCTCCGAAATGCCAGAGGAGCCTATTACTCAGCACTAATAAAAAAAAAAAAAAACACCCCTCCCCCTGGCGGGGGGGAGAGAGGGGCCCAGCTCTATCGAGCCACAAACCCCATAACCTTAAATAGCAATGATTTCATGAGCTTCTTTTATGATAAAATTATTACTATTAGAGAGAAAATGAATCACCAAATGCCCTATACATCTAACACTGGCTCTCCAAGTTCAGGAACTTTAACTAATGTAAACTCAGATATATATTTAGAATGTTTTTCTGCTATCAATCTTCATCAGTTAACTTCAATAATTTCTTCAACAAAGCCATCAACCTATCTATTAGACCTGATCCCAACTAGGCTGCTTAAAGAAGTCGTACCCTTAATTGGCACTTCTTTACTAGATATGATTAATCTTTCTTTATTATCAGGATATGAACCACAGTCCTTTAAAGTAGCTGTAATTATTGTATTGTATTACTTTATTAATCCCACAACGGGGAAATTCCCTTGTTACAGCAACATTTTACGTGAAATAAATACAGATATAAAAAAAATAAACTATGGTAAAGTGATAAAGCTATGGTGTAGTGCTAATTTGAAAAACACAAACTACAACATTGATCAGGTGTTGTAGAGTCTGACAGCGGCAGGGATGAAAGACCTGCGGAACCTCTCCTTCTTACAGCGTGAGTGTAACAGTCTGCTGCTGAAGGAGCTACTCAGGGACCCAACAGGGTCATGTAGGGGGTGAGAGGTGTTGTCCATGATGGATGTCAGCTTAACTAACATCCTCCTCTCACCCACTTCCTCTATGGAGTCCAGAGGACAGTCCAGGACAGAGCTCGCTCTCCTGATCAGTTTATTGAATCTCTTCCTGTCCCTGTCCATACTGCCCCCTCTCTAGCAGACCACAGAATAGAAGATGGCTGAAGCCACCACAGAGTCATAAAAAGTCTTGAGGAGAGCCCTGCTTACTCCGAAGGACCTCAGTCTCCTCAGCAGGTGGAGGCAAATCTGGCCCTTCTTGTAGAGAGCATGGGTGTTGTCAGTCCAGTCCAGTTTGTTATTGAGGTAACAATAAAAAGCTTGACCCAAGGGTTTTAGCCAACTATAGACCGATTTCTAACCTCTCCTTTCTCTCTAAGATTCTGGAGAAAGTAGTCACCAAACAGTTGTGTGACTTTGTACATAACAATAGCTTATTTAAGGATTTTCAGTCAGGATTGAGAGTTCATCAAAGCACAGAGACAGTTTAAAGTTAATAATGACCTTTTGATTGCTTCTGACAATGGACTTGTCTCTGTACTTGTATTATTAGATCTTAGTGCTGCATTTGACACCATTGACCATGATATTCTTTTACAGAGACTTGAGCATCAAATTGTCATTAATGGAACCACACTAAGCTGGTTTAGGTCATACTTATCAGATCGTTCTCAGTTTCTACACGTTAACGATGAATCTTCCATAAATACTGCCGTTAGTCATGGAGTTCCACAAGGTTCTGTACTTGAACCAATACTATTTACTTTATATATGCTTCCTTTAGGCAACATTATTAGGAATCACTCCATTAACTTTCATTGCTATGCAGATGATACGCAGTTATATTTATTGATCATGCCCGATGAAATTAATCAATTATCTAAATTACAAACATGTCTTAAGGACATAAAATCCTGGATGAGCTGCAATTTTCTGATGTTACACACGAAATTCTTGTACTTGGCCCCAAAAACCTCGGAGACTCACTGTCTAAAGATATAGTTACTCTAGATGGCATTACCTTGGCCTCTAGCACCACTGTCAGGAATCTTGGAGTTATCTTCGATCAGGACATGTCATTTAATTCCCACATAAAGCAAACCTCTAGGACTGCCTTCTTTCATTTACATAATATTACAAAAATTAGACACATCATGTCACAGACGGATGCAGGAAAACTAATCCATGCATTTGTTACTTCTAGGCTGGATTACTGCAACTCCTTATTATCAGGTTGCCCCAATAAGTCCATTAAGACACTCCAATTAATTCAGAACGCTGCAGCACGAGTACTGACAGGAACTAGGAAAAGAGACACATCTCTCCTGTTCTAGCTTCTCTGCACTGGCTCCCAGTAAAATTTTTAATAGAATTTAAAATCCTCTTCCTCACCTACAAAGCTCTTCATGGTCAGGCCCCTTCATATCTTAAAGAGCTCATAGCACCCTATTACCACTCTAGAACACTGTGTTCTCTGAATGCAGGGCTACTTGTGGTTCCTATAGTCTCAAAAAGTAGAACAGGAGCCAGAGCCTTCAGTTACCAAGCTTCCAGTTTTGGTTCGGGAGGCAGACACCTTCTCCACATTTAAGAGTAGGCTTAAGACATTCCTCTTTGATAAAGCTTATAGTTAGGGCTGGCTCAGGTGAGTCCTGAACCATCCCTTAGTTATGCTGCTATAGGCCTAGACTATCGGGGGATTTCCCATGATGCACTGAGCTCCTCTCTTCCTCTCTCTCGCTTTCTGCACTCATTCATGTCCCATTAATGCATGTTACTAACTTCACTTCTTCCCCGGAGTTCTTGTGCTTTCTCGTCTCGCAGGTTCTCATGGATCCTGGTGGAGCCTCCTGCCATGGTCCTGCTTGACTGCCATTGCTAATATCATTGATATGATTGTTATCATTATTATTAATATTATTATTACTACAGTTACTATTATTACTATTGTCACTGCTCATTGTCCCCCATCGTTGTTGTCATCGTCGTCATCATCTTCTTCATGTCATCATCGTTGTTCTGTACATCCCTCCCTCTGCAAACCCAACATCTGTCTGCAGCACCATACACACCACCATCTCCAAACTACAGACTCAACACCCCAGTGCCCTCATCATCATGTCGGGAGACTTTAATCACGTCACCTTGGATAGAGTTCTGCCGACTTTCAAACAGTACGTGAGCTGTCCTACCAGAGAGGAGAGGACCCTGGACCTGATATATGCTAACATTAAGGATGCATACATCTCCTCTTCTCTCCCCCCTCTGGGCAGGTCAGATCACAACCTGGTTCACCTCAAACCCTGCTATGTGCCTCTGTTGAAGAGGAAACCTATGACCACACGGACTGTGAGGAGGTGGTCGGAGGAGGCTTATGAGGCACTGCAGGGCTGCTTTGAAGTGACTGACTGGCCTGCACTCTGTGAGCCCCACGGAGAGGACATTGATGGGTTCACAGAGTGCAGGGGGTACTCAAACTTAAAATCAGGGAGGCTAAAGACAATTATAGGAGAAAGCTGGAGAATAAACTCCAGTGAAACAACATGAGGGATGTGTGGAGTGGCATGAGAACCATCACTGGGCTCCAGAAGACTGGTGGCATGGGGTTGGAGGGCCGTGTGGACCAGGCCAATGAACTGAACCTATTTTTCAATAGGTTTGATACTGCGGCCCCTCCCCCACAAGACTGCTGCTGGCTGCCCAACAACAACTGCCACTCTACCTCCCCCTACTCCTCCTCCTTACAGACCATTGTATGCCCCTCACCACCTCAATTCACACCCACCTACTCCACCCCTTCCCCCTGCTCTACATCATGTCCTCCACAACCTGAGAACCTCACCCCTCCCCCATCTGTCACCTCTACAGTGTCCTTCACGCCTGACCTGGTGAGAAGACAGCTGACGAGACTCCACTCCGGCAAACCTGCAGGCCCTTAGTGTATTTCCCAGGGTGCTTAAAGCCTGTGCCCCCCAGCTGTGTGGAGTACTCAGTCAAGTCTTCAGCCTAAGCCTGCACCTCCAGAGGGTCCCTGTGCTGTGGAAGACGTGCTGCCTCGTTCCTGTGCCAAAGACGCTGCGTCCCAGCGGCCCTCAGGACTACAGACTCTGATGTCCCACATCATGAAGACCCTGGAGAGGCTTGTCCTGGAGCAGCTAAGGTCTATGGTCAGGCCCTTCACTGATCCACTACAGTTCGCCTACCAGCCCCGCCTGGGAGTTGAGGACGGCATCTTCTACCTGATGAACAGAGTCTACACTCATCTGGACAAGCCGGCGAGCACTGTGAGAGTCATGTTCTTTGACTTCTCCAGTGCTTTCAACACCATCTGTCCGGCTCTACTGGGTGAGAAGATGGCTGAGATGCAGGTGGAGGCCCCCATCATGTCCTGGATTGTTGATTACCTGATGGGCAGACCACAGTACGTACGCCTACAGAACTGTGTGTCTGACAGGGTGGTCAGCAACACTGGAGCCCCACAGGGGACTGTCCTCTCTCCCTTCCTGATGTCGTGGGGGAGGAGCTGGACACCCTGACGACCGTGGAAGAGAGGAGGATGCTGTCCAGGCTTCAGTCTATCTTGGACAATGTCTCACACCCACTCTACGACACACTGGCTCAGCAGAGGAGCACCTTCAGCCGAAGACTCCGCTCACCGAGACGCACCACAGACCGCCACAGGAAATCATTCCTGCCTGTGGTCATCAAACTCTATAACGCCTCCCTCAGAGAGTCAGACACCCCCTCTCTGTAATCTGACCTCAAACACGGACAACCATTTCTGCACAAAACTGTACATTTTACATTTTACCTTGTGTATATAGATATATTTATATATCTATATATATATGTTTCTTAATAATATTATATGTTGTATGTATATATGTTGTATGTAGATTTGGAGTTGTAACGAAAGTAATTTCTCCCTGGGATTATTAAAGTATTTCTGATTCTGATTCTGATATCAGTCACTACTATTAGTGTAGTGGTTGCTACTGTTGTTGCTGTGCACCTGTCTGTCTGTCTCTGTCTCTCTCTCTCTCTCTCTCTCTCTCTCACCCCAACTGGTCGAGGCAGACGACCACCCACCTAGAGCCGAAGGGTCTGTCTTAGGTTTCTGCCTCTTAAAAGGCAGTTTTTCCTTGCCCCCGTCGCCAAGTGCTTGCTCATGGTGGTACTGTTCGGTCTCTGTAAATAATGTTATAAGGCGTTCTGTAGATAACTTCTGTTACGAATTGGCGCTATACAAATAAAATTGAATTGAACTGAATTGAATTAAATTAATTGTTGGTTGTTGGTCCGACCTCCAGCTCCTCCCGCCACACATCGAAGTATCCTTGAGCAAGATACTGAACCCCAAATTGCTCCCAATTCTGTGCACCGTTGTGTGAATCTGTATTCAGTTCAATTCAATTCAATTTTATTTGTATAGCGATAACAGAAGTTATCTCAGGACACTTTTCAAATAGAGCAGGCCTAGACCGAACTCCTTATAACATTTACAGAGACCCAACAGTACCACCATGAGCAAGCACTTGGCGACGGGGGAAAGGAAAAACTGCCTGTTAAAAGGCAGAAACCTAGGACAGACCCTTCGGCTCTAGGTGGGTGGTCGTCTGCCTCGACCAGTTGGGGTGAGACAGAGACAGAGACAGAGACAGACAGACAGACAGACAGTTGCACAGCAACAACAGTAGCAACAACTACACTAATAGTAGTGACTGATGATGATGAACATGAAGAAGATGATGATGAACATGACAACAGCAACGATGGGGGACAATGAGCAGTGTATAGTAATAATAGTAACTGTAGTGATAATAATATTAATAATAATAATAACAATAATATCAGTGATATTAGCAATGGCAGTCAAGCAGGACCATGGTAGGAGACACCACCAGGATCCATGAGAACCTGCAAGACGAGAAAGCACAAGAACTCCGGGGAAGAAGTCAAGTTAGTAACATGCATTAATGGGACATGAATGAGTGCAGAAAGAGAGAGAGAGGAAGAATGTATGAATGCATTAGTTTCTGTTCGATGGGCTTTGCCATCACTGAGTGAATGTGTGTGAAAGGGTGAATGTGGCATGTAGTGTAAAAGCGCTTTGAGTGGTCGGAAGACTAGAAAGGCGCTATACAAGTACAGGTCCATTTACCATTTACCATGGCACAGAAATTCATTACTGCTGTGGATACGTTCACTGATTGTTGTTTAGTAATTTCTAACACTTGCCCTTTCACTCTCCACTCATGCCTGGCATTTTGTCTTTTAGATTCTCTTGTTGACGATAAGATTATATCTGTGACCATCCACATGAATTAATTAACTAGAATTTGGTTGACAATGTGTATACTAAATGATTTAACATATTAAAGAATAATTAACTCAAATATTCTATAATAAAAGGTATTTTTTAAGAAAGCAGCCTTCTGAGTACATTTACAAAGTGATATCAGTGCAAAATCTACATAGAAAAGGTCTATTTTCATTGCAGCAAAAAGGTGGAGGGTGGTGGTGCTGAGGCAGGCTGAATGAAGCCTGGTTACTGAAACCAGGCACCTGTGACGACACCCACCTGCCACTCAAAGCAAACCTTTATTATGCATAACTTTAAGTCTTAATATCATTTAAACAGGTGAGGTCTATAAAAATCCACCCCCATACAGTTGTCATGAATGGGGAAATTAGCTATAGAGACCAAAACTGTTTTTTGTACCAAACTGTAAACTTCTGTTGAGATTGACTCACTTCTGTTAGAGGAAGTACAGTTTTTGTTACTTCTGTGTTGGGTTCATTTGCAGCCACAGAGGTTGCCACTTGCTAATGTCACTTTGTCTGTCAACAATGTCTGTGTCAGTGTAACAGTTAGAAGTTATTCTTTCTGTTTGACTAAATTAAGATTTTGTGGCTTTAGTTTGGGTTTACTGCTCACCAACATCGCTGCCAGTCACTGCAGGCTAAAGCAGCAGATAATACGATAACAACAAGCAGGGCACAGCTTGTCAACCTTGTCTTGTGGGTGTTATTTCACTCATTTGACTCATTTACTACAGCTCACCAGTAAACAGTATTTATTCACACCAACTAGTGCAGTGATCTAACTATAATTCAACAGGTTTGACTGAAGGTTTGACTGAAGTGGAACAACGAGACAAGAAAGATAAATAACCCAGAGATGAATAGCTTTGTGTTAGTAGTGTGATGCTGAACAGCAGTGGAGGAGTACTGACCTGTGGCCAGTGGCAGGGAGGAAGTAGATGCAGCAGTGGACTCTGCTGTCAGGTATTCTCCTCTTGCGGTTGACATGCAGCTCTTCTCTCAGGTACTTCTCATACTGCTCGTTGACGTACTTCAGTATGGGCTCCCAGCTGGACAGGGGAGCAGCAGAGAACATTCCTGTCATTTCTCTACAGGATAAGGTGGGTACTGTTCTGTATTTTTCTTATTGTGAACAATTCCCAGACAAAAACCAACATTGACTTCCCTGCTCTGTCTGTGGACCAGAACCTATTCACTCCTACAGAAGACATAAATCTTTACAAATGGCTCAAAAGTATATAGTTCCATTTTAACAAAGGCTCCATCATTTCCTAAAACAGCTGGAAACTGTAGTTTGCTGTGGACTATTTTCACCATTTGTCCACATTTAAGACCCATTTGGTACAGTCTAGAGAGTATTTGTGGCAGCAGAACAGATACAGTATGTGGGACTGAGTCAGAATAAACTACTGTGTGTGTGTTTGTGGTGATAAAGGATGCAGTGATACACACACACAGTACTGGTTACGTTCACTGTTGGCTCTTTTCATAGAATTTGTTGTTGTTGAATAATATATATAGTAAAACACTGGCTCCAACTTTTAGTCTCTAATCCTGATCCTGGTAATTGTATTCATTTGTGATAGCCTATAGTCAGCCTGAATTGTGGGTTAATGTGAATCAAATGAAATTATTCACAAATCTAATCTAATATTTTTTCATTCCATGTGTATTTCATCAGGCTTGAGGAATACAAGATTCCGTGTAACTTACTTGTTACCTAACCAGGATACAAAAAATGGTAACTGTAATCCATTATAATTACAGAAAAAGCTGTCACAAACATTTCACACCATCATTGAGTATTTGACACCAAGTATACAATATGACAACTTTGTTGAGGCAACATTTCTGACTGCACTGACTAAATAACTAAAAAATAATTCTAAATTTGAAGATGTTTTTACAATATCTTTCTATACTGCCTTTTGAATATAGCTATTATAATGTGTGTTATGGGGGACTAGGTCATGTACAAATATTACATATCCCTCTCCCATCATCCCTCTGAGAGGCGAAAAGTTAATTTTGCACATAAAGAACCTGAGAGCTATATCTGTGCTGTCAAACTGATTGTGATTGCTTGGTGCAGTGTAACTATAAAGGTAATACATGTTTGGGTCTAATAAAGACTACATTTTCCATTAACCCTGTTGCTTCCTCGTTTGGACTAAAATAACTGAAATTAATTATTCCCAAATATAATTGTAGCCAATTCTGGAAAGCGCCATCTTCTTCTCTGCAACTCACCAGTTCTCATTGTTGATCTGGTCACCAAATCCTGGAGTGTCGATCACAGTCAGCTTCATCTTCACCCCCTTCTCTTCAATCACTAAACAGAATGGGACGGTAAAAAATACAAATATAAACAATATAAACAAAAATTTGATAACAAATATGACAGATAATAAGGACACAAACATCAGTGTTAGTTAACAACAGATTCCTAATTAAAGCAGTTGAATGCAAAATCATTAATTTTATTTCTAAAATCTCCCAATGTTATCAGGAAATCAGTATTTAAAGTACATTGTAGTTTATTCTAAAGCTGAAAATCTAAAAGCAGTCTTTCCAAATTAACCCAGCGAACATGAAGGGTAATCCAGTCCTCAGAGCAGGTTTGATAGGCTCATACCTTGACGGCTAATAGTGAAGTGATGTAAATTGGTAATTTGTTTAGGAGTGCTTTGCAGATAAACATTGATAACAGATAACAGTGTTAATCTCTTCTCACAGAGAGGGAGGGCCAGCAAACTTTTTCATAGAGAGTACAATGATGGGTGCTGTAGCAGTCACCAGTAATAAAGAGCAGAGTGATACAGCATCCAAGGGTGATAACAGCAGCATGTCTATATATTACATCACTTTAATCCAAGACAGAGTGCGGTAGAGTCAACAAATCTTTTCCTACTAAACATGGGAAAGCATAATGTATTTCCATAAAGAAAACCAAGTTTTGTATGCAGCTTTTTAACCAGATTCTAACAAAAAAACGTTTTTGTGATCACATTTTTATTTTATTTTAAAGAAAAAATACATATAGGTATATACACGTTACAAAAATAGCGCATAAAATATATATTCACATACATACCTATACATATGCATATATACAGACATATATGATTAAACAACTAAGATAAAATAATAAAAATAAAAATAAATAAACCCCAGATATAACCCACCCACCCCCTGGATCCAGAACTCCAAATCTCAGTTACATATTACACCTGAAACCCACGGAGGATAGTTAAAAGTGAATGCCAAGCCTCTATTGTTGACTCTTTTGCTCCGTGGACTCTAGCTTTCGACAACTCTAAATAAACAATATCCAAATATGTTAAAACCAAAGCTCGAAATAAGAGTGAACGTGGAGGTTTCCAACGTGTGGCAACTAGTTTTTTTTGCAGCCGTAAGTCCAGCCAACAATGCTCTTCTCTTATCCAGTGTCAAACCCAGCCTTGACAAATCATTCAAAATGAGTGTAGCAGGCGAACAGGGCAATCTAATTTTAAACAACCTCGAAAGGTTAAAGGCCACCATCTTTAAAAGTTCGGCCACTGGGGTACACTCCCAAAACGTGAAAATAACTGCCAATAACTTTGGAGGAACAGAAAGTACACGTAGGATCATTAATAACCTTCATCAAATGAAGCTTCCTAGGAGTTAAATATACCCTGTGTATATGATTATAATGTATTTGCTGATGATTAGGGTTTCTGGATGCTAAGCCCACAATGATCCACACTTTATCCCAGTCAAACTGACTACCTCACTGACAGACCACAGTATGTCAGACGTGGTAACGAGCAGCACTGGTACACCCCAAGGAACTGTACTGTCACCATTCCTGTTCACCCTCTACACCTCTGACTTCTGCTTCAACTCTGGAGAGTGCCACCTACAGAAGTTCTCTGATGACTCCTCCATTGTCTGCTGTATCTCAGATGATAGGGAGGAGGGGTACAGTGACCTGATTGAGAACTTCATTGGATGGACAGGAACCACCTACAGCTCAACACAGGAAAAACCAAAGAGCTGGTGGTGGACTTCTGGAGGAGCAAGAGGACCCCCTCCCCTGTTGAGATTAGGGGGGAGAAGGTAGAGATGGTGGACACCTACAAGTTCCTGGGGGTGACACTCAACAATAAACTGGACTGGACGGATCACACTGAGGCCCTCTACAGGAAAGGACAGAGCAGGCTGTTCTTTCTGAGGAGGCTCAGGTCATTCAACGTGTGCACTCGGCTACTACAGATGTTCAACCAGTCTGTAGTGGCCAGTGTCCTCTTCTTTGCTGTGGTCTGTTGGAGGGGAGACATCGGCACTGGGGGTGCCAACAAGCTTAGCAAGCTGGTGAGGAAGACCAGCTCGGTGGTGGGGATGGAGCTGGACAGTGTGGAGGCTTTGACTGAAAAGAGGATGAGAGGGAAGCTGAAAGCCAGCATGGACAACCCCTCTCATCCTCTCTACAGTGAGCTCAGGCAGCTCAGGAGCACGTTCAGCTACAGACCGACCCAGCCCCGGGCCTCGAAGCGGTTTCGAGGCTCGTTTGTACCATCAGCCATCAGACTCAACAATGCCACAGAACCCAGTACCTCCAACCCCCGCAGACAAAGACTGGTTTAAAACTCCTACCTACAACGCACAAGCCTTTTGCACTATTTATATTTAATTTCCACTTTAGTAGTTTAGTAGTTTTAGTTTTTTTAGTTTTAGTCAAGTTTAATTTTCTGCTTATATTTTGCACTCCATATCCTACTTGAACAATGCATAGTGTATATACTTTAATTTATAGTTTTATATCTTCTAATATTAATAATATTTAGCGTATTATTTTTATTGTGATATTCTTTCTCTGTTTTTGCACTATTTTGCCCTATTGCTGCTGTGTCAACCTGAATTTCTCCTAAGGGGGATAAATAAAGGAATATCTTATCTTAAATGTAGGTTCCAAATCTGGAACATCTCTCCTCCACACCATGTCCAACGCCAGAGGTCTGTAAGCGTGCCACAGTAAGAAACAGTAGAGTCTTGATACAAACCCCTTGTACTCCCAGCAGAGTGAAACAATTTACAAAGTGGATGTGGTGTGAGAGGGCCCTGTAAAGGGGCACCATTGCTTTTTAAAGTTGATCCCAGCTGCAAATAAAAGAAAAAGGAGGTACGTGGTATACCATGCTTAATACATATGTTCTGAAAAGTAAGTAACCCCCCTCCCCATAAATATCACCGAGTGTGCAAATGTCAGGAAATCGAATAGGACTATCACCAATCAACAATCTCTCATTGTTAAATATTGGAGAGTGTGGGTCCCAAACAGAAGAGCAACCAGACAATTTCTCCACCCTCCTCCATGTCAATAGCAAATATGAAATCATAGGACTAAATCTCAAACGGCAGTGATGGGGTGATATTTTAGAATGCTGAATGTTAGTAAAAGAGTATGGAGCTATTATCCGCTGCTCCAAAGCTCGCCAAGACACTTGAGCATCAAATTGAAACCAAGATAGGAGAGGTCTAAGTGTGAAGGCCCACTCATAGAACTTGGGAAGTTTGGGAGAGACAGGCCACCGTCTTGCCTTTCTCGCTGCATAGTGGTGAGCTTAATGCAAGATCGTTTGCCATGCCACAGAAATTTTGTTATTGCTCCAATATTGAGGGGCGGGGGAAGGGGGAGCATCGAGCTACCAGAATTGACTCTGGGCAGAATATTAATTTTAATTATGGCTACCCTGCCACGAAGTGAATTTGGCAGGTTAGACCACCTGTCCAGATCTGCCACAACTTTTTTAAGTGTGTTGCAAAAATTGTTTTTAATCATTGTCTGTATAGAGGAAGAGATATCTATCCCCAGATAAGTGAAGTTTTTAATGACTGGAATAGATGCAGGGATGGGAGCATTACACATGGCCTGATTTAAAGGTCGCAAGGCTGATTTCTGCCAATTTATTTTGAAACCAGAAAGCTTGCCGTAATGTTCAAAGGTTGACAAAACATGTGGGATACATTGCACTGGCGTGATGGTGTGTTCCTCTAATGGAAATTGGAGAGATTGTGGGTGAGCCGCGGATGGCTTGTGCCAGTGGTTCAAGAGAAAGGGCAAATAACAGAGGGCTAAGAGGGCAGCCTTGTCTTGATCCTCTCCTCCGCTTTGAGTGGTCGGAAGACTAGAAAGGCGCTATACAAGTACAGGTCCATTTACCATTTACGTAAATCTTTAAATCTGCATTTAAAAGCGAAAGAGGCCTGTAGCTGGAGCACTCAACTGGATCCTTTCCTTTTTTAAGAAGCAGTGAAATTAATGCCGATTTAACATCCCTGGAAAATGATCCCACTCTGATTGAAAAATGGATCATGTCCAATAACAGCGGGCCGATCAGGGGCCAAAAGGTGAGGTAAAATTCAGGTGGAATTCCGTCCGGCCCTGGTGATCTACCTTTACGCATGTCCCTAACAGCCGCCTCACACTCCTGCAATGTGACAGGGCCATCTAGCTTTATGGAGTCGTCATTACTAAGGCGGGATAGTTTAACGTCATTTAAGAAATTATTGCAGTTTGTCAAAATTAACTCCTGATAAAAGGAGGCAAAGGAGGCATTTACTGTCTTTGGGTCACATTGTATAGTGCCGTCTTTGTCTTTAATGCAAAAAATATCAGCAAAGTGCTCATCCGTCCGAAGTTTCATTGCCAGTAGATGACTGGGTTTTGAGGAGTTAAAATAGTAAGTTTGTCTTGTTTTGTGCATGAGGAATTCTGAAGAATTCAGAAGAGAGTTAATCTCTTTTTTAATCAGTTCCTTCTGTAGGGCTGTGTAGTCGTTAAAATTATGTTGCAGGGAAGCATCAAGGGTCGCATATTTTAATTCTAACGCTTCCAATTTGGCTGCACGTTCCTTGTTTCGTGTTGAAGCATATAAAGTGGTGTTATTCCTTATAAAGCCTTTCACCGCCTCCCAAGTATTCAAAGATCGGAAACAGAGCCGACATTAAATTCCAAAAATTCACTAAAATTTGTTTCAAACTGAGCTTTGAATGTTTCATCTCGCAGTAAGGAAGAATTGAAACGCCATCTGGGGGCTTTAGTGGAAGATGGACGAACAGTGACCGAACAATATATTGGTTTGTGATCAGACCAGGTAACCGGAATGTAATGTGCATTTTGAATATTTTGAAAGAAATCTTTTGAGGCAAAGATAAAATCTAACCTTGAAAAGGATTCATGTCTCCCTGAGTAAAATGAGAAGTCTTTTAAAGAAGGGTTTAACAAAAGCCAGATGTTGGCCACCTGTTCTGTCAATGCCGTTGTCCCACACCGTGTTGAAATCTGCCCCTAGAACTAAATGAAACCCTGTGAGATCAAGCAAGGATTTAGTTAGTAGTTCAAAAAAGTGCCATCAAATGCATTAGGGGCAAGCAAATAAGTGCATGTTTTCCCATCCATGCAAATCTTGGCATGGCTATCCGCACCCTCCCTCCCCCCCCCAGAGTCAATCACATAAAAAATTTTCGCGTCGTATTTGAACGAACTCCTCCTAGGGAATTTATCGGATATGCTTCAAAATTTGTGAATACAGTCAAAAAAGGTGCTGATTAAAGTTGTGCTATTGTGCAGTATGTTGAAGGGCGTGTCCATAGCGTGCCGTCAAAGTTGGCCATTTGCGCACTTTCTGTATTTTTCTGTTGTACTTGAGCGAACTCCTCCTAGGGAATTTATCGGATCTACTTCAAAATTGGTCAGTACAGTCAAAAAATGGTGCTGATTAAAAGTTGTGCTATTTGAGACTGTACATCAAACCGCGTGCCAGTGACAACTTGTTGATTTCAGCAGATTCACCATAAAATAGTACTCATAACTTCAGTGTGCAATGTCCACTCTCCAATAAACTTCACATATTCTGAAACAGTTTTGCCCTGAACACGTCCTCATAACTTCAGCGTACGTGGTCGAATCTCAATGAAACTTCACGTGTTTGATAACACTCTCGCCTTGAACACGTCTACTTGACAACATTCAGACACAGTGATAGCGCCACCTACTGGCAACAGGAAGTAAGCGCTGCGTGGCGATTTCAATGTTAAACCTGTATTAATGACTGTAAGCAACACAATACATTACTGTCTCACATTCAAACTTTATTACGTTGGTAAGATAAATGACATGACAATATATAATAAATGATAGCATATTCAGTATATATACAGTATTTTTAATGGGGTTCAAACATAATTGCAGCTTTTACACATATCTGAAGGTTAACTTTGGTAATAATACTTTCAAGTTAAAATATCAGACTATGAATATGAATACAGTACAGTACAGTTGGTTACTTAGCAGTTTTTAAACCACATAAACAAGTTACTTTATTAGATGAATAATTCCTTCAGTTATGTTGACATGTTGTACAGGATAAAGTATTGCAGGCATATAATATGTTTAACTTCACTGGGCTGTGTAGACTGTAGGTCACTGCTCACTGTTGTACCTGTAAAGACAAGAATAAAACACAGTGTTGGTTCTCATAGTTAAGGTATAAACACTAACATTATGTGATAGATAGAGGTTTTTATAGCAGTATTTACCTGAGGAAAACGTCACAGAAAGCTGTAATCCTGATTGTTGTTGATGTTCATTTCTCCATGATTTCAGGTCAGACTCCCGCTCTAACATGTCCGCTGGTGAAGTTTTTGGTTTAGAAGCAGTTATTGAATTAATATTGACGGTAGAAATGCAGATAAACTCAGTAGCAGTGAGGAGCTAACTGCCGGCAACGCAGTTGTTACTTCTAGGCTGGATTACTGCAACTCCTTATTATCAGGTTGCCCAAATAAGTCCATTAAGACGCTCCAATTAATTCAGACGGCTGCAGCACGAGTACTGACAGGAACTAGGAAAAGAGATCACATCTCTCCTGTACTAGCTTCTCTGCACTGGCTCCCTGTAAAATTTAGAATAGAATTTAAAATCCTCCTCCTCACCTATAAAGCTCTTCATGGTCAGGCCCCTTCATATCTTAAAGAGCTCATAGCATCCTATTACCCCTCTAGAACACTATGTTCTCTGAATGCTGGGCTACTTGTGGTTCCTATAGTCTCTAAAAAGTAGAACAGGAGCCAGAGCCTTCAGTTACCAAGCTCCTCTCCTGTGGAACCAGCTTCCAGTTGTGGTTCGGGAGGCAGACACCCTCTCCACATTCAAGAATAGGCTTAAGACATTCCTCTTTGATAAAGCTTATAGTTAGGGCTGGATCAGGTGAGTCCTGAACCATCCCTTAGTTATGCTGCTATAGGCCTAGACTATCGGGGGACTTCCCATGATGCACTGAGCTCCTCTCTTCCTCTCTCTTTCTGCACTCATTCATGTCCCATGAGTTCTTGTGCTTTCTCGTCTCGCAGGTTCTCATGGATCCTGGTCGAGCCTCCTGCCATGGTCCTGCTTGACTGCCATTGCTAATATCACTGATATTGTTGCTATCATTATTATTACTATTATTATTACTATAGTTACTATTATTACTATTGTCACTGCGCCCCATCGTTGTTGTCGTCGTCGTCATCATCTTCATGTTCATCATCATCAGTCACTACTATTAGTGTAGTTGTTGCTACTGTTGTAGCTGTGCACCTCTGTCTGTCTGTCTGTCTGTCTGTATGTCTGTATGTCTCTCTCTCTCTCTGGCGCTATACAAATAAAAGTGAATTGAATTGAATTGAATTATTTGGGATTTCTCCTTCGGTACTTAAACACGTTTCGGTACAGAGCACAATTATGTATGGAATGGTAATTGCAAAGAAAGTGATTCTACGACTCTGGAAGTCAGATACTGTGCCTGAGTTTAAGACTTGGTTGAGTGAGCTCACTGGTATTTTACATATGGACAATCTTAATACATTTTCGGATATATGGCAGCCATTTCTGGCTCACCTTGCTAAATATGACACTGACCATGACCAGCAAGGAAGTTCATAGAGTGCCATCCACCTCTCATTGTTTAGAATTTGTGCTAATATGTTAATGCTAGTGATACAGCATTGTACTTAATTATTCTTTTTAAACATTCCCTCTGTTTTGTTATTATTTTTTTTTCTATTATGTTTTTTTTTCTGTTGTGTGTCTGTTTTTTGTGTATCCTGTTATCTACAAAAATGTAATAAAGATATTATAAAAAAATAATAATCTGCTAACACTGTTATTGTGCCCAATTGGACAAGTGCTCCCCAATTAACTGGTCATGATTCTTTAGTCTGAAATGTGTCTCCGAAGGCAGTCTAAGTCTCTCTCTGAGTGAGTATGACTGGGAAGGTAGATAACAAATTAACTAGAACAAACATATACTGTACAAAATATAGCAGAATGGCCACGCAGTGTTTGACCTTTAATAGTGTAATTTAAGTGTAATTTTAGCGCTGGTTTACTTGGGATTTCTCATTTAAAGAGAAACACAGACGTCTGATCTAGTTTCATTCTGACAGTCCAGTCATGTGAAGGCGAGCCTCACTTCCTTATCTCCTTATCACACCACCTTGATTTTATGAACATGCTCCCTGAATAGAATAAATAGACCCAAGGTAGAGCTCTGCATTCAGCACAGTGGTGCGTGCTTCCTAATGATTTTGGAGAACTTGACGTTGACCTGGGTGAGGTCTAGATTCCCAACTGAACAGCACATCTAACTCTGACTCAGAGTCATCAACTGACCTTTCTTCTGGCTTCACTATCAACTCACAATTTCCACTCGTACACAGGAAATATCACACTCTAAATTGCAACTTATCTGAGCATATCTGTTCCACAGAGGATGAAGTTATGACCTTTCCTCTAGCTCTGGTGTAGCTCTAAGACAAGCAAAGTCATCAGTATGTTGTTTGTTCCGTTCAACATTTTCTTTTCATAGGACACAATGTACATTCAGACTGGTTATGCAGACATGGAGATTAAGGATGTATGACAGCTCAAAGAGGGCCGTTTAACAAAGGTCAGGCATCACAAGGCATTTGCATCACAATTTTCATTTACACTAAAATCATGATGATGTTGTTGTTGGGATGTGTACCAAAAAAAAAAAAAAATGTTTTCTTACATCTGGAGACTAAGATTTGTAGGCCAGGGGATCTCTGCAGCACTACAGTACTTCATTATATCTGTTGTTTTGTCACATATTTTAACTTTTGTCACAAAATTTCAGCTTCTGCAGTTTGGCTATTCCACTTAGCCATATTGCAATTTTGATAATATTTTCACTAATTGTGCAGCAGTACTGTCATCTTTGGAAAGTTTGAAGAAACCTGCAGTTCAGAATCATGACCATATTTAGGCCTAGAGTTTTCTTGAGCAGTTTTTCTTCATGGTTTTTATGCAAAGTGTAAATGTGACAAGCATTTAAACATGAGAAGATACATGTGAGAGTGCAGGAGAAAATGTTTATGGAGGATGTCATGGTCTGCGGCTTCACATACTTGGAGTGACAGATGAAAAAGAGCATTCCTCCAACAAAGAAAGACTGTGTGTGGAGGAACTTCAGAAGATAAATGATGCTTCCTGTCTTTGGCCTGACGCACGCACGCACGCACGCACGCACGCACGCACGCACGCACACGCACACACACACACACACACACACACTCTTCTCAGGTTTTGATACACAGGACTACTCTTTGGAATGCAATAATGTACTACAGTCAATTACAACTGCTGACCCTTGTTCAAGGTTAGTAGTTGATCCCCTCAAAATCCAGTCACTTTTCAGCCATGTGTGCAAAAAGAAATCTACAGGCCCTGATGGTATCGCTGCTTTTCTCCTAAAGACCTTTGCAGCAGAGCTAACCCCAGCGTGGTGCCCTGTGTTTCAGAGGTCTGCAGATTCTCATCTGTTTCCTGCCCGCTGGAAGAAAATAACCATTATTCCCATTCCAAAGAAACCCTGTCTTACAGAAAACAATGATTATAGACCGGTGGCTTTAACTTCTGTTATCATGAAATGCTTTGAAAAATACATGGTATCCGTGTTGAAATCTGAAGTTAATTCTGAACTAGATCCACTCCAGTTTGCTTATAGGCAGGGGAGGAGTACAGACGATGCAATTAATAGCATCACCCCCACCTAAGCATTTTTTTTTTTTTTTTTTTTTTTTTTTTCAACCCAAAAAGCCCAGATGTGTAATTTTTTTTATTAAGTGGTTTTATGGTTTTTTAACAGATATAACCCAAAATGTCAGGATTAACGACTCACTTCGGACCAAATGCATCGTACGGTGCCCCCGGGCCCCGGTCCTTTTCCCCCTTTACCCCCACCAAAGTCTCCGGGCAACCTGTTTTTAAATTTTCTGACGACACTGCCATTCCAGCCTGCCACCAGACTCGACCCGTCATTGTACTTCACGGAGGTTAATTCATTTGTTCAGTGGTGTGACGAGAACTATCTCATCATTAACATTAAAAAAACTGAGGAGATGGTGTTTGACCCTCGGTCGGTGGGGGATTATACTCCACTGTCCATACATAGGGACGAGATCAAACAGGTCACATCTTATAGGTATCTGGGTATCCACCTGGATAACCTCTTCAACTGGAGTGATCATGTAGATTATGTATGTTCCCATTTACAGCAAAGGCTGTATTTTTTACGCAGACTGAGGGTGTTTGGTGTCAGCCAGAAAATCATGTTTTTGATCCACTAAAAAAAAACAAAAATTGTTTTTCTACAACATAACATACACGTACTGTAATTAGAAAAAAACATATTGTCTCTACTTTCTGCAGAAGAAATTGTTCCTTTCAAAGCAATAACCCACAGCAATTTGGGTGAAGTGACCCTTTAAGGGACACAATATCATCCTGTGTTGAGTGGTGAAGTACCTACCTAACAGATATGCAACACCTTTCAAAATTACAAAATGCTTTTTGGGAAGCAGTCACAAGCTGGGATTCCTGGTCATGAGACAAGAAGTGAAAGGACTAGTGATATGAAAGTAGGATGTGAGTGATGACTGGCCTGAACAAATGTAATCATCCAGAGCAGAAAGGTAGACAGAGATAGACTTACATTCATTTTTGACTTCAGAAAGAACCCAGGCCCACCTGACCCCATCACCCTTTGCAGTGGGGCCAGTGTGGGTTTCAAAGTGGGAAACATGAGGCAAGTGCATTGGATTAGCATAGAGTGGGCATGTCTGTAAAGAGACTTGACTTTAATTCAGATATCTTGAGGTCAGAAGTCAAGGGATCACTTTTTAAATAGCTATCTCAGATATATCACAAAATCTAGCCTAAATTTGGTAGTATGACACAAATGGAATTCAATGGATGCCTCAGGTCTTCTAAATTCATATAATGATCATATTCACCACTCAGCAACCACGGACATATTTAGTACAGAGTTGAAGAGGTTACCGTAACATCTGAAAGTGCAGGGACAAACAGGCTTGTTGTCCCTCCTAATGCGTGTGTGTGTGTGTGTGTGTGTGTGTGTGTGTGTGTGTGTGTTTGTGTATGTGTATGTGGACTCACCATGGCTGACTGTATGCAGTTTGACTGTTTTGGAGATCTTCTCTTCGTAGTTTGGCGTACAGGACTTCCGGCTGACTTTAGACTTAAACAGAGTGTTGACCAGCGTGGACTTCCCCAAACCACTCTGACCTGCACACACATGAAACCGATGCTTTTAACCTTTCTCCTAAGTGTGTGAAAGAGTGTCTCCTTATCTGAAGAAGAAAATAAAACCATGCACAATACTGCCTGCTCATCAAGCTATATTGTCAGTTAGTGTCATTAGAAGCGGAGAGGCACCACAACTCCCCCCCAAAATCTTGATCTTTATGATAATACACACAGGGATTTTGCCCCTGAAAAAAGAAACTGCTGACGGAGAACGGCGTCTGAGCCATGCCAGAACTGTAGCCGGACGACCTGTCTTGATAGTTTTTATAAAGTAATGTAATCACAACAAATGTACAGCTGTCTATATCTACCACAGTGGGGTTGACACTGAATTCTATCCAACATTATTTATATACCTCTTCTCCCTCCACTAATACACCCGTCTCTGGGAAATTGTTATATCGAGAACAACAGACTACACTGCTCTTTGTGCGTTAGACTATAGGTCAACATTTTGTTATTCATCATGTACATGGTACAAAGTAAGGTCTTGTCTCCTAGCACCCTCACAGACCTGATGTGATGACCACGAGCACCTCAGACATGTGGCATCCAAGTCTGCAAACACTTGCATTTAAGCAAGAGTGTAGTCATTCTTTACACACAGTAAACAATTAGAATACTCAAATTAGAAATAATTAGCAAGGGGAAACTTCCTGTTTTCAATCAAACAGTGGGGGAAGCGTATATATCAGCTCTGTGTGTGTGTGTGTGTGTGTGTGTGTGTGTGTGTGTGTTGTGTGTGTGTGTGTGTGTCAGGAAAGAGCAAACAGCCCTAACCAAAACCACTTCCTCCTCTCAGAATCATACTTCCTCTTCCAACACAAAAGCAAAGCAAAATACATGATCTCAATGAGGAAGAGAACCAGCAACCCCCAAATTAACACACACACACACACACACACACACACACACGCTGTAACAACTACCTTTTCCAACACTATGTCATTGCAGATATAAGACTAAGACTGTAATTGTTAGGAAATTCTATGGTGACCTGGTGACCTTGTAGTTACTATGCGGGCTTTGCCATTGGTCAAACTGTCTTGGAGCTTGGAGAACTTTGCTATGGCTATGAGGAAGCTGCCCTCTCTGTGGAGCTCTGTGACTGCCCAAAGCACAGCAGGGATCATTGTTAATGTCAGGGTTGCTGACATTAACTTGCTAAAGTAATCTGCATTCTTCCTCTTGAAATATCAGTTTTCTTCAACTTCTGGGTAACCAAATATGACTGTACTATGTTGGAGATGAGGAGTGGGATCTACCAGTTTAGCAAAATATTTTACACTATATTTACCGTGTTCCACACCCTTTTCTGTATTTCTTGGTGTTTTGTTACAAGTATGGTTCTAAGTGTATGCCGCATAGCACCTGGAAACTCCATTCCCAAGAGGTGGACCCAGGGCGTTGTTTTACATACTGCTAATGATTAGGATTCGTTATTTGCCCCTGCCTGTCCATTGATGTATTTTGTGTGCCCTGATGAAGGTCTATTAGACCGTAAACCTGCTAAATAAAGTGATATACCGCATGGATCTAAGTGTGTGGATGTCACTTCACTTTCAGATGGACACACTGAGGCTTCCAGCACCTTAACGAAAAATCAACCAGGTGGAGCTTTTGTCATCCGGCAATAATTAGTCAGAAAGATTTCAATAGCACGTTGTGGTGTTTCAGGTATGTGAATGGGTGTCTTCCCTCCTCCAGGAAGTTGCTAGTTTAAATACTCTTCACTACACCTTGAAAAGTTTTGACTGTTTGGTCACCAACATTGCTGCCAAAGTTCTCTCATCACTGTGTTTATGTTCATGTGCGTGAGACTCACCAACCACCATGATGTTGAACTCGAAACCGGCCTTCATTGTCTTGCTCCTCATCTGGTCCAGTACTGCCTCGATGCCCACGTAGCCAAACAGGTCAGTGCCCTGGATGAAGCTCATCTGCAGGCCTGGCACAGACTGGCGCAGCTCCACCTTCACCTCTGCCTCCAGCTCCATCTCTTTCTGCATCTCTCCTTCCTCCATTCCCTTCTCCTTCCCCTTCTCCTCCATCTTTGTACAAACCCCCACACAGTTCTCCTCTTTTTCTGTCATGAAATTCTGGGAGTTCCCGCTGGAAGGTTGTTCTTGGTTCTTGCCCTCATCTCCTTGCTCTTGTCCCATGTTGCCTCTCTCCTTCTCCTCCTCCATCTGAGTGAGCTTGTCTGTCTCCAGCTCTCCAGCAGTTTCTGCAGTGTCAATAAGGAGTATACTACATTTTACAGTTGAAAAATAAACAGTGGTGGACAAACTGATTCTGAACTCAGTTTGTTTAATCCATAGACAAACAGAAATGTTGGGGAGTTATGTGCTATACAGGAATTCAGAATACTGCCCCCAATTGTACCTCCTTTTTAAAAAGGTGTTCATGTGCAGGATTATATAGTGCACATAAATAAATTGAATCAATTAAATGTAGAAGTTTCTAAACAGAGAGTTCTAGTATCCTGTTTCGATATGTCTGTAAGCGGTAAAATCATACATCTTTGGGGGTTGCTGATTACAAACAATCATTATTTAAATCATCATCGCTGCATAGGGTACTGTGTAACCACAGTCAACAGTGCATAAAATAGTAACACCTACTATTAAAATGATACCAAGAAGGGCAGAAATGTTTTCTCCATTTGAGTGATGCATCTCATTTGGCAATTTTGCAGGGAAGTTTTTAGTTGTTGCAATCTACTTGATACAACTGTTGCAATTAGTGGGCTGCTCTCTGTAACGCAAAGCACACCTGTTAGGCTGTTGTTTATTTATCACCATACCTAACGTTGCTAATTTTAGAGACCACCACAAAGATTAGATTATAATTTAAACAGGCAACACAAAACCATCAGAACTATAAAAGTCATATTCGCATGGGCTAAAACAATCATTCACACACACACACACACACACACACACACACACACACACACACACACACACACACACACACACACATACAGTGATTCAGAAGTAACAAGGACGGTTATCCATGGCTAACACAAGCATGTTAACACCTATAAACATACATACACACTTTTCAGGATTTAGCTTGTCTATAAGTAACTGAAGTCTATCCCTTCTCTTATCTATGTGTGTGTGTGTGTGTGTGTGTGTGTGTGTCTGGTCTGTGCTGTAAGAGGATTGGATGGCATTGACAATCCCCTTGAGAACATGAAACTGTGTGTGTTAACTGTGTGTGTGTGTGTGTGTGTGTATGACTTGCAAATACACAGACAGTCGCCTGAAACAAGCATGACTGAAGCATGTTTGTATGTGTTAGTTGTGTTGGTTTCAGCCTGACTCAATAACATGTACCATTTTACTAGGCCTTACAACTCATACACACACTCTCTCTCTCTCTCTCTCTCTCTCTCTCTCTCTCTCTCTCTCTCTCTCTCTACACACATACACACATACAGAGGCTGTTGGTTAGTGTTAATTTAATCAGCTATAAATATCCAAGCATACAACCATTGGAACAGAACTAATCCTCATGAGCCAGGACAGAGAAGGGCAGAGTGAGAGACAACACCAATCTGGGTTTTTAAGTATCATTATATTTTACACTCTCAACTCTACTGTAGCAGCAGGTGTTTTACTTTAAGAATTATATGAATAAAGCACAGATGGAAGTGTAATCACTGAGTAAATGGTATGGTATGGGAAAAGTAGTATAGGACAACCTGAATATTTTAAGAGAAGTTCTGCACAAACCTGAAGATACAAAAGGTTTTTATATTATTGGTCTGGATCAGAAAAAAGCCTTTGATTACATCTCCAGAGATTATCTCTGGGCGGTGATGGAAGCATACGGCCTCAAACTATTTTTATTCAAATGGTAAGATGTATGTATTTAAAATCTAATGCGTGTGTAAATGTAAATGTTTTTTTATCTGAGTCTTTTAATGTGGAGAGAGGGGTATGGAGGGTTAGGGGCAATAGAGCTTGGGGACAAACTAAAAATCTCATTTGTTAAATATATATATATATATATGAATATATTTTTAGATTTTAGCAGAAATGCTCTTTGGTTAGGGGACTTTTTAATGTGGAAGAAAAGAAAAGGGAAAAAAAGGACTGGCCCAGATTATAAATTAATTTATGGAGATTTTATTAACCAATATCAACATTTGAACATAGACTGGGGAGGGCTACCAAACAAAATTATTTTTAAAAAAATTAATGATTTTAAATATGGAGGTTTTATTGTATATAAGAATCTAACTGTAAATGAAGGCACAGAGGTAATGAATATTTTAAAGTGTAAAAAGCTGTCAGAGAGTATTAAGGTGGCTGGTATCTGTGGGGAGACTTCCTGTCAGGGCTGTTGTGTCTTGTAGTTGCTATGTAACAACAAAGAAATGTCCAATGACTGGTTGCAACGATGATGAGACACAACAGCACCTTTTAATGGATTGTTTTAGAACTCGGGAAGTCTGGGACGCCTTGAAGGACTTTGGAATAGACTACAAACCATGCTGGAAATCAGTAATGTACGGAATCATGACCGGATATAACAAACCACCTGACCAAACTGAATTACTCCAACTCATCATAAGCATCGTCTGTTTCAAACTCTGGAAGACAAGACAGTCACAAAACAAATACACACAGAACTCAGCAGGAAGAAAAACCTGGACAAAAACTTTTTCCTCCCTGGAATACTTTAAATATATAAATCAGCACCCAAAAAAAAAGAAAGAAAAAGAACTCCCTGACTACATGAACTTTATGAACTAAATGCACTTTATAAATGTTTTGCACTTTATAAATGTTATGCACTTTATAAATGTTATGCACTTTATAAATGTTTCACACTTTACAAAGATTATTACTGAAGCACTTTACAAAGATTTTATTGAATCAATTTCCTTGTCTATGTAATCTATTATATGTGTAAACTATAATAAAGTTGATTTAAAAAGGAAAAGTAGTATCCAGTGTTTCTGGAGCTTGACTTACACTAGGGATTAGAGTCCAGATGAATCGTTTTAAATATTTACGCTTCTCATCCGGCACGAGCAGGGCACTTATCCAGTAGCTCCGTACGTGTCGTGTTGTTTTTAGTAC
Organism: Dicentrarchus labrax; assembly: GCF_905237075.1. NCBI lineage: Eukaryota > Metazoa > Chordata > Actinopteri > Moronidae > Dicentrarchus > Dicentrarchus labrax. The sequence continues at coordinate 21,548,461 of NW_026136722.1, forward strand.
TTTAAGTGTGTTTTTTTAAACATTTAACTCAAATTAATTTAACTTAAATTATATTACACTAGCTGTGTAGAACTTTATATATCCTAAGGATACAATGACTCTTTACGGACAACATAGCGGTGGACATCTTGTTTATTCAAGGGAGAAGCTGCTTTCACTCCAAACAATGGGACGAGGTGGCATTTTCCACCCCATACCTGAGAAGCTGAGGAGGAGGCACCGAGGCTGCAGAGCCGGAGCGAAGGTGAAGGCTAGGCTAGCAGCTAAGCTTTGGAAGTAGAAACATGGCTAACCAAGAACACCCCAGACGCTAATGGGGATCTACCTGGATTCACTACAGTGACATCGAGTTGCTGGCGGTAGGTCTCAGACTGTACTACATGCCTAGAGAGTTCTCCCATGCCATTGCTGTTGGTGTTTACGTCCCTCCACGTGCGCATGCAGAAACCGTGCACCAGAAGAAGAAGGAAGGTAGAACAGAAGCTGCAGCACAACAACATGAGAGAGGTCTGGGATGGCATGAAAACCATCACAGGCTGCAAGAAGAAGGGCAGCATCACAGGAGAAGGGGATGCTGGGAGAGCAAACCAGCTAAACTTGTTTTTTAACAGGTTTGATAATCCAGCTCCCACAACCAGCGACTGCCCACTTCACACCCACACCATGTCCATCACCTCCCCCAACGCCACCACTATGTCCATCACCACCTCAGACTGCAGACCCCCCCCCCATCCACACCCATGACGTTCAACCGTCTGCAGCTGAACACCTCCAAGACCAAGGAGATGGTGGTGGACTTCAGAAGGAAGAAACCACATCTCGAACCCATGTCCATCGAGGGGGTCGATGGGGAGGTGGTCAAGACTTACAAATATCTGGGGCTGCAGCTGGATGACAAGCTGGATTGGACAGCCAACATGGACAATCTACAAGGGCAGAGCCGTCTTTACTTTTCTGAGAAGGCTGGGGTCCTTCAACATCTGTAAAAAAACTGCTGCACCCCCTGGCCATAAGACTGTACAACAGCTCTTAGTCAAGTCAGGGAGGACAATAGACAACAGACAATTTCTACCTCCATTTGCACTCCATTTGCACTGTCTACTGTTTTGCACGGTTTACCGTGGCTACTGTGTTATAAGTCAATTTTATTTTTATTTTTAATTTTATTTTAATGTATGTTTAATGTATGAAATGTATGTTTTGTATGCTACTGGATACTTGAATTTCCCTTGGGATAAATAAAGTATCTATCTATCTATCTATCTATCTATCTATCTATCTATCTATCTATCTATCTATCTATTCCCTGTAAAATGTAGAATAGAATTTAAAATCCTCCTCCTCACCTATAGAGCTCTTCATGGTCAGGCCCCTTCATATCTTAAAGAGCTCATAGTACCCTATTACCCCACTAGAACACTACGTTCTCTGAATGCTGGGCTACTTGTGGTTCCTATAGTCTCTAAAAGTAGAACAGGAGCCAGAGCCTTCAGTTACCAAGCTCCTCTCCTGTGGAACCAGCTTCCAGTTGTGGTTCGGAAGGCAGACACCCTCTCCACATTCAAGAGTAGGCTTAAGACATTCCTCTTTGATAAAGTTTATAGTTAGGGCTGGATCAGGTGAGTCCTGAACCATCCCTTAGTTATGCTGCTATAGGCCTAGACTATCAGGGGATTTCCCATGGTGCACTGAGCTCCTCTCTTCCTCTCTCTTTCTGCACTCATTCATGTCCCATTAATGCATGTTACTAACTTCACTTCTTCCCCGGAGTTCATGTGCTTTCTCGTCTCGCAGGTTCTTATCGATCCTGGTGGAGCCTCCTGCCATGGTCCTGCTAGATTGCCATTGCCAATACTGTTGTTGCTGTGCACCTGTCTGTCTGTCTGTCTGTCTCTCTCTCTCTCTCTCTCTCTCTCACCCCAACTGGTCGAGGCAGACGACCACCCACCTAGAGCCAAAGGATCTGTCCTAGGTTTCTGCCTTTTAACAGGCAGTTTTTCCTTGCCCTTGTCGCCAAGTGCTTGCTCATGGTGGTACTGTTGGGTCTCTGTAAATAATGTTTTAAAGAGTTCGGTCTAGACCTGCTCTTTTTGAAAAGTGTCCTGAGATAACTTCTGTTATGAATTGGCACTATACAAATAAAATTGAATTGAATTTAATTTAACTGAATCTACACGGTAGATGTCAGAGAAGTATTCTGAAGAAATTTTATTTTTATATAATTAGGGGCCGAGCCAGTATCAACTGGAAGGTCCCTATTGTTTTTGCTATGTTTATCATTATTATTCAGAACATTGATTGCGTTTTTGACCCCCTGAACTATATACTATATAGTTCTTCTATTAATACCTCGGATTAATTTTCTTTGGCAAAGTTGTCAGGCCTGGTGAAAACGTTGAAATGCTATGGTCGCTTTGGGGTTGGCCACTATGTAGCGCTACTATTAAGAAAAGTAGGTTTAGGCTAATAACTCCTGCATCGTTTGTCTCACATTCAAAAACCTTATATCCGCACGTTCGGTGAATGGAGCTGCATCTCCCTATATAGGCCACGCCCACTTCCGCCTAGAGCACAAAATGTCCAAAAACTAAGTTTTCGTGTTCCATCCATGCGCTTTTGTCCGATTCGCACAAAACCTTTCACGTAGCATCTGGAGACTGTCCTGGCAAAAAAAGTAATTAAAAGTATTTTGATATTTCAAAAAATAAGCACGTTATAAAATTAGCACTTACTGTTGATTTTTCGTCAAAAAAGGAAGTGGGGCATTTCTCCACATTGATATGTCCGATTGACACCAACCTTGGGTCAATAGTTCCTTGTGTCTTCATTAGGCATTGTGCACAATTCCAGGCCATCGCCACAAGGTGGCGCTCTTTAAAATGCACAAGTTTATATCTCCACATCGGCACGTGTGATTAAAACGAAACTTGGTACGATGATTGCCCATGACTCCCTGAGGCTCACTTAAAAAGGAGAAAAAAAAGCGCTCTGGTGGCATGGTAAATCACTCTGCGGAGACCGTTATAGTTATGAATATGAAATTCACAGGACACGTATAGACTGGTGCCTGTAGCTCAAATACCAAATATCGTGTTTGTAGCGCCGCCTACAGTATTTCAACAAAGCAGCCATGGACCCATGCCCCAAAACCCACAGGAAGTCGGCTATTTTGATTTTCATTTTAACTCTCGGTTGCCATTTTGTTTGTCATTTTCACTTTTTTGCCTTGTATTTGAACAAATTCCTTCTAGGGAATTTATCGGATCCGCTTCAAAACTGGTCAGTACAGTCAAAAAATGTTGCTGACTGAACGCCGTGCTATTTGCGACTGTACGTTGAGGGACGTATCCGTGGCGTGCTGTCAAAGTTGGCCATTTTGAATTCCGTGGTCTTGTATTTGACAAACTCCTATGGAATTTATCAGATCTGCTTCAAAATTGGACAGTACACTTGAAAAATGTTGCTTATTAAAAGTTGTGCTATTTGAGACTGTACGTTGAAGGGCGTGTCTGCCGTCAAAGTTGGCCATTTTTTGTGTTTCCTTCTTTGATACTGTTGTGGCATCAGCCATTTTCTTTGGAGTGGTCTGCTGGAGCAGCAGCATCTCAGCAGCCGACAGGAAGAGACTCGACAAACTGATTAAGAAGGCCAGCTCTGTCCTGGGCTGCCCCCTCAACTCAGTGCAGGTGGTGGGAGAGAGGTGGATAATAGCAAATCTATCATCACTGATGGACAATGTCTCCCATCCCATGCAGGACACCATCACTACACTGAGCAGCTCCTTCAGCGACAGACTCCTTCACCCCAAATGTGTGAAGGAGAGATATCGTAGGTCCTTCCTTCCTGCTGCTGTCAGACTATTTAACAACCAGCACTGCTCCCAGTAACCCCCCTCCCCATCTCGGAATCAATAATAATAATAATGTGCAATAATTACTGTGCAATCTATTGCCCATGTGCAACTGCTGCTGCTACTATTTTGTGTTATTTGTGTTATCTGTTGTTGTTGATTCTTACTGCTTTTTCTCTTGTACATAGTGTTTTTATTATTTTCCCTACTCTTACTGTTTATTTATTTTGTTTTTTGCTCTATCCACTTTGCTGCTGTTACATTGGAATTTCCCCATTATGGGACAAATAAAGGAATATCTATCTATCTATCTATCTATCTATCTATCTATCTATCTATCTATCTATCTATCTATCTATCTATCTATCTATCCTCAAAACTAGGGATGGGGCCGATCCGATCCCCTATCGGTATCGGGACCGATCCAACCTGCGCAGATTTCCGATATCCATCAGCCATGTCTGCGCTTTAACATTGTCTGCTGAAATGACTCCACAGGTGATTCCTGCAGGCCAGTCTGCTAGCTGGCTGCAAACTGTGGAATGGATTTCTTGAACGGAGGCGCGGCTTAATGAGACAGAGTTATAAGACACGCCCCCGCTCAGGAAATCCATTCCGCAGTTTGCAGCCAGCTAGCAGGATAGCATTGAGCAGCATTGTGGCTAGCCAGCATGTCCGCTGTGTGGAAATACTTTACACTGGAAACACTGCAGAGCAAGACAGCAAAATGCAATGTTTGCAAAGCCGTAATTCAGAGACGCGGAAGCGTTTTTGCGTGTGTTAGATGTTTACAGTTATTGCACTTTTCTTATATTTCAGATAATTGACATTTTAAAACCTTGATTTATTGATACTACAAGAGTCAATGTTCTTGATTTGTGCTGTTCAGATGCGATATTGATAGTGTGTGTATAAGATGTTTCCACTTATTGCACTTTTCTTATATTTCAAGACTCAAATATTTGACATTTTGGGAATTTAATAAATATTGACATGACAATCAATTTGAAACCCTTACAGTTGCATATTTGTTTTCAGAATGGGATTTTTCCTGTTAAAAGGATTTCCTGTTTTTCTGACTTCCTTTTCTGACCTTATGCTTACCTCAAGTTGCCTTCTGGGACATACATGTATACATACATACATATCATACTTGCCTGTTGAGGTATATTATAATGATAACAATAATATTAAAGAAAAACAGAGCTCTGGTATCGGAATAGTATCGGTATCGGCCGATATCCAAATTCAGGTATCGGATCGGATCGGAAGTGAAAAAATGTGGATCGGTGCATCCCTGCTCAAAACACTTACTAAACAATGTCATGACAAAGATCAGATGATGACAAAGAATCAGATCACCTACAGGACCAAGCAGCAACACCCTCCCCTGTGTTCTTTAGAGGTGTTAATACACTCATGAATATCAAACTATCAACCCTGGAGTTGGTGAAATAGGGGTCAGCCATCACATGCTGAAACATTTGAGCTGTGAGAGTGATTGTCCTCTCTAAACAATTGACAAAATGTTTGCATTTAACAAATGGTGTGAAGGCTATAGTCTATATATAGTAACACCCTCACTGGGCTGGTATCAGTTCATCAGCAGGGTGATTGTGATCAATACTTTACTATTGGTTTTATGGTATTACTAGAGTAATATTCAAATTGATTGATATATTCATGCATTATCCCCATCAAGAAACTGTCTATTTAAAGTAGCTACAAGGAACTTTCATTTTGTATTGACTCTGGACAAAGGCGTAAGTGTTTCTACCACCTCCTTTCACTGATTTCAAGGGAAATCCGACAGAATCGGGCCAGGTAGCAGGCAAAAGTCCAGTGTGTTGCATTTAGAAGGATCTATTGGCAAAAATGGAATATCATATTCAATAAGTATGTTTTCATTAGTGTAAAATCATGGACAAACCAAAGGGGAGGGGGAAGCAAGGGAGTTGCAGTCTGTAACTACACCACTAGATGGCACTAAATCCTACACACTGGACTTTTAGGTAGAACTACATAGAAATAGCCAATCTTCTTGCTGATGGTCTTGAATTAAATTTAAGCATCGATATTTAATTGAAACTGTTTCATAACCAGTAAAAATGTTTTCTAGTACATTTAAAAAGCTTTATTAACAGAAGCGATGAGTAGCATGGCACATGAAAATGAGTGATACTCTATTCATTCTCTTTCTGTCTGAAAGACGACTTGGTCAGCCTCCCTACAATGAAATGCCCAAGCCAAATTCAGGTCTCAGGTCTTTTCAGTGGCAGACCATGACAGCTTTACTGTGAACCCAGACTCAACTCAAAGCCCCAAACCAAAAGTGCATGTTTTAAAGTAACTATTTTGTACAAAATGTCTCGCCAACAAGGCAAAGCTCGATAACAATTGAGTACACCATACACCACTCAGAAAGTCTCCCCTCAGAGGCATTCAGGTCATGGAGAACAAAAGAGCTTCAAAGAAAAGTTCAAACCCAACCATTTTTCTCACCTCTGCAAATTATGCAATGGGTGTGATTGTTGGATTACCTTCCAGAAAGTTACAAAAACTGTAAATGTGACAAATTGTCAGTGGGACTGCACCTTCAGACAGGGGGTCTGAGATGCTGTTGAAAATCTGACAAGCACTTTGTTTGTAGCAGACTGAGGCCTTTAGTCAGACTCTCTACCATGACGTGCAGAAGCCGAGCCTAGCTCACTCAAGTTTGGTCAATGACCATGACAGCTTAGGTGTGAACTATGCCAACTGAATTCCCTCAAGGCTTTTAAGTCTTGTTCAGCTTGACTTGACCGTCACAGCCTGAAGTTTTTTCACGTGATGAGTCATGATTAACAACAGTATCTGTGGAGTTCCAAGCATTTGTTGTATAGCATTTAACATAAAACCTTAAGAGATTTAAGTTTGGGATGAGGATAATTATCCAATTTACTGACAGAACAAGTCTGAACAATCAAGCAGTGAGTTGGCACGGATAAATTTAGCAGTGAACCTGCAAAAGCATCGATCTGCATGTCCACAAGTATTGAGTGGCAATTCTGCATTCACACACACAGATACAAAGTAATAGGGAGTCTCTGGCCTCTAAGTAATCTGTAGTGTGTTGCAATACATACTTTGCTAAGACTGGACAGTCGTTTTCTCACAGTACTACACACTACTACTACTACTACAAGTAGTTCATTTCCTGTAGTACGTTCGTTTCTTGAGTACAGAATAGCTTAGTCTTTTCTGTTGATGAAAATGCTCTGTCTCTCCCAAATGTAATTTGCCCAAAGTTGAGCTTTTAGTGCCTTTTAAATCTCTGCAGTTTAGCCTAACCCTAACCCGAGCCGAGCAGAGTCCCCTGCTTCATCAGAACTTAACTGTATCACCAAGCTGCACAACTGCAATACAGTCCTCTATTGTTTCTGATCAGATGCTGTTATAATTAATAAATCTACCATGGTTTGTCTTCGGAAAATAGACTTTCTCTTGCACATGTATAGGAAGAAGCCACACACAGTTTTCTACTGTAAGAATTAGAGAACACAGACTGCTTCGGTACTAAAGGTGCCTTGGAATTGGAGTTAGAGTTTGCTAATACATCTCAAGTTCATGAAGAGGGAAATAAATTTGACTTATTGTGATATGAACTAGAATAGGGATTCACATATATGCACCTTGAAATATGCGATACTCCGGTTAATGTGCGATACTCTAGTTAACATACAATACTCTAGTTTACTCTGTCATTACTACTGCAATTATACTAGTATACCAGTGGTGGGCCGTCAGGGCCTGCAAGGCCTTCTCTGCTGGCCTAAAGAATTTCTGAATCACAGACCGATAATACATTATAAAAATATATAAATAATTATATTTTGTCCATGAATACTTATACAATAATTATTAATTTTTAAAATAATCATTATTAAATAATTCCAAATAGTCTGTCCGCTCTGTCGATCAAATTGTTGCTTCAACCAATCAGATTTTGAGTTGGCGACACAGAGGCCCTCTATCAGGCGTACGGTGACGTCAGTGTATTCCCACCCTTTGATTGGATAGTCAGAGAGCGTACTAGCCAGAGCTAGCACACTGTATTCTGTAGCAATCTAAACGAGCAGGTTTATTTTAGTTGGATTGATTTAAAAGCCATTGTGGCTGAAGGAAACAACGTCGTTGAGAAAGGTCGGGCAACTCCGAAGCTAGCCTGTCACAACCGGGAAAAGGATTCTTAAGTTTTCTTAAGTAAAGGCATTTATTCCGTCTAGACAAGTTATGTATCTAAGATGCAATGGCTCTGTATACTGCATATCTGCATAATAAGATGGTTTTTATAGCCATAAAATAGTTATTGAGGGGTGGATTGATTCAGTTTGAGCACTACTGAAGGCCTAGGTGTGAAATGCACGGCCCGCCACTGTAGTATACCATTCTATTTTTTTCATTAGAACACTTTTTCATTCATTATACTGCTGTTATATTTTTTAGTATTTATAAAATATTTTTTAATGGTAAATTGACTGTACCGTTATAGCGCCTTTCTTTATTGTTGTTATATACTGTAGCAAAATGAACATATTTTAACGTTCTGATTATTGTTTTTCAATTTCTTATAATTTTTTTGTTTAGCAACAAGCTACTGTAACACAACCAATTTCCCCCTGGGGATCAATCATTTTTTTCTTTTTAAGTACTCAAACAATCTTAATTTCCTCCCAGCACACTGTTGATGTCCTCAAACAACAGAGTTGACAGTTGACAGGACAAAGTAATAGATGATAGTCACAGAAACCCTGCCTTTCATGCGAGCACAGGTCAGACTTTTGCAGTGATTATAACATGCGGGTCACAGACATGCAGTGTACAGTGACATCTGCCTTGGTGCAACTTTCTCTGGGTCCTTTGACCCAAACAAAGGTGGTAACCAGATGACTAACTTGCTGTTTTTTTTTTTTCTTTTTTCGATTTGACACCTATTCTCTTTATATTTGAGCTATTTTAAAATTAGTTTGTGGTCTATGTTTTTCCGTAATCTTTACATTTTATATTATTTGTGCTGCTGCTGTCTTGACCAGGACATTACTGTAAAATAAATTTTACCCTCAATGTCTCTCAGTTATAATGAGCACTCAATGAATGGCTGACAACTAAGTCTGATGAGGCATCAAACACAAGCGGTCAGGTTGGAAACAATTTTTTTAAACAAACTGTTTATCCAGATTATTTATACCACTTTATTTGGAGGTCAAACTGAAATTTATCACACCAGAACTGTTAATAATAATCCACATGCACAGAAAAACGGTATGCCAACTTCAGTAAGTACAGTGAGAATAGTGTTAGCATGGCAATGTCAATTATTCAGATATATTTTGAAGCAAGAATGCCAAACGGTTGATGGTTGGTTGATGATTAGGTGTTACTACCGTGTAAGTGGTAAGTGTTGATAATTTTTAGTAATATAATAATAGGTTGAAGAAAGTCCTCTTTACTAGGGGTCTAGGGTTAGCACTACTGAATATGAGCTGAACATACTATGGACTGACAAATTAAAGTTTAAACCTGTTCAATCTTACCACTGAGTAGACTGCAGAAGGTAAAAAAAAACAGGTTCACAAAATATTTAGAAACCAGTTGCACCGTTGTGGTTCAACACTGGTTCAGTGACACTTTTCTGGACTGGAAAAGTAATTCAAAATCAAAGGTCACAACAGTATTCTCAAATCAGAAAATTGGGGGTAAAAAAATGAAGTTTTAATCATTTTCTTTTGAGGCCAAAACTATTTCAAATGTAAATAACAGATATAGTGTATACTGTTTTTATCCCTGCCATTATTGAAGGAAAGAAGAAAAATGCCAATATAACAGGTAAGCCCTAACTTTTGAGTGGTAGTGTATGTATGTATAGAAAATATCCTGTTAAAGAGCCTCAAGGGGTGTGAAAATAACAACAGTTATGCTGGATAGATAGTACAGACATGAATAAGATCAATATTTATACATTACATATTATGTAGCATCAGGAATACGTTACAAATTCAATTCAATTTGATTTGTATAGCGCTTAATCATAAAATAAGTTATCTTAGGACACTTTTCAAATAGTGCAGGTCTAGACCGTACTCCTTATAAAAACAAAGAGTGGTATATGGATGAGTGAAGCATTGAAAATGTGCTTGCTATTCACACAGATTCAGTCACTTATAGATGATGTTTTAAAACCTAAACACAACAAAGCAGAAGTTGCGTCTTTTTAGTCTTGCAAGCCACAGTGTAATTCTGTTTCAAGCAACAGCGCTGACTTCAAGCATTGATTCAACAGTTTGTAAGAAAACTGCAAACTATTTAGTCCCTACTCGAGGCCACCCCACACCCCCATCCTGGCCGCCAAAGTGGACCAGTCCTGTCAGCTTTCATTGTTAGCCTAGGAGACTGAGTATACCCTACCAATATCCACGGGGGATCAGAGAAAAAAAAAATCCTACCTTCTTTCATTCAAAAAAGCCAGTTGTGTAATTCCCTGACTGGCGGTGAAGGGCTCTCTGGAAGACCTGCCTTCTAAACTTCTCTTTCTACAAGGTTTATCTGCCACAACAGTGATGCACTCTCTCAGTATCTCTTTCCCTCTCTGACCACCTCTCTCGCTCTCTTTGCTTCTCTCTGATGCCAGGAGGAGTGTGAGGAATGAGAGGGAGAGAGAGACAGAGACAGAGCGAAGGAGGGGGATGTTGGTGGCTAAAAGCAGCTCTAAGATCCATTCACATGCAAATGGCCCAAGGAGCTTCTACTAATCCCTGAGGACAAGGAGTACACCTCCCCTCTTCTCCCCATCCTCCTCCTCCTCCTCCCCAATCAGAATCATTTACCCAGCAGAGGCTGAGTTTTCAGTCAGCGTGGAATGAGATGCAGGGCTGCAGCCACCAAGTGGTACAGTTCCAAGTGGCTCTAACTGACCTTTAGTTGAATTGTTGATTTCTTAAAGGGACAGTTCACCCCAAATTCAAAGTACATATGTTTCCTCTTACCTGTAGAGCTATTTACCAATCTAGATTGTTTTAGTGTGAGTTGCTGAGTTTTTAAGATATTGGCCATAGAGGTGTCTGCCTTCTCTCCCATGTGATGGAACCAGATGGCCTATTTTATAATCTGCTATTTTCTCACTACCCAACCATTGTCGAATGTTAGCTATCTCAGTGCTGCTAGGTTAGCTAGCTAATGTTACAGCTCAGCCAAGGTGGATGCCATTAATATTTATAACCTGCGCTGCCATAATGCATGACATTATAGAAAATAATTCCTACATGAAACTGCTCACAACAAGGTCGGTGCATAATCTCGCTTGATATCTGGAAAGAGGCATTGCTGCAAATGTATGTTTTTGGCACTCCCAGCATAAATATCACTACAGGTAAGAGGAAAAATATGTATTATTGCTTCTGGGGTAAACTGTCCTTTTAAAAACACTTATTTGACTGCTTCTTACACTTTATCTTCTCCTACTGTCACTGCTTTATCACTTCCTTCTCTCGCTTCAGCTCTACATTTTCCAAATTCTATTTTTGAAAAATGTTGCTTCTTATTATCAAGATCTGAGTAGATAAAAATGTTGAGTGGTTCATCTGGATCAATTTCAGCCACTCCTGAGCACTCACAGCAGTAAGTGATAGTCCCGTTTTTAACCCTAACCCTAACTCAAACCAAACCAGGGGATACTCCAGGTCATTCCTCAGACAAATCAGGAAGGACTTTCGGACCACGAGACCAGAGGACAGGAGAAAAATCATCCCATTAATCACCACCTACTCTACATATAGCATAGCAGCAAACAAACGCATTAAAAACAATTTTACCCAAAAAATACAGAACACAAACATGCTCCAGGAGTATAGAATAATCTCGGCCTACAAGAGGAACAAAAACCTAAAAGACTACGTAGTTAAGAGTGAACTGCCAGAACTAAACACAATTGCTCAACTAGGCCCAAATTACTTTAGACAAAATAAAATAATTAAAAACCTAACTAACAACACCACATATCACATTAAACCGACCCTAACGACCAACACACACAACTGCGTATATCTCATAAAGTATAAACACTGCGACATCTCATACGTAGGAGAAACAGGCAACACAATTAAAACTAGACTGGCACAACACATATATAACATTAAAAATCACAAAGACACACACACACACACATCTAGTGGCACACTTTATTAACCATGGTCTATCATTAGATTAGATCATTAGAAAAAACAGGAATACAACACAACATAAATTGGACACCGGCGGAGAGGAAAAAAGCTGAAAGACACTGGATCAGAAAACTGAACACCAGATTCCCCCACGGTCTAAATATTAGGAATTATTAATAAAAACACACCAGGGCACAAACTGTATTTTTCTCAGAATAAAAACAACAGCAAGAATGGCCAGCACACACCCCTTTTCCCCAGGAAATCCCCACAAGGGATACCTTGGGAAAAAGGACTTCTCTTTCTAAACCTAACCCTAACTCAAAGGTTGCATAATTTTCTGGATGAGTAGAAGCGGAAAATTTTAGAAACAATCACTGATTGAGTCTTATCAGTCACAATGTGTCATTCCCTGATTCATCATGCCTCTGTCTCTGTCTCTAAACCTTTTCCAGAAGAAAACAGAACAGCATCCGCTGCTCATGCCATGAGAACCAGTGTTTAATTCAATATGGATAATAAATTAATGTTAAAGCCATTGATTACTTTGTTGTATATGCTATTAGCTGTTGTGCAGTGGAAGGAGCAACAACAAAAAGTAGTAGTACTGCACACTCTTTTGCATGTTTTTACAGAATAAATCATTTTCATTCTATATTTTCATTAACATACTAAATGTTCAATTAAAATATTCTCCTTAAAAGATGCTAAAATTGACTCATCAATTAAATATAATTTTTAAATATATATTCTATAAATCTACTTTTTGTAGGATTGCCATTGTTATGGAAAACACAATAGCCAATTTAATCATATTTTGACATTTAGGTTGATATGTAAATGTATATGTAGCCTCAACAGAAATTTAGCTTCCGGTTCAGTCGCACAGCTTTTACTTACTGTCTTATGATACATATTATTGGGGGAAGGCAAGAAAGTAAACTTTGCTCAACAGGTCCAGTGTGTAACATTTAAGATGATTTATTGCCAGAAATGGAAATTTGTGTTTTCATTAATGTATAATCACCTGAATATAACAATCATCGTGTTTTTATTACCTTAGAATGAGACATTTTATCTACAGAGGGAGCGGATCGTCTTCTACAGAGTCCGCCATGTTTGTACAGTAGCCCAGAACAGACAAACCAAAGACAGGGCCTCTAATGTTTTATGTGTGAGAGTTTTGTGGCCACCATAGTTTCTCCTGCACACTTGGAAGGGAAGTGAGGCAGTTGTAATCTGCAATGGATGCCAAAAAAAATCCTACACACTAGTCCTTTAAGATTCTTTAGGGAGACATGCACTTGTCAAATATAGTTTTGTCAGTGGTCACCAGACACAGAGACAGGTCAGGTCATATGACATATTTTCTGCACCAGTGGAAAAGTAATTGGATTTGTTATTTTCTGTGAAGTGCTAACAGTGCTGGTGTGTGGTTTCTGGTGTGACGTTGAGGTTACTTTAATCTTATTGCACAGAAGCTACAGGGACCACTGAAAGCTTTCTCTTACAGTTGAATAAATATATATCTATATATATAAGTGAAAAAGGTGACGAGTCAGAGAAGAGAAATGGGGAAGTGTGCCTATTATGAAAATGATTTCCGTGATTTTAACATCAGCTGTTGCAAAACTATTGGACACTCACATTCAAACTCTTACACTAAAACTGCGTTCAAGTCACAAGTACACAGCTCGGTATTGTAAGTGGAAAGATTAATTGATTTACAGTTAGTCTGGTTGTACTGTAAAACTGTAAAACAATACACTGCATTACAATCCTACTGAGGACAAATGTTTCCACATTATCAATAAAGTCAATGTGATTTTGAACTTGGCAGTCTCTATATACACAGTAAATCATTTTGAGCTAGTTCAACTTAAAATGTAAGTTGATTTGCAAAACCAACCTGAGTTAACTAAGCTTAAGAAAATATGTTCAATAAGCTTATGATATTAAGTTTTACCAACAACTGATCACACTAACAAAGTTTATTTCGTTTTACATTTTCTCAGTTTGAAGAGCTGCGCATGTTGAAGCTCCGACCATGTCACTGAAAGTAATTTTTTTTTGTCCCCGAAATGATCTGATTTCATTTATTGGCATTAAATGGCCAATACAACCATTAACATGACATGTTCCGCGGTGCTCCTAGAGAATCAAATCAAATTGTAAGTGTAACAAGGTAGGGACTGAATTCAACACTAACCATTGTGGTTTGCAATGTTTTCAGTATTGTGACCACAAACATGACTTAAGATGTATTACAGACACAGAAAGTTTCCATATTTTCTTCAGTTTCTTCAAACTATAAAAAATAAGCCTCTCAGGTGAGTTTTAACTCTCAAACAATATTTTCTGAGTCTGCTAATGTGCTGATTAAGTTTCTTTAGAAACTTTATTTAATGAGTTATATTAAGCGCTTAAGTTTCCTTAGAAAGTTGAGTTGATGGATTTAAAAATTTTATATATATATATATATATATATATAGAGATTTTTTAAAATAAAGTGCATTTTAAAATAAAGTGCTTAATTTAAGGCAAATTAAATAAAACATTTAGCTTTTCTTTCTTTTCTTCTCTTTTGCAAACTCAATTTCCCATGGTAAATGGTAAATGGTCCTGTACTTGTATAGCGCCTTTCTAGTCTTCCGACCACTCAAAGCACTTTTACACTACGTGCCACATTCACCCTTTCACACACATTCACTCAGCCATCCATCGAACAGAAACTAATGCATTCATACACATTCACACACCGAAGCACAGCATCGGGAGCAATTCAGGGTTCAGTATCTTGCTCAAGGATACTTCGACATGTGGTGGGAGGAGCCAGGGATCGAACCAACAACCTTCCTATTAGTGGACAACCCCCTCTTCCTCTGAGCCACAGTCTAAACCAATTCTACAATAAACAATGTCAGCACATCGGAATAACTGATGAACAGTAGCAGAAAAGAGCCATTGTACCACCTTCATTTACAGTTAACTGATTCACATTTCCAGCTAATTTCATTACTCCCCTACAACAAACTGATATGCCATATGTCATCTGGTTACTCAGATCTAGGTTTTAAGGGAGACTACAGACTACATCATATTATCCTTTACCTTTGGGTTACTCTCTACAACCCATTGTCAACATTAGCTGTTACTGGTGTCCTGTTCAGAATTTGTCTGACAGACAGTAAGTGCACTAGAAACATAGATATACATAAACACAACTGAAAGAGAAGAACTCTGTGGTACGACTCAACAGAGTTCAAAAACTGATCTGAAGCCCATTTGAATCGGATTAATATTACATGGAGAGATGGTTAATAAAAGATTGCCCTGCTCCTTTAAGTCACTGGTAAACTACAGGAGGTTGGTTCTGTGGACCGGCATATTCCACCATATGCAAAATGTTCTCCCCAAGTCGTCAAACACAGAAGCCTGTATAGCCACCAGTTTTGCACATGCAAGTAAGACTTTCAAAATGAAGCTTGCTGAGACACATTTAACATGTTATGTGTTTAAATGGTGGCAGTTTGATTAGGTTTTGGCACAAAAAATAATGGTTTGGATTAAAATAAGAAGATAAAGTTATTAACAAAGTTAAGTTACATACGTAATTAAGTTTAAAAGAAAAGATTATGCCACAGATGGGGGCATCCAGAAGTGACACTAGAGGGGTACCAACAGGGTCCTATTTTGAAGTGGGGGGGGGGCACTGACCAAGCTGCAGTATTTGATGAGTTGGTACATCACTATCAATAATATACATACAATGTAAAAAAAATATTACCATTCAAATTCATCATGAAAATTTGTATTCATAAAATATTTAACCATAATTAAACTATTTACAAAGTACATAGGTGGCTATGGCTCAGCAGGCTGTCCACGCATGTTGAAGTGTTGTGCCTCTGTGTTTCAATTAATTAGCTTCCCTTTGTGATGGCCTTTGCCATCACTGTATGAATGGGTGAATGTGGCATGTAATGTAAGTGTAAGTGCTTTGAGTGGTCGGAAGACTATAGAAAGACGCTATACAAGTACAGGTCCATTTACAATTTACATGTATATAGGCATTGGTCCATGGTATGTACATAAAAATAAACATTAAATAACAATAATAATATCAGGTTGTGGTACAAGAGCAGACTAACCAAGACACCCTCAGCTGTAACATTTCAGCAGCTTTTGCTCTGTTCTTCTTTTACCTTCATGACTGCTGGTGTTAGCAAGCAACCTAGGAGTCAAACTGAGCCGATGAAACTAACAGGAAGCTCAGCTTTACTTGACAAACTCTTAAAAGGCAAAGCTTCTCTTGGACTAGACTTAAAGGACATGTCTAGAAATATTCAATGTTTTACCTTATTACATTATTGTCAGAAAGTCCCAAACCAACAATGAACTGATCATTGAACAAGTAGTCTGATAAATGTTCTTCGTCTGTGCCATAGAGCTCCATTTTTGTCCCAATACTATTAAAAACATATGAATGAGCCCCACTGTTACACTGACATGTTCTCTCATTACCATGAACACACACACTGTAGTTTGTTGTATTTTGGTGCACGGATATTCATCAGCGCACCAAATGTTATTTTGATCTATTTTATTTATTTTACATTAGTTCTGTCTTTTTATCAACATGTCAACTTTGAATTGCACTACCCTGTACGAAAGGTGCTATATGAATAAAGTTGCCAGGTAAAATTATAGTTTTTGACAATGAAGTCTGGTGGTGAGTGAGAGCTTTTTTTGGTAAGACAAAAAGGATGTGACCATTTAACAAAAGGTCTATCTGTGAAGGGATCCTTTCCATAATGTTGTCAGAGAATAACAATCTGAGCCTGTCAGTAGTAAAAACAACAACGTATAGTGGCTGTACTTTGACGGGTGCATTTACTTGCAGTCGTTGCAGGTCATTTCATGGCTGTGTAGAGACAGAATATTTTCAAATACAACTCTGTGAATTAATATTAATAAAAATATTATTGTTGGAACAGTGGAAAGAATAACAACGATGGTTTTGGTAAGTTTTATTTTGTTTCTGTCCAGTTTGAAGTGTGTTTTACAATTATGTGCTAGGTAATGATTTGTCAATGCAGTCTGGTCTGCCGGAGTGCCCATTGTTTTTGGTCTGAGATTCAAGTGCAACATTTACTGTCAAGTTTTACACCTTCAGTAGAAACCATGGGACAGCACAGGAAAGTGTGTGGTTTAGTTTTGAGCCATTTTTCAGAAAAGGAAAATTATTACAGCTTCTCAAATGTGAATTTGTTCTGCTTTCTTCAGTCCTCTACGACAGTAAACTGAAGATCTTTGAGTTGTGGACAAAATGAGACATTTTAGGACGTCACTTTGGGAGCAACTAACCCAAACAACTAACAAATTAATTGAAAAAATGATCCGCAGATTCAGCGACGATGAAAATAATCATTAGTTGCAGCCCTAGTGTGAGGTAGTAAGTACCAACTAACCCCAAAATGCTAATAAACTGTTCATTAAAAAGTACCATGGTCCAGTCATTAACACAGCACTCCAGTTAATATATTGGAGTTATATATAATATTAATATTAATTATGAACAACATTAAAAAGATGGTTCTATCACACATTGTTAATCCTTATGTCTAATAAGCATTTCATTTCTGTTAGCACTATAGTTAAAATGTTATCAATACGCTCTCTGTTCCCTGTGGTAAGATGCCAACACACTCACAACTGACAAGCATGCAAACTAGTTTTCACATGTTCGGATCTGAAGTGCCAACCCTGAAACACTTACACCACTGAATAACAAGTGGCCCACTAACAGAGTAAAGGAAAATAATTCGCCTCATGGATACAGAGGACTGTGGTCAAGTTAAAAACTGTTTAAAGGGGCTGAAAACAGGAAGGAGAGAGCTGTTCTTTACCTGGTGTGGAGACACAGCAGTCAGCAGTGACACACATGCCCAACTGAACAGGATGTCATATCACCACTTGCGTGTGTCGAGGGGCGTGGCCCTGTGTGTGTGTGCGTGTGTGCGTGTGTGTGTGTGTGTGTGTGTGTGTGTGTGTCAAAGGATGATGCATTTCCTGGCATGTGGGGTAACTGTTTCCTGGTTAGATCTTCTGCTGGTGTTGTAACTCAACAACAACATACTGTTAGATGACAGTTGTGTTACATGTATATTACCAGTGTTGGGTATTGATTGATTACATGTAAGTATTACATAATCGAATTACAAAAATATATAACAAAATAACTACAATCAGCTCAGATTACATTTCAAATGTGTAATTAGATTATAGTTACACTGTCAAGGATTACTTGATTACATTTTTGATTACATCTTTAAAATATATTATAAAAAATGAAACCTTTTTTAACCAATGCTCTATTAACCCTCTGGGCTCTGTAGATCTTTACAGGGGGATGGGGTCAGTCTCATGTTATTCCATTTTCCTCACTTCCTCATGTAATTTCTTTTAATTTCAAAATAATCTGATCCAATACTGTAAATTACCATATGTTTTTATGCAGTTTGTGTCACCGTTTCCATGCAGAAGCTGTAAATGACAACTAAATTATACACATTTTAAAGCTGCATTAACTAATTTTGTCCATGTGGAGGCAGCAGAACAAGCTGAAAATACAACTTCTGACACATAATCAGCTTATAAAGTTGTTGCCCTGTGTCTGCTGGTTGTAGAAAATGGCAAATATTTGCTAACATGTTCCATGTTTCCACCATCTCTTGGGCTCCTTAGTAGGTAAATGTTTTTCAGTTTTCACCAAATAATGCTAGTGTTCTGTGGGTTTATCACAGCCTTTCAGGGGACCTGCAGAATTGGTGATAATTCAATGTGAATTCGTCTCAACTAGAAACATTAATGCATGTTACTAACTTCACTTCTTCCCCGGAGTTCTTGTGCTTTCTCGTCTCGCAGGTTCTTATTGATCTTGGTGGAGCCTCCTGCCATGGTCCTGCTAGATTGCCATTGCCAATACTGTTGTTGCTGTGCACCTGTCTGTCTGTCTGTCTGTCTGTCTGTCTGTCTGTCTCTCTCTCTCTCTCGCTCTCTCTCTTTCACCCCAACTGGTCGAGGCAGACGACCACCCACCTAGAGCCGGAGGATCTGTCCTAGGTTTCTGCCTTTTAACAGGCAGTTTTTCTTTGCCCTTGTCGCCAAGTGCTTGCTCATGGTGGTACTGTTGAGTCTCTGTAAATTATGTTATAAAGAGTTCGGTCTAGACCTGCTCTATTTGAAAAGTGTCCTGAGATAACTTCTGTTACGAATTGGCGCTATACAAATAAAATTGAATTGAATATATTCCCACAGACCATAGTATGGAGTTTGGACTGGTAGCTGGAGAGGTGCCAGTTTCACCTCATGTGCACTGCCGAGGTGCCCTTGTGCAAGGCACCTAACCCCAAAAACGGCTCCTGGGGCGCTGCTAATGTGGCAGCCCATCACTCCACCATCTCTCTCCATGTTTGCATGTCCACAAACCCTGCATGTGATTGATGCATGATTCTGCATTTCAGCCTGTGTGTGTGTACAAAATAAAAAATAGCGAAAAAAAGAATTTCTCTAATAGGGGATTAATAAAGTTAAATCTTAAATCTTAGAGTACGAGCATCTTAGACCAAAACAATGGGCACTACGGTTCCATTGACAAAACCAGTAATTTTACCTAGCAGAAAGTTGTAAAACACACTTCAAACTGGAATGAAAAAAAAAAATAAAACACACCGAAACCATCTTTGTTAGTTTTTTTTTACTGTTCTAACAATCAGCAACTCTGGTTTGGTTGAAATAAACCCTTATTAGATAGATCAATTGTTTAACCAGAACCAGCTGAATATATCACCCAGCCCCACTTCATAGACAAAAACAGTAATTTTACCTTGCATATCTTTGTTACATCATAACTACATTCAAAGTGGACAGAAACTAAATAAAACTCACCAAAAAATTTGTTATTAGAATTCCCACTGTCCCAACCATAACCAACTCTGGTGTGGTTAAAAATATATCCTTAATTCACAGACGCAGATGAGAAAATTGCAAATTCAGTCGCTCTACTCAACTGCACACAGAAGGACTCACAGGTAAATTTAACTAGTTTAAACTGCAAAACCCACAATTGTGTAAAGACATTTCCAAACTGAAAGTTAACAGTGCAGTGAGAATAATTCCACTTCACTTTTAAAATCAACTTGTTTAAAAATGTCCTAGAAATTAAACAACAATAAAAGAATAAGCAGATTGGAGCAGTAGTGGCAGTATAATTATTAAAAAGTTGATTTTAGAAACCAATTAAAAGAAGTTAATTTGCATTGAAAACAGGTTGAAATATTGATATAAGATTTATTTTCACTGAAAAATGCATCATGTTAGAATCTCATCATGTGTTTTGTATGAAAAGTAATCAAAATAAACTGTCAGACTACCAAGTATAAGGTAAAATATAAATCAAGTAACTCAAAATTGTAATTGTAAATCTGGTCTGGATTACTGTTATTACTAATTTGGGAGATAACATAGGCCTACATGTAGCCTCCGCAAGAACTTTCTCCACTTACAGTATGTTCAGACTATTTGTCGACTGCTCTCCAGTATGTCTGCACGTTCACGTGGTAGGGGAGTGAGCAACGGTTCAACTGTAGTTCAAACTCCCCTAACAAATAAGCACACCCTTCATTTAATTACCCTGTGAAATACACAGGTCTATTACTATTCTCTGATCATTAATGTGGAACACAAAGGTCACTGTGTAAACACCTTGTGCAATAGTCACCATCAGTATTTGGATTCCTGAAGTCTGTATGAACTGAATAGTTAGTATCTGAAAATAAGTGAAATAAGATGGAACATTAATTGAATAAATTACTATTTGGTTATTACCAGTACAGCTTTTTTCACATCTTTAAAAAGGGAATTGCAGCATCCCTCTCTTCTTATATTATTGTCTAGTCAGCCAGGTTGTTGAGGTAGAGCAAAGGAGAGAGACAAGGAGGGACAAGAAGCCTGAGAGTCAGTCAAGAGCAAATGAGTTCACAGGTACGTTTGTCCACGGCATTTACTTCTCAGCTATGGTAAATGGTAAATGGTCTGTACTTGTATAGCACCTTTATATGTCTTCCAACCGCTCAAAGCGCATTTACACTACATGCCACATTCACCCATTCATACAGTGATGGCAAAGGCCATCACAAAGAGAAATAATTAATTGATACACAGATGCACACCATCAGGAGCAATTTGGGTTTCAGTATCTTGCTCAAGAACACTTCAACATGCAGCAGGAGGAGCTGGGGTTTGAACTGCCAACCTTTTAGTGGACGGCCTGCTCCACCTCCTGAGCCATAGCCTTTGTAGTGGATTGGAGGAATACAGTAGTACAGTATGCATATTTAAGGGGCCAAGAGGATGGTGTACTGGTGGGTGGTGTTCAGAACAGAATTTTGAATGTACATTGCAATTCAATTCTACTGTAACTTGATAAATGACAATATCATATTTAAGCTCTCGCACCGCTTTAAATTAGACACACACACTCTAAAAGAGGTTAGTAGAGGAATGTGGAGTGTGTGCCTCCTAGCAAGTATCAACGTGTAAACACAAAAGAACACGCTGCAGCCAGAAGATCCCACTGGTTCTCCCTCCCCTTCTTTATTCTCTTCATCTATCCATCCACATGTCTGCTGTGTAAAATAAGAAAAATAAAATAAAATAAAATGTAATTTAATTTAAATTTAATTTGGTGATAAGAAGTATATGGAGAGAATTGTGTTCCTTTATTATTCAATCAAATAGAATAGATTTGAAACCAAAAAAGAGATTTGAGAGCAAAAAAGAGTAAGTGGCAATCAAAAAAATTTTTTTTGAGATCGAAACAGAACAGGTTGCAATTGAAAAAAAAATATGAGAGAACATATTTCTTCAACTTCAATCAAAACTAATGTTTGTAAGTAAAAACATACGACCATTTTGCTTATAAATCAGTCCTCTTTACTTGCCAGTTATAAGACAAATTCAATTCAATGCTTATCTACAATGCAGATTAGAGTTATTAGGATGATCCCCCCAAACAGTGATTTATTGGATGGTTCAGACTGTATCTGTTGTCGTGGCCTGTTTGCAAGCAAATTTTAGACATCACATGTACGTATCACCAAGGTATCCTGCAAAGTTTGATCCATATTGCCTATAGTTGGAGCCACTACAACATGATGTATTAAGCTCAGTGGTCACCAGACTGATTCACCTGAAATTTGGAATTTAGTTTATTCCTCTATAAAGCCTCGGCCTCTCTTTCTCTGCACTGAAACATAATATAACATAATTTTTGATAATGGACTGATTGTAGATCATTTGGCTAAATTGTCATCCTGTTTAGTCAATATGAGCCACCGTGTATGTGTATCCATGGCAACAGCAATGGTAAATGATAAATGGACTGTACTTATATAGTGCCTTTCTAGTCTTTCGACCATGCATATAGTGCGCTGTACACTTCATGCCACACTCACCCCATTCACACACATTCACACACTGATGGCAGTGGCTGCCATGCAAGGTGCCAACTGCTCACCAGAACAGAAACTAATCATTCACATACACATACAATTTGGTGTCTTGCTCAAAGACAATGCAGTGAGAAGAGCCGGGGATCAAACCTCCAACATTCCAATTAGTGGATGACCTGCTCTACCTCGGAGCCACAGCTGCCCCATAATGCACATGCTCGGGTTTAGTCTAGTTCACAGTCAGGTAAGAGGACCAATCTGTTTATGTGCTGGTCAATAAACCAGACGTTATTTTAAGACAGTCTAAAGACTGGCCACACCTGTGAGATTTGTGTTGGGTCCCTGTTGCAGACCTCTACTTGGTCCCCTACGCTAAAAAGCTTCCTGGATGAAGCCCTAAATTCCCTACATACATTGATAGGCTTTAGGCTGTGTCTGATAACAGCATATGTGTCTTATCAACATCCAAATCCTTCCTTTTAAACAAATCTATGTGAACTGTGTCCTGAGATAACTTCTGTTATGAATTGGCGCTATACAAATAAAATTGAATTGAATTGAATTGAACTAGAGGTGGCTCTCTGAGTGCTTTCTAGTTTGCAGTCTAATGTGAGAGTAGTGGTTATCATTAATATAATAAAGATATATAGACATATAACACTAATATCGACATCTACGGCAGTAATAAAGTTTGCTTAAATTATTATTAATTATTGTACGTGTTGCACGTTATTAGGGTCAAATTTGCCAACCATTGCATTAAAAAAAAGGTTTTCCTGCAGTGTATTATAATGTTCTGCCTCTGCTAATGTCAGAAAAAATACTGCTATGAAATGTAATATGTTTCTGGAAAAAGGCCAAATAGTTAAATATGAAAGATCCCCTCCAGACATGTATTAAGACATATGGAGCGAAGCCTGCAAGCTAGTTCAGGCAGTCAACTCGAGCTGCGCTGCTATACACACATGACATGCCTCACTCCATAATCACGAACCAAGCACACCCTTCCAATCTGGCGGTCTATTTAAACTGCACAATTTCCCAGCTCTCCCTCTGCTCTGTCAATGCCGCTGTTGCCCTGCATCCGTATTGCTGCCTGCTGCTCTGTTAGCTATTGCTGCCTGCTGCGCTGTAAGCCCCACCACCACCCCAGCATCCACCTGTAGGTTGCGGCTAGGGGGTTAAGGTATTTGCTCCTCACTCCCCAGTATCTCTATGTAAACATATCTGTGGGGAACGATGAGGTCGGAGCCTAGACGCCAAAATCTAAATATACTTTACTGCTGTAATAAACATTTTCCAACCTGAGTTGTCTGACTGAAATATACAAATAGTACAAAATAGTACTATCATTTCTACATTAAAAACCTTTCAAAAGTCATCTATCCTTTCTACCACATTAGAAATTCCAGAATTCCCTGAATATGCGAGTGGTGTTCATTTCTAAAGTTTTTATCAGAGCAGCATAGTGCTACGTGAGAAGAAACAGCTTAAACTGTCTGTAGGCTGAAGTTACTCTGATAGTAACCATCTGGCCACATTTTACCCAATAAAGTTTGCATGGAGTGGAAGTTAAAGTCAGATTTTAACCAGCTGGACTCTGCAATGCCAGTATGTGTGTGCAGTTCATGCCATTAATGAAAGAGGTTGATGCCTGAAGTTATGAGAGTACATGGATTACAGCAGTCATCCTTGAATAGTCTTCCATGATGAAGGCACCCAGCTGTAAGAGATATAGAAGGTTTCAGTGCTTCCCCCAAGTGGTGAAAAAGTACACCTGCACAATCCATCTCTGTCCAGCACGCACGCAAGCACGCACGCACGCACGCACGCACGCACGCACACACACACACACACACACACACACACACACACACACACACACACACACACACACACACACACAAAGAGATAAACATCAAAGATCGTAGCTGAGATACACTGTGGTGAATGAGAGGTGAAGAGTGTGTGGCATTTATCTAAACTTTCTGTAAACTCTCTGTGAAGCAAGACTAAACTATCTCACTCTTTCAGCAGAAAGGGATCTTCTCCTACAGGAATGTACAGCACACACTCCTCACTCAAAATGTCCCCGCTGTGTTTTACTCCAAGATGTGTTTGTCTTCTTCGGAGCAGCACAGACTATCTATGACGACACGTGTGTGGGGACATATATAAACTGTTAGTCGTAATTATTTTGTTGAAAATGCATAATATGTTTGCAATATGTAATGCAATTGCTGGATATGGATGGATGATGATGATTTTTGAGCAGATTATTTCCTGTGAATATTGATCAGAGATTAGTTTTCTTGATATTTTTATGAACTTTGTTTACAATTCTCAACAATAATACATATTTAATAAACTTTTTTGTTTTGATAAATTCAGTTTTTTCTTCTGCCTAATGATTGCCCAGTAAAGCACCAGCATGCTGTTCACGTCACACAAACTTTAAATCTTGCTTTTCTTTAATCAAGAAGTGTTTGACCATGCAAAAGCAAACAAATCTGTCCATGCACTATTATATTCTTGAATGAGGAGATTTCATTTTATTTATTTTTTATCAAGTATTTATTATGTGGTGCATATAATTTGAGGTGTGTTTTTGAGTTTCCAAGTATTTTAATGGGACACTGGCACAATGCACCAGCATGTGTACACACACACGCTTTGGCATGATTCCAGGGGCATCTGTGGCTCAGAGCCGAAGTAGATCATCCACTGATCGGAAGGTTGTTGGTTCAATCCCTGGCTCCTCCCACTGCATGGTGAAGTATTCTTGAGCAAGACACTGAACCCTGATACTGTGCATCGGTGTGTGAATGTGAATGAAAGAGTTATCTTCCGTGTGATGGACTGCTGTGAATGTGTCTAAATGTAACATGTACTGTAAAAAGCGCTTTGAGTGATCGGAAGAAGAAAGTACAGTCTGTTTACCACACCAGGCTGATGTGTGCATTACAGGTCCTCTTTTCAATTCTCAGCCAACCATCAAACATAATTTTTGTCCTTTTGGTCAATGGAGCATTAACCAGAACACGACATAACTCAGTGTGCCCCTTCATAGATTTACTTGTATTATTACCTGTGATATTTTCTACTGTTATAGTAACATGTTTAGGCTGATGGGATGACTAATGCAGACATCATGTTTCTCTTAATGGACTACTTTGTAACTGCAAAAAGTTGTCAACATCCCTCTCTGCCTTGCTCTAAGACAGACAAATGATTTTCCTGGCATTCAAACGTATACTATTACACTCGTCTATACAAGTATCAACAAAAAATATTCGTAAGCCGGAGTGTCTGAGGTGTTCATTGCAGTATAGGTGTGCATTTGCAAGCACAGCCGACACATCAACTAATTATAGGCATAGTTTTGCAACCACATTCACATTATGTCAAGACTGGAGACAGGTGTGGTATTCTATTATACTGAGCTCACTGTCAGAAGCAGACTGAAGCGTATCCTAGCATGCTCTGGGTAAACTGAAGGAAAACACTCATCACTGCAGGGATAAACCAAGCACCCAGAAAGTACACTATGTGGAAATGTTAGTGGCTATGGTAAAACCTGTCATGTGACACCTTTACCATACATATCTATTGCACAAAACAGCACTTCACATTCCATTTGTAGAAGTTGCATACTGGACCAGGGAAGACTTCCAAACTTTTTGTGATCATGCTTGTAAGTCCTGACGCTTAAAATCAGATTTTCAAGATTTCCTTCTAGTGTCAAACTCTGCACATACATTCTGTACTTCCAGCTATAGGAACAAGACTGATTGGATCCACTCTCCTTTAATAGTCAAAAGACAGATTTTCAGGGGAGTATTCCTTTGGCTTCACCACCAGACTGTGGTAGGTGCGGGAGTCAGAAAAAAAGTGGAATCTGATTGGACCCTGAGAGAAAAACAAGATATGTATGATGGTGGTTAGATTCAGGAAACACATGGTGAATGACCCAGTGTTTCCTTGGCTTTCAACACGTCATTCAACACTTTGTTTCCATTGTGTGTTTGATAGTGTTTCCATGTGCTCAATGTGTACTTTGTGAGGGTTTTTTTCTTATGTGTCATGAAGGAGGACATGAGGACACTACTGTTGTGCGACACTAACTGAAGCCTGAGGACAGGTGACCCCCCCCAACCCCTCTCTCTTTCACAAGCACAAAGCATGTCAGTGGTACGATGTGTGCATATTTGTATGATGAGTTAAAGTTCATCATCATTTTACACAACTACAGCATAGGGGCCAAAGAGGGACAGAGTTAGACAAACTAACTGATCAGCCTCCTTTATTCATGGTGGTATACACAGTACCCAGGGAAAGCACTGAATCACATGTAAACAATTATCCTCTGAACTGTAGTATAAAATTATCTGTTAGCTTAATTCTGGTGATTCTACATAGACATCAAGACACAGGCTCGGTGGCCTAATGATGGTGCTACAGAAAAGGTCAGTGGTTCACCGAAAATATTATGATTTGTTTTTTAGGGATCACAGATATCAGCTGCAAATGTAATTATGGACAGATTTTAATAGAGTTGTTTTGATACCAATACTAAATTCCTCCGATTAGTGGTCGACCAATATGGGTTTTTCAATGGCCGATATTTAGAGAGCAGGGCTGCAGATGGCCAATATACAGTATAATGTCGATAAAAGTCATGTATAATCATCTTCTATTGTATTGGAAATTCCGGCATATGTTTACAGCAGGATATATGAAAGTTATAGTACAGGGTTCAAAACCAACTTTTTCACGACCTTTCCATAACTTACAAAGGGAAGTGTAAACATGGTTCCGCAGCAGCCACACTGACTGGCACGCTACCTGCAGATGTGTCTGAAGACAGTTTTTATTTATCAGCCTTGTAAGCACAGATATCAGCTGACCGATGAATCGGTCTATCGCTACCTCTCTAAAACAGGAAAGTCACACATCTGATACAATTTGAATAACACATATCTCTCAAAAATTTTGTTTTGGCTGTAATACCACTCAAAGCCCTGCTTGCAGAGTCTGCTGGTTGCTGCATTTTTTTTAGCATTCCCTGCGGCCCCCACCACGGTGAACTAAACCAACTACCCCGACAGTGTTTGTGCCGCAGCGCCTGATTTGGTCTGAATCGGCCCTAAGTGCTTATTTAGTGCGTAAGAACAACGGTGTGAAGAAGTGCCGAAGCATGAACAGCAGGGTTGTGAGGGTCAGGGAGTTGATGTGGCTGTAGAGGAAAGCACACATACTGCAAACAAACAGACACACCCAGGACTCTGCTGATACAGAGGATTATGTACATATGCAGCTGCACCTCACTGCTGACCCACAAGCACATACACATACACACCAAAATGCATTTTATCTTGGGTATTTCCTCATAGTCAAGAGGAGGTTTACGACCGTGTTGATAGGCTGGGAGGAACACAGGTAACTGCTTCTTCATCCATCTTTTTATTTTCTGTTTCTCTCTTTCCACATCTTCATCCAGCTGAAGCAAAAACATAAAAACAAACTGGGGCTGTGTATGTGTGCATGTACATCCCCGTATAACTGAGTTTGTTGAATGAAACTGTCACAGCTCTTAATTTACCATACTTTTCTGTTTACTCAATGAGCTCAATGGAAACCAGATATGTGAAAATAAGACGGATTTTAAACTAAAGACTGACAAACAGATGTGGCGTTTCAGTGTACACACACACACACACAGGATAATCGTGACATGAAATGTTTATATTGTCCCATATCTTACCCGATACACAATCTTTGTAGATTCACATAGACACACATCAAACAGAAGAAAATATACAATCACTGGGTCTGTGCAGACAGCTGTATTAATCAATATAGAAGTACACCTGTTCTGTCTGACACACGTACGATGGACTACGGAAAAACACTGCTGAAAAACACCTACTGTGCAGACAAGCCATGACAAATTCACACCTCCTCTTTCTGTTATAAATCTGCAGTCTCTAAGCCCAGACTGAGATAGCCTTGATGACATCACTATGACTCATCAATGTTATTTTACTTGATCCATAAGAACCACAGAAGACATTATACAACTGTTTTCATGACAGTCCATGTTTCCTGGCTGAAGTTAACTCTGCTGTGGATGTCAGAGCGGAGACACTGCCTCTGTACAGTCTGAACCCAGAAGCAGCCATTATTATACCAAAGAGGTTGTCTCACAAACAAGTGTCTGTGCCCCAACCCCCATTAGACAGCCACACACACACACACACACACACACACACACACACACACACACACACACACACACACACACACACACACATTAAAAAGAATCACACACTCACCTCCACAGACACAGAGGGGTCTATTAAAGATGAGTCAGTCTCTAAAGCTGTGCTCAGAGTGGTACTTGAAGCTTTACAGTTTCCTGTTGATGTGAAGTTAGGTAAAGTACTGTGTGGCCCACAACAAAAACTAACATCAAACACACACACACTCACACACAGCTAAGCAGCTGCATAACCTCCAAATGTTTAACAATTAGGATCACAGAACGCACTCAGGAGCTTGGCCAAGGTTGCAAAATCGCTTAAATTTGTTATTTCAAAAACTGAAAATGTTTAGAATCTGCACCTGAATGTTAACACACATTGATAGAAAGCCAGAGAATGTATAGTGAATGCATTGTGCAAAATGTAAAGTGAGTCAGGCCCATGACAACTGAGTTATGGCCTTTTAATTGTAAGTTGCTATAGCGTCATCTATGGGCAAAATACCATCAATCTTGCAGGACTGTTTGGATTGTGTCTGTGTCATCTATCATCAAAAAGTGGTGCTGGCCATGGAACCACAAACCTTTAGAGACTAAAAGAATGAGGATACAAGAGGTCAAAATAAATTTCCTCCATAGGGTTGCTGGGTTAAACCTTAGACAATTCGGGAATTCGTCCTTTGGAGGGTTTTCAGGCATGTCTGGGAGGAGACCCTGGGGTAGACCCAGAATTCGCTATAGGGGTTGTATATTTCATCTGACCTGGGAATGTCTCAAGATCCCCCAGAGGAAGGAAGGCATTGCTGGGGACACCTGAGGTGCCCTACTTTACCTGCTGCCACTACAACCTGACCCCCGATAAGCGGATGATAATGGAGTCAGCTTCTCCTGGTTAACATTTCTTCAGGTTTCATCGTTCAGTGGGTTTCTACTGGGAGCCCAGTTATACACAGAGGTCTCGTCCTATCCAAAATAATCAGACCCTGATTAATACTGCTAAAAACACAGAATAAAGCAGTTTCACCTTAAAAATCACAGTTCCTCCCACGCTGTTGGGCTGACAAAGGACGTCCCAGAGGGGCTGCGAGCCGAGCTGCTGCCATCAGTAGCTCAGCTTGTTCCTCTGATAACTTAAGATCCAGACATCTGATAACTAAAATCCTTCATCCAGTTCAAATAAGAGTTAAAAAGCACAAATGTCTGAACAGTGGATGGTAAAAATGTAGCCTCAAACTAGTCAAAAAGTTTGTACAGCACACACTCCTCACTCAAAATGACAGCTTCTGGCAGACAACCACAACTCTGTTGCATGCACAAAGGGGATATGACGCCATTGACGGGCGACCGGTGAAACACACCAAATAAAATGACAGATTTCTCTGGGTTTGAACATTGTTGTAAACATTTGGGATAATGCAAGTACACAACTCAAGTACAGCTGTAACAGGTAAACTTGTTCTGTTGAATTTCCACTTCCAGTCAGCGGCCAACCTGTACGACTGCTCTGTACATGAACTGCCCGCAATGAAGGGTGAAATGGATTTAAGCTACCATTTATGATGTTGTAAAAGCAATTAGTCAGGGCTGGACAGGTTGTTGTTGTTCCCTGCAGCCCATTAGTTGGATGTCACTGATAGAATTATGCTGGATAAGACTGTAAATCATCAGGTTTTCCACTCCGTACTAAATCACACACACTGTAGCTATGAAGAGGTGAAGACGATAGAGCCAAGTATACTTGCTAACTCCTGACAGAACATTACTCCTCTCGTGGCACAAGAGGGAGGAATGTAATAACTCTCTTTCTCACAATTTCTTTCATCCTTTCACAAACTCTTCTCCTGCTTTTTCTTCTACCTTCCTCATTATCTCTCTGTCTGTCTCACATTAGCGGGATTAGAAGTGAAAGCTGCTGGCCCCCTAAGGCCAAGGACCGCATTACAAGGACCTGCCAACACACATCATGGGAATGCCCTCGAGTGAATCTCACTGGAGAAGAGATAATCGTTAGGGATAATGGGAGCTATGTAGGTTAGGGTGGGGTGGGCATGAAAAAGGTCAAACAGGGTGTGAGGAGTACACCGGTTGATTTGATGCTCCGGATTTTCCACAGTGAATTTGGTCTGGACCTGTATTTAGAATATTAAGAGTATTTAGAATTAGACTCAAGAATACTTGCAAAAAGGTTAATTTATTAAACAACTCACTCCTACGTAAAGAGTAGGAATCATCTTTAAGAGCAGCTCTCAAATGTTTAGTGACAGCTGAGTGCATCATATTATGAAAGGTTATACAAAATCCTCTTGCCACTGGATGTCGCACTTGAGCACCAGCATCGAAACAATGAGACAGACTCAAAATAAAACTCACCAAAACTGACTTAATTAGTCTTTCCAACAATCACCAACACTGGTTTGGTCAAAATAAGCCCTTAAGTCACTGAGTTAGATGAAAAAAGTATTTGTGGAAAAGGCTTCAAATGGCCACAACATTACACCTTGGAGACAAATGTGCTTGTCAAAGTATGTCCACTAGGAGTTCTGGTTTTAATTCTCATATATATAACCTTCAAACAATTTCATGGTTATGTTAAAAAAAATTGTATCTATTAATATGATTATTTAGTTCATAATGTTGTATTTATGTATTTATCTAATAATAAACACTTTATACCAATAAGCGGAAACTTGCCAAACTGGAAACAAAATAAGCCAAACTTGTGCAGGGAGAAAACTTTGCTGTTGCTAGAGGAAGTACATCAGAGGAAACATGTTAAGGTCAACGTAGCACCACAATGACAAGCAGAGATTATTCATGGGAGAGACTGCATACAAAATAATATCCCTGAGAAATGCAAAAAGCATCCCATTAAAAGTGCTTTGAAGAGAAATTGGCCTATTCTGAAAGTCTGAAAGTTAACTCTGAAAGAGTTCTATAGCTCTATTACAGTTTGTGAGCGGGTCTTAAAGTGCAGAACTATTACTTTTATCTTTCACTTTAGTCCAAAAGTCCACCTTTAGCTGTTGAATAAACATCGACCCTGATCTTTAGGAGCTTCTGTGGTAAATGTGCTATGTTCAAGCTGCAATAAGCATTATGTTTTAAAAGGATATTTTATAAAACCCTGATTCAGTCAGTCCTGATCACCCTGATCCAGCCTCATCACATTCTAAGTACTTAGTAGGTGTGAGGAGCTCACAGGTCCTGCTTTTAATTGGAAAAGCCAAAGGGTAGCCATGTTAGGACAACTAAACAGATTAGAAACAAATCTGAGCCATGCCCAGCTGCAGGCACTTCTTTACCACACACACACACACACACACACACACACACACACACACACACACACACACACACACACACACACAAAAGTGACCAGTCTGTACGTGTCTCAGAACAAAAATTCCCTTTTCCTTCACACATGGCTGCAGTGAGTGAGCCCCTAACGAGGCTGGTGTTTTTCTGACCTTTTAGTGTAAAACAATCACTACAAAAGGCTGAACTACCATAGAGACATGTGGTAACCAGCCTCTAACTAGGCAAACACTAACACAGCAAATATATGTGTAACAAGATATCCCTCAACAGTTTTTGCCAAACAGCACTCATAAAACAAGAAAGGAAGGCGGATGAGGGAGAAGGATTTCCTCTGGACTCGCTGCTGACTGTCCTCCCCAACTCTGTGTCAGTCTCTTACTTCCCCTCCTGAACAGCACTCTGCTGTCTCTCCATTTGAATACTGCTTGTACACACTGTCACTACTTTTGATAAAAGAAAAGCACAACACAGCAGTATGACACATTTATCAAAGTATACTGAGGGCTGGACACTCAGAGACTTTTAGAAGCATCTGTCTCTCTGGTCTCCTGTACAGATATGAGCTGAGTTTAAACCTATAATGGAGACGCTAATCAACATGGTTTGCATATTGATGTTTATTTATATGTTTTTCCCACATTAAGTACATAATTTAGCCAATTCTTCTTCTATTGCCTGAAATGGCTTGAAAACAGTGCATATAGCTGTTGTAAATGGGAAAATCTTGGGGCACCATGCTAAACCTCCTATTAAACTTTTCATATTAAGTTGCCAGTGAGGTGCTTACTTTTTTTATTATCTATTTACACATTGTGTCACTTTGTCATGGAACATGAACAATGCAAAAGATGACAGGTCGGACATTGAGTGTTTTTGTGACTAGGTCTGTGTGATACAATGATATACGAGAGTCAGTGGTTTGATATTTATGCTCTATTGTTTCACAGTCTTTGCAGCAATATGTTTAATCATTTGGATGACACTTTGAATGAAACAACACTGCATGAAGGCAACACAAACAAACATGGAGAAGAGTGAACGTGACAGCTAACTGGGTTATTCAACTAGCCAATAATTTTTTTAATTTTTTTCTCTATTGTGACATGTGCACACACATACAGAAAACACTGACCTGTGTGACTTGTCACCACAGCTGGGATTTAAAGAGGTTCTACCCTCTAAAATCTTCTAATCCAACATCTGTTGATTTACGGTGCTTTGATTTACTGTGCACTCATCCTGTCTTGAGTCTTACCTTTACCTCACACTGTGTCTCATATCTTTCAAGCCTCACTCAGTCATCCCCTCCAGACTTTTTTGCCCTTTTTCTTTCTGTTTCTCCCTGTATTTAAAATGGAAGTTACAATTAAGTTGTTTAATGTGTGTGAGTTCTTTTGAGGACAATTTTTACAAAGGTCATTTTGACTGACTCTCACTTCTATAAGGGGCATGTTTCGGGTTAGAGTTCATCATCTGAAGTCTTTTGATGTGTGCCTGTCAGCCTGCCCATTTCACCTTTGTCATTGTCTACATCACTGTCTATCCTGGTGTGTGAGCATGTTCGTATAACAAACCTAAACAGCCCGGGTGACCTAATCTTATCTGGCGCAGGAAACACATTTCAGGAACTTGACCCAAACAACTGGACAGGAAATGGGGTTCTAATCTGAGCTGATGGGAAGGACAACCTAAAGCAGGCTGAAACAGCAACAAACAGCAGCAACGGAGAGGAGGTTCCCTTATGAAAAGACCTGATTGGTTGTTTCTTTCATCTACTTGTATGTGCCGGATCACCAATCTCTCCAGACCTTTGAGACGACCAAACAAAAGTGTAGATCACAAAAACTCACATACTTGTAATCAGTTTAGCTAGAACTCAGGCAGCCTATTGAATGAGCACAGAAAGTTAACACAGTTTGATGTGAATGCTTGATCTTTCTCTTGCCATCCACTGACTTATGGTGGCTGCATCATCAAAAAGGAGGAATAAAACTGGAGTTAAATGTGTCAATACTAGGCCTACAGAGCAAGTGTTTTTCTGTATTGTCAAGGAAACTTTAAGAGTGGGAACCCTATGTCTGTTTCTGGTGTTCATTCAGTCTCTTGTCCAGTAGGGCTGTGTATTGGCAAGAACCTGGTGATTCTATACGATACAGGGTTTACGATTAAGTATATTCTAATATATTGATACTGTAAGCAAGATGATATAAAGCTAAATCCAATTTTAGGAAAACTGTCATAGTATAAAGTACACACCATCACTGTTCGATATGTGGTTGTTTACTACAACAAGGACACAAGCTTAATTTGAGAAAAGGCTGCAGGCAGAAAGACAAAAGAATGCTGAAAAAAAAGAAAGACAAGTGTGGGAAATTTTACAGCATAGACTCTGCTTGCTCTGATTCTCTCTTACCAATCAGAGGTCGTCAGTGTTTCCTGCTTCACCTCACCAGTGTCTAAAACAGGCCGGGATTCACCAGTTCTCATTGCGTCCACAGGAGTACGATACTTCTTTTTGAGTACTGCCACCTCTGGTGAGCATGGCTGTACCCACCACTGCGGTCACCAGACCTCGCCAGAGCGGGCGACATTGAATCGTATTTAAAACTGCTGGCTAAAGATAAGCGTAAATATAGTAAGATAGTTATTCATGTCGGTGGTGACGATTACGCCAATCGGAGGTCACTAAAATTAATTTGGAGTCGGTGTGTACATATTCACAAACAATGTCGGACTCCGTAGTTTTCTCCAGTGATGACATTCAATTCAATTCAATTCAATTTTATTTGTATAGCACCAATTCATAACAGAAGTTATCTCAGGACACTTTTCAAATAGAGCAGGTCTAGACCGAACTCTTTAAAACATTACATGTATACAACATGTATAGCCGCATGTCGTCATTCCACCGCTGGCTGTTGAGGTGGTGTTCAGAAAACGATGTGGGCTTCACAGATAACTGGCAGGCCTTTTGGAGAAAACCTGGTCTGATTAGGAGAGACGGCATCCATTCCACTTTGGATGGAGCGGCTCTCTTATCTAGAAATATGACTAAGTTTATTTCTAAAACCTGACAATCCAGAGTTGGGACCAGGAAGCAGAGCTGCTGTCTTACACACTTCTCTGCGCTTCCATCAGAACAGTCACCCACCCAAAACCCCATAGAGACTGTGTCTGTCCCCCGACCACCTAAATCATTTAAAGAAATAAAAACAAGAGGAATTAAACATAAAAAACTAATAAAAATTAAAACTAACTCCTCAGTAGCACAAAATAAAAGAATGAAATGTGGACTGTTAAATAGCAGGTCTCTGTCCTCTAAAGCAGTTCTAGTGAATGAATAAATATCAGATTATAATACTGATTTACTTTGTCTTACTGAGACCTGGTTGTCCCACGAGCAGTATGTTAGCCTTAATGAATCCACCCCCCCAGGTCATATTAATACTCACATTCCCAGAGGCACCGGCCGAGGAGGTGGAGTAGCAGCCATATATGATTCGAGCGTTTTAATTGACCCTAAACCAAAACTAAATTAAAGCTGCAAGCAGCGTTGAACGGGCCCTCGCACTCCACACTCGGGGTGTGCTGCGGCCACGTCATGTGTCGGCGTAACACATACGGACCCCAACATGAAAATTTCACATAAATCAGGTCAAAATCGCCACGCAGCACTTACTTCCTGTTGCCAGTAGGTATCACTATCACTATATCTGAATATTGTCATGTAGACGTGTTCAGGGCGGGACTCTTATCACACAAGTGAAGTTTGGAGCCCAGTGGACAATGTAGACTCAAGTTATAGCAAACTCTTGTTTTGTGGCGTTATATAACAGATAAGAGAGAGAGAGAGAGAGAGAGACACACACAGAGAGAGAGAGAGAGAGAGAGAGAGAGACAGACAGACAGACAGACAGACAGACAGACAGACAGACAGACAGACAGGTGCACAGCAACAACAGTATTGGCAATGGCAATCTAGCAGGACCATGGCAGGAGGCTCCACCAGGATCGATAAGAACCTGCGAGACGAGAAAGCACAAGAACTCCGGGGAAGAAGTGAAGTTAGTAACATGCATTAATGGGACAGGAATGAGTGCAGAAAGAGAGAGGAAGAGAGGAGCTCAGTGCACCGTGGGAAATCCCCCGATAGTCCAGGCCTATAGCAGCATAACTAAGGGATGGTTCAGGACTCACCTGATCCAGCCCTAACTATAAGCTTTATCAAAGAGGAATGTCTTAAGCCTACTCTTGAATGTGGTGAGGGTGTCTGCCTCCCGAACCACAACTGGAAGCTGATTCCACAGGAGAGGAGCTTGGTAGCTGAAGGCTCTGGCTCCTGTTCTACTTTTAGAGACTATAGGAACCACAAGTAGCCCAGCATTCAGAGAACGTAGTGTTCTAGTGGGGTAATAGGGTACTATGAGCTCTTTAAGATATGAAGGGGCCTGACCATGAAGAGCTTTATAGGTGAGGAGGAGGATTTTAAATTCTATTCTACATTTTACAGGGAGCCAATGCAGAGAAGCTAGTACAGGAGAGATGTGATCTCTTTTTCTAGTTCCTGTCAGTACTAGTGCTGCAGCGTTCTGAATTAATTGGAGCGTTTTAATGGACTTATTGGGGCAACCTGATAATAAAGAGTTGCAGTAATCCAGCCTTGAAGTAACAAATGCATGGATTAGTTTTTCTGCATCTGTCTGTGATAGTATGTGTCTAATTTTTTTAATATTACGTAACATCAGAAAATTGCAGGTCATCCAGGATTTTATGTCCTTAAGACATGTTTGTAATTTAGATAATTGATTAATTTCATTGGGCTTCATTGATAGATATAACTGCGTATCATCTGCATAACAGTGAAAGTTAATGGAGTGATTCCTAATAATGTTGCCTAAAGGGAGCATATATAAAGTAAACAGTATTGGTCCAAGTACAGAACCTTGTGGAACTCCATGACTAACTGTAGTATTTATTGAAGATTCATCGTTAACATGTACAAACTGCGAGCGATCTGATAAATATGACTTAAACCAGCTTAGTGCGGTTCCTTTAATGCCAATTTGATGCTCAAGTCTCTGTAAAAGAATATCATGGTCAATGGTGTCAAATGCAGCACTAAGATCTAATAATACAAGTACAAAGACAAGTCCATTGTCAGAAGCAATCAGAGGGTCATTATTAACTTCAAATCTTAGAGAGGAAGGGGAAGTTAGAAATCGGTCTATAGTTGGCTAAAACCCCTGGGTCAAGAGTGGGCTTTTTAAGAAGGGGTTTAATTACAGCTACTTTAAAGGACTGTGGTACATATCCTGATAATAAAGAAAGATTAATCATATCCAGTAAAGAAGTGCCAATTAAGGGAACAACTTCTTTAAGCAGCCTAGTTGGGATCGGGTCTAATAGACAGGTTGATGGCTTTGATGAAGAAATGATTGAAGTTAACTGATGAAGATCGATAGCAGAAAAACAGTCTAAATATATATCTAAGTTTACATTAGCAGAAGTCCCTGAACTTGGAGAGCCACTGATAACTGTTGATGGCAGTTGGTGATTAATTTTCTCTCCAATAGTAATAATTTTATTATAGAAGAAGCTCATGAAGTCATTGCTACTTAAGTTTATGGGTATATGTGGCTCAATGGAGTTGTGACTCTCTGTCAGCCTGGCTACAGTGCTGAAGAGGAACCTAGGGTTATTCTTATTTTCTTCTATTAGTGCTGAATAATAGGCTCCTCTGGCATTACGGAGGGCCTTTCCTTAGGTTTTAAGATTATCTTGCCAAATTGAGCGATATTCTGATAATTTGGAAGAGCGCCATTTCCTTTCAGATTTCCTAGCTATTTGTTTTAACTGGCGGGTTTGGTGGTTGTACCAAGGTGCTAGTCTCCTATGTTTTAATAATTTTGATATGATATGATTAATCTTTCTTTATTAATAAGGATATGTACCACAGTCCTTTAAAGTAGCTGTAATTAAACCCCTTCTTAAAAAGACCAGGGGTTTTAGCCAACTATAGACCGATTTCTATCCTCCCCTTTCTCTCTAAGATTCTGGAGAAAGTAGTCACCAAACAGTTGTGTGACTTTCTACGTAACAATAGCTTATTTGAGGATTTTCAGTCAGGATTTAGAGTTCATCACAGCACGTCTCTGTACTTGTATAATTAGATCTTAGTGCTGCATTTGACACCACTGACCATTGACCACCATTGTTCTGTACTTGGACCAATACTATTTACTTTATATATGCTCCCTTTAGGCAACATTATTAGGAATCACTACATTAACTTTCATTGCTATGCAGATGATACGCAGTTATATCTATTGATCAAGCCCGATGAAATTAATCAATTATCTAAATTACAAACATGTCTTAAGGACATAAAATCCTGGATGAGCTGCAATTTTCTGATGTTAAACTCAGAAAAAGACAAAATTCTTTTACTTGGCCCCAAAAACCTTAGAGACTCACTGTCTAAAGATATAGTTACTCTAGATGGCATTACCTTGGCCTCTAGCGCCACTGTCAGGAATCTTGGAGTTATCTTTGATCAGGATTTGTCATTTAATTCCCATATAAAGCAAACCTCTAGTACTGCCTTCTTTCATTTACGTAATATTACAAAAATTAGACACATCATGTCACAGACGGATGCAGAAAAACTAATCCATGCATTTGTTACTTCTAGGCCGGATTACTGCAACCCCTGATTATCAGGCTGCCCCAATAAGTTCATTAAGACCGATTAATCCAGAACGCTGCAGCACGAGTACTGACAGGAACTAGGAAAAGAGATCACATCTCTCCTTCTCTGCACTGACTCCCTGTAAAATTTAGAATAGAATTTAAAATCCTCCTCCTCACCTACAAAGCTCTTCATGGTCAGGCCCCTTCATATCTTAAAGAGCTCATAGTACCCTATTACCCCTCTAGAACACTGCGTTCTCTGAATGCAGGGCTACCTGTGGTTCCTATAGTCTCAAAAAGTAGAACAGGAGCCAGAACCTTCAATTACCAAGCTCCTCTCCTGTGGAACCAGCTTCCAGTTGTGGTTCGGGAGGCAGACACCCTCTCCACATTTAAGAGTAGGCTTAAGACGTTCCTCTTTGATAAAGCTTATAGTTAGGGCTGGCTCAGGTGAGTCCCGAATAGTTA
Organism: Dicentrarchus labrax; assembly: GCF_905237075.1. NCBI lineage: Eukaryota > Metazoa > Chordata > Actinopteri > Moronidae > Dicentrarchus > Dicentrarchus labrax. The sequence goes on from NW_026136722.1 coordinate 21,587,758, forward strand.
TGTTGCTATAGGCCTAGACTATCGGGGGATTTCCCATGATGCACTGGGCTCCTCCCTTCCTCTCTCTCGCTTTCTGCACTCATTCATGTCCCATTAATGCATGTTACTAACTTCACTTCTTCCCCGGAGTTCTTGTGCTTTCTCGTCTCGCAGGTTCTCATGGATCCTGGTGGAGCCTCCTGCCATGGTCTGCACATAGTCCCCCATCGTTGCTGTTGTCGTCGTCATCATCTTCTTCATGTTCATCATCATCAGTCTTTACTATTAGTGTAGTTGTTGCTACTGATCGAGGCAGACGACCATCCAACCAGAGCCGAAGGGTCTGTCCGAGGTTTCTGCCTCTTAAAAGGCAGTTTTTCCTTGCCCCCATCGCCAAGTGCTTGCTCATGGTGGTACTGTTGGGTCTCTGTAAATGTTATAAGGAGTTCGGTCTAGACCTGCTCTATTTGAAAAGTGTCCTGAGATAACTTCTGTTATGAATTGCCGCTACACAAATACAATTGAATTGAATTGAATTAAATGTGCGAATGCAGTTCATTGAATTCAGTTCAGCATTCAACACCATCATCTCCTCTGGTCTGATCACCAAACTCAGCAACCTTGGCATCAACAACTCCATCTGCAACTGGATACTGGACTTTCTAACCAACAGACCCCAATCTTTTCGGTTGGACAACCACACCTCCTCAACCCTAACCCTGAATACCGGCGTCCCACAGGGCTGTTTGCTGAGCTCCCTCCTCTATTCCTTCTTCACCCACGACTGCACACCTGCACATGGTTCCAACACCATCATCAAGTTTGTGGATGACACAAACGGTGATTGGCCTCATCAGTGATAACGATAAGTCAGATTACAGGGAGGAGGTCCAGCACCTGGCGACCTGGTGCGCCAACAACAACCTGGCCATCAACACCAAGAAGACCAAAGAGATTATTGTGGACAACCAATGGCCGTACACACACCCCTATCCATATCAACAGAAACAAGGTTGATCGTGTCTCCAACTTCAAGTTTCTGCGTGTCATTATCTCCGAGGACCTCTCTTGGACCCTGAACACCTCAACCCTGATCAAGAAGGCTCACCAGCGTCTCTTCTTCTTGAGGAGACTCAAGAAGGCCCATCTGTCTCCTCAGATTCCGGTGAACTACCGCTGCACCATCGAGAGCATTTTCTGCAGAGGGTGGGGAAAACTGCCCAGCAAATCACCGGTTAACCTCTCCCCAGCATTGGGGGTGTCCAGAGCAAGCTATGTCTGCGGAAGGCGCGCAGCATTGCTAGGGACACATCCCACCCAGAACACAGAACTCCTCCTCTCTGGGAAGCGCAACAGGTCTCTCTATTCCCAAACTAGCAACTCAGGAACAGCTTTTTCCCATCAGCTGTCAGCCTGCTAAACTCTGTATCGAGGAGGAGGGGTCTCCCCTTCCCCCTGAACTCCCACTGAACTGTCTTTCTTTCTGTGTTATGCATATCTCCCTATAGTGTAATCATATCTAGCTGTCTGTATATAATGTCAACAAATTTAATTACTTGTACTTACAGCCGCACTATATAATTTACTATTAGTCTGTTCACACTGTAAATAACTCAACTTAATAGCTGTATATATCTTAGTGTATTCACCTCACTCCGCTCATTCTGTTAATACCGTTAAGTACTAAATATCCTGCTAGTATATTCATATCTTTTTTTTTTTTACATATTTTTGTACATATGCAGATTACTGCACTTTACAGCTTTGCACTTCTGGTTAGATGCTTAACTGCATTTCGTTGCCAAGTACCTGTTCTTGTGCAATGACAATATAGTTGAATCTAATCTAATCTCAAAAAAGTTGTTAAAAAATTGCCTAAAATTAACTTTAATTTGATGATTTGATGCAAGACCCCAAACGCCCCTAACAAGGTCAGTTTTTGGGACCTCAGTATTTCTAAAACCCTATTTACAGCAATCCTGGTCAGGTACTCCTAAACACTTCTGTAACTGTATCTCTGTGTAGACACAAAGCTACCTTAATGCTAAGAAAGCAGCCCTGGATTAAAAATGGCAAAAGCATTAGGGTTTCGTTGTGTTTAGGGTTAGGGTTGTACTGGCACCTTTTTTGCTCCAATTCAGACACTGACCTCAACAGAAGGGTAACAAAAAAATAGAGTCGTTGTGTTGGTACCATCCACAACTTTTGACAATGGAAACGCGAAAAATGTGTAATGAACTGAACCAAACTGCTTGGTGGAAACGGGGCTTATGAGTCTCTCTGTCTTACTCTAATGCCTGTCCTCCATCCAAAAAACTATTTTTGTGACAGAGAGCATACAAAGTGAGGAGAGTAAAACGGGACGATAACTGACATCTGCAGAGGAGGAATTTATTCCCTAAATCACTGTCATTAAAGCCTGAATCAGAAAGAGAGAGAGGGGTTAGGAGGAGGAGTCCCAACAAGCCTGGGCATGATAGGTAAAGAGAGGGAGGAAGAGAGGAGGTCAGGAAAAAAGAAATTATTAAAAGAGCAGAGAGGAAAGAGTGAATAAAGTTCTTTCAGATAATAATGGTGCTGTTTGGACACTGAATATTTATCACTGTTGGCTGTTGGAGAGCCATGCCTATAAAATCACTTTCCAGCTGACAAGGGATGCAGCAGAAATAATGAGGGAAAAAGAACTGATGGAGCAAAGAGGTGTGGAAAATAGAAAGAGAAATAGAATTCTTTCTTAAACTGGAGGAGATGTGGAGAGAGATATGAACAGGGAATAACGTATGGGTTGTGGTCAACAGAGAGGGAATAGTGCTCTTTACTCAGTACATGATAATATACAATATTTACTGACTGATAGGATAAAACTTAACTATTAATTTCTACTTTACGACCTCATGTTTTTTTTGTTTCATTCTTTTCTTGCAATGCTTTTTTTGCCGTCTTCGCCTCTGTATCTTTCACTAAAAGCAGACGAAGGGGACACTTTTTTGTTTTCATACATTATATAGGAAAAAACGATCTAAGAAAATCGCTTGATAGAGCAATACAATAATTTCACTGTGAATGCCAATTATTGCACATTAGCCTGTTATTTACAGCGCGGATGACAGCAGCAATGTTCACACCCTAACAGAACTGTTAACTGAAGCTGCACTCTGAAAGAAGTTTACGTTAAAGTCACAACATGGGTTTGCAACCGAGAGGATTGTCCTATCAGTGAGGAAACTGTCCAACAAATGTGTCACTTGTGGGACTGAGTGCTCCATTCATTCAAAAGCAGTTCCCAAACTTATCTTGCCAACCACAGCTGCACAAATTCCCCTCCTCCATCAGACATTTACATCAACATGCATTGTGGAGGATTTGCAACAGCAGTTGCTCTCTTTGGATGAAGTGAAGACCTATCCATGCATCACAGAGCAAGCCTTTTCATAGTCTTAATGCTCTGAGAGGAGTATGCAGTCCTGCAGAGGACTCAGAGGCCAACCTGGAAGTAGGCAATATGGCAATGGGATTTTTCCATTGGATTTTAGATTATTGTAGAAAATAAGCACTGTGGCGATGATAACCTTCCCAAATGAACGCCACATGTATGATATTTGAAGCGCAAATGCCATCGGCAGAAGTAAAAAGCTAATGTTAGGCTACAAACGAACCACACCTTGGTCGCATGAGTTCAACGTCACCACCACTAAACTTCCAACTTGTAATTAAATCTTGTAACTAAAAACCAATTTTGAGTTAAAATAGTTTGCGAGTATAAACAAAATAAGGCTGTAAAGGCGGGCTAGTGAGTAGATAAGTCTCTGTGTTTTAATGTCACCGACAATCTCTGTAGTCTCATCTAGGCACTTGTTAGCGACCACATTTTTTAAGACATTCAAAATTCACAGGTGGAGTATTTACTGATGTATTTTGTGTCATAGAACAAAACTTGAGAATCTCTAAAGCTTGTGTTAGCCACAAACTTTACTTTAGACATCTAACTAAGAACCCAATCAAAAAACCCACTAACTTAAAGGCAGGAAAACTACCTACCATTGACACCCTCCTATCTCTCTTGTTGTCATGTGGGCTTTCAGGAGAGTCACAGTTAATATGGGAATTGAGAAGGAAGCTGAGTACAGTTGGGTCCTTCTGTTATATCTTTTTCATCTCAAAGGAATTGGACTAATTACATGATGAGATTGGAGTAGTTGAGGGGAAAATCCCCACAGGCACCGTAAAACAGATTCCTCCTGTTTGTTAAAGCAGCTACAAGTAGTGTTTAACTGTTAATGAAACATTCATTTCATTTAATACTGATGCCTCTATATGATCTACGTAAGCAAATGAGGCCATTAACTAAAATATTGGCTATTTTTATACAATTATATAGTCAATTTAAAGCACACAGACCAGAAGCTAGTTAAAAGGAAGCAGGAGGAGATTTATCTGTAACAATTGTTTTGGATAGTCCGCCTACAGATGGTTTATATAGTATTCCTAACATTTTAACTGTTTTGTGGTGAATGTGAAGGAGTTCGTTCAAATACAGCGCGAAAAAGGGGCGGGACCCTAATCAGACATGTGAAGTTTGGAACCGAATGGACAATGTACACTCAAGTTATAGCAACTTCGTGTGTTCTGGCGGTACATCAAAATTTGATGCCACGCCACGGACACACCCTTTAACAAACCATCACCACCATCATGAAATACTATCACCAACATGTTTTGCATTTCCTGACTAAATTTCAGTTAGATCTGATCATCCTGCCAGGAATAGAACAAAGAAGTATAAAAAATGACATTTCCTTTCACCACTAGGTGGTGCTCTCACTATTACTGAATATAGACGTGTTCAGGGCAGGACTCTTAACAAACGCGAAGTTTCGTTGAGATCGGAACATTTTATGGCAAATCCCTCTTTCATGGCGAGTCGTTGAAATTTCAATCCATAACATATCATTGCGCAACCTTGATATTTCATTAGAAAAAACAGCCTGTTTTCAGCTTGTGACATAGTGACATTTTAAGTTTTCTAAAATAGTTAATTTTTAACAAATTTGCTCAACACATAAAGGAACACTTTGTCAATCAATTTATCACATTCAAATTCAAAATCACCAAATTTGGAGATACATGGTTTTCACTGGTAAAGAAGAGTATAATTTTGAGGAGTACCTAATAACTAAAGCTGTCGGATGATTGTAGTGGGGTAAAAAGTACAATATTTACCTCTGAGATGTAGTTGAGTAGAAGTATGAAGCTGCATAGAATGGAAATAATATAAAGTATTTTTTATATATTTTTTTTTTATATTCTACTAGTGTGTGTGTGTGTGTGTGTGTGTGTGTGTGTGTGTGTGTGTGTGTGTGAGACGAAGTTAAGTACAACAGGAAACTATTAAAATGGGTGTTGCGGCTAGGTTCATCTGCTAACCTTGACTTGTCTTCCCACACTGACATGAAAAAATGTTTCCTGTCATCATTTGTTAAACAGACCTTTGTACACACACACCAATTCACAAAACCTCAAATTTTGTCACAAGAGTCAATCAGTGTTTTGTGACATGTGTTTTCCATGTTTGGCTTTGCCAAACTTTTCTGTCAGAGTACCAACAGCCCTTCCTGCTTCATCTGAGGACAGGTGGATGCTTTTTTACATGCAGTATTTGATATCAGCATAGCAATAACGTGTGTAAATACTGTGAACATTGGAGAATCACCACACAGATGATTGTGAGCTTCTACCATCCTCTAAACTATATTAATCCCTGTCTCCTAGAAATTACTTAAATACTGTAGTCACTATGAGTGGATATTGTATTGCAAGATCAGATATATTGGCACATTTCAATGCAGACAAAAGTTTACCAGCACACACACACACAGCACTGATTTAAGTTTCCATGTGTTGTGGTCTTGTCGTATCAGTGGTGATAAAAAGTGCAGATGTTGCATGTTGCCTGGTTTACAACAAGCAAATACAGACTACACACAAATAGAAAGACAAACACAACACAGACAAGTGCACATACAATCATTAATGGTTATAAAGAAAGAGCAAAAAATCTTTTAAAGCAATTTCCAAAAATTATCTTACCTTCATGTTTCTTTCTCCCCTGTTTCCATGTCGGTCTGGTCTCAGCAGGACATCCAAATGACGACCCACAATTGCTTTGGACTGTAGCAGCTTGGACAGCTGCTGGGATAGTGTCAGTGGAGACATTCCGGGAGAAAGAAGCGATCCTCTGTAAGATTGATCCTACAGTATCTTTTCCATCCTCCAAAGACCGAATGGCTCTGGGGCTGGATAGGCTGGAGGGGCTGTAAGGGCTAAGCAGATTGGAGACCACCTGAGCAACTTGGGGCCCTGAAGGAATCTCCAGTTTTAGGCTCTGGGCTGGAGAAAGGGGCACTGGGGAGCATATCATCTCTGGGACAGGGATGGAGCCCTGTGAGAGAGTTGGAGAACATGGAGAGAAAGGCAAAAAGGGATGGTGAAGGGAGAGGGGTGGGGTTTCAGAAGAACTTTCCAGGCTGCTGAGAGAGGCTGAAGGGCTGGCTGAGGTGGATGGTGGGCTGGTGTGTTGCTGGAAGCCTCCTGTGCTCCTTGGAGGAGGCTTGGGGGGGGTGGGGCTCATGGATCCTCCTTGAGCCTTGGTGGGAGAAGAGGTTGAGGTACTGCTTACCAAGCTGTCCAGGTCTAAGGGAAACTTGTTAAGACGTGGAGTCTCTTTGGCCTTAGGCTGCATAGCCTTGAGAATCTGGGGCCTTTGCTGCTGGCAGTGGTTTTTGGAGCCACAGTAGCCCTCCTCCCCAAAGGAACTGGCATTATGCAGACGACCATTCCAGTTGGCATTAGCATTGGCATACCTCAACCCTGGAGATATACTGTCTCCACCGCTACCCCTTTGCATACTCACCATTCCACCTCCTCCATCACGAATCTGGAGGTCTAGGCTGGGCATGGAGCCATGGTTCACCCCCTGAGGTTCTGGAACACCCAGCATCATCCCTTGCCCCTGGTCCATCTCAGAGTGGAAAACACTCCCATGGGAGGAGAACTTCTTTAGGTTGGGGGTTCTTCCCAGGTTGGCACCTCCCTCTAGTTGATGTGGGAACTGGGACTGGGTTCGATGGTACTCTCCTTGAGGTGGAGGGCTGGAATATGACCCATGTTTAGTAGGGGGAAGGGCACCCCCACATCCTCCAGAGTACTCCAGACTGGATGTGGAGCTGTGTAGGCTGTCGTTGTCACTGCCTGGCCCAGACATGGAGTAACTGCTGGGGTTTAACCTGCTCTGGAAGGATGCAGCTCTGGTCATGGAGGAGCCGTTGTTGTGGATGGCCAGCTTGTTCATGGTTCCTCGGTTGAAGGACAGGCTACTGACTACAGAACGGGACTTAAGCACTGGGCTTGGATTGGAACTCAGGCTGATGCGGGAGTGGTGGGCTGTAGAGCCCAGGTTGTTGTTGTTGTTGAAGGCTAATGAAGGGGACTGGCAACCTCCTCCCCGCCCCTCACTGGCTTTGTTTTGGTTCAGGAAGAAATGGGGGGATGAGGGAGCAACGGGGGTGGAGATGGGGGAAGCTGTAGAGAACGATGGTATGTCGTCCACCTCTTCAATGTCGAAGGATCTCTTCAGCGCTGCAGGTGGAAATAAGGAATATACAGGTTGTTAATAAAATGTCTCAGCTCTATCTATCACCTATCTTCTACTAATTGTAATTAATTTGAGCTTTTGCTATCGGAAGGGCTGCATATTGTGATCAGTCATTGAGATTTTTGCATCTGGTCTTCCATTATTTTTCAAAGCTATAAAATGTAACATTTCCATATTACAATGTCTATAAACACTAGACTTATGTTCTATATGTTGGTGAGATGTGTAGTGTTTATCCCAAGAAATCTGTAATTTTATTCAAGTAACGCGTGTAATCGCGTTTCACCCGTCATCTGCCAATGGCGTCATATCCCCTTTGTGCATGTGTCAGAAAAAGCCTCGTCTTGTCATAAAGCTGACAATTTATGCCACAATTTTACCATACATTCCTTTGTCTACCAAACTGTCGGAGAAACACTTTTAAGGTGGAACTGCTTTATTCTGTGTTTTTAACGGTTTTAACTGTGTCCATTTGTTTTGGAGAGGAGGAGACCTCTGCGGATAATTCACCCCCCCGGTAGACAGTTCTAACAGTGACTGACACTAAAGCCAGTAAAAGTAAATCTTTGACAGTGTAGTGAATACTATGTGTATGGACGTATACACTCTGCAGTAGGTGAATGTACCCTGTGTCTGCTCAGAAGATCATATTAAATCCGTCTCTTTTGGTTGGTGGGTCCTGAATGCTCTAAGCCACTTGTCTTTGTATGGGAACACTGTCCCCTTCCTCTGTTGAACACACACACACACATTTCACACATGGTACCTTCAAGCTGCAAACACAAAGGGTGGATTGAGGTCAGAGCTGAAGTCAGGGCATCCAGTAGTTTTGTGTTACAAAAACCAACCACTGCAACGTGACACACCATGAGAAGATGTGAATGGGTGGGTCGCAGGAGGAGGGGTGTATAATTACAGTTCCAAAGTGAAAGCTGAGATGTCACCCAGAGTGGTCCACAGCTGCTACCTGCATCATCTGGTGAAAACCTCAATATCTCTCCCTCTATACCAAACCATCACAACTGGCACATTTTCCTTTAAGATATTTGGTTTTATCATCATGTCACCTTGGCATACTTATTACTCTCATCGCATAGCATAATACATAACTGATTAATTAAAGTCCCAAGTTTTGAAATAAACTAATAATAATGATAATTTACTTTTCTTTTCTTGTAAATCTTTAAGTTTTAGAAATAAAAACAACACATTTAAAAAATTGTTCCACAAACTCATTAAAGTGAAAAACATATATGTCATAATTTTATATTTTCCATTACAACTATTTAATTTTCAAGCACTTATAATGTCACAGTCTCTGTGTGTTGTATGACCAGGCCGATGACCTATCAGTGACACACACACACATAGGCAATAGCATTCAGTGGGTGTTGAGTGCTATCACTAATGCTGGCCTTTGAGCTGCTTGTAGAATGTCTCTGTTTAGAGAGGTGCATTATCCTGTTTGTTAATATTACAGATCAGTGAATTAATTCAGTTAACTAGCTGTTTAGAAAGGTGCTAAACAAACATAAGTCTTAGGTAAGAAACCAAAAAATCCCCCAGAAGAACAGGATGGGCTCATTTTCTATTAAAAACATCTAAAATAGTAGGATTGAGAGAGTATTTGACTTTCGTGCATGAAGCCAGAAAACACAGTTCCCTTATATAAATGCATATTGAGACCAGAGAGTTCTACTGGCCAAGCCAGCTAACTTCCTGTTTAGCCTTCCTCTAACTTTAAATGGGGATAAAATAATTAATCACGCAGCTCTTCAAGACTTTCCAAACTGCATGGATCAAATTCTGACAGTGAAACAAATCGCTCCCTCTGTAGATAAAAACGGCTCAATCTAAGGTAACGAAAACATAACGAATCTTATTTTCAGCTGATTATACATTAATGAAGACATGAATGCAGCACCAACAGTACACCCACAAATATATTATGTGGTTTGTGCTATCTGGCTGTGAAGTTTCAGCTTTAATTTCCATTGATGCTGAAGTAAATGAATCATTTACAATCACTCACAGTTCCAACATAAGGGCTTGTTGCTTTTCTCTGTTTTATATTATTGTAAAAATGATATCTTTGTGTTGTGGATTGGTGGTTGGATAAAACAAAACTTCTTGGAAATGAATTCATTGAAAATAAAAAACGATAAAAATAAATAAAACTGCAAGCAGCGATGAACAGGCCCTCACTTCTTCAAATATCAAATACACAACAAATATGTAAAATTTGAGGCTGTTTGCAGAATGGATACTGAACTAAGAGGGGTTAAGTTGTCTTGTCATGTCAATTTTTGGCAGCATGCCACAACACACCGTTTGACCAAATCTAAAGCTTATGATAACTTTTCATCTTAAACTTCTTTGGAGTGTACCGGCCCATTTTCAAGCCGTTCTGATCAATTCCCTAGGAGGAGTTCGTTAAAATAGAAGCCCTGAAATTGTCAGAAATGGCAGCAAAATTTGACATTAAATTCAAAATGGCTTCCTGTTGGATTTAGGCTATGGCTTCAAGAGGCTTTTTTTTACTTTCATCTTGACATGATACATAGACCTACCGATTTTCATACATGCTGGTGAAATGGGACGCCAGGGCTGCTTTATTGAATATTTGTAGGGGGCATTTTTGAGCCATTTGACACACCCACGTGCAAGACCCAGATTTGGGAATTTATTTTTTACAAACAATAATAATAATAATAATCTGAGCCAATACAATAGGGCCCTAATTACTCAGCTAGGCCTTATATCACACACCTAACTTGTTTCAGTTCCTACCTGTGCAGCTATTGGCTCACAGCCTCTAGGCTCCAGGCAGGCTGGGGAGGGGTATGTGTGTGTTGTGTGAGGACTCGGCTGGGTTCGCTGAGGCTACAAGTGTGAACCTGCCCTCCATACAAAAGATAAGGAGTCCTGGTATCAGGTAATTGCTGGCACCCTGTCAAACGCTGGGGAAATAATTACGGTGGCAGTGGTGCGCCCCGTCTCCGCTCTGTTCTACGTGTGTGTGTGTGTGTCTGTGTGTGTTGTCTATGTTTGGCTCCACTCCCTTTATTCTCACACTTTTACAGACCCTAATCCTTTCTTCTTACACAATGCCTACTCAATCTGATAAGAGAGATGCTCTCTCTCTCTCTCTCTCTCTCTCTCTCACTCTCTCACTCACTCACTCACTCACTCACACACTCACACACACACACACACACACACACACACACACACACACACACACACACACACACACACACACACACACACTATCCTTTCATGGTTGTTGCAGGCCAGTACACTGGGAAAGGTGTTTGTGTGTGTGTGTGTGTGTGTGTGTGTGTGTGTGTGTTGTGTGTGTGCATGTGATGATAGCTTGCTTCCTGTATAAACAGACTCCTGCTTTGTGCTTCGTCTTCCTTCATAATGCTGCATTTATGAAGCGTTCAGCTGCTTAAACATCCACATAGAACATAATATTTATGATTAAGGAACACGCAATTAAAGTAAACTGCTGCATAATAATAATAATAATAATAATAATAATAAACAATGGTTCTAATCATATGCACTCCATCCGTGTAAGCCATGCTTTTGGTGCTTTACATACACCAAGACAGCCGTCAGTCAGCTCAGTTTGTGTCTAGTAATCTCAGTCAGGAAGTGGAACAGTATCTTTAAAATGTGTCTGATACCAAACATTCCATGCATGACAGCTGTAGTGTTAGAAATTGTGATAGTAGTCTAAGTGGTCTGGTGGGGTTGGTAGGGTTAGGTTGTTGTCTGGTTTAGCCTTGGACAAGCTTAATCCGGTTTGATTTTATGCAAAATGACTGAATCAGCATTTTTCATTACAAGACAAGACGTGTTAGTTACAACTTTAATTTTGTTGTAACCCACTACTGATTTAAAATCCAACAATCCATGAAAACGCTTACATTCAATAGCTGGAAATATTCCATTACTTCGATTTAGAAGAAAACAGGATTTCAATCATAATAAGTCGATTTTGTGGAGGGTAACAGAAAAGTAATATAACTAGTAGTGTAATTAATTACTGTTGGCAGGGAGTAATAAGTTAAGTCACAATATTACTTTTAGTAAGTATTACATAATAAATTTTTTTGAGTAACTAGCCAAACACTGTTTTTCACAAGGCTTTTATTGTGAAACATTTGCAGAACCGCATTGAGGAAAATGCGACTGCACTGTCATTCATAGGCTGTGATTATGTTCCACTCCGGAGTGGCTGACTCACCAAGTGGTAAAATCAAATTACCGGTCCGGTATTTCACTACCAAACCGGTTTGAAAATCGGCCCAACCCTAACAGTATATTATATTACTTAAATATAAATATGTGGAGATCCCTTTCCTGTATTGTCTTTCCATAGTATGTATGCAATCTGGTAACAGAAAGCCATTAACAGTAAAAAGCATTGGCTTTTAATATTAAGCATTTCTGCACTCAGATATATTAAAATATAGAGAGGGCAGCTGTAAACTGGAGTTCATGGTAACCAGCCGACTAATGGAGTGAAGCCTGTGAGCTAGTTCAGGCAGTCAACTCGAGCTGCGCTGCTATACAAATGACTCACTCCATAATCACTAACCAAGCGCACGATTCCAATCTGGCGGTCTATTTAAACTGCACATATTTCCCAGCTCTCCCTCTGCTCTGTCAATGCCGCTGTTGCCCTGCATCCGTATTGCTGCCTGCTGCTCTGTAAGCCTCACCACCATCGCAGCATCCACCTGTAGGCTACAGCTACAGGGTTTTAAGGTATTTGCTTATCACTCCCCAATATCTCTATGTAAACATATCTGCGGGGAACGATGAGGTCGGAGCCTAGACTCCAAAATCTAAATATGCTATACTGCTGTAATAAACATTTCAAACGTGAGCTGTCTGACTGAACTTATAAAGCCAATTTCAGACAGAGAATATGCAACATTCATGGTTTCATTTATCTGTTCAAGTGTTGGCTTTTTGTCATTCAGACAGAGGTCTCTGTTAATGTTCTTCAAGGCTTTATTCAGACATGACAGAATGTCATCCATGAAGCTGCCGTGGATGAATGCTGAAGGGAGGAAGTGTCAATTTTTGTCCAACCTCTTTTTGCCTGGTTCCATTTTTATAAAGTCATTTGAAATGAGAAGAATCTCCTCAACAATTTAAAATCAGCTGTCACATTTCCCAGTTAATTCAACAGATTTTTTTGGTGTGTAAGAGATGTTAATAAGTGATACATTTCTGAAGTAAGCAGAACGACACATACACATTTAACCGTGCCACGTTGAAAGCGTTACAGAAATGTTTCCGGTCCAACCTCTTCATAATGCCTGTGATGTAAAAGCGGCTCAGACAACGACACTGGCATACTAAATTGCTGTGTAATTTACATCATGAAGTGCTTGTGTAAGAGGGGCTAATGTGTCTCTGAAGTCTGTAAACACTGGTAAGTGAAAAGCTGCAGTTGTTGCAGCTTTTGGCAAAAGGCCAGAATCCCAGAAGAAGGAAAACATGGAACAACTAGCCTCCAGTTCAGCTGGTCAGGATCACATTCCCTCCAAGAGGAAACTGATGCTGTCTGTGTATGTGTGTGTGTGTGTGTGTGTGTGTGTGTGTGTGTGTGTGTGTGTGTGTGTGTGTGTGTTCATGCATCTCTGTCCTTACCAACACCAAATGTCCTTGCTACATTAGAAAAGATTACGGAAATTCTTTATAGAAAAAAGGATTTTCTATTGATTCCACAAACAAAAGGCGGAAGTGAAATGCAGCACTTCCTGTGAAGTGGAGCCATTTTTTCAAGGAGAAAACCCAGTTCTTGCAAAAGCTTGAAGTTTGAGATTGAACACAAACTGTATGGGCTAACAAACCTATGAGCAATACTGAACATTGAAATTTTTAGAAGTATGTTTTTCCTCCTACTTTACCAAAAAATGAAAAGACATCAAGTTGCATACAAGAAAATCTACTCTGAATTTCAACTGACTGTTGATTTTGATTATTTTCTAAAAATAACTTTTTGTCATATTTGCTGAAACTTTCACTATATACTGACAGTAGTACACAAGTACAGATAATCTGTGAAAAAATCAGGTTCCTCTGGCTCCTCCAAGTTCTCCTAATGGTATTTGCAAAGAATCCACCATGCCCAGCTGACAACAACCAAACAGAGCCAAAAAAGATAGTTGACTGTTGACTTATTTTGTAGGTTATCTAAAGATAACTAATCTAGTTTATCTAAAGAAAAGCATTTGGCTGCATTTTAGAATGATCTGTGTCCGTACATTGCTTTGAATTAATAACTTTTGTATATGTGTATGAAATGTTGTAGCAGAAATGTTCTCCACCGCTGGAGATAAACCATTAACAATAACACACAGGCCCACACCCTCCACCTCTCCCAACTTGTGGTTTTGCTGTGATGTTGGTCAGTAAATGACACTTTGACATGATATGTTTCATATTGTATTCCAGTAGAGTATGGACCTGAAAATAGGGAGACCTTACTGTTCTGATCTGGTTTTTAATTTTGTAAGATTTTCTTACTTCATGTACAGAGCTCAAAAGTTCTGGTGTCACTTTGACTGTCTATTGGGGTGGAGGCTGAAGTCTAAATCATCTCAAACCTCACTGGTACACTGGTACCAGTGTTAGGTGTAGCCCATTACAAAGCAGTACTGTCATCACTGTGTCTGTTATGTAGTAATGCGTTACTGTCCTAAATTCAGTAATCACATTACAGTTACTAATCAAACAATTATGTTGTTACAAGTTCTTCAATTATCTGAATATTGAGTGGACAGGGAGGCTAGCCCATTTAATAGTTATAGTCAGTGCACCTGTAGAGAGGCTCTTCAGCCTGGGCGGTCTTATGCTGACTCCGAGGAGAAACAGGTTGTTGAGAGACAGTGTTTTAGTGATAAAAGTGTCAAATAAGCTGCACTAGTCAACTATATACCTGCCAACACTCCCTTTTTCCCCAGGTTTCTCAGATTTTCCTATCTTGTTTCTCCTGGAAAACTCCCATAATATGCACAGCCCTCAAAAAGTTTGTCTAACGTCACCTAACTCGCCTATGAAACAAAATCGCCACCTGGCAACCCACAACCCGAATGAAGGGTTGTGTGAGCAGAGCTCTCTGCACAGTTAGACGGGTCAGCAACAGAAAACTAGCTGGTGTGTATGAACTACACTGCAGACTGGAGTCTCTGTTAACAGTGACAGAGATCCACATTACATTCACTCGTCTCTTCAATGAAACATGGTCTCTATCCTCACTGCACTATTGTCAGAAATGCAATATAATATTCATGGTTATCTCTTCATTAGTGTATAATCACCTGAAAAAAAGTTTCAAGGCCACTGTAGTTTATCCTCTCTCTTCAAGTTCTTACTCCCAGGTTGTCAAATTCTGAGCTGAAGCTGAGCTAGTTGCAATCTGCAACTTCACCACTAGATGCCACTAAATCCTACACACTGGTCCTTTAAAGACAGTAAGCAGCAGTGCCACGTACATTTAAGTATTTATTTAGGAAAGAAATGCACATGATTGCTGAAACCAATCAAATGTTATAAAGAGTTCGGTCTAGACCTGCTCTATTTGAAAAGTGTCCTGAGAAAACTTCTGTTATGAATTGGTGCTATACAAATAAAATTGAATTGAATTGAATCAACAATTATTTGACATCAGTGATAGAGAACATTGACACAGTATAGGCTATATGTGTGAAACTGTCGATATATAGCTGGATGGCTGCATTCTCTCTGTCCTTAACAAAACAAACCCCCCATGAGTAAGCAGCCAAGGGGCGGGCGAGATGGGATGATTCTTTTGAACTAGTAAGCACTGGGAGGACATAAGACTGTCATGTGGACACACAACGAGGGGATTCTGAGTCTGGGCATGTCTATATCCCCCCCCCCCTCTTGTATGCACATTCCACACAGGTAGCACTCTCTGACAGACAAGATAGCAAGTGCACTGACACACGTGAACCCACACACGAAAACCCACAAGGAGTTATGTTATGTTATGTACAATTGCAACCAACTGCAGACATACCTGGCAGACAAAACCTGTACAGACACCCGGTCACTCTCTCTCTCACTCTCTCTCTCTCTCTCTCTCTCTCTCTCTCTCTCTCTCTCTCTCTCTCACACACACACACACACACACACACACACACACACACACACACACACACACACACAAACACAGAAAAACACATTAAAACAACTTCCACTTACTAAAAGCACATCTGGAAGACACATTCCAAGCAGCCGTTCGCAATGTTGTAACACTGAAAATGACACAGTGCTAAAGGCTCATAAACACACACACACACACACACACACACACACACACACACACACACACACACACACACACACACACACACGTATGTCTGGCTACTATTTGCTTCATAAGCACCTGTTGCCTGAAAAATATCAGATAGGAGCTGGAGTCTATTAAAGGGACAGTGTGCTTTGCTTAGAGAAGGAAGGAAGAGCACAGCAGCTACAGGCAGTTGGATACTCCCAGTGGTATCCAACCATGCTAGTTCACCAAACAAGTTGAATTTGGAAAACTCAACAACAACACGTCATAATCCACAGCGCTCACTACAGACAGGTTTTATTGAGAAGATAATCACAGCCCAGCAGTCACCTTTCAAACCTGCAGGGCCAAGACATGAATACTGCCTACTGATTGGGAGGGATGCATGAAAGGGATGCACGATATTAATTTATTAAAAGTTGATGTGATAACCAATAATTACCTGCTTCTAAAGCCCAATAACGATAAGATAACTGATAATTTCACGTTTTTGGATTTAAAAAAAAAAGGTTCATAATCTGTAGTTTTAACACCTGAGAGTAAGAAACGCTGACATGTAAATGGTGAATGGACTGTACTTATATAGCGCGCTGTAATTAAACCCCTTCTTAAAAAGCCCACTCTTGACCCAGGGGTTTTAGCCAACTATAGACCGATCTCTAACCTCCCCTTCCTCTCTAAGATTCTGGAGAAAGTAGTCGCCAAAGAGTTGTGTGACTTTTTACATAACAATAGTTTATTTGAGGATTTTCAGTCAGGATTTAGAGCTCATCACAGCACAGAGACAGCTTTGGTTAAAGTTAATAATGACCTTTTGATTGCCTCAGACAATGGACTGTACTTGTATTATTAGATCTTAGTGCTGCATTTGACACCATTGATCATAATATTCTTTTACAGAGACTTGAGCATCAAATTGGCATTAAAGGAACCGCACTAAGCTGGTTTAAGTCATATTTATCAGATCATTCACAGTTTGTACATGTTAACGATGAATCTTCAATAAATACTACAGTCAGTCATGGAGTTCCACAAGGTTCTGTACTTGGACCAATACTATTTACTTTATATATGCTCCCTTTAGGCAAAATTATTAGGAATCACTCCATTAACTTTCACTGTTATGCAGATGATGCGTGGTTATATCTATCAATCAAGCACGATGAAATTAATCAATTATCTAAATTACAAACATGTCTTAAGGACATAAAATCCTGGATGAGCTGCAATTTTCTGATGTTAAACTCAGAAAAAAACGAAATTCTTGTACTTGGCCCCAAAAATCTTAGAGACTCACTGTCTAAAAATATAGTTACTCTAGATGGCATTACCTTGGCCTCTAGCACCACTGTCAGTAATCTCCTATTACCCCACTAGAACACTACGTTCTCTGAATGCTGGGCTACTTGTGGTTCCTTTAGTCTCTAAAAGTAGAACAGGAGCCAGAGCCTTCAGTTACCAAGCTCCTCTCCTGTGGAACCAGCTTCCAGTTGTGGTTCGGGGGGCAGACACCCATACCACATTCAAGACTAGGCTTAAGACATTCCTCTTTGATCCCATGGTGCACTGAGCTCCTCTCTTCCTCTCTCTTTCTGCACTCATTCATGTCCCATTAATGCATGCTACTAACTTCACTTCTTCCCCGGAGTTCTTGTGCTCTCTCGTCTTGCAGGTTCTTATCGATCCTGGTGAAGCCTCCTGCCATGGTCCTGCTAGATTGCCATTACCAATACTGTTGTTGCTGTGCACCTGTCTGTCTGTCTGTCTGTCTGTCTGTCTGTCTCTCTCTCTCTCTCTCTCTCTCTCTCTCTCACCCCAACTGGACGAGACAGACGACCACACACCTAGAGCCGAAGGATCTGTCCAAGGTTTCTGCCTTTTAACAGGCAGTTTTTCCTTGCCCTTGTCGCCAAGTGCTTGCTCATGGTGGTACTGTTGGGTCTCTGTAAATAATATTATAAAGAGTTGAGTCTAGACCTGCTCTATTTGAAAAGGCGCTATACAAATAAAATTGAATTGAATTGAAATTGAATCAAACTACATGCCACACTCACCCCATTCACACACATTCATACACTGAAAGGCCTGGTCACACGCAATCTCGTATTACAGCTAAACAGTACACTAAACTTTGTTTCTGAAACGATTTTATGTGAGAAATAGGCAAGTCAGTAACAGAATCTTGCTTTATATTTGATCAGCACTGCCTAGTTTGACAGTTTGATCGGAGTTTGGTGCGTTGATCTGGACAGACTGCAGGTTTTAAGACACTTCTGTGTTGGCTTCACTTTTCATCCCCAGAAGCTCTGTCTATTATATATAGTGACAATGGTATACATACATGTCTGCACATATAATCCCCATGGAATACCTTTTCCAATAAGGTAAAATTCCAAACTCAGATCATGATACTGAATTTGTACTTGTTTTCTGATTAGTTGTCCTCAGACTGGAGTCCTCATATCTTCCCTGCAATAATGGTTTTGTCACAACTCTCATTGGTTCATTAGACCTGATCCAGTGTGTCTTAAGGGCCCAACAACTCCAGACTTGTCTGACTACAGGGCAGCCTGCACTGATGTTCTGCCAAATTCAAATCCATTATGGAAGAATGGCTTGGCAGCAAGCCACATCAAGTGCTACGTGTGTGTGTGTGTGTGTGTGTATGTGTGTGTGTGTGTGTGTGTGTGTGATAATGGGCTCAGGCCAGAGACAGATTTAGGGTGATTAGGTGGAAACACTTGTTCATGAGATCTGGGCAAAGTGTGTGTGCAACTAACATGCAAAGGGTATGTGTGTTAATGTCCATTACAACCTATATAACTCTCAGTTATTTAATTTTGTATTTAGGACCCAACTCTGATGTCTGCTATTGAACAGAAAACACACAGCGACTGGTGTTTCCTGGGCTGTTACACTCCACTGCATTAATATGGGCTGGAATGTCAGAGGGGGATGTTTTTTTGATATAGTACCACTTGTTTTGCACAAAGACAACGAGCTATGTGTGTGTCCGTCTGTGGTCACTGGGTCAGTAAGTCATGGGACCCTCTCTGATCTTTGCAGTGTTTGCGCCCTGCTGGAGTGCAGTACCAGGATGTGACAGGGCTGGGAAGGGCAGCTCTTTTCCCCCCTGGCCTCCTCTAATCTCCCATGTCATCCAAAGGCCCTAATGCCCTCCTGTCTCTCCCTCCAATCACACCTTCACACTGCCTTCACTCAAGTCTATAGAAGAGTGAACCCTCACAAACAAATGCCATTTTCTGTTATTTTCAGAATAAGTTCAAGAACTTGGGATTTTCAACACAAGAAATACCTCTTATTAAAGCTGCAGTAGGTAACTTTTATGAAAATAATTTCTTTGTCAAATTTGCTGAAACTTTCACTGTATCCTGACCGTAGTATATGAGATAGATAATCTGTGAAAAAAGTCAGGTTCCTCTGGCTCCTCCTAGTGCTCATAATGGTATTTGCTTTCTTGGCTCTGATTGGTTGTTGTTGTTCAGGCCCGGTGGATTCTTGCAAATGCCATTAGGAGCACGAGGAGGAGCCAAAGGAACCAGAATTCACAGATTATCTCTCTCATGTACCACTGTCAGGATATAGTTAAAGTTTAAGCAAATATGAAAACCTACTGCAGCTTTAATGGATAGATGATCAAGTGTAACGCACATTGGCTACGCCACGTAGCTTTGTATCAATTGACATATGTAGCACACACAAAACACAGTTTTACACTTCCATGTTCTTCTCCTAGCAGGTTGATCAGATCCAGCTGAAATTTGGTCAGAAAATGCAAACCATATTGTTGATGATATGTGATAAATGTGGTGAGTTGTCAATGAAGGGCGTGTCCGTGGGGTGGCGTCAAACGTGGACGCACACGAATTTGCTGTATTTTGAGTGTACATCGTCCAATCAGCACCAAACTTCAAGTGTCTGATAAGAGTCTCGCCCTGAACACATCTATGTGACAATATTCAGGAAAAAAGGTAGTGCCATCTAGTGCCGTACGGAAATGTCATTTTTATACTTTTATGTATTTTTCCCAGCAGATTGATCCAGCTGAAATTCTGTCAGAAGTCTCTTAAGATGATGACAATGACATCTTATGAATCTAAAGAATTTTTGCTGAACCACGTTGCCATAGCGTTGGGCAAAAATCAGCTTTCGTGTTAACATTTGTAAAAAAAAATTGGGGGGCTAAACATGCCCAAAAACTCATGAAACTTTGCACAAAATTCAGTTGTGGCGAACGCTAACCTATTGTCTTGGTCCCATACATGGGCGTTGCAAAATGGCTTAGCCACGCACCCCAGAATCAGCCCCCAAGACACGTATGACCGACATGTACAAAAATTGGTACGCATGTGTATCATGATCAGACAAGCAAAAAAGCCTCTAAGACCATCCAAACCCGACAGGAAGCCGGACATTTTGAATTCAGTGGTTATTTTCAGCGGTTTTTCGCGTTGTATTTGATCAAACCTCTCCTGGAGAATTTATCGGATCTACTATAAAATTGATCAGTACAGTTAAAAAACATTGCTGATTAAAAGTTGTGCTATTTGTGACTGCATGTCGAACGGCTTGCATGTGGGCCACTTTGAATCGAATGTCAAACTGTGTCGCATTTCCGACAATTTCAGGGCTTCCATTTTAACAAACTCCTCCTAGTGACTTTATCAGCACAACTTCAGAATAGGTGAATACAATCCAGAGAAGTTCAGGATTTTACGTTATTAAAATTTGTTCATACGGTTAAACGGTGTGTCCGCGGCGTGCCTTCAAAAATCAGCCTTGACATGACAATGGAAACCCTACTGCTAAACCTAACTGCAGTACAGATTCTGGGCAGAGCCCTGGCCTAAACGCGTATGAGTGCCAATTTTCATGTCGCGATGCAGCCACAGCACACCCCGAGTTGCGTGGAGTGCGAGGGCCCAATCATCACTGCTTGCAGTTTTAATTTTGTTTGAAGGTATGCGACTGAAAATCAACTTCGCCCCTCTGAAACAGCAGTTGCCAGTGCCTAGCCAATCAGAGTCAGACTGGACACTGCTGCGAAGTACTAGGGTCTAATAAATAACGTAGTAGCGGATCATATTTCCGGGTCTGAGAAGTGAAGCCAATTCGGAAGAATCTTAAACCTACATTCTTTTCACTGGCCAGCAGGGGGCAGCTCCATTGGATGGAAAAGACGTGCAGTTTAATTTAATGGAATGGAGAAATAAGTCTACTTCTCACTTGGTTTTTTAACTCAGTAAACAGTTTCCTAATGCGTTTATGGTCTCAATCTTTAGTTTCAAGTCTTCTACCATACAGCATGATGTTCATTTAGTAAATTATGGTCCCATTTAGAGTAAAATAGACTATAAAGTAGGGAATGCTTTAGGGTGTGGCTACCTTGTGATTGACAAGTCATTCTCAGAGTCCGTCCAGCTCAACGCACCAACTTCAGATCAAACTGTCAAACTAGGCCATGCTGATCAAATATGAATCAACATTCCTGTGTTGTTTATTCCTATCCTCAAATCTTCTGTAATATGGGAATGTGTGTGAGTTGAAACCAAGCACAGCTCAGCTTGCAGTACTGTAGGCACCACTGCTGGCTGCAAAAAACCAACATGGTAACAAACTTGAGACTTCAAAGTGGTACTCCACAATCCAATGGGTGATATTACAATAGATTCACACTTGGCTAACATGCGATGACACTGGGAAATAAGGTAATTACACATTTAACAGAATCCACTGTGTTAACAAAATTCAAGGAATTTATATTGGACGATTCTGCGAAACCCGAAATTACATCTACTGGAAGTTTTGAATGCCGGGACTATTTTATGGTAGAGACACACAAAAATACTTTTTAGCGGTTTCTTAAATCACATGCCTGTAGATAGTGACTCCTATCCATCTGATTAAAACAGACGTGGGTGCTGGGGATGAGGCACCATCTTTCACCCAGCATTCCACAGCTGGCTGGTCAGCCCAGCATCAACAATCGCTCCCCTGTTTCCAAATCAAATTTAGATCCGTCACATCTGATGATTTTCTGCCACTGGGGCTCTCAGCCCAGACCAAACTGCTGGAGGAACTGGGTTAACTGCCTCCTCCTCCACACAGGATCACTTTTTTAAGAGAGGATAACTCAGGGAGGTAATCACATGTCAGACACATAAGCATGGAGCCTGTATGATTGTTAAGGTCAGAGTGAATTATGTTTCTTCATTAAAATGAACTATTTATTTATTGTTTTATTTGGTTTGATGGATTGTTTTGATTAATTTATTGCTGCTTGGCATATTATCAGTGTAAAGGCCCTGACTGTGCTATGACAGTGGTTTGAAGTGTCAAAAAGCAGCTACAGTGGGGGTGTGTGGCCAAAAATTAGTTTAGAGGCACAGATCAACACCTGTCTAAACAGAAGAATGTCAGAAGAAAGTTAGAATGAAAGGAGAGAGAGCAGCTTTTGTTGTAACGTCCCTGCAGGGTCCAAGGACATGATGGATTGCCCTGAGGAAGAACAAAGCGTGTTCATTCTGGCATTCTCTCCCTCTCTCACTGTCCTCACACTAAAGACACTCATACTTATCAAAGATCTTACTTTGTGTTTTTGCATAGTCTTTGTCTGATTTACAGTGTTTTAAAAAGGTCTAGAAAAATATCATAAACATCACTGACAGCAGTAGTAGTGTATCCTGTGATGGATTAAACTGAAATTCCAAATAAGTGACAAAACAGTAAGAGGCGACTGAGGGACTGAGCAGAAGGCCAAAAAACGAGTGAAAAATATCAAGCCCTCCAAATTATACTACAAAATATGCTGTTTGTCCATGCCTTCTGAAATCAATGTTGTGATCTGATCTGATCAGGCAGAAAAAAGCATTTTAGCCTCATAATAAAAAATAATATCACAATTACAAAAATACAAGCATGCACCATTTTTCAAAAGATGAAGTTTGATTTCTGAGATTACTCAGAATTCACAGGGATTGTTGAATTTGCGTTTATTTTTGCAACATCACAACTTTATGGGAGAACTGAATTATATATAACTTTAAGTCTTAATATAATTATATAGTTGTCCCGAATGGGGAAATTAGCTATAAAGACCAAAACTGTTTTTTGTACCAGGCTGTAAACATGTTTATTTCTGCTATAAAGTTGGGGTGTTAATATGGGGCCTTATGGAGTTTGACTTACTGCTGGAGCCAACCTCAAGTGGCCATCAGAGGAACTGCAGTTTTTGTTACTTCGATGTTGGCTTCATTTACAGCCACAGAGGATGCAAAAAACGTGAACTATCCCTTTAAGGTTTGGTGAGATTTAGACAAAGAAAATTATAAAATGTAAATAACTTTTATCAAATTTTTTGGAAGTTGGAACAACAAGAGGTGTGGCAGTTTTTACTGATTGCAATTTATACTGATCCTAGTTTGATCATTGATTGACTGTAAAGACTCTATTATTTTCAAACCTTTCAAACCCAAAAATAAGGTATTCCTCAGGACAACATCCTCTCAAATTGTGGGTCTTCAGTCTATTGTGGGGCGAACAGAGACTGTCTTTGAAGCACAAGCCAGCTGATTCACAGAGCTGAACTTACTGCTTCTAATAGATACTTCTGTCTGCTGATGCGATGAACTTATTCTCTCTCTCTCTCTCGCTCTCTCTCGCTCTCTCTCTCTCTCTCACACACACACACACACACAGACACACACACATACACACATACATACACACACACACAGGAGCCCCAGTGTGCACACACAGAACGCTTTTCAAGGCTTTGCTTACACTGTGTTATTAGTGCTCCTCTCTACCTGTCCAGGTTGTTTCACACCGGACTCCAAAAATCATACTTCAAGTCTCACTCAGGCACACCAAACCAACCAAACATGAGCTGCTGTCTTATTTTAGCTAGTCTATACACTAACTAATGGGTTGATATTTTCACAACATATATCACAGTTTCATGGTATAATAATATTTCACAATTATAACTATCATGGTCAGTTACAATGACGCTCAAAGCTATGAAAACAGAAGGATTTTATAATAATATTTCTATGTTAACACGCTGTTACTGTAGATAAGGCATGGGACAATGTGAAAAAAAAAAGAAGTGTTTTTTGTTGTAACATGCAATAATATTGTATATCCTTCCATCCCTACTGTACATAAGCAACTGAAGTCAATTTTCATATCAGGTATACCATGGTATTGTATACCAATGCAACCCTCTCACAAACTAACAATTTCAATCAATTAATCAATTATATTGTATTAGTACTGAGTACTGGGTATCTGAGTCTCATTCACAGAGTCCCAAAGCGTCTGTATTGGATGACCTGAGAATGAGACTCAGATACCCACTATCTTTCTCGGCTCTGATTGGTTGTTTCCGTCCATGCCCATGGATTCTTGTAAATGCCATTAGGAGAACTAGTAGGATCCAGAGGAACCTGATTTTCACAGATTATCTGTCTCATGTACTACTGTCAGGATATAGGGAAAGTTTTAGCAAATATGACAAGAGTTAAACTTAAAAGTTGACTACTGCAGCTTTAATCTGAAAATTATTTTTGCCAATGATTTAAGCTTAACCAACCACCAAATGTTCGGTTTACTGCCATAGAAGAGTAATAATAGCCTATTTACATAAAAAAAATTAATTGACTGATATTTAACAATCAATCAGATTTTATTGCAGGTGATACGTAGTTTGCTGCCTAACATGGTATATTTTAGTGTATATTTTCTGTTAAAACTGCTTAAAAAGAAACTTCTGTATTCAGCCCTATAAAGCAGACAGGAGTTCTCTTTCTTCTGAACAGCCTGGAGCTGCGGTCCCACATTCGGTTTTATTACGTGCCAACAAAACAGGCAGCAGTAAAGTCATTCAATACTACAGCTGACATACCTTCAAAATCTGATAAAATCCCTTCGAGGTGGTCATTGACGGAAACAGACATCCTGTCTGCGTTCAGAAGGCTTCGTGGTGCCGCTCCGAGTCAGAGAAAGAGAAGTGAACCCTGCAAAAGAACTTGCTCCGTACAGTGGAGTAGCCGGACTGATGTGTGCAGGCTGGGCGCCAACTGAGCTGTCCTCTCGGTGCTGTGCGCGTCCTCACAGTCCGAGAAAGCTGTCTGTAGCCCAGCCCCCCTCCCACTGATCGGCTGCCTGCAGCCTGGAAGACCCGGGGGGGACGGGGGGCGGACGGCTGGTGGGCGGAGCCGCATGCAACACCTGGAAAAAAATCCTCAGTCGAATTTCTCTTTTCTTCGCTTTCTTTACTCCCCACGCCGGCTGGATCCCCTCTGGCCAAAAGGCCGAGTAGTGTCTGTCTGTTCAGGGTCCCACCTGCCTGGAGCCGAGAACAGGACAAATCTATATGATACCTACTGTGTTACAGAGCTGATAAAAAAAAAAAGTTAACACAGTTAGAGAAACACAGAGGAAGTTGTGTGAATATGAAGTAGTGTAAAAGTAGGAACAGAAGGTTGAAAAAACTAGCAGGTTAAAGCTATAATATGTAACGTTTCCACATTAAAGCTGCAGTAGGTAATTTCTATATTTTTTTTTTGGACATATTTGCTGAATCTTTCACTATATTCTGAAAGTAGAACATGATACAGATAATCTGCGAAAAAAACAGCTCCGGCTCCAATCAGAGATAAGAATATGGAGATGAATATGTCTCAATATTATTCATATATGCAAACACCGCAATCCACGCGTATGATATAATTTGCAAATGCAAAGTCAAAATTCATGACTTGTAAATTGGTATTTGCACAAAAGTGTAATGATTTTTTCAAATGTTTGGAAATTTGCAAATTAAATCATACCAATTTGTAAAAGTATATCACGTCTCGCATGTGCATCTGTCTTTCATTTGCGACTCCTACATTCCGTGTGTGAAGTGATGAATCTGCGTTTGCAGATCATCCAACATGCACATTCATCCCTGCTTCCGCTTACATCATTTTGAGACATTCCTTTCGCCTTTTTCCAACCTTATCCATACCAAAGGTCTTAACCCACGCAAGAGTGACTGCAGACCCGCAGACCTCAATGTGGGCGGAGTTAAACGTTTGACCCCGCCCACTGCCCAACTCATTTAATATGGTGTCCGAAGAGGGACAAGAAACCATAATGAATGTGGCGAAATGCAGGGATTTAAACACAATGAATTTAATCTTTGGTTTTACTAATTATGAAATAACAGATTAACTACCTATCAAAACATAATATTACCTTAATTATTCATAAATGATGAAAAAAGTAATATATTTTAATGTGTATTTATCATAATCAAATGTAACCTGAGAAATTCTCTTAATGTTATCAAAATTAAAGGGATCACTGGACTGTTTTTTTTTTATTGAATAACAAATTATTTAACAACAAACATTAACATAAAACAAGCAGACAAACAGTAAAAATGTTAATGAAATACTAAAATGATATTAATGATGATCATAATGACAAAAATGATAATAATAATAATAATAATGACAAAAATTATAATAATAATGATGATAATGATATTATAATAATGATGATAATAATACTAATAACGCCAATAATTATGAAAATAATAATAATAATAACAACAATAATAATGACAATAAGAACTATAACAATCATCATAATAATAATTTTTGAAATTGGGTGGACATGTACTGGTCTGGGTCTGGGGTACGGATCATATGATATCAGACTCTTAGAGGAACATGGCATTGATTTTCAAGTTTTCTTCATCTACACAAAGTTTGAAGAAAGTTTCCCATATCCGCCTTATCAGTGCCTGAGGGGAACCCGGTCCGTAGCACTTTCACACACTATGAACACTATGAGAGATACATTGTTTACACCAAGGCATGCAAAGAGTACAGGTTTTCTTTCAAAAGACTAAAGTGGATATGAAACTATAATGAATATTATTTCTCTACTACACACCCCCCCTTGTTCATTTAATGAACAAATACAATCAAAATACAATCAATATGCAATAGTCAAACATTAAAGACATCAAACGCATCAATCTGTTTTGCAGACACAAATGTGAAATTGTTTCATGTAAGTTACTCATAGTCCAGAGAAATATAGGCTGAATATATGCATAAAGGAACTTTAAGTAAAACTGAAAAGAAACCATGCATAATGACTTTATTATAATACCATATTATATAAATACATGTAGCAAAATAACAAACTATGACCAGAGACTCATAAAGCATCCTATCTCTGAGTTGTATACAAGTGATTTTAAAATCAAAAAGACAAGATATGCTCTTAATAACAAAAAGAATGTCACTGTTATATTCATAGAGCATATTTACTGTACATGTTAATATAAAGTATGAACGATGAGGGCAGTGGGGGTCATATCGCGCAGCCCTTAATTACAGTGTATTCAATAACTACATTTCAAAAGTACTACCTTTGTGCCTCACTGAGGCATGGCCCTTAATGTTGTCCACTTGATATTTTGCAGATGCACTGTACTTGCAAAACGGACATGACAGGGGACTGCTTTTTGTGGATTTGGGAAGGTCATCCCCACGTATCACTGTAATGTGTCTCTATACATAAAAAAAAAAAAAACATGATTACAAAGTCACAAAATACTGACTATGCATTAAATTTTTTTCTTGTACTCTGATTAGTCTCATTACAGTGCATATACCACCGAATGCACTCTGATATTAGTATTACGTTAGTTTAAATATAACATTAGCTCATGTGCAGCTAATTCACATAACTTAACAATACACCTAAAATTACATGAACAATATTATAAAAGTCATACTTACTTCCATTATTTATGATACCAAAGCGGCAGTCAGAAGCGTGGAAGGAGACAGGAGGAATAGACCGAACAGGAAGCATCACGGTGACGGCGGAGTGAAATGTTGGAGAGTTAATCTGTTATTTCATAATTAGTAAAACCAAAGATTAAATTCATTGTGTTTAAATCCCTGCATTTCGCCACATTCATTATGGTTTCTTGTCCCTCTTCGGACACCGTATCAAATGAGTTGGGCAGTGGGCGGGGTCAAACGTTTAACTCCGCCCACATTAAAGTCTGCGGGTCTGCAGTCACTCTTGCATGGGTTAAGACCTTCGCGTATGGATAAGGTCGGAAAAGGAAAAAAGGAATGTCTCAAAAGCGGAAAGCGGAAGCAGGGATGAATGTGCATGTTGGATGATCTGCAAACGCAGATTCAACACTTCACACACGGAATGTAGGAGTCGCAAATGAAATTTCAAGACAGATGCACATGCGAGACGTGATATATTTTTACAAATTGGCATGATTTAATTTGCAGGTTTCAAAATATTTGAATAAATCATTACACCTTTGTGCAAATACCAATTTACAAGTCACGAATTTTGACTTTGCGCTTGCAAATTAAATCAACAAGTCACAAATGTTGACTTTGCCTTTGCAAATTATATCATACGCGTGGATTGCGGTGTTTGCATATACAAATAATATTGAGACATATCTCTTTCCATATAAGAAAGATTCATTGTTGAGTTTCATTCCCTGATTGTTAAATACAGAGGCTTTGGGACTCTGGGAATGAGACTCGGCTCTGATTGGTTGTTTTCGTTCAGGCCCAGCGGATTCTTGCAAATGCCATTAGAAGCACTAGAACAAGCCAGGGGAACCTTTTTTTTTCACAGATTATCTGTCTCATGTACTACTTTCAGAATATAGTGAATATTTCAGCAAACATGTCCAAAAAAAGTATATAGAAATTACCTACTGTAGCTTTAATGTGGAAACGTTACACCTGCAAGTTTTTTCAACCTTCTGTTCCTGCTTTTACACTATATATGGTTTCAAGGTTCAAACTTTCCAGAGATCCCTCTTTTTTGCAGTTTGAATTAGTGCTGTCAGTTAAACGCATTATTAACGGCATTAACGCAAACCCATTTTAACGGCGTACATTTTTTTATCGCGAGATTAACGCCTAGCACACTTTTTTTTCACATGCTGTTGCAACAACTAGTAACGTTAGAAAAACTACAACACCACACCAGATCTAGCTAGACCGGAAACAAAACAACAGGCACGCCGCATACACTTGTTTAAGAGTAGTAGACGTTATGGTTTGAGTGGATGGTGAGCGCGGGACGCCGAAATGGATGGATTCCTTGTTGTCAACAGGCTTGTCTGTTTGAGTAACTGGCTCAAAGCAAAGAAGTAGTAGGTTTACCTTTTATTGGTTACCGTTACTGTTCATTCTTTCTGAAATAAGAGGCTGGGTTGAGCCTCTGGTGAATAAAGAGCAGTAGCCTGACTGCTATGTTCAAAGCAAACTTGAGAAAAGTATTAAGCCATGGTTTAACTGCACTATAGGCTGAGTCCTAGTTTACCTTACATGTGCACTTTGTAATTTTATTTTGTATCACCCTGTTTTGATCCCTTAGAAAGGGCTGTTGAAGGGGCTGTTTTTGTGACAAAGTATTTTTTTCACCCTTTTATTGATGGGCAGTGTTACATTGTGTGAGAGATTATTTGCTCCAAGTGAGAATGTTAGTGTGAAATTGAACACTACAGTATATGCCAATGTTGTTTTCAATAAAAACAACATTTGAATAAAGCAAGCCGATCCACTTGTCCATGTTGATAAGAGCATTAAAATGAGAAAAAATAATGGGACAAAAAGAAATCAAGGGACATTTAGAATAGATAAAAATGTGCGATTAATTGCGAGTTAACTTTGACATTAATGCGATTAATCGCAATTAAATATTTTGATCGTTTGACAGCACTAGTTTGAATGAAAGATACCAAATGGAAGGCAGAAACAGATAAATCATTCAGTCAATCAATCTGGCATTTTATTCAGGTAATGCTGCTTTTCACCATTTGCCTCACATATCCCCTTCGTGATTGTCTGCAGGAAGCTGCCATACATTGACTTTTTATCCAGTTTGAAGCCACATTTTCACCATCCACTGTTTAGATCTCATTGGTTTGGTTTTTAGTTGGGTTAACTCACATTCAGGCAGCAATAGTATGTTTTTATGTTGACATAGTTTACATTGTTTTCTTACAGTGTATGATGTGTCCACAGAAGGTGTACTTTTGCCTTTTCGGACTGTTAATGGAAATGAGTCACGGAATTAGAAGTTTAATGCTTTTTTGCTCTTTTCAGAGGCAGCAGGCAGACTCTCCCTCAGCATATCAAAGAAAAAGCCAATCAGATTTTTTTGCACTAATAATTTGTTTTTGCTGTTCTGATGTCAATATAATTCTCATTGTACAATTAATTAAAATTCTCTTAGCAACATGAATGAACAAAGCTACAGTATATTTGTCATAGTAGTAAGTAAATAGTTCAAACTCATTCAATGTAAAGGCATTCCAACAACTAGACTCTCAAAGCAGCTTTCCAACACTTCTGGGGGGCAATCAGATTGTGTTTGCAATCAGGTAGCCCACTAAACCCCAACCGAAGGACACACACTAACACACAATCACACACACACACACACACACACACACACACACACACACACACACACACACACACACACACACCAGTCTCTGTGCAGATCATGAAAAGCCACTGTGACATTAATCCTCCTTGGTTCAGAGCCACAGGGCTAATGAGAGCCCCTCAACTAAAAGGAGGGTCTACATGTGTTTGTCTGTATGTATGTGTGTGTGTGTGTGTGTGTGTGTGTGTGTGTGTGTGTGTGTGTGTGTGTATCTGTGTGTGTGTGTGTATGCATGCACAGAGAGAGTAAGAAAATCAAATAACTTAAAAACTGAATAAAATTTTAAAAACTAAACAATTAAGAGGTGTACCTTTGAAGGCATATTTCGGTAAACAAGTTTAGCATGTGTATTTTGCATGGGTAAACATGGCTTTCGGTGTGTGCATGTTATGGTGGCTGTGGGAATATAGTCACATGGGTTTGGCTCCTGTCTCTCTCTCTCTCTGAGGCTACTTAATCGGCCTGTTTCCTGTGATATGCCCGATAGTTCCAGACGGTGAATCTGTGTGTATACGTGTGTGTGTGTGTGTGTGTGTGTGTGTGTGTGTGTGTGTGTGTGTGTTTGCTCGTGCTGCGACTCGCCCGAAGGAATCTTTTTGCACAGTGCTTGATGTCTGCGGTGAATTGTAAGGGCCAAAGAATTCAGGCACCACATACAAGAGAAATTTAGATGGAAAGGCTCAAAGACATGATGGAATATGATACATGAAGCATAGCATTAGCTTCCCTAACTCCCTTTCTTTCTTTCTTTCTTTCTTTCTTTCTTTCTTTCTTTAAACCTGGGTACTGTTTTGTCCAGAAAAGGCAGTGAGTCAGACATGTTCTCTGACAAGTGTCGCCAATTGTTTTTGTGATTTTCATTAACAGAATTCCAAAGCACGGCCAATAGTAAAGTGGCTGGGATGGATGCCTCCCTTTGAAGGTATTTCAAGCATGTCCAATTTGGAGGAGAATTACAGGGAAAATCCTGGACAATGTTGGCATTATATATCCTATTTGGTATGGGAACTAAGCATCGTCTGCATAGAAAAACATTTTAACAGTATACTTCATAGTACACATAATTCACTCCTTTTCCATCTCATGCAGTAAAGGCTTCTCCAACTGACAAAGATAGCAACAAACAAAACTTTCTGTCAGTGACCTATGGCTGATGTTACACATGTTGCTGCTCCATGTTTTACTTCTGCATTTGGTCTTAATGACCCTTGTAACAACTGTTAGTGTTAATTACTTTTCAAAATAAAGGTTACATATATGAAGTTTAAAACATTAAAATAGCAGCAAACACGTATTAGTTATGTAAAGATATTGTGGAGTCATGGTGTCCCACTCCCTCTTCTTGTGTTGCTATCACTCTGTGGTTTGTTTACATAGCCTGTCTGCTCCGTGTAAAGTGAAGTAAAGTGACTGAAACTGCTGTTTTTATCATCTATGTCAGTGATTTAAGGATTTATTTCCACCAAGCAGAGTAGGTGATGGCTGGAACAATGATAAGACAACAAAGATGGTTTTGGTCACTTTTAGTTTGTTTCTCTCCACTTTGAATGAAGTCATTATGTTACAATGATCTACTAGGTAAAATAACAATTTTTGTGGTGTTGGGTGGGTTATTTGGGGTTAGGGTTAGGGGGTTAGGATCTACAGGATCTATCTCTGTAGGGATCCTTTCCATAATGTTGTTGGACACTTAGGGCTCTATCTTGCACTCAGCGCAATTGACTTTGTCGCACGTCCTTAAATTAGAGAATGAACTTGCGCTCCGAGGGGCGGTTCAGCGAAAAGAGGAGGCGTGTTCCGGCGCAAACGTTCCCTGGTGCTATTTTGCTATTTCAGAAAACAATTCCGCCACAGACCAGGAAAAACCTATGGGGTATTGCACAAAAGTAGGATAAAGAAATCCAGGATAAGTGAGCAAGCGCGGCTTGACTTAGCGTGCTCGGCTCATCCTGGCTTAATCGGTTGCACGTTTGTCGAGCCAGGATGAAAAGGTGCGGCTATGTTAAGCCAGGTGTAGATAGTCGGGATAAGTGCGGGTTCACGGCATACTTAAATAGACCTCGCGATCGCTCACAGAAACACCGATCGGAACATGGATAAAACACGCGCTTCGTATTTCACGCCCGCTGAACAACATCTCCTGATGGAGTTCTATGAAGAGGTGAAAGATACCATAAGAAAAAAAGGCAATACCAGTGCCATAATTAAAGAAAGAGAGAAAGCCTGGCAGACAATAGCGGACCGGCTTAATGCGTAAGTAGTCCAAAACTGTACAATGAATAAACAGTGCTCCACTGGAACTGTCATAATTAGGCTCCAATTGAAGGACTAAAGGAGTTACTTTAAGTCCACTAATCAACTGTTGTACACTTTGCTTGTGTGGCAATTAGCGGTGCATGTTACTTAAATGTAGAGTATGATTAAGTGCAAACAATTATCCACAATGTGTGTCATTTAATCTATTTTTATCTATTTTATCTTTCTATCCTTCATAAAGAACAAACTTGTCTGGCCATAAAAGGACCTGGCAGCAAGTTAAAGTTAAATACAAGAACATTTTGCAGGCTGGTAAGTGACTATAAAGTAGATAACAGTGAATAAATGAGGTGAATATATTAGGTGTCTGCTCACATGTTGAATGTCTGTATGATTGTAGCAGTTAAAAAAAAAGACCATAGAACTGGCACAGGGGGCGGCCCACCAAGCCAGGATATGACCCCGGCGGAGGAGCTGGCACTCCATTTAAATAAAGGGAGGCCAGTGATGGAGGGAATCCAGGGAGGGACAGTAACGGACTCTATCCCAGCCACAGAAACTGTCCGCTTCATACAAGGTACATATTGCCGTACTACAGACCACAATCAAATAAATCTATTATACTGTCTGACTTTAGATTTCCTTGCAGTGTCTGGGAACACGCTTACACTTTTGGAGCCACCAGAAGATGATCCGGTTAGTACATTGTATTGAAATCACAGGCTTGGTATGTCCTGTGAAATCTTAATTCAAGTTCTCTCAAATGTATGTATGTATGTATGTATGTATGTATGTATGTATGTATGTATATGGCAGGGGGAAGGCACATCTGCAGCTGCAGAATGCACTTCTGCAGATGAGGAGACTGTGTCACTGGACTCCAGAAGGCTTGAGGTATGTCAATTTTATGGAAATATCCTTCTTGTCCATAAAGGATATGAAGTCTGTGATGTGGTGCTAATAGAAAATATGTGTAACAGGACACAGATGATGCACAGTCTCCTAAGCAGCCCGGTAACATTGTGAGTATTGGCCAAAGTAAATCTATATTATGCACAAATCCTGCTTTGCTTATTTGACATTTCTTTTACAGACTTCACAAACTGTCAGAAGGCTTTATGCGAAGCACCTGGAGAGACAGATAGAGCTGGCAGATGTTAAAATAAAACTGAAGAAGAGAAAGCTCCAAGAAATGGAGCTGGATCTTGAAATTAAACGTCGGACACTCAGGAAACTGGACCTGGAAATCCAGAAACTAGAAAGAGAAGTGAGTATTTCAGTGCACACAGTAACCATAACTGCCGTACAGCGTTTTTATCTTTGTTGCTTTTGTTCTCTCTATTCCAGGATCCAAGCAACCAAGGCAAATGAGGGCTGCCAAATAAAAATTCAACTAGAAAACATTGTGGTGTCCTCCGTTTTTCATGAATGTGAAGTAGAATTTAAAAGAATCTCCAATGCTAAACAACACAGCAAAATAACATTTAAGATATTTTATTAACTAAAGAGGCTAAATCCAAAAATTAAGAGAAGAAATGTGCAATATATTGCTCCCTGACAAGTCTGCCATTAATGTTGTCTGGGAAGATGGGAGCATTTTCCCAGTCAACATGAACAGCCACTCGGGGGGCCTCTCCGGTCCGTGTATCTTTTGGTCATTGGATTTTCCTTTCAGAAACGGGTATTAAAAAACAGAAAACGAGTGGTTATTTGATTTTCGTTTTAAAATACAAAAATTTAAATTGAAATACAAGGTGTTTTTCTTTTTCATGGTCAAAAAGGGATGAACGAAATTAAAAAAATGATTCGATTTTCATTTTCTATTTCATATAACAAAAAATAAAATCACTAGAAAACAGAAACGGAAAAAAGGCCTGTTTTTTCATATTCTGAGACCGGATGTTGTCATTTACAGGACGGTGCTGTGTAGAAGAAACAGTAGGCTAATAGACTGCGGTCAATCCAGCCGTGAGTCCGATCTCCGTGGTCAAATCAGCCGCACTTAAATTTCGAGTGTACAAGTATTCTCAGCATTATGGTAAATGCGGAGAAAAGCCGTATTTACTTCCGGTTTTCAAAATAAAGGTATTTAGAGCCGTAAACTATAATTCAAATATGTTACAGTGTTGTGCCCCTGATGAATAAAAACACTTTATATCAAGTATCTTTACTGCACCAGTGTGGAGAAATGCCAAAATAAAAGCCTCATATTTATGCCTCCAGAGATTGCATATTTGACCATATTTGAGGTACTGTAAAAACATATTGCTCAGTGTTTCCTGGCTATGGATGGTATATTTGACTATTACACATATGAGACTACAAGCATACTTAATATCAAGCATTTTTACTGTACCAATTTGGAGAAATTCAACAATAAAAGTCGTCCATATTTGTACCTCCATGTGGTATTTTCATATATTTGAGTAACTGTAAAAACATATTGCTCAATATTTCCAGGCTATGGGTGAAGCATTTTCATTATACTTCAATAATGATACAGTAATCATGACAAAATTTCACACAAATGTTTAATAACATCTTGATAATATAAACACTAAACACAAAATCCTACACAATTCTAATTTGTTTACTTTTCACACAAAATGCAATTCCAGTCCACATGCTTCTTATTTTGCAGCTCTGCTGTGTCCATTTGTAGGCACTGTATGTGGAACCACCTGCAACAGCTGCCACACTGAATCTGTAAAAGGGAAAAATAATATATGAGGAAGAGACAGTAGGTACAATGGTGTTTTGAAGTTAAAACTAATTATTTTTCCCTTTTACAGATTCAGTGTGACAGCTGTAGAGCTGCAAAATAAGACGATTTTTGTCATGATTACTGCATCATTATTGAAGTAACGTTATAATGAAAATGCTTCACCCATAGCCTGGAAATACTGAGCACTGGTGCAGTAAAGATACTTGATATAACGTGTTTTTTTATCCATCAGAGGCGCATGAAACACTTTAATGTAACATATTTTATTTTAAATGTAGGTTCGAATGATAGCTTACTGTTCTTAATACCTTTATTTTGAAAACCGGAAGTAAATACGCTGTTTCTCCGCATTTACCATAATGCTGAGAATACTTGTACACTAAATTTAAGTGCGGCTGATTTGACCACGGAGATCGAACTCACGGCTGGATTGACCGCAGTCTACTAGTCTACTGTTTCTTCTACACAGCACCGTCCTGTAAATGACAACATCCGGTCTCAGAATATGAAAAAACAGGCCTTTTCTCCGTTTCTGTTTTCTAGTGATTTTATTTTTTGTTATATGAAATAGAAATTGAAAATCGAATCGTTTTTTATATTTCGCTCATCCCTTTTTGACCATGAAAAAGAAAAACGCCTTGTATTTCAATTTTAATTTTTGTATTTTAAAACGAAAATCAAATAACCACTCGTTTTCTGTTTTTTAATACCCGTTTCTGAAAGGAAAATCCAATGACCAAAACATACACGGACCCTCTCCTTTCTCAGGCCTGCAATGTTATGCAGTACTGCGCATGCAGCAATGACATCACAGGCCCTGTCCGGGGAAACTCTCAGGTGGTGCAGGCACTGAAACCGAGATTTCAGAAGGCCGAAGGTCATCTCGATTCGAGCCCTTGTTTTATTGTGTGCTTGGTTGTAGGCCTGCTGTGGTGGGGTTTGGGGGTCCGCAAGGGGAGTCAAGAGGAATGACTCGCAGGCGTAGCCTTTGTCTCCCAGCAGCACACCAGAGAATTCGCCTGATAATGCAAGATATCATTTAGAAAACTACACGGCAGAGTTAAACACACATGATGTCCAAGGTGCTTACAGCACAAATAAAATGTGTGGCTTACCTTGTGAAAGTCTCTCATAAATTGGACTAGCCCGAAAGACTCTGGAGTCATGCACTGAGCCAGGCCACTTTGCCTCTAAATTGCTGACAAGGCAGTCAGCATCACATATCATCTAAAATGTTAAGTTGTAACCTATTAAGGTCATTTAATGCACAGAATTAATTTATGCAGGTCATAGTAAGCACAAATCACTCTTACCTGAACATTGATGCTGTGGAAGGATTTCCTGTTAACATAATCTCCCTCATGTTCTCCTGAGGGGCGTTTGATTCTTATGTGTGTGCAATCCACTGCACCAATGATGTTAGGGAAAGCTGAAACAAAAAATAGTGAGTATCCAACTGACTGATCAAATTAGAAACTAATGGTTGCACGTTTAAATTGAGCTTACCTGCAATCTTGTAAAACTCCTCCTTGATGTAGAGGGGTCTTCTGTGGCCAGGGAAGGTGATGAATATGTTGCTGAATGACTTCAGCGCCAGACAAACACGTCTTATTGTGCGGCAAATGGTTCCTTTATTGAGGTTCTCTGCATCCCCAACAGAATAAAGGAAGCTCCCACTTGCAAACCATCTCAATGTAACACAGACCATCTGTGGTACAGTGAGAGCATGGCTTCGTGCTGTCTGGTGCTGAATTTTTGGACCCAGCAGCCTACATAAATATCTCAGTCCATCACCTAAGAATCTGTATCTCTCAATGAGATAGTCATCTCCAAAGGCCAATGGGTCTGACCTGTCTCGGAAGACTCTTTCACGCCTAAATGCTCGTCTGAGGATTAGGGCTTCCTCATCCAGTACATCCTCCAAAAAAGGGCAAGCCATTATGAAGAGGGAACAGATGAATGGGAGTTAGACCTATATATACTATATTGTCCTCGTCACAGATTTCATTGAAAACAGCTTTGCAACTTCATCAGCTGTGTTTTGTAATCTCAATTACTGCAATAAACACATATTTATTAAACCTCTGACGGCATTTTGACAAGCAGTCTTCATTAGCATAGCAATATAACACTTGTCCTGAGTAATAATACTACCACTTGAATCAATATAAAAAGACTGTTGCAATTACAAACAGCCAACAGATTTAAATGAAATGAGAAATGACAATATGTATGTAATATTTTAATGCAGGATAATTAAAATGATGCAACATACTTAGAAAGACCATGGACATGCTGTAAAACACATTAATTCCTCACAGGATTGACGGTGGAAATACAGGTGAATCACTAGGATTAATCTTAGCCTGGCTGTTAGCCTGGTCTGGAGCAGGCTAACTGCAGAGAATAAATCACCATAGTAACTTGGCCGGGATAAGTTTAACCGGCTTTCATGCAACCGACTTGAGGCTAAATTAAGCCAGGATAACCAACATATCCCGGCTTAATCCCTTATCCTGGTTTTGTGCAATACCCCTCGGGTCTAAAGTCAGTGGCACTTATTCCGATGCTATTTTAAGGGCGCAGACTTGAGGGGATGCGCCTGAGAGGCAGCAGCAACATCGCCACCCGGTCAAGACGGGCATTAATACTTTGCCGCATCCCGGACAGCTCCCGCTCCAGCATGTCAAACCTGGTTTGCTGCATCAAGAATTTCTGCAGCACTCAAGGTTCCTAAGAGCACAGTGGCCTCCATAATCCTTAAATGGAAGAAGTTTGGGACGACCAGAACTCTTCCCTAGACTTGGCCGTCCAGCCAAACTGAGCAATCGTGGGAGAAGAGCCTTGGTGAGAGAGGTAAAGAAGAACCCAAAGATCATGTGGCTGAGCTCCAGAGATGCAGTAGGGAGATGGGAGAAAGTTCCACAAAGTCAACTATCACTGCAGCCCTGCACCAGTCGGGGCTTTATGGCAGAGTGGCCCGACGGAAGCCTCTCCTCAGTGCAAGACATATGAAAGCCCGCATAGAGTTTGCCAAAAAACACATGCAGGACTCCCAGACTATACATTTAGGACATATTATTTAGTCCTGTAATAAGAGAGAGAGAGAGAGAGAGATCCAGCGCCAATTATCCGCACCCTCCTCTGTGTGAAAGTTTCAGATGCGGCGAGGGGGGAAATGTCGCTCCGTCCCTGATCCTCCTCTGGAGGTAGTATCAGGGACGCATTATTTTTGAACCGCCTACAGTGTGAACGGATAAGCCGACCGCATGGAGTGAGGGCGTGTCGGTCAGACAGTCTGATAACTGCACAGGTCTCTCACTCAACTTAATAAAGAGAAATGTCCCACAAAGCAACGTTACAGGACCAAACAACAGTAACGTAGTAACTGTAACTGTCTTTGGCAACTTACATGAGGAAAAAAAAATACCACAGCTGTACGTGGAGAAGCGTCTGTCCTCCTGTCTGTCCTCCCGCCTGTCCTAGCGACTCTTCGTCATATTTCTGCCCAAAAAACAGCGTCTGTCACCGGCGAAAAACTCACCAAGTGTCTGTGATCAAAAATCAAAAATCACCGCGACCGCCAGCCCTCTGAACCGAGACATCAGTTTACTTTCACTTTCCAGGATGTTTGGGCTCTGCAGTGATTGGCTCTGGTGCGCATGTGGCTACCGTGGCTATTGTTTGCAATGCTAGCGGAATTCGGAAATAATTTATGAAATAATTTATTAACGGTATCTTTATAGTCCAAACAAAGCCGACGTTGCACACCCTTAAACCACACAGCAGTCATGTTGAAACTCTCAGGTCAGTCTGATCCTGATCTGCAGAGATATTTGAGCCACACACACATACACACACACACACACACACACACACACACACAGACAGACAGACAGACAGACAGACAGACAGACAGACAGACAGACAGACAGACAGCTTTATAGATAGATGGTCCAATTTAGAGTAAAATAGACGCACTGACGCACGTAAAATAAAGCATGGTATGTTTTAGGTCATGGCGACAGGTCATTCTCAGTGAGTCTCAGCTCAACACACCAAACTCAGATCTTTCAAACTAGGCAGTGCTGATCAAATATGAATCAAAATTGTGTTACTGCGTTGACTATTTCTCTCCTAAAATTGTTATAGAAACATATTTTGGTTTTTCCTGCTACAGATGAGTTGAAACTTCACAGCCAATGAGAGCAGCTCAACTCACAGTACGTCACCTCTGCTAGCTCTGAGAAACTGTCATGACGACGACCAAATTTCTAGGTTTCAAAACAGTACTCCACAAACCAATGGGTGATGTCACAATAGATTCACACTTGCAATAGATCCTACTAAATGTAACACACTGGACCTTTAAGCTGATTAGACAGCTGGATTCTGACATAAAAATCTTACCTGCAGCACATTTACAGTAAACAGCTGCTCAGGGGCCTTGTAAAAGATAATAATAAATTCCTAACCTCACACACACTGCAAACTTACGGTATGGACTGTGCATATTCAAACCATTTATAATTTCTGTTACTTACTGTCCAATGAAGGGAGAATATATAGAAATACCACTTTAGACTGTAGTGGGAAAATGCAATCAGGGATAAGGTTCTGTGAACATGAGGCAAACTATATTTTGTTGTGCTATTTCACACCACTCTAAGTGCACATTCCAAAGGTAAGCAGAAAAACCTTTTCAAAATTTTCTTCATATGGTGTGTCTAACTGTGGGGAGAGAGAGCAGTCAGTGACTCCCGCTTCATCCTACAAACGTAAGAAAATAAGGACCCTGTGACACTTGTTTATTGACTCCAATATGCTACTAAATTACACAAGATTATCCTCAATTATATAAAGCTAAACTGATTTTCTGATTTAGATTTTTGCCAATTTGTTGATTGACTTATTTCATTAAATTGCATAACTGCTGAATTGAATTGCACAAAGCGTGTCTCATGTATGCATGAGGTGTGTGTGTGTGTGTGTGTGTGTGTGTGTGTGTGTGTGTGGAGAGAGTGAGCGAAAGTCC
The DNA here is from genome assembly GCF_905237075.1 of Dicentrarchus labrax. Taxonomy (NCBI): domain Eukaryota; kingdom Metazoa; phylum Chordata; class Actinopteri; family Moronidae; genus Dicentrarchus; species Dicentrarchus labrax. The sequence goes on from NW_026136722.1 coordinate 21,628,283, forward strand.
TAGGTAGTGTGAAGAAGTTCTAGGGAAGTCACAGTGTGTACTCATTGATCTAGGCAGGTTTATATAAAAAATATTAGCATCTTGCTGAGAAACCGCTGTTCTATTGCTATATAAATGGGCAGGGCATGCCCGGTAGTGACTGGTAGCCGAGATTCCGCTACATTAGGACCTATAGAACCTTATGGTCTGTTTGACTGTAGGGCTAGGCGTCCGGTTAATAAAGTAGTTTAAAGTAGAAGTCCTATAAAAAAATTAATAAAAAAAATAAAATAAAAGACTGAACAAAACATTGTCGAACATTGGTGTCCAATCTTCAGCAAATCCTAGGCGCTGTGGTAGTCAGTGAAATAAGTTAACCCCTCAAGCTCAACAGGAGAAGAACATACAAGAACTGTATTATTACAGTTGTGTATGCATGTCCTAAATAACTTGAGCAAACATCATAAAGGACAATAGTAATATCTTATGCTACTTAAGTTGTAAATATTGTTGTTGTGGTGGCCATCGTGTGTGCTGGTTGAATTTAAATTTTTGTGGTTGTTGTTTGTTGCTGTTTAGGAAAAAATGCTGTTTGATAATTGTGGACTTTGTCCTGTAGGGTGTCCTCTTGTATATATCACCACGAGTGATCTTGCTATTGTTGTTTTTTTGATTCCCCCCCTGATAAAAATAATTTTCCAAGTGATAGTGTTGTACCCATATACTTGCCTTGGATATACTGGAATTCCCTAATTGTCTAAGTATATTATTTGCAGTGACTGAAAGTTTGCCTAGGACATAGGTTTACTGTGGTTTCATGTGTGTTCCCCCCCTTTAGATCCCTCTCTGTGAGGTGTGCAGCAGTTGTCTCATAATCCTGCACGTTACAGCTAGAAGAGCTATCTTGTTTAAAATATTTGCAGGGTCTCTGTGTGTGTGAGTGCAATACAGCAGACTTGTGCTGACAGTTGGAGCATATCAACTGCTACTTGTTAAAGCCTAATGATTTTATGGACCCTGTACTGGTGCTTTTGGGTACGCCTAATGTTACTACACATTTTTGGGACAGCAAATATTAGAGACGCTAAGGACATAATCAGAGATGCTACACTGTTATATATATATATATATATATATATAATACAATTATAATATTAATTCTTTATTGTGGGCAATGACACAGGAGTAAAGTAAAGGCATTCTAGTCAAACATGTTGATGAAAAAGAGGTCAACATATTGAATGAATTTTGGTCTCCCTCAGTTTTTAGGTCCAGCTTTGCACTCATTGTTAGAGGCCTCTGGACCGTGCGCTGCAATAATTCTGGTGTATGAATTATCTTACGCTAGTTGTAGTGAAACTGTTACAGAAATTAACATGGGCTCTCCAGCAGGCCTTCCTAGGCTAGAAATACACATAACCTTTAAAGTAAGACCTGTAAAATTGGTCTTTTCGGTCTGATGAAGCAGAAACGGATGCTAATCATATTTTTCGCGTACAAAACCGTTGCAACCATCAAGTTTAGATAGAATTGTAAATACAGTGCACGAAAGTGACTTTATCCTGGAATGCATGATGAAAGCAAGGGTTTTTTGGGAATGGAAGGTTTCAGCTGCCCTTGGCTACACTTTTGATCGGAAGCACTGTAAGACTTAATCAAGACCTCAGTGCTAAACGAAACTACACATTTGCAATGGAATGCATGGCAGGCATTTTCTCAACTTAAATGTGATTTATCCAACTGCTCCTGCACTTACAAATCAAGATTATGCTTATGGAAAAGCCTCAACCATTACTATGGGACATGAGATATTTTTGTACACAAATCATGCACTCCACGCTTCTCAAGGCACCAAACCTTTTTAAAAACATATGCACGACGCACAGGGTACGATATCCTCCTCTAAGACCCCGAACTCACCATACTATGGTGTCCAGCATTCAAACCTCCCACATGATGGAACTCCACATGATTGTGTGGCAGTTTCGGAGGCGTATCTAAAGGCCTGAAGGGATCTTTTAGCCGAACCATTGCCAGGAGTTTAACTTTCAATGTTGGTGAAAGCTAACGCTGTTGTTGCACCAACACCAGACGTGTTAGAATTGGAAACAGTGCTGTCGCAACCGCTGTATGCTCCCCTTTCAGGACAAGCAGCAGAACTTTAGTTTTTTACTAACGGTTAAGGATGACGATCCCACCATTTCATTGCGTGCTCTGGCTGAGGTACAGTCGACTGAGAAACAACTTTGGTTTGACAGGGGAGTTGTTAAAGACTGCTCCACTGGACTGTTTTGTTCTGCCACAGGGTTGTTGGTGGCACCTGCATCTTTGATACCATAGTTGTTTGTTGTTGCGCATGGTGTGTCCCATGTCTCAAGGGGGGAAGTATTGAAAGTGTTACAAAACCCTTGGTGGTCTCCATATATGGTCGCTACAGTTAAAAAAAATAAAATAAAAATACATACAGATACAATCATATCAAATCTGCGTAGAAAATAACATCAAATGGCCCAAAAGCAAAGTAAAACCTGTACAAATAAACAAAACAAAAACAAAGGCTGATGCCGATTTTCTTTGTTTTAGTTAGTTGATTCTCGAGACAACTCGGTTTGCTTGTATCCTGTGTTGATGCAAATAAATCTTGCATGTGGAGTGAAACGGTCAATTCTCTTTGCTTTCTGTGAGTCTGTGCAGGGGCGCCGCCAGGAATTTTGGGCCCCATGACAAAAAAATCAAATTGGGCCCCCACTACGCAGCTGTTGTTACCACATCTCTAGGACCTAACTGTCCCATCAAAAGCTTTACATAACTCTAATTAAAGGCTTCCAACTGTCTTGCTTCTTGTAGTTCAATACTAGTAAAAGCACAATATTTACTGCTGGTGATTTGTACATGCATGCAAGTCTGCATACAGTATGCAGTTCACTATTTGATGAAAGATTAAAAGCAACCATAAAAAATGTGCTAAAGGCCATCTTTTACAGTCTCAATGTATTTTTATTGGAACATTTCAAAATGGAAAATTCTCTTAACGAAATTAATTATTAATTATTATTATTATAAATTATTATTGTCATTATATTATTATTGTCAAATGTCATTCCATAATTCAATCTAAATGAACATATCAAACTGGACTATTTTAATATTGTCTGTATCTTACATGCAGGCTCAGGTAAGCTACTCACTGTTTCCAACTGTCCAGCATCCAGTACAGACAGTAGGTTGTTGTTCTTTTATTTTATTTCATAATGATCATTATGTGAGAAAATAATTGTTATTATTGTGTTTGAATATCTGTCATTAATAAATATTTCATTTTCTTTTTTGCAATGGTATAAAGAGCAAGAGAGACAGAGAAATCCCCATTGCAGCCGATCACCTTCTCAGCGGATCGAATGATACGCTGCAGTCTGCCCTTGTCCTTGGCAGTGGCCGCAGCGTACCAGATGGTGATGGATGAGGTGAGGATGGACTTGATGATGGCGGTGTAGAAGTGCACCATCATCGTCTTTGGCAGGTTGAACTTTTTCAGCTGCTGCAGGAAGTACATCATCTGCTGGGCTTTCTTAGAGAGGGAGCTGACGTTCAGCTCCCACTAGAGTTCCTGGGTGATAATGCTACCCAGAAAGTGGAAGGACCACACAGAGTCAACTGGGGAGTCACACAGGATGATGGGGGTGGGTGGAGCTGGGTTCTTCCTAAAGTCCACAACCATCTCCACTGTTTTTAGGGCGTTTAGCTCCAGGTTGTTCTGGCTGCACCAGGTCACCAGATGGTCAATCTCCCATCTGTAGGCAGACTCATCTCCACCAGAGATGAGCCCAATGAGGGAGGTGTCATCCGCAAACTTCAGGAGCCTGATGAACTGGTGACTGGAGGTGCAGCTTTTAGTATACAGGGAGAAGAGCAGAGGAGAAAGAACGCAGCCCTGAGGGGATCCGGTGCTGATGGTCTGGGAGTCAGAGACATTTTTTCCCAGCTTCACGTGCTGTTTCCTGTCAGACAGGAAGTCTGTGATCCACCTGCAGGTGAAGTCAGGCACAGTGAGCTGGGAGAGCTTGTCCTGTAGCAGAGCTGGGATGATGGTGTTAAAAATTACATGGTCAAATTGTAATTTTTGCAAGGAAGGAAATTAGAGACACTAACAAGAATTTAGTAATGCATTTGGTTTAAAACAAATGATTAACATATTTATATTTCAATTTATTTGTTGAGATGCGAACTGTGTTAACACTATATAATTATTCAATCCAGATTTGAAGCAATACACTTCAAAAAACAAGCTGAAAAATGGTAGGAAAGGGGTGGAATTGCACAAATTAAACATGTATTGCAATTCAATTTAAGTCTGTTGTAATTCACATGTGCCATTTAATAAAGTTGGATGAACTAATTTATTTTATTTTTTTTCAAGTTTGTTCTTTTTTTATCTTACAACTACTGTATATCATTTCCCCAAACAAAATACCAAAAGTTTACTAAACTTTCTCACCTTGTTGGCTTCAGTTGGATCTTATTTTAACCTCACAAACTGGTTTTTAAAGTGTAGAATTGTAGAACTAATCATCATTTTACCCTCAGGAGGTTTGAGGCCACCCAAGGAGATTTGCTTGCATTACGTTTGGGCAGCCCCTCCACAGGCACCCGAACCTATCATTTAACGTTGGACAGTATACAGTATTTACTTTAATTATAAAACTCCTGGTGTGTGCTAGCACTAATTGCCCATTACAAAATCATTGCAAATGTGCCACAACACTGCACAAACTAAAGGGAGTGACTTCAAGTGAAATTAGGTCACTCTTAAATGCCTTTCATTATGGTGAAATACAGTGTCTAATTTCGGTTTATGCTTAGTATAATTTCTATGGATTCTTTGTTGTAATCACTTATGTTATATTATATCTAAGGTGAAAAAGTAAAGACATTTGCTATAAAGTGTTTTTTCACTGATCAATAGGGTACCTGTTCTGGTGCAAATCCTACTATGTCAATCCAAGACATGGCCACCACCCGAAGGTGAATTCAGCAATATTCCATTTTTTTATGTATTTAGCTTTGCCAAAAGTAATTCACTGTAAATGCAGATAAACACTACAACAAAGACAAAAGAAATGTGTGATGGGGAATCAAATATAAGAAGAAGATTAACTTTATTAATCCCCAAGAAGAAATAATTTTTTACTCACATAGACACATAGGCCCGAAATACAATTATGCACTTATAGGGCTTATAGACATGCAGATGTGGAAGGATGGTGGAGTGATGGGTTGCCACGTAGCGGCACCCTGAGAGGAATTAGGGGTTTGGTGCCTTGCTCAAGGGCACCCCAAGAGTTCCCAGGAGATGGAACTGGCTCCTCTCCAGTTACCAGCTGACATTACATACTTTGGTCAGGGCTGGATTTGAACTGGCAACCCACCGGTTCCCAAGCCAAGTCCCTATGGACAGAGCTGCTATATGCTAAAATAGTTTCCAATATAATATATAATAAATTCCTTTCAGTCCTTCAGCAGTTGACAGGTGTCTTCCTGTTGCCTCAGTTTGAACTTGTCTTGACTTGAACAATCTGTTTCTTGTCTTGTCTTTGGTCACACTGTCCACTGTATAACCTTAACCTGTAATCAGTATATCATCTGCAATTGTGCCAGGTAAGCCCTCCAGAGGTTGAGTTAGTTTGGAAGATCTCCAGTGCTGGGCTGATCCCCAATGGCATTCTCAGCCATAAGTACCTGCAGGTTGTGAGATAACTGGATTACAGAATCTACTGATTCACCAGTCTGGTGGAATGTCACCAATAGTGGGAAAAAGAAAGTGCTCTGTTCAGTGGTTCTGGTTCAATCCCATTCAGTCCTTCATCTGCCAGTCAGTTTCTGTACTGACACCTGCTTATCCAGACAGTCCTACATTTCATAGGTGCAATGATTTCTCTCAAGTTCTTTTTGACATCATAGCACTGTTTGCCCTGTTTAATCTATTTCATCTATTCATTGATTTGTCTGTACCAATATAATCCATAATGATGGAATTCTGTACAACTGAGATGGAAAATACATTTCCCCTGTTAGATGAGCATTATATTTTTACCTAATTGTAACCAGCACAACACCAAGGATAACAGAATTTGCCAAGGGTGTTCATTGCCCAGCATTTTTCTGTAGATTACTGGAGCTTCTAAAGCCCTTTGCACATGTTTGTAGCCCCAGCTCAGGTTATGTCATCCTGGAGAAGCTCCTTGGACTCTTTAAAGGTCCAGCTTCTTCGATTTAGTCTCACTCACCCACCCCTTCCAAGCACAAAGATGCCAGTGTTTGGTTGCTGTAGAAACACTGCATGGAAGGTCACATGACGTCTGTAGATAAAAAAAGGTTCCATTTTTTCACCACAGCTGGTGGAGAGCAACTTCCAGGTGCCGCAGTTGCTCTCCACTGACTGCAACACCCAGAGCATTATGGGAAACAGCAGCTTTTTGTCACCATCCTCCTGCTGCTGCCATCTGATCTCGTTCACTTTCCAGGTGAGACGCATTTCATCTCCAATGAGCCTAATAAAAGAAGAGAAGTCCACTCCAGATGCACCAAACGTTTTTAACCATCCAAATCTGCTCTTACCCAGGTGTGCTGAATGATGAATTCCCCAGGATCTTAAATTGGAGGCGGTTGGCTGATTGTTTGTTGGCATAGGTAACCCCTAAACACTATAAAAAGCCAGGTGGTGTGCCGTGTGCAAATACTCATGAGGAAGCACATGAGGCTTGCATGAGGCTCAATATCCTGTACAAGGAGCTGTCATATCGTTTGGAAAGTGCTTGTGTCACTGTACTAAACAAACCCAACAATGGGTAAACATAAAGCCAACAGAATTAGCAAAGAACACACCTGCTCAAGATAAACTGAACACTGAGTGTACTTGTTGCCATGTACCTTAAAGTTTGAGTATAATTCTTTGTGTGTGTCTATTACCAGGTGATGTTGCCTTCTTCTCAGGTCGCGGTAAGAGGTCAGGTCAGTCAAAGTTCACTTATTGTCCAACTAACCTACATTAACCTGATGGAATGGGGAGGTTAAATGTTTGCTTCTGGGTTAAATTGGGAATTAGTTGTAGATTGAGAGCAGGGTTTGGGTTAAGGCCAGTAAATTACTGTAGTCAATAGTCCACTGTGCACAGGGGTGCAGTATAGGGGGGAAAAGTTAGGACAATTCCAAGGGCCCATGACTGACAGGGGCCCCAAAAAATAGGTAAAAACTAATATACAATTATTAAACCACCATCATCCAGTATATATATTTCAAATATAATAATAAAATGAATGATCTCTTTGTTTTTACTTGTTGTTGGCAGTAAAAGTTAAATATCCCCATTGACCAAAAAGTAAACATCCATACTGACCGACCACCCCCCTGTATCTGCATGAAATGGTTTGGTCCTGCCTTAGCACTTATCAGTGAGGTGTTTAGTTGCAGTCAGTAGATGTGCCAGAACTACAGTGATCACAATGTTAACTAGTAAATCAAAATCTGGTTTTCAAAAAAGGAAAGAAAGAAAAGAGAGAGAGGAAAGACAAAGGAAAGGATGTCAATCTGTAACCCAGTGTTTCACCAAGAAAGGAGCCTATAGTCTGTGAGTGGTATTAACCTGTTGGCTTAATGTCCATAGGGAAATAAGATACAGCTACAGACTAGTGTCAGCCTACATTTAATCACCATTTATTCAGTTCAGGGAAACGTTTAGCAACATATTCATATTAAATCATTGTCCCTGCCCCTCTTTAACAGACTTAACAACAGATGAGTCAGCAGCACCCCAGTCTCCCCATCACTGTACCCCTCCCTGTCCCAGTGAAGAAGCTGAGCAACATTGTGTTCAATGACAGGCCAGTTAGCATCATTGCAGGGAGTCTGTGGGGATTTCTCTGTCTCTCTTGCTCTTTATACCATTGCAAAAAAGAAAATGAAATATTTATTAATGACAGATATTCAAACACAATAATAATTATTTTCTCACATAATGATCATTATGAAATAAAATAAAAGAACAACAACCTACTGTCTGTACTGGATGCTGGACAGTTGGAAACAGTGAGTAGCTTACCTGAGCCTGCATGTAAGATACAGACAATATTAAAATAATCCAGTTTGATACGTTCATTTAGATTGAATTATGGAATGACATATTGACAATAATAATATAATGACAATAATAATTTATAATAATAATTAATAATTAATTTCGTTAAGAGAATTTTCCATTTTGAAATGTTCCAATAAAAATACATTGAGACTGTAAAAGATGGCCTTTAGCAAATTTTTTATGGTTGCTTTTAATCTTGCATCAAATAGTGAACTGCATACTGTATGCAGACTTGCATGCATGTACAAATCACCAGCAGTAAATATTGTGCTTTTACTAGTATTGAACTACAAGAAGCAAGACAGTTGCAAGCCTTTAATTAGAGTTATGTAAAGCTTTTGATGGGACAGTTAGGTCCTAGAGATGTGGTGACAACAGCTGCGCAGAGGGGGCCCAATTTGATTTTTTTGTCATGGGGCCCAAAATTCCTGGCAGTGCCCCTGGCTGTGCATGTGTGTTTACTCACAGCAGAGCCACAGGAAAGCAGCCACAAACAGCACCACTATATTTTTTACGTTTTTCATATAAAGCAAACAATGACAGATTTTACACACTCTGTTATTGATTTGTCACACAGTAAATATAATTTTATAAGTCTATAAAACAGAGCTGAACTTCTGTAGCTTGAGGGGCCTGTAAGAATACGCCAAATTTAATTTTGCTAAGTAAAATTCTGTTTTTCTACATTTAAATTCTAATTTTAGAAGAGGTTGGGTCAGTCATTCTGGAGAAAGAGAAAACTGATTGTGGGTACCCAACCCTAACCATAACCCAAAGTGTTTGTATTTGACAACTTACTTAATCAGCTGCTATAGGGTAGGCAGGGGGCGCAAGACAAAAGTACATTTACTTTTTACATTAAATTTACTGTATGTTATGTAACATTTCTTACTAATAATGAAATAATTGAATTGGATATGGTGTGTAACCAGGAAAAGTTCCCAGCATAACAGCAGAGGCCCCCCTCATCATTCTACTGTCTGCTGGTAGACAAAGAGGAAGACAACCAAACCAACTGGAGGGACACAGTGGTGTTAGGGTGATCATAGACCTATAAACCCTAAATAATACATTTAGAGTTTGAAAAAGTTAAGAAGTATGATTTATTAAAATAAATATAATTCAGTTGCAAAACACAGACAAAAATGACTTCATTGTAAAACCTGATCAGTTAATTAGACTCAAACAGTTTGAAACCGATTGAGTTTGAAATGTATTAGCGCCAACAATTTACGGATAAAACAATATTTGATTTAAGTACAAGTAACTCATTTATTGTTAAGGTAAGTGTATATTACACTCATGTGTGGCATTTCTCCAAAATATGTTAACAGAATTTATCTGAATAAAGTAATACTAACTTATTGGTAACAAGTGGTAAATTGAATTTAGTGGTAAATTGAATTTACTCAGTTTTCTTCCACTAAAGCATATTAGTACATTACTTAATTGATTATCAAAATGGAAGCCAAACTTATTTACACAGATAATACTGGGTAAATTACACAGGACATACTGAATAAACAGTGAAGCTGTGCTGCCCTCCAGTGGACAACAGGGTACTTAGTGATCGGCTGTATACCACTGTGAGGGTGTGAGAGAGATTAGAGGTCTGCCTCTGTTTCTTTCACTCGTTCCTTTTTTTCAGATGTGACTGCATGCTATCACTGTGCATATGTAGAATGCTGCCGGATCAGCCAGCTCAACATAAATGCAAAAATGATATTCACATATAAACAAATAAATGTAAATTAAAATGTTCTGGCAACAAAAGATGAACTTTTCCCGACCAGAAGGTCCAACTTCACTCCACAACTTTCTTCTTGAAACAGGAAGTGCATTGTTCATCCTCCCTCTGTACATTTGGTTATGTTTCTGGCCGAACACCATGCATTCATCTTGGAATTGGAATTAAAGCTTTAATACAGCAGCCTCCCTCACACAGGCAGTTTAAAATTAAAAGGTTTGTCCATCCTAAGCTTCTCTAAGTCCTAAGCCCCACTACCTTATTTTCTACCACATAATTAATTGATAATATCATCAAACTTGAATAAATTATACAATTTACAATTACCAATACTATCAAATAAGTTTGACCTTAAAATCCATGTAATTATGAGGACTACGATGTAGGATAGCATTTTAGGAAACAAGTCCATTCTCTTTCTTTTCAACGATTAGATGTGTTAGGCACAGAGATGGAGTCAGGACATGATCCTAACTTAAGAAATATAGCACATATACAGTGCGCAGAAAGTTGTGATGCATTTATGGTGAAACTGCTTAGTCAGGGTTAGGATTAGCACAATAGTGTTTTGTCTACTGGGAGGGCCCCCTAGAGGGCACTATATCATGTTCTATCTACCAACCAAGGGGCAACCAAGAGGATGCCTGCTTTCAGTCTTTATGCATGAGATTGATATTGATGTACAACATCTCACCCTCAGAAAGAAAGTAAATACGTAGGCCCATATTTTCCAGACTGTTGAGCCTTTAAGCCAACAGGTGGCCTTCACTGTGAAGTGTGTAGATGATTGATTGATTGATTGATTGATTGATTGATAAAATTATGTAAAAATAATAGTTACTGCACACTGATTGACTTTTTGCTGGTATTGTAGATTGATGCTGCTGAATGAAGACCCCCAGTAAAGAGTACTAGTGTGTAGTCTGATTCTTCTGTATTGCTCACTGTCTAGCTGCCACTCTATGATGGATGGATAGCATACATCATAATTATGCTATATGTTTTAATCACAGACTGTAAAATTAAAAAACAGAACTGGTTTCCATGGTGTCCCCCATAGGTTACGGAAGAGCCGTTACGAAGTTACCATCTTGGCAGTCCTGATTCAGCTGTCTCCTGGCTAATCCAAAAATGGGCAAAGAGGTGGAGCGTGGATGCAGCTGAGGCGAGCTGAATGAAGCCTGGTTACTGAAACCAGCTGCCTGTGACAGCACCTACATGTCACGGATAGATAGATAGATAGATAGATAGATAGATAGATAGATAGATAGATAGATAGATAGATAGATAGATAGATAGATAGATAGATAGATAGATAGATAGATAGATAGATAGATAGATAGATTCACCAAGACTAACAGGCCAGGGTGGGGGTATTGCAATTGTCTTTGAAAACCATCCTACTTGTATTCCACTCAGCCTTGGCTCTTTAAACAGTTTTGAAATCTTAACTTTTAAAACTTTGTGAAAACACATTTGCCACAGACTTTTTAAATACTTCTAAATCTTTTAACCTTGTACAGCACATCTCTGGCCCTACACATAACACCCTTGACCTAGTGTACCTTGTACCTGAATATGCATGATTTTGTCTCTGACCACAAATGTATTACTTTTGATACACACTACCTGCTTCATCATCCCAGAAATGTATAATCCACTCTTACATCTTTAATAATCAATCAGCAGCACATTTTGTAGCCATTTTCCTAGTCTGACCAATTCCCCTACTCACTTCATCAATGTTAATGATCAAGTGAGCTGGTTTAACGATTTGTGTACATCCAGGGCTTTCTCAGTTATAAATAAAAATCCTTGAATCAACGTTAACATAAGACAACAAAGAAGGGAATATAGGAAGGCCAGGCACAATTGGAAAAAGTCCACTGCCTCTACATGAGGGAATTACTGTTAAAACAGACTTATTTACACATCTTATTAAAGATGTGTGAACTGCCTAGTTCACTGACCTGATTGTTAGCAAAAAACATAACCCAAGGTTTGTTTATTACTATTAACCAGCCTGCTAGTCATACCTCCTCTCCTGCTCACTGTGTGTCTGTTTTCATTAGCAAGATTGATGGTCTAAGGTCTCATTTTCCCCTCGCTGTTCTGCCCCCTGCAACCTTCAGTCGTCCCATTTTACTGTCTGATTTTGCTCCTATCTCTCGACAGATCCTTTTAAAACTGTCGATCATATGCATCCCTCCTCCAGTCCCTGTCACACGACTTTCTTCAGTCCTAGCCTGCTATTATCAGTTCCTGTCTCACATCCGGGTCCGTACCTGACCATTGTAAAATTGCCAGTGTTCAGCCACTTCTTAAAAAACTCTCAATCCAGACCAATTAGAAAGCTCCAAATCTCCAAACTTCCCTTTTTATCTAAAATCCTCGAAAAACTTGTTGCGGACCAGGTCCTGAAGCTGGTAAATGGACTGTACTTACACATCGCCTTTCTAGTCTTTTGACCACTCAAAGCGCTGTACACTACATGCCACACTCATCCATCTGCACACATTTAACACTGATGGCAGTGGCTGCCATTCAAGGTGCCAACTGCTCACCAGAATGGAAACTAAGCATTTACATGCATTCAAACACTGATGCACAGCATCAGGAGCAAACCTCTGAGCCACAGCCGCCCTGGTAGATGGTCATAAAACTACACTAATAGTAGTGACTGATGATGATGAACATGAAGAAGATGATGACGACAATGACAACATCGATGGGGGACAATGAGCAGTGACAATAGTAATAATAGTAACTGTAGTGATAATAATAGTAATAATAATAATAATAATAACAATAATATCAGTGATATTAATTGCAGTCAAGCAGGACCATGGCAGGAGGCTCCACCAGGATCCAAGAGAACCTGCGATACGAGAAAGCACAAGAACTCCGGGGAAGAAGTGACGTTAGTAACATGCATTAATGGGAATCTTTTTGTGCAGCACTTTGGAAACCTTGTGTTTGATAAATTGTGCTATACAAATAAAGTGGATTGGATTGGATTGGACGTGAATGAGTGCAGAAAGAGAGAGAGAGGAAGAGAGGAGCTCAGTGCATCATGGGAAATCCCCCGATAGTCTAGGCCTATAGCAGCATAACTAAGGGATGGTTCAGGACTCACCTGAGCCAGCCCTAACTATAAGCTTTATCAAAGAGGAACATCTTAAGCCTACTCTTAAATGTGTAGAGGGTGTCTGCCTCCCGAACCAAAACTGGAAGCTGGTTCCACAGGAGAGGAGCTTGGTAGCTGAAGGCTCTGGCTCCTGTTCTACTTTTAGTAGTAGCCAGGCAAGTAGCCCTGCATTCAGAGAACGCAGTGTTCTAGAGGGGTAATAGGGTGCTATGAGCTCTTTAAGATATGCTGAGGCCTGACTATGAAGAGCTTTGTAGGTGAGGAGGAGGATTTTAAATTCTATTCTAAATTTTACAGGGAGCCACTGCAGAGAAGCAAGTACAGGAGAGATGTGATCTCTTTTCCTAGTTCCTGTCAGTACTCGTGCTGCAGCGTTCTGAATTAATTGGAGCGTCTTAATGGACTTATTGATGCAGCCTGATAATAAGGAGTTGCAGTAATCCAGCCTAGAAGTAACAAATGCATGGATTAGTTTTTCTGCATCTGTCTGTGACAGGATGTGTCTAATTTTTGTAATGTTACGTAAATAAAAGGAGGCAGTCCTAGAGGTTTGCTTTATATGGGAATTAAATGACATGTCCTGATCAAAGATAACTCCAAGACAGTGGTGCTAGAGGCCAAGGTAATGCCATCTAGAGTAACTATATCTTTAGACAGTGAGTCTGTGAGGTTTTTGGGGCCAAGTACAAGAATTTTGTTTTTTTCTGAGTTTAACATGAGAAAATTGCAGGTCATCCAGGATTTTATGTCCTTAAGACATGTTTGTAATTTAGATAATTGATTAAATTCATCGGGCTTGATCGATGGATATAACTGTGTATCATCTGCATAGCAATGAAAGTTAATGGAGTGATTCCTAATAATGTTGCCTAAAGGAAGCATATATAAAGTAAATAGTATTGGTCCAAGTACAGAACCTTGTGGAACTCCATGACTAACTGTAGTATTTATGGATTCATTGTTAAAGTGTACAAACTGAGAACAATCTGATAAGTATGACCTAAACCAGCTTAGGGCAGTTCCTTTAATGCCAATTTGATGCTCAAGTCTCTGTAAAAGAATATCATGGTCAATGGTGTCAAATGCAGCACTAGGATCTAATAATACAAGTACAGAGACGAGTCCATTGTCGGAAGCAATCAAAAGGTCGTTATTAACTTTAACCAGTGCTGTCTCTTTGCTGTGATGAACTCTAAATCCTGACTGAAAATCCTCAAATAAGCTATTGTTATGTAGAAAGTCACACAACTGTTTGGCGACTACTTTCTCCAGAATCTTAGAGAGGAAGGTGTCAAGGCTAGTTGACTGAACACAGGAGCAGACACAGACAAGATGGACGGTTTAAGGGTCTTTATTCCACACGCACACACACTGGGGGGGATGAGGGGCGGCCACAGCAGGAAAAGGCAGGTGAAGGGGCAAGAGAGACCGGAGACACGAAGGCACTGGAGAGCCAACTCTGGGAGCTGGACTGCACGAGAGGCTGGGGAATTGGCAGAGACACTGGAGACACGGAGGCACTGGGGAGCTGAATCTGGAAACAGAACTGCACGAGAGGATCCCTGGAGCTCAGGAGAGAAAGTGGTCAGACTGGAGAACAGGCACAGGAAAATCACGAGTTAACTTGAAGTAGCAAGCTACACACTGGAAGGAGCCACGAAAGTACCACCAAGTTGGCTGAAACAATCTGGCGATGACTGGGAGGAAGACCGGGGTTCTTGAAGACTGAGGCATGATAAATGATTGAGAGCAGGTGAGACAGCAGACAGCAGGTGAGGAGAATGGAGGCCGCACCCTCATCAGACACACAGGGAAGGAGGAGGAGCAAAGGGAGCAGGAGGGGAGCAGAGCCATGACAGAAGGGGAGGTTAGAAATCAGTATATAGTTGCCTAAAACCCCTGGGTCAAGAGTCTCTGCTCCCCTGCTGTGTGGTGTCCCTCAGGGGTCAGTTATTGGTCCAATTCTGTTCTCCCTGTATCAAACCAACAACCATCTGATTAGTGGATGACCCGTTATACTTCTGAGCCACTGTCCTCCCTCCATGATTGCTTAGCTGTTACCAAAGACTGGATATCTCTCAATTTTCTCCACCTAAATCCTGACAATTTTCATCATTTTATTTGGCCCTGAAAACTTTGTCAGATGCAGTTTATTGGACCATTATGCACAAATATTAAACCCACAGCTAATATAAGAATCTTGGTATTATGTTTGACCAGTATATGGGATTTGACCATCATATTACAAAACTGTCCAGTCCTGTTTTCTGCAGCTACAAAATATTGAAAAAATCAGATGCTTCTTGTCCTCCAAAGAACTCGAACTATTAATTCACGCCTTCATTTTCTCCCATATAGATTACTGCAATTCCCTCTACATGCGTCTTGGTCAAGCTTCCTTAAATCTTTTACAGTTAGTTCAAAATGCAGCTGCCAGACTTTTAGCCAGAACCAGCTGTCAGTTCCACATTACTACAGTTCTTGCATCCCTCCATTGGCTTCCTGTAAAATTCTGATTATTCAAGATCTTGCTGATTACATATAACCTAACCAACGGTTACAATTCAGATATGCTTATTCCTCATTCCACTACTCGGCCAATTCACTCCACAAATCTAGGCCTGTTATCCATTCCCCGCTCTAACTGCAAAATTAAAGGAGACTGTGCCTTTGCTGTTATAGCCCCAACATTGTGGTTGGAATAGTCTTCCTCAATCAGTCAGTCTTGCTAAATCCGTGGACTGTTTTGAGCGGCTCCACCTCTATAGGCAAACCTTTTTCTTAGATCTCCTTCTTGTTTGTTAACTTATCTCTTTCATCTTTCTTTTTTAATTTCTTCTTTCCCTATTGTTTTATCTTCCTCGTTGTGTTTTATGTTCCTTATGTATGTATATGATTGGGTATGTTTATATATTTATTTGTTTGTTTGTGAAGCACTTTGTAACTGTGTCTTTTAAAAAGTGCTATATAAATAAAGCTGTACTTACTTACTCAAAGCAGCCATTAATGATGCACAACTATAAGCCTTAATATAATTTAAAGGGGTGAGTTGGATAAGTTACAGTACGGGGAAATTAGCTATAGAGACCAAAAGCATTTTTTGTACAAGGCTGTAAACATGTTTATTTCTGCTGTAAAGTTGGGCAATTTATTATGGGGCCTAATGGAGATTATGACTCACTTATGGAGCCAGCCTCAAGTGGCCGTTAGAGGAACTGCAGTTTTTGTTACTTCCATGTTGGCTTCATTTGCCAGTTGCTGCTTGGTTTTAGTTTGTGTATACTGTGGATTACATAACATCATGGTATAGTCATAGTATCACCATAATAGCCTTTGAGTTCCTTATTTCCAATGTAGCAAAACAATGGATTCAGCAGACTAATAATAATTAGTGGATCAAAATAAGCCAAATGATGCCTAAATGATGGATCAATATGTAGAGCTGCCCCTTCACAGGCTCTCCCAGCATGCTACAGGACATATTATGAGCTCCATATATATGTGTGTTATTTAAAAATTCTTAAAGTCATATGTTTTGGTTACATTGTGCTGGTTATGCCTTTTACCTTATAGCACTGTACCTTTATCAATAGTGTCAATAATGGATTATGACTACAATATTTCTCCGAGGCTGTAATACTGCTTGTTGTGAGGCAAACGTGTAGACCAGGCCAAACTGACCTAAATTCTGGAACTGTCACCCTGGTTGTAACAACATGACCTGCTGACCAGGTCAAATTGGCCTGCATGCTGGAAATGTAACCTTGCCTCTGACAAAGTGACCTGCACACTCGGTCAGATCCTTAATCCACATCTTCATAAAACAGGTGGTGCTAAAAGCTTTGTTAGGTAGAAGCTGCTCATGCAGTGGTTTCTTTTGTCTGTGGCAAAATGGACACAAAGGGTAAGGTTCTATTAGAATTGTGGTGCAACACAGCTAATACAATATCTTCCTCCTTGTAAATAGGGATATCAGTGGCTGTTAAGTGAACTGCAGTCAGAGTCCTTTTGTTCGTACTCCGCACACGTGTGAGCGAGCATCATCGTGGGCTAGACTGAACAATTGAAAATAATTACAGTTTCGTTTTTATCACCCCATCAGCCAACACCACGAACCAACGGCAAGTAACTAACATGTCCACTCAGACAGTATTTTGCTAGCCATAATGTTAGCAAGCAAGCAAGCAAGCTAAGTGTAACCAAGGTTAAATAATCCGTGCTGTTATTTTGAAAGGGTTGTTTCCTCTGCCAGCATCTACTTCCTGTTTATTTCATTAGCCTTTTGCATGTCAAGATGCTGGCTCGGCCGACCCATAGACATATATACATAGACGCCGCGCATCGACTGTGGAGCAGCGTGCCTACAGAGGCGATTACACTCCATTCCTCCATAATGGAATCATAGGGACTAGCAGAGTAAATTATTATTATTATTGCATATACATTATATATTATTATTATTACTATATTATTATTTGCTAGTGCTACTATTATATTAATACCATATTATTATTGTTATTATTATAATTATATCACTATCATCATTATTATTATTATTATTATTATTATTATTATTATTATTATTATTATTGTAGACATAGGATCTGCTGCCTCTACCCTTTTTGAATATCAGATATATATCGTATAGAAGTCGGCATCTTTTCATTCACAAATCTTCTGTCAGAAGCTCGTCTGCTGATAACATTAAGTAGAATTTGTATCTGGGTAGTAAAACCAGCATTTTTAAAATATCCAAGCACCCTGTATCATAGCTACATGTGTGACGTTTTTAACAAATCAATATGTTTGGAAATCGGTCCAAAATTCAGCGAATAATTCTACCTTGAGATTGAGGAGTTCCTCTTTCCTTCGTAGGTTGATGCACCGCTGCCTCTGCTAGCCCTGTTCCATGATGGCCACCCTGTGGGCACGCCGCCCTAGTGGGCGGCAGCAGTCGATGCGGTGTCTATGTATATATGTCTATGGGCCGACCAATCAGGTGTCAGCTCCCGCCTAGTTGACCTACGCACGTGGGGTTTTCTTCTCTTGAGCAGTGAGGAGCGAGAGCAGTCATGGAGACACACAGCACAAATTGATAAAAACCGGCTGGATAACTTCACCGCAATCCTATGAGAGAACGGCGAGAAGGACCTGTCCTCACTATAGGAGGAAAAACGCATTGGTGAGAGATGTTTTGACCATGCTAATCGCTAGCCGCTAATGCGCTATGGTAATGCCATTCACTTATGCTAAAGATTTGAATTTGAAAGTGAAATCCAAATTGGTCCAGTGTAATATGTGTTTTGTGTATGTATTTAACCCTTGCATAACTGTTATATGCTGTATGGTTATTTGTGTAGATTTAAGGACCTTAATTTGTGCTTTTTAAGCACACAAATCTGCACTTTGCTAATTGCGCACACTAGATAATTTTGTTGTTGTTTAACTACCCTTGCTGTGCACTTAAAGTGCATTAAGCTGCACTTAAATTATTTTGTAGATTCTACTGTAGGCTGCTGTTGCAGGGCAGAGGGTGCACACAGCATGTGTTTTCCTTTTATTACTATATTGTTATTATTTTATGCCAATTGAGATATGTGAAGGTCAATGTGAATATGTGAAAGAGGAAATATTTGGTTTATAATTAATTTGAGTGAAAGGTTATTTCAGTAATCATAATTCTCTAATATTTTGATTTTATTATTACATATGTTGATCTTTAATAATTGTGAAGCCCTTTTGCAATGTTTCATGAGTTATTCTCTGGTAATTTAGCGAATAATCAGGGAAATTAGAAGTTGTATTCTAGCTTTTATGTGGTTTACTGATTAGGAGCTTGAATGTTCTGACCTTATTCACAATAGGTCAGGTTTTTTGTGGATCCCGAGAGTTCCCGACCTACCTGGAGTTGGAGCCTAGATGTTTGATGGCGAGCTACGGCCCAATGAAAAAGAATTAGAGACTCAATTGCATGCAGAAACTTGGAACCCTGAACCCCAGAAACTTTGCTTCCACACACACCGTCAACGCATTCAACAGTGCGGTAGGACAAACAGTTGCCACTCTTCCAGTGGACTGAGCAGTATTATCTGCTGCAAGGACTAAGTGATTGAGTTAAGGGGTTAAATTGAACATTGAATCCAAAGACTATTGATACAGCTGTGAAATATTTTATTTATTTTTTATTTTTATACTTACCCGGGTAAGAATTGTACCATATACTGTATAACTGTGTTTTCTATTCATCCTTCCCTGTTTTTTTATTAAATGGGAAGAGTAGTTCTTTCTCAAAGGAGAGACACTGTGTTTGAGTTGTTCCTGGTGTGTTGTTTGGTTCATCCTTGGCTCTGTAGTCGTATCTAGAGCTTCTGATCTCACTAGCCATAGATAAATAATAACATTTATACCCAAAAAGGGTAACATAAGGTTAACCAGCCAGCTGCAACCCATCCATGCTGAATAACATTATTTGGCACCAACCATCTCACAACACCAGCCATCAAAGTAACCTGCAAAAAGCAAGCCAGCAAGGTCAGTCTGGAGGAAGCTTGCTGCTATTTTGCTACATTACATAGCTAGCAATTTGTCTGCATTAGTAAACCAGCTAACATTAGCCAGCTAAAACCACATTATCACAGTAATGTTGGCAGTAATGTTAATTTTGAGTTTGGACTTTGTGTCGTGGAAGGTCTCATTTTTTAAGTTACTGTTCACTCATTGGCAATAAAAGTGATTAATAAATAAAAAATAATACGCAAAATGCTTCAGAATCTTTTAAATGGCACCTTTTATTATTGGTGGCAAGTTTTCTTCATGCACAGCAAGAGGTTTTTTAGTGGTAACATGGTAGATTTAGCGCTTGAAATTTAAAGCAATTGTTCCTTGTTTTCAGACAATAGTAGACAAAAGCAGGCTTCTCATTTATAGTCTGTATATATATATGCTGCTGGCTGAATTTACGACTGCTGCTGGCAGAAACTGTAGCTAGCTAGACAGTAACATTAGCTTAATGATGAGTGCGATCTCCACTTGACTTGTTTCACTGTGCATGTTACAAGAGAAGAGAGTTTTAAGAGAGCTTTTAGGATGAGGTCTAATGTGTTTAGCAAACTTGGATAGGTTTGGCTGCTGTTGGAGTGTAAACTTCCCCAGAGAAACAAATGATTCAAAAGACCAGTGTGTGGTCGTGAAACTTGCTAAAAATGCGAAAGGCCCTAGCTAGAGCCAGTGTTTGGTTTGTCTGTTCTGGGCTACTGTAGAAACATGGTGGTTCAACATGGCGGACTCCCCTCCCTCAGTAGATAAAAACAGCTTATTCTAAGGTAACCAATTATTTTATTATACACTAACTAACATACCTATGAATATATAATCAATTTCTCACAATAGGCCCTCTTAAATGTTACACACTGGATCTTTAAGAGTTACTTCAGGAGTAAGTCTTTATTTACCTATTCCTACTGTTTTTATGCCTCTTTCTCAAATACAGGTATTGTATTACCGCAGTATGGACCACCTGTCTACGCAATCACAAGTTCTATAGTCTTGACATTGATCCGTAAAACATTCATGTTTTTTGTTGAACCAAGATGCTTGGTGAGAATAGAATGTAGTACACAGAAATGTCCATTAGACACATACAGTGAGAGAGGGCAGAGTCAACAAGCACACTCAAAGAATATTTGGTCCAGGTCAAAGGCAGCCTCAAACTCAATTATGCTTTAGCTCAGAGATATCATCAGAAGGAGAAAGAGCGGAAGGGGTAATGAAGAGAGAATGAGGAGAGGTCAGGAGTTTGGGACAATGGAAAGAGGGAAAGAGAGAACAGAGAGAACAGAGAGAGCCATGAGTGTGGTTGGAGAGGAGTTGAGGTTGACAGTGCAATTCCTGCTTCTTCTGACACAGGAGAGGAAGGAATAGGAGCACGGGAGATGAAGAGGGAGACAAAAGGAGGGGCCCAGGAGGAAGCAGGGGGAGAGGGGGGGAGAGAGATAAGAGGAGGAGGACAAGAGGGAAGAGGAGAAAATCCAATAAAGCCAACACTATGCCATGTCTGAATATAACAGAGTCCTATAATAACTTTAGTCCCTTCCAAATTGATCATCTTGTTAATAGTGCTGCAGGCTCATTGCGTACAACATTAGATTCTATTGCCCCTGCAAAAAGGAAAATATTAACATAGGAGGCTAGCACCGTGGTACAACCACCAAACCCACCAATTAAAGCAAAAAGCGTGGAAATCTGAAATGTCGCTCTTCCAAATTATTAGAATATCGCTCAATTTGGCAAGATAGTCTTAAAATATATAGAAAGCTAGCTATCGATCTTCATCAGCTAACTTCAATAATTTCTACATCGAAGCCATCAACCTGTCTGTTAGACCCCATCCCAACTAGGCTGCTTAAAGAAGTCGTACCCTTAATTGGCACTTCTTTATTGGATATGATCAATCTTTCTTTATTATCAGGATATGTACCACAGTCCTTTAAAGTAGCTGTAATTAAACCCCTTCTTAAAAAGCCCACTCTTGACCCAGGGGTTTTAGCCAACTATAGACCGATTTCTAACCTCCCCTTCCTCTCTAAGATTCTGGAGAAAGTAGTCACCAAACAGTTGTGTGACTTTCTACATAACAATAGTTTATTTGAGGATTTTCAGTCAGGATTTAGAGTTCATCACAGCACAGAGACAGCTCTGGTTAAAGTTAATAATAACCTTTTATTTGCTTCGGACAATGGACTTGTCTCTGTACTTGTATTATTAGATCTTAGTGCCGCATTTGACACTTTGGCATTAAAGGAACCGCACTAAGCTGGTTCAAGTCATACTAATCAGATCGTTCTCAGTTTGTACATGTTAACGATGAATCCTCCATAAATACTACAGTTAGTCATGGAATTCCACAAGGTTCTGAACTTGGACCAATTATATTCACTTTATATATGCTTCCCTTAGGCAATATTATTAGGAATCACTCCATTAACTTTCACTGATATGCAGATGATACCTGTTGATCAAGCCCGATTAAATTAATCAGTTATCTAAGTTACAAACATGTCTTAAGGACATAAAAAGCTGGACAAAGGCAACAAACTGTAGGGTGGGTCTTCAGTCGTCACACAGGTGTTTAGGGATGCGTACCTAGACTAACCAGGAGGTGGCAGTACACAGTAAGAAGTAAGGGTACTCGTGGACAAAAATCATAAGTGGCGAAACTCAGTACCTGTAAGTACTGGCCCATTTCAAGCACTGGTTTATGTAGAATAAGCATGGAGCACAGGTGAGCTCCCAGGGCACCCCAGTGTTTAAATATCTTAACTTTAACAATAGCTTAACTATAGTTTTTGTCAGTATCATGATCTGTCTCTAACCTTAACCATACTGTTGTTGTTTTTTGCATGTCATTTCCCATCTTTGTCTCCCTTGTAATCCAGGATTTCCACAAAATCATCTGATATCAATGTTCTTGTATGGCAATAGAGTTACCTGTTAAGAACACTGTGGTCTAGGAGGACATGTCCACAAGCTAATGGCTGGATTTGTATAAAGGATCATGAGTCAGCATACAGGCTTAAGGCTTACATGATTGAAGGGGATCCTTGGAGGGGATCTGACTCTGTCAGAATTGAAAGGTCATCAGTAGCTCAACCCAGCTAGCCGACGGACATAAACTTCCACTGTAAGACTGTAATGGGCTTCTGTATGAGAGAGGAGAGAGTTGGTGTATATCCTCTGAATGTGTGTGTGTGTGTGTGTGTGTGTGAAGGGCCATCAGAGACAAAGGATTAGGTGAATAGGCGCTTCAGCAGAGCACAGAGAAGGCCAAATCCGTTTTGACTAATTCCAGTCAGAAAATCATTATGAATATGGTCCAGAGTTGAAACAATTAGTATCCCCTGTTCCATTATTTCCAGTTTCTGCCACTAGCAGTTATCATGTTGCCTCAAAATAGAGGGACATTAACACCGGTGGCTGGGTTTTAATCAAAAGTGGCTGTTATGCTTGCTTGGGTTTAGCAGTTGACAAGGTTGAAAATGTTTTCATAGAGGCTCACAGTTTTAAGGGAATAGTTCAACACTTTAGTAAAATGTTATTTACTTACTTGTTGCTTACTTGAAAAGAGTAAGTTGAGAAGATTACCAATCTTACATCTGTATACTAAGCCTAGCTTGACATATGAGATTTGAGGTACAAGGTAATTTGTTGTCATTAAACAGCAAAAGGTTGCACAACAAACACAATTTGTAGTTCTATGGGGGGCCGTACAAACTACAATTAATTCTGGCCCTCTCACATACATTCTCCTTTCACATATTTCTACTGAATGGTAAATGGTAAATGGACCTGTACTTGTATAGCGCCTTTCTAGTCTTCCGACCACTCAAAGCGCATTTACACTACGTGCCACATTCACCCTTTCACACACATTCACTCAGTGATGGCAAAGCCCATCAACCAGAAACGAATGCATTCATACACATTTACACACCGATGCACGGCATCGGGAGCAATTTGGGGTTCAGTACCTTGCTCAAGGATACTTCAACGTGTGTGCAGTATGTCACTTATATACATATGTGTTCTTAACTCTTACATGCATACATTCTAAATCTTACATGACATGTAGCCTATTTCTAGTCGGACTGATAAAGATATGACATATCCTTACATAGTCACACCCATCACACCCATATTTGTTGCAATCTACTCACAAACATATGTTACTTTCACATACTTGACACTCACATGCATGTATTTTGCATCCATTACTTTCATTGACAAGTTCCTCCTTAAGCAGGAAGTCACTCTCAAACCAGGAAAATAGACTTGCTCAAATGTATCCTGACTTGATGTTACGATGATTTCAATTCAATTCAATTCAATTCAATTCAATTTTATTTGTATTGCGCCAATTCATAACAGAAGTTATCACAGGACACTTTTCAAATAGAGCAGGTCTAGACCGAACTCCTTATCACATTATTTACAGAGACCCAACAGTACCACCATGAGCAAGCACTTGGCGATGGGGGCAAGGAAAAACTGCCTTTTAAGAGGCAGAAACCTAGGACAGACCCTTCGGCTCTAGGTGTGTGGTCATCTGCCTCGACCAGTTGGGGTGAGAGAGAGATAGAGAGAGAGAGAGAGCGAGAGAGAGAGAGAGAGAGAGACAGAGAGAGAGAGAGACAGAGTTAGAGAGAGACGCACAGCAACAACGGTAGCAACAACTACACTAATAGTAGTGACTGATGATGATGATGAACATGAATAAGATGATGACGACGACGTTAGATCTTAGTGCTGCATTTGACACCATTGACCATCATATTCTATATTGGCAATAAGGGAGCCGCACTAAGCTGGTTTAAGTTCTATTTATCAGATCCTTCTCAGTTTGTACATGTTAATGATGAATCCTCCATAAACACTAAAGTTAGTCATGGAGTTCAATAAGGTTCTGTGCTTGGACCAATTCTATTCACTTTATACAGGCGTCCCTTAGGCAACATTATTAGGAATCACTCCATTAACTTTCACTTTTATGCAGATGATACCAAGTTATGAAATTAACCAGTTATCTTAATTACAAGCATGTCTTAAGGACATAAAAAAATCTGGATGAGCTGCAATTTTCTAATGTTAAACTCAGAAAAAAACTGAAGTTCTTGTACTTAGCCCCAAACACCTCCCAGACTCACTGTCTAAAGATATATTTACTCTAGATTGTATTACCTTGGCCTCCAGCACCACCGTCAGGATATGTCCTTAAATTCCCCACATAAAGCAAACCTCTAGGACTGCCTTTTTTCATTTAACTAACATTACAAAAATTAGACACATCCTGTCACAGGCCAGTGCAGAAAAACTAGTCCATGTATTTGTTACTTCTAGACTGGATTACTGCAACTCCTTATTATCAGGCTGCCCCAACTAGTCCATTAAGACACTCCAATTAATTCAGAACGCTGCAGGATGAATACTGACAGGAACTAAGAAAATAGATCATATTTCTCCTGTATTAGCTTCTCTACACGGGCTCCCTGCAAAATTGAGAATATAATTTAAAATCCTCACCTACAAAGCTCTTCATGGTCAGGCCCCTTCATATCTTAAAGAGCTCATAGTACCCTATTACCCCTCTAGAACACCAGGGAACCATCCCATAGTTATGCTGCTATAGGCCTAGACTGCCGTGGAATTTGCCATGATGCACGGCGCTCATCTTATCTTCTCCCTCTCTTCCTGCACACATTCATCTTCACTTCTTCCCCAGAGTTCTTGTGCTTTCTTGTCTCACAGGTTCTCATGGATCCTGGTGGTGCTAGCTGCAATGGTCCTGATTATTATTATTATTATTATTATTATTATTATTATTACTTCAGTTACAATTATTACTATTATCATTGCTCATCGTCGTGTCTGTTTTTTCGTCGTCATCATCAGTCACTACTATTAGTGTAGCTGTTGCTACCGTTGTTGTTGTGCACCTCTCTCTCTCTCGCTCGCTCTCTCTCTCTCTCTCTCTCTCTCTCTCTCTCTCTCTCTCTCGCTCTCTCTCTCTCACAGACTGGTCGAGGCAGACGGCCACCCACCTAGAGCCGGGCCGGTGTCCTGATATAACTTCTGTTATAAATTGGCGCTATACAAATAAAATAAAATAAAATTGAATTTAATAAAAGTAACATCTCCTACTCATATCGTCTCTTATTGTATTATAAACAACACTCAAGTTGCCGCTTCCTCCATACCTGCTCTTTCTGCTGCGGAGCTCATGCAAGATCCACCTGTCCGCATATTCGCACCAAGAACAGCTTGTGTAAGTATCTAAATACGCCTATCAACATCAACGCTCTCACCACTGCCTTAAACAATCACCCAGATCTCCAGTTTGTTAACTACCTCATTCAAGGATTCACACACAATTTTCACCCAGGTTTACAGGTCATGCCAGATTCCTCTTACACATGCCACAACTTGCAGTCAGCCACCTCCCAGCCCGACGTAGTCGATAAACTCCTGGACAAAGAAATCAAAGACACATTCATTATCGGTCCATTTCCTGATCCACCGTTCCCCACATTTAGAATAAAATAGTCAGGGAAAAAGACTTATCATAGACCTCTCATCCCCTCCCATTGGCTCCCCAGTCCCAAGCATCAATAGCCAAATCCCTAGCCCAGACTTTTCAGTGCATTACGCAACAATTGACCATGCCATCTCCCTCATCAGTATAGCCAGCCAAGGAGCCTAGTAGACAGCAGACATCACCAGTGCATTCAAAGTCCTTCCCATCCACCCAGACTACTGGCATCTCTTCGGCATTCAGAGATTCAAATATTCGATTCATTATCCAAAGCACTCTGCTGGATCTTGCGAAACAACTACAAACTCCCGTTCATCATCCATCTCCTAGACGACTTCCTCACAGTCACGGCATCCTCACTCTCAATGAGCTTGGAGTCCCTCTCTCCCTGGAGAAAACGGAGGGCCTCAGCACATCCCTGGAATTTCTTGCCATTACTCTTGATTCCGTTTCACTCCAAGCATCCCTGCCCACCGAAAAAGTACACCGGATTTCCTTACTCATTTCAAATACCACCAACACCAATTAATTATCCGAGCCTCTCACATCCCCGGCCATAAAAACACAATCGCTGACGCGCACTCTCGCTTTTTGTTACAGAAATTCTGGCAACCAAATCAACTGGCACCAGCCTCCGATGCTGTCCCGACTCCAGTCCCACTGTTTTCAGCCACCGTCTTCAACTGACTACCAAGATGCAAAATCTGGTCGCCATTTCACAAGATGCCATTCTGAACAGCATCGCTCCCCATACACTTTCATCATACATGACCGGATGGAATTGCTTTAAAACCTTCCATGCCACTGTGGGACATAAATGTTTAGGAGGGGTAGTAAATGTATATGGTCCTGGTCAGGGGGTTGTGTTTTATGGTAGGGAATGACCGCTCAGCAGTTGGTCACAGACATAGGGTCAGCAGTAGGTCACAGTTATAGAGTCAGCTCACAAGACCATTTGTGGAAGAGACCTGGACTTTACAATAGTAATATAAATAGGACGAACAGGGGTGTTCACTGTTTTACAATGTACTGAGATGTATATAAGGGAGAGAATACTCGTGATGTGGTCTTCTCTCCATGCTGCATGTAATAAAGTGTCTTGATTATCACACCGGCTTGAAAGTTCTTCAGAGAACTAGCAACTCTCAATTTTGGGAAGAATTTTCACGACACAAGTACAGTACAGTGCCTTCTGTTCCCTTTGCTTGACGTCATGACACTCTCTAGCTTCAGCTCGTTCGCCCATTCCATCCTTGAAATTAAATCTTCCACCATTTAAGCCTACATAAGCGGCATTAACTTTTTCATCAAACTATCCTCCAGAGTACCATGCCAAGCAACTTCTCATTTTCATATCAGCATGTTAATCAAAGGTCTCCGCAAGACCGAAGCACATCCTTCACCAAAACACTTGCCCCTAACTTCAGACCTACTCACCCGCTGCATTAGAACCCTCCGTACAGGCTATTCATCCCCGTACATTGACAAGGTCCTGGAATCCATGTTCCTACTAGCTTACTTCCGTTTTTTTGCGCTGCTCCGAATTCACAGCTTCTACCCTCAAATACGATCCTTCTCGCCACGCCGATGTCCGACATTTCCATTCATTCCAACGACACCCTTATTTACCACCTTAAATGCAGCAAGACCAACCAGTCCGGTCTACCTCAAACCATCTACCTCTTCCGTCTAGACTTGTATTTAAGTCCCTTCGAACCAATACTAGAATACACCAACTCTAGGTCAGCCAGTAGAGCTTCCCCCCAGGACCTTCTGTTCATCACAGAGACTGGTAAAGTAGCCACACGAAACTGGTTCCACCGGCACTAGACCAAATCCTGTCCAAATCAGGAATATCCCCAGAACTATTCTCAGGGCATTCTTTCCGCATCGGAGCCGCTTCCTCTGTTTCTAAGCAGGGAATCCCAGATAACATCATCAAACTCCTCGACCGATGGTCTTCTCCCGCATATCTTACTTACACCCGCAACAACTTAAACGACATCAAAAAAGCTCACGTGCACCTGTCTTTTCGCCAAACTTCTCCCTCCATCCACCTACTTAACCAGTCTTCCTTCCTTTCTATCAATCCTCACCCGTCCTTCTCATACCCCCTCATCCCTCATCCCTCGACCCTTACCCGTTAACCATTTGTCCTCCCACAGTATTCCACATTCGTTCATAACGTGTAATAAACTTTTCTTATTCCATACAGCTGTTGGCGTAGTCTTTGTTAGTGAAATTAAGTTTTATAACTAGGTTCGGGAACAAAGACCAGGCCCCGAATTCACTTCATTTCAGGGGCAGCTGTGGCTCAGAGGTAGAGCGAGTCAGTCACTAATCAGAAGGTTGGCAGTTGGATCCCTGGCTCCTCCAGCTGCATGTTGAAGTGTCCTTGACCAAGATACTGAACCCCAAATGTATGAATGAGTTAGGCTACGTTCAGACTGCAGGCAAAAGTGGCCCAAATCTGACTTTTTTGCCCATATGTGACCCATATCTGAAATCTATCTCAAATCCAATCCGGGCCACTTTCATATGTGGTCCTAAATCGGATATATATCTCATGTTTTTCAAAGCGACCTCAGTCTGAGCAGTCATGTCACATTTTGTCCGACATTTACATAATTGAAGTGAGACAGACGTCACAATTCTGCACCAGAGGAGGCGGGATGCGACAATATCATAATCATCATCATAATTTTGTCGACTCCAATTACACAAATAATGCAAAATGAATACACACACGCTGTCACATGTACCATCTATATTCACTTCCATGTGTGATGTCACGTCTTCTGCGCATGCGGGTCACTTCTGGGCCGTAGACTGTTCACACTTGAGTCTGACGGTGGTTGCATTTTAATGTGAACAACCACACAACCGTAGCCTTAGTTTGTGATGGCCTTTGCCATGAATGTTTGTGAATGTGGCATGGAGTGTAAAGTGCTTTGAGTGGTTGGAAGACTAGAAAGGTGCAGAATAAGTAAAGTCCATTCACCATTTAATCAGACCAGGTGACTCCTACTTCCTTCTCCTTTTCAGTCAGCTACTCCTCCAGACCTTCACAACAGCCACCTCTCAAATGCAATTTTCCTGTTTGACTCTTGTGAGGACTGTCAGGGTGTGGTATAGGATCTGCCTCCAGGATGGCCTACAGCCTACAAATCGGGCACTTATAGGTTTTAATATTGACCTCTGCCTCACAAACTTCCCCATCTGTTCCAGGTAGGAGACATTGGACACTCCCTATATCCAATCCAATCCAATCCAACTTTATTTGTTAAGCACTTTAAAACAACCAAAGTTGACCAAAGTGCTGTACAGGAGAATAAACAAGACATCATAAATAAAAGACATAACAGCTCACATGAGGCGCAAAATAACATATAATACAACAATAAAATGAAAAGACATAAATAAAAATAATAACCATGCAATAATAAGCAATCAAAAAGTAAAAATAACAAATACAAAAAATAAATCAAGTAAATAAAGTCTCCCTATAGGCCAAAGGGCCCGTGGTAGTTGTTGGTTAATTACCATGACAACAATGGATTGGGCAAGGTTTGGAGTGTCAGTGAGCCATTTCTATATTACATACTTCAGCATTCTGTGTCTCTGTATATGGCTTGTGGAAGGGATGCATCAAGCTTCCCCAATGAGAAGGAGATTGGGGGTGACTGGATCAGGGTCAGAAATGTCAGAGGATGCATATCCAAGGTGATTTGCATTTAGTCCTTCCTCCACTTCTCCTCTTACTTAGTTTCTCTTGCGTCTCCCTCTCCCAAATTCCTCCAAAGTCGGGAGCATGAAGTGGGTTGTGGATGAAGCAAACTTTATATTTGGCCAGTTGACCTTGCAGTGTCAGGCTATTTTGGGTGAAGACTCCTGCGATTCTCTCTCCGCCACTGAAGTTTGTTATATGGTGTGAGCTCAGTTCATAAGGGCAGCCGCAGCCTCTCACAAGACGGTTGAATGCCATGAACGAGTCAGTCCAAGTGGTCCCAGGTTTCAATATGAAGTGAGTAGTCTGGCACTTAAGGAGCATTCTCCACCTCTTCTCCCCACCTCTTCTCATGACAGTGGTCAACTTTGACCATAAAGGGCCAAAAGCAGTCCTTGCCAGCTGAAAAGAAGGGGGGCTTAACAGGCAGAGACGTGAGTTACTAAGAAATAAGTAATGTTTCTCATGAGTGTTCTACCTGATTTTTAAACCCTGTACCCTGGTCTGTAAGCAGTCTCTGAGGTGCGCCAAATTTGTACACAAAATCAAGAATACAGTTGGTCACCTCCTCTGCAAACTTACTCTTCAGAGGGTAGGCCTGGTCCCACTTTGTGAAATAATCAACCATTACACAAATGTATTCATTACAATCTTCATTTTCAGTAAGCTTCATTTGGTCCCTACTAACTCGAATGACTGTTACCTGAAGAAGTTGACAGATAGTTAGATGTCTGTATAGGAAGTAGCTACAATATCACCTGATGTCCCTCCTGGAGCCTCTCTCTCACCTTGTCCCCCTCCCCTTGTGTCTTTGTGATTGTCTGTATGTGTGCCAGCATCATGGAAGAACCTCCACCTGCAACTCATTACCATAATCACGTTTCTTTATGTAATCCATCTTCACACTGCTAGATCATAGACTCCGCTCACAGTGTTTGCTACGTTCCAGCCAGTTAGTATTTTGATTAATTCAGCCTTTGGTGCTCTGCCTAATTCAACTCTGTTTCCCCTCACTCCAGCCTCTGGTCCTTACACTCTGCCTACCATCTACCCCTCTTCGGTCACCTGCTGATTCAGTTTGGATTCCTTTGAACTCTGGATTGCACCCACATACTCCCTCTGACCAGCTCGGCTCCGAAACCATCTGCTTCAGCTCCGAAACCATCTGCTTCAGCTCCACATTACCCTCACCCATCCTCAGACTTGGTTTTTGCAATAAATACCATTATATCTTATTACTGCATCCCCTTCTGTGTCTGCACCTTGGTTCACTAGATTACCGCCACATAACACTGGGTTGTACTGTGTCTTTTCCTTTAGGCTAGGACGCTTTGCCTGCTATTCAGGACACTGAGCAACCTGAAGCCAGGTAATATTCAAATGAATGTATATCATAAGCCATTGGTCAAGCAGAAGCACAATAAGTTAAGGAGAGTTTATAAATTAATGTATTTCATTATTGCTTAGATTTGACGAATTGTTTTAAGTAGACCTCCATGTAGATGTCAGCTTCCATTCCAGGTCAGTAATAGCTGCTAATAACTGCATGATGTGTCTTGTCCATACCACAGTGGGAACCAATATTGCTGTAGTGCATCTTTTCGATTGCCTCAGCAGCTGATACTACAACTTTGGCTATGTAGTGAAGAATTCCATCTGTTCAAAAAAGCTCAATTTAATCTTAATATAACAGAACAAAAGTACTTAGTGTGATTGATGGTATATAAGATTAATATTTACTAGGGATGCTCGATATTGGCATTTCTACCGATATCCGATATTCCGATATTGTCCAACTCTCAATTTCCGATACCGATATCACCCGATACCGATATATGCAGGCTTTTTACACCAAAACTGTTAGGTAACAACATAACATATCTGCTATTGTGGAATTAACACATTATGCCTCATTTTATTGTGATGCCCCACTGGATGCATACATAAATGCAACATGGCTTTCCAAATGTAAACACTGTCTGTGCAAAATAAGAGAACAACTTCAACTTTCATTGTATTAATACTGAAAAGAGCGCTAACGCTAATCGTCAGCTAAGCGCTAGCTTTGGTTAATGTGTTTAATTGTATTATGCACCTGAAGGAGTGCTAATGTAAATTCTAAGCCAATTGTTAGTTTGGTTAATGAACAGCTCATAGCAGGGTAAAATATTTAAGGTGCATTGCACTTATTTTGTGTTAATATTAAAATCCTTCAGCTTTAAATTGTTTGCTTGTTAGCCACGGTTAGCAACCAACCAGTCTAGTGTGTAGTTGTTGTTGTTGTTATACGTCGTCTAGCGTGCGCCAGTAAACGTCTATTGTCTGTTCTCCCTTTCCTTATTTCTTCTCTTAGAAAATTCTCCCTATTTGCACTGTTGAAACTTCTGCAGAACCTTATATAGGTTTCTGTCATTAGTGTTAATGGCCCTATATGGCTAATTATGTAAACACACTAATTAAATCGGAATTGTAGTGGAGTATATAAAGTTGTATATAGTTGTGTAAAACGGAAGTACTCAAGTAAAGGGTAAGAACTTTATTTAAGTAAATGTATGCACCTTCCACCACAATAAGTGCTGTGGGAATGTACATACATTCATTAACTAAAGTGATCAATTCAGTTGGGGGTGGCTGTGGCACAGGTGAGCAGGCCCTCCACTAATCAGAAGTTTTGTGGTTTAATCCCCAGCTCTTCTTGCTGCATGTGAAAGTCTGCTTGCGGAAACTACTGAACCCCAAATTCATATACTGACGCTGTGTCAGAGAACCAGAGACTTCTAGCTAAAATATGATCATATTTACTATCAAACTGGGGAAATTAAATATAAATGCTGAGCATGAGCACATAATGCACACAGAAAGACCTCAATCAATGATTAAAGTCAGTCTTGTCTCACTTGATCTAATCTGATCTTTTACATCTCTCCAACATGTCTGCCACAAAGCTGAAAATTTCCCTCTCGTCCATCTTTTTTTCTCCATTCAGATTACTTTTCTTGCTGAAATGTTTCCAGCAGCTCCTTGTGGCTGCCGTGCTTCTCACTGAGCCCCCACTTTGATTCTCCAAAAGTGCCCTGGGACGCAGTCAACACAGGCCATGGTGGAGCCTTTCATGTTTTGGGGGTTAGGAAATAGCGACAATTGTCTTTTAAAGGGGGCAGTCATCTGTTAACTCTGGCGTCACACAGTACCACTCAGTGCCGGAGTCAGATTGAGCAGAAAAAAGGTTTAAGGTACTCATTTGTAAAACTCACTGTAGATTCCATCCTAAAACATTGCATACTGACAAACTGAATCTACTAACTCAAGAAAATATTCAGATCTATAAAACTGTGAGGGGACACCTGTACGCAGTCTTCTCATTATAAATACGCACCTGCAGTGAATTGTTTGTCTGTCTAATCCTTCCTGGGTCTTCCCACAATCATCCATAAATGGTCAATGCTAAATAGCTCATGAATATACCGTCAGTATGTGTCAGTCAGTATGAGTTTCTTTTGGATTATCACTAAGGGAAAAATCAATTGCAAACTAGAAGGCAAAACTTTCAAAGAACAACATCAAGGTGCTTATCAGAGAGGATGAACACTGTAAAGTTGTACTGTTTGGGGGGTTCAGTAGTGGCATCTCAAAAAAGAGAAAACAAGTGGAATGGAACGTGACAGATGCAGTGAAGTGTTGGATCCACAGTGCAAACTGTGACTGACGTAAAACAAAAAAAAAAAGTGGTCAGACATGAAAGTCAAGCAAAAAACAATTGCCAGATGAAGACGTGTACACTGATGCAATCAATGATGCCACAAAAGCCAAAAAGGCCTACTTCTGTATTACTTAAGATGAATTAAAAAAATAAATAAAAAATTCACAGTATTTAAGATGGTATCAAGCTGCACAGAGCAGATCGCACTGGCAGGAAGTCAAACACAGAAACGGCATAGAGAATACAGTCAGTTTTCAAAATAAAATATTGCTTGCAGACTCCAGATCGAATTTCAGGCTACATTAACATTGTGGCACCAGACCAGCAGTCAATCAGTCAGAGGCAGTTTAGAGAAGACTTTAAACAGAGAAACAGACATTTTGTTATCTTTTTAAGAAAAAAATAATGAACACAAGTAAACAACGTATGGCAGGCAACACGCTTTTAAGACGTTCTGCTTCTGAAACACTCGCAGTGGGATTTGAAGACATAAACATTCATACATCAAACATCATAAAGCTATGTTCGGTGATGCTGTAAGGAACATCATTACTGCCATAGAAAATATAACAAGAGAAATGCACAAAATAAGAAATTTACTTTCTGAAATGTGAGCTGCATTGAAAGAACTTGTAAAAAGTATACCTACCTACCATTTGTATGGTCTGTTCATAGATGGTGCCTTATTTGTTTGCATAAGGAAGAGCTTGTTCCTTATTAATAAGGTGGTGCTGGGCCATTTCATCTGCCACAATGTCAGCTGGTGTAGGAACACCACTGCGCTGTGCCGCATTGTGAAGAACCAAGACAAAAACATACTAAGGAGCCAGCCATCGCGCACAGTGCCAGCCTGCAGTCTTACACTACTGTGCCTCAAAATAAATGAGATGTTGGTTGAGCCATCTAGCCACTACATTGGTCAATAGCATGTCAGCACTGCAGAGGATGGTTAGTCAAATGGTTATGGTTTCTATTAACAAAAGGGAACTCGTTCTCGTTTTTATCGCAATATGAGTGCAGTCCGTTGCTCCGATTACATTTGGAAAAACAGACATTGCTGCAAATGCAGTTTTGATGTTGGCCTGCTCACCAACAGTATAAAGAAGCCTTATATAATGAGGAGTCACTTTGATAAGGGAATCTAAGATGGCTGGCATAATCGCGCTGTGATATTTCAGACCGATCTGCCAGTTCAAGCTGGAATGTCCGAGCTGCCAGAAAGCCCAGAGTGGCTATTGTCTGGACCTGCACAGGGTGGAAAAAATGCCATACATACTGTCATACACACAATAGACAGTGAATTAACAGTGTTATGAGTCAATGTTTATTTCATTGTGTATCTGATCCATTAACTAGTACTTATTTTAGCAAGAAATCTCATATTTTTAAACAATTTGCCCCCATTCCAACTGTCTTCTCCCACAAAAAAAAAAGAAACACAATCAATGGAGCCTGGTCACGAGTTAAGATCACCATATGCACAATGTAAAGTTTGTACAGAAATACAGTTAACCTTTATGAATATAAATACTTTTTTAAAAATACATAATTGTGCAATATAAACTGAGCTTTATAGTAAAAGAGCAGCCTAATTGGTCATAACTGAAGCCTCTATATTGAGGAAATGGCATTTCCAGGTGTTTTTCATGCCAAACTAATCTTCCACCTCCACTTTAGCTATAACTACCGCATATCTAAATTATAAAATGTAATGATATGTGGTGATGTGCGTTTTATATTTCATCTGTGTTTTAACACCTGAGGACTTTTTTTATATTTATAGTTTATTTCATGATCTCACCCTCTAGAAAAGCTGTTTCCCGTATATTTGAAAAACTTTGCAGGAGCTCTACGCACAGGTAAAAGCATGCGTAGGCCACTGTGATGGCCGTCCTAGCAGCCACACACTGAGGCAAAAGCACATGGTGGTAACTCTTTCATTTGTTTGATTATCTTTAGGTTTAGTTGTATCTAGGTTTAGAACATTAGACACAATTCACAATAAATAACTGGACACAGATTTTGGATTCATAATACAGTTTTATTATCCATTTTTGACAGCCGTTATCTTTTTGGGTGGACACAATTACTTTTTTTGTCAATTTTGGGTAATATTAGGTTCATTCATTTAGGTTCTTTTTCATTGCATTAATTCAGTTTTCTTTGAGTTACCAGTTCCTGGGTGCTGCTGCTGAAGATGTCACATGGCTGTCAAAGGAAGTGCGACTGAATAGGAGAAACTTAAAAGGGGTTGGGCCGATAATTGGGCTACACCATGTTGGCCGGAATCATGGGGAGAGGCAGTGATTTCTCCTTGTTTGAGTTTAGTTATTTCTGATTATTATGCTTTTTGATGTTTAGTATTTCAGTAGTTATCTTAGTTAATATTTGGCTGCATTATCTGGATATTATTTGAGCTATTATGGTTTGTTTAAATGTTATGTTTTAGTCTATTCCCCCTGTGTGTCAGAGGCCAATTCCAGGGGCCCATGACTGACAGGCCCCAAAAAATAGGTAAAAACTAATATACAATTATTAAACCACCATCATCCAGTATATATATTTTAAATATAATAATAAAATTAATGATCTCTTTGTTTTTACTTGTTGTTGGCAGTAAAAGTTAAATATCCCCATTGACCAAAAAGTAAACATCCATATTGACCGACCACCCCCCTGTATCTGCATGAAATGGTTTGGTCCTGCCTTAGCACTTATCAGTGAGGTGTTTAGTTGCAGTCAGTAGATGCAGAACTACAGTGATCACAATGTTAACTAGTAAATCAAAATCTGGTTTTCAAAAAAGGAAAGAGAGAAAAGAGAGAGAGGAAAGACAAAGGAAAGGATGTCAATCTGTAACCCAGTGTTTCACCAAGAAAGGAGCCTATAGTCTGTGAGTGGTATTAACCTGTTGGCTTAATGTCCATAGTGAAATAAGATACAGCTACAGACTAGTGTCAGCCTACATTTAATCACCATTTAATCAGTTCAGGGAAACGTTTAGCAACATATTCATATTAAATCATTGTCCCTGCCCCCTTTAACAGACTTAACAACAGATGAGTCAGCAGCACCCCAGTCTCCCCATCACTGTACCCCTCCCTGTCCCAGTGAAGAAGCTGAGCAACATTGTGTTCAATGACAGGCCAGTTAGCATCATTGCAGGGAGTCTGTGGGGATTTCTCTGTCTCTCTTGCTCTTTATACCATTGCAAAAAAGAAAATGAAATATTTATTAATGACAGATATTCAAACACAATAATAATTATTTTCTCACATAATGATCATTATGAAATAAAATAAAAGAACAACAACCTACTGTCTGTACTGGATGCTGGACACAGAGATGTGGTGATAACAGCTGCGCAGAGGGGGCCCAATTAGATTTTTTTGTCATGGGGCCCAAAATTCCTGGCGGCACCCCTGACTACTGATCAGGTATTTCATCTCTTGGGGCAAGTTCATACACATTCCTACACATGCTTTCACACTGAAGTATACCTTATAGAAAATTAGAAATAGCCACAAATCATCCTGCTCTCCCCCTTCACTCAAGTTACCTTATCTTTTCTCTGCTGCTTCACTACCTGCATCATGTTCCTTCACGCTCTGCAGTCCCAGAGATGTGTGCTCTCTCTCTGCGCCGCTCACTATCTCCTGTTGTTGCTTTTTAGCATGGCACCATGAATGATGATTTGTCAGTGATACGCAGCAGCAGCTCTTGTCATGCTGCCGCTTAGCTCGTTAATTTAACCACCACGCCATCGCTTCAATTAGATAAGGCCGCTCTGTGTGCCTTCCTGGGGCTGATAGTGATCAAGCCTTGCCACAGGAAGCTGGGAAGCTGTGTGTGAGTAAATTAGTTGGTAATTCTTGTGAAAACTCCTCAGTTCAAGCTTTGTAACTCATTGAAATTTTTGCCCTGCTAGCAGCGAGGGTTGGTTGGAAGGTTGGTCTGTATGTGTATCCGTCCAACATTCTGGTCCAGAGTAAGATACTGTGTTTTCACATGGACTAGCCAGATTGCCAGAACACTATTCTTAAAGGGTTAATTTAATTAATAGATCAACTATCAGGACCTTCCTACACAGAGCAGATCTTATTAGTCTTATAAATTTTCCCCCCTCCTCCCCATATATTTTTTTTTTTTTTTTTTCTTTTCCTTCTCTTCTTTTTTTTTCTCTCTTTTTTTTTTTTTTTTTTTTTTTTTTTTTTTTCTTTTTTTCCTTTTTTTTTTTTTTTTTTTTTTTTTTGGCTTTTTCCCTTTTTTTTTGTTTTGGAAACCCCCCAAAAAGGGGGGGGGGGAGGGAAAAATTTTTTTTTTTAAATGGGGGGTCCCTACAAATTTATAACAGGCGCTACAAGAATAACTCCAGGTGAATCATTAAGTATCCTAACCACCCAGATAACAGCCTTTTCTCCCTGCAGCAGTTGATAGAAAGTACTGGATACACCAGGACCGCACAGAAAGGTCAAGTCAAAAAAGTCAAGCTCAAGGTTGTCTTATAGGTGCACAGACTGTATGGGGGTCTCCAAGTGCAGCTTCTAATTTGGTCCATCTGACTCACAGCCTTTTGGTAATAATTATCATGGATCTCACCTCGTACATTTTAATATAGTTCAGTAAATAATGTTATACAACAGCTTTTGCATTGCATTATGTTTCATGGATAAAACACGAGACGCTAAGTTGGATGAAAGTTGGATGAGGCTATGATAGGCCCTGGTAACTGGAGGTCTCCTTCATAAAAAGCAGAATATCGAGTTCTTGTCGAGCAGTCTGATGTGGGTAGAGCTCTGTATGGTTATATTGTAGCAGCCTGCTGTTGTTTTCAGGCCATTTAATAAAGGTAAACTCAGCGAACGGTCGTGCATAAAGACACTGCGCTCTGGCACGGCACTTAAAACAACTTAACATATCCGTCCATGCCTTCAGATGCTGCAGGAACTTCATGAACTAAAGGAGAAGGCGTAACATCCTTATGGAATAATATTAGGCCGGTATCGAAAACACAAGATGGCGCAGTGCCTTGATCACGTGACATTTCATTCCATATATTCAGACTTTAATTCTATTTATTAAAGTTTCATTCCATATATTCATATAATAATTTTCTAAAGGGCATGCCATATTATATATATTTATAAATAAATATATATATATATATATATAACATATCCATTATAGCCATTTTAAAGACTATAAAGCTCAGATGTTTAATTAGCAAATAACTTTCCTCTAATGTTAACCTTTTTGCCCGATGCAGGCTTAATTTTGGTTTACCTAGAGTCAAAGACTGACAGGATGTCAACACTAAAAGAACTTTAGAGCAGGGCCTCTGTATGTGCATACAGTACCTGCTGTTCAAGTATGTGTGCATGTGTCAGAATGTGTGTGTGTGTGTATGTGTCGTTTGTAGTCACAGTCAGTACACTCCCTCTGCTCAGTGAAGTCATGAGAATCACCTTGTTTAATATGTATGAACCATCCTGTTTACCGCACTGTGTTTACACTTGCGTATTTATCTAACAGTGGACCTCGGCATACTGACATTAAAGGGGACATTTTATGCAAAACCAACTTTTTAATCGTTTGATTATGTACATTTGGGAATCTGGAGGGCCTATCAGCAGACAGACAGCAGAAGTGTGAAAGAATATGACTCAGTCATGTTTTTGTGGGCTACCTCAGTCAGAATACATGAGATAAAACACACAATTCAAATTTTTCCCATTTCTGACGTCATTTTTGGACTTTCATTAGCATATTGCAACCTTTCACCTGCATGTTGCCACCCACCTCAGCTAACTTCCCCCTTGTCTAGTGGAGCTCCGCCATTGTCACTACAAGCAAGCGAGCGAGCGAGTGACCGGCCGGCGTTATGTCTGAGCAAAGGCTTAAGCACGCTAACTGTTCAGTCCTTGGCTGCACAGCCCAACACAAATCTCTACATATGTATGAGCACAGTGGATACATTTTTTTTTTTGACGGCAATGTCCGGCTAGAGTCGGGAAAGTCTGTACGTGTGTGAACCACTTCATGTCGGATTGTTTTCACAACCTCGGTCAGTACAATTCTGGACTGGCTAAAAGACTGTTCCTGAAAGAGGGACTCGTACCAACTGTCTGTGACAAGACGGCAGACGAAGTAACTGTCAGTATTTCTAAGAATTTATTTCTGTTTTTCATTGATTGTGTAGCACTAGCAAATGCTAACTGTTAGCTAGATATTTGTGTTGGTAACCTCAGACTGTTTCAACAACACATCACTACAGTTAGCTGCAACAAGGAACCACCAGAGACACTGCTTATTATTTTATTTTATAACTTAGGACTACTGTGAGCCACAATGAGCTGTTGTACTGTATTATATTATACTGTATTATATTATACTGTATATTATATTATACTGTATATTATATGCTGTCTTACAAGTAACACTGAATCCTCCATGTTTTACAGGTGACCTGATGAAGCTCAGGTGTTCCTGGACCCATCAGAGGACAGAGACAGCGCAGCATCAGGACAGTCTGGGTATCCAAAGGAAGACTGATGAAGATGAACACTGACTGCAGAGCTCCATTACCAGCTCACATTCAGTATACTAGAAACCATAAACCTTGATGGGGGACATGATCTACACAGCTCATATAAAAGTTATAGCTTTGTTACTTGCAACATACACACAATTTATATTTCTGTGTAACTGGAATATGAATGTAACATAAATAAAGTGTTTTATTTTTAATAAGAGTTTTGCTCATTTTTAAATTCAGTAATAAGTGTTGCATTATATAAATAACATGTTATTTCACAAAGGTTTTATGAAGATTTTCTGCATGTAGAAGAGTTGAAAACCTGGTCCGTGTAACATCTATCAATATGAAAATGTGAAATTTAAACCTGTAGTAAATGACAGTAAGCAACACAATACATTAGTCTCACATTCGAACTTTATTATGTTGACAGATAAATGACACCATAATATATAATATAAATGATACAGTAATATAAATTATACAATATGCAGTATATATACAGTATTTTAAATGTGGTTGAAACATAATTGCAGCTTTTACAAATATCTGAAGGGACTTTGGTAATAATTGTTTCAAATTAAAATATCAGACTATGAAATATGGATTCAGTAAAGTTTACAGTTGGTTACTTAGCAGTTTTTCAACCACATAAACAAGTTACTTTATTAAATGAGTAATTCCTTCAGTTATATTGACATGTTGTACAGGATAAAGTATTCCAGGTAGATTTCTGCCTCATTATGGTAAGTTTCCATGGTCTCAGTAAACTATAGATACTATTACTAGTATAATTATGTGTATAAAGAATATAACAGATGGGAGGTTATAGTAATCATTACTCTGATTACTTTGGTAAAATAACTGGGTGTTTCTTCACTAAAAACAATTTCTTGACTAATGTTGTTAATATTATGTAATATATAACATGTTTAACTTCACTGGGCTCTGCAGACTGTAGGTCACTGCTGTACCTGTAAAGACAAGCATAAACACAGTGTTGGTTTTGATAGTTAAGTTATAAACACTAACCTAACATTATGTGATAGAGAGAGATTAATAGCGTTAGCAGTATTTACCTGAGGAAAACGTCACAGAAAGCTATAATCCTAATTGTTGATGTTGTTCCTTTCTCTGTGATTTCAGGTCAGGGTCCCGCTCTAACATGTCCGGTGGGGACTTTTTTGGTTTAGAAACAGTTAGTGAATTAATATTCACGGTAGAAATGGTTTTCAATACACCTCTAGGATGCGCTGGGATGCATCATCAGTGATGTTCCTGGGGTCATTGGGGGTTTTGGGTCTTTCAACATCAGACCCCCTCTCTCAGGTGACCCATCCGGGGTTGATCAAGTCCCGGATTGCATGCCAGCAGCACCAGTCCACTCGCCCTCTTTATCTAAAGCCATTGTGTGGCTTTCTCTGCGGCTTCCGTTATGGAACGTATGGCTCCCCTCTTAACAGCTTCGGTCACTCCAAGCCCTGACAGAGCTTTGCAGGTTGAACACCCAGCAAACCCCCAGCAGCCCACCTCGATAGGTTCGCAGTGAGCCCACCAGCCCCGGCTTCTGCACTCCTCCACCAGGTCTTGGTATTTCGCCTGCTTCCTCTCGTGTGCCTCCTCCATGTGCTCTTCCCATGGCACAGTCAGCTCCCACATGATCACCTGCTTGGTAGCATCTGAGTAGGTGATCAAGTCTGGGCGCAGTCTTGTCTGGGCAATGTGTTCGGGGACCTTTAGTTGTTTTCCCAGGTCCACTCTCAGCTGCCAATCTGGGGCTGTGAACAGCCGGCCTGACTTGGTCTGTGGTCGCGAGTGGGGCTTCTCTCCAGCCTTCAGGAAAGGGATGTTGTTCTTCCTGGGGCATTGTCTGCTGGAGTGAATCGCTGTGGTGACTCAAGCACCTGGTCGTGGCGCCAGCGATAGTGGCCAGCAGCTAAACTCAGTAACAGTACAGTCAGCCGCGTCATAATGCTGACCAATCAGAGCAGACTGGGCT
This sequence comes from Dicentrarchus labrax, assembly GCF_905237075.1. Lineage (NCBI taxonomy): Eukaryota > Metazoa > Chordata > Actinopteri > Moronidae > Dicentrarchus > Dicentrarchus labrax. Next base: position 21,670,336 of record NW_026136722.1, read on the forward strand.
TTTCGGGAGGGGGACCTTAAAGAGACAGGAGCTAAAACGGAGCGTTCTAGACAGAGGCTGAAAAGAGCACCTGAAGAGGTGCTCAGCTATAGGCAGTATGAGAAAAATAATGTATTTTTTGAAAACATCTAAACCTATTGTAGTAGAGCCACAAAATACAATTATGAACCTGAAAAGAGGCATTATATGACTCCTTTAAGTCAAGACTGGTCAGGCATTTTTGCCAAGAGAGGACCTAATACTCAGCACTGCCCCTGCAGGCAGGAACAGGAATTTCAACCACTCTCTAATTCGTGTTATTTTCTCAATTTTAAAATGTACTTGTATCCTCAATCTAGTGAGTGTTAGAGTGGCAGTGGGAATTGTGTGTTATCGGCATAATTATTTTTTTATGAGGAATAAAAATCCAAATGTATTAATCTAGTTGTTTTTTATCTACAGAGGGAGCAGGTCCTCTTCTATGAAGTCTGCCATGTTGAACCACCATGTTTCTACAGTAGCCCAGAAGGGACTAACCAAACCGAACAGACTTCAAGTAGAGATAAATTGAAGTCAGTCCTATCAAAAGTTTATTTTGCATGTGGGAAATGTTTATATGACCAAAACAAGAAGTTGACTTAGACATGTAAGAGGATGCATGTATGTAGGTATCTGTGTTATCATGGGTATTAGCCTAGAGAGATGGCCACACTCAAAGATGGGACCACTTCGTTGGATGGGTGCCAGGTTTATTAGGGACCGAGCCAGCGACTGCTGGAGGTCCCTATTGTTTTTGCTCGATTTCTTACCTTTTCTTATTATTATTTTTAGCCCCCTTCCACTGCATTTTTGCCCCCCTGAACGTATACGAAAAGTCAATTTTATTTGGCAAAGTTGTCAGGCCTGGTGAAAATGGGGATATTCTATGCGTCGCTTTTGGGTTGGCCACTAGGTGATGCTACTATCATAAAAAGTGCGTTTAGGCTAATAACTTCTGCATAGTTTGTCGCACATTCATAAACCTTGTATCCACGCGTTCGTGAATGGAGCTGAATCTCCCCATACAGGCCCCGCCCACTTCCACCTATAATTTTGTTTCGTTGCAGCGCGAAATGTTCACCTAGCACCTGGGGACCGCCCAAAAAGAAATTTGAACAGAAATCAAAAAAAAAAAGCTATAAAATTCCAACTTCCTGTAGGTTTTTTCGTCAAAAAGGAAGTGGACCATTTCTCCACATTGGTATGTCTGATTGACACCAAACTTGGGTCCATAGTTCCACATGGCTTCCTTAAGCATCGTGCACAATTTCAGGCCATCGCCACTAGGTGGCGCTCTTTAAAATGAAGAAGTTTATATCTCTACAATGGTATGTGTGATTAAGATGAAACTTGGTACAATGCTTCCCCATGGCTCCCTGAGGCTCGCTAAAAAATGTGTCAACAATCCGCCACTAGGTGGCGCTCTGGTGGCATGGTAAATCATTGTGCGGAGACCGTAATAGTTATGAATATGAAATTCACAGGGCACGTGTAGAGTAGGGCCTGAAGCTGACATACCAAAAATCGTGTTTGTCATGTTTGTAGCGCCCCCTACAGGATAAAAAAACAGCAGCCCCGGCGCCACGTTTCACCGATATGTACGAAACTTGGTAGGCACGTGAAACATGCCGGGACGTACAAAAAAGCCTCTTGGACCCATACCCGAAACCCCACAGGAAGTCAGCTATTTTGATTCAAAGTTTCACTTTCGGCGAACTTTTCGCGTTGTATTTGAACAAACTCCTCCTAGGGAATTTATCGGATATGCTTCAAAATTTGTGAGTACAGTCAAAAAATGGTTCTGATTAAAAGTTGTGCTATTTGTGCATGTACGTTGAAGGGCGTGTCTGTGGCGCGCCCTCAAATTTGGCCATAGTGAATTCCGTGCGCATTTTCGGTGAATTTTTCACCTTGTATTTGAACAAACTCCTCCTAGGGAATTTATCGGATCTACTTCAAAATTGGTCAGTACAGTCAAAACATGGTGCTGATTAAAAGTTGTGCTATTTGAGACTGTACGTTGAACGGCGTGTCTGTGGCGTGAGGTCAAAGTTGGCCACTTTGAATTCTGTCATCATACAAACATTGAAAAGTTGAGCTGTGACTGTACATTAAACCGCGTACCAGTGACAACTTGTCCATATCAGCAGATTCGCCATAAATAGTGCTCATAACTTCAGTGTGCAATGTCCAATCTCCAATAAACTTCATATATTCTGAAACAGTTTTGCCCTGAACATGTCCTCATAACTTCAGCGTACGTGGTCCAATCTCAATGAAACTTCACGTGTGTTATCACAGTCTCGCCTTGAACATGTCTACATGACAACATTCAGACATAGTGATAGCGCCACCTACTGGCAACAGGAAGTAAGAGCTGTGTGGCGATTTTGAGCTGATTAACGGCAGATTTTCATGTTGTGGTCCGCACGTGTTACGACGGCATGCGGCGCGGCCACAGCCCGCCCCAAGTTGCGTGGAGTGCGAGGTCCCGCCCAACGCTGCTTGCAGCTTTAATGTGTATTTGTGTTTACTAATGAAGCAAATAGGTGTAGCCTATGCTTAAGTGTGGTGATGGTTAGAGTTAGGGTTTATTTTTATAGGGAAGGATACATTGTTTTTTAATGAAGCTTATGTGTTGGTTAAAGTTATTTTTGAAGCTATTTTGTGCTACCCTCGACATATTCAATGAATATGTATGCATTTGTTGCAGTGTTTGACTGTGTATATATTTGAAATGTCACATAAATCAACAAAAAAAAAAAAAAAAAAAGGGCACACAAATACATAAATAAGAACATTTGGTCAGAGGTTTCAGTGAAGAAAGTAGTGCATAAAAAGCTTTCTTTTTTGTAGTTTAGTAAACGGAGTAATTTAAGTAGAGAATTCAGTTCTAGGAGAAAAGGTAGAACTTCTATAAATAGGGTTGTTCATCTTTTTCACGTGTTTTGCGGCCACTGTAGTTACTCCTTCACTCTTGGAAGGGAAGGGTGAAGCAATGGAGTTGCTATCTGCAACTGCACCGCTAGATGCCACTAAGTCATTCACGCTGGATGTGTGAATGAACCGTTTTTAGTTTGGTAGATAGAGCCGTTCACATTTTTAACACATTTTGTGGCCACCATAGTTTCTCTTTCACGCAATTAAATCACTAGATGCCACTTAACCTAGAAACCTGCTGTTTTTACACTACAGGAACAACAACACAATTTACAGGGTATATTTTATGTAAAATGTTGAAGTGTACTTCCTTAGCCTTCTTCAAGGCCAGTAGGCATGTAGACATGTGAAGTGACTTAGTGATGTCAGTTTTGTAGACTAACATACCTCCTTTGGCCCGTTTACTGTGATTTATGTCACCTCTACACACAATATAAGTAATGGGCCGCCATTCATTCAATACAACAGATGCACACACACAAACACATGCACACCTCTATACATTTGCAAAAATTAAACATGGCACAGGATCATTCATTCCCGCAATGTCACCTCCCTCTCTGCCTATCTTGTTAATGTGTAGATCTCTATTCACCAAGTCACATGTTGTAACAGGCTCATTCTCAATTAATCCTGTTTTGTTTTATATTCTGATTGTCACAAAAAGCCAATGGTCTTCTTGGCAATGAGGCAAGCAAATTGTATTTATATAGCGTCGTCAAATATCACAAATCTGCCATTCCATGGTCTCCATGGAAGGCAGCTCGCAGCATTCTATGGTAACAAAAACATAACAAATCTTATATTCAGGTGATTATACTCTAGTGAAAACTCACCCATGAATATCATATTCCATTTCAGACAACGGATCCTTTAAGTAGAAGTTTAACTACAGCAGTTTTGAAGCTAGTGGGTCAATAGGTTTAGCTGTTAGGGGGTCAAGGGAGCAGGTATGTAGGTTTAGAAGTCAACACCAATTTAGACCTTTCAAGAGAGAACAGAGGCTAACTGGGATTTAACATGTGAATAGTCCACTACCAGTTCTGAAGAAACAGCTCGAGATAAGGAACAAATTTAATCTCATCTATTTTTCTGTCAAAAAAAAAAAAAAAAAATCATGAGCCATAAAATGTGAGCAGCTGACAGAAGGCTGCTTTTGAGTAAGTTTGCCTCCATTGGCAATAAGTCCAATAGTCGAGATTTATCAGTTTGGAAAACAGTGGTTGGCTGACTGATTAGCATCACTAGAGCCAGCATGGGCAATAATGAACCAGCTGGAGAAATTTCCCTGATTGCACTATGAAATGTGGCTTAAAAAGGCAGCAGTTGGCTTTATTTCTTCATTAATAGCTCATCAGCAAAGGTAAAATCAACTATTTCAGTTTAATGCCAATGCATGGAGTAAAGCATGTGAACTCAAATGCACTCTACACTCACACAACAGTACTTGCTGTGACATACATGAATGTTCTTCCAAAAAAGAAGGATTCTGGCAGCCTCATGTTGTCTCTATAAATGTATAAAGGACACTCCCCTGCTGTAAAAATTTGCGTTTGTGCAGATGAAAGAAGTTTTTCTCTCCTTTTTCACAAAACAGCATTATTCTTTCATTACTGACTCCATTCTCCAAGGTTACAACAAATGTGCAGTCACATGTTAACCTCACATGTACCTCTCTTTTGTTTATTTTATCTTTCAGGGAATCCTAATGTGAGCACTGTCTTTAAGCCTACAGCAGTCTGGCAATAATCATTCGAGCATTAAATTGCTTTGAGACAGCCTACTGAGTTATCAGGCAGCCGGCCAATAAAGCTCTCTTTATGAAACAGTATATTTGGAAAGGGTTTCCAAGTGTACATTGTAATTCAGACTGAAGCCTGGACTCCAACATTGTAATATGAGGTGGTTTGATCCCTGGCTCCTCCCGCTGTATGTCGAAGTGTCCTTGAACACGATACTGAACCCTAAATTGCTCATGGTGCATATACTGTACTATGGTAAATTTGACATAAAGCACATAGCATATCTAAGCACAGGAAATAAGAAAGCTAACCCAGGTTCCAAAAGGGCAGAGACTTATGAAGAGGAAAATGTGATACTATATCAATAACAAAACAAAATAATCCTATCCAAAGAAAGAAACCCAGTTTATAACCTATTAGGAAACTTTAGGACCTGTAAAATAAAGTGTAAAATAAAAAGTAACTCATGTGACATGTTAGTGTTTAACTGTTGTTCAGGCCAGATAAAAGGACTGTTATTAGGGTTACTGAGATTTTCAGGGTGTCAGCAAACATGTTAGAAGTAGTCATTTCAGGTAACTGACACTATTTCTTACCTGTGATTGGCTGAGAGTTAGAAGGGTGTGTCTTGTTCTTTCTGATAGTTTGGTGAGTTGAAGTCAGGTGCCAGTTCAGAGAACACTTTGGTGTTGGCTACAGCCTACATGTCATTCACATGGCATTCACTGAGGAACTGCTAGCAAAAGCAGCTTACGTCTCATATTCTCCTTTCTATGGAAGCCCATTTCATCCATTGTGATGGGGGAAAAAAGATTCTGTAAGTCTAAAAGTTTCTCAAAATGTTCACTTAGTATCTTAAAATAATGACTTGGTATCACAAAGTCAATATTTTGAGAAAGTTTTTTATAATAATGACTGTGCACACTAGCAGAAATGGGCTTCCATACCTTTTTTTTTGTTAACTGTAAACCTTCAAGTAACAAACAGGCATCATAAATGGATGCTAAGCTCACAATAAATCCATCCAAGCAGCATATATTAACAGAAAAGAAGATTAAAGGAAAACACAAACAAACAAATATTACCAAAACATATTAAACAAACAGAAAACATATAAAAGATAACTTAAAGGGATTTAGATATAACGCTACAATAAGTTTTAAAACCCCGCTTTTATTTTGAAGCTAGCCTCTCTTAGTTTCCGGTCTGCGGAGCTCGGTGTGACGAGCTTTACCGCCGCCGCCGCCGCCGCTGCTGGGAGAACAGAGAGAGCAGAGGGAGAGCTGGGAGAGCTGGGAGAGCAACTGCTGTCAGTGCCTGTTTACCGCGGAGGGTCCAGCAGCACGCAGGCAGGTGAGTGAAGCGGCGGCCGCGGTGTCAAAGCCGGGAGAATACCCGTGGTGTTCCAGTGGTTCTGCTCTCGGATCCATCCACTGCTTTTCCAGGCTCGGTCTCCTCACTGTGATGAAGTAGGAAGGTGAGGGGTCGGTGGGCGCAGGTTGCTTTCCCCTCTGTCACTGTCTGCTCGCTGCCACTTGAAGGAAATGTTACTTTGTAAGATGGTGCGCATTTGCTCAGTGTGCTCAGTGTGTGTGTGTGGAAGTTGACAGAGTAAACTATGGTTGAGGGAGGGCTGCTTGGCTGATAATGCTTTGTGGAGAAGTTGTTTTAATTGCACCACGTTAAGGTGAAGCCACCCTCTGTGCCACAGCCTGCCATGAGGGCAACTGCTTTAACTCTCCAGTGTTTTTTTAATGCTGATTATTGTGGCTGGATGAACCTCTATTACAGTGGCGGCTCCTGACAAATTTCTCGGGGGTGGCAACTTTTGCCATGATGGCTAAGATGACCCGTTCAATGGGTCAAATAATAATAAATAATAGTCAGATAGCTAACTTGACAGTGTTACATTGAATTGTTTCATTTGGTTTTCCTGTTCAACCACTAGATGGCAACACCAGACATGAATTATACATACTGTACAGTATTTTTGTAAAGCTATATCAATTTAAATGTCTCAAATACAATAAATTTGGTTCCACAATAATACACTTCCACCGTGGCCATCAACAGATACATTGTCATCTACTAGATAAATCACTGTTAACACAGTCTACAATTACATCATGGATGCCATAGCGATAATCAAATCAAAACATATTCTACTATCATCAAAACTGTAATTACGGGTTGCAGCTATCGAATATTTTGGTAATCGAGTATTCTATCGAATATTCCATCGATTAATCGAGTAATCGGATAAAACATACTTTTGCTTAATTAAAGCTCAATTATAAATATACAATAGAAAACAAGAGAGATCACTTAATAATAACAACCAATTTGTTTCCTTTTTAAGAAAAATTGACATTTATTTATTATACATATTATGCAAAGTAGTAAACCGTTTTAGTCAAAATTTCCAATAAAAATAAATAAAATTACTTCAAACTTAACATTTCCTGAGACATAAAATTAAATACAAATAAATAAAATTGTTTCCCACTTATTTAAGTATCAAAAATAAAATAAAAAATACAGATTCTTAAACACTGCCTTTAAATTGTGCAACTTCACATTCAGAATCAGAACCAATACGTTTCAACAGAAATGCTTGGCTGTGGACCGGGACCTGGAACAAGAGTCTTACACACTGTGTGTGGACCGGGACTTGGAACAAGAGGCTCACACACTGTGGACCGGGACTTGGAACAAGAGTCTTACACCCCCTTAACAGTCTCTCTTGACTTGTGTGTGCAAGCCATTAGGCGCACATGGTTGCAGCGAAGGAAGGTGAGCATATCTACATGCTCATGCCTGAGGCTTGCCCACTTTTTTGAAGCAATGTTACCTGCTGCTGAAAACAAACGCTCTGATGGTGTGGATGTGGCTGGAATACACAGCAGGGATCTTCGCTGCTGCTATGACATTAGCACCATTGTCATGGTCGACGGCCCTGATTTTCTCCGGTGGAATGTTGAATTCGGCAATTACCTCCTCAGTCCATTCTGCAATATTTGCAGCTGTGTGTCCCCCTTCCAGGGGCATCGTTGTCAGGCAGTGGGACACCATTTTCCAATTCTTCAGATAGTGGCACGTCACCCCCATATAAGCCTCTGTTGCAATGCTCGTCCAGATATCAGTTGTGAGTGCCACGCTGTCAGTCTCTTGCAGGGCTTTCTTCATCTTGTCTTTGATGTCTTCATACTTCAACTTCAACTGTTTTGTGAAGAAGATTCTTGATGGAAGTTCATAATTGGGATGGAAAGTGGAAATCATCGCCTTAAAGCCGCCATCCTCCACCATGCTCAGCAGGCGCATGTCTGTGACCAGCATATTTAGAATGCTGTCTGTCAGTACAGCTGCTTGTGCAGGGGTGCAGGCTGGTGCTTTTTGCAGAGGGTGTGATGGTTTACTTAACCCTACAGTAAGCCTTACTGACCCAGTATACTGCAAACTAAAATTAATAGACACGTGGTATGATTAATCTGTTAATAGCAGATCTACACGCTCACAACGTGTCATATTGCGCATTGTGAACTTGTAGATTGGCTATTTTCAAATAGCTGAAGTATATATAGTGCTGAAGTGGTTACTGTATGTTTTGTAATAATAATATAAATCTACAAAGTAACTGGTAAGTTGTCAATTAATTGTAGTGGAGTAAAAGTACAATATTTGCCTCTGAGATGTAGTGGAGTAGAAGTAAAAGTATTACAAATTGGAAATACTCAAGTGAAGTAAAAATACCTAAAATTATATTTTAGTACTTGAGTAAGTGTACTTAGTTACTTTCCACCACTACTTAATGTTAGTCATAATTAATAACAACAATGTTCCTTGGACTAACGCGACGTTAGTAACGTTAAGGTTTATCACATGATGGATTTTATGTTACCTTGTCTCAGGTCGTCCGCTCATGTCGTCAAATGGGTGTTTTCTTTTGAGGTGCTGCAGCATTGAAGTCATGCTGTTATGGTACGCCAGCTCCATCTTGCAATGTACACACACCACGATGTTGTCCTTAATTTTTTATTTAAAATGATCCCACACCTTCGACATCTTCTGTCTCATCCTCTTATTACTTTTGCTTTGCTGTGTTTGCTCATTTTTGCTGTTTTCACTGTTTTCGGTCCCGGCGTCTGCCATTCTGTACAACAAAACTGTCCACACGTGTTACCAAAAGCCCGCTTCCGTCTTCTTCCGCTTTATTGGGGACGCATAGCCTGTGACGTAAGCACGTTGTGTCGCACTAAAAAGAATCCGTGTGAAACGTGAGCTTTAAATTTAATTAAACGAGGCTTCGAGGCAGAGGAAAGTCCTTGATAATTTTTTGTAATCGAGTTACTTGAGGAATCGTTGCAGCTTTAACTAACTTTAATTAATCAGATCTTTCCAGAACATATTCAGTATGTATGTATAGTATAGCGCCTTTCTAGTCTTCTGACCACTCAAGGCGCTTTTACACTACGTGCCACATTCACCCTTTCACACAGTGATGGCAAAGTCAATCGAACAGAAACATTCATAGACACACCGATGCACGGCATCGGGAGCAATTTGTGGTTCAGTATCTTGCTCAAGGATACATCGACGCGTGGCACCAAGAGCCGGGGAACGAACCCACAACCTTCCAATTAAGGTCTGAGCCACAGCCGCCCTTATTTGGAGAGTACAAGTTGAACATCTGTTCAAATTATAAAAATGTATAGTCAGTAACACACAATTGTAAAAAAAAAAAAATATATATTCTACTGGTGTTGGCATGAATATGGCCAGATCTAATCTACTGTCTCAAAGTTCCAAAGTATGCATTTTGTTATTCATGCAGACTTGTATCCTTGTGAGTATGATATATAAGTAATGGGTGAGTAAAAAAAATGAATACCATCCATTATTGAATCTAACTCTGTAAAAACAGAGGTTGTGATTTTATATCACTTGGTTCCAACACTTGAGTATGCCTACATCATTGGTCAGCAGTGAATGCAGATACCTCTTTTGACAGCCTCTGCTTCTCTTGTTCTCCTAAGGCTCTCCTTGATCTTGTGGTAGCTGATGCTTCTTGCTGCTGCTGTTGAGAGGAGCTTTGGTCCCTAAAGGGAGACGGATCAAAAGTGTTAGAATATGAGTGAGACAGTATGTCATTGTCATTATCAACAATACCTGTCTTTAAAAAAACGGTAATACTAGTAAGTAATAAAAACTGTCTGTTTTGCATAACTTTCTGGAAATGGCTGACAAAATATCACTATTTCTGGATGTGCTTAACTTACTTATGCACACAAATGCAGATGATTAAATTGGTTCATTACTTTTGAGGTTCTATACATTATTGCCATCACAACATGCAGACATAATTGTGCATAATTATTATTATAATTACTATATTGTATTATCTTACCTGATGGCCTGAACACTGCTGGTGAAGTTCTGCAGGGCATGTTTGATGAACACCATGTCAATGTCCCTCTTCTGCAGTAGTTGGTACATCATGTCAACATGAGGCATGATTTGATGAAACAGCTGCAGGAAAAAACAGGAAGCCGGATGCCTCCTTCACGGTGGTGCTGTCAAATGAGCTGTCTGACCTGATGGTCTCAAAGCACTCTATGAGGTAGCCCAGGTTCTCATAGACAGTACTCTCAATCCTGCTGTTGAAGTTCCATGATGATGCTCTAGGCTGCCTTCGTACAACAATCTGGTCGAGAAGGGCCGTGCGTTTGGGTGACCGAGTAAATAACTGGAAATCCCACCCAAGTCAGAGAAAAAAACTCTCACTCCTGGGATGTGCGAAGTGGCCTGCTGCATGATTAAATTCAGCTGGTGTGCACCAGCCCTCTCTCCTCTCCTCCCCTCCCTGAGCCCATAGAAATGCATTGTAGGGACCAAAATTTTAAAAAAAGAATCTCAACATGTAAGTCTATGAGAGCGCCTGGGGCGATTTTCAATCTGACTGAAATCGCCCCAAGGGGGCGGGGCTACTGGTTGGAGAGTGATATTCAGGCTGCTGATTGGACAGTAATATTAAGACCTTTAAACAGTCTATGATTAAGATTTAGACCGGCAAAATAGACTATTTTTTCCCCTCTTTTTTCATGTGGCTGAAGGAGGGCGGTGCACTATCGCCCACTATGGGCCATCCACCCCTGCTCTACTATCTGTCTCTCCTGGGTACTTGAGATGAATCTTGTTCTTTTGTGCTACTGAAGATGTGACAGGATGTGTATCTGCTGAGTTTTTTTCGGTGACTGGTGACCTCTAATTCAACCCAGTCTCCCTATCTGTTCATATTGTCTTTTGTGTAGAAATGTGTATTTCACTTCTTCTAAAGCTGCATATGTAACGTTTCTAAATACAACCTTTTGTCACATTTGCTGAAACTTGAACTATATCCCAAAGAGTTGCTATTTGAAACGGTGCTGTTTCGCCATGAAACAGGAAGTTGTTGTAACTTGACTGTACATGGACGAACTGGCCACAAAATTCATGATAATAGTTCTGCCCATTACATGCAGTCATCCTCTGAAACATGAAATTTTCACAGTGTAGTCAACACATGATGACATACCTTGACTACAGCACTTCCCAATGTGCGCAGACAGCAATGGTCCATTTATTGCTGCTTGCAGCTTTAATTTCTGATTTTATATTCTTATCCGTCCCCTCCCCTCCTTCCCCTCATGCGTATCTTCTAGCCCTTGCCATGACATCATTGTAAATAAGAAATTGTTCTTAATGTCTTGCCCGTTAAATGTAAGGTAAGGTAAAATAAAATTCTAAGTAAATAGCTCATCAAGCTGGGTATCGCCACAAATCGATTAGATTTCGACTCAGTTTGATTCAATATCAAGTTGGTTTGGATATTTCAGCTCAAGTGATTTTCAGAAAACTACAGCGGTAGATTGTACAAGGAACCCTCTAACCTGGTGCATTATTAAAAATAAACTATATTAAAGTTTAGATGAAAAATGATCTGCTGTGTTTATTGGCAACAGTCACAGGAAAGAAGATGACCTGCTGTGGCCATGCCTCTATAGGCTTTTTAACTTAAATCATATTTCCACTCAGAGACGTTCTATCTTCTGACACCGGTTCTTGTGTTACAGTCTTGAGAAAATATGTACAGGTCTCTGTAGCCTTCTGATCTTGGTTTCTCCCCCTTTTCCTCCCCCCCACAAGTAATTCTGATTCTGATTCTGATCAGAGTCCAACTCACTGCACTTCAGGGCTGGAGAAAGCTAATGGTGGAGAGGAGAAGCAAACACTGGTGTCTGCGGTCTCACTGCAGCTCGGGGGAAACCAGCTACATCCCAGCCTATACATCGAAAAACTACAGCTTCCAGACCTGTTTGTTTTTCCCTATTTTTGTCTCAATAATTACAAGTGGCTTGATTTTAGTGAAGTCTAGTCTCTTAGATGGCCAGATCTCGTTGTGCGAAGAACCAAAGGCCGGTCACACGTGAGTAACAGGATTAAAACTTAACGCGTCCACAGGAAAAGGCATATATGAAAAGATCCATCTCAGAATTCAATGAATCGATTAGGGATGTCCCGATTAAGTTTTTTGAGTCCTTAAAGGTCCAGTGTGTAACATTTAGGAGGCTCCATTGTCAGAAATGGAATATAATTTTCATAGGTATATTTTCATTAGTGTATAATCACCTGAATATAGAAATAATTGTGTTTTTGTTACCTTAGAATGAGCTCTTTTTATCTACTGTCCTCTTTTACAAAATCTGCCATGTTGAACCATCATGTAGCCCAGAACGGACAAACCAAACACGGCTCTAGATGGGCATTTCGGGTTTTTTTGCATGTTTTTGTGGCCACCGTTCTTTGCGCTCGGAAGGGAAGGGTGACGCGAGAGAATTGTAATCTGCAACTACACCGCTAGATGCCACTAAATCCTCTCTCTCTCCACTCTGGACCTTTCAGTGTGGGACAGTTGGAAGTACAATTGGGGGCAGTTGCAGGACACTGAGAAACAAAGTTAATTTCAAGCCCCACAGGCCCAGGTGGCGGATAGTGACCCTTTGCCATTTGTTTAATAAGCTACCGGACAGTACTGACCACTCACAGCGCTTTTACACTACGTGCCACATTCACCCTTTCACACACATTCACTCAGTGATGGCAAAGTCCATCGAACAGAAACTAACATTCATACACATTCACACACCGATGCACGGCATCAGGAGCAATTTGGGGTTCAGTATCTTGCTCAACTTCGACATGTGGCACCAGGAGCCGGGGATCAAACCCACAACCTTCCGATTAAGGAACGACCCGCTCTTCCTCTGAACCACAGCTGCCCATGGTTTAAGACCATGGAATAAAGGGTTGAGTGTAACAACTTATTTATTAAGACACAGGTTTTAATGGTAATAAAAGTGCTGAACAAACTGCATACTCACAATTCAGCTATGTTGAGCCAGTAGTAAAGTAAATTCACTACTGGCTAAACATTTATTTGTTTGCCCTGAGGGTGATGCTAGAGAAAATGTCATAGGGTCACTGAAATGACAGGGTTCATCCATTAAGGTGCTCATTTATATAATTTTTGGATTGATATTTTTTGGCTGGATTGTAGTGGAACCATAAAGGTCAGGTAATTGCCAAAATAATTTGGCAGTGCACCTGTTGTTGTTGTCAACTGTAGCATGCGAGTTGGGTTAGCCGGGATAGTCAAACTCAGTTGGCAGTGTCAGACTTCAGTTGAACAATGTCAGCATACAGTTTGTCTGTAGAGTAGTGGAACATGACAAAAACAGTCTCTCACTGCAGATGTGGAGCGTGCAAAAGCAATAACTAATGCTGCAGAGTGTTTCCCGGTGGAATTTGGGGATTACTGTCATTTGTGTTAATGATATGGATTATACATTTTTCTTATTGACAATTCATACTTTGCACGTGATGTCACAACTATTAGCTGGCGGGCAAGAACATCGTTCTCCAGCAACGAAACCCAGTAAACTATCAAGGATCTTGCCAGGACATCGCCAGTTTTACTATACAAAAGTATATATATATCATATGTATGTGATTTGATATGATATGATGAGAAGAAGAATACATGTTACAGCACACACGTTACTGTTGTACTGCATCTAGTTACTTACAGTTACTTTGCATACATACTATGGTACAGTTATTACTACTACATTAACGTTACAACCTAACAGATTGCTAACAGGATTAAAGGCATTTCGCTGCCCCAGCTGCTCTTGTCTGTTGTCTGATGCTATGTGGAGTGGATGAGCAGGTAGGCTACAATGTTTGACATCCTGTTAGCCATATATGATACAGTCTAGTTGGCATAAGGTTTTTTTAAACCAACGTTACTTATCAAGCTGTCATTGGCGGCAGGCAGGGTGTACATATTCAGATGAAGACTTCATCACACGACGGAACAGATGTCACTTTGTGTATAGCTACAAACATGCAAACATTAGCAAACGTTAGCAGGTAACGTTAGCTAGCTAACTAGTAACACTCACGTTAGCTTTGATTATGAAGATATTCCTGTTTTTCACCTCCCATACGACAGCGTTGTTAACCCATCCACACTATTTTTTGTGCGGTGTAAGGTGACGGATATATATAAATCTATATGTTTCTTGCCCGCCAGGTAACCATGGTAATCACGTGACTGCAAAGTATGAATATGCAGTGTATTAAGGGTTACAGTAAGAATTGAACAGAACTAATGGCTGCTGTTAAATGTTTATTTTTCAAAAAAGGTAGTAAGTAGTCTCAGTGGAAAACACTTCAAATAGGTTTTCTGCAGTGGTTTATGATCATGATGATACAGAGTTTAATTGAGACAAAAATATGAGGCAAAATAAAATGTATGAAAATTAGGGATGCACGATCCACATTTTTTCACTTCCGATCAGATCCCGATACCTGAATTTGGATATCGGCCGATACTGATACTATTCCGATACCAGAGCTCTGTTTGCTTTAATATTATTATTAATATTTAATATTATTGTTGATTTTATATGAGGCTGAAATAAACTCCTCTCAACAGGCAAGTATGATATGTACATATGTATGCATGTATGTCCCAAAAGGCAACTTGAGGTAAGTATAAGGTCAGAAAAGGAAGTCAGAAAAACAGGAATCCTGTTAACAGGAAAAATCCCATTCTGAAAACAAATATGCAACTGTAAGGGTTTCAAATTGATTGTCATGTCAATATTTATTAAATTCCCAAAATGTCAAATATTTTTAAATTCAACTCAATTCAATTTTATTTGTATAGCGCCAATTCATAACAGAAGTTATCTCAGGACACTTTTCAGATA
Source organism: Dicentrarchus labrax (assembly GCF_905237075.1). Classification (NCBI taxonomy): domain Eukaryota; kingdom Metazoa; phylum Chordata; class Actinopteri; family Moronidae; genus Dicentrarchus; species Dicentrarchus labrax. Next base: position 21,685,349 of record NW_026136722.1, read on the forward strand.
GAGCAGGTCTAGACCGAACTCTTTATAACATTATTTACAGAGACCCAACAGTACCACCATGAGCAAGCACTTGGCGACGGGGGCAAGGAAAAACTGCCTGTTAAAAGGCAGAAACCTAGGACGGATCCTTCGGCTCTAGGTGGGTGGTCGTCTGCCTCGACCAGTTGGGGTGAGAGAGAGAGAGAGACACACACAGACAGACAGACAGACAGACAGACAATTGGCAATGGCAATCTTGCAGGACCATGGCAGGAGGCTCCACCAGGATCCATGAGAACCTGCGAGATGAGAAAGCACAAGAACTCCGGAGAAGAAGTGAAGTTAGTAACATGCATTAATGGGACATGAATGAGTGCAGAAAGAGAGAGGAAGAGAGGAGCTCACTGCACCATGGGAAATCCCCCGATAGTCTAGGCCTATAGCAGCATAACTAAGGTATCATTCAGGACTCACCTGAGCCAGCCCTAACTATAAGCTTTATCAAAGAGGAACGTCTTAAGCCTACTCTTGAATGTGGTGAGGGTGTCTGCCTCCCGAACCACAACTGGAAGCTGGTTCCACAGGAGAGGAGCTTGGTAACTGAAGGCTCTGGCTCCTGTTCTACTTTTAGAGTCTATAGGAACCACAAGTAGCCCTGCATTCAGAGAACACAGTGTTCTAGAGGGGTAATAGGGTACTATGAGCTCTTTAAGATATGAAGGGGCCTGACCATGAAGAGCTTTATAGGTGAGGAGGAGGATTTTAAATTCTATTCTAAATTTTACAGGGAGCCAGTGCAGAGAAGCTAGTACAGGAGAGATGTGATCTCTATAGTTCCTGTCAGTACTCGTGCTGCAGCGTTCTGAATTAATTGGAGCATTTTAATGGACTTATTGGGGCAACCTGATAATAAAGAGTTGCAGTAATCCAGCCTTGAAGTAACAAATGCATGGATTAGTTTTTCTGCATCTGTCTGTGATAGGATGTGTCTAATTTTTGTAATATTACGTAAATGAAAGAAGGCATGATCAGAATTCATGTGGGAATTAAATGACAAATCCTGATCAAAGATAACTCCAAGATTTGAGTCTTGAAATATAAGAAAAGTGCAATAAGTGTAAACATCTTAACCACACACTATCAATAAAACAGTGTGCATCTGAACAGCACCAATCAAGTACACTGGCTCTTGTAGCATCAACAAATCAAGGTTTTAAAATGTCAAATATCTGAAATATAAGAAAAGTGCAATAACTGTAAACATCTTACACACACACACACTCACACACACACACACACACACACACACACACACACACACACACACACACACACAACTTCTCGGTAATCCCTTTAGCTTTCACGTTGTCTGCCTGGAGTTTACCTTGTTTTTGGAATGACTCCAGAAGTGATTCCTGACAGCTCCTTCTGTCTTTCTGCCCACTGGCTAAAAAATTCTCGTGCTCTTTCGTGTGGTGCTTTTTTTAATGTTTGATTGAGTTCGTAGTGTTGTACGACGCGAGGGAGCTTTTCGCCTCTCTAAATAACGACATTGCATTTTGCTGTCTTGCTCTGCAGTGTTTCCAGTGTAAAGTATTTCCACACAGCGGACATGTTGGCTAGCCACAATGCTGCTCAATGCTATCCAGCTAGCTGGCTGCAAACTGAGGAATGGATTTCCTGAGCGGGGGCGTGTCTCAGAACTCTGTGTCTCATTGAGCCGCACCTCCATTCAGAAAATCCATTCCACAGTTTGCAGCCAGCTAGCAGACTGGCCGGCAGGAATCACCTGTGGAGTCATTTCAGCAGACAATGTTAAAGCGCAGACATGGCTCACGGATATCTCCGCAGGTTGGATCGGGAAAATCCGATACGTGAATTATGCTGGTATCGGTCCCGATACCGATACTGGATCGGATCGGCCCCATCCCTAATGAAAATTATTTAATGCGTTTTTTCCACTCAGACTACCTATTTAAAGAGAGAGCCCTCTCGATCTTTCATGTGGCAAATATGCAAAACGAGGGAGAGAAGCATCTGCTGTTTGGCTTGCAACAAGCTGGCTGTCATGTAGGCAGGGACCATGTATTGATTGCCTCATGAAACTGTATTGCTGTCGAAAGAACTATCACACGCTGACAGACTGTGCAGGCTATAATTGAGCAGCACACGGTGAGTCCTGTGGAGAGGATTTACAAGCTACTAAAACTGTTTACAAGGTTTGAGTGAATATTGGAGAAGCCAAGGCAAAACATGTCCAGCTACCGACACTGAAAGGCTTGATCCATTTTTACTAATCAATGAGAAAATCAGTTATTCTGTGCTGATCTATGGGTCAGCAGAAAAGTCTTTATTCACGTTAATTTTAATTAAAAATTCTGTATTATGTTCAAACACGTTACCTTTCATTGTTGGTACCATACCATCTTCTTTGCATTTGCTACAAATCAGACCTACTTTACATTTCTCTGGACCATTATCTACAGAATACCATGGTGTTGTAGATTCTTGTTGACATTAGAGTTAGACCTAATTACCAGCCAGTATTCTGTATCTGGATGCATTATGTAAAATCCTGACATCAACCTCCAAACCTGGCACCTAAATTACCCACAATGCAAACTGGACCACTGACAGTTTGGTTGGAGATGTGTTATGCCAGTTGCAGTTCACATAGCCCAGAGCCTCTAGCCTGCAGCAGAGATAAAAAGCGGCTACAGAGGTTTGGTGACCTTAGAGTTGGGTTCCGAAACACAGTGCCAATATGGTTCCTTTGTAGGATCGTTATCTACAGACATGATTACAATGCAAAGCTAAATGGTCTACAGTGTGGCTGTATTCTACTCAAAAGGAAAACACCTTGGCAAAGCCAGTGGGTCGAGCTGAATGGGATGCATCTGCACGATCAAATATGACAGGAAGAAAAATTATCAAGCTCTTGTAGTTGCTTTCTCTCTTTCAAAAACAAGTAACCTACATGAAACTATCACAACATGAGCTATGAATTCTCCCTTTCCATCTCAAATTCTGACATTACCAACATCAAAACAAGAAGGAAGTGGTAAAGATCACCTCTTTTGATTTGACTGGCTGTGTGGGCCAAGTACATGGGCTGTACTTGATTAGTGCCTTTCTAGTCTTCCAACCATTCAAAGCGCTTTTACACTACATGCCACATTCACCCATTCATACAGTAATCACAAACAGAAACTAATCCATTCAGTCACAGTCTTCCACCGATGTACAATTTGGGGTTCAGTATCTCCCTCCCCGAGAGCAGCTGGGATCAAACCGCCAACCTTCTGATTGGTGGACAACTCACTCTCCCTCCTGAGCCACAGCCACTCCAAATGTGACATTGAATAGCAGTGTGACTCCGTGCCTTGTGCTGAAACGACAATATTTTACCTTTTATGTGCATCTAAAAACTGCTAGAAAAATGCGATGTGTGGCACGAGAGAGGAGCACACCAGTGTTTCTAGTGACACGTATCTGTGTGATCAGCAGCTAACTTTCTGTGGCCTTTTCAACTAGCCTAACATTACTCACAGTATACTTTAAGAAGGTAATCAGAGCCAGTTGAGAAGCTTTGTAGCACTAGTGCTACCTCCAGGCTATATACTACTTGGCTAACTGTGTATTAACTAGCTCCTGCTAATTTAACTGAAATCTGTTTGGGAATATGCATTACTACACAGTAAGGCAGTTTTATGCATATTCATAAGTTTGTCCGAATTTATTTTTTGATTGGGAACAGTGGAAAGACTAACAAAGACGGCTTTGGTGAGTTTTATTTTGTTTCTGTGTCATTGTTTTGGTCTGAGTTGCTGGAGCCCTTTTGCGACATCTAGTGGCAAGTGTATTTTGTATACCTATATAACCTTAAAGGTAGAATCACAGTAGTCTGCTGATGTGTGTGTGTACTGTGTTCTAGTAGAGCTTCCATTCTGTTGTTTATAATCTAATCTCCACAATGTCGAGTCAAAGGTGTTGCCTCTACAGGAAGCCTTTCACACATGCCATTATGTTTGGCAGAGGCAATAAATGTCAATAGTGCCTACTCCTCACTCGACAAGGTGAATGATATCTTTCATCTCTCATTATTAATATTTGTAGCTGCACAATCAACAAGCACATACTCTCTCTCTCTCTCTCCTCTCAGCCCCAAAGGGGCTTCTGCCCCCTTCCTCCATCTCTCAGCAGATATTTCTCATCTTTTTTTCCAGCCTCCTTTTTTTGTCTGCCAGCAAGTGATTAAAATGTGCCTGCTGCTGCCACAGAGGAACACACTGGTAGAAACAGCAGCAGCTGAGCCCAGAAGATGAAGACCTTTGTTACATGCTGATGAGCTGAACACCACAACTGGTATCCCTCTTTTCTACAAACCACACCAATGAGTTGTTTCAGAAACCACTGACGCATATGAAGACTGGCCAAATCTAAACTTTGTTCAAGTACTTTTTTTATTTGGAAAGAGCAGTCTGGCAAATGAATTCTGGTATTTATCAACCTGGGTCTTAAGGTCTGGGTATTCTGTCCTATCATAGAAGGGGCGACCCAGACAGTCTTTCCTTGAAGGCATTCTTGGTATGGTACTTGGTGGTTCACATGAACGGTGAGAGAAGTAGATGTGTGAATATTGGAAAGGTAAAATCCTGCCTTCTTTACCACCTTCACTGCAATTATGATGGACTGTTTCAAGAAGATGCAACAATTGACCCTTCCTAAGGACCGCCTTTTTTGCTCTGTGCTCCAGTAACAGTTGAGCAATCCCCGGTCAGAACCTTACTCCTTTCCTGTACTTAGATATGCTATGTGCTAGGCTCGTCTTTGTTCAAACTCTCACTGTCGGTAGAATAGAGAAAACATCTTTACCATGGAGAAAAGCCTTCAGTATATGTATAGAACGCATACTAGCTCATGCTGTAGCTGGCAGTAGTTTGGATACAAGCGCATAAGCCTTGAAACCTTGTGTGTTTTCTTTGTCACCGAATTGTAGCCGCCTTGGAAGGTTATGCTGTAAATGCATATGCGACAAGACAGACAAGAGTAACAATAGTGCAGCGTGGCTCGCAAGGTTGGTACATAAATAAACATGTCTGACAACGGCGACATGATTTACAGTGCACCATCAAATCTAAAGTTTGTCAATCTGTAAGATCTGTTGGACAGCAGTTAAGTACAGCAGTAGCAATCTTAACGCTCACCTGGTGAGACGGCATGGTCACACCTATGCAGGCGACGAGGAGTCTGTGGATGCTAATACAGCTAGCACAAGCAATATTAAACACTTTCAATTCAATTCAATTCCATTTTATTTGTATAGCGCCAATTCTTTCCAGCCATAACTTAGCTCCAACAGTCTCTTTTGTCTGTGTCAAAGCAATAAACACAATGACATATAATTCTGAAATGATACATCTGAAGGAAAGCACTGTCACTTTTGTAGTATTATAATTTATTTAATATTAGTTTATTATTTTAATTTAGAATGGAAAATACATGTCTTCATTGAACAAATGTTAAGAACTGTATCAGACTGTATCGAATCATAGCCCATGTATTTGGATACGAATTGGATCGTCTTAGAAGGGACAGATGCACAGCCCTACAAAAGCATGATTGCAATAATATTTGATTATTGTGCAGCCCTTGTGTGTACACACTTGATGGTCTTGTATCATCCGTATGTTGTGTAAACAGGGTTTACACTGGGAGAGATGCAACTTTTATAATGTGCAAAGCCTTGAAATGGGCATTCTCTGCCTGATAAGCCTCTGAAACTCTCCCAAAGGGCCAGCCAGTCTACCCTGGGGTTGGAGAAGAAGTAATTCTGCATTTATGGTGGTTGGTCATTGTGCAGGGTCATTAAGGTTCCTGACTGTAATCAATTGCAATGTCAGTAGGTGGGGTACAGAAGAGAATGCTAACAAGAATGTGTATGTGTGTGTGTGAGAGAGAGCGAGCTGTGTGCTGGTATCGGTATCTCCAGCAGAGGTGCAGCAGCCTTTCATGCGATGATGGATTTCCTCTCAGATCTGGGCTTTTGAATCCAGACACGGTTTGCGGTGATAAACAGGCATTAGACTAATCTTCATGGGCTTCATGGTGCAGGAAAAGCAGCATTGAACACTGCCATCACCTCATGATGAATAGAGTGTGCAGCCATCATCATAGTCTATCGCCACAGCTGACAATGATTTTTGTCAGATTGGGGTCATTTTTTTTTTTTAGTGCATGTAAATATTCATGAGGCAGTTGTTATTTGAGTTTTCTTCTTTAGGCAGGTGGTTGGAACAATTGTTTAGATCCTTTAAATGCAATAATGCATCACTGAAGGCATTAAAGCTGCAGTAGAGGGACTGAAAAGTGTTTAGTGTTCACACATCAGGATCAGTCTTGTCAAGAGACATCAAGAAGCTTCATAACTTCATAACTTCATAACTTGGGGCGGCTGTGGCTCAGAGGCAGAGCGTGTCGTTCCTCAATCGGAAGGTTGTGTGTTCAATCCCTGGCTCCTGGTGCCACATGTCAAAGTATCCTTGAGCAAGATACTGAACCCCAAATTGCTCCCGATGCCGTGCACATCACATCGGTGTGTGAATGTGTATGAATGTTAGTAGGACTCACCACGGGTGGTGTGGAAAGGGTGAATGTTAGCACATAGTGTAAAAGCGCTTTGAGTGGTTGGAAGACTAGAAAGGCGCTATACAAGTACAGGTCCATTTACCATTTACCAACTGTATAGCAATGCAATTGTTTGTTTAATGATTGAAAAAGTCTGCACTATAGAGCTGCAGCCAACTTATATTGCTGTGAATATAGTGAAACAATTCCACCACAAAATACAGAAGACATTCTATCAACTAGTTTCATCCTCTCAGTTTTGAGGATTTACTGCTTTTCTTTGCCTTATGAGACAGTAAACTGAATATGTTTGAGTTTGGGACTGTTGGACATGCAAAACCAGCATTTTGAACATGTCATCTAGGGCTTAAAGAAATTGTGAAATATTTGTCACAATTTTCTGATATTTTAATATAGTAATTTTGATACTGATATCGACTTTAGAGGGGAACTTCACAGATTATTATTGAGCTGGAATCAAAGATGGATGGATGTCACGCTGACACTGCCCTGCTACTCTGAGTCACTTTAACATAGCTACATGGCTAATCAGCTAACACCAGCAGCTAGTTAGTGGCCAATTAGCCAACCTTTACTAACAAGTAGCTAAAGCTATATTTCCAACTATGATACAAATTACATTGCAAAATGTCTGACTGTTGATTTGGTATCATCATATTCCCCAACAATATATGAATTCTAAACAATGCAGATTTTGATATATTTGATATTTTTTTTCTTACCGTGTGTTACTTCATACAAGGTCATATATACTCTTACTCATTTTGGTGCATTTCATGTAACAACACAAGCTTTATTCTCATTTAAAGCTGAAAGCAGCAGTGGGCGGGACCTCGCCATCAGCAAAAGACTTATGTGTTCATAGCGAGACTCTTCAATTCAATTCAATTTGATTTGTATAGCGCCAATTCATAACAGAAGTTATCTCAGGACACTTTTCAAATAGAGCAGGTCTAGACCGAACTCCTTATAACATTATTTACAGAGACCCAACATAACCACCATGAGCAAGCACTTGGTGAAGGCGGCAAGGAAAAACTGCCTTTTAAGAGGCAGAAACCTAGGACAGACCCTATGCAGAGACGCTAGTACAGGAGAGATATGATCTCTTTTCCTAGTTCCTGTCAGTACTCGTGCCCGCAGCGTTCTGAATTAATTGGAGCATCTTAATGGACTTATTGGGGCAACCTGGTAATAAGGAATTGCAGTAATCCAGCCTAGAAGTAACAAATGCATGAATTAGTTTTTCTGCATCCGTCTGTGACAGGATGTGTCTAATTTTTGTAATATTACGTAAATGAAAAAAGGCAGTCCTAGAGGTTTGCTTTATGTGGGAATTAAAGGACATGTCCTGACCAAAGATAACTCCAAGATTCCGGACAGTAGGGCTAGAGGCCAAGGTAATACCATCTAGAGTAACTATATCTTCAGACAGTGAGTCTCTGAGGTTTTTGGGGCCAAGTACAAGAATTTAACATCAGAAAATTACAGCTCATCCAGGTTTTTATGTCCTTAAGACATGTTTGTAATTTATATAATTGGTTAATTTCATCGGGCTTGATAGATAGATGTAACATATCACATATATAATGTGTATCATCTGCATAACAATGAAAGTTAATGGAGTGTTTCCTAATAATGTTGCCTAAGGGAAGCATATATAAAGTGAATAGAATTGGTCCAAGTACAGAACCTTGTGGAACTCCATGACTAACTGTAGTATTTATGGAAGATTCATCGTTAATGTGTACAAACTGAGAATGATCTGATAAGTATGACCTAAACCAGCTTAGTGCGGTTCCTTTAATGCCAATTTGATGCTCAAGTCTCTGTAATAGAATATTATGGTCAATGGTGTCAAATGCAGCACTAAGATCTAATAATACAAGTAAATAATATATAAATATATAAATAATACACCTCCATTGTTGGAAGCAATCAAAAGGTCATTATTAACCTTAACCAGAGCTGTCTCTGTGCTGTGATGAACTCTAAATACTGACTGAAAATCCTCAAATAAGCTGTTGCTATGTAGAAAGTTACACAACTGATTGGCGACTACTTTCTCCAGAATCTTAGAGAGGAAGGGGAGGTTAGAAATGGGTCTATAGTTGGCTAAAACCCCTGGGTCGAGGGTGGGCTTTTTAAGAAGGGGTTTAATTACAGCTACTTTAAAGGACTGTGGTACATATCCTGACAATAAAGACAGATTGATCATATCATATAAGAAGTGCCAATTAAGGGTATTACTTCTTTAAGCAGCCTAGTTGGGATGGGGTCTAACAGACAGGTTCATGGCTTCGATGTAGAATTATTGAAGTTAATTGATGAAGATCGACAGCAGAAAAACACTTCACTGCAAACCGTGGAAATTCAGCGCCACGCCATGGACACGCCGTTTGACGCACAGTAAATATTTGATTAACTTTCAATCACCAATGTGTCTAGATTGCAGTGATTGAATTTGAAGTGGGTCCGAAAAAATCTATAGGAGAAGTTAGTTAAAATTGAAGCCCTGAAATGCCGGAAATGGCATCACAGTTTGACATTCGATTTAACCGGGCCAAATCTGACGGCACGCCACAGATACGCTGTTCAATGTACAGTAACAAGTAGCACAACTTTTGATCAGCAATATTTTTTAACTGTACTGACCAATTTTGAAGTAGATTCGATAAATTCCCTAGGAGGTGTTCGTCCAAATACAAGGAGCAAAAACGCTGAAAATCACTGTGATATGGCGGAAATGGCATCACAGTTTGACATTCGATTCAATGTGGCCAACTTTGAGGACACGCCACAGACACGCCCTTCAAGGTACATTTGCAATATAACATCTTTTAATCAGCCACGTTTTTTGACTGTACTAACCAATTTTGAAGCAGATTCGATACATTTTCTAGGAGTTCGTTAAAATACAACGCGAAAAATCACAGAAAATGACAAAAAAAAATCAAAATGGCCCACTTTTATGCCATGCCACGGACACGCCCCTTAATGTACATGCACAAATAGCACAACTTTTAATCAGCAACATCTTTTAACTGTACTGACCAATTTTGAAGCAGATTCGATAAATTCCCTAGGAAGAGTTTGTTCAAATACAACGCGAAAAATTCACCGAAAATGACCACGGAATTCAAAATGGTCAACTCTGACGGAAAGCCACAGACACGCCCTTTGACGTACAGGCACAAATAGCACAAATGTTAATCAGCAAAACATTTTTTGACTGTACTGACCAATTTTGAAGCAGATCCAATAAATTCCGTATGAGGAGTTCGTTCAAATACAACGTGAAAAATGACCACGTTTTCAAAATGGCCAACTTTGACAGAAAGCCACGGACACACCCTTGGACGTACAGTCACAAATAGCACAAATTTTAATCATCAAAATGTTTTGACTGTACTGAACAATTTTAAAGCAGAGCTGTTAAATTCCCTAGGAGTTTGTTTGTTCAAATACATGGTGAAAATATGCTGAAAGTGAAAATGAAAATCGAAATGGCCACCGAAAGTGAAAATGAAAATGAAAATCTAGCAATCGAGCGGCTATCGAGACATTTTGACACACCCACAGGCAACCATATGAAATGTAAAATGCTGCCATGTGGGACGTGTGTGCCAAGTTTCATGAGGTGTTGAATCTGTTTAGCCCCCGCAAAATGCGATCAAATGTTAAAACAACAAGGTGATGCTCGCCGTGTCGCTACGGCAACACGGTTCAATAAAAATTCATAAGATTCGTAAGATGTCATTGTCAACATTGTAAGGGTCTTCTGACCAAATTTCAGCTAGATGTTTTCAATCTGCTGGGAGAACTACATTAAAGTGTAGTAAATTCCACCACTAGATGGCGCTCTCACTATTAGTGAATATTATCACATAGATGAGTTCAGGGAGGGACTCTTTTTTTTTTTTTTTTTAAGTATATTTTTGGGGCTTTTATTGCCTTTATTATAGTGACAGCTGAAGATGGACAGGAAAGGGGGGCAGGTCAGATTCGAACCCTGGGCCGCTGCAGCAAGGACTCAGCCTCGGTACATGGGTCACCAGCTCAGCTCTACCCACTGAGCTAACCGGGTGCCCCAGGGAAGGACTCTTATCAGACAAGTGAAGTTTGGAGCCGAATGGACAATGTACACTCAAGTTATAGCAAACTCGTGTTTTGTGGCGGTACACCAAAATTTGACGCCACGTCACAGACACGCCCACTCACCACATTCATCACATATCATCAACAATGTGTTTTGCATTTCATAAGTAAATTTCAGATGGATCTGATCATCCTGCTAGGAGTAGAACATCAAAGTATAAAACGTGATACTTCCTGATGCCACTAGGTGGCGCTCTCACTATTACTGAATATTATCACGTAGATGTGTTCTGGACGGGACTCTAATCAAACTTGTGAAGTTTTGTTGCGATCGGATCATGTACGCAGAAGCTATGACAACTTTCTGTTTTCATGGCGAAGGATCGAAATTGGACGCCACGGGACACCACGCCACGTCCATGCTGTTTCGACGGAATGTCGTAAATAGCGCAACTTTGAATCATGAATGTCTTTAGATGGCTGTGTCCAAATGTGGAGTCGATCAGATAAATACCCTGCATGCAATGCAACAGCGAAAATCGCCAGAAATAACAATAAAATCCAAAATGGCCAACTTCCTGTTTAGTTTGAGGTATGGCTCCAAGAGGCTTTTCTGCTTCTTTTATCACAATACAAATGCGTACCGATTTTCGTTCATGTCGGCCTTACGTGTCTTGGGGGCTGATTCAGGGAGTGTGGGGCTCCGCCACTTGGAGGCACCCGTGCACGGGGATGTTGTGGCTGCCAAATATGCAGTCGAAGTGCAGCAAATAATAATAATTCCTAGAGATACAATAGGGACCTCCCAGTGGTCGCTGGCTCGGTCCCTAATTAGTAGCCACATAATACAATCATCAACAATAACTTTTTTGGGATTTGATGAACAGGAGCAGTGTTACCATTGCAATGTTACCCATCTTCTGACTGGCCGGTGAGAATTCTCTCTGTACTTCACCTCACCTTACAAATCTATCTTAGAGGTTTCTCTCAGCACTTAAGCAGATCTTAGAAGGAAAACAGGTTCTGCTATGCTCAGCTCCATCCTGTGTCAGAACTTGACTCATTCACATGGAGCCCTCAGCCAAGCCTGAGCCACATCAGAGCACCGGCCCCATCAGCGACTGGATGCTGGGCTCCCTTTAGTATGCTGCTTTGACAGCAGGCCCGCTTCTGCTCTCATGGCACTGATCCAGTTTCAGTGATCCAGGTCTGCTTGAATGTTCGCCTTTCAACTAATGCAAGATTACATCCAGGGCTCGGTCAGCCTGTGTGTGAACTCAGAGGAGGCTTTAGTCTGCTTGAAGTGTCTGCACTTTTCAATCTGCATATTCCATTCCAAATGAGGAACTCATACGTCACGGTCTTTGGAATTATATCAGAGTCTGCAGTCCGATGAAGGAGTTCTAAAAGAACAATCCATCTGGTTGGAGGAGTGAGCATGTGACGAGCATGCTCCTTCCTCACACTGTGGCAACTTAAAGTAGCATGCAGCCATTTTTAACACAATCAACTTGGTTAGTACAATGTCATAACTGATCGAACTAATGGTCTGAACTACAAAATAAACCAAAGTTGTAATAAACTGTAGTTTTCCTTTACAGGTCCAGTGTGTAACATTGAGGGGGATATGTTGGCAGAAATATAGGTATGTTTTCGTTTGTGTATAATCAACTGAAAATAAGAATAATTCGGTTTTTATTGCCTTACAATGAGCTGTTTTTTTCTACCGACGGAACAGGTCTGGCAGAGAAACATATTTGTGAATTGCCCTGGTGCGAATATTTTTCTTGTGCCCCCCACCCCTCGCTCTAAAAAGAACGCTTGTGTACACTCGGTCATATAGACACACCATGACTACCATGCAATTGCTAACCTGCAACCCTAAGATCAGCACCCTGGACAGCAGACAAAGTTCCAGATCTATCAAGCAAATCTACCAGTCTGCCCTGGACTCTGACCACCGCAGCCTGCTCTCTCAGTATGTTAATAACCACAGACACAGAAAAAGTAGCGATCAAGAAAAGCACAGCAACTCATTATAGGCCTACACTGTATGAATGACGGCATCTGATCACACAGTTACTTAATAAACAATTCATTGTCATTCATCATCAATGGCACAGTGGCCAAATGTTATCACAGACACAGATTACAGTAAGTGCGCATTTTCTTACATTTGAGAGTTCATTTAAATGATCCCACTCCGTAATAAACCGACACCTGTACTCACCCATAAGAAGTTCATTCTACTGTCCTTTGGCTCAGCAAAGTCATTAACAACACTGCTCAACACCAAATTCTTCACTCTCTATTGAGAGTGTATAGCCAGTCCACTGAGTCTTTCTTATCCCATGCTGGTCATGCTACTACTCACTGCAGTGAAGGCACGAAAGGGCCCACCCACGAACACGAGGCAATTGATGCTGTCCCATGTGGGCTATAATCAGCTGGGCCCCGGTGGATTGCACCGGCTGTACCAGCAGTACTTACACCACTGAGCGGGTCTTCTTCTACGGCAGTGAACCTTTCTCTTTTTTCTATCAGTGACTAAGTGACATATTTTATGGATATTTCATAATGTATTCAATGCATAACAGTACAGTACAGAACAACTGAACAGTCCCTTCAGGATTTTGTGGGCTTTTTTGGAATTGTTTGCTAAAATGCCTGATTTTAAAGCTGCTTTTCTTTAAAAAATGCCATTGTTTTGCACTGAAAGTATGGGAGAAAGTGAAAATTGTAAAAATAAAAAGTTTTATTATTATAATTATTTGTAAAATTCTTTAAAAATCAAAGTCAGTGAGAATAAAATCACGCTGTTTGGAGGGTAAGTGTGAGATGTTTGACTGGCACTATGTTTTGGGCAGCAGAATACAATGATTGTGTAAAATGAGTGATTTTGTTGAATTTTGAGCATATTATTTCTTGTGAATATTGATCAGAGATGGGTTTTTCTAATAATTTTAGGAACTTTTTATGAAATTCTCTGTCTGTATTATGTATTTTTTAAATTTTATTTTTAACAATCATACATACTTAGGGTTGTTTTTTTGACAAATTCAGTGTTTCCTTGTCATTGATCTGTTGGTTGATTTAGTTGCATACCTCTAATGCAAGATAATAATAATAATAATAATAATAATAATAATACATTTCATTTAAAGGCACCTCTCTGGGCACTCAAGGACACCGTACAACACATAAAAAATAAAAACAGTAAGAAATAAGAAACAGAAGGCCTGGGGAACCCCCCCACCCCCACGGGACCCCAGGTTGGGAACCACTGCTCTGTTCTACACCATGTCCACCATGTTGCATTATAAAAACCCAAGTAGTCTGTCAGACTGTCCTCATGGTTCTACTGTTAAATGATACTTCCATTTGATGGATGAGAACTACCTTTTGCATTTTTCCATCTGGGTCACTGAGCTGTGCAGCCTGGTCAGGTGTGACGTCTGTACCCTGTGCCACATCTGATATGTGCCACCGTGGCCACTTGCAGCACATACAGAAAAGCTCAGCAGTGGGAAATAACATAGGTTTTGCTGTGGGGATTACAGGCATCAAGACCTGACACCAGAAAAAGAAAAGGCAGTGCTGACGCTCACCTTCCACACATCTTTACATAATTAGTGCAGAGCCACCTTCAATGGGCAGAAAGCTCTCTGCAGATGAACTGAGCCTGAGGGCTTGAATGCCACCTCCAACAAACTCCCTACATCAGCAAGTGACAGAATATTCCACTTTTTTCCTACATCTCTCTCTTTTGCCTACAGAGAGTCTGTCTTACTCTTTCTTTCACTCTCTCTTAATTTCCTTACTTACTGAATCAGCAGCTTTATCCACCTGAAAGACCTTTTTCTCTTTCACTCCCCCCCTCCTCGCTAAACGCGGATTTCTCCCATGCTGCGTTCCAATTACTCTGTGCTGTCATATAGCCGGACTGCACCTCCTTATCGCACGGGCAGGAGAGGGAGAGTGGTCTTCAGCCGGGCTTATCAAAATGCTAATGCGTTTGAAAGGAAACATTAGTCTTCCAGAGCAAAAAAAGTGCATTATTAAACGTCCGGTGGTTTCATCTTGTAGGAGTGGCACTATCTCTCCGCAGGATTTCCAGATGTTCAGGTTCATTCTTCATTGCCATTCAGCCACTGTTGTTGGGGGTTGAGGGGCGTCGGAGCCCAATGGAAATTGCACAGCACCCTTGATCATTCTAAGTAAGAGCTTTAAAGGGAAAAGAACGGGAGAGGCACATCAGGAACAGGGAATGGAGACATGAGTAGCTGGATAAGGTTTTGGACAGGATTGGCCTCAGGAGAAGGGCTGTGGTTGCTGACAGCTAGGAGGTGTTCTTTGCAAAATCTGACTGTATTCTGGTCGAGTTTTCAAGTCGAATCTTAATCTGGACATTAGGCCTGCAGTGTATAATGTCAATGTAAATGTTGTTTGGTTATTTTAGGTGGCAGAGTGACCTGACCAAGGTTGCAATTAACTATTAAGTTGATTTTCTCCAATAAACAATTAGTTGTTTGGTCCATAAAAAAGTAGAAAGAAAATGGTGAAAAATGTTTATAAAAATGTTCTATAAAACAATTTATAGATTATCAAAATAGTTGGTGATGGCTTTTATAGTTGACAACTAATGGATTAATCGACTAATCTTTTTTTTATTATGCATATTGGTATTATTGTATTGTTAATATTGGTAATTGCACTGAAATGGGTATATTTGGACCTCAAAGTATTTGAATTCTACATATTGTGCTATAAATATGCATTGTGGCTGTATCTTTTTAACCGACTAGCAAGGGTAGCAACGTTTAAATGACTAGTCAACTCATTGCACATATCCCTAGTTTATATTGGTAACTGTCATTTTTGTGCTGGTTTATAGTTGTAACCATTAGTTACATTCCTTGACCCCAGCCGTATTCAGTGATCATCTTTGTTGAGAAACAAGAAAGGATTGACATCAAACATGCTGGCCTTCTCTCAGTTTCTGCTGCATTGCACAATGTTGGCAGTTGATAAAAACATGCATATGACACATAGATTGGCACATAAACCGGCACGTAAACCGCCATTGTTGGTCTGATATCCAATGACTGGATTACGTCAGTATCAGCCCCTGATACCAATATTGGATTGGATCAGTCCCGTCTCTAATTTGCATTACTCACTTGTTGAGACAATGGCATGGCTCGAAACCCGGTATACCAGCCAGTAGGTCTAGTTCTTTTTTTGTCTGAAAGGTGTTATACATGACATCCTTTTCTGCCATTCTGAATGAACTATCGAGTATGACTTGCAAATCTCTATGCATATGTTCTCTCCAAACACACACACACACACACACACACACACACACAAATGAAGCTGGACATCCACTAAGAGGTTTTTACATGCTGTTTGATGTTGCATCCTAGCTGGTCCTTGGTTAGGAATTGGCTCTGTCCAGATGGAGTCTGGCAGCACAACATGCAGTGAACACATTAGATAAGTTGGACATCTCCCTGAACTGGCTCTGTGGAGGGAGAAGAGAAAGGGGAGAGGAACAGCAGCATGCAAAATGCTGCTGCACATCAAAGAGCTCTGCTGTGATACAAACAGAAGCTCAGTGTCTCTGCCAGCAGAGACCACTGCTAATATGGGGCTGTGTGTGTGTTTGCGTTTAAGTGCCTGATCTCCCTAAGACTCTTACTCAGCTAGCCTGAAGGCTGACACCTTGAAATCCACCCAGTAAATTACTGAGCCATCTTCAAGCAGACATCCGTTTAGTTCTGGACTCTGCTTCATCCGTGTGATACACCCAGACTTTACACAGTTTTATGCATGCTTAAACACACAAGACACACACAATATGTATGCATCTCTTGAGTGTAAGTGTCACGCTTTTCTTCAGAGGTTAGGGAATCCCACCTCCTGCTCGGTAATGTCAACCAATCCACAAATATCCAATGTGGATTTCAGTAGCTATTACAAAAGCTCTCGGTGTTGACAGTTCTAATCTGCCACTTTCCTGCTGCGCTGCCCAAGAGATTAACATGTTTTCATTGCTTCACTTCACATATAACTTTAACCATTGGATGGGACTGGTCACAAATAGATTTTTCTTATTCAGAAATAGAAAAGGTCTATCTGCTGGTATTTCCCAGGTAAACCTATCCAGTTTTCATGTGCATAAATTAATAGAAAATAGCCCAGTCCACTGTCCCTCCATATCCTGTTTCAGTCCTGAGCATAGACTATACAAAAAAAAATGGACGTAGTCTCTGTGACGTCACCAATGGGTTTCTGAAGAGCCGTTGTGAAGCTCAGTGTGTAAAAGCCCATGTTGGAAGTCCTGACTCCATCCCTGTTGAATTACCAGTTTCTTTCCTAGTCTTAAATTGCTGCAGGATTTTCTCTATTGTTTGGCCTGCAGTAACTTCCTCTCTATAGAGTAAGTGGGTATCCTTTGCTCTGTGGTCTTTATGCTCCTGTCAGCCTAATACACTGTATTTTTCTTATAAACCTTTGTTTGGTCCTGTGGAGTTTGTTTTTTTGTGGCAAATGCAACTTAGTGTAGGAACCCTCCACTCTTGTCCTGGCATATATGGGAAATGGCTACTGAGCAGAAAGACTATTTCCATGCAGTAAAAGAATGGTTCCCACCATATGTCTCCTCAGTGGATGACAAACGGTGCTCAAGCATCCAAGTGTTCAGCTGTGATTGTCTCCTCTTGGGTAATCCTCAAGATGGTGCATCATCTTCCTCTTGGTGCTGACTGATACACACATATACGGTACATGCACGTAAACATGTCAGATACAGACACACACATGCACACAAGATTGCACGCAAGCAACACACCACCTCATTTATCTCCTGTGAGACCAATTACCCATCGACTCAATAACTGGAACTGCCACAGCTGTCAGTGGCAGCGATATTGCCACGGAAGGATGGCTACTATGCTGTACGCACACACACACACACACACACACACACACACACACACACACACACACACACACACACACACACCTCTTTCTTCTGTCTGTGTGAGGACAGATTTATTGTCGAATGTCCTTACACAGAGAGATGATACTGGAACAAAGCAGGATGTGTTCTCGGTAAAATTCTGTGTAAAGTCGACATGCAGATTCCTGACTAGATCATTCAGCAGTGAACCACCTCTCCACCTGGAACAAAAGCAGGATCAGAACTGGGTTTTTACTAGGGTAAAATAAAGCCTCTGGATGTGTTATCTGAAAAACTATAGATCACAGACCATAGGAAGGCGAAGCTGAAGCCATGCAGGATACTCTTGAGTATGCTCTATGACAGTGGTTCCCAACCTTATTCCTTAAGTGACCCCTTTTCTGTCATTGAGTAAATGGACTAAGTGACATATTTTATGGATATTTCGCATTATATTCAATGCATAACAGTAATAGTACAGAAACACTCCCACAGTCCAGCAGTCACATTTCGCAGCCTTTGGGGGGACTAAAGCTTGATTCCACAGCAGCTTTTCTAAAAAAGTGGGATGCACCGGAAAATTGCAAAAATAGTTGCTATTATTATTCAAAGGCAACTGCCAATAACAATGAAATTGCACTGTTCGGAGGGTAAATGTGAGATGTTCGCAAGTTCAGTGACGTATGGCTCAGTGTTTTGCACAAATTTGCGGGAAAATTTGTGTTGATTGGACAAAATTTCAAGGTTGTGCCAAATTCAAGAGGTTGAATTTATGTTAATTGTTGCAATCAACATCAGTAACTTCCTGAAACTTCCTGAAACTGTTGATTGACCAGGAATGTAGGAATAATATCAAAATACCAAATTGCAAAATTTAGTTTTTTGATATTTTATCGATTTTTGTGTTTCAACTACCAGCAGCTAATTAGCAGTGTTGTAAACTGAGGGCTATGACGTTGGATGTTACAGGGACTGTGATCAATACAAATGCAGATCCAACTGTTGTATTGTTGTATAAAGTCAACTTTTATTAAACGCAGATTTTAGGAATATGGTGGTGTGTTCATACTATTACTACAGTTTTCCTAAAATTTAATTTATAAAAATCACGATATATCACCTCACTTACAGTACCACAATATATCACAATACACTGAAGGTTGCCCCTGTATCGTGATACATATCGTATTGCCAGATTCTTGCTAATATACAGTCCTACAATTGACAGGAATGTATTTATTTTTTATTCTTTTAACAATCATTATTACTTAATAGACTTCTTTTCTGACAAAATCAGTGTTTTATTCTCATTCTTCTATTAGCTCTTTGGTTGTGTGGTTGTTCTTTTGTAAGGCAGGACAGGGCTGTTTTCATTTTCATTTAGTTAGAAACTATTATAACTGTACTGTTTATACTATGTTCAGACTCTGAGATAATAATACATTTGCATTGACACTAAAAAAACCTGTATTGGCCAACTATTTTCCACACAAAAGTATTGATATATGGGTATCAATAAAGAATCAGACTGATAAGCAGAATCAATAATGGCATTGGTATCAATAAAATCTTCCCATCCCTAGCGAAATGTCTGCCATCATAGAAAGTTTAGATGTCCATAATTAGTAACAACTGATATGACCTTCCACTGGCACTGTTTCTCATTTAAACCAGTGAAAATGACGGTCAAAGCCAGCTCAGAATGAAAAGCTGCAAGCTGAATGTTTTTGTGCACTGCTCTTTGCTAACAAGAAAGGACAGGTAAAAGATCTAGCATATTCATTAATGTGGGCAAATCTGTGCATTTTGCCAACCTCAGTGTCAGAATGCCAATTCACTCGCACCAGTGTGCCCAAATAACTTTTCACATTCACACACTCTGACTTTCACTTGCATATGAAGCAAAATGCTCACACTGTAGGCTTGTATGCAACACCAGCAGCCTGAGGTAGTGCACATTAAAGTACAGTAAGAGCATCTGATGGGCTTGTGAGCTTAAGACTTGATCTCGATGAATTTATCATGGAGGATAACGTATATCCCAGAGGATGTCACACTACCAATTTGGACACCAACAACTCTACTATGATAACTTAATAATCTTTTATTTAGCTGGTTAACCAACATCCGGAGCACAGCTTGTTTAGTGTCACGCTATGCACCTACTGTACATATTCTGTCCCCGTAGCTCAGGTGTGTGTATGTGTGTGAGTGTGGCCATCTGTCTGCTGAGGAAATGTACAGTGAATATTTTTGTTGATTTGGCAGGGTCACTATGTTTTTTTACAATTTCATTTATTCATTTTCATTTAAAATGTAATCTTGGGACACAGCTTTTCATGAGCAGCCCGTGTGCATCAAGCACGGAACCTCTTGCTGTTCACTTCGGTGCCCATATTAACAGGTTAGAGCAATCACACAGCATGCAGTCTCAGGCATAGCTGCTGCGGCGCTTCATCTAGAGATTCATTTATATTTTCAATGTGTTTTTTTCAGCAAATGTAGACAGTGAATATGAGCAGTATATGCAGTATGAATATTACTTCTATCGAATAACATATCAATTACCCATCATTTATTTGATCATCTGATACTTTAGTGCTCATGGTTTCTATAAAATGAACTGAAGGATTGAACTGTGGAGAATCTAACTTATCTAATTGACAAATGTTTTAACATTTCTGTTTGTTTAAGCAGCTCAGAAATCACTCAAGCAGGCGGCCCAGTGGGCTTTAAGAGGTTTTATACATGGGGCTTTTTTTTTTTTTTTTTTTGGAAAGAACTCTTTGTTTGAAGGACTGAGTCTAACAGGACCACACTTCACTTCCACATCAAACTGAACAGATTATGCTTTGCTCTCAGTTTAACTAATGTAGTGACACTATTTCTCTTAAGACTTGGGATTCCTGCGTGCTCTTGAATGTTGACTTGCAGACTGAACAGTGCTCGACTTTGTTGAGTAGTTACTTAATTGTTTATTTACTAGAGGTGTAAAACAACCAAAATAAAAATAACAAATTACAATTCACATACAATACATTTACTCTAAAATCGACTGTAACTTGCTTAATTCTGAACTGATTTGAAATTTTGTTTGTTATAAATGTTAGAAATTGAACAGGATACTGGTTACTTGTAGGACTGAATTCAGTTACTAGGAGTGGATCTAAAGCTCTATGCTGAAAAATAAACCTTGTGAATAGTTAGAGCTTCCACTGGAACATGCCGACAAACCAAATAGTAATGTTAACTAGCAGAAATTGACCTCTCCAATATGGCGACTGCACAGATGTTTAACAGCTGCATACAGCAGCAGCCAGTGAGGTGTCAATTAGGGCTGCACAATATGGCAAAAACATATTGCTATTATTTTGACAGATACTGCAATTGTGATGTGCAATTAGTATGGGAATTATCCTTTTAGTATTGCAAATTTAATTTAAAAAAAACAAAAACCTTTTGGGGTCTTTACATTTACCTTTTTGCTATTTGACCTTTATCAAAAAAATAAAAGCTTCCACGATTTGCATTTTGCACTTGGCCTTATTGTGATTTTGATAATATTTCAATTATTTATGCAGTGCAGCCCTAGTATCTATGTTTCTATACCCATGGTTACAGAAACTGTGATAAATATAAATGCAGATCCCACTGTTATGGTTGCATAAAAAAGTACACAAACTCAGATTTGATTGTATTCTTGCCAGTACACAGCCCTGTTATTTATGTCCATAAATTTGGGGCTGTCAACAGAAGTGCATCGTAACTGGACTATTCTATGAAGCCTCCATGAGCCTATGTTGCAAACTAACTGACTGTTTTGGATGTCTGGATTGCTGTATGGTAAATGCCAAACATGAGCCTTGCTGACATAATCACTGTTGTGGCAACCAATTAGCAATTGGTGCTAAAGGGTGACTAAAGTATGAGTCATTTTGGACTGCAGCCCTCTGAGCTTTCACTTATGTGCTGCACAGGCTGTCTGTGCATGTGTACCCAGTGGCTTACTATGACTACTTAGTGCCCTGGACTGCTTCTGTTTATCTTTGCCAAGTATGAGCCAGGAACTTTTTACTTCACACAGTCGTTCCCTTCACTGCAGAGAGAACGGTGAGGAAGTAGCTTTCACATCTGTCACCCTGAGCTCAGCTTTCTCCCTCTCTTTTCCCATTCCCACAACACTGCACGCAAATCTTTCCATTTGTTCCCGTTCCAAGAACGTTTTTCGATAACAACATGAGTATGGCTTTCAGGGATAGTTGCTCTCCATGTTGTCCATCTTTCATCCTCACAGATAAAGGAAGCACATGTTAATATAAATACAATGAATAATACAATATCCTTGCACAAAACACTATACTAGGTTGACATTCTTAGTGTGTATACACATGCACACACACATATATATATATATATATATATATATATATATAGTATGTATGTATGTATATATATATATATATATATTTGTATATATGTATGTGTCCCACAAAGCAACGTTACAGGACCAAACAACAGTAACGTAGTAACTGTAACTGTCTTTGGAAACTTACATGAGGAAAAAAAATACCACAGCTGTACGTGGAGAAGCGTCTGTCCTCCCGCCTGTCCTACCGACTCTTCCGTTACATTTCTGCCCGAAAAACAGCGTCTGTCACCGGCGAAAAACTCAGAGTGTTTGTGATCAAAAATCACTGCGACCGCCAGCCCTCCGGACCGAGACATCAGTTTACTTTCACTTTCCAGGATGTTTGGGCTCTGCAGTGATTGGCTCTGGTGCGCACGTGGCTACGGTAGCTATTGCTAGCACAATGCTAGCGGAATTCGGAAATAATTTATTTATGAAATAATGAAATCATTTATTAACGGCATCTTTGTAGTCCAAACAAAGCCGACGTTGCACACCCTTAAACCACACAGCAGCCATGTTGAAACTCTCAGGTCAGTGTGATCCTGATCTGCAGAGATATTTGAGACACACACACACACAGACAGAGATTTCTTGCTTTTATAGAGAGATGTTTGTGTTTACATATGTATATATGTATATATTTATATATATGTATATATAATTGACAAAAGCCTTTTGTAATAGTGAAGGCTCTGTTCCACCTCCTTCAGTAACTGTGCAAGTTCTGATGAGATGGTTCATTACTTCATTGTTGTTGGTAATGGAATCAGCAAAGTAGCTGAAGATGCTTCTGTACATTATCCGAGGCCACTTCTGCAGCTCGTCCTCCTGCCCCTTGCTAGTAGAATGCAGAGGTATGATCAGTTTTTTGGATGGGAATTGATAAAAATGTTATTGATACTAATACTGTTATTGTTTTCGCTTTTCGGTCCAATTCTTTGTCGATTCCCTTATTGATTCCTGATCAGTTTTCTGTGTGGAAAAAGGCCTGCGGAGGTTTTCATTGTCAGTGCAAATGTTATTATCTCTAAGTCTGAACAGTATAGGAACAGAGTTGAGTTATAATAGTAGTTCATGAAATGAAGCCATGCCTTGGACAGTTTTTTCCTCTCCCCCATGACTCCTTCTTGTTACAAGTTTGTAGCAGTTTAGACACATGAGTTTGGCATCATTGTTTTGCAAACCACAATTGTCAGTAAAAGATGCTGGCACTGATAAGAGGAATTGATAAGCTTAGTGGCATATGATTCTGATGAATCAGACAATTTGGAACCAGTTCTCAATTCCCATCCCTGATAACATTGTCCCGTTTAAGGTGTTTTTATATCACTTTTTTCGTCAGAATCCCTGGGAAAAGGGAAGACACCTTTCACCAACACCAACTCTCGCAGATGCCAGTTCAGAGAAATGAATATCAGAAGATGTGCGCATAATTCGCACAACAACAATGTGGATGAGAAATAATATTACAAATGCGAGATTTCATCCTGCTGGCTTGCTCAGTGGAGACTCATCAGGAAGCGGCATCACTTATTGACCAGGTTTGCTAATAGGCATGTGCACATTGTGTTTATGACAGTACCTGCACACTGTAATGCCAGTGTGACACAGAAACACATAGAGCTAGGAGAGCTGGAAGCTACAAAACAAAGACAACAAAACCCAGTAATGTGTGTGCTGACTACCACACATTCCATCTAAAGAGCCAGGTGTGTGTGTGTGTGTGTGTGTGTGTGTGTGTGTGTGTGTCTCAGCCTCCACGGCAGACGCTCAGCCATGTGTGGGCTGCCTAATTAATGTGTGTGTATGCGAGCCTGTTTCTGTGTGTGTGTGTGTGTGTGTGTGTGTGTGTGTGTGTGTGTGAGGACCCCCAGAGAACACTTTTTTCCTCATTTGTGGTGACAAATAGGCAGCCTGTGGAGAAAGGGCAATGCGCTGCGTCGCAGTTGACCCTTGACATCTCATTTGGGCCTGATAGATGGGCGCAGTGGCAGGGTGCCGTTTCCCATCTGAAGAAATGACCAGGTAGCATACACACAATCTCTCCCCAACACTCCTCCAGCACAGAGTTGCTGCCTAGATGTGGGGACATTACTGGACAGGTACTGGGTGGAAGAGAAGACTGATGTCTGTATTGTCACATTCATGGGGAATTATATGTCAGACAATGTCTGACTGAGTCTGATGTGATTGAGTGAATATTCTGCTTTGTGTGGTGATCCATTCAGTATCAACAGTAACCCACTGATTGTTGTCTTTACATCCATGTGAACAGGAACTAGAAGTTTTATGGTGCAGATTTGCCAAAATGTGACAGATGGTTTTAAGTTTGGTATTCAGATTTTCAGCGTGGTTGATCCTCAGTTGACCCTTCCTAAATCACGCTCCTTTTTGCTCAGTGCACCAATAACAGTTGAGCAAGCCTCAGTCAGAACCTCGGTCAACATTCTCCTTCCCTGTACTTAGATATGCTATCTGCTAGGCTCGTCTGTGTTGAAAGCGACAGGTGTGTATATACTCTTTACCTTGCTGCAGACAGCCCTTTTCGACAGAGAACTGAAGTCGTTATATCCATCTATGCTCTCTTCAAATCCACCAGGTAAAATTGCTGTTTTTTATCAGAGGACTTTGGTGACTGAAGAGAATCATATACTGACTTCTGCTCCCCGTCAGGTTTGCTAGAAAGCACCAAGGTTTCAAGAATCTTGCAAGGAACCGGTTCAAGAACCAGAGCTAATTTGGTGGGAAAACACCATAAGAGAGGCCACTGGTAGGCCTTTTTCACCAACGGGGAACAATAAATTGGTTTAGAACAGAACCTTAAAAGTTGGTTCCCAACTGTAACCAAAGAATTGCAGGTGTTCCTTGGGAACCAAAGTGGGTGTGTAATATTCTACAGGGCGATGTGCATTGTGCAGTGATGATGACTCATCCAATTACTATGGTTCCACTTAAAACTGGTGGAAAGACCAAGGTTCCAAGAATCTTGAATGGAACCAGTTCAAGAAGCAAAGCTAATGGAAAATCACTGTAGTAGTGAGAGTCTGAAGAGTGAAAATATGAAAACTTGAAATTGCCACCCCTCGTTATACAAATAAGTTAATAATGCTGCTAGAAATGGATCTCATTTGTGAATAATAGTCTACATAATGATCACTAATGCTTTTCCCCCTAAATCATCATCCTCTGCATTTTTCATCATAATCATCCAGTTTTCCATCGTGACTGTCACCACATTCCCTAGAGTCCTTCTAATTACAGGCAGCTCCACCAGTGGACTGTACTGATGCCACGATGATTATTTATAGTCCAAAGCAATGAACTGTTTGTTGGCGACATCAAGAGTCTTCCTGAGACAATAATAGAGTGGAGACATTTGATGACAAAGCAGTTGATGTTCAAATCTAACTGGAACACGAGGGAGAGGGAGTGCCAAACTCATAGATGGAGAAAACAAGTGAGGTAAGGCCAGCATGAAGGTGTCACATACAATAATATAAATAAAGAGAACTAAAAAGTGCTAATGGACTAGAAATGATCATTATTATACTGTATATTTGTTTTAAATGTTTACATAGAGGAGGGGTATGTCATTTTTGGGAGTGCAATGCAGACCCCATTCCTGCCAACTACTACTAGTACTACTTATCTTGGTCAGTTGCTGTTACTCTCAGATCGTGTAGGATCAAGCTTTAGATACCTCAGAATTAGCCTTAATTTTTTTTTTTGGACCAAGAAAAAAATTATACATTGTTCCTCCAGGAAGTTGTGATATTGCGTTTGCAACTATAAATGCAAGTTCAACCTTGGAAATGACATCCTTTTCTTCTTTTTTTTTTTTCGCAAATTACCTTAGTGCTAAGTTTATTATTTGTTCTGCACAGAACAACCAATTAACATAATTATTTCATTGATTACTTGGATAATGATAGAAATACTTTTGCTTTATTAAAACAATGGTCAATATAATAAGCAGCGATTCCTCTGCTTGAAATGATCCCAAACTCTGGACACTTTTTGTGGTTCTTTCTGGCTTGTCTCTTGTCTTTGTCCTATGCTTTTTTCTTCCGGAATAGTATGTTGTACAACAGTAATAATCATCCATGCAAAACACAGGGCGTTGTATGACTGTATTTAGTTAAATGGATTAAACAAAGCTTGACTTTTAATAATCAAGTTATTCAAGTTACCTGAGGAATCCTTTCAGCCCTATTTTGCACAAAGGAAGGCTCTATGGTGTGAATCTGGAAGAATGGATTTTAGCAGACATCCTCCTGCTCACTATAACTTTAAATGTGCATTGAAATAAGATGGCTCCCCCATTTACCTTCTTTATCCTCTTTTCCTCCCACTATAGTCCCCCACTCTCTAGTCTCATCATTATTCTCCCACCACCCTTTCCTCAAGCTTCAAATTTAAGCTGGCTATTCTCTGGCCTATCTAATCCAAACTTAATCCGAGGCACACATACACTGCCACAGAGAGATGGAGAGATGAGAATGGACTAGGAGATGAAAGAATGAAGGAAGAATGGATTGCCAAATGAAGAAGTCTGATTGAGCGGGAGACAGGTCAAGCAAAAAATACAGAGGTAATTAAAAACATGGGATGGCAGAGACAGGGAATTTGAGTGACAGACAAACGAGAGGGGAATGAAGAGGAGGGAGCACAGATGGTTCTTTCCAGTGACAAGCAGCTAAACAGCACACCAGGCAGGATAGGAGCATCTCTGCCAGGGGAACGAGTGGACCCATGGTGTTCCCTTTTCAAAAGCTTGTTGATTAATTTAAAAGGAAAGGAAATCTGTAGGACTGTCTATGTTTGGATGCAAGCCAGAAATGGGCAGTATAATCAGAACTCAAGTTTGGCTTACTATTCTGGATGGAGACACAAAATGGCACTACGTATGGCAGGCTGTATACAGAAAGCAGAATATTCAGCAGTCTTACACACAATAGCAAAGTCTTGTAGAGATTCTAGTTGGAGGAGCAGCAGTTCTCTATTGGACTTGTAGGAGAAGAACGCACTCCTGCTGGTTAAACTGCCACAGCAAGGATTTTAAATTGCGCTCCCGTCATCTGGTGAATGTCCAACAAAATGGATGAACTGCTGTTTCTTAACCGAGCAAACACACACGCCCCACTGAAACCTGGCTTGGTCGGCCCATCCCGCATTATGTACTACATCTGCAGGATGTTCAACTCTACCAAGCGGACTGCGCAACGCCCAGCTCCTCCCGCTGCATGTCTAAGTGTCCTTGAGCAAGATTTTGAACCCCAAATTGCTTCCGATGCTGTGTCATCGGTGTGTGAATGTGAATGAATGAATTAGTTTCTGTTTGATGGACTTTGCCATCACTGTATGAATGTAGTGTAAAAGCAGATTGAGTGGTTGGAAGACTAGAAAGGTGCTATACAAGTACAGGTCCATTTACCAAAACAGGGAAAATTTAGAAAACAGCATTACTTACATGGGTTCTAAGTCAAACATATTTTTGGCATTTCTGTACTGCTGTCTGTTGTTACTTATCTGCTGATATATATGCGCAGAGATACAGCTACAGATACACCCATGATAAATTAAAAATGTTGGTCTCTAGATAGATTGACCTGTTGAATAATTGTAAAAGATGCTTTGACAAAGTATTCACAAATATTAGATCCAGTAGTTAATTAATTTGAATGAAATTGTAAATCAGGGTATTCACAGGATTTTCAGACGAGCAGCTTTAATATGGAGGAAAACTGTATTCCACATTACTAGATAGCAGAATGTAAGCAGCAATTATTTTCCCTCTATTATAGTGATGATGATGGATTTACATTATTGAGGACCTCATCAAGGTTGGTTACTTGTATTTTGCTCGGGCGCAGTGAAAGATTCCCTGTAAAATCCCCTTGGCATTTTCACCTTGGCCAAATGATTAACGCTTTTCTGGCAGCACGTCGGGGGAGATAAAGCCCCTTCCTTGGGAAATGGCAAGCAATTAAAAGTTTATTAGCCATTCAAAAACCAAAAATAATTACTGCTCCTCCACCATTGTGTTTTAGAAAATAGCTGGGGGCTGCAATCATAAGCTGCATGTATTCGCTCATATGCACAAACACACCCTGCACTGCACTGCAGTCACACTGTACTGTGAACGATACACACATACACACTACATGGTTAACCAGCCGGCAGACAGAGGACCTGCATCAGACCAGCATGAAGCTGTCTGCATGACTGTTGAGCTTGCGCAACTCAAACTCAAACACTCTTTGAAAGGTTCCCCTTTGATTCCACCTCCAGCCTACAGCCTCTTTTCCTGCGCATTCTGCCCTTCCTCTAGAACAGGATGCTATCTGCATATTAATCAAAAAAGGTCCAAGTTGGCCCTTTCTGTAATTATACAAGGTGCTCATGCATGAGACAAACTACACGGACAACATAGGACATGTTAATGTTTTATGCTTCTGTTTTGATGTTGTTAGTTAGCTTCTCCTGGTTAAGATTCCCTCAGTATTCATCGTTCAGGATGTTTCTACCGGGAGCCCAATTATTCACAGAGGCCTCCTCCTCTCCAAAACAAACTGAAGAAGACCAACTGAATAAAGCAGTTCCACCTCCAGACATCCAAAGACTAGAATTCTTTATCTGGTTAAAATATAGTTAAAATCCAGCCAAATCTAAAAAGTGTACGGTAAAAAAATTCTTAAAAATTGGATAAATAGTCTGTTTATTTCAGCTTCTGACATATGACGCCTTTGATGATGATGATGATGATGATGATGATGATGATGATGATGATGAAGACACAAACAAGCCAAAAATCTTGACTATTAACCGAATAAAATGACTGATTTCTCTGGGTTTCAACATTGTTGGAAACATTTGGGATAACATCACTAGTACTACCCTCTCATGGCTAAGGTCATATCTCACAGAGTCCCAAGGCGTCCCCCAGGGTTCGGTGCTTGGTCCACTTCTGTTCATACTGTACATGCTCCGCCTTGGTAACCTCATGGTCTCCGTTTCTACTGCTATACAGATGACATTCAGCTCTACATCTCCACTAAATTCCTCACTATTACAACCCACTCCACTGTGACACACTGTCTCACTGAAATCAAATCATGGATGCATTCCAACTGTGAGAAATCAGACATAATCATTGGTACCAAATCACTCACTAAAAACACCACTCTGTATCCCTCCCCACACATACTCACAAACCCTCCACAACCAGGCCTCATCCTACCTCACAGACCTGCTCCTCTGCCAAGCCTCTGTTCTGATGCCAACCTCCTCTTTCCCCCACTCAAGACCAAGCATTGTACCTGGGGTGACAGAGCATTCTCCATAGCTGCCCCCTGCCTCTGGAACTCTCTCCCCAAACACATCTAAGACTGTACTGATCCATCCACTTTCAAAACCCACCTTCAGAAGTTAATGTGTGATTTATTGTTTTTTTCCTGTTTATGTTCATGTTTATGTATATACGGTCCTGCTCACCATTATTGGCACCCCTTATTTTTGCATAACCTCTATAATATCTTAAATAGAAATGTACGAAATTTATATCATCAGGATCTTTTAATTGGAGGTCTATAGTAATTTAACAAAGAAAATAGTTTTTTCAACTTACATATTGTAATTTCAAAGAAGAAACAGAAAAAAACAGCATGTGCAGCAATAATGGCACCCCTCTTTAATATTTGGTTGCACACCCGTTGGCCGTTGACAGAAATTTTTGCCATTAACTTCTTCACTTCTAGTTTTCCCCACCTTAATTTGCAAATTGTTCAAGCTCTTGAACGTTTGCAGGTTTCTTTCCAATGGCAGATTAGCTCATACAAAGATTTTCAATCGGATTGAGATCAGGACTCATTGCTGGCCATTTTAAAACAGTCCATTTTTTCCTTTTCAACCATTCCTGCGTGCTTTTGGATGTGTGCTTTGGGTCTTTGTCTTGCTGGAGGACCCATGATCTTTGACTCAAACCAAGTTTTCTTACACTGGGTAGGAAATTTCGCTCTAAAATCTCTCGATAATTCTCAGATTTCATGATTCCTGTGATGCGGTCAAGGCCTCCAGTACCAGATGCAGCAAAACAGCCCCACAGCATTATGGATCCTCCACCATGCTTAACTGTTGGTAGGGTGTTCTTTTCATTGTAGGCTTCATTGCGCCATCTGTAAACAAACTGTTGGTGTGCATTGCCAAAAAAGCCCTATTTTTGTTTCATCTGTCCACAGAACATTTTCCCAGAAGTATTGTGGTTTGTCCAGGTACTCTTTGGCAAAGATGAGTCGTTCCTTTTTATGTCTTTTCCTCAGCAATGGTGTCTTCCTTGGCCTTCGCCCATGAAGCCCTGTTTGGTTTAGTGTGCGGCGTATGGTACTTGTTGAAACCATGACCCCAGACTGTTCCAGGTTGGCCTTCAGGACTTTGGATGTTTGACGTGGTGTTTTGTCCATCATTCGCACCAACCTTCGAAGACTTTTCTCATCAATTTTTCTCTTCCCCCCACGTCCAGGGAGGTTCTTGACAGTTTCATGCTTGGCAAACTTCTTAATAACATTACGCACTGTTGAAACAGGGATACCAAGGTCTTTGGAGATGGCCTTATACCCTTTGGAGGTCTTGTGTTTGCTAATTATCGCACTTCTGATGTCCTCAGACAGCTCCTTTGTCTTCACCATTGTGACAAAGGAACAGGGGATAACAGATGGCTTTTTAAAACATGGAAGTCATCATTCATTGGCTAATTCATGTCACATGGGCACAGAAAATTTATCACAGGTGATTCTCATTTGTGATTTACCACAGGTGAGTCACAATGTGTTTCCATACTGATTTACAGCAAAGGGTGCCAATACCAGTGACACAGCAAGCTTTAAGTTTTTCTATTTTTTCCTCCCATTGTTTATTGTTTTAAATTGTTGTTTATCATTTGCTCTTTTGTATCAAACACGAGTTCTCTATAGAACAGAAATGTTTCACTTGATTCATTTTTTTCAGAAGATATTCCACATTATGTACTTAAACTTCATGGGTGCCAATAATGGTGAGCAGGACTGTATACTACACACACACACACATATAAATATATACACGCACGTGTGTGTGTGTGTGTGTAGCCGCCTTAACATTATGACGACTGACAGGTGAAGTGAATAACACTGATTATCTGGTTATCATGGAACCTGCCAGGGGGTGGGATCTATTTGGCAGCAAGTGAACATGTTGATGTGTTAGAAGCAGGAAAAATGGGCAGCGTGAGGATTTGAGCGACTTTCACAAGGGCCAAATTGTGATGGCTAGACGACTGGGTCAGAGCATCTCCAAAATTGCAGTTCTTGTGTGGTGTTCCTGGTCTGCAGTGGTCAGAACCTTTCAAAAGTGCTCCAAGGAAGGAAAAGCGGTGAACCAGACACAGGGTCATGAGGGGCCAAAACTCACTGATACAAGTGGGGAGTGAAGGCTGGCCCATGAAGCAGACAAGCGAAGAAGAAGAAGAAGAAGGAGAAGAAGGAGAGTGTCTACCCCGTGTATATGTGAAACATAGAGGAGATGTGGGTGAGACATAGGGTGTGTGTAAATGTTTGTTAGCTCTAGCTGGCCTGGAGGCGATCATCTCCTCTTCAACAGGATTTACTGCTAGGAGATGATACAAAGAGCGAGACAGTTGTATTATGTAAAATGTAAAACAGACAGAGACCTTTTTGTTTTGTAAGGGCCATAAATAGTTTCTGCTTCTAGAAAAAACATAGGGGGGACACACACACACACAGCTGAAAGAAACATCCAACTGCACCACAGACTAGGAAGTGAAGGCAGGTGGAGGTGGAGGTGGTTAGATTACAGACAATTTTCCTTTGCATTTATCTTTGCTTCTCCTGCAGTCTGCTGGTGCATTGCCTTTGGGTGGAGGTGTGGCGCTGTCTAGTCTACCTGGAAAACAATCTGTAAGATGTCTTAAGGAAGATTAGCAGTGTGTTCAATAAAGGTCATTGAGCTACGTTGAGATTAAAACTCCACTGAAGCTGAAAACTGATAGAAGAGGGAGCTGAAAATGAAGGAAGTGCAAAATTAAAAGGCTCCAGTGCAAGGCTGGCACTGTCGTCCATCTTTATAAATGTCCATGTTAGCAAGCAAGCTAATGTTAGCTAGCTAAAACCACAGTATCACAATATATTCCATAAGCTTTGCAGTAAGGTTAGCTTTGACTTTGGACTTTGTGTTGGACTCTGTATTGTGGTGGGTGTCGATCATTTGTAGATGTTACTGGACTATTTATAAGCTAATGATAGCTAGTGGTGCACACTGTTGACAGTAGGAACGTGTGTAAATGTCAGGAATGTGCGTAAACGTCACATCCTTTGGATGTTTGTGGAAAATTCGACCCTCATCCCTACATAGAAACAAATAACGAAGAAATGCGGGTAGGTTTAGTTTTTTAGGTTACATTACAACCCCACCAAAATATGTGTATTATTTTTACCACCAAAATATGTGGTGGTCATACGTAAAATTACCAGAATCTTACCTTGAATTAAAGGTGTCTCCTGACACATTTAATTAAATGTTGTTTAATGCAGGTGTCATTTTCCCCAGTAGCATTTGAACTGTTGGTGGAAGGTTTGTGGGATGGTGCTCAGTAGCTGCCCTCAGGATGTCTTTGCAGTGACCTTTGAACAGTACAAACCTCTTTTTCAGTAACTGATATGTTCTTTCTGGTGATATTCGCAGGTCGAAGTTTCTGTCAAGAGCTTTTAAGTTGAATTTTTGTTTATTTCTGGTCTGTACAAGTCTTTGATTACCTTTTCGATTTAACAGGACAGCAGTCTTTTTCTCTGGGGGAATTTCTTCCTTCTGTGTATCACTTTCTATCTCCTTCCATTTCCTGTGTCTGCCATTATTATTATTATTGTTATTATTATTATATACTTTTTCTACCAATGTGTTTGTATCTTGTTCTGTGCTTATCTCTCTCAGGACATGCATCTGGTTGTTTCCTAGCCAGTCCCATGTTTCTGTGGCTGGATATGGGGAAGAGACTTTATCTTTCCTCTACTGTGAGAAACAGAGAAACACACACATACAAACCAAGAGAGCAAGGTGTAAGAGGGGAAATACTTATCTTTTCACCTCTCTATGGTATGCTCTTGATCTGTGCCTTTTTATAGTGTGTGAATGTGAGTTAAGAGGATAAACACTGTTTTTCTCCTTTGGTCACATTGGAGTGAGAAGGTGGGATAATGATAGAGATGGTGTTATATATGGATTATGCAACATTTTCAGTTTGCACTTGTGTTTCCTTTCCGAAACGTCCAAAAATGGAATACAAACTCAGAGGTTCCATTGTTACAGCATCCTCCTCCACCTCTCCCTTGAGCTGCTCCCTGCTTTATATTCACATAACTGGAATTTTTAATCATCTCTCACAGTGCACAAACCTCACTGTCTGTCAGTCTCAGAGAGTTGCAGTGATACTGTACTACTGCTGCAGTCTGAACCATTTCCTTATTATTTTAGTGTCCTAACAGTACAGCAGCTGTTTATTAGTTGGTTTGTGAGAGGAGGTTACTGGTCGGTCACACTGTATACTGCATTCTAAATGTAAATCTCAGCTCATGGTCCACTGACTCACCAACTCAACTAAATCATGTAAACTGATCTTGAGTTGAGATTAATTTGTCATGAGTTAAATGATTATATACTGACACCTACTGGTTTACAGGTTAATTTTTTACAGCAATCTTTTTTTCCGGAACCTAAAAATATCTTTCAAACATTTTTAGACACTGGCTGCGTTCGAATAGTCTTGTTTGTTTAGGAAGGTTCCTGAGTGAAATGAGCCGGTTGTACAGTAGCAGCCATGACTAGAGCTCTGTCTCTAAATCATAGGGAAAGCTGCTCAGTGCTTCCTTTCTAATCTCTTTTAGCATATGATACACTGGACTATCCTTTACCAAAAGCAAGGAGATAATATCGTCCCAAAATTCCTTGTGGCAGCAATGAATAGCGATGAACAACATCATCATAACAAAATATTATATACAAACATAAATGTTGTTTTGGAAATCCCCCCTCAATATGGAATTCAAAAAATAAGGAAGAAAATAAACCAATATATACAGTTATTTATATACATACATAAGAAATATATAGAGAAATAATTCTGCAGGTCATCTCTTGAATTTGTCTGGTTGTATGTAAACAGTAGCAAAAAAGATAGTGATGATAATATGGTTTTATCTTCAAATAGAAGGAAACCGTGTCCATCCACTTTGACTGCATTTAAGCACCAAACATCATCGATGTAGACACAGAGTCCGCCCCTTCTCGTCCTGCTCTCTGTCGGCTTTGAATACGGTGCGCTGGTCATGGATCCGGGATTTCGTCCATACCAGACATTAGCCAGGAACAGCCTTAAGTCTAAGCTGGGCCAGCATGGCACCTATCTAACTCTCTTCCTCTCCTCCTGGGTAGATGGCACCCGCTGTGATGGCTGGTCTGGCTGATCTGGCTAGGTGGGTCATCTCAAGGTCTGCTGTTCTTTAATCCAAACCCCATTCTTTCTGACATAGTTAGATAACACGTGTTTCAGCAAGCCAAAAAGAAATACAGCAATACGACAGAAAAGAAATACAGATTCAAACCAAAGTATAACATGTTTGAATGAGCTGCCGCCTGCTGGATCTGCATGCGCCACTGTTGCTACTTACTTCATTACAACCAATTTAGAGCCAAAAAGATAACTGATTATTGAGTCTCATTCCCTGATCATCAGACTGAACAATCATTTATCTTCAGGCCACCAACCCAGCTCTGATTGGTTGTTTTCGTTCAAGCCTGTTGGATTCTTGCAAATGCTATTAGTAGCACTAGAAAATATGACAAGTTATGTTTATAACATAACTTGGTTCAAACCCCTGCTCCTGTACACATGTTGAAGTGTCCTTGAGCAAGATACTGAAACCCTGCTGTGCTGTGCATCGGTGTACCGAAGGGTCTGTCCTAGGTTTTTGCCTCTTAACAGGCAGTTTGTCCTTGCCCCCGTCGCCAAGTGCTTGCTCATGGTGGTACTGTTGGGTCTCTGTAAATGTTATAAGGAGTTCAGTCTAAACCTGCTCTATTTGAAAAGTGTCCTGAGATAACTTCTGTTATGAATTGGCGCTATACAAATAAAATTGAATTGAATTGAATACAAAAGCAGTCTCTCAAAACCAACAAACAATGTGTTTAATGTCAGTATTGACAGTAATACATGTTCAACATGTTTTGATTTGCTATAACCACATCCAATACATTCATGCTAACTCACTCATATTTCTGTCACCACATCTGTTTTCCACGGGATCGACTCTCAGCAGAGCGAATCATGATATAGCCCTTGTATCAATTGTGAAATGTGATGAAGCAAACAGACGGTAAGCAAAACACTACATGTTACATAAGCCCGAGGCTCTAACAGAACATGCACAGTGAACCTGTTCACACTCACAGTTCCAGCCAAATTTACCACACAAGTGTTTTATTGTGGGTGTGTTGTAATGTCATTACTGGGTATTGTCATAAAGAAGGTGTCAGTAAATTGGATATGGATCCAAATAAGCCTTACGCCTGACGCCTATTAACTCACAATGAGCTCACCCGAAATGCAAATATCCATAAAATAAGCATTGTTGCTTTTTCTTCGACTTCAGGGCCCAGGCCATCTGAGGGAATAATTCATGAGAGAAAGTCTGCAAATATGCCAAAAAGAAAGAAGTCATCAGTCTATGTAGTGCTGCTACTTGTTCAATTAGAGTACTAATTCAGAGGCAGTCTGACTGATGAGAGTTTTTAATTATAATCATGCTGCACGACCAGTGTGATAAATGACTGAATTAAGGGGCCTAAAGTTTGATAAATGTTGTTGATTGCACAGATCAGTCCAATCAACGCCATATCTGTCAGAAAGCTTCAGTGTGAGACAGAAAGAGACTTCAGTGTCTGAGGGAGAGGGGAGAGAGGGAGAGATAGGAGAGCTGTGTGAAGGAATAAAGAGAGGGGAAGGTATGCCAACATTAGCTGGGGCTGATAACCAGTTGAGTATCATATCTTTGTTTTTACTGAATCTTTATCAATTTTCAGCTTTTCTGCTTTCTGCTTCATTGAGTGACTTAAGTGTGCTTAAACCTCTGGCAAGGTCAACATGGTTGTTGTGTAATAGAGAGGCACAGTGATGTAGTGCAGGGTATACTCAGGTATGCAGAGTATACCCACTAAATTCCATCTGATGTGCATCATTTAGTAATGTTCTGTGAGCTGAATTTTTGGATGAGGAAAATATGACATAGTTGTGTAATTTTCACGAGTGGATGGAGTAGGGAATAAGGAACAATTTACTCAAAATGCATGATTATCTTTCTTGTTGTCTCACCCTACGGTCTATGGGCCAGTATTGATGCAAAATCTGCCCTTCTTCTGTGGCTTATGTGAATGATTATCATGAAGTGGCATTGTCCTACTGGCCAATTTTTGGGGGAACTAAATATGTAAGAATAGTCTTATGTGCTGATCACGCCGAGCAAAATGCATCGCCTGCAAAACCATTGTTTTCCTATTATACAGCGCACCTGGTGTCCACTCCTCTCTTGTGTCACGTGTAACAATTTTATAGCGATTTTATAGACGCCCATAAAAGTTACAATATTTTCAACTTTTCAGCGCAAGATATGAAGTCAGATCACTTCGAGAGATGGGCCATTCCACTTTTTTCCATTTCCGATCAGATTCCTGAATTTGGATATCTGCCGATACTGTAGTGTAAACTTTATTGTCCACAAGGTGAAATTTGTCATGGGCACAATGCTATAATCCGTTGAATACCATCAGAAAACCAACATGAATCATACTGATACCTCTTAATTAAATTGGTAGTATTGTACAAAGACGCAAACCTTCAAACCCTCGGAATGTCAACACATTTCAAGTTGCTGTCTTGCTTGCAGTCTGATATCAACAGTGGACTGGATCGGTCCCAAGACTCCCAATTCTGTTGTCTGACAGAAATTTTCGGACACATATTATGGTCTTTAACTGGCGAATGGATGGCTCAGTAGTCATCACCTATGTGTGAAAGACTGCTTACATGATAATTTACATTATAAACTATTCATAGCTGAAGGCGGGGATAACTGTTGAGTCGATTATGAATATGATTTAGGCGTGACTGCTCTGTCCTGGGTCAGTCAGTGTTGACAGTCTGGAGAGAAAATCATGTGTCATAGATGAATTCTAATCTTAAAAGTAGAGTGAAGGACATGTTTGCAGAAATGGAATATAATATTTATAGGTATGTTTACAACTGGACGTGTGTAGGATATGCCGGTAAATAAACAGATTTTACCTGAAGCGAGCTTTGTTTTTCAAAGTTCTCTTACCTCCAATTGCTTCTGTATACAATCTGTGTTCTCCAACTCTGCACTTTTACTTGCTTTTTGGCCTTTAAGTGTAAATTGCACTGCGTATAAACAGTGCAAGCTGCTCGTTGCCATCAGTGTTTGTTGTGGTAGTGTTCTCACAGTGGTTACTGACCAGTGTGTTATCTATTGTATTGCAAAGTCTGTTTAAGCTTCTTTGTGGAACCAAGCTAGTCTTAAGGTTTGTGCCACACTTTACATTATGACTGCTGATGACAGGTCTTACATAATATGAGCGAACCTGAGGGCAGATGCCAGAGGAGAGACAGTGAGAGTAGAGAAAGAAGAGAGGAGAGAGGCATGATGTTGAGAGTGCAACTCTTTTTGTTGAGACTGTGATGGAGAATTTATGATAACCCTCATCCCTGAAGTATTTTGGTTTGAGTAGGGCTAGCATGACCATGCAGTCGAGTGGGCGACACTGCAGTGAACGAGTGATAGCAGAAAGCCAGCAAAACTCACATGGGTTTTGGGTAAGGCCTGTATATGTTTTTATTTAATGGCAACCAAGGCATTTCTGTATGTCTGGCCTGTTATTTCTGTGACCATTTGCTTTAGCTTTAGATTGCCATATCATTGGACTGGGAATGGCATCCAAGTTGTATTGGGTCATTAAAGAAGTACTCCACATTTGAACGTTTTTTTTTAGCTCTAAACTAAATAATATGACTGCGCTATGATGAAACATGTCAATGCTGGTGTTAATATTCTTGTCTAAACTATGAAAATCTGCATTTCATGGTTTAAAAATGTCTCAAAATGCCATCTACTGTTGTAAATCACCCTGAACCTTGCAAGGTGACATAGGGGCAACCATTTGGGATTTACGTAATGACATTTCAATAAGTGGCATGGTGAGTGTGCGGCTTCCCCCCCACTCTGTGTCTTGCATCTGGCCAGCAGCTCAGTCGGCAGGGCCTGGCTCCTGCCCACCCACACACACACGCACACACACACACACACACACACACACACACACACACACACACAAACATTCACTGCTGGTGAAAGAGGCGGAGGAGAGAGTTGCCAAGTAAATAACCTGTACAGCTGCACTGCGTTGCGATCAATATGTTTTGGCTTCACTTTTGGAGAGCTCTGACTACCAGCTTGTTGTTCCTGTTACACTGCTGTGGTCAGTCCACCCATCACTTCAGGCTCTAAAGTGACTGTCCTTTGCAGGTCTCGGATGGATTTTTTAAATTTGCTGAGAGGTTAGCAGTCAGAAAGAATGTAATCCTTTGGGTTTAGTTTGAAACTGATCAATGATCAGTCTCTGTCTCGGTCTGGTGTTAAATACCGACAGTTTGGGTTGATAGCTTGAAACTTTGGGACCCAAAGTGTTGGTATTTTATAACCTGGGAATGAGACTCAACTATCTTTCTCTGCTGTGATTGGTTGTTTTCGTTCTGCTGCAATGGATTCTTGCAAATACCATTAGGAGCACTAGGAAGTGCCAGAGGAACCTGTTTATTCGTCTCATGTACTACTGTCAGGATATAGTGAAAGTTTCTGCAACTATTAATTTTATTAGTTACTTACTAGCTTTAAAATTTGAAGTAGAACAGCCAGAAGAAAGTGGATGAATCAAACATCAGAGAAAATTCCTCCTCTTCTGAGATGGTTATACACTCAGGTCAGGGTAAGGGGAAGTCGATGAGGGTCCTCACAAGCAATCTAAACTTTAGTTTGTGTATGTATGTCTGTGTTTTCAGGCATGTGCCATCTGCCACCTCAGTCAGACTCAGGACACACAGTTAGACCACAAGCAGCTATTAAACACTGACCCGCTTTTCTACAAACACACACAGACGACACACACACACCCCAAGTCAAGAGTTATTTAGGGATGAGCAGCACTGGCATCGTTGAAGCTTTAGCCTTTAACTTCATCTCTCTCTCTCCCTCGATTTCTGAATCCCTTTTCCAGAATGTGTTGTTCATTTTCTGTGGTGTAAAATACTACAAACTGAGAAATAATAAGAGAATCAATGGAAATTTTATGGCATTAACAGGAAGGTCCAGGAATCACCAAAACCATAAGAATTCATCCTCTTATCGTGAATAGAGTCATAGATTTCATGGAAATCCAGCCATTAATGGGGAAGGGACCTAAACAGACCATATCCTCAACAAAAATGCTGCAAAAGTGCCCTCTCGAATGCCCCTCTGCTAGATAAAACATTCAATTCAAATTTATTTGTATAGCACCAATTCATAACAGAAGTTATCTCAGGACACTTTTCAAATAGAGCAGGTCTAGACCGAACTCTTTATAACATTATTTACAGAGACCCAACAGTACCACCATGAGTATGCACTTGGTGACAAGGGCAAGGAAAAACTGCCTGTTAAAAGGCAGAAACATTGGACAGATCCTTGGGCTCTAGGTGGGTGGTCGTCTCTCTCTCTCTCTCTCTCTCTCTCTCTCTGTCTCAGACAGAGAGAGAGAGAGAGAGAGACGTAATGGCAATCTAGCAGGACCATGGCAGGAGGTTCCACCAGGATCCATGAGAACCTGCGAGACAAGAAAGCACAAGAACTCAGTGGAAGAAATGAAGTTAGTAACATGCATTAATGGGACATGAATGAGTGCAGAAAGAGAGAGGAGCTCAGTGCACCATGGGAAATCCCCCGATAGTCTAGGCCTATAGTAGCATAACTAAGGGATGGTTCAGGACTCACCTGATTACTTGAGGAAAAATTCAACACGTGTCGCAAACGAAGTAAAATAAAGTACGGAAATTAAAAGTAAGAGCGAGAATAAATAACGAGTGGATCCAACACTCTTAGAAGGAAGACAGGATCAGAAGAGTAAGACAGAGAGGGAGTGACCGGAGTCTATCTCTTATATCTTTTATTCTGGAGGCGGAACTGGAAGAGAGGAGCTGACCGCGCGCGTCACTTCCTTTAGCGATATTTTGATATTCGTAACTTTATAATTTATTCCTATCGTGTTTTAAAGTTTCGAGATCATAATTCACCGTTCACAGAACCCACCATGACTTAATACATAGTTCACATGTTTTAACATAACATAACCGAAATTACTTAATGTAAAGGAAAAGTAGAGCTGATTAAAATCATTAAATCACTAATCATCAAACATGTATATAAAGTAGCACTGAGGGATTGTACATATTTCGTATAGTGCTAGCTTAATCCTTGTTACAAAAATGATGTGTCAGGCATTTACTATTTGGAATTATACACAATTATAAAACAAAGTTCGTTTTGAAAGTACCTTACGCTATACCAGAATCTTACCAAAAGGTGGCACTGTGGCTCCATCAAACATTCAGACATTTTACACATGATTTTGTAACTTAGTCCAATCTGAAGACAGAAATATCAGACAAACATTACATTTGCGACCTTCTCATGCTGGATGGCAATCTGTTAATTAGGAGAAGATGGAATTTTACCATAATACTCTAACAGAACTAAATCTATATCCGTGCAACTGTTGTTACTGCTTCCTAGATTGGAATGTCCACTATCAAAAGAAAACACTGTAATTTACACTTTAGAGGAAGGGGTGTCAGAATGCCAGATGTGGATTCCAGAGGAGTTTCTCTCTGGAGATGGACCTGTCAGACTAAAAGAGATGTAAACACATTTCAGGGATATCTAACCCTGATTTACAATCAAAAAGGCACTTAATTATCACACACGATCCACTTTAGGTGTAGGGTGTCATTCTGATCTGTGGAGAAGTCAGTGTTCTGTTAAAGAGGATAAAGCAAATTGACACCTAGAGATCCCATCTGAGAATCTGAAAAGAACCAGGCTCTCTGTGCAGGAGACTGTCGGCGCCACAGTCTCACCTCCCCTCTTGGGTCAAAAAGGTCAAAGGGAAAGAAGGCCTTGAAACCTCTCCTGGTGGAACATAATCAAAATAATATGATGATTGTTGAATTAAGAGATGGATAAAGTGTCTCTTGTAGAGGAAGACGAGGACAAGGTCCTACACCATCTAGAGTAACTATATCTTTAGACAGTGAGTCTCTAAGATTTTTGGGGCCAAGTACAAGAATTTTGTTTTTTTCTGAGTTTAACATCAGAAAATTGCAGCTCATCCAGGATTTTATGTCCTTAAGACATGTTTGTAATTTAGATAATTGATTAATTTCATCGGGCTTGATTAATAGATATCACTGCGTATCATCTGCATAACAGTGAAAGTTAATGGAGTGATTCCTAATAATTTTGCCTAAAAGGAGCATATATAAAGTAAATAGTATTGGTCCAAGTACAGAACCTTGTGGAACTCCATGACTAACTGTAGTATTTATTGAAGATTCATCGTTAACATGTACAAACTGCGAACGATTTGATAAATATGACTTAAACCAGCTTAGTGTGGTTCCTTTAATGCCAGTTTGATGCTCAAGTCTCTGTAAAAGAATATTATGGTCAATGGTGTCAAATGCAGCACTAAGATCTAATAATACAAGTACAGAGACAAGTCCATTGTCTGAAGCAATCAACAGGTCATTATTAACTTTAACCAGAGCTGTCTCTGTGCTCTGATGAACTCTAAATCCTGACTGAAAATCCTCAAATAAACTATTGTTATGTAAAAAGTCACACAACTCTTTGGCGACTACTTTCTCCAGAATCTTAGAGCAGAAGGGGAGGTCAGAGATCGGTCTATAGTTGGCTAAAACCCCTGGGTCAAGAGTGGGCTTTTTAAGAAGGGGTTTAATTACAGCTACTTTAAAGGACTGTGGTACATATCCTGATAATAAAGTAATAAAAAAGTTAACTGATGAAGATCGATAATAGAAAAACAATCTAAATATATATCTAAGTTTACATTAGTTAAAGTTCCTGAACTTGGAGAGCCAAGTTGTTGCTACTTAAGTTTGTGGGGATATGTGGCTAATAGAGCTGTGGCTCTCTGTCAGCCTGGCTACACTGCTGAAGAGGAACCTAGGGTTGTTCTTATTTTCTTCTATTAGTGCTGAATAATAGGCTCCTCTGGCATTATGGAGGGCCTTTCTATAGGTTTTAAGATTATCTTGCCAAATTGAGCGATATTCTGATAATTTGGAAGAGCGCCATTTCCTTTCAGATTTCCTAGCTTTTTGCTTTAATTGGCGGATTTGGTGGTTGTACTACGGTGCTAGTTTCCTATGTTTTAATAATTTGCTTTTTATAG
The DNA here is from genome assembly GCF_905237075.1 of Dicentrarchus labrax. Taxonomy (NCBI): domain Eukaryota; kingdom Metazoa; phylum Chordata; class Actinopteri; family Moronidae; genus Dicentrarchus; species Dicentrarchus labrax. The sequence goes on from NW_026136722.1 coordinate 21,728,068, forward strand.
GAGCGATAGAATCTAATGTTCTTCGTAGTGAGCCTGCAGCACTATCAACAAGATTATCAATTTCGGAGGGACTAAAGTTATTATAGGACTCTGTTAAATTCAGACATGGCATTGAATTAATCACTGAAGGAATCTCCTCCTTAAAGTTAGCTACAGCACTGTCAGATAGACATCTGCTGTAGGAAGTTTTGCCTAATGGCTTATAATCTAATAGTATGAATTCAAAAGTTATTAAATTAATGTCAGATAGGAAAGGATTATGTGGGAAGACTATTAAATGTTCAATATCAATGCCATATGATAGAACAAGGTCAAGAGTGTGATTAAAACAATGAGTTGGTTTATTTACACTCTGACAGAAGCCAATTGAGTCTATTAATGAGATAAATGCAGTACTAAGGCTGTCATTGTCAACATCCATATGAATACTAAAATCACCTACAATAATTACTTTATCTGATTTAAGGACTAAACTTGATAAAAACTCTGAGAATTCAGATATAAAATCAGAGTACGGGCCAGGAGCGCGGTACACTATAACAAATAGAACTGGCTGTAGTGTTTTCCAGGATGGGTGAGAAAGGCTAAGAACAAGGCTGTCAAATGAATTATAATTTAGTAATAAAGTAATAAATCAAACTGTCATCCATCTTCGCCTCACCTCTCAACATTCCTCAGTGAAAGTTCAATCTCGTCCTAACTGGATGCCACCAGTGTAGCTAGTGACTAGTGATGAGAATTCCGGTTCTTTTTAGTGAGCCAGATCATTTGGCTCAGCTCACCAAGAAGAGCCAGCTCTTTCGGTTCCCAAACGGCTCTTCATTTTACCACCTTTTAATAATTCAGCCAAATTTAGCACTGTTTTGACTTATGATTTGTATGTGTACACATATATCGCTTAAATTATTCAATACATCCTTTGTACAGAAGTATTCAAAAGTAAAAATTAAATTTTCTTATTGTAATAAATTGCTGTCGCCAGTTGTTTTCATTCCATTTACAGACCCTGAAACTACCCAATGAATGCACTAACTTGCTTGTAGCTAGTAACTATTCCACTACACAAAGCAGATAGAAACACCTATAAAAATTGAAGCACTGAAATTTAAAAAAAGGACACACACACCCCTAACAAAACAAGTAAAGTACTGAAAGCAAAGTACATTAAGTAGAGGACTTAAGTAAATGTGCTTTGTTAATGCCCACCATTGATATCTGGAAAAATAAAACCAAATTAAAATAATAACATAACATAATAAAAAGAAATATATTGCAATGTGCAAAAATGCAGCATCCAACTGTTTGAGGTGTCTCTATAAACTAACCACAATCAACTATCTAAGTGTAACTTTTTTTTTTTTTTTTTCAGGGCAGATTGGCATTGAGGAGGACCAAATGCCTCAGCTTAGAGGGCCTGATCCGGTTTCTTTTCTCTGTTATTATCTGCCTTGTATCCTGTATTCTGCCCTGTTGTGCGGAGTTCATCATCATTCTGCTTTGCATTACTGTACAAAAAAAAAAATGTCTCGCGGACGGGAGCTGGCTCCCATGGTTCACTTAAAAGCCAAGTTCAAAGAGCTGGCTCGTTCCCGACTGACACATCACTAATGATAACAGGGCCGGTCTGCAGCACAATTTGCAAGTACAGTTTTCTGGTCCTTTTCATTCCCAAACCACGTCCATGCAACAAAAGTAGCTACTCATTGTGCCTTGGCTGTTTGGCTAGTTTCTTTCATTGCCTGGTTCTATGAGGGCAGCAGCGCAACCTGCAAAAGGGCTGGGTGAAGATAAATATACACTGAACAAAATTATAAACGCAACACTTTTGTTTTTGTCCCCATTCATCATGAGCTGAACTCAAAGATCTAAGACTTTCTCTATGTACACAAAAGGCCTATTTCTCTCAAATATTGTTCACAAATCTGTCAATCTGTGTTAGTGAGCACTTCTCCTTTGCCGAGATAATCCATCCACCTCACAGGTGTGGCATATCAAAATGCTGATCAGACAGCAGAGGTATTGCACAGGTGTGCCTTAATCTGGCCACAATAAAAGGCCACTCGAAAATGTGCAGTTTCACTGTATTGGGGGGGTCTGGGGGGGTTCGAAAACCAGTCAGTATCTGGTGTGACCACCATTTGCCTCACGCAGTGCAACACATCTCCTTCACATAGAGTTGATCAGGTTGTTGATTGTGGCCTGTGGAATGTCGGTCCACTCCTCTTCAATGGCTGTGTGAAGTTACTGGATATTGGCAGGACCTGGAACACGCTGTCGTATACGCCGATCCAGAGCATCCCAAACATGCTCAATGGGTGACATGTCCGGTGAGTATGCTGGCCATACAAGAGCTGGGATGTTTTCAGCTTCCAGGAATTGTGTAGAGATCCTTGCAACATGGGGTCGTGCATTATCATGCTGCAACATGAGATGATGGTCGTGGATGAATGGCACAACAATGGGCCTCAGGATCTCATCACGGTATCTCTGTACATTCAAAATGCCATCAATAAAATGCACCTGTGTTCATTGTCCATAACACACACCTGCCCATACCATAACCCCACCGCCACCATGGGCCACTCGATCCACAGCGTTGACATCAGCAAACCGCTCACCCTCACGACGCCATACACGCTGTCTGCCATCTGCCCTGTACAGTGAAAACTGGGATTCATCCATGAAGAGAATACCTCTCCAAAGTGCCAGACACCTTCGAATGTGAGTATTTGCCCACTCAAGTTGGTTACGACGACGAACTGCAGTCAGGTCGAGACCATGATGAGGACGACAAGCATACAGATGAGCTGACAGTTTGTGCAGAAATTCTTTGGTTATGCAAACCGATTGTTGCAGCAGCTGGTCTCAGACGATCTTGGAGGTGAAGATGCTGGATGTGGAGGTCCTGGGCTGGTGTGGTTAGACGTAGTCTGCGGTTGTGAGGCCGGTTGGATGTACTGCCAAATTCTCTGAAACGTCTTTGGAGACGGCTTATGGTAGAGAAATGAACATTCAATTCACGGGCAACAGCTCTGGTGGACATTCCTGCAGTCAGCATGCCAATTGCACGCTCCCTCAAAACATGCGACATCTGTGGCATTGTGCTGTGTGATGGAACTGCACATTTCCGAGTGGCCTTTTATTGTGGCCAGCCTAAGGCACACCTGTGCAATACCCATGCTGTCTGATCAGCATCTTGATATGCCACACCTGTGAGGTGGATGGATTATCTCTGCAAAGGAGAAGGGCTCACTAACACAGATTTGACAGATTTGTGAAGAATATTTGAGAGAAATAGGCCTTTTGTGTACATAGAGAAAGTCTTAGATCTTTGCATTCAGCTCATGATGAATGGGGGCAAAAACAAAAGTGTTGGGTTTATAATTTTGTTCAGTGTAGCTCATAGGTGGCGATTATTAAATACTGTATCAAAATAAAGACACTGATTTGGTGAAACCGCTTGTATTATTATAACCTGACTGACACTCTTTTAGTGATAATTATCTTGTATCTCACTTTGTACATTGTCATATAGTTCAGTAAATAATGTTATTGTTAATTGTTAACAGCGTTTGCATTGCATTGTGTTTGACGGATAAAACATGAGACGCTATGTTTGCCAAAACAGAAAGTTGGATGAGGCTATGATAGGCCCTGGTAACTGGAGGTCTCCTTCATAAAAAGCAGAATATCGAGTTCTATCCGAGCAGTCTGATGTGGGTAGAGCTCTGTTTGGTTATATTGTAGCAGCCTGCTGTTGTTTTCAGGCCATTTAATAAAGGTAAACTCAGTAAACGGTCGTGCATAAAGAGACTGTGCTCTGGCACGTCACTTAAAACAACTTCACATATATACGTCCATGCCTTCAGATGCTGCAGAGACTTCATGAACTGATGGAGAAGCTTTTTATATGATATAAAGCCACTGTGGACAGCATATACTGTAAGAATCACCCACATTCATTCATAGATCAGTGACTGATTTACTGACTTTCTATTAAACCTTTTGCTGCTTCCTATGCATTGTGTTTGAACACAATTTGAATTTGGAAGAACGCAAAGTGTTGTACAAATGACAATAAATATCGCCCTAAAGACTGAAACACAACCAAATAAACAATATCTAATATCTGTCGTCACACTGTATGTATCATCAGTATCTCAATATCATAGCAATGTATGTCATATTGCACAGCCTTATTTGGCAACATATACTGCAGATGTATTACTTGCCTGGCCTATGACTCAGATATGAATTAGATTGAAACTGAATGAGAGGGAAAGAGAGTGTGGGAGGTGAGACAGATGAGATTCATTTCATAGCTGAGAAAGAGAGAGAGATGTTGGCACTGCTCCATGTCTGCAAATGGACTCATTCAACAGGGGTTGAGGGTCAATTTACTTTTCATTTCAGCTTCTTCAGGAACTAGAGTTTCCTTCTAATTTAACCTGAAAATCCTTTCAGCCGAGGGGAAAATATCTCTTATCCAATCTGTAAAGGAATTACATAGAATGAAACACTGTGTTTAGTGCCAGTTGCACTTAACAAGGCAAATTTATGTGTATAGCACCTTTCAGCAACAAATTCAGAAGTGCTTTACATAGGATATCAAAGACAAGAAGAATACAAGACAATATACAAATAATTTAATTTAATTTAATAATAAAACCCTCCTTCCCACTGGTGCTGGAGTTCAGGGTTTGGGCTGTGCTTGGGCTAATTAGGGATTAGGGGTAGGGTTAGGGTTCGGGTGGGTCTTAAGAGGTTTAAGAGTAAAAAAAAAAGAGATAAAAATGAGCTACAGTAAGCGGACTTGATTCAGACCACCTGAGAGGCCTGAATGGTTCATAACAGAGCAGCAAATGAGAAATGTGTTTCAGCCCTTTAGCATTCAGTGCTTTATAACCCAACAGCAGAATTTTATTGTCCATTTCATGACACTCAGGAAGCCAGTGTAAATATCTGAGAACTGTAGTGAAATTATCCATTCTCTTAGACTCTCTGTACACCAAGCTTAGTGCCTCAATTTGTGGTCTTTAATGTTAGTGTATGAAGCTAAGTGATGACTTTGAATTATTTTTCCCAAAACATTTTTTGTTTAACTGGAGGAAAATGTTGCACATCCAATCACTGACTTGTTGATTAAGTGTTTGTATGGGATCATAGTCACCTAGTGATATAATTATAAATATTTGTGTTATTTGCATAATTATGTTATATGTATATATACACTGAACAAAATTATAAACGCAACACTTTTTGTCCCCATTCATCGTGAGCTGTACTCAAAGATCTAAGACTTTCTCTATGTATACGAAAGGCCTATTTCTCTCAAATATTGTTCACAAATCTGTCAAAATCTGTGTTAGTGAGCCGAGATAATCCATCCACCTCACAGGTGTGGCATATCAAGATGCTGATCAGACAGCATAGGTACTGCACAGGTGTGCCTTAGGCTGCAAAAGAAAAGGCCACTCGAAAATGTGCAGTTTCACTGTATTTGGGGGGGTCCGGGGGGGTTCGAAAACCAGTCAGTATCTGGTGTGACCACCATTTGCCACAGATGTTGCATGTTTTGAGGGAGCTTGCAATTGGCATTTTGACTGCAGGAATGTTGACTGCATTGTTGTGCCATTCATCCACGACCATCACCTCATGTTGCAGCATGATAATGCACGACCCCATGTTGCAAGGATCTGTACACAATTCCTGGAAGCTGAAAACATCCCAGTTCTTGCATGGCCAGCGTACTCACCGGACATGTCACCCATTGAGCATGTTTGGGATGCTCTGGATCGGCGTATACGACAGCGTGTTCCAGGTCTTGCCAATATCGAGCAACTTCACACAGCCATTGAAGAGAAGTGGACCAACATTCCACAGGCCACAATCAACAACCTGATCAACTCTATGCAAAGGAGATGTGTTGCACTGCATGAGGCAAATGGTGGTCACACCAGATACTTACTGGTTTCCGGAGCCCCCCGGACCCCCCTAATACAGTGAAACTGCACATTTTCGAGTGGCCTTTTATTGTGGCCAGCCTAAGGCACACCTGTGCAATACCTATGCTGTCTGATCAGCATCTTGATATGCCACACCTGTGAGGTGGATGGATTATCTCGGCAAAGGAGAAGTGCTCACTAACACAGATTTTGACAGATTTGTGAATAGGCCTTTCGTGTACATAGAGAAAGTCTTTGAGTTCAGCTCATGATGAATGGGGGCAAAAACAAAAGTGTTGCGTTTATAATTTTGTTCAGTGTATATAAATTATGTTAGATTATTCTTTTAAGACTGGCTTAATAGATACAGCTTTACAGGGTCTGTAGGAAATAGCTTGAAAGTAGAGAATTGTTGAATATTTGCAAAAGATGATGCCATGCAGTTAAAAATGTTTTTGAAAAACACTGTAGGGAGAATATCAAGGCAGCATCCCCTGACTTTCCTTAAGGTTGACATTGGGTGTTAGTAAAATGTCTCAACAAATATTGAATCATCTATGAAATTTGCTGTGGACATTCATGTTCACCTCAGGATAAATTAGAATAACTGCTGATGGCCTGACTTTTTGTCAGATTTATTTATTTATTTTTATACAAGATATATTAATAAAATTACAAAAATTGCCTGTGTGTTTGTGTTTACTGTGTATTTAATAGATTAAACAATGAACAGTAAAAAATGTATTTTTGCTGTAATTGTACATGGAATTTTTTGTTAATTGACAGATATCTTGTATAATTATGGATGTTTTCATTACAAAAACTTTAAAATTTAAATAATTTCGTAAATTTAAACCTGATTATCTCTATTCGCCTGTATTTATAGTTAATTTAATTGTTTTTACAGTGTAAATATCTTTAATTTAACATGAACAAGCCAAAAAAAAATTAATAGTTATTTTCTGATATTTTACTGAATTATTTTGGTGCCCCCAGCTACCGGAATATTACTGTTTTTCTACATTTTCTTTTTCTTTTTTACAGTGTAGTGCCGTCATCAGATGGAAAGATTAGGTTGTTTAATAATTTGGTCTATGGGCAAATACCTGCAAAGCTAACCATTCCCATCAGCCTGGCTACTTTGTTTTTAGTGTTAATTTGTAACTGCTGGCATGTTAGCATTCTGACTTTTGCATCTATAGATAGATAGATTATCTAGAGTAGATAGAGTAGGTCCATTTCAGTTCACCTCCTTAAATGTGTAAAATAGATGACACACTCTAAAGCAGTTTATGCTTTAGGCTACCTTGTGATTGACAGGTCATTCTCAGTGAGTCTGCCCAGCTCGAACCCACCAAACTCAGATCAAACTGTCAAACTAGGCAGTGCTGATCAGATATGGATCCAGATTCTGTTACTGAATGACTATTTCTCTCCTAAATTCGTTTCAGAAACAAGTTTTAGTATTTACTACTGTAGTGTGTACTTTTTAGCTGGAATATGAGATTGTGTGTGACCAGGCGAGCTGCCATTGTTTCCTGCTACAGATGAGTTGCAATCAGCCATGCAGCCAATGAGCGACAACCATAACTCCAAACACGAGGCTTCAAAACAGTACTCTACAAACTATTATCTGATGTCATGATAGGTTTACAATTGTACTTTATCAATGTCTAGATTTTATCACTATCTAGTTTCCTGGTAGGTTTCCATGTACGTACTGATTAATAAGTTTGTACTTACTTGCCAGTTATTTTGGTCCTTTCCTAACAACTATATTTAGTATAGTTAGTATATTATAGTTTCCATCTAGTTTCCTTGTAAATACCAGGTAATTATCAGACTGTAAAATAAAACATTAACCCCTAGCGGTTAATGTTTTATTAAAGTACCTAATAATAACAATTTTCTATTAAATAAAAAAACGTTATTAATGTTATTCCATTACATATATGCCAAAATTATAACATGAGTATGATTTTTTTTTTTACTGTCCGAAAATGGGCTCGAACAAACGATTGAATTGTCTTCTTTTTTTTTTTTTAAATATGTGGTATTGACAACATTCATGGTTGTTCCATTATATATTTGGTACGAAAAATTATGTCAGGACAATTTTTCATACTTACTTTTCCTCTGAATCAAGTCTCTGCTATTTGGTAAAGGGCTATATTTAAATATTGCCCCATTAAGTCCTCTTAGTGAGGACTTTAGAGGGTTAAACTCACTGAAATTGAGTGTTTCCAGCTCAGCCAAGATGATATGATGATATATACTTTATTAATCCCTTATTGGAGAAATTCTTCTTTTCACTCTTTTTTATGTTATACACAAACACACTGGCTGAAATGCACACTTCATGCACTGTGAACATGCAAACAGGGAGAGAGATGGTGGAGTGATGGGCTGCCACATTAGCAGCGCCCCATGAGCAGTTTCTGTTCTGGGTTAGGTTGCCTTGCTCAAGGGCAACTCGCCAGTGCACAGGAGGTGAAACTGGCACCTCTCCAGCTACCAGTCCACTCCATATTGTGGTCTGTGGGACTTAAGCCGGCGACGCTCCGGTTTCCAAGCCAAGTCCCTACACACTGAGCTACTGCCGCCAACCTGCCCTGTGTGCCTTTGAACGGTGTGAGGAAACCCACACGACACAGGGAGGCAACAAAAACTCCACACAGAAAGATCTCAGCAGAGTGGTAGCCTCAAACCCACAACCTTCTCTACTGTGAAGAGAAAGTGCCAACTCCCCCCCCTTGTGCCAGTATCACTAATCAACATCAATCTCATGGCTTCAGTCTCTGGACCTGCTCCAAGTGTTTGTACTTGTGTGTTTGTACGAGTGAAACTCAGGGACAGCAGATTTCAGGGAGGGTCTGTTGGCAGATGGACAAGGCCTGACACAAAGCAACACATTCAGTAGAGCACACATGCACACACACACACCACTTCTAATCAAACATGGTGCAAACATGCTGTTCTTGCCAAGCTTGACTATGTAGGTGTTTGTGTGGGTGCTTTGGTGTCATGTATGTGGTAGCAGATGATGACAATCTGCTTACCTGTGTGTATGTAAAAAACTGTGTTGGTTAGGAAGATGAGTCAAAGAGAAAATTATGAAATATAAGTTGTGCAAACACTGACGCCTCTTTCTCATTAAGATACCAGCTTCAAGTGGGCGGCTGTGGCTCAGAGGCAGAGCAGGTTCGATCCCCGGCTCTTGGTGGCACATTTTGAAGTATCCTTGAGCAAGTTACTGAACCCCAAATTTCTCCCGATGCCGTGCATGTGTGAATGTGTATGAATGTTAGTTTCTCTTCGATGGACTTTGCCATCACTGTGTGAATGTGTGTGAAAGGGTGAATGGGGCACGTAGTGTAAAAGCGCTTTGAGTGGTCGGAAGACTAGAAAGGCGCTATACAAGTACAGGTCCATTTACCATTTACCATTCCTACCCTTTAAGAAATCATTTCCCAGGAGTTTCCTTGACAATACAGGACATCTTACAAACAGCTTTATAATATACCAGTATTTACCAGCCTAGTATTTATACATTTAATCCCTTTTTGAATGATGAAGGGTTCATGAAAGGTAGGTGGTCAGCATGACAGATGAGACACTTTGTGAGTACTGTAGTGAATTGTGTGATTTCTTTTAACCATACCATTATTTTGTCCACAGCCCATAAGTAACAGTACCAATTACGTAGAATTTATTTTATTTTACAGACAATTTATCTTCTCACCTATTAGCCTATTAAAAGAAGAAGCAGAAAGTGTTTCTTGCACATACAATTAACATTGCTGTGAAGGTATTTATCAACCACAACAAGGATGTTTCCATAGGGCTTTTGTGAGAATTCTGCTCGGGACCAGAAAAAAGAAAGAGTCGATGCCAAAAGGATTGCTGCAAGATTGATCCATATCTGGTAAAAGTGCTGCAGGGTGTCAGAATCAGAATCAATCAGAAATACTTTCCCCAGGGGGAAATTATTTCCTACCTACAGTTGAGTTTCAAACTAAATGCCTAGTGAGGGGCTATAATACAATTAACATTTTTCCAGGACAACATAGATTATTTCCAGGATATTTGGTCATTTTAATCAATTTCCAGATTTTATAGATTTGTGGGAACCCTGCATTATCACCACAACCATGTGGTGGAAGCAGTACACAGTGGTTTGTGTCTGATGCACTGTGGTAACTGGGAGAGAAACGGCCAGTGGATGGTAAAAATGTGACTTCAAACTGGATACAAAGCCAATTTATGACAGCTTCTGACAGACAACCACAATGCTGACGCATGCACAAATCTGGCTAAACTTTCAGTTGACACAGTTTTCCAACCTGTGTGATCGCCAGCTCATTTGTCTTTCCAGTCAGAACTATTTTATTTTATTTTTTGAAGTTATTTTTTTGGCCTTTTTTATGGGATAGTGACAGCTGAAGGTAGACAGGAAAGGTGGGTAGAGAGAGAGGCATGCAGCAAAGGGCCGCAGGTCAGATTCGAACCTAGGCCGCTGCAGCAATGCCGTATATGGGTCGCCAGCTCGACCGACTGAGCTACTACCGGGCGCCCCCAGTCAGAACTATTTTAGCAATGTTGCAGAGATCTGTGAGTACAATATCATTTCAGAACCAGTGACCAGAGCTACAAAAACAAAACCCAAGTGGGAATAAACTATGTTTTCCTTTTTAGATTTTAGATTAATGTCACCTGGGCATCCTTTGCTAAACAAAGCAGTGAGATGACAATCTGTGCTTCCATTGTGTACCTTGTTCCATCCAAATTCTATGATGGGTGTCAAGTGGTTTTGTGTGTTGTCTAACTTAAGATTTTAAATTGTGTTTGGTCACACTCAGAGCCAGCTTGTTGCTCCACTGTAATGTTGGTTGTGTCAAGCTAAAATTCTTCTTCTTTGTGTATCTGTGTGTTTGTTCCAGAGAACTTCAGTCCAGAGAGTAGCAGCTACAGGAATAAGGACAGCAACCTGGTAAGTACAGCGGTGTTACTTTCTTTTTATCAGTTTATTTTTTCTCTTCTACCAGTTCATTCCAATACCTGATAATCAGACTGAAAGGCCATTTCGTTTGGCCTCATTGTTCATCCTGGCATCATGTTCATATTAGCTGATTTCTGCTTGGAAGAGGAAGTGTTGCCCTAACCAGTCAGCAGGGAGTGATGTGTCACTAAAAGTTGCAGAGTTGTTATTTCTGTGAGTCGAATGACAACAACAGGCACAGCTGTATCACTGGCACCTAGGCTTGTTGCCCTTTTTCTGTCATTTTCTTTCATGGAGGTAGCTGGGTTTTTTTAATTTTAGTTTTTTGGCTCTGGTAAGGGAAGATGACATCCCATTCTTACTGCCATTAATGTTATGCCTCTCTGCTCCATTTGCCTCTTAATTATAGGATGGCATTCAATAGGTCCTCAGGCTTTTGTCCATTTGAATCCCACCTTAGTAGATCTGTCAAATGCAAATAATGGGCTAACTTTATTTTATAGGTGTGGTAAATTTGATCTGCTTACTTGCATTTATATGATACTCTATATATAATTAAAGCTGCAAGCATCAAGAAACGGGCCCTCACAGTCCGTGCACGTTGGGGCATGCTGAGGTCACATATTGTGCTAGCACATCATGTGTAGATAAAATTTCACGTAAATAAGATGATGGTGCCAGTAAGTGGCACTATGACTAACCCCAAATATTGGCATGTAGATGTGTTCAGACGGGGACTGGTATCAGGCATAAGAACTTTGATGGAGACTGGTTAAAGTACACTGAAGTTATGATAACATCTTGTTTCATGGCAAAATTGGAAATTTTACAGACACGCTGTTTGACACACAGTCACAAATAGCTTAACATTTAATCGTGAATGTGTTTAGATTGCACTGCCAGTTGGGTTGGGGTAGGGGTCCAAGCAGCTTTTTTGTTTGTCAGGACCGAGATCCATATAATTTCGTAAAATTTTTGCAACTGTTGAATTTCGTTCTGTGTTTTATGAGTTTTGGAGCATGTTGGAGCCTCCAAAAATGTGATCCTTTGGCGAAGACATAATAATTCCTTGCATTTCAATAGGTATTCGCAGTGGTCGCTGCTCAGGCCCTAAAAGCTGTGTTTCTTCTGTCTTTTCATCCGGCCATTAATCCACCAGCACCAGTTACTACAGCAGCAAGAAAACAATGTTGCACAACAAAAAAAAAAAAAAACGCAGCAGCACTGAGGAAACTTTATAACTGATCATTCACATGACATTGAGCTCTCTTGATTATAAAATGCCGGTCCATTGTATTAAGCATTTAAATAGGCTTAAAATGTTAAAAAATTGGCCCACCAGGAGTTAAAATATGGCCACGTCCAGTTTAAAAGGTCATTTTGTGTTATGAAAATGTGATAAATGGATTCCTCAATAACCACCAAAACCACACTATATTGTCCAAATTTGCCAAACAGTTATGGAAGTGATTGCTGCCTTTTAAAAATTTGACTTAATTGGACTGGAAAAAGAGTATGAATAAAGAATCAGCAAGCAGAAACTGGTCAAAAGGTACATTTTTAAAGACAGACTTGGGAAAAATGTGAACCTGTACTGAAGTGCCGATACTACAGCTTTTATTTCATCAACATTTTCACATTTTCAGGTTGTAGCTGCAAAAATAGTTTCTGTCTTCTCAAAACACATAAAAGGTGATTAGAGCTCAAAATGTAATGTGTGTGTCGAAGCTGTTGTAGTAAAATAAATAATGAATTTGAAAACTATTACCACCCTGTAAAAAGACCTGTAGTGGCCTGGTTGTGTGCTGTTTCCGGCTTGCTCATCTACAGGGAGCTGTCCAGGGTGCTGAGCAGTTGTGTACTAACAGATAAAAACCACTAGATGGAGCCAGAATGCCATCTATGGCAGCCACGGCGCATCAACATGAAGACACTGTCACTGGTAGACATGAAAGGAAGCTATCTGCATACTAGCAGTGTGGGAGTGAAGCGTGTTTTTGATGGCCTCATTTGTAGCTCACATCGGGACCTCCAGGTTCATTCCACCGGTGCCAAGCTGAGTACACAGTCTGCTCTGAAATGTTTGCATTTGGATTACACACACACAAGCCAAAGGCCACATGAAAATACTTTTGAACTGGTTATTTGTAATACAGGGAAACCAAATGATGAGCTGTAATGGATGCTAGAACAGCTGAGTAATCACACATCACTGCAGAAATGTCATATTGATGTTTTTGGTCCTGATGTCAGTGTCACATAGGTCCCTTTTCCACCAAAGTGTACACTGGAAGGCTACTACTAAGGCACTACTTTTGTCCTGGTGACAAGGCGCAGCTCCCGAATGGACTTGGAACGTTTTTGTGTATTTGGTCTCGCCAGCTATTAGGGGACAACCCCTCATGATATTAATAGAGCCAATCACAACATAACTTGTCTAGTTTAGACATGTAGTCACCATGATATAAGCTTGTAAACAAAGGAAGTAAAAACTAAGCAATATAACCCCAGCTCATTCGTAATATGGGTAGTAATGAACACTGCAGCCCGAGGTTTGTGCTAGCATGGCTTTATACTTTTATGTTGTTAACACACCTCTCTAACAGGAGTACTGTAACAGAGTACAAGCTGGTTGCAGAGAGGGACGTGAACAGCTACTTTTAGAGTTGCTGGTGGGCTGAAAATAGCAGCGAGCTGCTACTTTAAGAGCCTTCTATCCAGCTTACATAAATAGAAACAAGGGATGTGTGGAGAAAAAAAAGACTCTCAGCCAGTTAATCTGGCACAGTATTAAGAGTATAAAAAACTTCAAATGGGGAACCTTTTGTTCAAATGATCCATTATACAGGCAGGCCTCAGGGGACCTGCAGTAGAAAAGGTCTCTCTCATTCGCGCTCCTTGATTGTGAACACTGCCCGGGGATATTGCTGAACTTCAGATAATTGCGGCCAACGGGAGCCTTTGGCTTTGATAGCCTAAACAAACTCATCTCAACACTGTGTCCTCTAACACACCCTACACCGCTCAGCGCTGCAGAGGCCCTTAATACAGAGGGCAGATTTTTTTAACACTACTCAACTTTCTGAAGTACAGCAGTGAATCAGCAGGAAGCTCCCTAAGACATTGAACACTTTACCCACAAACACACACACACACACACACACACACACACACACACACACACACACACACACACACACACACACACACACACACAAAGCAGTAACTCTCCACCAGTGTTATTTGTTTGAAAGGAGTTCAGGGAGCAGCTTGATTCCAATGAATGAACTGATAAAGGAGTGAGGGATGATGATAGATGATAAAGATCAACTGAAGGAAGGAGATGGAGGATTTTCTATTTGAGAGACTCTACTTCAGATCATTGAAAATATATATATAGTAGACAGAGCTTCCAGTTATGTGCAGTGAAGGCAAGGCCGAAGTGTGGTAAATCTGCATTATTTCTAATGGCCAGCAGGCGGAGCTACATTGGTTGCAAAAAATAAGTCTGATAGAAATGAGTCTTAGGGAGATATGAGCCGACCTCTCACATAATTTGTTAGCTCAGTAAACAGTTTCCTAATTCAATTCAATTCAATTCAGTTTTATTTGTATAGCGCCAATTCATAACAGAAGTTATCTCAGGACACTTTTCAAATAGAGCAGGTCTAGACCGAACTCTTTAAAACATTATTTACAAAGACCCAACAGTACCACCATGAGCAAGCACTGAGAGAGAGAGAGAGAGAGGCTCAGTGCATCATGGGAAATCCCCCAATAGTCTAGGCCAGACGCGGGTTACATACGGCCGTTAAGCTTTTTAATCCGGCCCACCTGACTTGTTCAAACTATATTATAAAATGTAATTATTATTAAATCGCATTCATTTTGACGTCCCTGCAATAACCACGTTTCCCCATTTGGCGCCCAATGACCCTTGTTGGAATGTGGTGTTTTATGCTGCTTTAAGGTGCTCCTTGGATTGGTGGCTAATTTACAGACTCAGCAAAACTTTGTTCACCGACAGACTGCGATTCAAGAGTCCAGTACCAAGGCAAGTTTTTTGCTGGCGTTCAAATTAGCAAAGGCTATCAAGCCTTTGTCAGAAGGCAAGTTTTTGAAAGACTGCATGGTCTCTTGTGTCCGGAGAGCAAAGGCAAGTTTGAAAAGATCAGTTTATCGCAAAGGACAGTGAGCCGTGTGGAACTGATTGATGAAGCTATTGCCAGCGAGTTAAACAAAAAGGCAGAGTCCTTCACGTTATGTTCATTAGCACTGGATGAAAGTAACGACATAAAAGACACTGCTCATCTCCTTATTTTTATCTGAGGGATTAATGAAGTCCCTGAAAGGAAAGACGCGGGGAGAGGACTTATATGACAGCGTGTCTGCCGCCATCGAGAGAACAGAGCTACCTTGGAGTAAACTTGCCAATGTCACCACGGATGGATCGCCAAATTTAACTGGAAAAAACGTTGGGCTGCTGAAAAGAATCCAGGATAGGAAAGTGAAGTAGGAAAACGCTGACCAGGATGTCATTTTCCTTCACTGCATCATTCATCAGGAATCTCTGTGTAAGTCTGTATTGCAGCTTAATCGTGTGGTGAATCCAGTGGTAAAACTTGTGAACTGTATACGAGCAAGGGGCCTTTAGTACCGTCAGTTCATTGCGTTCCTGGAGGGAACCGATGCGGATCACCAGGACTTATTTTACCACTCTCGTGTCCGCTGATTAAGTTTGGGCAAAGTGTTTCAGAGAGTGTGGGAGCTCAAAGAGGAGATTCGCACATTTTTGGAGTCAGAGGGGAAATCCGCTGAAAGTTGAGTGACAAGAACTGGCTTTGTGACTTTGCTTTTGCTGTGGACATATTTTCCCACATGAATGAGCTGAACTTGAAGCTACAGGGAAAAGATCAGTTTGTGTACGTCATGTGCACAAATGTGAGAGCCTTTAAATCCAAGCTGAATTTATTCTCTAGACAAGTTTCAAACAAATCTTTCGCTCATTTTCCTACACTAGCCACGCAGAAAGAGGCCACCCGAAATGCGGAGAAATACAGCAAATCACTGGACGACCTACACAGAGAATTCTGCCGTCGGTTCTGTGATTTTGAAAAACCTGACAAGTCACTTCAGCTGGTGTCCTGTCCCCTGTCACACGACCCTGAAACAGCACTGCCTGACCTGCAATTGGAACTGTTCGATCTTCAGTCTGACTCCATCTTAAAGGAGAAATTTAACTCTCTTAAACTGAATGACTTTTACGCTTCACTTAACGAAGCTACGTTTCCAAACCTCCAGAGGGCGGCACAGAAGGTGCTGGTGTTGTTTGGCTCGACCTACTTGTGTAAGCAGACGTTCAGCGTCATGAACATCAACAAAACCCATCACAGATCAAAGTTAACTGACCAGCACCTCAGACGATCCGAAAATCAAACAAAATAACCCAGAAAAAGAGAGCAACAACACTGTTCCCACTGAAATTGAGCGTGAGTTTTCTCTACTGTTATGAATACATGCATTTGTAAAATAATTTGTAAATGAGCCTTGCATATTCATACTTTGCTGCCTCTTAGAGGCCAGTCATTTTATATAATGGCTTGTACATGTCATATACATTAGTTCACATAAACACTCCATCCATCTGCTCCTCACCTGGCCCCCCTGTCAAATTTTAGAACTCAGTGTGGCCCACAAGTCAAAAGGTTTGCCCACCCCTGGTCTAGGCCTATAGCAGCATAACTAAGGGATGGTTCTGAACTCACCTTAGCCAGCCCTAACTATAAGCTTTATCAAACAGGATACGTCTTAAGCCTACTCTTAAATGTGGAGAGGGTGTCTGCCTCCCGAACCACAACTGGAAGCTGGTTCCACAGGAGAGGAGCTTGGTAGCTGAAGGCTCTGGCTCCTGTTCTACTTTTAGAGACTATAGGAACCACAAGTAGCCCTGCATTCAGAAAACGCAGTGTTCTAGGGGGGTAATACGGTGCTATGAGTTCTTTAAGATATGGGTAATAAAATAAGGGGGGCTGACCATGAAGAGCTTTGTAGGTGAGGAGGAGGATTTTAAATTCTATTCCAAATTTTACAGCGAGCCAGTGCAGAGACGCTAATACAGGAGAGATATGATCTCTTTTCCTAGTTCCTGTCAGTACTCGTGCTGCAGTGTTCTGGATTAATTGGAGCATCTTAATGGACTTATTGGGGCAGCCTGATAATAAGGAATTGCAGTAATCCAGCCTGGAAGTAACAAATGCATGGATTAGTTTTTCTGCATCCGTCTCTGACAGGATGTGTCTAATTTTTGTAATATAACGTAAATGAAAAAAACGCAGTCTTAGAGGTTTGCTTTATGTGGGAATTAAAGGACATGTCCTGATCAAAGATAACTCCAAGATTCCTGACAGTGGTGCTAGAGGCCAAGGTAATACCATCTAGAGTAACTATATCTTTAGACAGTGAGTCTCGGAGGTTTTTGGGGCCAAGTACAAGAATTTCGTTTTTTTCTGAGTTTAACATCAGAAAATTGCAGCTTATCCAGGTTTTTATGTCCTAAAGACTTGTTTGTAATTTAGATAATTGGTTACTTTCATCGGGCTTGATCGACAGGTGTAGCTGTGTATCATCGGCATAACAATGAAAGTTAATGGGGTGATTCCTAATAATGTTGCCTAAGGGAGGCATATATAAAGTGAATAGAATTGGTCCAAGTACAGAACCTTGTGGAACTCCATGACTAACTGTAGTATTTATGGAAGAGTCATCGTTAACATGTATAAACTGAGAACGATCTGATAAATATGACCTAAACCTGCTCAGTGCGGTTCCTTTAATGCCAATTTGATGCTCAAGTCTCTGTAAAAGAATATCATGGTCAATGGTGTCAAATGCAGCACTAAGGTCTAATAATACAAGTACAGTGACAAGTCCATTGTAATGAGTTTATGGTCTCGATCTATAGTTTCAAGACTTCTTCCATACAGCATGATGTTCATTTAGTAAATGATGGTCCCATTTAGAGTAAAACTGAAGCAGCATTCTAGTCTTCTGACCACTTTAAGCGCTTTCACACCATTCAATTCAATTCAATTTAAATTCAATTTTATTTGTATAGCACCAATTCATAACAGAAGTTATCTCAGGACACTTTTCAAATAGAGTAGGTCTAGACCGAACTCTTTAAAACATTATTTACAGAGACACAACAGTACCACCATGAGCAAGCACTTGGCGACAAGGGCAAGGAAAAACTGCCTGTTAAAAGGCAGAAACCTAGGACAGATCCTTCGGCTCTAGGTGGGTGGTCGTCTGCCTCCACCAGTTGGGGTGAAACAGAGAGAGAGAGAGAGAGACTACATGCTACATTCACACATTCCTACACTCATGGCAAAGCATCTGGGAGCAATTTAGGTTTCAATATCAAGTAGTAGTATCAAGGGCGCTTCAACATGCAACAGGAGGAGCCGGGGCGCGAACTGCCAACCTTCTGATTAGTGGGCGACCAGCTCCACCTCCTGACCCACAGCTGCCCCACCAAACTGTCAACTAGGCAGTGCTGATCAAATATGAATCAAGATTCTGTTACTGCATTGATTATTTCTCACCTAAAATCTTTTCAGAACCGACAATGCAATGGCCATAATGCCAAATGCAAGACTTCAAATCAATACGCTATGTTTAGCTGGTGCATTGTCCACAGAAGACAAAGAAAGAAATTGTTCTCTTTTCACTCTTTTTTAGACACTGAGTGTACAAACAGGGAGAGAGATGTGCCACGTTAGCAGCGCCCCATGAGCAGTTTCTTGGGGTTAGGTTGCCTTGCTCAAGGGCACCTCGGCAGTGCACAGGAGGTGAAACTGGCACCTCTCCAGCTACCAGTCCACACTCCATATTGTGGTCTGTGGGACTTGAACCAGCGACCCTCCGGTTCCAAAGCCAAGTCCCTATACACTGACCTACTGCTGCCCTTGCAAGAAGAAGAAATGGCAAGAAGTACTTGCAAGCCATTTGTTCTGGTGTTTTTTTCTGTGTCAGTTGCTTGTATTTCCCCCCCTAACATCTTTTGGTACTCAATAAAAGCTCCTTCTCGGTTTGAATGAGTTTCTTCCTTCTACATCCTGCCCCATTTGCATAGGAACACAGTGACATGTTCAGATCCTTCTCCATAGCTGCCCCCTCCCTCTGGAACTCTCTCCCGAAACAAATCCGAGACTGAACTGATCCATCCAACTTCAAATCACTGATCAAAACCCAACTCTTCAGAACTGCTTTAGTGATTAATTCATTGTTGAGTGTTTGTTTGTTGTTTCTTAGTGTGCTGTTTTTAATACCTTTTTCTTTTCCTGTTAACCTATGTAAAGTGTCTGAGACTTGAAAAGCACTCTATAAATTAAATGAATTCTTCTTATTATTATTATTACATGACGTCATGTGCAGACAAGGGTGTAAAAAACATTGCAGCCTCTCTGGGCCATCAGCAGGGCTTTATACCATCAATCTACTCAGTATTTATTTTTTTCTCATACAACCAGTTTCTTTCTTTCAAAAATGAATAAAAAGACCACTATGTGAATAAAGCAAATTCCTCCGGACATGACAGTGAGTTCTGATGTTACAGTATTAGGTGTCATTATGTTCCTTGACCCTGTGTTCCATGAGAGGATCAGTTCATTATGGTGGAATTTTGTCTGAATGCAGACAGACCTTTGCATTCAGTCTACTCATTGCCATGGAATGCACCACTGCCTTCACTCTGGCGTGTGTGTGTGTGTGTGTGTGTGTGTGTGTGTGTGTGTGTGTTTATTTGATTTCTGCTAATTAACCAACAAAGTATTTTCTTTACACCAACTGCCTCATCACCACTGCATTATGTCACCATTCTGTAACTTTGCTCATCACTTCTCTGGAGTGTGTGTGACCGTGTGTAATAAAGACACAGAGTGACCACCAGGGGGCAGGAGGCTTCCAGTTAGTAGTTTCTGTGTGTATAAGTGACTGTGTGTGCATGCACATGAAGCCCACCACGGGACTTCATCAGTTAATTAGTTTTTCTCCCTTATTTTTACTCGTAGTCTGCCCATTGGGGATCTCTCTCTCTCTGTCTCTCTCTCTCTCTCTCTCTCTCTTTCTCTCTCTCTCTCTTCATCACTGTATCGTCTGTATCAGCAAATTATACTACAGGGAAATCTTTTTTTCTTTTAAATAACCCCTCTCCTCTGTGTCTCTTTCTCTCTCTCACACACTCTTTGGCTCCTTTTTGTTCTTCCTTCCCTCACCCTCTTCTTCCTCTCAGTCTTTCTTATCCGTTTCTCCCTTCATAAGCCTATTCCCCTTGAAGTGTGCTGGTTATGGATGCTCAAGTTGTCGGCCTGAGACCAGAAGATTATTAGGAGGATACATGATTAAAGAAACTCTCATTTCCTCCATGGCTGCAGAGAAAACTTTGCCAGCAGACAGATTCAGACCCTTTTAGTTTCCTTAACACGTCTGTTGGCGCAACCACACTACGGGGCAGACTTTCTTACAATGTAGCATTAAAAGCACTGGCTGTTCTCTTTTTAATGGTAAAATGGATCATTCTTTGCATGAAGAATTCAAGTCTGAAGTGAAAGAGAGCAGAATGAAAAGAAGAAAAGGGAAAATGAGTGTTTGTGTTTATGGAGGCATCTCCAAATACGTTATTGCTTCAGGTAATGTCTCATGTGTCACACCATGTGACGCTGTGAGGGTGGCCATATTTTCAAACTCCTAATCTGGGACTCTTAAGTGTACCGCATGTTCTTGCAGGTGCCCTGAACGCAGCATTTTTATTGCAGGGTACTTGATGAAGGAGTAAGTTCCACTTTCTCTTTGGCATGACTCGCAATAAGAACAGAGAACAGGTTCCAAATTGTCCAATCCATCAAAATCGTATTGCCTCTAAGCTTATCAGTTACTTGTATCGATGCTAGCATGTTTTTCTGACAGATGGGCATTACAAAACAATGACATCAAACTCAAACATTTTCGCTGCTGGAAATTTGCAACAAGGAGAAGAAGAAATGGTCAAAGGCGTGGCTTAGTTTCACGAAGAAACTCAAACTACCAAACCTGTGTTTCTACACTGTGTTACATTGTGTTATGCGTAGGTGCTAAGAACCTGTCTCAGGTTACTTTTATGAGGATAAGTGATCAGGAACCAATGAGTGAATTGCTACCAAATTGGACCAATAAGCAGAATCGTTAATTACATTGGAATCAATGAAATCTTATACTGACTTTTATAGAATACTTCTGTCAGAGAGAGCCTATGATGTCTATAGCCCATGGCCTAGCAACAGACAGAACATGATAAATGTCTATGTAAGCGCAACAGTTAATTAATAATGTCAGTTGGCCCAACACTCTGGTCCCAGAATCGGAAGCAATCAGTTAATGGTCTGATTACGATTTTGCAACAAAATAATTAAGTGGCCATAGCGTTAGTTCAGGCAGGCCACAAAGTCAAGCTTAAGTCACAATTGTAAAAAACCAAGGTCAGCCTTATTTTAGCTGCTTTAGCCTGCCTACCTTTGCGGCTTCCTCTGCAAACTGCTTTGCAACCCGCCTTCACCCCAGCTACTCCTTTAATGCTGTATCTCATTTAATCAATGTAATTTCTGTTGTCACTGATGGCAGCTCTGTTCTTTATCCCATGGGGGGTCTGCTGCTTACTGCCTCAAGCTTTCTACATATGCACTCAGAAGGACCGGGAGATCCCAGAACAGAGCCATACCACGAAATATAACTTACTGCAAGTGGAGATAGTTTTCTCTTGAGAGAAATGTTCCCAACTGAATTAGTAGTGGTGAAAACTGGGACATTATAGGGACTCAAGTCAGCTTGCAACTGGGTCACTAACAGGGATGACTGTACGGTATTGTAACAAGACTGAGTCTGCTAAACTTGCTAGGCAGCTGGACTCGTGAGATCACAAAATCACATGAGAATCCAGGCTTAAAGCTATATGTGCTTGTGTCCAACCACAGTGGTTCAAACCTTTGAGGAACTACTGGCAACTATGGCATGAGTTACGTTCGTGGTTTAATGCTAGGTTTGTGAGAAATTACCGTTTGCTTGAAAGCAACAATGGCAGCTGTAAAAGAGGTTAGCCTAGATGCTGCTAGCATCAGTTCTATCAGAACTGGAGAGTATTTCTTTTTTAAAAGAAGAGCAAAAAACGGCACTGAATGCTTTTCTCCTTGAAGGATTTTTTCCGCTCTTCTTTTGACTGACTTCAGTAAGAGTTCGACAATGTTATATGGTTTGTTGATTTAATTGGAAGTTTGCCCATGATAGACAGATTGTTCATCCGATCATAGGCAGCGCCAGGGTAAGGCTTGGTTGGGCTATAGCCCCATCAAGAATTGTGTTAGCCCTACCGTTAGCCCTACCATAAAACCAAGTGAAGTGCGGAGTCCAACAGCGCCTCCACGTTGTAACGGTATTCAGGCAGCTGCGATGACAACTGTCGTGAGTGATGTACGTACATCTGTAGTTAATATTAGCGGGTTACAGTCATAAGCTCAGGTCAAAATTTAGCATGGATAAATTTGTTTTTAAACGTCGTCGGACGAACAACAAATTGCGGTGGCGGGCGTGTTGGATAAAACTACGGACACACCTTTGACACCTGCAGGGGAAGACGAACACTCCGGTCCCGCGTCTTCCATGTGCCAGGCTTGGCCGGACGAAGATGAGCAAAAAGAAGAGGAGATGGAGCAGCAGCAGGAGCAGGAGGAAGAGGACGAGGAAAGCGGCTGGGAAGGCCAGCCACAGCTAACCACTGCGGGCACGGACTCTGGCCATGATGCTAATGCTACCACTGACATTAGCCAACGACCCGGGGATGGACCGCGGCGCTCCATCAGGAAAATTTACCCTTCAAGGCTATTAGGTAACCAGCAGAGATCTTTCAACGCTGCCTGGTTTGGCAAATACAGCTGGCTTGAATATTCGATTGAGATGGACGCAACTTTCTGCTTCGCCTGTCGACATTTTTTGGGTGGTGGTGGGCACCAGTTCCATTCAGAGCCGGCCTTTTCTAATGGATATAAGAACTGGAAACACGCAACAGCAGCCTTTAAAAAACACAACGCAAGTGCGGCACACAAGTTCGCCATGGAGGCATGGGCTGAATTTAAACTGGCAACGACAGATGGAAAACATGATAGATGCGGGCCATTCAAAAATCGTACAAGAAAACAGAGAGTACAATGAGGGTTGTGGTTTTGTCCCTGCGTCATACTGCATGCCAAGGCATCGGTCAGCGAGGTCATCGAGAGGATGAGGGGTCATAAAATAAGGGCAACTTTGTGGAGCTGCTGAACGTAATTGGTGAGTTTGACCAGACAGTTGGCTACTAAAGGATAATCTCAGAAATGCCAAAGACACACATAAAGACATTCAAAACGAGATTTTTGAAATTATGGCTGACATGGTCAGAAATTAAATAAGTGCAGAAACCCGAGAAGCAGAAAATTTCTAATGTTTGACGAAAGCAAAGATATCCGTAAAAGTGAACAGATTTCCATTGTTGTGCGGTATTTAAAAGGAGACGAGGTGCGTAAGGAATTCCTGCACTTCACATGCGCAGATGGCCTGGACGCCGACTCCCTCCTGAGAAGCATGCAACAGACTTTATCACAGTGCAATATTGACAAAAACATGTGTGTCGGACAGTGTTATGATGGCGCTGCAGTTATGTCTGGCTCCAAAAGTGGCGTTCAGCAGAAATTCAAAAAGGATGTGCCACAAGCACCTGTGCACCAAAGCCGGTGTGAGCCAGGACGGGACACGCGAAAAGAGACAGGCACGGCCTCCTCGAATTCTTCAGGAGTTTGTTGTCGAGGCCTCAGTTGAGCGCTCAACTTGGCGCTGTTGTCCATCAATAAACAAAGGACAAAGACTTTGGATGTTCATTGATCATTGACATCTTTGCCTCCAATCACAAAAACCGGCGGATTGTACTCATTTGAAAATCTCAACCTGGTGAGTTTTAATATTGTTTTTATTGTTTTTGGAAACTTTGCTGATTTTGTTATTGCGTTTTGCGTGTTGCCTGTTTCATGCTCTTCCTTGCTGCGGTCTTGTTGCCTAATGAGCATACTTAATTTGTTGGAGGTGTGTTTTGACTCTTGGCTGTTGTGTGGTAGACTATATATGGCTTCAGGACAATGTAACTATTAACTATACCGTCTCTCTCTCTCTCTCTCTCTGTCTATGTGTGTATGCGAGCGTGTTTCTAGCTGTGGGAGGGTGTTGTTTTATTGAATATATATTCACATTGAAATTATGGCATTGATTTGAGCCCCACCGCTGTATGGGTTAGCCCCACCGTAGTTGAACCAGAAAAAAAACTCTGGCGCCGCCACTGCATTCGATCAAGTATTTTTGGAAAGGGCCTGCGCTTTTTCAGACAGTTTCCAATGTCAATTTCAATGTTAAGAGTCTGCAGCCATGCCAAGCAGCTTTGCAAGGCTCTTCTTGGGCACAGGGATGCTTTGAGCTAAATGCAAACATCAGAATGTTAACATGCTCACAATGCCAATACATACTGATGTTTTGCAGGTATAATATTTACCATGTCCACCATCTTAGGTACTACACTTTACTACACATATCACGATACTGGGGTTACAATTCAATATATTGCATATATTTTGAAAACTAATTTTAGGAAAACTGTCATAGTGTAAAAAAACACACTAACAGTTGGGTCTTTTTATTTATGCACAGCCCGTGTAATATCCAACATCATAGCCCTCAGTTTACATTAACAACATTGGTATAAAGTGGTTGGGGGTGTAAACAAAAAAATAGACACAATGTTTTTGAAAATGGTTCCACTATGACAAAACAAAATATAGTTTTTCAATATTTTTTTTATATTTTCTTACTGATTATTTCCTAACTATTTCCAATACATTTGCTAATAAGCAAATAACATAAAGTTCATCTGGGGCTGATGGGAATGTCATTATTTTTGTATCTGGTCATAAATCAAAGTATTGGATGAACAGAAATTTTTAAGTGGATGAAAAGTCAGAGGATCACCAAAGTTGAATGTCTGTAATACGTTTTATGGGAGTTTGTGGTTGTTAAAAGGGCAAAGGTGGAACGGTCTGTGACAGGGTGGGAACTCCAATCTCCTGCATCAGATCAAGTCAGACATGCTACACCCATCCACCACCTGACTTCCACTCTAGGGCTGGGTATCGGTACTCGATACCTTTCAGGTATCGACCGAAACAACCCGGTATCAAGTAGTATCGAAACTGCACCTGTGAAACGATACCTGCAATCGGCTCTTTTTGTACCCACTACCGCGATCAAGAAAAAAATGACTGTATCTATGGTTTTGCTTTGTACGGCGGAAAAGCGTGCGCGCTTAGTCTGTGGCGGAGTTGGCTGGTCAGCATTCCGAGATGCCGGCAACAAAACATTCAAAAGTATGGTTGTACTACACGCCTGTGGCGCGGGGTACTAATAGTACGTACATTGTTGTGTCGTGACCTATCAACACATGGCTAATTTTAATATTCAAATGAGCCATATGTTGATTCGCCACAACACTGCAGTTGTTACCACCAGGCTGTCAATCAAGCTCTCAGCGACAGAGAACGTAATGTGAGCTAACGTCAGTTGTTGGACTGAAATTCTGAAAATGCTCATACTCATATGTATAGGCAAAGCCTAGGCAAAGCCTAGGCAAAGCCTATACATCTGAAACAGAAGGTGCTACATTTTTTTTACACTTTATCTATCCAGATAAAAACATTAAGAACAGTTTCTGTATGATGTTTATTAAACCTATGTAATCTGAATTGGAGGGCACATTGTCATGAGCTGTATCTTGTATATTTATTTATGTATTAGCTATGTGTTATGTGTATGCACCTTTGTGTAATCTGGTGGAAAAACATTAAAATTTAAAACCGGATCATAGCAAACAAATACCTGCTTGCGTGTCCCTGTGTATGCAAAGTGTGCTCCTTGCTGATGTGAAGGAAATGGCCACCCTAACACGGAGCAACCGTCGATAACTTCAGGTAATATATAATTTTAAAAAAATAAAAAAAAACTTCCCTCTCACCCTTGGGGTGGTATCTGTGTCATCCTCAAGCTTGGGTCCTCTACCAGAGGCCTGGGAGTTTGAGGGTTCTGCGCAGTATCTTAGCTGTTCCTAGGACTGCGCTCTTCTGGACTGAGGCTTCCGATGTGGTTCCTGGGATCTGTTGGAGCCACTCCCTCAGTTTGGGGGTCACTGCCCCGAGTGCTCCTACTACCACAGGGACCACGCTTGCCTTGAATTTCCACATCTGCTCCAGCTGTTCTTTCAACCCTTGGTACTTTTCAACCTTTTCGTGTTTCTTCTTTCTGATGTTGGCGTCTGCTGGTATGGCCACATCTATCACCACCGCCTTCTTCTGCTCCTTGTCTACCACTACTATGTCTGGTTGGTTAGCCAGGACCTGTTTGTTAGTCTGGAAGCTGAAGTCCCACAGCACCTTGGCCCTGTTGTTCTCAGCCATCTTCTGTGGTGCGGCCCATTGGGATTTGGGTACTTCTATTCCATACTGGGTACAGATGTTCCTGTACACTATTCCAGCCACTTGGTTGTCTCTCCATGTACGCTGACCCGGCTAGCATCTTACACCCTGCTACTATGTGCTGGACTGTCTCAGGGGCATCTTTGCATAGTCTGCACCTTGGGTCAGATCTACTCTTGTAGATCTTGGCCTCTATGGCTCTTGTACCTAGGGCCTGTTCTTGTGCTGCCATGATCAGTGCCTCTGTGCTGCCTGTGTCAGTCCAGCCTTTTCCAGCCATTGGTAGGGCTTCTCAATATCAGCCACTTCTTCAATTTGGCAGTGGTGCGTGCCATGTAGGGGCTTGTCCCTCCAGGTTGTCTGCTCCTCTTCCTCCGCACTCTTATCGGGTTTCTGTTGCCTGAGACATTCACTTAGCAGTTCATCCTTCGTGGCCATTTTTCTGATGTACTCTTTTTTTTTTTTTTGATGTTTCACCCTGGATAGTGGCCTTGATGCTCACTAGTCCTCGGCCTCCCTCTTTGCGCTTAGCGTACAGTCTCAGGGTGCTGGATTTGGGGTGAAACCCTCCGTACATGGTGAGGAGCTTTCTTGTCTTGATATCTGTGGCTTCTATCTCCTCCTTTGGCCAGCTTATGATCCCAGCAGGGTATCTGATGACTGGTAGTGCGTACATGTTGATGGCTTGGATCTTGTTCCTGCCATTCAGCTGACTTTTCAGGACCTGCCTTACTCTTTGGAGGTATTTGGTTGTGGTTCACTTCCTTGTGGCTTCCTCACGGTTTCCATTAGCCTGTGGGATACCAAGGTACTTGTAGCTGTCTTGGATATCACATATGTTGCCCTCTGGTAGGTCAACCCCTTGATGTCATCCATGTAGAGCAGGTGGCTAATTGTTGCTCCACTTCGGAATTGGTACCCGTAACCACTCTTTGTGATGATCTGACAGCAGTGGTGATAGCGCATCTCCTTGGTATATGCCACATTTGATGTTGACTTGGGCAATTGGCTTTGAGTCGGCTTCTAGGGTTGTCTTCCACATTCCCATGGAGTTCTGGATGAAGGCCCACAGGTTCCTGTTGATCTTATACAGTTCCAGACATTCTAGTATCCACGTGTGGGGCATTGAGTCATAAGCTTTCTTGTAGTCGATCCGGGCGATGCATAGGTTGGTCCTCCTGCACTTACAGTCTCGGGTGACTCATCTTAGCCGCGATGATGCCTGACAGGGCCTTCCATGTTGTGGAGAGATGTGGTTATTGGCCGGTAGTTGGATGGGATGGGTCCCTACTGAGGGTCCTTCAGGATTAGGACCGTCCTGCCCTGGGTTAGCCACATCCCTTAGCAGCTGGTTCATCTGTGCTGCTAGGCATTCATGGAGTGCTGTTAGCTTCTTCAGCCAGTAGGCATGGAACATATCGGGGCCTGGTGCTGTCCAGCTCTTCATCTTTGACACTCTTTCCTGGATGTCTGCCATTGAGATGGTTACTGGTTCTTGTTCTGGGAGGTTGCTGTGGTCTGCTCTTAGGTCCACTAGCCATTGGGCATCTGGGTTGCGTGATGCCTCTTTTTCCCATATGGCCTTCCAGTATTCTTCCACCTCAGCTCTTGGTGGGTCTGACCTGTTGTTATTTCCTCCCTGCCACTGAGAGTACACCTTGGCTGGTTCAGTGGAGAACAGCTTGTTTATGCCCCTTTATTCACCATGTTGCCTTTCTGTAGCTCTGCTAGCTGGCTAACTTCTCTCCGTGTTGCCCTTAGCTTGGCCTCTAATCGTATTCTCCATGGTGGATGCTGCCTGTTATGGTTTGAGCCCATCCTGTATCCAAGCATTTCTAGGATTACTGTTGCTGTACTGTGTATCAGCTTACTGGTGTCAGTGATGGTTCCCGTAGGGATTGTTGTTATTGCAGCATTCACATCCACTAGCAGATCTTCTGAAGGTACTTTACAAATCAGCTTCGGTATTCGTTGGGGGTTCCAGGTTTCTAATTGAGCCATGATCTTCATTCTCAGGTCAGCAGCTCTTGTACTGAGGCCTGTGATATTTGTTGGGGCTTGGTACCCAATCTCTGATTGTGGGGGTGATGGTGGTATCCCCCTGCTGACCTGTCATCCTGGCGCCCCCTTGCTGTAGCATCGTTGTTGTATCTCATCGATCTCTAGTTGTGATAGGAGTTTTTGATTGCAGATGTTGGAACACTGGGCTAACAGCTGTTTAGTTGTTAGCCTTGATTGTGGGTTTCGAAGTAACCATTGGTCCCACATTCGCTGCATGTATCCCTTCTCTCTGGGGTTGCTCATATAGTAGCATTCCAACAGTTCCGTTTTCCGCCCTTGTCCATCCATGTCTTGTTCCAGTAGCCCTTTTCTCATCAGGTTGCCCTGGTTCCCTAACACCTGACGTGGACCTTGTTGACCCGGGTGATGTCAGAGCCGGTGTGACTCTATCATTTTGTACTCTCATGTTGCTGATAATTCATGTTTGTACAGTTATTAAATAAATATTTGAACACTTTCAAAATGTATTTGTGTAAAAATCTTTTGAATGGGGAGGAGTGGTGACATTTACGCAACCGATTGCTTTGTTTCTTTTAAAGTTGAAAAATAGTATCGAATGAAGTACTCAATTGGTATCGGTATCGTGTTAAGGGTACTGGTATCGGTACTGGTATCGAATGTTTAAACGATACCCCGCCCTATTCCACGCCATCACTATTATACGTTATAGTTCTTAAAAGCAGCCTTTATAGTAGACTCACCTCTTGTGCCTTGTCTGTATGGAAGTGTGATATATTTTATTTCCTCTATTAAAATGTGCTGCATTTCTGCTATTGATTTCTGTCCAAAGTGTGATGAATTGAAATACTCTTGGAAATGAAAGGTAGATGTTTATCTGGCATGTGAATGTGAACGTGTTGTACCACAGATGCTGGCGTCATCTACATATTTCCACTCTCTTGCCCTGGGTGGTGTCTAGCAGAATTCATTAGAATAGCAAAATATGAAAAATTATTGATTTTGTCATTTATAAAATGCTGAAGTCATGTATTGATCGCTGGCTGTGTCGCACAGAGTGCAGAGAGTTGCTGGCTTGCTTTAGTTGCTTTGCTTTGGATTTTTTTAAAAAGCAGTGTTTCTTGCTTCAGGGTGGTGTTTTATGGCTCTGGTATCCTGCTCTCACAGTGGTTACACAGCATCAGTTGCAGTAAAACTGGTCAAGTAGTACTTTTTTAAGAGACATGAAATTAATGCTTTTGTT
The DNA here is from genome assembly GCF_905237075.1 of Dicentrarchus labrax. Lineage (NCBI taxonomy): Eukaryota > Metazoa > Chordata > Actinopteri > Moronidae > Dicentrarchus > Dicentrarchus labrax. Next base: position 21,757,843 of record NW_026136722.1, read on the forward strand.
CATTTGTAGTCAGATGATGAGGTGTCACTTTTTTTCCATTCCATTCAAATTGTCTAACAGTCACAAGATTATACTAATGTTGGGTCAATACTAGGATTAGGTACCAAACTCTGCATTTATAAGGGTACCGGCCGATGCAGGTCGGTACTACCGAGCACTGATTCACATTAACCCAAATATAGAAAAACCTTGGGCTTAGTTGGGAGCAGAATTTCTGTATTTGTACTCACGTTGTCTGAACAACAATTCAGAACAACTAAGGGTTCATTTGCAGGGTTGATTGCTTACTTAGCCCCATAAAGGTATATAACATTAATAATAATCACACATTAGTCATATTTTTATGAAGTCATTTATTAAAAAAACTATTAAACAGGATAAAACTCTAGCTGTTTCTAGCAACTTCTTCATTCCTTTTTCTCTCTTCTTTTCATGACTGACTTTCATTGTTAGTGAAAGTCCCAAAAACAGTTCTTGTCCTCTGAAAAGCAAAGGCGAACATCACACTTGCTGCATTGCGTGTTGGTGTATCCTTTATTGCAGTGTCTGCAGCGTCCCTCCCTGTCTTCACTGGGAAATGTGCAACTAGGTCCTTGCGTACATCCAATGGGAGGTGTGCACATCTCTTGGATGGTCTCTTCTGAGCATTCAGAGGGCTTTCTGATGTCACTGTCTGTGATGCTGGGCTCCCTTTGCCTGAAGATGGTCGTCCTCTCTTTGGAGTTCGAAGTGTTGTGTTTACCAGGATGAGAGAGGATGCTAGCTGTGCCTGAAACTGTCTCCTGTTCATTGTCTCTTTGCTAGACATCTTGAGAGCTTTGCAGTCCCACTTGTAGAGGAGCCAGGCATTGACCACAGCGAGGATGATGGTGTGCCAGAAGATGTACATGTACCAGTGACGGGATTTGATGGGGAACTTATATTTGGCTGTAAATGAGTCCAACAAATCCATACCTCCCATGTACTTGTTGTAGGCACCAACAATGTAAGGCCTCTCAACTTCAATGTAGGTTCTGGTGGCTTTGTCCCATCCCATCTTCTGCACAGGTTCAGGTCCAGCAAAGGATGTGTGATGGCCCTGTTGTCATACCATTTGACAGCACAGATGTTGTGATTCCCCTCCACTCTGACGTCATAGCTTCATCTCCCCTTTTTCTTCAAGCTCTTCTCGTCTTCAAGGTTACAGTAGGGTAGGCGCACCTGCCTGGCTGTTCCCACGTAATGAATTCCCCGATCAAGGAGTTTCACTAATAATGGAACACAGGTGAAGTAGTTGTCTGCTTACATTTTGTAGTTCTGACCTTCTGGATGTGTGGAAGCAAGCTTCATCACAACATCACCTGACAATCCAAGTTCAGATTTGGCTCGTATTCCGTTGACATTGCCTTGGTAGACGTCACACATCATGCCAGAGATTCCAGTTCTCACCCACACTTTGAATCCCCATGGGTTTGGCTTGCCTTGCATATATTGCTTGATGCTGCTGAATTTCCCCTTGATAGGATACTTTCATACTGCCTTGACAGCTTGTTATGCTCTCTACTTATCATGCTAAAAGAAATATGCATCCCAATCACCAGCCATTTAGTCAAACAATACTGCCTTGACATAACAATACTGCGTTTTGTGCTCTCTAATTATCATACTAAAAGGAAAACATGCATACCCCCACTTGTATCCACACCCCACATTCAGGAACATTTTCACCTTTCCCAGAACTGAATTGTCTGTTGATATCCTCTTTGTGGACAAAACATTTTAGGTCAGTCTGGTCAAATTAACTACATTTTTTAGAGATAAAACTTTTAAATCAGTCAAATTTGACCAGAACACAACACAAGGGTAGAATGTATACTGTCCATGTATAAAGAAAATACTCTGTTTCAGGCAGTGGTGTAGTGGAGGGAATGCAACCTGTTTGGGCCCACTGCAACAAGCCTGCTATTTTGACTACCACACTCACCCAGTGTTGTAGAATTGCAACAAATATATAACAAGCTCTAAATGAAATTTGATGAATCTATTCCACAATAACTACATATGTACATGCTCTGGACATTGTAATAACAACCAAAAAAAATGTAAAAGACATTTTACTTACTTGAATCTGATGAATTTAGTCCAATGAAACAAAGAGATGTTGTTCGAAGGAAACCTTGAGAGGTTGAGTGAGTTCATGGCCATAAGGCGGGACTTATAAACAAATGTACCATCCAATAGCATTGTGAGACTGAACAATAGGACCCAATGACTATGTAAATGTGGTAAAACATAAGATAAAATATAACAGACCCCTTGTTGTAATTTTACAGGGTTAAATCAACCTGTGCCAAGTTTCGGTACCTGAGATCAGGGATGTTAGGCTGCCACAATCACCAAAAAGCCCATGAAATCCTGGAGGGACTGAATGATGTAGTAGCCCATCGAAACCACCATGTTGCTTTACCTGGTCTGTGCTTGTAAAATATCCACAGTCTCCACGTCTTCTAATGTAGATTAATACTAGAGAGCTCTCTCTCTCTCTCTCTCTCTCTCTCTCTCTCTCTCTCTCTCTCTCTCTCTCTCTCTCTCTCTGCCTGGGAATATTATTACTATATCTGGCCTCTGGTTATCTGCCCTTCTTTATAGAAACAAAAATAATTTGACATCCAGAAAAACATACATACATAGTTAAGCAAATGAAAGATGACCTCAACTCACTATGCTCTTCTTACTTTAAATTCTAAAGCCTCAAAAATTGCTTCTAGCTTAGTATCTCTCATTGCAGCAGAATTACAGGAAGCCCTCTTTTGATTTTTGGTTTCTGGTCTATCAAATCAGTGTTCTGGGAGACGAGCCAGGGTAGAGTGACCACTGAGCGCCTCACTTTCTGAAACAGCAGAAGAGGAAGCAACAATGGAAGCTTAGTGGAAAGAGGCAGGGGGATCTGTGGAAGAGCTGCTTAAATTTTCCAGGCAAAATATTTTAATAAGCAACCGTTGATCTTTTTTTTGTGCCGCTGCAGCAACCTAGTTCAGCAGTCTGTAATGTTGAATTGAAGTCATCAGTGAGAGAATTTATAAGAAGAGCAGCAGCTGAAATGACCTCCCAAAGATGAATATAAGCTTTTCTCTGTGTGTGTGTGTGTGTGTGTGTGTGTGTGTGTGTGTCACAGACTGACTGACAGACAGACAGTTTTAAGGGACAGATACAATGCACTCCACCGTTAGCAGAAAATGGACTTCCCATTGTCATCGAAAAACAGCTGTCAGCATCTTCTTTTTATCCCGTCAGGACTGAGTGCAGTAAAATAATTCAGCTGTCTGAATGCTGAACGTTAAGTCTGTGAGATCTACCTATTCAAAAATTGCTCCCCTTTGACTAAATCAAATATGTTACACCAGCACACTACACACATAATTTTAATATAAAATTATTGTTAATTATTATTGAATTATTGGTGCTTTGTAACACTCTTCAGTTGTGCCTCTAATGTATTTTTAAATAATTGTGTATAATTTTCTATACATTTTTTAAAGACATATTTCATCTAATCTTTACCTAAATCTGTGCATAGCTGAACAAGACTTATGGGTCCGTGTTTATGTATCACTGACTGTCTGTAATTGGTTACTGATCTGTTGAAGGCATTGCCAGATGCATTTAATGTAACTTTTCAATGCTGAATTGGATTGCACACAAATTTGGGAATTTCTTACAATAAGCCACATTACATGTGTGTAACATTACATACAATTCTACCGACAATAGCTCCACCTTGTGGCCAATAGATAATATAATAATAAAGCCCCACTATATCTCTTAAACACAGTATTCAGTGACCACTGATTTTGCGTGGTATCTGCAGATGATACAGATTCATGAGCGCTTTTGCTTTCAGAACTGGACCAGCAAGCAGCGATCACAAGCATTTTCTACAGGAAATGCAAATGTTCCAGTTTTTCATTTGATCAGTCTTTTGTTTTTTATTATTCTTCTTTTCCAGTGGGCGATTCCTTGATGATTCTGTTGTGCTCAGTAGTAACGGTTCTATTCTACTTTGTACCAAAAGGTTTTGGAAAAAGACAGGAAGTGCTGAGTACTGTTGAAGTACTGTTGATGGAACCGGTGCCTTTCTTCTGTTATTAAATCATTAACCATCTTACCTACACTAAACACTGCAAATTGGTAATGACAGGGAGCTGCCAATGTTTTTGAGTGAAGATGTTTGTGAATGCACCATTCCTGGGTCTTTTTCTGCGGTGTTGGGGGAAGCCCACGATTCAGTTCAAGATATGGGTGAGGATGTTAGAAAATTGCTTTCTTTTTATACTACTTATTCTGTGTTCTAGTGTCAATAGCTTCACTACTGGTAGTGCTCAGATCAGACTAGGGAAGGAACAGTATACAATACTATCGCATATCGCAATAAAAAACAAAAAGTTATTGTGTGTATTATTTAAGATATGAAGTTCTCACATATAAAAATCTCACAGGATAAGGGCACGGTGAAGACCTGAATACAAGCTATATTCACAGAGCCTTCACTCTCTGATAAACAGCTTCCTGAGAGGGAGTTGCAATCTGTAACTACACCGCTAAATGCCAGTGCCATTAAATTCTACACAGTTTTTTTTTAATGCATGTTTTGCTAATTGAAGTTAAGGTAAGCAACTTGAACCTTTATCCATATTAGTTAATAAAAAAAAAGCTAGTTTAAATAGAATGTTTTAATGAATCAGCTGCTCATATTCTCAATCACCTGCTATTGTGAGGTGATGGTAAGGTTATGCTGCCTGTGTAAACTCACAAGGCTTAAGTTTTTGAGAGCAATAAAGGTGTGTTTTGATATAAATCTCAATCCATAATGCATAGTGTCCTCCTGTCCGAGGGCCACATTGAGCTAAAGGAACTACTTTATTAGAGACCGAGCCAGCGACCGCTGGAGGTCCGTATTGTATTTGCTATGTTTCTTCTTCTTCTTCTTCTTACCTATTATTATTTTTAGCCCCCTTTGGCTGCATTTTTGCCCCCCTGAACATGTACAAAAACTCAATTTTATTTGGCAAAGTTGTCAGGCCTGGTGAAAATGGGGATATTCTATGCGTCGCTTTCGGATTGGCCACTGGGTGGCACTACTATCTTAAAAAATGCGTTTAGGCTAATAACTTCTGCATAGTTTGTCGCACATTCAAAAACCTTGTATCCACGCGTTCGGTGAATTGAGCTGAATCTCCCCATATAGGCCACGCCCACTTCCGCCTATAATTTTTCTCTGCTATAGTGCGAAATGTCCATAAACTACTTTTCCGTGTTCCCCCCCATGCGCTTTGTCCGATTCGCACAAAAAATGTCACGTAGCATCTGGGGACCGTCCCCGTTGTTTTTGAATGAACTCCTCCTAGGGAATTTATCGGATCTGCTTCAAAATTTGTCAGTACAGTCAAAAAATGGTGCTGATTAGAAGTTGTGCTAATTACAACATTCCATCAAACGGCGTGCCCGTGGCGTGGCATCAAAGTCAGCCATTTTGAATTCCGTGCTCATTTTCTGTGATTTTTCGCCTTGTATTTGAACGAACTCCTCCTAGGGAATTTATTGGATCAACTTCAAATTTAAACAGCACAATCTAAAGACATTCATGATTAAAAGTTGTGGTATTTACGACATTCCGTCAAACGGCGTGCCTGTGGCGTTGCGTTGAATTTCGACCATTCACCATAAACAGTACTCAACTTCAGTGTACAATGTCCAATCTCTACGAAACTTCACATATTCTGTAACAGTCCTAGCCTGAACACATCCTCACAACTTCAGTGTACATTATCTGATCTCAACGAAACTTCACGTTTGATTTTGAAGAGTCCCGCCCTGAACACGTCTACATGACAATATTCAGACGTAGTGATAGCTACCTACTGGCAACAGTAAGTATCACGTTTTATACTTTCATGTTCTACTCCAAGCAGGATGATCAGATCCAGCTGAAATTTACGTATAAAATGCAAAACACATTGTTGATGATATGTGATGACTGTGGTGAGGGCCTGTGTCTGTGGCGTGGCGGGAAATTTTGATGTACCGCCACAAAACACGAATTCGCTATAACTTGAGTGTACATTGTCCAATCGGCTCCAAACTTCACTTGTCTGATAAGAGTTCCGCCCTGAACACGTCTATATGACAATATTCAGACATAGTCATAGCGCCACCTACTGGCAACAGGAAGTAAGCGCTACGTGGCGATTTTGAGCTGATTTACGTGACATTTTCATGTTGTGGTCTGCACGTGTTATGACAGCAGGTGATGCGGCCGCAACACGCCCCGAGTTGCGCAGAGTGCGAGGTCCGGCCCAACGCTGCTTGCAGCTTTAATCTTTGATTGATTTCATTAAGTGATGAAAGCTTGTTCACTTTGAGTCTGGGACCTTATCAGTGTGTTTGGTAGTTTGTTTTCATACAGAATGTTATGCAGATCTGAAACCATCATTATGATTGGGAGCTGAATAAAGCTTAAGAAAGGTGCAATGTTATCACACAGCCCTGATAGCGACATTGGTTGTTCTATTTCTGTGTTTTACATTTCTACTTTTTGCAAAATTGCTCCTGCCCGCCACGTTTTAATATAATGTAAATATTTATAACATTTTCAGGAGTAGGAGCAGTAATAAAGCAGCACTTCCAAGGTTTTGTCAGCCTCATAAAAAAGTACTATGATGTATCATTTTTGGAAGGCACACAAATGATATGTATCAAATTTGAGGAAGATTTGCTAGGTAGGCATTGTAGAAAAATCAAACAAATTGAAATGGGTAGGTCCTAAATGGGTAGTTTTGTATTTCCAGGGGAAAGCACTCTCTATGGCCTCTGGCATTCTATCCAGATGTTAAAAAAGATGTAAATGTATCCTGCGCCGCAAGACACATACGTAATCTTTACACCTCCATGTGTAACTACGAGAGGTCTGTGGAAGTAGCCACTTAGTGGGTCTTGTCCCTGTGGTAATGGAAGTGAAACTGAAATCAGCCACTTTTCTCAGTGTCACATTAAAGTAACCTGATCTGACCTGACATGTGTAACATCAACAAGAAACATTTCAGTATGACTCCCTGTGTGAGTGGTCGGTAGACTGGAAAAGCGCTATATAAAAGCAGCATTTACCATTCACAGTGTCCACTGGGAAGATTATTGGTCATGCTATGGGCTGATTTTTGTGTCAGTAGAAACTGAATTTGAATCATTTAGAACTGAATCTGAATTGCTCAACTTGAGTAATTGCATTAAAAAACTGAATTTTAATTTTAATTTTAATTTGTATTGTTAAACTTCAATAACTGTATTGAAAAACTGAATCTGAATAGCATAATTTGAATTAGAATTTATTAGTTTGAAACTGAATTTGAGCCTCACTAAAAATTCAACTTTTTATGTACTTTCAAATTAATTTCTCTAAATACAAATTCAGTTCTCTAAATTCAAATTAAGTTCTCTAAATTCAAATTCAGTTCTCTCAATTCAATTTCAGTTCTCTAAATTCAAATTCAGTTCTCTCAATTCAATTTCAGTTCTCTAAATTCAAATTTCGTAATCCTAATTCAATTTCAAACCACAAGATTACACTTTTAAGGTCACAGACGGGTCAAGGTGTTCAGTAAGAGCAATCGAATGCAGATGCACAGAGCTCCTTTTCGGCTAAGCAGCACGTTTGTTTTGACCATTTCCTGGGCCTGTAGACATTGGCTACACGGTAAAATGTGATTTTGCCTGTTTGTTATGTCAGTGTATAATTTTATATCAGTTTGACTAATGATTACTGAAGTTATTGTAATAACTTAAAATATCAAGTTAAAAACGTCTGAACTACAAAATAAATGTTAAATTGAAATTGCATGTCCAGCTGAATCAGTAATGTATGTCAACTTGACTCTGGAGGTCAGTTAGGCGGCTGTGTGAATTAAAACGCCTGCATCATCACGTTTTTGCGCTCGGCCCCGCCCATCTCCTTCTCAGAGGCTACGCTACCAGGAGGCTACAGCCACAGCCATTTTCTTCGAAGTTGAAATTATTTTTGCATCCAACTTTTTCGGTGAAATAAGGATTTATTTCGACCAAACTGAGTTTTGGAGCAGTGGAAAGACGAGCCAAGATGTTTTGGGTGAGTTTTCTTTTGTTTTCTGTCGAGTATAAATGTGATTTGTGGTCGTGGTTTAATGAGGTGATTAAGCTAACGTTAAAGTCTTAGTGGGTCTTTGATGGTGAAAGAGAAAAACTTGAATTCAGAAGGTGTACTGTTGTATTTTTCTGTTTAATAAAGAATATAAATGTAAGGATATGTACTTTCTTGACGTTTTGTGAGTTTATATTGATTATTTATTAGACTAATTAAATAATCTATTATAAACTATTTATTAGATAGGTGAGAAGTTGTTGAATTTGAATTGTCATAAAGTAATCCATATATTGACTGTCCTGATATTTGGTTCAGCTAACTTGTCTAAAGTAGTAGTTGTGGCTGTAAAGTTATTAAGTGGTTGTTGTGAGGGCATCACAGTGGGTTATAAAAAAAAGAGTGTTAAAATAAGTAATATGAAATGAAATTCTAGAACAATATTGTTTTAAAGAAAAAAGTCAAAACATGAAATGTGATGAAGGAAAAAAGTTGGATATTGAATATGGCTTAGTATTGCATGTGGTTGTGATAGTATGCATAACTGAATCTTTCCTTTTCATATTTTATTTCATAGGTCTACATGATGACAACTGTAGCCTTTTTTCTCCTCCCTGTTTCTTGCTTCTTTTTTTAAATGTTGAATGAAGTGGACTTGTTAAACTTTGTACTTTTTTCTGTGGAAATCGTGAGAATAATTGAACATTACCAGAGTAGCCACAGACATTACGGAAGAAATTGCCCTCTACCCTGTATATACAGAGACTGTGCACAGTATTTCAGATCTAAAAAATCCCTACAGGTCCACTTGAGAGGTCATTGAGTCATAGAACAGAGTTGTGGACTTGTTGGCTTCAAAGTAAAATGCTTGTTGTGTGACTTTAAAGAGGCTGTTGGTCTAAAACAATATATTGCTCATCTTGGGAAGCATGTGAGGAATAGGGAAACTGTTACCTGTCCTTTTAATCACTGTCTTTTCAAATCAAACGTTTTCTCTAGTTTGATATCACATAAATCTCGTTGTCACCAACAATGTACTTTAAAAGAGTTTAAGACTGAGATTATTGTCCAAGAAACTGAGGAACTGGCAGAATGTAAAACAGTTCACAAACAGACATTGATAACAATGATCTATATGTGCCACTTGATAATTCTGATGTTGAAGTACCATGACGCCCCTCAAAAAATTCAGGAAAGGCTTGCATCGTTACTTCTGCAAATGCAAGCAGTCTTGCATGTTTCCAAATTAGCCACTCAAGAAATAGTCAGTGAATTTGATCACATTGGTGTTTTGATCGGCGAACTAAATGAGTATACAGTAAAAAAGGTGTTAAGGCACAGTTGTAACATTGATGAACACACTATAACTTTGGTAACAGATGCCTTACACAGCCTCAGTCCACTCAGCTCCATTTCTCAGAGTGGGTGTCTGGGATCAGAACAAAAAAGGCTGTCCTATTTCAAAGAAAAATTTAGTGTCATAGACCCAGTTGAATATGTTTTAGATTTGCCATTAAAGAAAACCTTTGTTTATGTCCCAGTTCTAAAAACGCTGCAGAGATTGTTAAATAGGGGTGACGTTATTGACAAAGTTTTAGAAGAAGCCAATACAGAATCCCAACCTGGCCATTACAAGACTTTAGTTGATGGATCATATTTCAAAGAGAACCCACTTCTGAGTATTTCTTTGGGTCTCTATATTGATGACTGTGAAGTCTGTAACCCTTTAGGCACCTCAAGAAAAAAACATAAACTGTGTGCAATATACTGGTTTATAGCAAATGTACCTGTTAAATACAGATCATCATTGTCTAGCATATACCTTGCTCTCCTGTGTAAAAGTGTTGATGCTAAGACATTTAGATATGAGAGGATTGTAGAACCACTTTTGAGAGATCTCCAACTGCTTGAAAACCAAGGGATTTACATTAGCAGGTAGGGAATCTGTATTAAGGGTACAGTTTTGTATGTATCATCTGATAATTTGGGAGCACATTCATTTGCTGGTTTTCAGGAGTCCTTTAATGTTGACAAGTTTTGTCGTTTTTGTTTAGCCAGTCGTAGTGATTTTCAGAGTTGTTCTGTGCAAAGTAAGTCATTTTTATTGAGAACCAAAGAGTCCTATAATGAGAAGGTTTGCAGGTTGAGGGAGAATGAGAACTTGAAAAGTGTTGACGGAGTGAAAAGAGACTGTGTATTAAACAAATTATCTTACTTTCATTGTATAACAGGGTTTCCTCCTGACTTTTTACACAACCTTTTAGAACGTATTGTTCCTTTGGAGCTCTGTTTGTGTTTAAATAATCCAATGTAAAGTACTTCTGTCCAATGAATTTTTTCAAACACTGTCATACAGCGCTTCCCCTATAAATTTTCTGACAGAACTAACCGTCCACAGAAACTTTCAGAAAAAGTACTTGTGAATGCAACTATTGGAGGCAATGGCCATGAGAATTGGACTCTTTTGAGGTTGCTGCCTCTACTCATAGGTGATGTTGTTCCTGAAAATAATGATGCATGGTCTGTGATTCTGGACCTTAAAGACATTGTGGAACTTTTGGCATCCTCCACCTTTGCAGATGTAAGCTTGTGTTACCTTGATGCCATAATAAGTGAACACAGGAAGCTGTTACTGAATGTGTTTCCAGGCCTGAAACTGAAACCTAAACACCATTTTCTGGAGCACTATGCTCATTGAATTCGCTGCTTTGGACCACTTATGCAGCCCCCACGCATAAATTCTGCTACTAAATCATGGCTGTACTTTAGCGAGATGACGGATACTTCTGGTTATTCCGACGCCGATTTCACTTCTGATTCTGATGAGTGCACTGACAATGAAAGCGACTGTATTACACTGGAGAACATCCCTAATCTACAGCTGACCTTAGCCGAAGATGAAGATGAGGAAGAATCTCTCGGACTCGCACCAGAGGAGCTGGAGCGTAAGATATCAGACGCTATATCTACGGTAACATGTGAAGAGGATAAAGACAGCGAAATGGAGAAAATCCGTAACTTTGACTGCAAATGCTACGGAAGAAAAAAGGAGAACTCTCTCATTGGGACACATTCGTGCAGCGACAAACTTTCTCCAGAGCTTATGTACAGCCAGACGAACAGAAAGCGCCTCCCCGGACCACTTATATCGGAGGCAATGAAGTCTGCAGGAATACTTTTCAGTTTCTTATGGGGTGAGTTTCCATTAACATCCAAGTTCTCTACTTTGCGTTATGGTAAATGGACCTGTACTTGTATAGCGCCTTTCTAGTCTTCCGACCACTCAAAGCGCTTTTACGCTACGTGCATAGCGTGCACATTCACCCTTTCACACACATTCACTCAGTGATGGCAAAGTCCATCGAACAGAAACTAACATTCATACACATTCACACACCGATGCACGGCACAGAGCAATTTGGAGTTCAGTATCTTGCTCAAGGATACTTTGACATGTGGCACCAGTAGCCGGGGATCGAAGCCGCAACCTTCCGATTAAGGAACGACCCGCTCTGCCTCTGAGCCACAGCCGCCCTGTTATGTGTTCATTCAAAGTCACAAGGATTACAAACTGTTATCTCATGTTTTCTGTTTTCATGTTTATACCTTAGTACTGAGCTAGCTAATAACAATTAGTCCATGAGCCAGGGGGGTTGATCGGTATCATCGGGGGGACAAATACTATCATTGTTTTTTGGCAAGGTATGCACCCCTAGTACTAGAAAAATCACGATAGCAGTGCAGGGGTGGTAGCGAAATCACTTTTTTCAGCTCATGAAGTTACTAACCCCTTAAGATAAATTCCGTTTTTGAAATCTGGTGTATATCTGGTTTAGGCTCATGGTAGGGATATTGTCAATATTCTATAATATGGTGCTTGGTATCGTTGGAAAGGGGACCTTTTAGGCTTTCATTTAAGCCCAGTGCTGAATCTGTCTGACAAACACAGAGGTCACATGACTTCTTTAAACCAGAAATAATACACATTTTCTCACAATTTCCGCCTAAACTGTATGCTTTCTTTTATCCCTGGGGCATGAAAGAACACCAGGGACACAAAACTCAACAACTTCAATACTCAAGGCACTCTGATGATTCAGAAAATGTATAATATACCCATACTATTTATTTGTGAGAGCCTTAAATTACACTTGTGCAGCCAAGTCTTCAAAATAGAATAGAGCGAATAGAAAGTACAAATAGGATGGAGCCCTATTAGTTGTAAAAGTCAATAAAGAAACAGGTTGTAAAGTCAATATATTTAATCAAAGACTGGTTTGTATGTTGATATCCATTATTTTATTATCTAATCATCATCATTCTCCATGTCGTCCTCGTCTTAATCTGAACTTTCTACACAGGTCGCCTGGTTTTCACACTTTGTCAGTTTACACATGTCTGTGCACCTGAGGCCATTTGCAAGACACATACATCGAGTGAACATTTTTTTGTGCAGTTGCAGGCGAGTAGATCCAGGAGAGCTTCAGGTGCTGGCCGGCCTTCCATCCAGTGCAGCACCAACTGTTCACCTTCCTCCTCTGTCTCCATCTTCCATCCTCTGCCAACAGGGCTTGGTACTTGTGGGTCCTTTTCTAAACATCTTCTCCAAATACCAGCCTGATAGTTAGCTCGCAGTGTGTGTTGCCTCCAGTGTTACTTTTAAAAAGTAATTAGTTACAGTTACTAGTTACTTCTTCCAAAAAGTAACTAAATTAGTTACTCAGTTACAAATTATAAAAGTAACTAGTTACTTCAGAAAGTAACTATTACGTTACTTTCAAGTACATTTTTAAATGCTCAAATGTGACCCCACCTCCACCACTCTTTAACGGAACTTAAAATACATGTGCATGTTCAATTATTTATGATAAATCTGAATATTATAATGAAATGGACACTTAATACAATACATTATTAACAGAAACAATGTACACAAATCTAAACTATTTTAATGTTGCTGTGGGACAAAGTGAGACTAGCCTCCAATCAAATGCCATGTATGTAGATATTATGTTTATATAGTGGATCGAAAAAAATAATTGATATTTATTGCTCAAAAGGCCACAACTGGCAAAATTAAATTGTGCTTGTTAAGCACCATTAAAAAAAAAAAATAAATTTTAGTGCAAATAAAACAAAAAAACTCAGACAATTGGAGAAGGCTGTACTTCAAGTATTTTCTTGAAAAGTAGAACGTGTAACAATATGTGGTGCTTTCGATCAACATAATAATAATAATAGCATAATGTGCATTCACGATTACATCGTTCCTTTAATTTCTGAGGGAACAGTATGGCTATACTACTACTTTTGGATTATTTGGGCTCGCCATACCTGTCTCTCGTTGACTAACTCACTTGTGTTGTTCGTTGTGTGTCCGACTATGCGTGCTTTCGAAAACCCGCCCAACTCTACCTCTGATTGGCTTACCATGAAATTTTACTCAACCTCAGCCAATCGTCAGCATTTATGCGCTTGTCTCGTGCACTGCCCACTAACCAAGGAAGAACAGTAAAAAAAAATCTTTGCCTCTTGGCTCAGAGATCTAGTTGGTCTGATGAAAAAAACAGCTTCAGTTATAGTAACGCGCCGCATTTTTTGGTAGTAACGGTAACGGCGTTATTAAGATGGGAAGAGTAATCAATTAGATTACTTGTTACTGAAAAAAGTAACACCGTTAGTAACGCCGTTATTTATGACGCCGTTATTCCCATCACTGGTTGCCTCAAGCTATCCTTGCATGGTGGGAGTTGATGACTCGATTTCACCTTTCTTTGCACAGAAAAGGTGGTACCTGAGCTTGTTGATCATGGTGGTTGATGCTTTTGGGGCATAGAGGACACATGTAAATGCCTCCAGTTTTTTGCTCAGTTCTGGTGAGAGGTCCCATTCCTGGCCCAACTTCAAGAATGTGTCTTGTGTTTCTTTGTTGTTCATCAGGAGTGTAAGTGCCCTTGTCTTCCCTTTGCCTGCAAAAGCGCTTACATTGTCACATCCTGTGTAGGCGTGCAACCCAGTGAGAGCCCTACAAGTGTCCATGCCAACAGTGGCTGCAACCTTCCTGATAGCTACCAGCCTTGTACGGGTTCTTGTGCCACGCTTCAGGAACAATGGCGCCTCAATCTTGTCACAGAAGGCTAAAGACATGATAAAGACATCTGTGTCTTCTGAACAGATAACTATAGATTGGTATCCCTCTCTTGCGGCATGGGCGGCATGGAGAAGTAGTCGTCCATCTGCTTCTTCTTGTTGACATTGAAGAGTTGACACCTCCTCACTGTCTTGATATGTAGAGATCTTACACTATTCTTGATTGAGTTCTGCTTGTATGTGTCGAACACAACATCTATTCTTCTACTCTGACTGCCTTCCCTCAGAGCCAGAGCTTTGTTTATTTGTTTTATTCACACTGAGAAAAACAAACAATGCTACTTTGGCCACAGCCTTGCAGAAAAATGTAGCACTACAGGAGAAACACCCAGAAAACTCTGCCACAGTGGTTGATGGGATGTCCAACGAGTGAAAGGTGATGAAGTTACTTTCAGAGATGTTGCCACAACAATCCTGGGTATGGCTCTGAGGGAAGGCAGTCAGAGTAGAAGAATAGATGTTGTGTTCGACACATACAAGCAGAACTCAATCAAGAATAGTAAAAGATCTCTACGGGGTGAAGAGACTGGTCATGAGTTGCAGGATATCACAAGCACACAGATGGTGAGGCAGTGGAGGAGCTTCCTGACCAAAGTCAATAACAAAACTAGTCTCACTAGCTTCATAGTGAATGAATGGAGGAAGCCAGAATACAGAGAAAAGCTACAGGAGAAGATTCTATATGCAACTGTGATTGACAAATGTTACAGAATCACATATCAAGACAGTGAGGAGGTGTCAACTCCTTAATGTCAACAAGAAGAAGCAGATGGAAAGGTGAAATCGAGAGTTATCAACTCCCACCGTGCAAGGATAGCTTGAGGCAACCAGTGATGGGAATAACGACGTTATAAATAACGGCGTTACTAACGGCGTTACTTTTTTCAGTAACGAGTACCCCTGCACTGCTATCGTGATTTTTCTAGTACTAGGGCTGTATACCTTGCCAAAAATCACTATGAGACTTTGTCCCCCCAGATGATACCGATGGCCCAAATTTGGGGCCCTGGCTCATGGACTAAATGTAGGCTGTTGTTTTAAAATGATATGCACATCGAAACTAAGCTGTAATGGGAGGTTTTGGCTAGTAATGTGAGCATCTGCTGTTCATTTGAATAATGCTTGAATTGCTTGAATTGACTGTGATGCTAATGCTTTAGCAACTAGCTTACTGGAGGATAGTTGGATAAATACACCCAGAGTCAGGTGACATAGTGCCTGTTAGCATTGCTTGAATTGACTGTGATGCTAATGCTTTAGCAACTAGCCTACTTGAGGAACAGTTTGGATGTATACACCCAGAGTCAGGTGACATGGTGACAGTCTTCCTGTCCTGGCCCCACCTGGACTGAACATTGACAGGCAGACCTATCTTTATGAAAAAATCAGGCCTTTCTATGCTGACGAGGCAAGAGACATCACATGCCCAGCGCCAAGGGTCACAGCACAGAAGAGTCCACAGAAGAGTATGCAGAAGGGGATGCAGATGTGATATCACCAAATAATTGGACTCTCCTTCACACCCTCTCCACAATGTGCTGATCAGCCACAGGAGCTCATTCAGCAACAGACTGATGCATCTACACTACACTTCTAGATTTCAGTTTCAATTTAATTTCACTTATAGAGCACCATAACAATACACGTCTCATGGCGCTTTACATAGTGTTAAGCAGATGTGGTTGTAGATGTGTAGATGTGGTTTATACCTTGGATTATGGCACAAGGGATTGTAACATCTTATCCTGTGTGTTAATGAATGATATTCAGGGTTTTTTTTGTAATAAAAGCATTTCCATTTCAATAAAGTACCTTCTAATTCTGATCAGTCCACTAAAGTACTTAAGGAAAATAACACTACATCAACATTAACAACATGATAACTGCTTTTGATAACCATTGTTGGCTAAAAGATACCAGATGCAGGGGGTGGGGCTTATCTTAATGAGATGCAAATGAGCACCATTGTGTTGACTTGGGAGGGGGTAAGAATTTCCTGAGGTGAGAATTGCAAATGTTCTAGGGCTGTTTTCTCCCTAAAGGGTTTTGAGATGTCCATACATTCAAATGGCCACAACTTCTTCAAATATGATCAGATTTCCATGTGTTCGACATCATTGGAAAGCTTAGATCTGAGCAGTGTATCTCTGGCCACATCTGCATACATACGTGGAACAAGATATACCAAGGGAATGTTTGTGTCAGTTGGAAGCACAAGTGGACTTCCTGACTTTTGTAAGATTGTCCATGTGTTGCTTGTATGCAACAAGCTATTCTTTCTTCTGGAATCTTTCTCAGCCTGGTATTTGGAGCACCTCAGGTGTTACGAAGTCTGCAAGAAAGACCCTGCTCAACTGATGGTAGCTGTACCTGAAGAGCTGAACCACTACATTCCACTGTCAGCATACACTGTGCGAGGTCAACTAGTGGTTTCACCGAAGGCATTCCTTGTACATTAAGGTAATGTTTTGTAGCTATTTCCCCCCCTCTTGAGTTAAAATGAAAGCAAGAAAATGCTTGAGGTGGCTGCATTGATTTAATGTCATTTTTCTTTTTTTACAGTTGGACCATCAGCTTGCAGCTGCTGTCTACTCTTCAATTGTTAAAGAGGTAAAGGTAAGTCATAAGCGTTTGTTATAGTTAATTAATAAGTGATATTAATAAAATTACATCTGTAGATTACACTTGGGACACACTGCCTACCTGAGAAGCAAATGTGCATCACAGCTCTTTTCATTTTAGTGCACATATTAACAAGTAAGTGCCACACAGCCTACTTGAGCAGCATGGCTCTTGTGTGTCTTGCTGCAGCAACCCGTCATCACACTGCATCCTCAGGTTTCTCATTGGAAATATAATAATAATTTATTTTACGATGGCCATTTGCAAGTCTGATCTGTTTTCATGTAACACCCCCCCCCCCCATGACACTTTTCATAAAGCTAGGCTACTCTGCTACTAAATTTACTGTTGGCTACTGCAGCAACAGTTCCAAATTCTGCTGCTGCAAATACAGTGCACACACATTAACTGACCTGTCATGTAACTGACCTGTCATGTAAATGAAAAAGGCTGCACATGCTACCTTTTAGATGTACCTTTATTGATTCCCCTTGGGAGAAATTTGAAATATTATGAATCCTTGTGTTAAAATGACCACACTCAATCTGGTTGTGAAATGATATGTTACATTTGATTCTTCCTTCTGTTTTTTTTTTTTGTTGTTTTATTTCATTTTGAGACAGTTTCATCATGCTACGCGCATCATCTGAGCGAAGATGACATTAGAAGGGTTACCATAGACAACTTGCCGGAGAATGTTGATGACTTCTACTCACTTGTAAAGACCAAACTTGGACTGCAAGGGGTTCTCGTGATTCAGTATCAAGACCCCGACTTTGATAATGACCTGTTCAATTTAAGTTACATGTCAGACCTTCCTAAAGATAAAGCTACTTTGAAAGTGCACACCAAGGTATATGAAACATACCACACAGACTCTACTCTAGACACAGCAAGCCTGTCTTCATTTTCCCTTGAGGAGGGCCCCAGTGGTACCCAAACTCGTCAGTTGCCTCAACCATTTATCATTCCTGCCTTTTTCTTTTGATGTTGAGTTAAAACTGAGGCCAAGGAAATGAAGCCTACCATAGAGATGGCACCCTACTTGATGTATCGAAGAACATGAAGTCTGATATCTTAGACAAGTTAGCAGAAGCCATATATCCTCACAATCCCTATCCAGCACGTGAAGATTGTGATCATGTGGCTCAAGCTCTCATCAACAAACATCCTTGTCTGAAGGAACCAGGATGTGCCAATGGGTGGTAATGCTGGAAGTTCAGTTTAAAGTTCAAAATGGGCAACTTCCGCTAGAAGCTGCGAGTGGCTGGATGCTCCGAGGTCAGAGTCAATGCTCGTACCCCTGGACCAAGTCCAAAAAGACTAAAGAGGGCCAAAAAATCAGAGGTGAACTTTCTGCCAGATTTTCCAGAAGGGAAAGCCCACAGTGACCTTGAAATGGAGAGATCTGCCATGGTCATGGAGATGAAGAAAAGAAAGGTTGATTGGAAGAAAATAGGTGAAATGATGTGTAACACATTCCCCTTACGGAGAAAAGAAGTTGTTGAAGATGAACCCCTTGTGGCACAAGTCAAGGAAAGGTGGCCAGCCTTGTTCAGGGATCAGCAGGTAAAGTGTGTGTTTTGAGTTGTTTTCTCAAATTAGATTTTGCTCTTAAAGTGATAGTTTTGATTATGGAATCTGAGCTATCTCTTTAAACCTAAACTCATTCAAAGTCTCCAGTTAAAGCACTAATTAAAAGCATATTATTTTGTCCACATGCACAGATTGAAGCAGAATTTGTATGCCTTACATCTGTTGACCTGAAGAGCTCCTTCTTCACTGGGCTGGACCAGTATCTGGCAAGGTTCCTTGAGCTGTACAAAGCCAAGAGTGGCATAGTGGGGTTGACCAGGCTGATGAGATGTCTTGATGATGACGTAAGTGCTAAAATGTTGGCTGTTTTATCCTTAGATCTCAACCCCAAATATTCTAAAATATAGGGTACTGTGTTACAATCACCGACATGAATTAAGATTGAAAGCTTGTCTCCACTTCCTCTTGTTGTACAAAAACAAAGCCTGAATATCCCAAATACAAGTGCTACATCTTGTGCTGGTGTCGTCATTAGAAGCGAGAGTGACGTCATTAGAAGCTAGAGTCTGTGCAATGGAGATCAAGGTTGGAGCCGCAGTATTGAGCTCCCATGCATACAGCTTGCCAACTCAACCACGAGCACAGCTCAGCTGTCAATCATGATGTAAAAACCTGCTTGTAATAGCATCAAATAACTAATTGAAACTAAACTGATGAGAAAAAACTACGCTTGTATACAAATCAGTGTGTTAAGAACCACCTAAAATGATAGAAACTGTCCTTGGGAAAAAATTGGTGGATGTATACTTTGACTTCTTTGTTTGGCCCATGTCCTATCTATTAATGTGGAGTGGGCCCAGGTTATGACAGCTCAGCTACACCGAAAGTACCCCGAAGCGCTGAACAATTGGCACCCATTTTAAGAAATTGGACTAACCATACTGGGTACACTGCAGCGCTCTGTGGGCAGCTCATGTTCTGCAGCTATAGTTGAGCAATTGACCAGTGTGGAGAAATGCATGTTGTTGTGAACACCTAAACTCCAAACTCTTGTCATGATTTGTGATTGGACAATCACTACAGTATTTTATGTCTGTGAAGGTACTCAGTCATCCAGGTCATGGTAATCCTTGAAAGCTTAGTCGTATTTTCTTGAAGTTTTACCTCTCATCCAAGAGGCTTTGTCAGTTCTGAAATGTCTTCAAGAAAATAAGCAAGTCCAGTTGCCTACCACTAAGCTTTCAAGGATTACAGTATTTTATCATTTCTAGAATTTGTTGTCGAATGGATACCATTTGCTGTTTGCAGGTTCTAATTCACGTGACCAAATGGTAATATTTAGCATATTAAAAAACTGGCCTAGCTCTGGTTCTTGATATTCCTTTGATTACATTTTGATGGAATGCTGAAACACAGTTAAGTAATATTTTAACTGTCTACAGGCTGATGATGCTCAATAAACAACTTGTATTTATGTTTTTTTCTTTTTAATCAGAGCTGCACAGAGAGGAAGAGGACAGTTCTTCTGCTGGGCCTTCCTCACTTTCTTAAGGAGGATTCCTCATGTTTTTTTAAGACTGTCGAGGTAAGCATAGTTTAATGTCTTATTACAGTGGTCAAGAATAAGTAAGTTAATTTAAAATGGTCTGTAGGTCCTGCAAAGTGATGCCTGCTCAAACATACCTAATATGCATGTGCTGTCTGTAGATGTTAGACACAAATATGCACTCCATTCCTTAACAAAAAGCTACTTTGAAAAGCTCCGTCCATCTTTGATAAAATGCATCCAAATTTGACACCATGTTTGACCTATCAGCTGGTTTAAACAGCAAATGGAACTCACTTTGTTCTGTGGCCCTTGTAGATGCCATCATATAAACATTACTGCAAGAACAAGTAAAGATGGTAAGATATTTTTGCTTTCTTTGATATCTTGTGTAGGCCACAGATGATGAAAACACATTCACTCGGGGGATGAAAGTTGGTGTTGTGATGGTGAAAGATGGAGAAGACATCATTGACACGTCAGTGGTCCTTGAAGAAAGAGTGATTCTGCCTGATCTGAAGGACATCCCGCATGCCATTGCCTTGCTGATGGGTCTTCTTTTTGCACTCAACATAGACTATCCGAAGGAACTAAGGTACACATTTGAAGTCATTCAGAAGGTCCTGATGAACATCGGTGGAGGACAGTTTTCCTCACTTGTGCATGGTTTAAGAAACAAACTCCTGCGGAAAACCTTTTAAGGTTGTGTTCAGATGTCTCATCTTGTGCTGGAGTGTTTAAAACTTCACATATTGAAGTTCAAATTCTAAAGTTTGCTGTTGAAGTTTATGCTCTCAAGTTCAAGTTTTGCACAATTTATGCAAATGCTCATTTTTGTATTTTGTACATTACTAAATAAGCACTTGTGGACATATGGAAGCCCATTTCTGAGAGTGAAAGAAAAAAGTTTGATCGAAAGAGATCAAAATTATGATTTAAAAAAAACTAATCAAAATTATAAGATAGAAATTCAGTTGTGGGATAAAGTCTAAATTAGGAGATGGAAAAATCAAAATTATGAGATAAAAAGTCAAAAATTAGATTTAAAAAAAGTTAAATGAGATAAAAAGTTGAGGTTATGACATAATTTCAAATGTCTATTATAATGACCTTTTTTTTAAAAGAAGCTCATAATGTCTTACTATGGGGATATTTGTTTCTTATACTTCAAGAAATTAGCTTTGATACAGACTAACTGCAGACTGTTTGTATGTAAAGTCTTTGGTCCATCTTTTGACCTCAACAATAGCCATAGCACTTGTTAAATTCCTCTGCAAAGGAACAGAGATCATACAGTGTACTGTATTCATTATCATTAAGAGAATTTGTTTTTGATTTCAAAGTGCTGTCTTTGTATTTCAAGGAGTTTGAAGTCTTGACTGACAAAATATGTCAATAAATGCATTACTGGTTGCATTTTAAGTGGTGGTGCCATATTTCCCTTTGAAACAAACTTGTTAAAGCCATTGATTAAGGTAACTTTGATAGTGATTTTGTTAAATCAGTTTTTTTATTTAAATTATTTTGATTAGATTTTGCTGAGCATGATTTTGAATGATTTGGTCAAATAGCCAATCTGAAATAGGATTTTAAGTCTGAACAACTGGGAATGGAGTGAAATAATGCGCAAATTTAAATCAGACAGGTATTACAAGAGGCCACATTACTTATGTTGAAAAAAAGAAATCTTGGATAAGTTCAATAAATTATTTAATTTTCATTCATATGAACACACTTTTAGTTAAAGTAATACATTAGCAAATTCAAACAACTATCCAAAGCAGTTAAATCAGTTAACTAATCCAAGTCAACCAAACTAATGCAGAGGGCTGAAAGACTGTTCCTGAAAGAGGGATTGTACCAACTGTCTGTGGAGAGACAGCAGAGGAAGAAACTGGAAGTATTTATAAGAATTTATGCTTTGTTTGTCATTGTTCATGTAATGCTAGCACATGCTAACCGTTGTTAGCTACAGGAGCCTCAGTGACACAGTCTGTGTCCTGCTGTATGTAGATTTACCGGAGGTAAAGATAGAGCTACCGTGAGAGGGAGATAGTCAAACTGTGATCTAGCCTCTTTAGCAGCTAACAAAATACAGAGAGTGAGTTATGGTGATTATTGTTCATGATGCTTCTTGTGTAACTTTCTACTTACGCGCTAACGTTACCTCAGCTAGCGTTATCTTTGTTGTTCTGCTGCTTCGTTCAGGTGTGTGTGTGTTACGGTGTGTGTGTGTGTGTGTGTGTGTGTGTGTGTGTTACGGTGTGTAAATTAACTTGATCTACGTGCACTGGAGTAAACAATAGAGCTACAGTGAGAGAAGACTTTGATTAGCACCCAGCAGCTGGGGTTGCTCACTAGGCTTTATGTGGAGTCAAACCGACGAATAAAAGTTTTCTGATCCATATTTATAGTGTTACTGAAGTACTGCTATTACTGACGATATAAGTGTAGGTCCAGTGTAACATCCTATACTCATATAATCTCCTATTGTATTATAAACACTGAGGCTCACTGCTGAAATGTCTGTTATTGCACCGGGAACTTGTTCCAACATCAGTTACACTCAGTAAATGTCCTGTGTGTGTGTGTGTGTGTGTGTATCTGCTGCCATTAGATAGACATTGTGTTGGTAACCTCAGACTGTTTCAACAACACATCACTACAGTTAGCTGCAACAAGGAACCACCAGAGACACTGCTTTATTATTTTATTTTATAACTTAGGACTACTGTGAGCCACAATGAGCTGTTGTACTGTATTATATTATACTGTATATTATATTATACTGTATATTATATTATACTGTATATTATATTATACTGTATATTATATTATACTGTATTATATTATACTGTATATTATATGCTGTCTTACAAGTAACACTGAATCTGCCATGTTTTACAGGTGACCTGATGAAGCTCAGGTGTTCCTGGACCCATCAGAGGACAGAGACAGCTGAGCATCAGGACAGTCTGGGTATCCAAAGGAAGACTGATGAAGATGAACACTGACTGCAGAGCTCCATTACCAGCTCACACTTCAGTATACTAGAAACCATAAACCTTGATGGAGGACACGGTCTGCAGAGTTTACATAAAAGTTATAGCTTTGTTACTTACAACATGTGTAACTGGAATATGAATGAAACATAAATAAAGTGTTTTACTTTTAAGAAGAGTTTTGGTCATTTTTAAATTTAGTAATATAGTTTAATAGTTTTATATAAATAACATGTTATTTCACAGAGGTTTTATGAAGATTTCCTGCATGTAGAAGAGTTGAAAAGTATCTATCAGTATGAAAATGTGAAATTTAAACCTGTATTAATGACTGTAAGCAACACAATACATTACTGTCTCACATTCAAACTTTATTATGTTGGAAGATAAATTAAATCATAATATATAAAATAAAACGTAAAACTTAATTGCAGCTTTTACACATATCTGAAGGTTAACTTTGGTAATAATACTTTCAAGTTAAACTATCAGACTATGAAATATGGATACAATACAGTTTACTGTTGGTTACTTAGCAGTTTTTAAACTACATAAATAAGTTACTTTATTAGATGAGTAATTCTTTCAGTTATGTTGACATGTTGTACAGGATAAAGTATTGCAGGTAGCCTCATTATGGTAAGTTTCCATGGTCTCAGTAAACTAATGTGTATAAAAAATATATCAGATGGGAGGTTACAGTAATCATCATACTATTACTCTGATTACTTTGGTACATTTACTGGCTGTTTCTTCACTAGAAACAACTGCTTGACTAATGTTGTTAATATTATGTAATATATAATATGTTTAACTTCACTGGGCTGTGTAGACTGTAGGTCACTGCTCACTGCTGTACCTGTAATGACAAGCATTAAACACTGTTGGTTTTCATAGTTAAGGTATAAATACTAACATTATGTGATAGAGGTTAATATATATATATAATTAATTAATATAGCAGTATTTACCTGAGGAAAACGTCACAGAAAGCTGTAATCCTGATTGTTGTTGATGTTCATTTCTCCGTGATTTCAGGTCAGACTCCCGCTCTAACATGTCCGCTGGTGAAGTTTTTGGTTTAGAAGCAGTTATTGAATTAATATTGGCCGTAGAAATGCAGATAAACTCAGTAGCAGTGAGGAGCTAACTGCCGAAGGAGGTGGCAGTGGGAGGGGCCGGAGCGTCATCCGCGTCATAATGCCGACCAATCAGAGCAGACTGGGCTTTTGGGAGGGGGGGCTTAAAGAGACAGGAGCTAAAACCGATTGATTCAGACAGAGGCTGAAAAGAGGTGCTCAGCTATAGGCAGTATGAGAAAAATAATGTGTTTTTGAACATTAAAACATCTAAACCTATTAGAGCCACAAAATACAATTATGAACCTGAAAAGGGGAATAATATGACTCCCTTAAGCATGTTTTTCTACAGGTCCAGGAAATGGTCAAAACAAAAAGGAGCTCTGTGCATCTGCACTCGATTGCTCTTACTGAACACCTTGACCCGTCTGTGACATTAAAAGTGTAATCTTGTGGTTTGAAATTGAATTGAGATTACGAAATTTTAATTTAGAGAACTGCAATTGAATTGAGAGAACTGAATTTGAATTTAGAGAACTGAAATTGAATTTAGAGAACTGAATTTGAATTTACAGAACTGAAATTGAATCTAGAGAACTGAATTTGAAAGTACATAAAAAGTTGAATTTTTAGTGAGGCTCAAATTTAGTTTCAAACTAATAAATTCAAATTCAAATTATGCTATTCAGATTCAGTTCAAAAATGCAAATAAAAGGTTTGGATAGAATTAATTTCACTAAATTGTAATTAGTTACTTTCACCCCTGGAAATAAGATAACTACTTTATGTATAAAAGTACTATGAAATTTTTCTCAACCTCCTAAGTTGGTTTGAACAATCCACTGAGCGTTATCAGATCTCAAAAAAAGATTTGGATTGCAAAGATTTGGTTGCATCTAGCTGTGAAGTTGCTGATTGCCACACCCTCACCGCACCCTCCCATTCCAAGTGTGTAGGAAACAATAACATGTCTGCTAAACTCACAAAAAAATCCTAAGGGTCCTATCTAGAACCAGTGTTTGTTTTGTCCATTCTGGGCTACTGTAGAAACATGGCAGTTCTTACTGGCATACTCCGTAGAAGAGGATTTCTCCAAATTGGTACAGTAAAAATGCTTGATATTAAGTATGTTTGTAGTCTCATATGTGTAAAAGTCAAATATAACATCAGTAGCCAGGAAACACTGAGCAATATGTTTTTACAGTACCTCAAATATGGTCAAATATGCAATCTCTGGAGGCATAAATATGAGGCTTTTATTTTGGCATTTCTCCACACTGGTGCAGTAAAGATACTTGATATAAAGTGTTTTTTTATTCATCAGGGGCACAACACTTTAATGTAACATATTTTAATTATAGCTTATGGCTCTAAATACCTTTATTTTGAAAACCGGAAGTAAATACGCTGTTTCTCCGCATTTACCATAATGCTGAGAATACTTGTACACTCTAAATTTAAGTGCGGCTGATTTGACCACGGAGATCGGACTCACGGCTGGATTGACCGCAGTCTACTAGCCTACTGTTTCTTCTCCACAGCACCGTCCTGTAAATGACAACATCCGGTCTCAGAATATGAAAAAACAGGCCTTTTTTCAGTTTCTGTTTTCTAGTGATTTTATTTTTTGTTTTATGAAATAGAAAATGAAAATCGAATAATTTTTTTAATTTCTCTCATCCCCTTTTGACCATGAAAAAGAAAAACGCCTTGTATTTCAATTTTAATTTTTGTATTTTAAAACGAAAATCAAATAACCACTCGTTTTCTGTTTTTTAATACCCGTTTCTGAAAGGAAAATCCAATGACCAAAACATACACGGACCCTCTCAGCACCCCTACTTCTAGCTATCTTTATGGGAGAGGGAGTGGTGTGAATGGGAGCCAATAATGACAATCAAACTTTAGCCTCCCTCATTGTCCATGAATGTGATTCATGTGTTTGTGTATCCGGATATCAGACACTTCAAATAACAAAGCATAAACCAGGTCTAATGCTTCTTGGTTGCATTTACACTTGGCTTATTAGATATCAGGTATCAAGAGACGCATTGAGTGTAAATGTAATATGTTATCACTTCTCAGCATAAAACTCTCATATAGTATACACACAGAAGTGGAAGCTATAATGTTTACACAAAGGTTGCCTGCTTTTCTGAGGGGTAGGGGTCACATGAGTGACAGCCTACCAACTCAGCAGCATTGTGTGCATCTTCCTGCTCTGAAGTGTGCCATTTAAGGCACATAAAACTGCAGCATGCAGCTTTCATTTTCTCTGGAAGAGAAATGAAGCTCAAAGCCAACATTACATAAGGTGTTAATATTAATGTTGCTATTGTGAGGAGTGCGTGTGGGTGGGATTGATAATGCAGCTCCTGTCACTGGTGTAAAGGAAGCCAAACACACATGCACACACACACACACACACACACACACACACACACACACACACACACCACTATCTATTCCAGAGCTGATGTTAATCAGTAAATAGTAGGTCATTTTCCCAGAGAAAAAAAGCTTTTAATGCTTACACCTCACAATGCATATACAAACACATTCACTTGCTCTTAACACAGGGTTGTGTTAAAAACATGCACAAGCCTCCACACACACACACACACACACACACACACACACACACACACACACACACACACACACACACATTAGGTCTCTGTGGTGGTGTTAAACTGCAGAGAATAGGCCTGGAGGTGCAGCTGATCACAGTGGTCCTGATAAGGCCTATATCAACTGCCTGTGTCTTGCCTCCCTCCCTTTGTGGAGGAGGAGGAGGACAAGGGAGGGAGGGGTGGGGGCCAAGGGGGTGGGGTGTCACGCCCAGCAGCACTTTGGCAGATGAAGCTTCTGACTTTCTCTCTGTAGCTAATCAATTAGCAACCTCCTCCTCCCATCCTGCCTGCTGTCTTCCTCCTCCCTTTCTTCCTCTCTTTGCCTCTTTTTGTATTTCATTCCGAGTGTTTAATCAAACATGATCATTATTACGGTATGATGTTTCGGATGACAATGCAGTCTGGCAGTGAAAGATAAGCTCTTCTCATCTGTAAATTAATCCAAGCTGTGGTTAAACATGTTTTACTGTTATAGTCAGC
The DNA here is from genome assembly GCF_905237075.1 of Dicentrarchus labrax. Taxonomy (NCBI): domain Eukaryota; kingdom Metazoa; phylum Chordata; class Actinopteri; family Moronidae; genus Dicentrarchus; species Dicentrarchus labrax. The sequence goes on from NW_026136722.1 coordinate 21,785,037, forward strand.
CTCTCACGTAGTTTGTCAAATATTGACCCATTTTTACTGCAGCTGTGCTTTTACAGTACACTTTAGTCAGCCCTGTCTCCTAGAAATTACTTTTAAACACAAGTCATTTGTAACAGCAAATATGTTTTGGGGGAAACGCAATACGGATTGAATTATGTTTACTATTAACATAATGAGTTGTTGTTAATTAATTTAACTGGCAGTATGCAAAAATGTTGATACAGAATGTATCATATTTCATTCGTATAGTATTTCATTTGTTTTCTGCTAAAATAGGTGATCTTGCAATACTATCCACTCATAGTGACTACAGCAATATTCAAATGTCAGCAATGACTTGAGACATACAATTTTCTAACATTCAACCAAAATCACGATCTTAAATGTTATATATGAGATTTAAAACATTAATAACAAACAACAATTTTCTATCTAAAGATATAGTGGAGTACTCCCTCTGCCTGTGTTGCTATCGCAGCCTTTCTGTCGTTTGTTTACATAGCCAGCCTGCTGCGTGTGCAGCTGAGTAGAGCGACTGAAACCCCTGTTTTTTATCATCCGCGTCAGTGAATTAAGAATTTATTCCCACCAAACCAGAGTTGGTGATTGATGGAACAGCTTTAATTATCATTTCATGGTTATTTTCTGAGTGAATAAAGGGTTTATTCAGCTTCAAGAAACGTGCGTGTTGCCTAAATTTAACCAAAATCCCAGTCTTTCCCTAACCTTAACCAAAGTGCTTTTGTTGCAGGAGACAGGGCGCAAACCCGGAGCTATGGCGTGACAGTCCTGAACTTTGTACAGCCGTTAAATATATTGTTTTAAAAAAACATTGTCTCTGAACATAAGCCAGGAGGCAATTAGATTGTCACCACAATGCAATTATGAAAACAATTTAGTTTTATACAAACGTAGATTAAGGGAGACAGGATTGCATTAATGTATAGGGACTTAAAGAATGTCATTAGATCCCATTTTTGATATTTATGGTTGGTATGTTTTCTGTGATATCTTCTCTAAATAGTGTGATATAATACGAAAAGGTGATAAATTGTATTGTATGGGTTTGTGTGCATGTGTGAGCGTATTGTGGATTCACAACTGCCTAAATGTGCAGGTATGTGCAAGGAGGAGGATTTACCTTATAGTAGTTTTCAGTATTAGTGGCGGAGTCTACCATTCTTGCACTGGATTCAGGTTGTCTTCACATGCACGAGGAATTCAAGTTACTGTAATTTAATTTTATTCTATTAAAGCATTGCTAAAGTTGTAGCTGCTGCTTAACATCAAGATAATGTACTGTGGGCTGGCTTTAATTGTGAGGCAGCCACAGGAAATGCTACATATTTGTCATAAAGGTTACCCCTGATGTGTCAACAAAGTAAGACATGGTCATGTTTGGCTCAATGAGATGAGTTTTAAAGGAACAGATTGACATTTTGGGAAATGCACACCCACTTTCTTTCTGAGAATGAGATGGGAAGATCAATATCAATCTCTGTGGCGGTGTGCGGTGAGCCAGGGTCGCTGTTTCCCCCCTGCTTCCAGACTAGGCTAATTGCCTTAACACACAGACTTGAGATCAATCTTCTCATCTCACCCTCAGCTAGAGTATTTCCCAACATGTTGAACTAATCCTTTAAGTTTCACACACTCTAACAGACAAATGCAGTTTTTAGGCCAGGATTCAGATGAGCTGCTGCCAATGTTGTGTGGAAGGAAGAGGTAAGCAGAGGAAGAAAGGGATGGCTGGGAGGAATGGAGGTTGGTGTGTGTGTGTGTGTGTGTGTGTGTGTGTGTGTGTGTGTGTGTGTGTGTGTGGGTGGGTTGGTGGGTTGGTGTGTGTGTGTATTAGTATGTATGAAGTGCGTAAATGGAAAGGCGCATACTGCTAGCGTAAGGGACTTCCACAACACGCAGGCTTCGCCTCGCCTACACTCTGCTCTGTCCGCATATTCTATCCCTCATCAATAAATAACATATTAATGCCTCCTCCGCCGCCCCACCTGCTCTACACTAATCCAACGGCCCCCCCGCCTGCTCTCCTTCTCCCTTTTCCTTTCATTCTATGCGCTTACTGTATTCTCTGCTGTTAGCAAGGCTGTGGCTTCCTTTGTCTCTAATCTTTGTCCTCCTTTCCCCCACTCTTTCCTCTTCACTCTTTCTTCTTTGCCTCTCTTTCATTCTCCTTGTTCACATCACTCAGCGCTTCTCTCCATCCAGTAGATTTAGCCCAAGTTGAATTATGTGAACATCATTCAATTTTTTGGTCTACTAATGCATGATAATGCAGGTTAAAGCTATAATCTGTAACATTTCCGCATTAAAATGTCTATAAACACTAGACCTATGTTCTGGGTAGTTGATTTGTGTACTTACATTATCCCAAATGTTTCCATGTTTCCAGCAATATCAGAGAAATCTATAATTTCCTTCAGGTAACGCTGCGTTTCACCAGTCGACTGTCAAAGGCGTCATATCCCCTTTGTGCATGCATCAGCATTGTGGTTGTCATACACTGAGTTTTTATCCAGTCTGAAGCCACATTATTACGATCCACTGTTTAGATCTTGGTGGTTTTTAACTCAAGATTTGAACCAGATGAAGAATTTTAGTTATCGGACATCTGGATCAGTTATATATATATATTATATAAGTTATCAGAGAAACAAGCTGAGCTAACGTTAGCAGCAGCCAACAGTGTGGGAGAAACCGTGATTTTTAAGGTGGAACTGCTTTATTCAGTGTTTTTAGCGGTTTTAACCAGCGGGTCTGTTTGTTTTGGAGAGGAGAAGACCTCTGTGGATAACTGGGCTCCCAGTAGAAACCTCTTGAATCATGAACACTGAAGGAATCCTAACCAGGAGAAGCTGACTGCAGTGACGGCAATGGTGGTGAAGTCAACTTCCATGATCCCACGCTACTTCATGGCATCATCAAACTCTGTCTTTTGTTATTGTTTTTATTTGAGAGACCCCCTAGTGGCAGAAACTACATGTTGTGCGTTTAAAGAAGGCTTGATTTATATGTTATGACATAATATAATTCTGATAAAAAGTAAGGCACACCTAACTTTTTACATTGAATTACACAACTCAACTCAGGCAAGTTTCATGAGTCTGCCATTTTAATCTGTACAGAAATGAATAGACAGTAAAGCATGGTTAACCAAATGGTCAGTAGTAATATATGGTATTCCAAACTGGAATCACTCCCCAACTCGTCAAATACTGCTACTTGATCAGTGGCCCTCCACTTAAAAATATAATGCTGTAGATATCCTTCTAGTGTAATTTCTGGACGGATCAAAGTCAGTGACATCGTAGAAAGAGCAAGAAAGTCTGCATATAGAGGAATTGGGGTGGATGGACGGCTCAAACAAACACAGGACTTTAACCCAGTAGACCACTGTTGGTGTCCCGTGTAAAACTAAAAGTGCTTTACGTAACTTAATCTCCATAACGTACTTAAGGTATGTTAGGCATAACCCTAACCCTTAACCGTAACCCTAAGTTATGTTTTGTTCACATACTTAACTTTCATCAGGTACATAATGTAACTTGAATGTCTAGCCAGACGTTGCATATTTATTATTCCTAACTTGAAGTTGGAGCCCTATGAGTCCAAAAATAACACTACAGGGATTCCTGAACTGAACTGAAAACAAGCCAAATAACCAATATTTTACCCCTATAAGCTGTTTACTGTGAGTCTATTCTAATACTTCAAACTCTGACCTACATTGTCATCCCAAAATAGTCCTTGGGTTTAAAACAGAATTCCCACATAATGCTATTTTAATGGTAAATATTTTTTTTATTACCAGATTTCTGGTCTGGAAACAGATTTAATATATGTAGCTATCGCTCACCACCAGACCCCATAGACAACAGCAGTAATTTTACCTTGCCTACTATTGTAACGTCAGAACTTCATTCTAAGCAGAAACCAAAACTGTCTTTGTAAGTCTTTCCACTGTTTCTACAATTCACCGACATTAAAAACAACAGTTTTAGTCATTTTACTCAGCTGCACATGGAGCAGACCGGCTATGGAAACAGACCATTGGCTGTAGATCTGTACCTTAAAGGTCATATATATATATATATCGTCCTCCATGCCAACATGGTGTTTGGTGTTTTTACAGTTGTCAAGTTCAAGTTCAAGTTCAAGATGTTTATTGTCATATGAAACAAAAGAAAGCAAGTTTTCCTCTGTGCAATGAAATTCTTTATTTGCTGTGCTGTCCACCCTGATACCGACGCAAGTACAATAAGTAACAAAAAACACAATATTACCCAATAATAGAATAGTAACAAACACAATATTAGTACAGTAATAAAATTAAAAATAACTCAATATTACAGTAATTTTAAAAGTGTCTGATGTGCAATGTGCAATGTATACCATGGGATGTGCAAAACAGTTGTGCAAGAGCGCAGTTGTAAACAGAAGTACAGGTGTAAGGTGACGAGGTGGTACATTGATGTGACTCCTGTCAACTGTTCAGGAGTCTGATTGCAGAGGGGAAGAAAGAGTTTTTGAGTCTTGTTGTTCAAACTTCTGTACCTCCGGCCTGAGGGTAGAAGTGTGAACTGTCCGTGTTGTGGATGGGTGGGGTCTCTGAGCATAGAGGCAGCTCTCCTGTGGACTCTGCGATTGTAGATGCTCTGCAGAGAGGGCAGTGGTGTCCTGGTGATCCTCTCAGCAGTCTTAACCACTCTCTGCAGGCGAGTGCGGTCCGCAACAGTAGTGTTGCTGTACCACGCTGTGATGCAGCTGGTTATGGTGCTCTCAACCACGCAGCTGTAGAAGTTGCAGAGGATCCTGGGCGACATGCCAAACTTCCTCAGCCTCCTCAGGAAATACAGCCGTTGTTGGGCCTTCTTAACCAGCTGCGTGGTGTTCAGTGTCCAGGTGAGGTCCTCACTGAGGTGGACACCCAGGTATTTGAAACTGCTCACCCTCTCCACTTCAAGCTCCCGGATAGACAGTGGTTGATGAGGTCTCCTCTCCTTCCTTATGTCCACTATCATCTCCTTTGTCTTGTTTGTGTTGAGGGAGAGGTTGTTGTCATCACACCATGCCACTAGACCGGCCACCTCCCTTCTGTAGGCCGCTTCCAGTGATGCGACAGATCACTGCAGTGTCATCCGCAAACTTCAGGATGATGTTGTCCTTGTGGGAGGCGACACAGTCATGGGTGAACAGGGTGTAGAGGATGGGGCTGAGAACGCATCCCTGAGGGGTGCCAGTGTTGGTGATGATGCTGGCTGAAGTCCTATTACCAATCCTGACAGACTGGGCCTGCCAGTCAGAAAGTCTAGGAGCCAGTCGCAGAGTGTGGGGTGCAGGCCAAGTGTGAGCAGTTTGAGGGTGAGTTTGTGGGGGATGACTGTATTAAATGCCGAGCTGTAATCCACAGAGTATCCTGATGTAGGAGTCTTTGTTTTTCAGGTGGGATAGGGAATAGTGGAGTGTAGCAGTGATGGCGTCTGAGGTGGACCTGTTCAGCCGGTATGCAAATTGCAAGGGGTCCAGTGTGTCTGGTAGGCTGTTCTGGATGTGGGCCATCACCACTCTCCGAAGCACTTTGCGATGATTGGAGTGAGTGCTACTGGCCTGTAGTCATCCAGACAGGTGGGTGGGCTTTTCTTGGGGAGGGGAACAATGTTTGTGGTCTTGAACCAGGTGGGAACAATGCTCTGGCTGAGGGAGAGGTTGAATATGGAGGTGAGAACGTCAGCCAGCTCATTAGCACATGCTCTGAGGGCCCGCCCCGGGATGTTGTCTGGTCCTCCTGCCTTCCGGGGGTTAATCCTCCTCAGTGCTCTGTGTACCTGGCCTGTTGAAACTGTTGGGGGAGGGGAGGGGTGTTGAGTGGTCTGGGGAGTCTGGGTGTGTGCAGGCCTCCTCTCTGTGTTGTGGCTGGAGGTCTCAAACAGGTGTAAAAGGTGTTGAGATCATCCGGCAGGCTGTCTGTGTCACGTCTTAAATGAAGAACAAAGACATAAGAAAGAAAAATTTGCACATAATTGGTAAATAACTTTGTTGCCATCCAAGGTATCACATTATTCAGCCTTAGTTTTGTTACCTTTGTTATGTCAACCTGTAATTTGGTGTATAATTGTTATCAGATTAGAAGAATCACCACTTTTCTTCTGATGGTCTCCCTCGGGCCTTTGGTCCATCTCTTTCTCTATTTCCCCTCTCTTCCCTTTTCGCATCTGATCTCATCATGTCCAACCTCTCCTCCGCCCTTCTTGTCCAGAGGTAGCTTTCAGTGAGAGATATATTAATGTGGCAGTTTAATTAGCGAGAACCCACATGGCTATTGATTATGTACTTGCCTGGGGTAAAGTTTGCCTTCTGCTCCCAGTCATGTATTGATCTCTGGGTGGGAAGGAGCACATCTACAGTCGTTGAGTTTGCATATCAAGTGGGTGAACCTCCAAGCATAAAAGGCCCTACCACTCTCTCTTTAAAGCAACAACATGTATTTTAGGGGTGGACTTTACCATTAGACAAGGTAGGCAACTGCATTGGGCCAAAAACTATGAGGGCCCCCTAACAGCTATAGATTTATGATGATGTTAGATACGAGAATTTGTAAAATATTGTTACAATTATTACTCATATACCTGACATAACATACAGTCTTCAAGTCTTCATAGCACTTCAATGTTAAAGCGCCCCCTGTGTACCACTGGACCATTCCATCACTAGAACCTAAAAACACTTGTTGCTATGGTCGCTGAATCTTAACTGATGTTTAAGCCTTGAGATGCTATTCGACACAGCCTTAATCACTAATACGGAGTTATCACTGTGATAAATAAAAGAGGGAAAGTAATACATTCATTGTGAAATTCCCAGAGGTAATTTATTTCCTTTGCACCCCCTGAAGCAACCAGCAGGGCAATAACACTAGCACAAAATGTTCCTGTTGGATTGACTCATATGTTCAATGATGGGAGCACCAACCCCCTTTTCCTCCTGACCTTCATTGAAACAGTAAAAACTAGGGCTAAAGTCAACCGGCAAACCGGTTGACTGATATTCTACCTACTCTTCAACCAATCAATTGGTCACCAGGAGAAAACAATCTGGTTTGACTAAATGGACCACAGTTCATGAACAGGCTCGGTTCTGGTTCAAGCACCTAGTTTTGAAGTGTTCTGAGCATTTAGACCAAAACTAAATTGGTTTGGAACCTGAAAATTTGGGTCCTAATGGAAACAAAAAATAGCAGGTTTTCCTTGGGAACCAAAGAGGGTGTGTCATGTTCTACAAGTTGTTGTGCATAGTGTAGCGCCCTCTATTGATGATGCATCCAATTACTATGGTTTCACTCAAAACTGGTGAAAACGCAGGGCTGGTTGGCTAGATAGCACCAAGGTTCAAGACCAAGAACTAATTTGGTGGAAGAGGGGCCCGAGCACTCTCTACTTGCTTGCTGTTTGTTAATCAAAGTTAAACAGCATTGCCAAGAAAATTAATTCCTGCAGTCTGACCATTTATTTTCCACATTTATTATTTTAAGTAGTTTCGGAAAACTAGAAAGGCACTATACAAGTACAGGTCCATTTGCCATTTATTGTTACATAACACAACAGCAACATCATACACACATACCCATACATATACTGGCATCAAATGAGGCTTAACATTCACACAGTTTCTCTCCACTGTCCCTCAATATTGCATCATTAAGCCTGAGGCAGTAGACACTTAGCAACATGCTTCCAAGATTTGAAGTAAGTTCATGGACAGCTGGTAACGTTATAAATCCAACATTGGGCTTGAACAGTTAGCCCTTGTTAAGAAAGCAGTCTGTAGTAAAATAAAGTTCAACCACTCAGCTCTTCTGTTCTCTGATGCTGGGTTGCGTTGTTGTAGAGATTGTTGCTAGTTGTTTGACATTGTGACAGTTAGTTTGGAGCTGAGTAAAATGTTCAGTAACTTAAGTTATGCAGTCTCTAGGCGTAGCCTTATAGCCTATATATAGAGTCCTGCTTTCAGGAGAGAGGCAGAGAGGATGTGCACCAACATGCTGTCCCAGTGCTTGGGATATTGACTAACTCCAGGATGAGCTCAGCATTACATTAAAGTTCAAGCTTTCTTGCTTATGAAGATTAATGTTAAACTATACCTGTAATGTTGCAGCAAGGTTTTGAAATCCAGGCAAACAGGCACAAGGAGGGGTGCGGGGGAAGACCATAACTCTGTGACAAGGATATTAAAAGGCTTTATAATATTTCTGTCTATGGCTCACTTCATCGCTCTAGCTTTATGCTCTTTAGCCACAAATGGTTCTGAAAGGTCAAGCTAACATGTTATTTGGGCACAAATAATCTTCCTCTGCGAATCCAGTTCTGTTTGTCCTCTGGGCAAAAAGACTCTTCTCTCTGTGTTCTTTGCAGCATCTTGACTTTTTGCATACTCACTCCACTGGCTGCCTATTAAATTTAGGATCCATTTTAAAATTCTTTTATTTGCTTTTAAATCCCTAAATGGTCTTGCCCCGCCCTACCTATCTGAGCTTCTACACCCCTATATACCCGTCCACCCCCTCAGGTCAGATGATCAGCTGCTCCTGAGTGTGCCTAAAACTAAGCGGAAGCTCAGAGGGGACCGTGCCTTTGCTGTGTCTGCTCCTAAATTATGGAATGATCTGCCTCTGCACATTAAACAGGCCTCTTCTCGTCTGTTTTTAAAACCAGTCTTAAAACCCATCTCTTCTCTGTGGCCTTTGACACCTAGTAAGATGTCAACTTTATTTACTTGATTTATTTTTTGTATTTGTTTTTTTTACTTTTTGATTGCTTGTTATTGCATGGTTATTATTTTTAGGGACCGAGCCAGCGACCGGCAAGGTCCCTATTGTTTTTGCTTGATTTCTTCTTCTTACCTATTATTATTTTTAGCCCCCTTTCACTGCATTTTTGCCCCCCTGAACATATACGAAAAGTCAATTTTATTTAAAGCGTAAAGGATATTCTTCGTGTTGGCCACAGGTGGCGCTAGTAAAAAATGTTTTTTTCTCATAATTTGTTCACATCAAAAACCTTGTATCCACGCGGTGAATGGAGCTGAATCTCCCCATATAGGCCACGCCCACTTCCGCCTATAATTCTTCTCCGCTAGAGCGTGAAATGTCCATAAACTACTTTTCCGTGTTCCCCCCATGCGCTTTGTCCGATTCGCACAAAATTTTTCACGTATCATCTGAGGACACTCATAAAAAAGTGATTAACAGAATTTTGATATTTCAAAAAACCAGCACGTTATAAAATTAGCACTTCCTGTGGATTTTTCATCAAAAAAGGAAGTGGACAATTTCTCCAAATTGGTATGTCCGATTGACACCAAACTTGGGTCCATAGTTCCACATGTCTTCCTTAAGCATCGTGCACAATTTCAGGCCATCGACACTAGGTGGCGCTCTTTAAAATGAAGAAGTTTATATCTCTACAACGGTATGTGTGATTAAGATGAAACTTGGTACAATGCTTCCCCATGGCTCCCTGAGGCTCCCTTAAAAAGGACAAAAAAAATACGCCACTAGGTGGCGCTCTTTTGGCATGATAAATCACTGTGCGGAGACCGTAATAGTTATGAATATGAAATTCACAGGGTACGTGTACAGTAGTGCCTGAAGCTCACATACCAAAAATCATGTTTGTCGTGTGTGTAGCGCCCCCTACAGGATAAAAAAACAGCAGCCCCGGCGCCACGTTTCACCAATATGTACGAAACTCGGTAGGCACGTGTAACATGCTGGGACGTACAAAAAAAGCCTCTTGGACCCATACCCGAAACCCCACAGAAAGTCGGCCATTTTGATTTTGATTTTCACTTTCGGCTAATTCTTCTTCAAAGCGTAAAAATGATTCTATTAAAAGTTGTGCTATCAACGAACGGTCCTCTGCCCTCAAAGGATTTATTTTTTCTTTTTTTTTTTTATTTTTTTTTTTTTTATTTAAAAAAACCCCCCTAAAGAATTTATCAGATCTACTTCAAAATTGGTCAGTACAGTCAAAAAATTGTGCTGATTAAAAGTTGTGCTATTTGTGCATGTACATTAAAAGGCGTGTCCGTGGCGTGCCCTCAAATTTGGCCAGGTTGAATCAAATCTATGATGCTATTTCCGGCATTTAAGGGCTTCTGTTTTAACTAACTCCTCCTACACATTTTATCAGATTGACTTCAAATTCGATCACTTCAATCTACACACATTGGTTATCAAAAGTTGTGCTATTTGTGACTGTATGTTTAACTGTGTGCCCGTGACGACGTGTCGAATTCCACCGATTGGCCATCAAACAGATAGTACTCATATCTTCAGTGTACAATCCCACCTTGAACACGTCCTCATAACTTCAGCGTACATGATCCAATCTCAATGAAACTTCACGTGTTTGATAACAGTCCCACCCTGAACACGTCTACATGACAATATTCAGACATAGTGATAGCGCCACATACTGGTAACAGGAAGTATCATTTTATACTTTCATGTTCTACTCCTCACAGGATGATCAGATCCAGCTGAAATGTACTTATAAAATGCAAAACACATTGTTGATGATATGTGTTGACTGTGGTGAGGGGGCGTGTCTGTGGGGTGGCGGGAAAAAAACACAAAACACGAATTCGCTATAACTTGAGTGTACATTGTCCAATCGGCTCCACACTTCAAATGCTTGATAACAGTCCCGCCCTGAACACGTGTACAGGACAATATTCAGACATAGTGATAGCGCCACCTACTGGCAACAGGAAGTAAGCGCCGCGTGGCGATTTTGAGCCGATTAACGGCAGATTTTCATGTTGTGGTCCGCACGCGTTACGTCGGCACGCGACGCGGCCGCAGCACGCCCCGAGTTGCGTGGAGTGCGAGGTCCCGCCCAACGCTGCTTGCAGCTTCAATTATTTATGTCTTTTCATTTTATTGTTGTATTATATGTTATTTTGCGCCTCATGTGAGCTGTTATGTCTTTTATTTATGATGTCTTATTTATTCTCCTGTACAGCACTTTGGTCAACTTTGGTTGTTTTAAAGTGCTTAACAAATAAAGTTGGATTGGATTGGATACGTAGAGCAATTTACCATCCATTCGTGTCATGATACTCTATGCAGTCCTTTTGAGAAATTGTAGCAGAGCTTCTCCACTGGGGTTAAGGTGCACCGATGAGGTGGCATAAGTAACATACAAGGCACTTCCTACTCCCTCTGTAGCCATTGCTGAAGCTGATGGCCGATTTAGCCACAAGCAAATCCAAAAGGTCAAGTTAACAAGTGTGAAATGCAATATCTGGTTTCAATCTTGTAAGATAGGTGGGAGGGGACACCTCTGAATTCAAGCCACCAAAAGGGCTGCACAAAGCTGTGTAGGTTTGGTAGCTGGAAATGTCTTTTTATTATATGTTTGGGCAGTTTTACTTTGATTCCCCAGCAAGACTACAACAGTCACTATGGCTTAGAGCAGTAGTTCTTAAACTTGTTATCATCAAAATACTCCCTTTGAAAAATGTTTTCATCCAAATATGCCCTGACCAAAAGGTTTTTGGTAAAATAAAATGCCTCTATAAAGAGGTACAATACAGCCCTGTGTCATCAGTGTCTATTTTATCAAGTAGAACACTTAAATGCCTCATTTCAAATGTTTAGAATCCATCACTAAATTCATGGCAAATCATTTTGTCATCATCCAATAACAATAAGATGGCACTGAAGTTGCATTGAGCCAATCAAATCAAACAAGAGGCACACTCACTACTCCCTTCCTGCTTTGCTGCTGTCTACTATGCAGTCCAATAGATTGGCTAGCTAGCTAGTTAGCTGATGGACTGTGAGTGTGAGTGTTTTTCCCCCTAAATGCTGTTCAAGGCCTGTAGCGAAGCATCACTGTGTGACCAGCCCTTGCTCTAGCTATTTTTACTTTATCTTAATCTTAACTGTACATTTTGTAAAATATAGTAGAGCTGATTATCAGTTTTTACCATGGCTGGTTTTTAGACTTTATTATGATAATGTTGTACTTCATCCTCAGCTCTCTCCACAACAGACAACGCACACTGTATGCTTCTCATCAAACATCCTCCATGTTTGACATCAGATCTCTTTAATCACAATTGAGCCCAAATACTACATATCCTGCTTTTCCTTTTAGCACACTAAAATGTAAAAATGTTGGCTCTTGGGGAAAAAACAAAATAAAACAAATAAAAATAGCAAGGAATGCTTTTATTGTGTGAACTCTATCATAATGTGTCAAAAGTACAATTTGTCGTTACAGGAAAGATATAGATAGGAAAGTTTTTTGAGAGGTTTTTCACAGCTGTACAGTGTGTGCCCCTACAAAAATCTTACAGCATGCACAATTTGAAAAGGCCATAGCTTCTGAACAATTAAATATGGCAAGGAAGGCAACCCTGTCAAGGCCTCTGGTGTCAGTAACACAGGTATGTGCAAAGCAGGTGGTAACGAGACAGAAAAGGTGGAGCTATTTACAAATAGTGAACTTTGTGGGTTGTCCCTCTACCGCTGCAATAACAGTTGAGCAGGCCTCAGTCAGAACAGTTGTCAGATAGCTAATAAGTAACCAGCTAACTAGACAGCTATGTTTTGTATCAATTTGAATACTTCCTTTCTTACACTTTTTTGAGTACGTGTTTTCACACTGTCGAGTAAAAGTTGAGTATGGAACACTGGGCACTTCTCACCCTCAGTGGTTGTCATTTTTGCTACGAAGCAGAAGGGGAGGGACTACCGGAACATACTGGTACATTTTCCATCAGTAGGAGGAGTACACAACATCGGCATAGATGGTGTAATTTCCACCTTGAATGAACAGGGGACACACAGGCAATGAAAAGTAGAAGCAGGTTAATTTTGATTAATATCATGAAGAAATCCAGTGAAAAACAAGCCAGTATTGGCGCTAATGCTCCGTCTGCTTGTAAATCGCCGGAGAAGAAGGTGATGTTGCAATTGTCATTTCAAGTGACATTGTCAAGTGAGCAACGGCCATGATGTACTTGAGATACTACGTTGTCGAAATTGGCGCACTACGCAAAGGAAGTATGTAGTGTCCATAGTGTACTACATAGAAGCATACTAACGAAAGTATTAGATTTGAGACACAGCATTAGTAAGGTAGTGTTTTTGCTTAAATAAGCTAACTTGACCTAGCACATAGCATATCTAAATACAGGAAAGGAGAAAGTTGACTAAGGTTCTGTTGAGGCTTGGTCAACTGTTATTGGAGCACAGAGCAAAAAGGGGCAGGACTTAGGAAGGGTCAATTATATTGTATACATCCAGCATTTGGACTCATTACTGCAGTATCTCTAAAATCATGGCTATGGCCGTCTTTAAGATATATTTACAACAGTGTCTAACTAAAAACATGAACCCTTATGAATTCTCATCTCTCTTAAATTGAACATCCATGCTTGTCTCAACAAAGAGGGATAGGAGTAATATTTACTGCATACATCCTTCTAAATTGCAATTCCAGGAACTCACGCTTTTTCAATCATATGTGATGAGAAATAGCCTATGCAAAGAGACAGTATAAGGCATTCAAAAGACATACACATACTGTCCCTTTATATACAGTACCCTTAGTTCCCTGCAGCAGTGCTGCTGACAGCGGTCACATTTGGAGGCGGCAGCAGCAGTGAGTGTCCTGTAATACATGGACCCAGTCCACCATTAGGAAATCTGGCCCAATAGAGTGATATGTGCGAAATAATTTATGAGCATTGGAGGGCTGAAAAGTGACACATCTGAAGTGTACAAGCCTACTTGGCAATGATTAATATTAATTCTCAAGAAGTTTCGGAAAAATCAGGTCCTGCGACAGCAGAAACCTGATTAGAGTGGGCAGGAAAAACCTCTGTATAGCCACTGCCTGTATGGAAAACAAGCTGGATAGCTGCTAGGCTGGAATCCAGTCGCCTGAGGCTGAGCTGATCTAATTGGCAGCTGTCTGATATGTCAGCCGAGCCAGCACTGCCATTTTAGGTCCTGATCAAAGGTGAACACTGGCTGTTGTGGTGGTGGTGGTGGTGGGGTGGGGGTTGAAGCTACCAGCACTGGGATGAAGGTCCAAACCCACTCCATTAGGTCTTAGCTTCGCTGTGTTTCTGTATGTGTTGGACATCCAGTGCCATTCTGTCATCAGAGCTATGCCAACTGATGGCGTGTCACTTTTAGCAGCTTGTTATCACTGAGGTTGTGACATCGTTAGGGATGGGGTAACATGCAAACGCACATAAACACACAGACACACAGACACACACACACACACACACACACACACACTTGGTCAGATCCCTCATTCATTGTTACTATAGGAGAGAAGTTGCTCTAATGCCAACACGTTCTCACTCCCAAGTTGTCAAATACTGCCGCTTGGTCAAAATATGCCGCAGTACGTATACCTCTCTGGGCACGCAGGGCTAGGTGGTCGAGTTAGCTGTAATAAATAAATATACAAGCAAGCTTGCGTGGTTAACTTCATGATGGTCGCAGTTTGGTTAGGGTTAGAAACAAAAACCTTTTGGTAAGGTTTAGGAAATTATGGTAAGTTATGTAACATACCTGGCTTAACTTACATAAGTTAATTAATGTACTTGAAAAAAATTGTGAACTTTTGGTTTCACACTGGACACACACAGCAGTCTCCTGTGTTTGAGCCATCCTTCCACCCCACCACCTATTGTGGTTACCTACTTTTGTAAGTACACAATATCGTTTGAGCTAGTTTTTGTTTGTTGCTTTTCAGTCCAATTTTTGTTTTTATTTTGGTTAAATAAAATATTTTTTTCACACCTGTAAGTTTTCAGTTTTAGCACACTGGATATTTGTGCTTACACCACTATTAGAACCATTATATCAAATATTGATCCTGGCTTGAACAAACACAATTTGAATTCTCAAATTAAACATTTTACTCCTTAAAATGTGCAGTGAAAAACCAATTAATTTATGATCTTCCTGCCATGCCAAACTCCAACCATTTTCCAAAAAAATGTACAGCTTAATGGGATTTAGTCACATTTTTGGATCAATACAGAAAATACAGTGTACATGTGTTTGGAAACAAGTTTCGATACATAAAGCTCTGAGGCAGAGCCACTAAATCTATTAGATTAATAATTAATAAAAAAAAAAAAATTACTAAATTAGATGACACATAACGTGTTTTGTACATTTTCAGCTTAAGGTCATGGGGATGAAATAACTATTCTATCATCTGCCACCAATGAAAACAGAAGGATTAACGTGATCCCAGCTCTATCACATCATCAATTATTGTCTTTGCTTGCGGTTTGACGGTTCGTGGGTCTGTTGAGAAACTGGGTTGCTGGCAAGGAGGTGGAGAGGAGGTGGATGGAGGATCATGTGGATTCCTCCTCCTGTTGTTTGATTTAAAGCAGCAGATATCCTCAGCTCTCAATGCAAATAGTTGTTCAAGTTGTGTCAAACAAAATATAGCTATCCTTACTAACTTGGCTACTTATATGCTTGCTGTTCTAAGCCACATTTTTGGCGTTCCACATTTCGAGTTCAGTATTATGGCCGTCGCCATATTGGCTTTTCTGAGCCAGCAGCAGCGACGCACTGCAAGTTGAGTTGCTCTCATTGTCTGCGCAGTTTTGTTGTGTTGTGGTTGATGCTGATATTGAGGTAGGCCACAAATATGTTCCACATATACAACCACAGCAAATGTATGTAGGATTCTGCATTGCCTAGTTCTCTAAAATCCACGGACTCCTTCTCGATAACCTTTAAGTTAAGTTACTATAACAAGTAACACACAAAAGAGAAAATAATTGAAATAAATTGGGATCCTGCAAGAGAATCTCATTGTCTGGTTTCCTTTCATGCCTTGCACATACTGGACCTGTCACGTGGAGAAACCTCCCCTGCTAAGATGACGACAGCTGCAGAAACAGAAAGCCAGGGAGAGAGAGTGAGAGGGAGAAAGTGAAGGCTCATTAGAACAAAGCTGAAACATGAGTGCCGTTTGAAAGAGGGAGAGGAGAGAAGGAAACAACAGTAAAACCAAAGCTGGGGCTAATTAAAAAGGCTTAAATTAATTGAGTTTCTGTTTTTAACTGCCATGCAAATCTCCATACACACACACACACATATTCACAAACCCACTCAGCTAACCGACCAGTGATGATGCTGAGAACAAATCAAAGGAGGAGAAAAGGCTGATTAAGAGCTTAGAAACTTGAGGAAGAAGATGAAAGAAGAGGCATGGAGAAAGAGACAGAAGGAGGAAGAGCCTGATATTACAGAAATAGTGTAGCTGCTGGAAAAGGGATTCAGCATAATACTTAGATAGACAGAATGGTCTGGACTCTGTGACCTACAGGATCGGGAAGGAGCTCTTTCAGCCTATACATCCCAAAGATTTCTTAAGGTGTGTCCCAACGGAACTCAAAATAACACAATAAATCTCCTTGCCTTACTGTATTTGCACAAATGACTGCAGTAGTGATGCCATTGTAGAAACTGTGAAGTGTCAAGTTTGAAGATGTTTGGATGAGCACTTCTGGAGAAAGTTGAGAAACATCGGCCTGCAGAGCCAAGCCAAATATGTTACAGTTGTATACTATTAAGCCTGTATGCTCGATATCATTGTAGACCTGGCTAAGATTAAACCGTTTGTCAGAGTCAGAGTAGGGGAGATCGTCACTTCTGATAGGTAGTTGGGTCTTGTTTTACGTCTTGTGCATGTGTGCATGGCTGAAGATGATTTTTATTTTGGCGCCCACATTAACAGATCAGAGTTGCCACGCATCTCACATGCGTCTGCAGCAGACCATCTGCTGACATTAGAGCTCAGTACACTACATGCCACATTCACCCTTTCACACACATTCACTCAGTGATGGTAAAGCCACAGCATCGGGAGCAATTCAGGGTTCAGTATCTTGCTCAAGGATACTTCGACACGTGGCGGGAGGAGCCGGAGATCATGCCATCAACCTTCCGATTAGGGGATGACCTGCTCTGCCTCTGAGCCACAGCTGCCCGGTTGTGCACAACAGGATATTTCTTAATGCCACAGTAACAATTTTTTGTGACTACTGGTCTTAACTTATAAGGAATACAAGATGCTATAGTACATGCACTGCCATAGTCATACCAATCAGGGGCGGTTCTAGGGGCGGGGCCACAGGGGCATTCTCCCTAGCTGAAATCTGATTGGCCCCCTGAAGTGCCCCTGTCCTTTCACTCATCTGTCCTTTGTCCGAGAGCGATGATCAGATGATAGGTGGATGCAATTCCATGCCCAAACACTAGTGGCGCTAATGAGCCAAATAGGAATGTCCAGCGTCAATAAAGCTTACAGAAGAAGATTTGAACGATCCCGGGGAGAAAGTTTTTCAACCGACAACCGATGGCAGTCTACGTTTTGAGGAGTTTGTTGGTAAGTCATAAATCCCTATTTACTCACAGCTGTCACGTAGCTTAAGTCTGACAAACATTAAATGAAGAAGCAAAGCTAACATTAGTATACAGTAATGTTAACTGAGGCCCTACTTTTGTTTAGACATGAACATTAGCATTTTGCTAATAAATGTAATGCTAATTCATGTAATTCTTTGTAATTTGCATTTGTGTGTTAACATTAACTATAATGTTTGGCAGTGATAGAGAAGTCTCAGGCGGGAATTCAGCAGTTTTGGCCAAAAGAGTGAGTCTGCCAGCCGCTGTAAATAAGCATGGTGAGAGCAGGGAGAGAGCAGTAGAAGACGGTAGACCAGAGGCTGGTCAACAGCAGGACACCTCCAGTCCCTTCATCAGGTCAGAAATCATTTAGGGAGAGCAACAACAGTTAACGCTGTAATTTATGAAATGTCTGATATTGTTATCTTGTGAAATGGCACATAAGTTCACTGAATTCTTTAATCTTTAAGATTTACCATAACTTTAATGTAATGGCTTTAATTTTTATTGGTTCGTATATCACCACATCTACCACAACTCACTTTTATATTTCAAACTTTCAAGTCTTTCCTTCAGTTTTAAATAAATAATAATGTGGTCTTATAGACAACATGGGTTCAGCTGAAAACATGCTTGGAGTTTGACACATATTTGTGTTTTAGCCACAAACTGGGACAGGACACTCTCTGTTACGGACCAGAGTGAAGTTGGTGAAGTTAGTGACTTAACCCCCCATTCTGCTGAGCCACCAGAGTCACCAATCAGTGCTGATCCTGCAGGATCTGATGGTAAGCGGCTATCTTGGAAAACCATAACTGCTTGCGTATGTATTGAGACAGTAGGCTTATGTTAAATAATTTGTCATTTGCTGCTTTCAGACATCTTCCAGTGTGGTGCACAGAGTCCTGTGCAGACATCAAAGGATTGTTCTGCTCCAGTTGAGGGATATAAACAATTGACTCCAACTTTTATTTAATTTGCTTCTCACCAGACATTTCCCAGTCAAGAGCAGGGGGTCCTGTGCAGCCTGTCCTTAAGGTTTTCCCCAAGACACAACATGGCAACCGCAAGAGGGCATTCAATGAATGAGTCGTGGTACAGAGACTACACATGGCTGGAGTACTCCATCAGTAGAGACTCTGTATTTTGTTATGCCAGCCGCCATTTTTCCTTCCAAATGCCCCGTCCTCTGTATTCAGAACAGAAACTGGCTTCTCCAACTGGAAGAAAGCTTTGTGTAAAGAAGGTGGATTTAAAGACCACTCCAAATGAGTCATCTTGGGGTGCACTGAGTCCCGACGAGCAAAAGCATTAGACATGAATGAATTTGTGAGATGGTTCAGTTCCCGTCATAAAAAAATGAAGAATAATGCTGTTTTAGAAGAGCAAAATGTACAGTAGTCACCCACATGGAACTTTCTGTATGTTTGTGAGAGAGAGATATTTTGAACTGACAGTATTTGTGAAAAAGTAAAAAGGTTTTAAAAAATTAATAAAATGCTGGATTTTCTCACATGCTGTGTGTGTTTGAGTATTTTGTCTATGTACAATATAAATGCATATAAAATTGGTAAGGAGATTTTACTGTGTAAGCTTTTTTTAATTACATTCGAGTGTTTGAACATGGTGTGACTGGTGAAATGTATACACCTTACCAAAACCAGGGATTGTGTGTAAGGATGTTGGACAAATACTTGGCCCCTCTATGAATATTGTGGCCCCTTGATGGCCCCTTACCTAACCCCTTAGCCACTGATACCAATACAAACTAAATTAACAACCCTCTCATCCCCACTCCCTGCCCCGGAAAGAGAGACTTGCCAGAAATGCCACGGTTCTCCTGAACAGCACCAGCGCTGCTTTGTTATAAGTAGGTGTCCTGCCTTGTTAAGCACAGTGTCTGTGATGTCTATGACACTGCAATATATTTGTCTGTCACTCTTTTGCTTTCCCCCTGAGTGCCTTGATGAATGTACTGAGCACAATAATCCCTCACATACCCCCCCACACACACACAAACACACACCACCACTGGAATAAGAAGCAGAGAGAGAGGGACAGAGTTCTTGGACTTGTATTCTTAAGAGGTGTGGGGATATTTTATGAAGAACTTTTGTTGAGTTGGTCAAATTTTTAATGAGGATTATTTTAATAATAAACAAAAGTGTAGATTTGGGTACTGACGGTGTGGACGTGAATATGACCAAAGTGAACGTTAAATTGTTCTTACCAATATTGTTATAGATCTCAAACAATCTTGTCGGGGGGGTATAAAGGGGGTAATTTAATAAAGAAATGTAAAAATCTCATTTCATTTGGCCCAAAATAATGGTAAAAAATGGTTGATGTATAGAAATTGCTGTTTGTTTTTTAGTTAATTATGATGTATGATAAGTATAAAGGAGGCAGATCACCTATGAACACCTATGAATCCTATGAATACATTTGAAATAGTTTTAGGACAAACAAGTTTTGATGGTGTGGAGGATCTGGCACCAAGTATACAAATGAGCCAGTCTTTAGATAATGAGCTTTTCTGTAGGGCTGCACAAATATGAAAAATATGATCAAAATGGCCATTCATGTGTAATATGCAAATAGCAAGAGCCGTAATTTAGATAAAATGTGTGTAAAAACAGCATTAGAAGTTAGAAGTACTGTAGTTTTGCAGAGGTGCCCTGGTCTACTAATCTTGTTCTCCAGATGTCTTTTCTTTTTTGGGAGAATTTAATTTGTGATGTAAAAGGATCATTCTTACATTATTGTCAATTACAATATCTGTCAAACTAATCTCAATATGATGTTTGTACCATATCTTACGGCCCTACTTTTGTGTTTTAAGCGGATTCCTGGGCGTATGAAAACATCAGGTAGGAGCTTTTGGTTGTAGTTGTAGATGGAGCTATTTTTGTACTATGCTTAGGTGAAGAATTAAATCAGGTTTAAAATGAACCAACCTACTGTGCTGAACAAATATAGAGGCCCACAGGAGGAACAGTGACAGAGACCCTCATGGTATCCACCTCCAGTTTCATGCTGTATTCTAATAAGCCCGGTCATGATGCACTTACTTCTGTATATGTTTGCATTATGATTGGACAGCACTAACCAATTTTGGCATTTATGAGCTTTGCTAATGTAGGTATTCTGGATTTGAATAATGTTGCCTTTTAAATTAGTTAATTTCAAACTGCTAATTTATAGAGGTTGCAGACAACTTAGTAAGTACTTTGTTCCAAAGCTTAGTAGTGGATTCATTGCTAACTGGTGCAACCCTATTCTTAATACACATTTGTTTATGATACATTTTAAGGATACCTAATATTTTATTAAGGTGGATTCTCTGTGGCTCATTTATGGGTGTGATCTCTTTCTTTATGACTTTGGTTAACTAAATGACTGGATATTTCTGTGAATCTCAAAGCAGCTTCAGATGTCACTTAAACAAATTGTTGAAAGGCCTTTCCATTCACCTTCTATAATCGAGCCACTGAGAGTATGTTTGCAGTGCTGAGATTCCTCGCTAACTTCCAACCCCACACGCTCATTTTTTCACAGTGACTCTCCATCCGTCTCTGTATCTGTGGTTATCTCTTGGTCTCAGGGCTCAGGGGTTGCAGAGGGAGGAGGGGGAGGAGGAATGAGCGGAGGGAAGGTGGAGTAAACTGTGTATCCCCTGGCAACCCATTAGTTGACAAGCCCCATCCTCCCAGCCCTTTGCCTATCTTTATTTAGGTTCATATTAATTAGTGGGACAAGTTGTGCACAGGGAGGAAAAGCCTCATCATCCCTTCTTAAAGGAATAGCTCAGATTTTTTGAAATGGAGATGTATGAAGTACTTATCCATAGTCAGTGTATTAACTATAGTAGAAGGTGGTTGGCATGCCCCCAGTTTGGAGAAGCAGACAGGAGTACCACCATGGAAGCTAGGCAATATAGGGTTGTGGATGGGGGCAGCAAAACATATTTTAGCCACCAAAAAAAATCAATATCAGTTAAAGTACACTTAAGCTTTTCCAACTGGGAACTGAAGCCATTCTATCCATCTATTCTCTCTTCAAAGCCACCAGACTCCTTTGACAAGAATAGTCATTTTATCTTGCAGAACACAGGAGTTGTTGTCTATCGCTGCTTAACTAGGGATGAGCGAGTACATCATTATCTGTATCTGTTCATCTAACTAAATTATCTGTATTCGTATCTGTACCTGAAATGGGCGGGGCTTCAATTGGACGTAGGTGGTGCTTAAACCGGAAGAGGGTGAGACT
Organism: Dicentrarchus labrax; assembly: GCF_905237075.1. Lineage (NCBI taxonomy): Eukaryota > Metazoa > Chordata > Actinopteri > Moronidae > Dicentrarchus > Dicentrarchus labrax. The sequence goes on from NW_026136722.1 coordinate 21,806,788, forward strand.
AACCGGAGTTAATTTAAGCCTGAAATTAAAATGGGTTGATCAGAAGTTGCTATATTTATTAGAAAACTATTTAGAGCCTCAGAATCAAGCTTCAGAGCAATCACAGGAGTACAGAACTAATTTTACTTATATACTTGTACTTGAATAGTACATTATTTGTACCGGATACTAGTTTCAGTTTAATTCTCGCTCAACCCTAGTCTAAATGTAACCAAACTGCGGCTGTTTCACAATGTTAACAATGCAATTATTATAGTTACAATAGCAATGGTGACCTGACTTCAACCTATTTCTTAACGTCCAAAACTCATAAAATGTGCTATCCCTACAGTGGTAAGTGACAGGCAAAAAGCCCCACTGAAGTTAATAGGAAAGATGACATAACACCTGCAGCCAAAACTGGACTTTTGCATATGCACAGATTTAAAGTAGTGTTATTTGTATGCAAATTGAAGAGAGGTTGGGATACTACACATAGAGAGTAAACTATGATTTCAGTGATGATGATGGCCACTGATGACCTCTAATGATGCACTCTTTGCCTTGCCTTTTTGCTTCAATTAATTTCTAATTATTTATATTTTGGGATAATATCCTTTTTAGTTGGGAACTCTGTCACAAGTATTTTCACCTGTGACTAAACATTATTATCCCTTGAGTCAGGGGAAGCTGCAGTTGAGCCCAGCATTAATTTGGATGATATAAACAAGAAAGTGTTATATATTTATATTTCATAGAGTTTACTTGAGTAATGTTATGTTGGCCAGTGTGCTGGGACAAAGTAAAATGTGGGAAAATCAATAATTTGTTTTGTAACAAGAGCTTTGTTTAAATAGTCAGCAGAGAGACAAGAATCACTGGAGACATTTTTCAGTTTTTCCACAATTTGGAAGACTTTTGTTTAAAGAAATAAAGAGAATGGGGAGAGACAAACTAGACAGAGAGGAAACAGAGGTGGAGATAGCAGGAGTATGGAGGAGCAGAGAGAGGGAGCAGCAGTGGAAGGAAAGCCGGCTGCTGTAGCTGCTGTTTCATTAACTGCCAGTCGACAGCACATACATCAAGCTCCAACAATGCTTAGGAAGCGCAACCGTAACCTGCAGTGATCCACCCGCAAGACGAGCTGCCAGTGATGGATTGTGTGACATGAACTGAGAGCACACACGCTCTCTCTCTCTCACTTGCTCACACACTCCCAAGCTCAAGCATTTCTCCCAAACTTAATTTTATTGCATTTGATGACATCTGAACAAAATCAAAAATACCTCTGATTAAAAATATTTCATTTGCTGTTATAAAATAGATATTTACTACTTGACTTATTGTGCAGATTTTACTGAATTGAGTACATATTGTCATGTAACCTACAGTGCAATTAAGCGCTAAGACCATAGTTCTCATTTACACTTAAATATTCTGACAAATAGCTTGCAGCAAGAAACTGATAACATTCTGAGAAAGATTTATTTGCACAATGAGAATACATCGAAAAATGTTCAGATAAACTCAGATTGCCACATTTGGAACTGCTTTATTCAGTGTTTTTAGCAGTTTAACCAGCGGGTCTGTTTGTATTAGACACAAGGAGATCTCAGTGGATAATTTGTCTTTTGTTATTGTTTTGCTGTGAGAGACTCCCTATTGGCAGAAATTACATATTGTATGTTTCAAAACTTATATTCTCTAACATGTTAAATAATTGAGCATATACATTGTCAGTCAAGCTGATGTTGCTGAGAGCTTATTTTTCTCTTTATGTGCGCCACAGTATTGTAAATCTCAGCTGGATAAACTTTGCAATGACACCAATTTATAACCACAAGCATTTTTTTCTGCATTATATACTGAAACCAGCTCTCATGTCTCATATGGACCTTTTATGGTATTATTGTGTGACTTTTTTGTTTTAAAGGGTTAATTCCAATCTGAACTAACATATGCAGTACATACGCCAACGGCCAATTTTGTGTGCAAGTTATACGCCAATCCTTCTCATTAACTGGGGGGCGATGTAGTATAAAGAGTGACAAAATCCACATACGGATGAGGTTGGGGTGGATGGATGGGTCATATAGGGCTTTTGCATTGGCACTTTTGGCTGCCCAGAGTCAAACCATGCCACCTTGATCTGCTTTTCTATTACCAGCTGAGATGAACCATCTCCGGAATAGAGCCAAAGTGTGCCCAACCAACACCAAGAGGGTTGTTGTGACGTCTGGCCGACCACAGCCAACCCATGAAGAGACACCCCTTAAAGCGGGTAGCCCTGTTGTAATGGAGAATGAAATCCCTTCTGCGCTCAGTCAAACCGATTCAAGAAAAGCCAGACCGTATGTATGGAAAAAGGCTAAAACTTACTTACAAACAAACAGACTTTCACCCAGGAGATTTTTCTGCATTATACACTGAAAAACGGCTCTCATATCTGTGTATATCAGATAACATATATAAAGATACAGACTCATCGGTAGGGCTCTAGTTCAGAGGGTTTGCTGAATCTGACTGATCCACAGATTTAGATAAGAACATGTTCTTGCATGATATACATATGTATGGTACCTTTATGTAACAGGATGTACAGTATAACGTACTTTAGTCATTTTTCTATTCGATTATTTGAATTAACTGGATTTGAATTTGTTTCAGCACAGGAGAATCTCAAACTTTCTCACATCTTTCTCACTGTAAAGTTTTCTTTACCATCCCGGTGTGGTGTTGTGTGGAGGAGCCTGTATATTTCATGCATATGATCTTTCCACACCCTGCCTAAGAAGCAGGGTGTGTGGACAGCAAGAGCTCAGTCTGCATAGTAATTGGTTGGGTAGGCGGCCGTAATGTTTTAATGCATAAATATATCAGGCATTGAAATTACAATTTAATGGTCTGTGGAATTAGAGAAGGAAGCTCTTGTTCTCTGCACTCACTCTCACTTTTTTACTCACCCACCACCCTTCCCCTTTCTCTGCTGGCTGTCGCCTGCTTGTATCCACTCCCAGTTCTCTGTCCTTTTCTGTTTGCTCTTTTTCATAATGCACAAGGTTCATGTTGTCTTTAAAATTTCTGTAGGTTCGTTGTTGTTGCAGTGTTTTAAAGATACATTGTGGCATGATTTTGTGCAATACATAATGGGGTTTCAAGATGGATCAGAATATCAGGTGAATCTTATCAGTTGGCAGCCAAACAGGGTAGTGAGGCAGGAGCACAGCTTTTTTGAAAGTCATGCCATAAGTGTTCTCTCTGTCAGAGATAACCAGTGAGCTACCTTCAGATACAGGGTGAAGTGACTTTTTGGCTCGTTTTCACTGCTGATCCACAGATTCTTGGTTCATTCTTGAGTTTTTAGCCTTGCAGAGCGGCCCTAGGAAGATTGGTCAGTTTGTCAGTCCGTGCTGAAATACCATACTGACCAGGGCATAAGATGACTCTGAATATGAGGTGACCTCTTTTACAAGATTTTATCAGACGACTCCTGTTAAGCAAGTTTTCCCGAAATACTGTTAGTCCACTAATGAGAGAATCGTTATTCTTGAAGCCTTTTCCCGTGAAAGTGACGGTCCAAAGTCCTGCCTCCCTTAGTTGCTATTCCTAGGTAAATTTCTGTTTGTGTTCCAGAAACAGAAATTCCAACATTCCAGAGTCTAGCACAGTTTTATGGTCTGTTTACACCAAAGGCGAAGTTCATTTCCGCCTCGCACAAGTTTACTCACAGGATAATTTGTGTTAACTCGTGCAGGTAAATATTCGCCCTTCAATCTGGCTTACTACACCGGTATGAGCCCAAAATAAACTAAATTTGCTGTGATTTAATTGAAAAAACTGATCAAAATGTTGCTGAAACAACTACATCATGATGCTGATTTGTAAAACATCTGATGTCATACTTTGTCGGGTCTGTATGCAAGACGACAAGCAAACAACTTTTAAAATGTTTGTTTTCTAAAAGGAGTTCGGATCAATCAGGGCTATGCTAAAGTTCACAGTAAAGTAAACCCAATAGCTGGACTCAAGTAACAGACACACATTTTCAGCACTTACCAGGTAGTCCAACATCTTCTCTCTTCTCTCTTTTCTGAGCAATCTCCTTTTCTGTCTGGACTCGTCATGCAGCTGTCTGTGGGCCAGCAGCAGCTCTGTCTCTTCGCTCCTCCACACAACACTGCAAAAGCCATGCCATACTCACATTTTTTTGCTCAAAGTTGAATAGTTTCAACTCATGCAAATTCACCAATTTTATGTATTTGCCCCATTTGCGTCTCCTGGTGCAAATTTGTGTCTATTTATCTTCTTGCATTGACTTTGCAACTTTTTCTCATGGCTGTGAGAAAACACTGACTGTGATAAAACTGCTGCTAGTATCAACCCTGGTGTTAATGCCCTCATGCACACATAACCTCATACTGTACACATGCAAGCCCACACAAAAACTCACTTTCCCAGACTTTAGCATTATTTTTAACACACACACACAGTTTTCAGACCAATTTCTGTCTCCCTACCTGTCATGTTCTGACTGTACACCATGGATTGTTTGACGAATTTCCCTCTCTTCACCATATTCATATTTCTCCCACTCATGTACAACTAATTGCTTGTTGTAAACTGTCACTCAAGCTGATGAGAGATGTGAATGTGTGCCAGAACTTATGCGTGTGTGAGTGCTGTATGGAAACGGTTTGTGTAGCTGAAGTATAGCTGGTGTTACTGTTACTTATGTGATTGTGACATTGTATGTGTGTATCCTCATTGATCAAGGTGTCACTCTCCCTCATGTTTAACATGACAACCACTGGGAACCAATCACAACAGAGCTGCTACTGAACCTTAGTGTACTGATTTGTGAAGACACTTCAGGCATGTTTCTGTTCTCACAGGCCCTGCTCATTGTCACCCTGTGTACCTATCCGATCTACAAATCTGAGCTCACAGGAATCTTGGATTTATTAGAACAGAAAGAAATTATTTTTAGCAATTGAGGGCCCTGTTTCAATTTAGCAAGGATGTCTCCAAGCTGCTATTTTGGTTTCATGTATGTGCAGTTGCGTAAAGCGTTAAAGGGCTGAGTGAAGTGGAATATAGATCAGAAGATATGGTGATTAATAGGAAATATTAATAAGCACTTGGCGACGGTGGCAAGGAAAAAGTTCCTTGTAAGAGGCAGAAACCTCGGACAGACCCAGGCTCTAGGTGGGTGGTCGTCTGCCTCGACCAGTTGGGGAGAGAGACAGAGAGAGAGAGAGAGACAAAGAGACAGAGACACACAGAGAGAACAATCAGTGCTTCTACTTTTACTGAAGTCTTTTTTACACAAGAATCTGTACTTCTATAAATACTTAACCACTTGACTGCTTGAATGTCTATTTGCCCTAAATAGCCAATGTACCAAATGTAGGCTAGCTTTAAGCTAGGTAGCTGGTGAGGTACTCCTAAATGCCTGCGTAACTGCGTCTATGAATAAAAACATAGCTAGCTTAACGCTAAGAAAACAGCCCTGAAAATGTCCTTGTTAAAGTGGATGAAAAACGGCAATAGAATTATGGTCAGGGTTGTTCTGATGTTTGTTCTTTTTTGGGCACTGATCCGGGGAAAAAGTAAACGACAAATATACTCACAGGAATTTTAAAATATGGTGGACTACTTTTATTTGTTACTAAATTATTTTTATGCTGTCATGATCACTCTTTTCCCTGCTACAGTTATGTGCTTTTTTCATTCTATGAAGAAGATTAGCAGCAATGTCTAACAAGTTTGAGTGTGGTTTTCTTACATACTGTATTATATAAATGTGAATCTTTTACCTGGTCTATTTGTAGAACATCCACAGGCCCAGCAAACAACCACACACTGTGATGTGCTTTTTAATTTTTCTTTGAATTATTCGTAACATAGTTACAGCACAACCCACTGGGTAAATGAGACTCGATGTGCACTGAACAATACCAGAGTCACCATGAACAATGGGGCAGATTAGGAGGACTTTCCCTTGGGGAGTTGGTTCTGGCATCAGCGGGTTGAAATGATTGCACAGGCATCCCCTCCATTTGTTTTTAATTTCCATTTTCATTATTTCCCTTGCTTCTTTTTGAGGAAATAATGAGTCACATTACTTAAAGGGGAAAATGTAGAGTCTGAAGCCATTTCACATGAAGCTGAGAGACAAACTGTGGTGATGATGTCATCTGGGGACAGATCCTGGAGCTGCTTCGCAGACCGTGAATAATAGAAGGGCTCCTTGGACTCTGTGACAGCAGCCACGGTGATCTGAGAGGGATAAGGGGACTTGATGCCGCTTTCCAGCTTAGGAAAGCCGTTTTCTGTGGTTGTAGATATTGATTTCACTGCCCCAAATCGTTGTTATACCGCAAACTCTGCTTTAAGGAGGATCTTCCTTTTTAGTAAACTCATAACTACACTGACACATAGATTCACAAAGGATTCGCTGCACTTTTTTAGACAATGACACAGATGCTGCTTGTCCCTATTTACTGTGGGGACACACCAAAGTGTTGAGTGTTCCAGTAGGACTGCAAAAAATGGGACAAGAGTGAGGTGCTCTATTACTTTCCAGATATTCAGAGGATGTACAGCCCAGCATCAGGAAAACTACAGTTTGTGACATTGTGGATTTTATTGTTGTTAAAGCTGGTTAGAGTTATGGCCAAGATCTCTGTTTGGCCAATTGTTGTTTTTTCTACATTTTAATTCAACATTCTTTGTAATGGCCAGCAGGGGGCAGCACAATTAATTACGTTTGTATTCAACATTATGGAGAAATGAGCTGACTTCTGACTTGATTTATGAGCTCAGTAAACAGTTTCCTAATAAGTTTATGGTCTCAATCTCTAGTTTCAGTCTTCTTCCATACAGCATGGTGCTCTTTTAGTAAATGATGGTCACATTTAGAGTAAAATAGATGATAGATAAAGCAGGGTATGACTACCTTGTGATTGACAAGTCATTCTCAGTGAGTCTGTCCAGCTTAATTATTGCCTTTAATTGATAGTGACAGCTGAAGAATGACAGGACCACTACAGCATTACTCAGACCTGGTACATGGGGCAGCCTTTCCATTCCAGTGTCTGTTGAATTTCAACACAAGCACACCTTATTCTACTTAATGAGGTACTGATTTGGTAATTATCTGAACCAAATCTTATTCGACAAGGAAAAGTATAAAAACCACTGCTGTGGTCATCACTATCCTCTTGCAATAGGACCAGCTGATTGGCAAAAACAGTGCTAGTAGTACTTCAAAAGTTATTGGATTAAAAATAACTATTGACCATGCCAAAAGAGTTGAAAAGAAAAGTTTTGAGTGAGGAAAAGAAGGGTTCAGTTCTGGCATTACTGGCAGAGGAATACAGTAAACGTCAGGTTGCTTCCATCCTTAACATTTCAAAGGCGGCGGTTCATAAGAACAAGGTCAGGCAGCAGACATTGGGGACAACAAAGTTACAGACTGGCAGAGGGCAAAAATCAAGTGACCTTCAAAAGAATGGCAAATGGCAGCTGGGGTGAAGTGCACGGCAAAAACGGTTCGAAACAGGTTCTTAAAGGAAAGGCTGAAGTCATGCAAAGAAAAAAGATGAGATAATGATAATCAATGAGAAGCAAAGAAGAGCCAGGCTGAGGTTTGCAAAAGACCATAAGGATTGGACCGTAGAGGACTGGAGTAAGGTCATCTTCTTTGATGAGTCCAATTTTCAGCTTTGCCCAACACCTGGTCATCTAATGGTTAGACAGAGACTTGGAGAGGCCTACAAGCCACAGTGTCTCACACTGTGAAATTTTGTGGGGGATCGGTGATGATCTTGGGGTGCTTTAGCAAGGCTGGAATTTGATTTGTTGTTGTACAAGGTTATACTGGAAGAAAACTTGCTTCGTTCTGCTCTGACAATGTTCCCCAACTCCAGCAAGACAATGCTCCATGCCACACAGCCAGGTCAATCAAGGTGTGGATGAAGGACCACCAGATCAGACCGTGTCAAGGCCAGCTCAATCTCCAGACCTGCACCACATTGAAAACCTCTGGAATGTGATCAAGAGAAAGATGGATGGTCACAAGGCATCAAACAAGGCTGAGCTGCTTGAATTTTTGCGCTAGGAGTGGCATAAAGTCACTGAACAACAATGTGAAAGTACTGATTTCTGAACTCTTCCTAAGTTAAAATATTAGTATTGTTTTGTTTACAAATGATTATGAACTTGATTTCTTGGCATTATTTGAGGTCTGAAAACCCTGCATCTTTTTTGTTATTTTGACCAGTTGTCATTTTCTGCAAATAAATGCTCTAAATGACAATATTATTAGTTATTATATTATAATATTATTATATTTATTATTATAAATTATTTGGAATTTGTGAGAAATGTTGTCCGTTGTTTATAGAATAAAACAACAAAAAAATAATTTTATTCAAGCACATATCTATAAATAGTTAAACCAGAGAAACAGATAATGTTGCAGTCGTCTCTTTAATTTTTCCAGAGCTGTAGTTGCAGTTGCCTACAGTATAAAGACCAAAAGCATTTTTTGTACCAGGCTATAAACATGTTTTTTTCTGCTATAAAATTGGGCATTTCAATAAGGGGCCTCACTTCTGGAACCAGCCTCAAGTGGCCGTTAGAAGAATTGCAGTTTTTGGCACTTCTGCATTGGCTTCAGTTTACAGCCCTGGAGGTTGCTGTATTGTCCTGACTCTGAGTCTGTTCTTAACACAGCTCATGCTGATATTGATCTTCTCATCTCATTACGGAAAGACAGAATCAGCATATTTCCCAAAATATTGACTTACTCCTTTAAAGACAGAAAATATGTTAATTACATGTGTCTAAGACAATACATTTGTCCTGTTATTGTTAAGAAGATTAGGCAACATTGTCATATAAATCACAATAGTTGGTCATTTATCCAGGGTCATAAAACAAAAGTCACTCTGTTAAACTGTGAAGGGTGGAAGGTGTTATTTTCCAAGAAGCGGTCAGCATTAAACCAATTTAGCACAAGTGCTCGGTAAATCACGATACAAAATACAGACTAGAAGTTAACCTCTGAGTCGTGGAAAATAAGTCCCTGTCAGCACAGATGGCCTGCCTATCTCTCTCTCTGTCTGTCTCTCTCTCTTTCATTATTTCTCAGCCCTCGCCCATTCCGCTTTTATGAGACTGAACGATCAATAAAGGATTGTGCAGGGAGGCAGAGCGCCTCACATCCCCATTTGGGAAGATAATTTGCGTCAGAAAATGGCAGCCGCTGCACAATAGTATATTGATGTATTAAAGAAAAGAACTGGACGGCATGCATTAGAGGGGAGAAAGACAGAAAGAAGAGAAAGAGTGAAAAAAGTGAGAATGAGAGAAAGCAGGCAGGATGACATAAAAATAAAAATACAAGTTGAGATATATGAGTTCAAAAGAAATGTTTCTCTGTTTCTGAACACTGTCAGTACATACAGTTTATAATGGTCGCAGGAAGCTGTTCCACTGTCACATCTCCCTCTAAGGTCAACTGTAGAACTGGACTTTTGTAAAAAAAAAAAATAAAATAATGGACATCCTTAATTATTGGCCCAGTCACAAGAGATCCAGCTAAAAACTAGGGAAGGTAATGTGCGAACATAGCAAGAGACAGCTAGATTTTGAAAGTATCAAACCTAAAAGCCAGTCAGTTACTTCATATGGGCCAAATTAGTCTTGTTGGAGGTGAACTGTGGCTCGGACAAAAAGTAGACGAGAACAGGTGGCAGCAGCAGCAGGAGGTGACAGAAAGCTGCAGTCAAGTTTCCAGCAGCCTTCAATGAATATACAGGAAGTCACAAAACTATTTACATCCTGTTAGATCATTTAACAACACCACAGTACGTTCAGTTTCCATATAGCCGATACCCAATACTATTTGAGTAATCGACTCTACTCATATGTGCGCATTAAGGTACAATCTCTAAATCTGTACCCCTTCCTCAGTAGAAAATATTTAGCAATCAGTCAGTCAGTTAACGTCCAAATAATATGTGATGCACGGGATTACAACTTGAATGTATTGGCCCTGGCAGGGAAAGGCACACGGCCTGGCTGTGGTAGGTCACTGTGCAGAGAGAAACCTCTCCAATGTCGGCTCCAATGAACTCATCTATGTCTGCTGCTTTGCCAGTGTCCTGGCCCTCCTCCCGTTACAATACAGTCAGGCAGTCATTTTTTGACGTCAAATTTACGACCAAGCGTTTTCTTTTTACATTTTACTTTCTTCTGCACATCATAACATCATAATTGCATTGGTGCCATGCTTTGCGCTTTTCACTGATTCCACGACACAACACGTGAAAATAATCCTTAACAAAACTTTACAAAACTTTTTTTTTTTTTTTTTTTTGCTGCCCTTAGATGAATAGAATAAAATGACTTGCAAAAGTGCTCATAACAGTACCCAAAAGAATGTCTGAATTACAGTAACAGGAGCAGTTGTAATTGGCTACATCCCCTGTGATAAACTCAGATTAAAGATATTTTGTGAATAGTATAAATAGAAAAGGATGATGATAATGCTGTTTAGTATAAATTAATTAATGGTGATTTATTGGTTACTGGTAATGAATGATGAATTAATTGTAAAAATAAGGAAACTGGAACCAGCCTCAGTAGAAATGATGGCAAGATAGCCAAAAAAGCTTGGCGATTAAAGCACGGTGTACTGGACAAGAGTTATGCAACATGTTGTCATTTTGACGGAGTATACAGAAATATAACAAACTGAAATAAGGGCTTGACTTAAAATTGCATGCAAAATGGCCAAAAGATCTTTTCAGATATTAGTCAGTAGTTTTATAATTTAAGATACAAAAAAATAACTTTATTTTCATCTGGACGGCCTTATTATTATTATATGCTGCCTCTGATTTTTAACGAAGAATCGTGCAATTAGACTCACTGAGCTATTTAATTCTTTGTCAGATTATTATTTAACAAATTCTTTGATCACACAGTTACCTATTTGAATCATAATTTTGCTCATTTTAGACCGCATTACATAGGAAATGTTATTTTACAGCTCTTTTGTGTTAAAGGGGAGACATTATTCTGCTCAGGGTAAACCTGGTCTGGGTTTTTATCATATACATAATGTTACGATGTCAGATGTTGATATTAAAACGAAGTGACACATAATGAGGTAAAGAAATGTAAAAGTAATTCCTGTGAGCAATAAGCTCAGAATTCAGATTGACTGTGAATGCGTTCTCTCTTATTATATATCTCTTATTCCACTTTATGTAACTAGCTGGCGTCGGCTCGTCACAGATTTCTTTACATGGTGATCTGCTCCAGGCAGAGTATGCCTGAGCATGCCCACAAAATACAGGGACAAGAATGAGGAGAGTTACATATGTTCTGTTTTTTCCTCTGATGTCTTGCGCCTTAACTGCCTCAAGTCAAATGCCTATTAGCTAACCGCTAACTGCTGCTAACAGACCGGGAGCTTGAGGCACTAGCTCCTGGCGTTCCAAAGATCCTGTACTAGAGACCAACACTGCCCTGATGGTCTGAGCTCCCAGCACAGTCACCTGATAGTTAGCCCACAAGCTAACCAAGCGCCCTGGCGCTTCTGGTGGAATTTCAAGCTAAATCTAGAATGGGCGCAATCAGCTCTGGCAACTGTGCCATAGCCGGAACAGGTCCAATCCATGCCCAGTTGAATTTTGGGGTCAGGCCTGGTCTCCAGAAACACTCTGCTCCAGTGGGTTGGCCAATCAGCAGAAAGTGGGCTTTTAGGGAGGGGGACATAAGCTGAGGGGCTACATGAAGGGCCAGTATAAGATAAATAATGATGTTTTTCAAGAGTGAATGCGAACAATGTTTACATTTCTCAATGGAAGGTATACAAAGAGGTATTGATTTTGGTATCAATACCAAAATTCAGGTATTGTATTAAAAGTTTTTTTAACACCAGGCCCTTGTCTTCCCTGAAATTGATATCTCAAACGGACAAAGACAATGGAAAAGATTACTTTTTGACCATGTAGAAATGTGACTTCAGCAGCCAGCAGTCAAACCATTTGTCAGCTTTCTTCTCTGGTTTAAAAAACTGCCATCCTTGACTGCTGATCAATAGCTCAGTGAAAAGATTAGAAGTGGCTGGTGATTCTAGGAAGCTCTTGCTTGGTCTTTGATTCACTGAACTCATTCATTCATCCATCACTTGGTACTATCTTCGTGACTTATGAATGATATAGATACTTGTATTTATTGACAATTGCTATCAACTTAATGTTTAACAATGCAGGCAAATGGTAATGCTGCAGTCTTTTCTTCCTCCATGTCTGGTGTAGACGAAATGTCTCCTTCCCTTTGTATTTCTGTCTCATTCCCTTTCTCTTTCATCCTTCCTGGCATTGCCCTTAATTGCACCTAGGCTTTGTTTGTCTCACTAAAACCCCTTCATCCTTTATATTCTTCTATCTCTTTGTCTTTCACCAACAGTATGAAAAGAAAATGATGACATGTTGATAAAGAGACCAAAGGGGGATGCTTTGATCTGAGAGTAGGTAACAGTGACATGAGAATTGTTCTACTTCCGCTGAAGAAACGGTTGAACTTGAAAAGTTAAATGCGTAAAATGTGACGTGTATTGCTATATTGAATTCAGAAGTGTATCTGTTCCGACAGATGTGTGTGACACAGACATCTTAATGCTGTCTGAAACACATCTGATGTAGACTGAACTGAGGTTTCAGCAGTGTAGACAAGGAGTCGGGATTTATCTTCCTTGTGAGTGTTCCTTAAGGGCGGCTGTGGCTCAGGAGGTACAGTGGGTTGTTCACTGAACTCCACATGGATCCCAACTTGCATGTTGTCTCCGCTGCCATCAGTGTGTAAGTGACCTCCTGAATGAGAGGTAAATTGTAAAGTCCTGGACCAGTGTGTAGAATTGACCCTTCCTAATTTAGGGACCACGCCATATTCTGGCACAACTTTGTCCTTTCCTGTACTGAGATATGCTATGTGCTATCCTTGTCCCCCTTGAAAACACAACCACATTTTGAAGATGGTTAAAAGGTAAAAGAGACATATTTAGTCACATAGTCAGCGAAATACTAGCAAACTAGCTAGCTAATCTACATCAATCGTTAGCTAGCTAATTAGCTTCTGTTCTGCTAACATTAGGTATCAGATGTAGCTAGCTAGCATTCATTTATTATTTTTTGTCATTGTGTTTTGTTATTTGTGATTATTTATTGTTTCTTTGTTATTTATTTTTATGTTTTGTTATATGTTTGTGTGTTTTTATTATTTTTTGTGTTTTCCTATTTGTTGTTGTGTTTTTTTATTTCGTCTTGTATTTTTCCTATTTCCTATTGTGACTTGCACTTCACTGCCACCATACTTTTCTCCTATTCTGTTTTCCAGGTACTCAAACAACATACACTAGTATATACAACAATACAACAACTGCAACACTGACAAACTGACACACAGGGAGGATCTGACTGATACGGAGCTGAACATCACTGCAACCAAAGATCTGTGCTGTACCCAATGTACCTCTTGAATTAAAAGGGCAGGTGGTCGAGCAGGTGGGTGCCTTCAGGTACCCGGGGACTGAAGTAGACAGAACCACGTGCAATGTACTGTGTGTACAAAGAGGCCCAGCAGCACCTCTTTTTGCTGAGGAAACAAAATACATTCTAACAGCTGTCACTCATCGAATCCCTCGTCACTTTCAACATCACAACTTGGTACAACTTTTAACACAAAATCACCACTTCCTAAGAACATCAGCCATAAAAGTAAAGTAACAGGCAGCATCTAGTCCATACTATCAGATCTACACACAGGCAGTTAGAGGTAACGTAGCCCTCATCACACCATCTATAGCTCATTCTAGCTCCTTCTCAGGCAGCCACTATAAAACCCTCTGGCCAGGACAAAATCATTGATACATGATAAACAATTAGTACTCAAACACACATACTTCTGCTGCTTTTAATTCTTTGTGTAAACGCGGATGTTTTTTTCTTTAAACATTTTTTTACATTCTTATTTGGTCACTTTTGGGGTTGTTGAGTGAACTTTTGCATTTATATTTTTTATTATTAATGATATTCTCATGAATTTATACTCAGTAATTGATACTCTGTCAGTATTCTCTACATACCTTTTATTTGGTTAAAGCTGATGAAGCTGTTCTTTTTTACAGCTTGGTCATTTATTGAGTCTGCAATTGTCATTGATTTTAGTTGTGTCTAATTTTAATTCACAAATATCAATCTATTGATTTGTTATTGAGTGGTATGTTTTTTTAAACATTCAGTGCTTTCATTACATTTCCTACATATATATGGAAGAATTTATGTATCCTGTAAGTTTAACCACAATTAATTTGCTATGATCATTGATCTTTAAATAACCGTCCTAAATCATACAATAGCTGACATGCAATCATATAGAATGGAACATAATTGGGGACTTTGCAGAATCAGCCAATGTAAATCTTCTTTTCTGGTGATTTACAGTATGTTGCTGTGTTGGTCAACTAGGACTTGTGCAACCACAGCTTTTAGTCACCCATTGCCACTTGTTTACTCAGGTGTCATATTCTGGCAGATTACAATCCATTTCAGCAGGTCTCCCAATCCTCTTGCCTCTATGTAATGAACTGTGCACTGATGCTCCTTCATGAAGCGGATCGGGTGTTATGCGCTTGTGATGAGGTGTATTGGCAGCCATTTAACATTAGAAGAGATCTCTTCCACTGCAACCAAAGGTACAAGGTGTAAGCATACTGTAGGCACACAATGGTGCCTTTGGATCTGAGCTCAGCTTTTGTGCAGTGTGAGGCACAGAGCAATGACAAAGATATTGCACATTTCTGTAACAGTGCCCTGCAATGCATTAGGGAAATAAAAAGAGAACAATCTGACAGCTTCGTTCATTGAGAGGGTGGGTAAAGAGCTCCATGTTCACATCCAAACTACATCCATATTTCTATGTTTCAAGATTTGTTGATGCGCCAAGAGAAAGGGGCTATGCCAAAATGGTGGATTCTGAGCCTGTGCTTTCTACAAAAACAACAGCATTGATCATTTTTTCAGTTATCTTAGTGGGGTGGTCTTTTATTTCAGTTATACAGGCACAGAGTTTGCAAGCCTTCTAATATTTACATGCTGTGAAAATGGTCGAAGCACATATGATTGTGGTGTCTATAATCTACCAAAAGGATAGACCTTACTGACGTTAGAGAATCATTCAGGATCAAGTCATAAAATTAATGGGGGAGAAATTATCATTATCTCAAGAGGGGAACCACCATGTTAGTTCAGCTATCAGAGTTAGCTCTAGCAGTCTGGTCAGAGCTCTGGATTATATATGGTTCCAAGTACTGGAAGGTGATGGGTTTAAGGAAAAACACTTGGTATGACAGCTCACACTGTTACTGCACGTTGATTGTTGTTAAATGAATTGCGTGAACGTTTGTTAGGCTCTGTCAGTCTCTATGCTTTGGTGATCAGTTTGATTTGTAAATTTTAGAGTTTCCGTGTGGGACTTCCTGACAGTTGACAGAGGTGCAGACTGATTTAGATGGAAAAGGCATCATGTTATTGTGCTTTTTCTGAGAACTAAAATCAAACATTTGCAAAGTATCATGATCTTTTGTGGCTGATCAATAATAACCTAGCTGGACTTGCTAGATTACGAAATCAGAATCAGAAATACTTTAATAATCCCAGGGGGGATTATTATTGAAAAAGAGAATAAAAGTTAAGAAAGTTAAAAAAAGCTAACTCAAAGGCTGGACCACGTAACAGGCAGGATGCATGCGCATGCACACTAACACAAGAGTATGCAAGAATCCATCTTGCCCGGCTTCATGCTATATGCTTGTATCCAACCATTGGGTTTGGACCTGACATTTCACGTTAATCCTGGAGACCTAATCCTCTAACCTATCGTGACATCACCCACTGGTTTGTAGAGTACCGTTTTGAAGCGTCAAGTTTGGTCGTTGCCATGACAGTTTGTTGGAGCTGCTCTCATTGGCTGCACAGTTTCAACTCATCTGTAGCAGGAAACAATAGCGGCTCCCCTGGTAACACACAATCTCGTATTACAGCTACACAGTACACTGCCTAGTTTGACAGTGTGATTAATGTTTCGTGTGGTGCACTGGACAGATTCTCTGAGAATGACTTGTCAATCACAAGTTAGCAACACCCAAAAGCATACCTTGCTTTATTGTCTATTTTACTCTAAATTTGAGATGATAATAATTTACAAAATTAACAACATGCTGTATGGAATAAGACTAAGGGCCTGTCGTCACGAATACGCGGCCTCACCCAATACAATGTGGTTTTGAAAAAAATCTCCATAAACACGGCGTCGTTTCCAGAAATATCTGCGTCCACACGGATTCACTGAAACGACCCAAAACGCTGAGGTTAAAGGCTAGAGAGGCGGGGCTAATCCGTTATCGCCATCCAGACAACTCCGGGCAATCCGGCGTTTTCGGATTTTCCCACTCTGGGACCCGTTTCCAAAAAATACCGTTTTCACACCCAGAAAATGCTGTATCCGTCTGGACGCGAGGCCAATATGATAAAGTATATATCCGGATTCGAGAAAAACTTATTCGTGAGGATAGGCCCTAAAACTAGAGATTGAGACCATAAACTCATTAGGAAACTGTTTACTGAGCTCATTAATCAAGTGAAAAGTAGGCTCACCAGCCAATGGAGCTGCCCCCTGCTAGTCTTTACATTGAATGCAAGTTTAAGACACTTACACTTTGGCTTCACTTCACAGACCCGGAAGTTCTGTCAATAATATATACTGTTTATGTTGGGGACAAATGTGCCCATCAAAGTACTGGCACTAAAAGTTCTTGTTTTTGCCACTGACAGGCTCAGATTGTTCAAAGTGGACACACACAAAAATACAACTGTCTTTGTTAGCCTTTCCACTGTTCCAACAATCACCAACTCTGGTTTGGTGGAAATAAATTCTTAATTCCCAGGTATAGATGATAAAAACAGCTGTTTCAGGCGTTCTACTCAGCTGCACATGTAGCAGACCGGCTATAGAAACAAACCATAGCAACACAGGCAGAGGGAGTGTGACACCATGACTCCACTTTATCTTTACATAGATAATAGCTGTTTGCTGCTATATTAATGTTCTAAATCTCATACAACCTTTAAATTTATGTATGTGTTTGGTCTTTTGAAGGAGGATTTGAAGGTTTGAGCATAAATGATGTGCTTTGAAAACCAAAATCTAGTGAAAAATGTCTGTAATTTGTGCTCATGTTGTAGCTTAGCCTTGTTTAACCCACGTAATACTGACTTATTTCACCAAGAGGCTACTTTTCCTTTTGGTCCACTTTTCAAAATTAGTCGGCCCACGCTGTTTTCTCTGCCTTGCTGGGTGTGAATGGGAGCCCCTAAAGTATCACAGAGAATAAGAAACTATTTCTGAATATTCTACAAAACACACTTTGTTACACATGCATACACAGACACGTGCTTGCACATGGACACACACACACACACACACACACACACACACACACACACACACACACTTGAAACAACCACCTTAAGGGCGGTACTTATCGACTGAGCCATGGACTCATCAGAAGATTGTTCAGTCGGGCCACTTGCATTAATGGTGAAGTAAATTGAAAAATGCAATCAATGATTGGAGTGAATGCTTGGCGGTAATGATATCAGCGTGAGATAATCCAATAATTGCCAAGCTGATGTATTCTCTATTGGTATTTGGCCGCTCTGCCTGTCACTATAAAGTATGCTCCCCTTTTCTTTCCCCTGGCCAAGAGTGGAAGGCAGAGAGATTGAGAGAAAAGGATAATGCAGCTGCTATGTGAGTGGAGCTAATGAGGGTAAAGCTTTCTCACTATAATGCACAGAAACTTTTCCTCACTATTCATTTAACAGTAGGTAGCGATGACTGATAGAAATGTCCACAGAGTGTGAACTCTTCCAGCAATAGCTTTTAGCCCAGGTTACTGTTACTGTAAAATTAACCAGCATTCCCCCCGTCCCAGGCCTGAAAACGTCCTCCACCCGGTGATCCAAAGCACTAGTCCTACCAGTGTAAACACCAACACTCCCCCAGTGGTCTGAGCACCTGCTCCCGGGTGTCCAGGATAGTATGGCTAAGCAGCAGCAGAGGGCATCAGAGGGAAAACCAGAAAACATTTTCTTCATAAAATCCAGTTTAACCAAAATCACTTAAAAGCCAAAAGTTACACAGTGCAGGAAATGTGTGAAGAGTGTTTTACAACTCAGTGTAGCATCAAAATGTTTTATTTTTTCAAATCTCTGTATAAGTTTGCACAGAAAATATAAAATATACCGTAACTACCATATTTTCCGGACTATAAGTCGCTCCGGAGTATAAGTCGCATCAGTCAAAAAATGCCTCATGAAGAGGAAAAAAACCATATATAAGTCGCACCGGACTATAAGTCGTATTTATTTAGAAATGTATTTCACAAAATCCATGACCAAGAACAGACAGAGACTATGTAACTGGACACATAGAGGCCAAAAAGATTGTAGAGAATTCTACCGGGAATGTTAATGAAGACGAAGAAGTGGAAGGAGTGAAATGAGGTGAGCTGGGGGATATGAAGACAAAAATGCTGATGTGGTACATGAAAATTTAGCTAAAAATGTGGAGAATGCAATGCAATCAAGCATTTTGGGCGATGTCTAGGCAAACGCCGGCAGCAGAGCAAATACTCGGAAGGCTACCTTATTTAGAAATTTATATTACAGCATCCAAGACCAAGAACAGACATTCAATCAGGAAATGCAAGTTAAACACATGGTTTCGGTTGTCACTGAAGTCCATGCTGTGTCGATCCATCCAATGACTTGCTGGAAAGTTGCATGGCGCATCCTCCCGGTTGTCATGGTGGGGAGGTTTTATTTTTAAGGAGAATGAGCCTTCTAGCAAGCAAAGTGGTAAATGCAGTAACTTGTTTTACAGCTTTGTGGACTGTAGAAATAGAATGAATTTCCAAAGAGGGCAATGAGGGGATCTGGATCTGCATTTGTACCCAGGACCCTGCTATTTCAAATGTCACTGACCAAAACGCAAATAAATGTGGACACGACCCCAACATGTGCATATAGTCAGCAGGATCTGTTACATGTATCACTTCTGCCTGGGTAAATCTTGGCTAATCTTACTGTGCCTGGCAGATATACAGGAGGTGTGTACAAGGTCTAGTATGTGTCTCCGTTGCTCGCCTGACTTAGTAATCATGAGGTCCTGGTCCCAGGTGGCTTTTCTACATCCAAACATGTATGACTGAAGTAAGCCCCTTTAGACTACTGTCAAGTGGAAAGAATCCATCATAGAATCTGGAGGAATTCATTTTGCACAAAGTGCCAAATTGATGGGGGAGGCTGTGGCTCAGAGGCAGAGCAGGTCATCCACTAATTGGATGGTTGACGGTTCGATCCCCGGCTCTCCCGCGACGCGTTGAAGCATCCTTGAGCAGTGGTGGGCTTTGCCATCACTAAGTGAATGTGTGTGAAAGGGCGAATGTGGCACGTAGTGTAAAAGCACTTTGAGTGGTCGGAAGACTAGAAAGGTGCTATATAAGAACAGGTTCATTTACCATTTACCAAATTTGAAAAAAGTAGAACAGATGGGTATTTGTCAGGTTGAATTTTGCTGATAAATCTGCAACAGGATGGCAGGAATAGGTGGTTACAAAAGACTGGTGCTAGACCTGATGGAGCATGTAGGCCATACTGTCTCCTTAACTGATTCCAGATTTGTGTGTTGTTTACAATTGGATTATGAGCAACTACTTTAACTGAGAGAGGCAACACAAGAAGAGGCCGTTTCCATCAGAGCCCATTGGGGTTCTTCATCCAATCTCATTTTAGTGTTCCAGAAAGAAGTTTGTTGATGTTGCAGGCCCAGTAGTATCGAGGAAAATCTGAGTAGTTGAAGGACTGTTTTCTTGATACGTGCAGGTTTATTATACCATAAAAACAAATTTATCATTTGATCAAGTGTGGAGAAAAAACAGCTACATGACAATGTATGTCAAATTGAATGGTTGTATTTAATTTATGTTTGTGTGAATATTCATGATCAATGAGCCTTGGATTGATCTAAATTGACACTTTTTGAATGTTTTTCCTTTTTAATACCAGCAAGGGGATTTCCATGACCCGACCAAAACAAAACTATATTTACAACTTACTACCAGTCAGACTCACATAAGAATCACATCATTGCCAGTATGTGTTTTTCATACAATTCTTGTGATGTGTACTGAACACCGCAGCCTCTAGGAGCTGCTAGCAGGGCTTTAGTAGGTATTTGTCCTCATACCTCTCTCTCTCACAGCTTTTTATGAGCTGACTGCAGTGGTTGAGGTACAGTATCCCACTGGGGGCTGCAAGCACTCTTGCTTATTCAGCATCTTCTCACTCATTCTTGCTTTCCACGCCCTCTTTGTTTCCATCTTTGCCTCCCAGCTTTCATTCCCAGCAGGCTTTAGAGTGGTGTACAACATACATTAATTAATTACCTACATAGCACTCTCCCTTCCCTGCAATATTTTATTTTAAAAACAAAAAAACAGAGATCTGCGTCTGCAACAATACTAGATTTTCAAGATCAGATGCGAAACTGTGTGTAACATACAATAATGGTCTAACTACTATATTACCATGACTATTACATCTAAATAAATAAAAAAGAATAATCCTGTGCTGCTCACACATTAATGCTGCTGCTGTTTTTTCAATAGCTTCATGGGATACAAATATGACACATGCAAACATCTTTGCATTCCTTTAGTTTAACAACAGTTAATTCAAGAGTTATAGTTCTTTTTTAACTTTTGTTACAGCTCATGAAAGCTGAAGACAAATGGATTCAGATTTCAGACACACCTGAATTAGCTAGTGTTTTGCTAACATTATAATGAAAATAGATTTAGAGAACTAGTTAACAATCAATGTAGATTAGCTAGCCAGTTAGTTAGTGTTGTACTCTATAGCAAAATGCAAGCTAACTAGCAAGCTCACAGTTAACAGCCAGCTGTGGTGGCTGATTCTGTAGCCATTGGTGTGAGATGCAGCCCCCTCTATCACACCTGTGTCATTTCACTGTAGGCTCCCTCTCCTGCCTGCTGCCAGGCTCATTTGGCTTTGATCAGCAGACTTATTGGCATTTTTCTTTGCTCCGGTGTTTTCTGCATGGCTAAGGTATACAGTGTTTTGCTCTTCCATTCCATCTTTATCTCTCTCACTGTCTCTGTGTGTGACTATCATGTTTTCTCCAGCTCCGCTCTTGGCTGCCTAAATATCTTTTGATTTATACAATCATACAATTCTCTGATCTTTCATCTTTCCTTTATCCATTTTTTCTCTGTCTCTGTCTCTTTCACGATGGCCTCCCATTTCTAACAGCTGGTCCCTAAGTTATACAGGAAATAGTGCAAACAAATCTTTGTAACTAATACTTTTTTGAATTTCCTGTATACTTGGTCTGCACAGGCACTGCTTTAATGAAATAGCCACAGTCTCACTCTGAGCCAGGCAGACAAAAAATTCCACTTCTTCATGCACACTGGTATAAAATATAGACCGTATAATTAAAAATGGACGTAGTCTTAGTGACGGTTTCTGAAGAGCTGTTGTGAAGCTCATTGTGGTTGGTTCTGGTCGTTGCCATCTCGACAGCGCTGACTCTGCCGGCTCCTGGCTAATTCAATTCAATTCAATTCAGTTTTATTTGTATAGCGCCAATTCATAACAGAAGTTATCTCAATCAAAAAATGTGCAAAAAGGTGTGTGGAGCTGAAGTGTGGTTGCTAAAACCAACCACATGCGACGGCACCCACCTGTCACAAAAAGCAGCCATGCCCTTAAAGTCCAGATTAAATTAAAAATGCCTTTCTAACCCTTTCAGATTACATCCCCAGTCATATTGTACCCCTATATAACAATGTTTGCCAAAATTTACAAAAACATTTGTAAAAACATAGTTGCCTGTTTTTACAGAAAAGACGTAAATATGCGGAAACAGCACTCTGATTTCCATTTCATGTAGACTCAAGCCTTAATACAATATAAAAGGGTGCATCACTTCTATATTACATCCACATCATCAGTGATGTGTGGCTTTGTACAGCGCATGTAGTGACTGACATGTTTTCCCTATAGCTGTACAAATCCAGATCGCGTAGCCCTACAGCAAATCCATATACTCAACTTCATACCAGGTCCCATACATATTTGCTGTCCATGATACTCATGTATCGTGTACATACATGTATCTTGAAATCACTCTGAAGGTACCATGTACTAGCTTAGATTAGATTTAGAGCATTCAAATGATCAGATTCTCTTAATTCTATTTAGAGGTAAAATTTAAAGTCTGTCTTTAAACTGAGCACTTTCTTAATGTGATACAGATACATGTTTCTCTGGGGGACATGTGGAAAAGCATCAACATACAATCAAAGCAATTTTATCTGCCTCTCTTTTGCCTCCTATTTTCTGTCCCTTCATAATCCCCACAGGGTTTTTATTTCTCTTCCAAATCAGGGCTGAAGCGATGGAAATCTCAGCCAACCCCTAATAGGCAAAATGGGAGAGATGAGGCTAATGAAACAGAGAGTGAGAGAAAAAGGCAATGATAAACAAAGGTGTTTGGCTTGATGTAAATATGATGGAGGTTAGTGGACATGGGTGTGAGTTCATCTGAGAGAGGAACACGAGGCAGAGACTGGGGAACAAGAGAGCTGATCTAAACAGCTTCTCATATTTTGTAGCTCCAAGTGGCAGTAAGAGATATATTTGATTTTGGAAAGATTTTTGGAAAACTTCCTCTGTTTGTTTCCAAAGGATTCTACAAGGAAATGCCATTTTGTGTTGATTCTGGTGGCCCCTGCGGTCAAAGGCGGTGGTGTTTCTACCTAGACCTCGTTTCATTCAAGGGGAATCTGATCTGGTGGCAGGAATTAAGAAAAACTACACTGCTCAAAACAATGAAGGGAACACTTAATCATCCCAGTATAACACCAAGTAAATTAAACTTCAGGGTTATCAATCTATCCAGTTAGGAAGCATAAGCGATTGTGACTCAATTTAAACTGTTTTAGTGCAAATGAAAGTGACAACAGGTGCACTGGAGAGGCAACAGCAAAATAACCCCCAAAAAGGGAATGGTTTTGCAGGTGGTGGCCACAGATAATTGCTCTCTCCTTATCCTTTCTGACTAATTCTTCTTTAGTTTTGCGCTTTGCTAGTGTCCTTGTCACTACTGGTAGCATGAGGCGGTACCTGCAGCCCATTCAGGTTGCACAGGTAGTTCAGGTCCTCCCGGATGGCACATCAATACATGCCGTCGCGAGAGGGTTTACTGTGTCTTCCAGCACAGTCTTAAGAGCATGGAGGAGATACCAGGAGACGGGTCATTACACAAGGAAAGATGGACGGGGCCGTAGAAGGGCATCAAACCAGCAGCAGGACCAGTATCTGCTCCTTTGCGCGAGGAGGAACAGGAGCAGCACTGCCAAAGCCCTACAAAATGACCTCCAGTGGGCTACTGGTGTGCATGTTTCTGACCAAGTTGTCAGAAACAGACTCCCTGAGGGGTGTATGAGGGCCCGACGTCCTCTACTTGGACCTGTGCTCACAGCCCAGCACCGTGCAGCTCAATTGGCATTCGCCAGAGAACACCAGAATTGGCAGTTCTGCCATTGGCGCCCTGTTCTCTTCACAGATGAGAGCAGGTTCACACTGAGCACATGTGACAGATGTGAAAGAGTCTGGAGACGCCGTGGTGATTGTTATGCTGCCTGCAACATCATCCAGCATGACCAGTTTTGCATTGGGCCAGTGATGGTCTGAGGAGGCATATACTTGGAGGGTCGCACAGACCTCCACATGCTAGCCAATGGTATCCTGACTGTTGTATTCATGGTCCTATGAGGTTGCTTCTAAATATATTGGAGGCACCTTTAGCCAACATTCTACTTGTACAGCAGAAATTGTAAAATATGTCATGAAAATTGTAATGTACAAGAGGTTTATTTACTTACAATATGTGTAGACTTTCCAATGACCATCAAAATAAAAGAATTTGGGCAATGTTTAGAATACAAGCCCAACCCTACAAGAAAGTCAATAATGGATGACTTAGCAAAATCCAGATGTATGTTTAATGCCAATGTTTTTTTTTTTAAATGGTAATATTTGATAACCATGTACAGATGTTAAAGCTCTACTGAATATGCAGCAATACAGTATGGTTAACACTAGAGAAAGATTGTGGGTATGGCAAACAATTAGGAAACCAAAACACTCACCCAAGTCAGGCTATGAATTAGGTGTGTCAAAGAAACAACAAAGCTGACTTTCTCTTGCTTATACTGGCTGCCAAAATGTATTTCTAAAAATACTTATTGGAGCAGTTTCAATAGGGCGTTCGCTGCTCTGGCCCTAAATATGGGTCGTAATAAGCTTTCACAGATGACCAATGCGGCCGGTTGGCTGGTGAGGGCAGGCTAGTTATACAGTTGCTAAAACGTGATTGGGCAGTCGAGGAGTTGTTTAATGAACAGCTGACTAAGACTAAAGGTATCCTTTGGATTTGTGTTAGATAAGGCTTTAACCCTGATGAAGACTGAGTCGATGAATTATGTTGCTTATTTAATTAACTGTGCATTACAATTAAGGCTCTTTAATATATTCCTTCCTTGTACCTAGATTGCCTTTTTGGTTTTTTTTCATTAGTGAACTGAAAGTATCTTAATTGTTGATTGCAACACACAAGTATTTTACACACCAGTTTCCTTTAGTTTTCACTGTCTTAATTAGGAATGTGGGTGGAGAAGTGTTTTGTAAATGGCTACTGAAACCTTTTTAAGGATTGTGGTCACTTCAGAGTCAACAGCCAATTGTTTCTTCTCTTTTAGATTCAGGCCAACTAATGAGCTGTATGCAAGAGCTGAAGGTAAGTCCGCCTTTATTTGTGTATCTGTGTAAATACATGCCAATGTAATGTTCAGTGTGTACTGCACTAATGTTCACTTACTTTGGTACATTTAACTATATCTGTAATTTTCCTACGCCAAGAAGGCCACTTTAATAATAATTTTAAAAGTAATTTTGCAGGCTAACAGTCCACTAAGTCATAACATTAGCATGCAAGAAAATTAAGGTTAGTCAGCCAGCTGCAACCCAGCCACAGTGAATAACGGTATCCAGTTGCCCCGCCATTGTGGTTGCGTCATGCCCAGACAGTGGCATTATTCATCAGCTGGGTTTCAGCTGGCTAACTTTATTTGACTTGTTGGCACAAAGAGACACAACATGACCACAAAGTGATGCAAAATGACCACAAAAGGATGCAAAATGACCACAGAAAGATACAACATGACTACAATGAGAAACAAAACAACTACAAAGAGATGCAATACTTCCAGAAAGACATGCATGCAGAAAGCAACATTTAACTATGAACTAGCAACAGCTACATATTCTGAAGAAAATTTCCATGTGAAAATTGAACACTGAAGCGTTTGAAGCAAGACTAGGTCAAACCCTGATATATGACTGGACCCTGTCTAGCCACACTAGAGGGCTTTTGCTTATTATCGCTAGCAAAATACTATCTGGGTGGATATTGGACAAAAAATGACCTTACAAGAAAATTACCAGCTAAAGTGATCCATGACACTAATTTATGTATTATGACAATCTGTGTTTAGATTTAATGAATCTAAATAGTACAAAGCAAAAATGCTAGAAATGTGTCCATGATAGCGAGC
This sequence comes from Dicentrarchus labrax, assembly GCF_905237075.1. NCBI lineage: Eukaryota > Metazoa > Chordata > Actinopteri > Moronidae > Dicentrarchus > Dicentrarchus labrax. The sequence continues at coordinate 21,832,610 of NW_026136722.1, forward strand.
AAGCTAACAACATTAACCAGCTAAAACCACAATATCACAAGCTTTTCAGTAATGTTAGCTTTGAAGTTTGAAGCTTTAGTTTCTCTTAAGTACTCTTCACTTGTTTACACTGCAGTGACGTAACCATGCTGTTCTCTCCAAATTGGTCTATTGAATCTTTCTACCCTCCAAAAGGGCGCATGGCCATGACGTTTGCAAAGTACCCATATGTGCCTGTTGGATGTATATCGTTGAGAATCCTTGTAGTCCTTGTTGGTGTGTGCATATTTTTTTCCCTGCATGCCTAAGACACTTAGGAATGAACGCTTTGATTTAACTTGTGTGTATGAAGCGTCTGTATGATAAGCGTGTTTTGGTCTCATTACTGACTTGACAAGAGACTTGATAATACCAGTCAACCAGGAGCCTCATTATACCTAGTCCATTTCCACACTTAATGAGTCAAAGATCTTGCCTCTTTGCTGTCTTCTTGCATCATTGGCTTTTGAGTCTAGATCGGTATTTTATTGCTAGGTTAAGCTACCAGCCGATTTCATTTATTTTTTAATTGTCTGTAGCCATGAAGAAATTAGGAAGAATTTCCGGATCCTCTCAGATTGGATCTGGATCTGGTCTTAAATACACTTTTTTAGGTGCTTCTATAACCTTTTACTCCCATCATTTGAAAATGTTGTTATTTTGTTCCAGTATTTCTAATTTTCTTTTTAGGGTCAAGGACTGATATTTCAAATAATTTGTATGACCCAATGTGACCTATGAATCCCAGTGGAAATGTTCTATGTTATTTTATAAAATGTAGTTATTGTTTTTTAAACTATGGCTGCTTTGTGACTCAAATAAGTGCTATTAAATATTGGCCTGGCCTGTCCCTCACTTGTCCCAGGCTGTGCCTGCTGTGTCCTCATCTTTCCCGCAGTTGTTTGGAGCCACTGAAAATGTCCTTGTAACTGTATTCCGTGTCACCAAACTAGTCGAAATAAACCCCATTTACCACAGTTAGATGTGAAAATACACTGGCTCTACAGCTGTTTTCCTCTAACTTGTTCAGCAGCTTTGTGTGTGTACTGGAGATGGACTCCTATAGCCGATATATTCGCCCAACCCTAAAAGGTAGTGCAGACATATAGTGTTGTGCAAGTTCACACTTCACAAGAGCTTCCTCAAAGTTCAGTTCACACACATTAAAATGAAGAAGTAGTTCACTGCTCCAAGCTATTCAGATCTCCTACAATGTCTGTCTAATTGTTGTTGGGAAATGAAGGTAAACGGTCCTTGTGAGTTTGTGTGCTGTGAGTTTGACTTGGGTAGAGGAACTTTTAAACTGTTGGCTCGTGGTCTTACGGCTGGGCCACACTGCCTACCTTAGCAGTGTGTGTGCATTATGGAACCTCTTGCTTTTTTTTTGGTGCCCATGTTAACAGCACAGAGCCACCACACTGCCCACGTAGTCTTAATGAAAGTTGATATCTTGCCTGTTTTTCAGTGTGTGATGCACAGTTCCTATCCAAAAGACAGTGAAAATGATCTGTTCATAGTCATATCATACCGGCAACATTACACCTTTCACTACAGTTCCAATGTCTATATCTTTGGAATATATCACAGACATGAAAAAAAAATATTGTATTGTATTTATCAAAGGCAATGCTCCTTATGTGGACACCACAGGCGTGTGAGCCATAGCAGTTCGGGGAGGCAGATGTCACGCACAGGTTGAGGTAGGCAGTGTGGCCCAGGTGTTACCCTTTTTTAAAAAAAGTTTTCTTGTAATCATCATTCAGTTGCAGTTATATCCCAAGACTGGTCAGATGCTTTAACTTGATGTGTCATTTCAAACTTGTTTGTTTGTTAATAGCACTTTCAGACCCAGCAGGCATATTTTGCATAACAATCGAATCGATGACGATGGTTGCTTTCCTGTTCCTGTTGAGTTTTTTCAACTCAAAGTTTTCTTCTTAAAAGAAGTCAGGTTCTCTGAGCATCTAAAACGTATTTGAATTGTGAGATGCACAGGGTGCATTAGCAGCTCACGAAACGCTAACTGGACATAGAAAACTACTAGAAAAAGACGCTTCTCACTGCAAAAACTGTGCTCTGTCTGTTCAGGGCCTTATAGTGTTTTCAGTGGGTGCCATGGCTGAAATGGTATCATCCTGATGCTGATGCTACTTTGTTCCATTGGCTGTGCTCAAAGATGTTTGAACTAATTTGTAGTCCTACTTCTTTAGGTTACTGATAACTTCTCCTGAGCATAATGGACATACTGAACCAACAGACTTCTTAAGCTTAAATTTATTTATTAAGTTTATCCTATTTAGTTTGTTTATATAAAATCCCTTTTTTATACCATGTCTGGATAATGCTACCAAACTAGCAGAGGGGTAATTAAGGTTACAGGTGGTGAGTAAAATTACATTGTTAATGAAGGCTCACTGTATTATAGAACAGTTCTCCTGCTGCTTTCATAACAGAGAAATATAATCTTGTGCTTAATTACTTCTTCATTTTATGCTGGAGAAAATTGTGTATGTAAGGTCAGACTTAAAATGAAATAATGAACTTTGAATGTATGGGATAGATGTTTATTTTTCAAATTATTTTTGACCCCTTGTGCCCCAAATAACTGTTAAGGAGTTGCATGCTTAAATGTGACCTGTTGTGTGGAGCCAAGGTTGTTTTTATTGATCTAAAATGATGTGTTAAGCTCTGATGAGAGTCAGAGGTTTACACAGACAACCTATACAGCTTGTTATTTTTGTGCAGTCCCATCTAGCAGTTGTGGATACAACCCAAGAATTAGGCAAACTACAGCGCATCATTTTCCTCAAATGTCCTTCAAGTGCTACAATGTGCCGTCTGAACAGATGAGTTTTCAGTCTGAGACTGAAGATGTGGATAGTTTCTGCTGCCCTGATGTCAAAAGGAAGCTTTTTCCACTATTGTTTAGCCAGCACAGCAAACAGCTGTGAAACTGTTTAGCGGTAGCTTGACCTTCCTCTTGTAGTGAGGGAATCATAAGCAAGCCATTAGTGGCAGAGCATGGTGGGGTTTATGGTTTGACCATGTCCTGAACGTGGACATATAAAACATAGATAACACGACAGTTCCCCAAACGTGAAACCAAAAAATTTTGATTGCTCCCTGGTGGCCGGTTGCAATATAGGTCTTAGAGCCTGCTGTCTCCATGTTAGCAGATAACACATTGGCCAAACTAAGATGGTTTTGGTCATTTTATAGAGGGGCGGCTATGGCTCAGGAGGTAGAGGGGTTGGTCCACTAATCAGAAGGCAGTTTAATCACCGGCTCCTCACGCTGCATGTTGGGGATGCCACAAAGTTCTCACTGGCATTTGAGAATATAACGGATAAGACATACAGAAGATGAAGGTTGAATGGAAGGTTCACTTCCTAACAACACCCGAGGGGGTCAAGACTCCTCTCAGTGCAACTGTACTTAATCACTTTTAAAGGTTCTTAAACTAAATGGTTACAGTATGTCAGCCTCTTTTATCAAGAGACTAAGGTTACTATTTGTTTATGTCCAGTGTGATCATCTGTGCTGCTTGCCTTGTTAGACTTTGTTGTCCTCTGACGAATATTTAGTTTGACGGCAGACAGATTTCTCTAAGGATAGTCTGGTTCCAGGATTTTTATCAAATCAATGGCTTGTTTATTAGGACAAAGTAGTTCTCAGGCAGGAGTTCCAGTCCAGTCTTTTATTGTAGGATAGTTTAAACTGGTTGTCCGATAACAGGGATAACAACATATATTAATCTAGACATCATAATTCCTAGTTTTTAAAAACTTTTTATTTGTAAAGTCCTATAAAAACACCAAAGGGCAACCATTTACAGCATGGGTCTCAAACTCGCGGGCCTCAATTGTGCCTTAGTGGCCCCCTACTTGACATCAAAGTTTAGTGTTAGTGCGGCCCGTGCGTTTTTCTCACATGCACCTCTTTGCCGAGTCGTTGCACGAGTCGTTGCCCTGGGCATTATTTTTTTTTTATCACTTATGGGCTACCATAGCTCAGGCTCGTGACAGCTTCCGGTGGTGTTTGTTGACAAGTTAGCCAACGCGAATTAGCAACGTTAGTCACTTGGTTGAAACATGATTCCGGAGTGACACCAAGTGGAAGGAAAATATATCCCGTCACCCAGTGCAAGGTACAGAGGACTTAAGAAGTGGGCGGACTCAACAAGAGTAATCAGTGAGAGAGAACACGATTGATAAATTTAATAATGATAAGAAAAACGAAGTGCTCAAAAAAGCTATGAACAATGATGAAGTTTTCAAATCCCTCTCAGAATATATAGAAAGGCCATACTAAATAAGATCCCAAATACTCAGGTATTGGGATAAAAACATGTAAATATATCACAATGGAAAGCCCGACTTGAAGGGGAACTTCGGCAGATTTTTACCCTAGTCTTGATCATTAGAGGTCACCGAGTACTGTCGACAGGAAAAAGAACGACCAGAATTGGTTCTAGCAAACTGGAGATCCTGCAGCTAATGGCCAGAGCTCCCAGTTAGTTATAATGCACTTCTTGGGGGCATATCCTAAAGAGTGCCTTTTGCTCCTCTTAACAGACACAAAATGCAATTAAAATGTCTGTGCAACATGCTCAGGGCCCTTACGTGACAACAACATGCCTTTTCAACTCATACGTTGTGCAGAAACCGTACAAAACAGTACTGTCCCCTACCTGTTTTTCCACCGCTCGCTTCACCGAAAGCCCAGAATAATCGATCACGAGATAATGCCTTCGCAACGAAAAAAAGTTTATTTCCCCCTCAAAAATGTCCATGTCTTCACACACTACTCTCCGATTTGCACACTTCCTGCAACAATCTCTTCTTCTGCGTTTCCCTGCAACAAGTGCAATCCCACGGGACTTCAGCGTGGGACTGCTCTGGCGCTGAAGTCCCGTGGGATTTCTTGCTGCAGGTAAACGCAGAAGAAGAAATGAGTGGAGATCGGAGGTGTTTACAGGTGAAGAAGCTTGGAGTAAGAATAACGTGTGTTGATCTACTGTGGAGAAGAAATGTTTCGCGTTTGTGCCTTTCCAAATGGTGGCAACAGAATGAGAAGGTACAAGTGCCTACACTTTCATCATCTACCTTTCCATGACCATGAGATACTGCAGTTGTGGCTAGTTGTTCTTCAGCTGGATGTGCAAACTCCCATACAAGTACTATGCGAAAATGATTACTGCATTTGCAGCGAACATTTTGAGGAGGATGACTACAGAGACACAACACAGCGGGGCCGGCTGAAGAGAAATGTCATTCTGAGGATGAAGACTGCTGCAACCACTGTGGAGGTAATGTTACATTCATTTAGCTTCGTTTTGGCAGACACGGCTTGAGAAGGGATGTGCGGCAACACATTTTTGAGGGGAAATAAACTTTTTTTCATCGCGAAGGCATTATCTCCGTGATCGCATAGTGATCAAGACTAGGGTAAAAATCTGCCGAAGTTCCCCTTTAAGGGTGACCAAAGTGCTGTAAAAGTGCTGTAAAAGTGTATGGTAGGCAGAAGCCAAAGCATTGAGTACAATTAGTTGATAATTATTAGCCTGATCAGCCACCATCAGTAATGAATACACACATTATTAAAGCATTAATCAAACTAATAACTAACAGCAGTCAACATCAGACAACCGGGAGCGTGCCTATGTTCCCACAGCCCTATGTTCCCACATTTCTAAGATTTTTTTCAAAATTCTGAATCAGTATCAGACTCAGATTTATTGCCAGGTAGGTTTTTACACATACGAGGAATTTGTCTTGGTGCAATGGTGCTTAAAATATACAATCACAGGATCCGGGCCTTGTTAATGAGACCAGCTGCAGATGGAAAGAAATAGTTTTTATGGCGTGAGGTTTTGGTCCTGGGCAGGCTTATCTCCACCAGAGATGAGCCCAATGAGGGAGGTGTCATCCGCAAACTTCAGGAGCCTGATGGACTGGTGACTGGAGGTGCAGCTGTTGGTGTACAGGGAGAAGAGCAAAGGAGAAAAAACACAGCCTCGGGGGTATCCGGTGCTGATGGTCTGGGAGTCAGAGACATTTTTCCTCAGCTTCACGTGCTGTTTCCTGTCAGACAGGAAGTCTGTGATCCACCTGCAGGTGGAGTCAGGCACAGTGAGCTGGGAGAGCTTGTCCTGTAGCAGAGCTCGGATGATGGTGTTAAACGCAGAGCTGAAGTCCACAAACAGGATCCTGGTGTAGGTTCCTGGGGAGTCCAGATGCTGGAGGGTGAAGTGCAGGGCCATGTTTACTGCATCGTCTACAGACCTGTTGGCTCTGTAGGTGAACTGCAGGGGGTCCAGGAGTGGGTCCGTTATGGCTTTCAGGTGGGAGAGAACAAGGTGCTCAAAAGACTTCATCACCACAGAGGTGAGGGCAACAGCTCTGTAGTCATTGAGTCCTGTGGTCCTTGCTTTTGGGGACAGGGATGATGGTGGATGACTTGAAGCAGGCAGGCACATGACATGTCTCCAATGAGGTGTTGAAGATGTCCGTGAACACCGGCGACAGCTGGTCAGCAAAGTGCTTCAGGGTGGATGTAGAGACAGAATCTGGTCCGGCTGCTTTGCGGGGGTTCTGTCTCATAAAGAGCCTGTTGACGTCCCTCTCTTTGAGGCAGAGAGTCGTCACTGTGGTGGAGGAGGAGGGATTCACAGAGGTGTGAAGTTGTGAAGTGGCCCCGGCTCCTGCTGAGCTGGGGGGGGTAGGGACTGGTGAGGTGGGGCTGGTGAGGGGTGTAGCGGGGGATGGTGTCAGGACTGCTCCTTTGTCTGTCGAAGCAGCAGGAGAACTCATTCAGCTCGTTTGCCAGGTGCAAGTCGTTTATGGAGCGGGGGGTTTTAGGCTTGTAGTTGGTTATCTGTCTGACTCCCTAAACCTGTCCCTGTCCCCACTCCTGAACGCTTGCTCCTTCTGCAACTGTAACTGTCTGAGTTTGGCTGTGAACCAGGGTTTGTCATTGTTATAACTCACCCTGGTGCGTGATGGTACACAGCAGTCCTCACAGAAGCTGATGTATGATGTAACAGCCTCTGTGTACTCATCCAGACTTTCAGTAGCAGTCCTGAACACATCCCAGTCAGTAGAGTCCAAACACGCCTGAAGATCCTCCGCAGCTTCACTGGTCCACTGCTTTGATGTTCTCACAACAGGTTTACTAAGTTTTAATTTCTGCCTGTATGAAGGAATCAGATGGACCATGACGTGGTCAGAGAAGCCCAGTGCGGTGCGGGGGACGGCGTGATAAGCTCCGCTGACTGTAGTGTAACAGTGATCCAGTATGTACTTCTCTCTGGTCGGGCATTTAATAAACTGTCTGTATTTGGGGAGTTCGTGGCTGAGGTTTCCTTTGTTAAAGTCACCAAGGACAATAACTAAAGAGTCCGGATTAGTCCGCTCCACACACAGTATCTGGTCGGCGAGTGTGCGGTGGAATGTAAACACCGACCAGAATGAATGAAACAAACTCAAGGGGGGAGTAAAAAGGTTTGCAGTTTATGATAAAATATTCCAGAGTAGAGGAGCAGTGCTGTTGGATCAATTTCACATCATTGCACCAGCTACTGTTGGTGTAAAAACAGATTCCTCCACCCTTTGTTTTGCCGGAGAGTTCCGTGTCACAATCCGCTCTGAAGAGTTGGAAGCCTGCCAGCTGCAGTGCAGAGTCCGGTATCGATCCACATAGCCACGTCTCCGTGAAGCATAAAACAGAGGATGAAGAAAAGTCACTGTTTTTCCCCAGAAGTAGCTGAAGTTCATCCATTTTATTGCACAGTGAATGCATATTGGAGAGGAATATTCCAGGTAACGGTGTGCAATGTCCGCGCTGGCAGAGACGCGCAAGCGCACCGGCACGTTTTCCTCTTCTCCTGCGTTTCACTGAGTGAGCAAAGGTGAGCACCATGTCCAATAATTCCACGGAAGAAAGAAGAAAAGTTGGAAAGAGATCAGCTGGAGTTGTTCCCCTGATGTTCATGAGCTCTTCTCTAGTGAAGAGCTCCGGGTATCACAGCCGAAACCTGAATTAACACACAAAACAAGAAAACACAAAGCGCACCAACACACCGAGACAACTGTCCATGGCGCAATCTTAGGTTAATTAGGCCCTATGTTCCCACAGTTCCTTTTTCATAAATTTGTATCAGATTTGATCCCCCTTTCTCCAAATTTGGTAGCCCACCCAACCTATTCCCTACGTTTTAACCTTGACCTAACCCAATATGTAGGAACACAAGACCTCATTTTTGAAAAATTCTTAGAAATGTGGGAACATAGGGCTGACCCCAGACAACCACAAACCCATTTTAGCAGTTAACTAGTGTTTCTGTAGTGGTGACAAAACATAAAAAAATTAAACATATTAGCAGTTTGAATTCAACTAAAAGCTCCCTACTCCAAACTCCCTTTATTTTTTAATACTCTTTTTATTGGGGTTTTCAGAGTTTAAAATACAAACAATATTTTGACATGAGTGACATGTGGATATCAATGACACAGAAAAAAAATGAATAAATAAATTCAGTTTTTCAGATTCAAATTTCAGTAAGGTTGAGTATTAAAGTACAGAGTACACACGAAAAGTGTCAGAAATGGAAGAGGATGTCATGTAGCTCAGTGCTGTCTTCCTATTAACACCAGCTTAGTTTGTTTGAAGTGTTGGTTTACTTTTGTCAAAGTAATCTATAAAGGGCTGCCAGATTTGATGGAATTTGTCTTCACACCCTTTCAATGAGAATTTAATTTTTTCTAACTGTAAATGTTGCATAACATGTTTCAAAGGGGTAGAGTGAGTCGGGGGCCGAGCCTGCTTCCGGTTTAGTAATATCAGTCTGCGTGCTAAAAGAGACCAGGTTTTTTAACTCCAAAGATAGCTGTCAGTGGGTTGGGATCAATCACTCTTCCTATGACGTCTGAGAAAGATTGGAAAATCTTTTGCCAATATGATGCTATTCTCGGACAGTGCCAGAACATATGGGCTAATGAGGCTGGTGATTGTCCGCATCTGTCACACGCAGGATTTATATTTGGATACATTCTGCAGAGCTTTACTTTCGATAAGTGTAGTCGATGAAGTACTTTAAACCGTAAGAGACCATGTCTCGTGCAGACAGAGGAGGAGTGCACCAGTTTCAGGGCTTGTGTCCAAAGTTCATCAGTCATGACTGCTCCCAGGTCTTTTATCCAGGCTGTTTTTAGATGATCTAAAGACGTGGCACAGTTAAAACATGAGAGTGCATTGTAAATAGTAGAGATGCCTCCTTTTGTCAATGGATTCAGTGAGAATATAGAATCCATTGGTGAACCTTCTGGTATGTTAGGGAAGGACTTTGTGGTTTTTTTCTGACAAAATCCCGCAGCTGCAAATATCTAAAATGATGTGTGAGGTAGATCAAATTTAGTTTGTAGTTGTTGGAATGATGGGAATTTATCCTCAATAAAAAGGTCTCCAAAGGAGTGAATCCCTTTACTGTACCACTTCGAGAGAGAAGGAGCAAATAAATGATTTGCAATTACAGGAGCCCGAAGTGAGCCAAAATGCCACCCACAGTGCTTTCTTTTTGAAGACCAAATTCTGAGTGAGTGTGAGACTATTGGATTGTTTACAGAATACGAATATGTGGTGGGTAAAGTCAAAAAGAGTAAAGCTAATAAAGAAGTTATGGAACAGCATTTTTCCTCAATGTGAAGCCAGGCAGGTATATAATCTTGGGGCCAAAAGGAGAGTGCCCGTAAAATGCATGCCCAGTAGTAGAATTTGAAGTGAGGTAGACCCATTCAACCAAGATTTGACCACTTTACAAAATCCTGTTCTGTACATTCTAGAAGTTCTGCAAAGTTTTGTTTGAATAAATTAGAGAAAGTTTCTGTGATAATGACCCCTAGGTAACAAAATTGATTAACAACATAAAATGAGAGAGAGCTTAAATGATTGTTGCCGGGCACTAGCATTAATGGGAAATAAAACACTTTTGGAAAGGTTGAGCTTGTACCCTGATACCTTGCCAAAACCCTCTAGAATAGACAAGATGTTGGGAATGGATGTCAAAGGGTTGGTGATATACAATAATAAATCATCTGCGTATAACAACACCTTATGCTCCCTCTCTCCCCTAGTGATTCCAGTGTAAATAAGTGAAGTACGTAAAGAAATTGCAAGCGGCTCAATAGCCAGAGGGAAGAGAAGCGGAGATAGAGGGCAGCCTTGTCTGGTGGCTCGACTTAAAGGGAATTATTCTGATCTGAACTTGTTTGTGTGAACAGAGGCTAAGGATGAGGCATAGAATAGTCTTATCCAGGCAATACATTTTGTGCCGAATCCAAATTCGCAAAAAGAAAATCCAACTCGAACCTGTCAAATGGCTTCTCTGCGTCGAGAGATATTAGCACTTCAGGACGATGCAAATTTGGGCTGGAAGAATAGATAATATTTAATAAACGCAGAAGGTTAAAAAATAAATGTCTATCTTTAATAAAACCTGTTTGGTCATCAGATATCACTGTCAGGAGCACTTTCTCCAATCGTGTAGCTAAAATCTTGGCCAACAATTGGCTTACAGGTCTATATGAACCTGGTTTGAGTGGATCTTTGTCTTTTTTAAGTAGTAGAGAAATGCTGGCTTGAAAAAATGTTGGTAAGAGGAGACCTGTTCTCAGGGAGTCATTAAATACTTCAAGTAATAAAGGAGATATAAGTTGTATAAATGTTTTGCAAAATTCTGCTGTGTACCCATCTGGGCCTGAGGCTTTTGAGTTCTGCATGTTAGGTATAGCCTGTTTTATTTCATCCAGGGTAATGACTTCCTCAAGTTGCTCTTTATCATCTATAGTTATAGAAGGTATATCCAATTTATCGAGAAAGTCATCAATTAATGTGGGGTCACCGGCTGAGTCTGTAGAATATAATTTGGAATAAAAAAAGTGTTTTTGTCATTAATTTCTTGTTGATTTACCGTCAATAGTCCAAAGCTAGTACGAATCTCTGTAATTAATCTAGAAGCAGCTGGTTCCCTGATTTGGTGTGCCAGGACTTTGCCTGCTTTGTCACCATGTTAATAATCTATGACGGGTTTGTTTGTTAAATTAGTTGTCTCCGAAGTGGAAAGAATGTTGAACTGAGAATATCAGACCCCTGGCAATTTCTTTACTCAAATCAACGTACATATTCTTTTTTTTCACCCGTCCATCATACCTATAATACAATAGATTATTTCCTCATGGACTGCGATGTTCTCTCTGTAGTGACACATTGCGAATGTTATAAAGTTTGCCAGTGACAATAATATAAACAATTAAAGTGACAGTGACAATTAAAATGAGAGTGGAATACCTGGCCGACCCAGTTTTTTCGTAGGAGTGTGAGCTCGAATTTTTAAATGTGTCTCCTGCCAGTTTATCCCTAACTTTTTAAGATGAGCAAATATATTTCCATGCTTTACTGCCCCATTCAGGCCCTTACAGTTCCATGTGGTAATTTGCACCAAACTTCCCCCTCTGTTTCAATCAAACTAGCCATACCGTGAATTGAAAGAAAAGAAAAGAAAAGCGCTGAGCATGAATGTTGGCAACCTTACAGATTTAAAAACTAAAAAAACAAAAAAGATTACAGAAACTAAAAAAAACCCTGTGAGAACATACCCCGAACCCCTCTCTACCTTTCCCCAACTGAAAGGTATAGAAGAAAAAAAGAAGAAAAAGTACCTAGACCCGCAGCTTGACGACCTCTGGGCTCATGTCTGGGAAGATATGCACCAGGGCTCCTCTGTAGGTTGGGCGACCTTTATTTTTGGACAGACCAAGAATTTTCTCCTTGTCCGAGTAGTAATGCAGGCGAACAACCATAGCACAGGGCCTCTCTCCTCTTTTGGGTTTGGGTGCCAGCGTCCTGTGTGCACAGTCGATTATCCCCGGAGAATCGAAGTTATTCTCCCCCAGTACCTCGGGGAAGAAAGAGGCGGCAAACTCTGTCGGCTGCCTGGCCTTGGCTCCCTCCTCAATACCGATCAGCCTCAGATTTTGTCTCCATCTCCGGTTTTCAAATTTTTCCTGTTGTTTTTTGTAATCTTTCGCCAGCAAGTCTTGGGTATCTTCTAGCGCTCCGACCCGGTCCATGGTGTCACTCAGAGCTTGCCCATGTCCACCGCTCATTTGCTAGCTCAGAGCGAATGCTGCAAATGTCTGCTTTGGTTTCTTCGCGGAGAGATGTCATTTTTAATTTCTTGGTGTAGGCCGGCTATTTCAGCATTAATATCACTAAGCACTACTTCTCGTGATGACCGCAGCTCGGTTCTCAGCACATTGAGGGAGATACTCGGCTCTGTTTTGTCCACCATCATGAGACACTCAGGTGAAGCCACAGCTATAGAGTGCGATGGTTTAGTCTTTTTTCCTTTGCGGGAGGCTCGAGTCATGCCACGTACAGCTTCTCGGTCAGGTCAAACCCAGAGTTGCCCGTCGAAATCAATGTTTTGGTCGAGTTAAGATGAATAAATGAATAATATTAAGCCTGTGCTACCCTTACACCACGTCTACTCCATCTTCAAACTCCCTTTAAGAAATAAAACATTTTAGAACTCTAACACAAGCTAAAGGTTGTCATATGTCGATGGTCTTCTTGTCAATTCGGGATCAATAGAATCCATAAAGATAAAGTGTATTCTGTACAAACTTTAAATTTTGTCTCTACAACTTTCTGCTGTCCTGATGTCGAAGGGGAGCTCGTTCCACTATTGTGTAGCCAGCACAGCAAACAGCTGTGATATTGTTTAGCAGTAGCTGGACCTTCCTCTCCTAGTGAGTGATTCATAAGCATGCCATTAGTAGCAGAGTATAGTGGATAGGCAAAGGTCTATGGTTTGACCGTGTCCTGGACACGGACAATTTGGCATCAATATAATCTATTATATCCAAGATAGAGTGTATTCTGTATGAACCTCTACAACTGGCTCAGCCTTCGCAGCTACTCTGTTCAGTGGGAGAAGACCAAGGGAATGAGAGGAGGACTGCTGGTTCATGGATTAGATAAACAGCCAATTGAACACTGACTCATAACACTGTTAATTCACTGTCTATTATGTGTGTGTGACAGTATTTCGGCTATTACCAAAGTACCCGGTTTGCTGCTTCCTGTTTGGTGCTGCAGAGAGAGGCTACCTGTGTCAGGAGGTAGTGCGTATGTGCAAGATAGTGAACCACAAATTGCTGCCGATGCTGTGCATCACTGTATGAATGTGAATAAATGAGTTAGTTTCTGTTTGCGATGGACGAATGTGGCATCTAGTGTAAAGCACTTTAAGCGGTCAGAAGACTATTTAAAATCATGTAGTGCGGACTTGGCATTAGTAGGGGGGAATTTTCCACATACTCAACTGCCCAGTGTTTTACACTGCTAAGAATACTAGAAGCACACATCAAAAAGAGGAACAGTCAAGTCAATCTTGTAAAGGTTGGCAGTGTAGGTGCACGAAGCACAAAGCACAAAGCCAGCCAAGACAAACATCTACAGAAATAGTTTGAGAGAAACTGTATGGGGTTGGATTTCAGTTAATGACGTTCTTTATTATTAAAGTAACTCTACTATAAGCTTTTGTGCTAAATGGTAAATGGACTGTACTTAAATAGCACCTTTCTAGTCTTTTGACCACTCAACGCTACACTCCATTCACACACTGATGGCAGTGGCTGCCATGCAAGGTGCCAACTGCTCACCAGAATGGAAACTAGTCATTCACACACACTCATACATCGATGCACAGCAGCGGGAGCAATTTGGGGTTCAGTGTCAAGGACACTTTGACATGCAACGAGAGGAGCCGGGGAACGAACTGCCAACCTTCCGATTAGTGGACGACCCACTCTACCTCTGAGCCACAGCTGCCCCCTACAAATAACTCCAAGGCTTGCCAGTACCCAACAGCTGCAGCCATATTGTTTGAGAATGTTTTCATTCATCATTTGAAAACCTACATTAAAGCTACAGTAGGTAACCTTTATAAAAATAGCTTATGTGATATGCTGAAACTTTCACTGTATCCTGACAGTAGAACATGAGACAGATAATCTGAAAAAAAACTTGGTTCCTGAGGCTCCTCCTTGTGCTCCTAATGGCGTTTGAAAACAAGAAAACAACCAATAATTCCCAACCAATCACAACCAATGAATCAACCTCATTCCAGGGGTCAATTATCGACGCTGGGAATGACACTCAAAAAATTACTGCAGCTTTAATTATGACTGAGATTTAGGGCACTACTAAGGGGTATTTACAAAAACACTTCATCTGGGTGTACACATTTGTGTGTGTGTGTGTGTGTGTGTGTGTGTGTGTGTGCGTGTGCGTGTGTGCGTGTGCGTGTGTGTGTGTGGTGTTTTCACCTCCCCTCTTCTGCCTCTCTCTTTCACTCTTTTGCTTTCATTGTGCAGCGGTATATTGTAGCCTCTTGCTGCATAGAGTAGATTTAGTCATTAGGCTCTTCTTCTCCCTCTCTCTCCATCACACACACAGACATACTTATGCATACTGTAATACACACTCACTGAGAAGTGGTGGCTAAGTAGGATTTTACACAAAAAGGAGTAGAGAGGGAAGAAAGAGAAGTCAAAGGGAAAAGAAAAGAAAAAGGGTCAGAGTCATCTTCCCAGTCAAGGAGGAGCTGGCACACACTGAGTGTGATGGTGAGCTGGTGACCGAGGGATACGCAGTCTGTTGGTTGCACAACTCAAAGTAAAGGAGCAATCTGTTTCAGTGCTGCAGGGGAAAGCACTCAGTTGTCCAGTCATCATGATGATGTATCTCTGGGTAAGTAGTATCTATGTGGAAAACTGTGTGTTTGTGCTGTTTGTTATCAGCTTTTTTACTGTTTGCTTTATATATTTTCTCTGTTGTTAATGTATTGCTGAAAATGTTTGGACTCGAGTTTGATCAGTTAGTGCTTACCAAAGCTACATTTCAAAGAAATTGTTGTTTGTGTGTATTAAGCTACAGGAGCAATTGCTAAGCTGAGAGTGTGGACATGTTATAAGTAGCAGAGAAGTGTTGCAAAGTTTTAAGACATACAGCAATAGCAAAAATGTATTTGTGGTGGCTATGGCTCAGGAGGTATAGAGCACTAATCACAAGGTTGGTGGTTCAACCCCCAGCTCCTCCTGTCCATGTGAAGTGTCCATGGGCAAGAAATTTCATAAATTGCTCAGCGCCTTGCATGGTAGCTCACTGCCATTGGTGCGTGGATGAATGAGAAACAAGCTGTAAATCGCTTTGGATAAAAGTGCTACATAAATGTTATGTATAAATGCAGCTATTTACCATAAACGTAAAGAAACTAAAAGTTGAATGAGGTTGCACTCCTCAAATTTATTTTTTCCCCACTGCATTTTCTGTATTGACAGCTACAGTACTTATGATGGTTACAGTATATCCAGCTAGCAGTCGTCAAATACTGCAGCATGGTCAGTGGCCCTCTGCTTCAAAATGACTTTACCCCTCTCGCATATGGAGGTGGTGGGGTAGATGGGTGGCTCAAAAAAACACAGCACTTTAACCGCTGTTGGTGTCCTATGTGAAACCAAAATTAAACTATTTCTTTTAAGTAACGTCCATAAGTTAACTTGTAATTTAATGTACTTAAGTTACGTAAGGTTGACACTAGAGGGATACCTACAGCATCATATTTTAAAAAGGAGGGCCACTGACCACGCTGCAGTATTTGATGAGTTGGGATTGAAAACTTGTTTGTATATCAGCCTCATATATTACAAATTTTGGGGTTTATTTATATCCAATGTGATCATCTTAAGTTATAGTTAGACCTTGTTGTAGGGATGATGCTCATAGGAAGTAAATAAATTAGCATCAGGTAGAGGTACAGATTTGTCAAGAAATTTTAAACAGAATATCTGTGGATAACTGATTATAAGTTGGTTCATGTTGGTTCATATAAACAACTAATTTGTTTATATGGAAGTTTCAGACCAACTTTATATTGCTAATCTGAGGTGAGTGCAATGACAAGCCAGATTAGCTGGGACCATTGCATGACTTTGCATGGTGGCATGTATTAAGGTTAGAGAATGTGAAACCAAACCCAAGTCAGCCTAAAAGGATTTAAGGGCGACTGCGAGTTGTTGTAGCCGTTCCCGGTCTTGTGATTCTGGCCCATCATTATGAATCTTATTTGGACAATCAGCTTTGCCACTCGCTCACATTCTTCTCCTAAATCATGGTGGCAAGTGATCCAGTTGCTTAAAATGGATTCTGGGAGGGGATGAATCACTAGGAAATGTCTCAATCTGATGGGCGGCAAAAGAGGAATATTAAAACATTCCATCATGAATGCAACCCTAGGCTTTACTTTTGAGTCTTGACTTTGAGTATTTAGGCTTTTTGAGATTTAATTTGTTCATTCAACTTCAAATGGAAAAACATAGTTGTTTCTGAATTTTTTAATTTCACTTTATTAGCAAGTAGAAAACAAACTGAGCACTACCTGTTTCTAAAAATGTTTTGCTAATGTTATACTGCAAAAATGAAAAGACCAAAATCAGGAAAAACGTCAGTTGTCCGTTAGTGTCACAGGATCTGTGAAGTGATTTGGCACTGCTCACAACCTAATGTCATAACTATATGTGTAAGTCAGAAGAAAACAGGCTTTGGGTGGCGGTTCTGTGCATGGAGTGCAAGTACTACTGTAGATAGCTGTGTTGATTATTGAAAATTTAGCATACAATGGACAACTGAAGAACATGGAAAAGCGCGTCTGGTGTAGGCAACCTGTAAGGAAAAACCTTCTAAAGTCACACATAGTGGCGCACTGGTGCTACATTAGTTGTAATATGTTGAAGGAAGTGTCATTGGAAAAGATGTTTTCTCTCTTCTGCTGACCGGCTTGAGTAAGAGTTAAGTATATGGTTCTTTGATCTTATTGGTTGAAGTTTGCCTGTTATAGACAGTGATAGACAGATGGTTCATCCAATTACTTGGCAAGTATTTTTTGAAGGTGCCTGCCTTTTTCCAAACAATTTCCAATGATGACCTCCCCAGATGATTCTGTGTAACAACCATCTGATGCAGTCAGGTTACAGACATCCAGGAGGAAGAAAGAGCAACTTCTTGTGCTTGAGGCTGTGGTGCAAGAGGTAGAGCAGGTCGTCCACTCATCAGAAGTTTGGCAGTTCGATCCCTAGCTCCTCGCTGCATGTCAAAGTGTCCTTGAGCAAAATACTGAATCTAGATTGTTGTGTTTTGCTTTGCCATATCTTTATGGATGTGTGTGAATGGGTAAATGTGACGTTGTGTAGAGTGCTCCCAGTGGTTAGAAGACTAGAATGGAGCTATATAAGTATATCACCATTCACGGAACATAGTCATTTGAAATGGTTTTATGGGTACATCTAACGAGAAGCAGATTTACCAGCAGCATTAACGGCGGCTCTCCTGAAAGACTGACTTTAATTTATACAATATCACACTGTTGTGTTTGGTAAAAAAAAGCAGTGTGATGACTTTTGGTGATTGTGGCATACATTTGCAGGCAAATAGATATGAGAGGGAAATGAATAATCTTAGATGCCTTCTCACTTCCCTCCTAGTTAATGCAGTTACTTAAGTATTCTTGATATAAAACAGAATTACATAATTTGGGAATGACTGGAAAGCTGACACATACACTGTCCGTCCAAAGTCACCACCTGGATTTAACTAAGCAAATCAGTAAGAGCCTTCCATTGGATAATTACTGCAGTTATTGATATGTTTGAGCTGGCAACAAGTTATTTAACCCTAGCTGATGCGGTGAGTAGCTTCTCATTTTATTAAACAACCATGTCGGAAGACATATCCTGTGGTTGTGCAAAGGATGTTAATCAGTTTCAGAAGGGTCAAATTATTGGCCTGCATCAAGCAAAGAAAACAACTAAGGAGATTGCTGAAACTACTAAAATCGGGTAAAGAACTGTCCAACGCATTATTAAAACCTAGAAGGATAATGGTGAACCATCATCTTAGAGGAAGAAATGTGGCCGGAAAAAACACTTGAATGATCGTGATCGGAGATCACTTAAACGTTTGGTGAAATCATATCTTAAGAAATCAACAGTAGAACTTATAGCTATGTTTAATAGTGGAAGTAAGAGCATTTCCAAACGCACAATGCGAAGGGAACTCAAGGGATTGGGACTAAACAGCTGTGTAGCCATAAGAAAACTACTGATCAGTGAGGCTAATCTGAAAAAAAGGCTTCAATTTGCTACAGAGCATAAAGATTGGACTCTGGAGCAATGGAAGAAGGTCGTGGTCGGATGAATCCAGATTTACCCTGTTCCAGAGTGATGGGCGCATCAGGGTAAGAAGAGAGGCGGATGAAGTGATGCACCCACCATGCCTAATGCAGTTGGTCAGGTCTAGGTTCAGCAACGTTATGTCCCCAAAGAATGAGGTTAGCTGCCTACCTGAATATACTGAATGACCAGGTCTTTGCATCAATGGAATTTTTCTTCCCATGACATCCTTTTTCCACAGAGTGGTCCCATTGAGAATCTTTGGGATGTGCTGGAGAAGACTTTGCACAGCGGTGCGGCTCTCCCATCATCAATACAAGATCTTGGCGGAAAATGAATGCAACTCTGGACATAAATAAATGTTGTGACATTGCAGAAGCTTATCGAAATGATGCCACGGCGATTGCGTGCCGTACTCAAAGCTAAAGGCAGTCCAACGAAATATGCAGCTTTTTTTGGATGGGCAGTGTACACGCCCCTGATACCAAGTTTATTAGCAAAATGTACATAAAGCACTCATAATGCAATAAAATGTTAGAGTAGATAATCTACATATTTTTAGGTTAATATTACTGCTGCATTAATGTGTGTGCATTTTACCGCTGTAGATGTTTAAAGCTGAGCTGTTTTTTATATATTGCTGGGTAGTTTTGGCCTTGGTGCCCTACATTTTGGCTGTTGCCCCAATAAATTTGTATTTATCAAAGGCCAAAGCAGCCTGACCCATTAGTGCACTACATCATGGTTTCTTCACTGGAAGAGCACCCTAGAGGACACTCTATCATGCTTTTTGGGCTTCCGTAAGGGGCACTTTATCATGTTTTATCTGCCATAGGGGCATCCAAGAGGGCACTTTTCCTGCATTTTCAAATAGGCACTGGGGGTAGGCCATCTTTCAGAAGGTATGTGTGACTTGTTCTGAAGGCTTTCACATCACGTAAACAACATACTTTCCCATATACTGAAGTATACCCATCACAAAAACAGCCCATAATAATTACATTTTAGAAAAATAATTAATGAAACTCTCCCCTTCAGATGTCTTATAATTTCTGTGTGCCTACTGACTCTAGGGCTTTGGCAGCGGGAACATGTTAATTGAGAAATATTAGGCCACCTTTAATGAAAGAAGGCTTGATACTTTTTTTAGTAAGTCCTATCCTCTGTGCAGCAGTACACTTCATTTGAAGAGTTCATATTTAATTGAGATTACAGCCCCACCATAAAGTAGACTGCTGCCCCAGAGAGACCGAAACAAATTTACAAAAAGATTCACCACGCTTAAAAAAAGTTCATTGGAATCTGTTTCATGAATGAAGAACCCAACAAATCTATCACATTACCACTGAATTTCCCAAGGGCTCCGTATAAAGTTTTCTTGAAATTGAGAATGCGCTGCATTTCCTTCTACTTTATTAAGATTCAAACTCTTGCAGCCCCAAAGAAGAGATCATTAGAATCAATATTCAATTTGAAGGCTGCTGCTTGAGATGCGTGGCTGCGCTTCATAAAAATGTCAAAAAGATTTAGCTGTGACATACACTGGAGGGACGGAATGCATTTGTTGATATTGATTTGGAGATATTATAGAGAGAATATCCAGAAGAACACTTTTAGCAGCTGCATTATGACAGAGGAATGAAGTTGAATCACATTGGAAAAGAATAAATGCAATTAAGCAGCTTAGTGTAATAAACCAGTTGTCAAAATTTAACAAAAGAGGTTAAACAATTATTTACATCTACACACATCTGAAGTTTGTACCTCATTAAAGATAAACATGTAACAAATGGCAAATGGACTGTACTTGTATAGACCCTTTCTAGTCTCCTGACCACTGACTGTAAAAACTGACAACATCTTAATAAAAGAAGTAAGTTACCTCAAAATTTAATTGTTCAGGCAACTCAGTTGTTTTAAGTGCACTTAAATTTGTGCAGTATTTTAAATATTGGCGATATAATTCCAGTTTGTTCCACTGACTCATTTTAATTAAGTTGACTTCATATCATTGTAAAAATGCTGTGCATCAGTGTGTGAATGAATTCTATTTGCGCGTTTGCCATTCATGGTATGAATGTCTGTGAATGGATGAATGTAGTGTTAAAGCGCTTTCAGTGGTCGGGAAACTAGAAAGGTGCTATACAAGTACAGTCCATTTTACCTTTGTTTTTTTTTTAACTCAGTTACATCTTTGAAATGAAGTCAGCGTTTACTTCTGGACATCGGCTTGAATCGACTTTTTTCTGATAATCATATTTGATCGCCTGGTTGCACACGCAGCCATGCTCCACAGGCACACCAGCTGGACCTGCTGAATGTCTTTATTGAAAAGTTGTGTGAAGTATTTAGGCAACACAGCACTTTCATCAAGATATCAGCACATTCATATCAAACATCATATAGCTATGATTTTGTATGGGCAGTACAACATAGTATAGAGTAAATTTAGCTTTGTGTGGTTGTGCTCTGCGGGCCACCGGTGCAGAACACTGACGTTTCCTGTTTTGTAGTAAATTATGCAGGGTTTCCTGAGTGCTGGCTGAACAGGGACTCCATAAATTCCAGCAGAACAGCAGAAATATGATGTGGGAGCGAGCCTGGCTGACAGGTATTAATGGCAGGCACTGCAGCAAGCGAACAGAGTGCTGATACTGTAGGGGGAAAAAAAGACAGTTTGGATACACTGAGAGGACAAATCAGTGGAGAGCATTTTTACAATGAATGGACCTAGAGCGTTCAGGATGGTTTCGGAAAGGCCTGGTTACTCACCTGCAACTTTCACAAATAAGCTCACACTGAGTGTGTATATCTGTGTTTAGTGTGTGGATGTACATGTTTGATTGTGTTTTAGTTATTGTATTTAGCAGTTTTCTTTATATTGTATTAACACTGAACTGCATATGCCACACTGGAAGCTCAGCAGTACCTGCTTTGGTGCAGTTTTCTTTTTCAATTTTTTTATTGAATTTTCCAGATTGTTTCCAGTTACTTTTATGGCATGATTCCTTTTTATATGCAAAGGATTTAGTATCTGTAGACAGGGTTCCCATGTGTCCTGGAAATCTTGGAAAAGCTGTAGTCTAGTTTTCCAGTCATGTAAATGCCTGAAAATTGATGAAAATTACCAATTATCCTGGAAAATCCATGCATACAGCTTACTAATGATCAAATATCTTGTTGCTGTGGTTAAGAAATACATGAACAGTGATGTTAATTGTACATGTAATGAACACTTTCTAGAAGCAGATTTGCTTTAAATTGAATTTACTTGATGTGAACTGATATGTATGGGCTGTGGCCAAATTAATGTAGTCAATTTGTCTGAAACCGCAGCTTATATGACAGTTTGTGAGCTAGTGGTGTCCTGTATTGTGAAGAAAAACTCCTGACCTGGAAAGGTCCTGGAAACAAATTGTTAAAAAGAGTGGGAACCCTGAGCCAGGAGGATTATATCACAGCAGGGTTTACGTCCCTCCTTCAGGTGAGGCCTTTCAGGACAAGTAAAATCACCTTGAGGTTGCCTTTAGCTGTGGTTAGACAAGAGTTTGGGTGATTTGAAGCGTGGCCTACTGGGGATTGTTGGGAGTTTACCGACAGAAACCTGACTTCAGCTCTTTTCTTGTGAAAACACCAACACATTTCACCATTTCTCTTCCACAGACTCTTCCACAAGTATGTGTTCTCTTTTATTTGCTGATCCACTCCTTTGTCCAACTTGCACTAGTTTGCCTCCGACCTTTTTGCCCAGCAGCTGTCTTGATTATTGACCAAATGGGCTATTTGTCTCACACAAGTAACCATCACTGTTTACCAAATCGTATTTCCCTGCTCGCTGGGCTCCGGTGGGGCTCATTCAGCCACATCAGGCCTGTTATCGGCCCTATCATCAAGCTTGAAGCGTTTCCACGCTGCGCTTCAGTCAATGGAGCCTGTGAAAAGACAGGCTTCTCTGCCTAACAGCTTGCACCAGGCAATCTGTACTATTGCACACACACACCTATACACACACACACACACACACACACACACACACACACACACACACACACACACTAAGGCAATCTGTGCTATCTATTAGCTGAGAGCTGAGGGTAGTCTATTCCCCATGCCCTGAACAGTATTCTCCTCCTCAGACATCTCCTCAGATTCAATCAATAGCAGCTAGTTCACCACAGAGAGAGGGCTGTCCATGTCCGTGTGTGTGTGTGTGTGTGTGTGTGTGTGTGTGTGTGTGTTCATGTCTGTGTTCACAAGAGGAAAAAAACAGTGGGGACATAGGTAGGAGATGGAGTGGGGGCTGGATTGAGATTGGAGTGATGGTGGAGGCAGAGGACGAGGAATGATGATGCTGCTGTCTTATCGAAGAGGATCTCTAACCAGAGCTCCACAGTGGTGCCGTACGGCAGTGTGGAGTGGCAGCGGTGGTTTGTGTTAAGTCAGCAGTAACAAGGATGAAGAGGTTGGCCTAATTAGAAACAATGAGCTATGTGTGCAGAGAAAATGACTTATTGATGATTATATTTCTCTGACATGAAATCTGCAGGGGATGTGTTGTATTATTGAGCAGGAATGCAACAAAAGCAAGAGCAGTGTGTGAGTTGGGAATCAAAAAAAAATAACAGAGCACCAGTTCACTTTAAAATTTCAGACCATGTACAAGACCTTATCTTGATATCAGGTTGCACTTTGGTCCAAATGAAATGGGGTCCAACATTTAGTATATTGATTATGTGTAAAAAACCTGATTTCTCATGTCCATAGACAGAGAGAGAAAGACCTACAATCCTGCCCTGGGAGGATAAAAGAAGGTTTTGCAAAATTAATCTCACTGGGGCAAATAATTTTAAGCAATTAAAAAGATACAAAATAAAAAAAATAAAATACCAATGGCTAATATATGATAAAAACAATAATACTAATTGGTAACACTTTATAATGAGTACACACTATTAAGCATTAGGTAAGCATGAATAAATAATGAAATCATCATTTATAACACATGAATACACATTAGTATGTAGTTTATAAACACAGTTAAAAATGTTTTATTCATCATTGATAAGCACATTAGTTATGGATTAGTAAATACTGAATTCATCATTTATAAAGCATGATTCTGCTGTAAATAGTCATTACTATGTGGTTTATAATCACAGTTATAAATGTTTTACTCTTCATTGTACTGTACATTTCTGCATGCACTTGCACATCCACTATTCAGACATGTATTAATGATTAGTGACTGTGTTAGCAGATGTTCTATAAAAACTCAACAAATTCATTTTCTAATGAATGCCTATAAACAGTTATTAATGCAGGAATTCACAGTTACAAGCACTTACTACTCGTTAATTAAGTATTTTGTGTGAGCTCATCTAAAGTGAGCACTATCTATGGCTTATTAAGCATTTACAAATGAGATATAAAGGCTGACAATGCCTCGAGACTCACAAAATGTTCAGTTATCTTAACAGACGAAGGAGAGACACAACACAAAGGGACATAGAACATATTGTATTGATATTTAAAATTAAAAATTATGGTTAAAAGCTATGTTAGCAGCTGCAGGTGTTTGCCCTCGCTCCCCAACTAACGTTACTAACGTTACCGACCCGCCTGCGGTGGCTAAGCCGACCTAGTCTAGTCTCGTCTAGCCGGGCGAGGTGAGTGCAGCGGCAGGTGACTAGGCACTCACCTCGCCCACTGACAAGCTAACGTTAGCTTTCAACCATAATGTGTGCTACCAAACAAAGACACATACTCACCACTAGTGCCGCTGACGGCCGCCGACTCCAATGTGCTTCTCCATGCTCCCCTTGGCTGCACTGTCAGAAACTTCTGAGAGTTAACGTAAATATGACGTAACATCCCGCCTCCCGCTCTCAGCACGTTGATGACGGTGGGAGAGCGGGATTGCAAGCTCAACATACACGTCCCAAACAGATAAGATCACAACAATAGCATGTGTTCATAAACCACCCTTGTTCGTCTTCATACAATATGTTGGGAAGTTGCAATAAATATCAATACAATATGTTCTATATCCCTTTGTGTTGTGTTTCTCCTTCGTCTGTTAAGATAACTGAACATTTTGTGAGTCTCGAGGCATTGTCAGCCTTTATATCTCATTTGTAAATCCTTAATAAGCCATAGATAGTGCTCACTTTAGATGAGCTCGCGCAAAATACTTAATTAACGAGTAGTAAGTGCTTTGTAACTGCCTCAATTCATGAATTCCTGCATTAATAACTGTTTATAGGTCATCAGTAGAAAATGAATTTGTTGTTTATAGAACATCTGCTAACACAGTCACTAATCATTAATACATGTCTGAATAGTGGATGTGCAAGTGCATGCAGAAATGTACAGTACAATGAAGAGTAAAACATTTATAACTGTGATTATAAACCACATAGTAATGAGTATTTACAGCAGAATCATGACTTTATAAATGATGAATTCAGTATTTACTAATCCATAACTAATCTTGCTTATCAATGATGAATAAAACATTTTTAACTGTGTTTATAAACTACATACTAATGTGTATTCATGCGTTATAAATGATGAATTCAGTATTTATTCATGCTTACCTAATGCTTAATAGTGTGTACTCATTATAAAGTGTTACCTACTAAGGTAATAGATAAGATATGAAGATGATATTTTACAGTGTGCTAGAATAGAGTAGAAGAAAATAAAAAGCTCTTTTAAAGACATATGTCTTAAGAAGTCATTAATTCAGCAAGCCTCAGACCATCGAGCAGGGATAGGGATGGGTGAATCAATCCTAGGCTATCAGTACTTCAGTACTCATTTGATATTGATTGTTTATAAATAATCAATAATACAATTACATAAATCAAAACTTGAGAGGCTGTATTATTTTCAGATATTTTCAGGTTAATGTTTGTGAGACGTGAGAACAAGCACTTCTGCACAACCTTGTGTTTGAGAATGGCAGAAAGAAACCGTAGCATGGTGTGGTGCTACTTTTTACCTGAAAGTGCCACACAGCAGTAACCTATTCAAACATTTAAAAACAACATCCTGAAAATATAGGTCCAAAATAATATAATAAAAATTTGCAGGTTTACACATCAGAAATCAAAATATTTTTTGTTTATTATGAAAAAAGAAATTTGAGTGCAAACATTTCTACTGTTAAACTTGCAATAAAAGCAGGGTCCCTAATAGACGCAGGTCTCATTAAAAGGCCTGGTGTGGCTACAGGTTTTGACAAATAAACGCAGGTCTCCAATAGAGGCCTGGTTTGGATTTTATAGAAATTATCTTGATGTATAAAACCTCTTAAAACCCACCAGGTCCCCGCTTGAGCGAGTTTTAAGTCGTTTCAATCTCCTACACAAATATAAATGTTTAAACTTCTGCCAATATGTACAAACTGCACATTATTAGATCAGTTATAGATTCTCCACAATTCAATCGTTCACTATATTTTACGAAAATGATCAACAACAAAGTATAACGTTAATTCATTCTGACTTACCGGTAACATGGTAAACAAGAGAGAAGGAAAAAAACCTCTGAAGCGATCATAATCATCATGTTAGTTGTCAAATTTGCTGAACAAAATCTCAAGAGAAGCAGCAGATAGAGTTTAGTTTAGTTTTGTGCTAAAGGAATTAAACGCCTGTCCCAAATAGACGCATGTCCCCAATAAAGGCAGGGGGAATTCAGTGATTTAAGCAAATAAACGCCTTGGCTATTATTAGAAGTTTTAAGGTATTTATTTTGTACTAATTTTTGCTTTTGTAATAAATCTGTGTCTCGTATGTCCCATGTGATTGGCCTTGTAATTGTATTGAATTTAAA